>NW_023425562.1:53709355-55159355 GCF_014108245.1 Pipistrellus kuhlii | reverse complement strand
CACAATTTATATCTTTTTATGGTATATATTCATTAACAAGTTATAGAAGCTATAGTTATTTTATATTTTTAATGCATTAAAAATGCTGCCAGCCATCCCTGTTTGCCACATCCTAGCCTAGTGACACCCTGAGATCCCGCCCCGCACAACCTACAAACCCACCCAAGCTCCAAGCAGTGCCTTTTGCATATGAATGGCCTTCCTAATCGCAGCTTAACCTAGCAAATTTGCAACCTAGTTCAGATTGCTCCAAAACCTCCAAATCCCAAGCAAAGAGGAGAAAACTGTATTTCTCCCTGTAGTTCTCACTGTAGCTCATGCAGGGTGACCTCAAACAGTAGCTGACCTGCACCCCATTGGAGATCCAGAAGCCAGTGTACCTAGTGGTCAGTGTGAGACTCCAGATTTCAACTCCTCACATCTATAAATGACACATTCAAGAGGCAGACTCAGTGACCACCAAAACCCCACTGAAACAAGTTCTGCACCATAAGCATGTCTCCAGTACAGCAATTCTTCCATTATAAACATAGCGGGTCTCAATAGCCAATTGGTCTAGAGGACAATTCCTCCCAGTGTACAACAGCAATCAAGGCTTAACTACACCAAGACTTTGCAGTCAGCCCACAAAGGGGTGCACTAAGAGCGTCCACCTCAGGTGATTGGGGAGGCTGAGCTACTGGCCCCTATAGGTCACCTACCACACAAAGCTGTTCCATCAACACATGGAAGCAGCCAAAATATGGAGACACAGAAACATGTCACAAATGAAAGCAATGGAAGAAAGCAAACTAAGGACATCAAAACCACATTTATAAGGTTATTCAAAAATCTTCTAAAAACTGCTGAGAAACTTGATGAGTCCTTCAAGGACCTTAATGAGAATACCAAAAAAATGGAAAAGGACCAGTCAGAGATTAAGCCTACACTGTCTGAAATAAAGAATTTACAGAAACTCAACTGTAGATCAATGTACCCCAAGAATCAAACCAAAGATCTGAAATATGAGGAAACAAAAACACCCAACCAGAAAAAGAAAAAGAAAAAAAGGATCCAAAAATATGAAGATAGTGTAAGGCAGTGCTTCCCAAACTTTTGACATATGTGTACCCCTTCTATAATTTTCATAACACTGAGTACCCCTCGTACTAATGAGAACATAGAATTAGGCGCAGCTAAGCATGGTGCAGTGCATATCCCCACCAAACTCCGGTGCAACGTGTATCCCCACCAAATTCTTCCCATACCCCTGGGGGTACGTGTACCACACTTTGGGAAACACTGGTGTAAGGAGCCTCTGGGACAACTTCAAATGTATCAACATCCAAATTTTTGGGATGCCAGAAGAAGAGAGCAAAATATTGAAAACATAGTAGAAGAAATAATGACAGTAAACTTTCCCTACCTGGTGAAAGAAATAGACTTACAAGTACAGGAAGCACACAGAACCCCAAAAAAGAGGAATCCAAAGAGGACCACACCTGGACACATAATAATTAAAATGCCAAGGACAAAAAAACAAAGAGAGAATCTTGAAAGCAGCAAGAGAAAAACAGCTAGTTACCTACAAGGGGGTACTCATACAACTGTCAGCTGATTTTAATAGAAACTGTGCAGGCCAGAAGGGAGTGGCAAGAAATATTCAAAGTGATGAACAGCAAGAACCTACAACGAAGATTACCCAGCAAACCTATCATTCAGAATTGAAGGTCAGATAAGGAGCTTCACAGACAAGAAAAAGCTAAAGGAATTCATCACCACCAAACCAGGATTACATGAAAACGCTGAAGGGTATTCTTTAAGAAGAGGAAGAAGAAGAAAAAGGTAAAGATAAAAATTATGAACAATAAAACAACATCAAAAACATACCTACCAGCAAGTGAATCTAAAAATCAAGAGAATACAAAGTCTGAAGAACAGAATGGACTGGTGAATATAATGGAATCAGGGACATAGAAAGGGAGTGGACTGACAATTCTCAGGGGGAATGGGGTGTAAGGGGGTGTGGAAAGAGATTGGACAAAAGTCTTACACCTATGGATAAAGATAGTGGCGGAAGGTAAAGATATGTGGTGGAGTGGGGAATCAGGTGGAGGGGAGCTATGGTGGAGGGGGGGAGAAGAGGAACACCTGTAATAATCTGAACAATAAAGATTTATTAAAAAATAAAATAAAATAAAATAAAATAAAATAAAATAAATAGGAATGCATTTACAAGTCAGGAAATGCGATAGATTATTTGATTAAATAAACATTTCTTTAGAAAAAAATTTTGGCTCTTGCTGAAACCACTTTGGCTCAATGGATAGAGCATCAGCGTGCAGACTGAAAGGTCCCAGGTTTGATTCTGGTCAAGGTCACATCCCCAGTAGGGGGTGTGCAGGAGGCAGTTAATCAATGTTTCTCTCTCATTGATGTTTCTAACTCTCTATCTCTCTCTTTTGCTCTCTGTAAGAAATCAATAAAAAATATATTTAAAAAATTTTGGCTCTCAAAAGAAATTTCATTCGTTGTACTGTTGATATTTGGCTCTGTTGACTAACGAGTTTGCCGACCACTGCACTATCCTATTGCAGAATTAGTTTTTTTAAGTCTGACTATATGTTTTTTACCTTTAGAATTGTGTTGTATATGTATTTTCATGTTGTATTGAGCGTTGTTTCATTTCAGCTGGAAGAATTCCTAACAGCATTTCTTGCAAGACAAGTCTAGAGTCCATTAGAGCTGCCTAATAGTGGTGAAACATGTCCTCAGCTTTTGGGAAAGCCTTTATTTCTCCTTCATATCTGAAGAATAACTTTGAGGGATAGGGTATTTTTGGACGGCAAGCTTTACCTTTCAGCACGTAATATGTCATTCCACCATCTCCTAGCCTGTAAGGTCTCTGCTAAGGAATCTGTTGATAGCCTAATGAGGATTCCCTTATACTCTTTTTTCTCCTAGCTGCCTTTAGGATTCTTTTTTTCTTTCTTTTTTTTTTTTCCTTCACATTCACATGTTTATTACAATAGAATGCTATAATTGTTCTATTTTATTATTAGTTACTAGAGGCCCGGTGCATTAAAGTTATGCAGGGGGGAGGGGTGTCCCTCAGCCCAGCCTGTACCCTCTCCAATCTGGGACATCCCTCTCACAATCCAGGACTGTGGCTCCCAACTGCTCACCTGCCTGCCTGATTGCCCCTAACTGCTTCTGCCTGCCACCCTGATCACCTCCTAAACACTCCCCTGCCAGCTTGAGCTATGCCTAACTACTCCCCTGTCAGCCCAGTTGCCCCTAAAGGCCCTCCCCTGCAGACTTGGTCCCCCTCAGCTTCCCTCCCCTGCAGACCTGGTCACCCCTGCAGACTCTCCCCTGTCAATCTAGTCAACCCTAACTGCCCTCCCTTGCCAGCCTGGTCCCCCCCAACTGCCCTCCCCTTCCAGCCCGGTCACCCCTAACTGCTCTCCCCTGCAGGCCTGGACTCCCCCCCAACTGCCCTCCCTTGCAGGCCTGGTCCCTCTGAACTGCCCTCCCCCGCTGACCTGATCACCCAAAACTGCCCTCCCCTGCTGGCCATTTTGTGGTGGCCATCTTGTGCCCACATGGGGGTGGCCATCTTTGACCACATGGAGGTGTCCATTTTGTGTGTTGAAGTGATGGTCAATTTGCATATTATTCTTTTATTAGATAGGATTGTTAATCTCTCACTATAACTAATTTATAAATTAAACTTTACCATAGGTATGTATGAAGAGGAAAACATTATATTATAGGAATTGGTACTATAGGATTCTTCCTTTATATTTATTTTTTATAGTTTTATTATAATATATCTCAGAAGAGATCATTTTCCATGGAGATAATAGGGTGACCTGTTAGCTCCCTGAAGTTGGTTGTCCAAGTTTCTTCCCAGGTTTGCAAAGTTCTCAGTTATTATTTATTTAAATAAACTTTATGTCTCCTTTTTCCTCTTTTCTCCCCCTGAAATCCAGGTTATTCTGCAGGCTTTGCAGAGCTCATTCTTGAGGACTATATATATGGTGATGTAAAAGGACAAACTAAAGAGGTAGAAGTCAGCTTTAAGGATGTCTTAAGGATTAGCATGAGATGGGTAGAGATGTTATGGTCTTGGAAGAAAGCAGAACTGTCTTTGATAAGTGATTGTTTTTATGCAAGATTCTGTCCTTCATGAATCTCAGATTTTTTATATTTTAAGTGGGAAAATTTAGACCTCCTCACTAAGCCTCCATGACTTAAGTTTTCATGGATTTCAGAGACTGTGATGCTCCATATGGCTTACCTATTTGAATTTTTAGACTTACTCTAGGAAGTATTAATAGTAGGTGTGTCATTCTATCTTGGCAATGAAGAAATTTTGGAAGAGACCACATAGTAAGTAAAAGTAGTAAAGGAAGAAATTAGATAAGTTTTCCTCCAGTTGGCTCAGCTTTAATGATAGTATTGTAATTATATAATGCTTCTGTTTTATGAGATTGTACATCAATGTGGTTGGCCCATCATGGGTTCTTATACAATAAAGGTCCCCATTGTCCCACCAATTTCACAGCAGGGAAAGGTTATTTTCCACGTAATTTCAAGCATGGGATGAAGAAGAAATGGATTTGAGGCAAGAAGACAGGAGGGTTAAGTTTCAGGCTTCAGCATTGAAATTACATTTCTCATCAGTAATGACAGTGCTCACAGGTCTAAGATGTTTTCAAGGTGGTGATCCAGGTGATTAGTGAGGAGAAAGCACAGTGAGTTCTACCAGGAGCCTTTAAAACTCCACCTGGCTGTTCAAAGAGACCCTATTATCCTAATCTCTGTCACATTCTTCCCCACATAGTAATGAGTTTTCCCTCAGGTGAAGCATGGCTTTTAATCACCCATAACCTTGCACAGCAGCCTTGATCCAGTGGGCAGTGCCCTGGGGAAAGGTACCTTTGTGCCCATTGTCCAAGAATCAGCAACCTGCTAGCTAAGTCCCTGTAATGTAAGTAAATTTGAAGATACTACTCCAGCATCCCTCAAAATAGCCTGAGTGGGAGTAGATATTTTCTTTATTCCCCTAGTTCAGAAAGCTAGGCTTAAAGATGGAAAATCAATTGTCCTCAGTCTAAGGCTGAATACATGGTGGGATTGGAATAACCTCGTATATATTTGACTCAAAGTTTATGACCTTTTCTACACTTCTTCTCTGCTGAAGTGACCAACTCTGTCCTTCCACCTTCCTATGTGCATTCATGAGTTCTACCTACAATGATAGCCATGAGTATAAGAGGTAATGATATCCTACTGATTGGGTCTACCCACTGCTCCCATCTCTTCCACTAGATAATGATATAGATCATAGATGTGTTTCTTGAAGGAGTCATAAGCTATTCTTTTGGAGAAAATCTAGAACTAGAAAAATTGAAGCTGAAATTTCAGTAATATCCCCAAATTTTCTAGGTCCTCAAGCTTCCATTTTATTTATTCAAGTATTGCTATAGACTCCAGTTGGAGGATGATAGGAGAAAAAGAAATAGAAAAAGTTATTTTCATTGACTACATTTTCAAAGTCTAGTAGAGGGGAAGACATATAGAACATGATATGACCTGCTGACAATTTTGGATAGGTCATGATAGTAGAGAACTAGATGTGGTGGTAGTTCTGTTTTGGGAAAAGCATGTGATTATCAGTGTTTTCTGGAAGAGAATAAGAGTTAAGGGAAGCAGGTTTAAGCAGAGAGAGAAACATATGCTTAAAACGTATCCAGAAGCAACCTAGTGAGTTCAAATCAATAACGAGTAAGTGTGTAGTATGAGATGTAGGATGTTCCGGGGGAGAATGATAGGAGATGAAACTGGAAATGCCATGTAGGGTATGAACATGAAGAGCAATGAAGTCTGTACTGAAATATTGGCTCGGATGCTTTCAACCTTTATAAGGAGGCCTTCAATCATTCCATATTATAGGCCAGTTGTTTGGCAATGATGCCAGAGGTGAGTTCAATGATTAGCTTTGCATGAGGACAGTGACTGGCTATCAGTTTGGAGGATGGATGTGTGTGTGTGTGGAAGGAATGCAGTGATCAATGGGAAGGCTACTGCAGTAATCCCAGGAAAAGTCATAAGAGCTGAGTCTTTCCAGTCGCAGTGGAGATGGAATGATGGCACATATTAGAGGTGGTAGATGCACGCGGACATATTAATAACTGGATGTTACTAATTGGTAATCAAGTGAAGAAGGAAAGGGATTTTGTGATGGCATTCACAGACTTGTGTTTATAATGGAGATAACCCTTCCAGCAATGTTTTCTCCCAATGTTTTTATTTATTTATTTATTTATTTATTTATTTATTATTATTTTTTAATATATTTTTTATTGATTTTGTACAGAGAGGAAGGGAGAGAGATAGAGAGTTAGAAACATCGATGAGAGATAGCCATCGATCAACTGCCTCTTGCACACACGCTACTGGAGATATGCCCGCAACCAAGGTACATGCCCTTGACCAGAATCAAACCCAGGACCCTTCAGTTCCCAAGCCGACACTCTATCCATTGAGCCAAAGCGGTCTCAGCTCTCCCAATGTTTTTAGTGTTTTCTCTGCATTATATCTTTGGTCTCTAATGAGGTCAAAAGTGAATTGACCCTACAAGGCATGAGCTAAGCTCATATTTTCAGAATCAGAAAGACACTAGCATGACAAAGGTGCGGAGAAAGACATTTGGCCCAACTCTGTCATTCTATAAGCAGGAAAACTGAGACGGACAAAAACATGGCTGCCATAGGTGTTCAGAAAGTGATGGCAACTGTGTTTCCCATTCTCCCCATCCAGGTATCAAGGAAGTGGGCCTGTGGCATCAATGGATAACTATTATGTGCCATATTCTCTTATTGGTACAGGAAGAGCTCTTAAGGGGAAAATCTTATGGCTTAAGGTGAGTGTCTATCCCAATCTTTAGGTCACATGATGTAGATCTTGATCTTCCATCCTATGATTGAAATCTATGATTGAGGATTTCCAGGGAGAGCAGAAATCGGGACATCAAGGTATAGTGACAGAATACTCTCAGTAGTCAATTAAATCTGTTCCAGTTCTAATGCTTATACCTTAAGTGTCTTCTTCTCTGGAGTGAGATCATAATATGGACATTCTGAAGTTGTTATAGGGAAGCTAATAAGAACATGACTAAGCACTCTGCAGGAATGCTTTTGTTTCACTAACCACATGAAAAAAATACATAGGAAATGCTTTCAACCTTTAGAGGGAGGCCTTCAGTCATTCCATATTCTAGGCCTGTTGTTTTCCAATGTGTTCCCTAGATGAGAAACATCAGCATTGCTTGGAACTTGTGAGCAATGCTAATTCTCTGGCTCTACTACAGAACCAGAAATTGGTGGTGAGGCCCAGAAACCTGTATCTTAGTAATCCCTGCAGGTGTTCCTGATGCTCTTTACAGTTTGGTAATCAGAGCTACAGGCAGATTGTGGACTCATTGGCTGGGAACTGTCTTCAGTGATGACATTGTTCCTATCCATCTGTCCTTAATGTGTCCTTTTGACTAACCCTCACATGGTCCTGGCATCTATCTTTATATGTATATATGAAGGATAGAGAGTTAGAAACATCGATGAGATCGATACATCGATCAGCTGCCTCTTGCACATCTCCCATTGGGGATGAGCCCACAATCAAGTTACATGCCCTTGACTAGAATCGAACCTGGGACCCCCCAGTTGGCAGGCTGACGCTCTATCCACTTAGCCAAACCAATTATGGCCCTTGAGTCTATCTTATTTACATCTCTACCTTGGAATTGTGGGTGCTTCAGAGATGTGATTCCCTTCCAGTGTGAGAGGAGAGAAGGTGAGAAGTAGTGAGAAGACTGACACCAAAATAAAGCCTTTTGCTTTAATGAACCAAGGATCCTATCTCAGGAGACAGAGGGTAGAATGCTCAAGGTACAGCAGTAGTGGGTGCTGCTGTTGTCGCCGCCGCCGATGCTGCTGGTGTTGCCGCCCCTGGTGCAGCTGTTGTCGCCGCCCCTGGTGCAGCTGTTGTCGCCGCCCCTGGTGCAGCTGTTGTCGCCCCCGCTGGTGCAGCTGTTGTCGCCGCCGATGCTGCTGGTGTCCCCGCCGATGCTGCTGGTGTCCCCGCCGATGCTGCTGGTGTCCCCCCCGGTGCTACTGTTGTCGCCTTTGCAGCGGTTGTCACCTGTGCCATTGTTGTCTTTGCCACCGTCTTTGCCTCTGTCTTTGCCACCGTCTTTGCTACCGTCTTTGCCATCGTCTTTGGCACCGTCTTTGCCATCGACTTTGTCGTCATCCCTGCCCCCGTCTTTGCCGGTATCATGGTCCCTGCCATAGTTGTTTTAACTTCTGAGGCATTTCCAGGTGTAGTTATTGGGCCTTCAGTTGTTTTCATTATGTGACCACCGCAGAAAATAGAATTATTTCTTTCTTTAACACAGCACTTTGTTTCCTTGCTGCATATCCCAGTCGGAGGATTTATTAGTAATTCTCCAGTGTCGCACTTGCGCCTGCAATATCCACCTTTGTTTGCACACTTTCTCACATAAAAACTACCTGTATAAAGGAATTATATAGATCATGTAAGTAAGAGATCTATCATGATAGGTAAAAATAACAATTATTTCTTGAACATTGATTATTCAGGTTCCTTGTCATTTGCTTTGTTATACCTCCTAGTCATGAAGACCTGCTCTGAGGATTAAGCGAGATTTTAAGTGAGATTTTATAAACATACACATATAGATAATTTTTTATATATGAATGACCCTTTCTGAAACCAAAATTCTGCATAAAAACACATGGCAAGTGTCTATTTTCCATTTTAATCAGAAAACTATATAAAATGTGATTACTTATGAATGTAAAACCATCAATCAATTACAAAATGCAACTAAGACACAACTAAATAGAAGTTTAAAAATTATAGTTTAAAAATATATAATGCTCAAATCATTACTGTAATGCATCCCACTGTTATTGAAACACATACGGCATTTGTTGATGCCTGGTGAGATTTTTAAAAAGTCTTTACACATTTCTGAGGTCCTACAAACTGTATTTGAAATATATGTCTGGATTTGTCTTATATATTACTTGCTAAATATAAACATATATTTTCATATCTATATACATTTATATATATATATATATATATATATATATATACTTAGATATATAGATATAACCATGTATTATTGAGGTATAAATATATTTTACAAAAATTTGGAAATAAAAAACCAAAAGCCAGTCTACTAGTAATATATACATTTGGGAGACATTCTGTGGATATGACTACATATGTGTACATATTTTATATATATATAAAAATTTAGTATATGTATATATACTAAATTCTCTCATCACATGGTATATAGCACAGAGATGACCCTGAAGAGTTGCTGAAACTCTTTTCACCTTGCTCTACATTGCTTAACTCATTCCTCTACATTCAACCAGCAAATATATAGTGAGTGCCTAATATGTCAAGGAAGCTGCAGGATGATGGGAATAAACAATGAATAGAAAGACAAGGTCTGAGAAGCTTATATTGGAGAAGGGGAGAAGGAAAAGAAACAAGTAAATGAATAAACAGAATAACTACAGATTGTAGTAAGTACAACAAATTGAAAAAATAATGTAATGTAGCAGAGGGTAATCATTTTTGATTGCTGACTATTAACACTACTATTATCCCTTGTCAACTGCTTAATCCTCTCTGAAAATTAAATGAGATTTTGCATACATAATATTTATATACATGCATTTACACACATAGATCTCTAGATCTATCTATGTATAGGCCTCTCACTATTATTACCAGAATTCTTTGTGGGGGTCATTGAGGGAAGTATCCCTCAGGAATATGATGCTCAACCCTAGACATAAAAGATGAAAAGGATCTAACGATAAGACAATCTAGAAAAGTATTTAAAGAAGAAGGAATAACATATGCAAAGGCCATGAGTAGGGGAAGAACCTCAAACTTCTGAGGAACAGAAAGATTTCTTGACTTCTTTGTTTCATGGCTTTTCTTACTCTATTTCCTCTTTTTATTCTTTTGTATCTGCAAGGGCTCTCCATAATAGTCCTTAGGCTTCAAATTACTCTGCACTCCTTCCACAATTCCCTTTTTTGGCAGGATCCCAAATATCTCCATAAAGATAGCATTCAAATGTTTTTCTTCACAGAGCAACCTATGTGAATGGAAACCACAGATCAATGTTCCCTTCTTTCTATCTTGATCTTCTGTGGCCACTGGCATTTTATTCATTTTTCTTTCCAAATGTCCTTTCTAAAGCCTCAAGATCTTGGGTTAGACTTAGTTAATCGTACAGAATAATCCTGAATTGCTTATGTTTGTCTAGAAAAAAATAACTATGGGGTTTTCTCAGGTCTTTTGGTTTAGAAAGGACACACCATGCAAGTATGTGATGTATGTCATTAATGTCCTAGAGTCAGAGTGAGAAATCATGCAGTCCAAACGGATAGAATTTCAAGGATGGAGTAGATCTGAAACAATTTCTGAGACTACACTCATATTGTTATTAATTTCCTCTTGAATAGTTCTGCAAATTCTAGAGGACATTCAGTACTATCCATAGAGTCAGCTATAGAGATATTATGCAGTTTCCATTAAGAAATTGTACCTCAAAAAAGATTGATTCTCATTGTGTGCCATATATAAAATATGAGAATGTGTTCAATGTAAAAGAAAACAACCACACAAAACTTCACAATAATAACCTGTAAAAGAAGTTTCAGTAAGCAGAAGTTAATTCAAATTATTTAAGCTATTATTTATTCAAGAGAAATTGACATAAATGGCAATTCTCTCAAAAGTGATATAAGGAAAGAAACACATTTTGAAAATATTGATGAATTTGCTTTCATTGAAGCTAGGAAAGTAAAATTAGAAGTAAACTATTTAACTTAACAAGAAAACAAAGAAATTGGTAAGTGTGGTGAATAAACTGTTAGCATGCAGAACTTTCTAATTTAGTGGAAGACTGCAAACAAAACACCAGTATATTTGCCACATGAAAATGCAATTTTTGTGTCTCAAATAAATTAATACATTTTTATAAGTAACCCATATATTAGAAAATATTTGCAAGAAGTGTGAAATAGAAAGTTTGAAAACAGTAACAAAATAGTATCACTTGGTTATATATGCTAGTTTTCTTTATCACCTTTTGACTAACTAATGGAACTTCTAAAATTTACCAATATAAGCAGAGGATCTTAGTGATGTACTAACAAGGTTGTACTATGTTATTTATAATAGTGACACACTGTAAAAAACACAATTCAAATAAGGAGCTCTTCAAGTCAATACTCATACAGAAAATGTGACAAAATAATAAGCATCTACTGTAAATTGTATATTCAAGAAATACTCAAAGACTTGGGAAATTTCCTCTATATATTCTGAAGTTTAAAAATGCAGATTATAACTTGTTCATCAGTTTGTCACACTTTTTAAAATGTAAGCATTTTACAAGAAATGGTGGCCAATTTTTTTTATTTCTTAAATGCTTTCAGTGTTCCTGTCTTAACTGTGTAAATATAAACTATGGAATTAATTAAAAAGAAGAAATGCTTATAGAAGAACAGCTGAAATCTGACACAGGACTTCCAAGTGTCTCTCCCCCACCTCTTCACTCAGAATATTTTTCTTTCGTTTTCCAACTTAAGATTCTATTAATTACATCCAAGAATTTAACAAATGGGAAATGTTCTCTGTAAGACCAAAAACCTGGGAGAAGTAATATTTTAGAATTGTTACCATACAAAGTGAAGCCAGGCAGGGCTGGACTGCACTGGCCCTAAGTGATAGCACAGGGAAGTTTGGGGTGTCATGATCATGTCAGTCCTTGGCTTCTCATTATTCTCCCTCACCTCCAGTTATGGACATTGTGAGAGCCTTGAGGTCTCTTAGTGGTGTTTTGAAGAAGTAAGACAAACCTCAGCCCCGCTCCTGTGGTAGACCTGCCCCTACTCCCATAGCCAGTTTGGAAACAGGGACTCCATGTGCAGGACCCTGTCCTAAGTTGGTGTTTCTTCTTCCCCAATATTTTATTTACCTGAGACCAACTGGGCCAGGAGCAAAAAAATTGCAAGAGCGAGAAATAGGTACTTCATGACTCCTGAAAGACAGTAGGCAGGCAGTGGGTTCTATGGAGTCCAGAGCTGTCTATTCAGTGTGACTCTGAACATGGGTCTTTATTGTCCTCCCTAGGTGGGGTTGGGCTCAGCCAGTGAACCAGAAGGATATAAGACACTGTGCCAAACATGACTTCAGTCCATTGGCCAGCAGCTCTAATTGGGGCATCACTATTCAAGAGCCTTGTTCTAGACATGCCTTGGGGGAAAGAGAAAGATAAGAGAAGGTGTAAGACCTGCTGAAGTGTATGACAATTTAGAGAGAAAGACACAAGAGGAATTTTTGTTGATTTCCCCAATGCTGGATACGCCTACCTTTTTCCCATGGTCTCCTATGTTGGTGGTTCTACCAGAGTATTTATCTTACTGTATAGTGACAGTCTGTTCACCTGTATGTCTCTCCCCCTAAAGTGAAATGTATTTTTTGAACACTGACTACATGTACGTTTTTTTTTAATATTAGTTCTGGGCATGGAGGAGTACCTAAGCAATTTTTTGGTGATTGAAAAATTTCCTTGGTGATAATCTGTCAACTTAGAAAATATTTTAAAAGAAATAAGTCAATGCTCCAAGATATATGTACAAAGATGTCTTTAGGGAAGTGGGGGAAGTAACAAGAGTTACTGGTGTTAGCTGGGCCTGGAACCATGGATCTGTGTGAACTTCTGAGCTACCAGATGGTAGTGGAGTAGGTGGATCTTTCTTGCACCTCTTCCAAACTAGATATACAACTAAATTGGGGAACATTCACCCTGAATTACCACCTGAAGACTAAATGAATAGGAACCTTTTGACAAGGAAGGGCAGAAACCACCTCAAGACTGCTCCTGCACAACAACATGTATGACATGGTCAGGATTGTTCCTCCCAGCCAGACAATGTGGGTTGTGGGGTGATCCCACCCACAAACAGGACAATAACAGTCAAGACCCAGTTATACTAAGAGATCCCAAATAACTCACAGAGCGGGCATTTCTAGAGCATCCAGCTCAGGAGATCAAAGAGACTGCACCTGTGGGTCCCACAGGACACTTACTACATAAGGTCACTCTACGAAGACTGGGAGGCATAGCAATTCTAATGTGTAGAAACAGACACAGAGGGACAGCAAAAATAGGGAGACAAAGAGGCAACCCTCAAATGAAGGAAAAGGAGAAAGCTCTAGAAAAAGAGCTGAGTGAAACAGAGGCAGTCAATTTTGAGAGATAGAGTTCAAAGTAATGGTATAAGGATGTTCAAAGTAACAGTGGAAATTGCAACAGCATAAAAAATGAAATAGAAATCGTGAATCAGAACCAGTTAGAAAAAAAGAATACCATATCTGACATTAAGAATACACTGGGAGGAATCAGAGAAAGACAAGTATCATATGATCTCACTCATATATGGAACCTAATGAACAATATTATCTGGTGAGCATATTAGATCCAGAGACATAGAAGCATAGAATAGATTATGGGATCTCAGAGGAAAGGTGGGGAAGGGATGGTGGGTGGGAAGGGATCAAACAAAGAACTTGTGTGAGTGTATATATATATATATATATATATATATATATATATATATATACACATAACCCATGGACACAGAAAATTGGGTCTTGAGCCTCTAGGGTGAGGGGTGGGGCAAAAGTGTTAAATGGGGGTGGGAGGATGTGGAAACTATGTAATATTTTCAACAGTAAAAATTTAATTTAATAAAGAGTATAAAAGAATATACTGGAAGGCTGCCAGGCTGGGAACGGCCAGGCCCGGAGCGGCCGGGCCCGGAGCAACCAGGCCCAGAGCAGCCGGGTCGGGTGCGGCCAGTCCCGGATCAACAGCAGCCAAGTCCAGAGCAACTAGGTTGGGAGAGGCAGTGACCAGACCTGGAGCAGCTGATTGTGGAACGAACCAGAGCAACAGAGGCCAGGCCCGGAGCAGCCAGGCCCGGAACAGCTCGCTCCTCGCCTGTCCCTGCCCCACGGCTGCCTCTCAGACATGGCTGGAAACTTTTGTGGGAACTTGAGGGTCTGCTGAATCAAGTGGCGAAGGCTTAGATCTGGATGTGTTGAGTTAGCGCTGGGGTGTTGATCTGTGAGTGCCTTGGGTGGGGCCTGGATGAGGCTGATTGACCTATTTGGAAATGTCTTTTGTGTGAAGTGTATCATTGGGCAGGTAGAGATATTATTGATATGAGAAAATGCTAAGTAACTGATTTACTATCTGAAAAGGGATTTACTATCGGGGAAAGGGAGGGAGGAAGAAACTGAACATAAACTGTGCACCTATGGATAGGACAATGGGGGATGGGGAGGGGGCGGAAGGTGGGGTGGAGGGGGGAAGAAATGAGGAACCTTTGTAATAATATGAACAATAAAGATTGATTTAAAAAAAAAGAATATACTGGAAGGAATAAAAAGTAGATTTAATTTAGAAGAGAATCAAATCAGTGATTTGGAAGATAAGATAGAAAAAAACACCCAATTAGAGCATCAAAAAGAAAAAAGAATTAAAAAGCAGGAGATTAGTTTAGGGGACTTTGGGGATAGCATGAAATAACATTTGCATCATATGGGGTACCAGAAGGAAAAGAAAGTGAGTAAAGAAGAGAGAACTGTTAAAGAAATAATGACAAAATCTGTCCTAACCCAATGAAGGAAAAAGTGACACAAGTTCAGGAAGCACAGAGCCCCAATCAAGATGAACCCAAAGATACAACATAATTAAAATGGCACACATTAAAGAAAAAAAAAAAAAAGAGAATCTTAAAGGGAGGGAGGGAGGGAAGGAGGGAGGGGGAGAGGGAGGTAGGGGGAGAGATAGATAGATAGATAGATAGATAGATAGAGAGAAAGTTACCTACAAGGAAGTTCCCATTTTGACTGTCAGCTGATTTGTTATCAGAAACATTTCAGGCCAGAAGGGATTTTCATGAAGTATTCAAAGTAATGACAAGTAATGACCTGAATTCTAGACTACTCTATCTAAGAAGATTATCATTTAAAATTGAAGGTGAAAATAGGGCTTCTGGTGTGAAAAAGGCTAAAGGAGTACATTATTACCAAACTATTCAATAATATTGCAAGAAATATTAAAAGGACTACTTGAAGAAGAAGAAATCAAGAGAGAGGAACACAGGTATAAAGAAAAAAAAAAAAGGCAATAAATAAGTACCGGTTCATAATAACCTTAAATGTAAATAGACTAAATACTCCAATCAAAAGATATAGGATAGTTCACTGGATAAGAAAACATGACCCATATGTGCTGTCTACAGGAGACCCACCTCAGAAGAAAAGATTCACATAGATTGTAAGTGAAGGGCTGGAAAAAGTAGTCCATGAAAATGGAAATAAAGAAAAAGCTGGGGAAACAATATTCATAGCTGATGAAATAGACTTCAAAATAAAGGACATAGTAAGAGACAAAGGAGGTCATTACATAATACTAAAGAGAACAATCCAATGGGAATATATAATCCTCCTAACATGTACATACCCAAGATAGAAGCCCCTAATATGTATTTAAAAAACCTTGGTGGAATTTAAGGGAGAGATTGATAGCACAACAATCATAGCACGGGACTTTTTTTTTTTTTTTAAATTTCTTTATTGATTAAGGTATCACATATTTGTCCTCAACTCCCCATTTCAATCCCCCCAACTCATGCCCCCACCCCCCTTTGTCTTTGACCACCGGTTAGGCTCATACGTGTGCACATCAGTCCTTTGGCTGTTCTCTCCCTTTTATCCCCACCTTCCCATAGTAGGGACTTTAACAGCTCCTACAGGCTCACTGGATAGATCTTCCAGATAAAAAAAATCAACAAAGAAACAGTGACCTTAAATGCACTCTAGATCATATGGATTTAATGGATATTTACAGAACATTTCATCCCAAAGCATCAGAATATACATTCTTCTCAAGTGCACATGAAACATTTTTGAAAGATAAAGTTTTGACATGCTTGGACACAAAATAAGTTTTTTAAAAAAAATCTATATTTTATTTTATTTATTTTTTTACAGAGCGGAAGGGAAAGTTATAGAGAGTTAGAAACATCAGATGAGAAAGAAACATCGATCAGCTGCCTCCTGCACACCTGCTATTGGAGATGTGCCCGCAACCAAAGTACATGCCTTTTTACCAGAATTGAACCTGAGACCCTTCAGTCCTTAGGCTGACACTCTATCCACAGAGTCAAACCGGATAGGGCCACAAAGTAAGTTTTTTGTTGTTGTTTGTTTTAATTTAATAAATATTGTTCAGATTATTACAATTATTTCTCCTCCCCCTCCCCCCACATAGCTCCCCTCCACCTGGTCCCCACCCCACCCTCTGCCCTTACCCCCCTCTCCCTGCTGTCCTCATCCATAGGTATATGATTTTTGTCCATTTTCTTCTTGTACCCCCCACTCAGACACCCCTTTCCCCTTGAGAATTATCAATCCCCTCCCATTTTATGCTCTTGATTCTATTACATTCACCAGTTTATTCTGTTCCTCAGATTGTTAATTCACTTGACTTTTAGATTCACTTGTTGATAAATATGTACTATTTGTTGTTCATAATTTTTATCTTTACTTTTTTCTTCTTTTTCCTCTTTTTAAAGAACACCTTTTAGCATTTCATATAACACTGGTTTGGTGGTGAACTCCTTTAGCTTTTTCTGATCTGTGAAGCTCTTTATCTGCCCTTCAATTCTGAATAACTTTGGTTGTTAGGTTCTTGCTATTCATCACTTTGAATATTGCCACTCCCATCTGGCCTGTATAGTTTCTGTTGAGAAATCAGCTGATAATCGTATGGGTGCTCCCTTGTTTTTCTCTTGCTGCTTGTAAGGTTCCCTGTTTGTCTTTTGCCCTTGGTATGTTTTAAAAAATTATATATTTTATTGATTTTTTACAGAGAGGAAGAGAGAGGAATAGAGAGTTGGAAGCATCGATGAGAGAATCATCAATCAGATGCTTCCTGCACATCCCCTACTGGGGATGTGCCACAACCAAGGTACATGCCCTTGACTGGAATCGAACCTGGGACCTTTCAGTTTGCAGGCCGACGCTCTATCCACTGAGCCAAACCTGTTTCGGCTGCCCTTGGCATTTTAATTATGATGTGTCTTGGTGTGGTCCTCTTTGGATTCCTTTTGTTTGGGGTTCTGTGTGCTTCCTGGACTTGTAAGTCTATTTCTTTCACCAGGTGGGGCAAGTTTTCTGTCATTATTTCTTCAAATAGGTTTTCATTGTCTTGCTCTCTCTCTTCTTCTGGGACCCTCATAATTCAGATGTTGGTACGCTTGAAGTTGTCCCAGAGGCTTCTTACACTATCTTCAACTTTCTGGATTCTCTTCTCTTCTTGCTTCTCCAGAAGAGTGTCCTTTACCTCTTTGTATTCCAAATCTTTGACTTGATTCTTGGCTTCCTCTAGTCTGCTGTTGGGTCCCTGCATAATAATTTTTTATTTTAGTCAGTGTATGTTTACTTTATAGTTGGTCCTTTTTCATATCCTGAGGGTCTCATTAAATTTATCAGCCTTTTCTAGGAAATTCTTGAAAAACCTTATAACCGTGGTTTTGAACTCTATGCCCAGTTGTTTGTTCTCCTCCATTTCTTTCATTTATGATCTGTTTCTCTGTCTCCTCATTTTCGCTGCTTCCCTGAGTTGGTAGGGTAGCTTTGTGTGCTGGGTGTCCTTTATGGTTCAATGGGTCAACCTCCCAGTTACCTGAGGTGGACACTCTTGGTGCACCCCTTTGTAGACTATGTGCACAGCCTTGTTATACAATAGTTAAGTCTTGATTGTTGTTGGTGTCACTGGGAGTAATTGACCTCCAGGCCAATTGGCTGTGAGGACCCACTGTGTCTATAATGGAAAAATTGCTGGGCTGGAGACACATTTATGGGGCAGGACTTGTTCCAGTGGGGTTTTGATGCTCACTGAGTCTGCCTCTTAAATGTGTCCTTTATAAGAGTAGTTGAAATCTGGTGTCATCCCACACCAGCCACTAGATACACTAGTTTCTGGATCTCCAATGGGGTGCAGGTCAGCTACTGTCTGAGGCCACCCAGCAGGAGCTACAGCAAGAACTACAGTTTTCTCCTCTTTGCTTGGGGTTTGGAGGTTTTGGGGCTGTCTGACTGGAACTGCTGTTTGTTTCGTAAAGCTGTGATAGGGCAGGCTATTTATTTGCAAAAGCTGCTGTGTGGATCCTGGGGGGAAGGGGGGGTCGGTTGTAGAATGTGCGGGGGCAGGGACTCAGGGCGGGGCATCAGGGCGTCACTAGCCTGGGGCGTGGCAAACAGCGATGGCTGCCATCAGCCCTCTCTGCCTTTCTACATTTCCAAGTCCCCACGATCCTGAGCTCCAGCACAGAAAACAATGATTGTTGCGTGCACCTCTGCAAAAAAGTCACCCTCACTTTTGGATCCGATGGCCGACAGACCAGCTTTTCCCTGTAGTCATCTGGGTCCCTTGCGTGACCCCAGAAATTGGATTTCAAAGTGATTGGGAGCTTGTTTCCCTTCAGGTTGAAAACAGCTGTATGCCCAATCACCTGCCATCAGCCTGATCCGAATGCCTCCGTACCTCAGCGTTCCAGCTTTTCAGCGCTTGTGCTCCTTTCAGCCAGCTTTCCTGTGATTTTGGGTGATAGACGTTTTGTCTTTTGGTTGTAGTTTTGAAATTGTTGTGCAAGGTGGCAGATTAGTTATTTACCTTTGCGACCATCTCGGTTTCTCCTGATTTCTCCACAAAATAAGTTTTAACAAATTCAAGAAGATTGAAATCATATCAGGCATCTTCTTGGATCATAATGGCATGAAACTCTAAATCAACTACATTATAAAATACTCAAAAACATTCAAACACATGAAGGCTAGTAGCATATTATTAGAGGATTATCAATGAGATCAAGGAAGAAATAAAAACTTCCTCCAGACAAAGGAAAATTAACACAACAACCCTAAATCTTTGGGACGCAGCAAAAGCAGTCCTGAGGAAGTTTATAGCATTGCAGACCTACCCCAAGAAACAAGGAAAAGCTCAAATAAACAATCTAACCCTACAACTGAAACAATTAGAAAGAGAACAAGAAAAGCTCAGAGTAAGTTAAAGGAAGGAGATAATAAAGATCAGAGTGAAAATAAATGACAGAGATGACAAAAAGAAAAAAAAATTAAGAAACCAAAAGTTGGTTCTTTAAAAAGATAAAGAAGATTGATGAACCTTTAGCCAGACTTATCAAGGAACAAAGAGAGTGGACCTAAATAAATAAACTCAGAAATAAAAGAGGTGAAGTAATACCCTAGCCGGTTTGGCTTAGTGGATAGTGTTGGCCTATGGACTAAATGGTCCCAGGTTTGATTCTGGCTAAGGCACATGCCTGGGTTTTAGGCTTGACCCCAACCCCTAAGCAGGGGATGTCAGCCAATCAATGATTCTCATCATTGATGTTTCTATCTCTCTATCTCTCTCCCTTCCTTTCTGAAATACCTATCTATCCATCCTAATGGAGTAATATGCAAATTAATCATCACTCTGCTACACAAGCCATGCACACCAGCCACGCCCACCAACCAATCAGAGTGACTATGCAAATCAACCTAACAAAGATGGCGGTAAATTTGCATATGCAGAGGGAGTGAAGACTGACGACAGCATAGAAGGAAGAGGGAGGCAAAGTGGAAAGCAAGGCGGCTGTGGCTGCTGGAGGGAAAGCACTGGCAGCGTGTGCTGCTGCCGAGGCGGAGGCGGGAGGCAGTGGGTCGGGTGGGCAGGGCGAGGCGCACAGCAGTGGTGCATGTGGCCATGGAGGAGGCCGCAGAGGTGGGAGGCAGTAGGGCGGGGCACACAGCAGAGGCATGCGTGTGGCCCCAGAAGTGGTGGCAGCAGGCACAGCCTCAAAGACGGTGGAGGAGGTGGACCCCGCCTGCCTGTCCACCCGCCCCACCCTGCCAGCTACAGCGGGAGAGGGGGAGAGGAGGGGAGGTAGAGGTGGGGTGGCGGGAGGGAACTCATTAGGCAGAGGCTTTAGGCTTGGGAAGGGGCTGAGCCTGGGATGGGAGGTTCCAGGCGGGGTGGTGGTGGGGGGCGAATGAAGACCCCTTCCCAAGCCTAAACCTGGGGTGGAGGCTTTAGCTGGCACTTCTCATCCTAGGCTTTAGAAGGAGCCAAGCCTGCGATGGGAGATGCGGGTGGGGAGCCCCTTTCCAAGCCTAAACCTGGGGCCGAGCCTGTGATCAGAGGTGCTGGGGGTGGAGGAACCTCTTCCCAACCCTAAAGCCTGGGGCAGAAGCTTTTGGCTTGGAAAGGGGCTGAGCTTGGGATTGGAGGGGGAAGGGGAAAATATCAATGGAAACACATCCTCAGGTGAGGATAAAAAGAAAAATAAAGAAAGAAATGCCATATCTGCCCTAACTGGTTTGGCTCATTAGATAGGGTATCAGCCTGCAAACTCAAGGGTCCCAGGTTTGATTCCGGTCAAGGGCATGTACCTTGGTTGCAGGCACATCCCCAGTAGGGAGTGTGCAGGAGGCAGCTGATGGTTGTTTCTCATAGATGTTTCTAACTCTCTATCCCTCTCCCATCCTCTGTAAAAAGTTGATTATATATATATATATATATATATATATATATATATATATATATATATATATTTTTTTTTTTTTTTTAAAGAAAAAGAAATGTCATATCCTATGAAAGAAACATCTTGAAAATACTTAAAGAAAGTTGTCATTATTTCATGGTGAAGGACGAGTCCATGTTGATGAAAATTACCTTGGCAGCTGTGGTGATTGGCAGTAGCTTTAGTAGTGGAGTAATAGGGCTGGCGCCTTCTCCTGATCAGCCTGGTCACCTCAAGCAAAGGGAGGCCAGACTGGTGGCTTAAGTCTGCTCCCAATGGAAGCGGGCTTAAGCCATCCATAGGACATCCCCCGAGGGCTCCCAGTATGTGAGAGGGGACAGGCAGGCCTGAGGGACCTCTCCCCAGTGCACAAATTTCATGCACCGGGCCCTTAAAATACATAGGATTATAAGAACATACTTTAAACAACTACATACCTGGATAACCTGGGCGACATGGACAAATTTTTAGAAACATCCTATAAGCTTCCAAAACTCAATCAGAAAGAATTAGAAAACCTGAATAGACTGGTAACAACTAATGAAATTAAAGCAGAAAGAATAATAAGAACAAATTCCCAGCAAACAACAAGTCAGGACCAGATGGCCTCATAGAAGAGTTGCACCATTCAAAGAATTAACACCTATTCTCCTCAAACTATTCCAAAAAATTTCAGAGGAAGAAGGACTTCCAAACTCTTTTCATGAGGCCAGTGTTAGCCTAATTACAAAAACAGATTCCAAAGACACTACAAAGAAAGAAAATTACATGCTAGTATCCCTGATGAACACAGATGCTAAAATCCTCAACAAAATATTAGAATGTTGGATACAGCAACACATTAGAAAGGCCATACACCATAATCAAATGGGATTTGTTCCAGGGATGCAAGGCTAGTACAATATTTGCCATTTAATAAATGTGATATATCACATAAACAAAATAAAGATAAAAATCACATGATCATATCAATAAATGTAGAAAATGCATTCAACAAAATCCAGGATCCATTTATGATAAAAACTCTCAGGAAAGTGGGAATAGAGGGATAATACAGCCATATCTCATAATGAAAAAGACCATACTTGAGAAACCTACAGTCAACATCATTCTCAATGGGCAAAAGCCTAAAGCACCTCCATTAAGATCAGGAACAAGACAGGGATGTCTGCTTCCACCACTCTCATTCAACATAGTTCTGGAAGTCCTAGCCATAACCATCAGAAAAAATAAAATGCATCCAAATTGGAAAGGAGGAAGTAAAACTGTCATTATTCACAGATGACATGATATTGTAACATAGAAAACTCTGAAGACTCCAGAAAGGAATTGCTAGGTTTAGTAAATGAATTCAGCAAATTAGCTGGATACAAAATTAACATCCAGAAATCAACAGCATTTTTATAGACCTATAATGAACTCTGAGAAAGAGAATAAAAAAATAAAATCCCATGTACCACTGCAACAACAACAAAAATAACAACTAAGCTATCTTGGAAAAACTTAATCAAGGAGGTTAAAGACTTGTACTCTGAAAACTGTAGGACATTGAAAAAGGAAATAGAGGAAGATACAAACAAGTGGAAGCAAATACTGTGTTCATGGATTGCAAGAATTAATATCATTTAAATAGTCATACTACCCAAAGCAATTTATGAATTCAATGCAACCCCTATTTAAATAACAATAGCATATCTCACAGTACTAGAACAAATATTCCAAAAATTTATATGGAACAGAAAAAAGACCCTAATAGCCTCAGCAATTTTGAAAAAGAAGAGCAAAGTTAGAGAGATCACAATACCGGATATCAAGTTACACTACAAAGCCATTGTAATCAAAACAGCTTGATACTGGCACAAGCACTGGCATATAGATCAATGGAACAGAAAAGAAACCCTATAAATTGACCCATGCCAATATGGTCAATTAATATTTGACAAAGGAGGCAAGAGCATACAAAGGAATGAAGACAGTCTCTTCAAGAAATGGTGTAGGGAAAATTGGACAGGTACATGCAAAAAAATGAAACTAGTTCACCAACTTATACCACACACAAGAATGACATTCTTTAAAGATGAAACTAACCAAAGAATGATCCTTCCCCCTCTATACACTCATGAATGAACATATTGAAGGACACACCTAGAAAACTAATAAATATTCTGTCAGGACCCTTTCCTGAGACCTCCTCTAGGGTTCCCACCCATACATCTAAATTAATAAAAGAGAAAGATGCAAACTGATCATATCTCTGCAATACCCACCAGCTAATCAGAAGTGAATATGCAAATTAACTCAACAAAGATGGCGGTTAATTTGCACACACAGGTGTCCAGTGGCCTGGGTCCTGGGAGCATCCTTGGGATCCCGGCTGCTCAAAGCCTGTAGGCCCTGAGTGGCCAGGGTCCCAGAATGCCCCTGGCCATTCCTGGCCTATGGGCCTTGGCACCAAGTGACAGGGTGTGGGGTGACTGAGGCTTGAGAACGGCTGGAGTGGACCCACTGGGCCCTGCCCAAGCCAAGGCACAAACTTGATTGGAGCCGAGGTGCCCTGCCCAAGGCACAGCAGAAGCTTGAGCAGGCCCAGAGACTGGGGGAGGGGAGGTGCCAGCCTCGGCTTGCCAGCAGTCCTGCCTCTGTGCGTGAGCTGCAGAGGAAACACCTTTTCTGACTGCTGATTGGCTAAGCTCCCTGTACGCCACTGGTAAGGTTGTTGGTAACTTGGTGAATAAGAATGCCAAAAGGTGTTCTAAGGTTTTTCTACCACACTCGTGGAGGAAAAAACTAAGGCCTACTGCTAGCGGGCTAAGAAATTCCATATCCTGCCTTAGCCCGTTAGGCTCAGCGGAAAATGCCTCGGCCTGCCAACTGCAGGGTCCAGGTTCGATTCTGGTCAAGGGCAGGTACCTAGGTTGCAGGCTCTTCCCTGGCCAGGGCCCAGGTCAGGGCTCATGCAGGAGGCAACCAATCAAAGTGTCCTTCTGTATTGATGTTTCTCTATGTTAGGGGTGTCGAACTCAATCAGAGAAGGGGCCAAAATCTAAAATCCAGCCTAAATCGTGGGCTGAATGGTTTACTGAACAGTCATAAACTGTCATTGTGATGGAAACGCAGCGGAGTGCAGTGATGACAGCGTGGTGCGGGCCACATTGCAAGGCCTGGC
Source organism: Pipistrellus kuhlii (assembly GCF_014108245.1). Taxonomy (NCBI): domain Eukaryota; kingdom Metazoa; phylum Chordata; class Mammalia; order Chiroptera; family Vespertilionidae; genus Pipistrellus; species Pipistrellus kuhlii. The sequence continues at coordinate 55,135,418 of NW_023425562.1, read as the reverse complement.
GGGACGGATTTGGCCCGCAGGCCTTGTGTTTGACACATGTGCTCTATGTCTTTCACTCTCTCCCACACTCTCTAAAAAATCAATGGAAACATATCCTCAGGTAAGGAGAGAGAGAGAGAGAGAGAGAGAGAGAGAGAGAGAGAGAGAGAGAGAGAGAGAGGGAGAGAAAGGAAGAAAGAAAAGTCATATCCTATGAGAGACACATCTTGAAAATGCCTAAAGAAAGTTGTCATGTTTTCATGGTATTGATGGAAACACCTTGGCTGTTGTGATGACTGGCAGTGGCTGCAGTAGTGGGGTGATGTTGCTGGTGATTTCCCCTGATCAGCTCATTCGCCTTCCTTAGAGGGAGGCCAGACGGTGGCTTAGGCTCGCTCCCACTTTATGAGAGGGGGCAGGCTGGGCTGAGGGACACCCCCACCCCACCCCCAGTGCATGAATTTTGTGCTCCGGGCCCCTACCACAAAAATAAAAGTCTGAAGACAACCCAGCACAGGCTCTCTGGAGCACACCTACACCTTTTCTCTGTCATGAACTTATTTTTTTTCTCCTAAACGCTTAAGTGTCCCTGTGAGACTTACAACCAGGGAGGCAGCGGGCAGGGGCAGCTAGACCCAGGAAAAAAAAACCCTGAACCTGTTTCCAAGGCTTCCCTTTTCTCTGAGCTTCCAGTGAGCTGACAGCAGTCCCACCTTGGCTCACTTCTCTCACTGTGACATTTACTTCTCATTGAATTCATGCAGCCCAGCATTCTTTCCTATAACATTGTGGAGAGCCACAGTAGCCAGCCCTGCCTGGGCTCTCTCCTGTTGCTTCTTCTACCCTTAGAGCTCCCTTTGTTTCCCTGTCCCCAGCTTTAAGAAATGTACTCTCAAAATCACCTGGACTCATGTTGTGAAACCTTTCCCACACAAAGTCAAGAACCCACACCGATAAGTCAGCTCAGGGCAGACCCATTCTAAGTCAGGTCCCATCTGTTAACATAGCCACTATTTTTTTTACACCTGAAACTAATATAAAATAACTAGAGGCCTGGTGCATGAACTTCGTGCACAGAGGGGAAGGGTGTCCCTCAGCCCAGCCTATACCCTCAACAATCAGGGACCCCTATCACAATCCAAGACTGCTGGCTCCCAACTGCTCACCAGCCTGCCTTCCTGATTGCCCCTAACTGCTTCTGCCTGCCAGCCTGATCACCTCCTATCCACTCTGCTGCCAGCCTGATTGATGCCTAACTCCCCTGCTAGCCTGTTTGCTCCTAACTGGCCTCCTTTTCTGGCCTGGTCACCCCTAACTGTCCTTCCCTGTAGGCCTGGTCACTCTTAACTGCCCTCCCCTGCAGGTCTGGGTTCTGCCCAACTGCCCTTCACTGCAGGCCCAGTCACCCCCAGCTTCCCTCCTCTGCCAGACTGGTCACCCTTAACTGCCCTCCCTTGCAGGCCTGGTCCTTCCCAATTGCCCTCTCCTGCTTACCTGATGGCCCACAACTGCCTTCCCTTCCAGGTCTGGACCCTCTCAACTGCCCTCCCCTGCTGACCATCTTGTGGTGGCCATCTTGTGTTCACATGGGGGCAGGATCTTTGACCACATGGGGGCAGCCATCTTGTGTTGGAGTGATGGTCAATCTGCATATTACTCTTTTATTAGATAGGATAGAGGTTTGGTGTTCGAGTAGGGGCTGGATGGTTTTCTCTGAAGGATGTCCTGGATCAGGGTGGGCGTTCCCTTGGGGTGTGGGGTAGCCTTGGCGAGGGGCCTGTGGTGGTTTGCAGACCAGCCATGCCCCCTGGCGACCCAAGCAGAGGCCATGGTATCTGGGATTTATGCATCTTCTACAATTGAAACTTTGTAGCCTGGAGTGGAGCCATCTCCTGCTCGCTTTGTGGCTGCAGCCATTTCTGTTTTTATTTGTTTATCTTCTATAATTAAAAGTTTGTAGCCTTGAGTGGAGGCTTAGGCCATCAAGGGCAGGAGGAAAGCTTGGCTTCCTCTGTTGCCGGGGAAACCTAAGCCTCTCTCCTGCTCTCTGTGGCTCTAGCCATCTTGGTTGGGTTTATTTGCATTCTCGCTCTAATTGGCTGGTGGGAGTGACTTTTGGGTATAGCAGAGATATGGTCAATTTGCATTTACTCTTTTATTAGATAGGATATTGAATATCAATTGTAATTGAAAAAATATCTGTTTTGTGTTTTATGAATTTCTTCTTTTCATGTCTACTATTAATTTTATTTGGTGTTTTTGAGTTGGATGTGCTAACTGTTCTCTACTGTTTTAATTTGAACCTCCAATAATACAGTATTTTCAAATTTTTTCTTTTCCTAATGTATGGATCAAATGACATATATTTCCCTTTAGGAACTTTTTAGTTGTTATGTTATATCTCTAATATAATTTAGTTCAGAATATTTTATTTTTCAGTTTTATTTAGCTAGATTGGTAAATTAAAATTGCATATGCAGTATATTAGTTATAAAAATGATGTTTTGATTACCAAAATTAAATGAATTAACATAGCTATCAGTTCGCATAGTTACCGTGTGTGTGTGTGTGTGTGTGTGTGTGTGTGTGCTTGTGGGGGAGGTGTGGTAAGAACACTTGCCATCTATTGTATTTCTTCCTTTTTATTGAATTTATTGGGGTGACACTGGCTAACAAAATTAAACATGTTATTTTCAAATTTTCTCTTTTCCTAATGTATGGATCAAATGACATACATTTCCCTCTAAGAACTATTTAGCTGATATGTTACATCTGTAATATAATTTAGTTCAGAATATTTTATTTTTCAGTTTTATTGAAATAGATTGATAAATTAAAATTGCATATATATATTAAGTATACAACATGATGTTTTGATATATGTATACATTGTGAAATGATTAGCAAAATCAAAGTAACTAACAAAGCTATTGGTTCACATAGTTAGAGTGTCCGTGTGTGTGTGTGGGTGTGTGTGTGTGTGTGAGTGGTGAGAACACTTGTCATCTATTTTAGTTTTTCCTTTTATTAAATTTATTGAGTAACACCTGCTAACAAAATTATACATGTTTCAAGTGCACAATTCTTCAACATATCATCTGAACAGTGTATTGTGTGTTCACCAAACCAAATTACATCTCTATGCATCACCATTTATCCCCCCTTTACTTTCTTTCACCCCTCACCCACTCTCTGGTACTTATCATATTGTTGTTTGTGCCTATGAATATTTTTTTCTTTGCTTAATCTCTTTACCTTTTTTCACCCAGCCCCTTATCTACCCTCCACTCTGACAGTTGTAGGTCTGTTCTTTGTATCTATGAGTCTGTTTTTATTTTGTTTGTTAGTTTATTTTGTTCCTCAGGTTCCACATGTAAGTGAAATCATATGGTTCTTGTTTTTCTCTGACTGGCTTATTTCACTTAGCATAGTACTTCCCAGGTCCATCCTTGCTTTCTCAAAGGGCAAAATTTCCTTTTTTTTCTGAGCATTTCATAGGTGCCAGACACTGTGCTTCATGCTCAATGGGCCTTACTTTATTTTTTATATTTTAAGTGGTAATAACTTATACACCACTAAATCTGCATGCTTTAGAGTTTTATGGGTTCCAGTTTTATGTGATGTCCCATATCCTCACCTATTTTAATTTTTAAACTTCTCCTAGGAAGTAGGTATATGATGATATCTGTCTTATCAAGAAAGAAATTTTGGTAGAGACCGCATAATAAGTGAAAGTAGAAAAGGAAGAACCTAAATATGTGTAGCTCCAGTTTCCTCAGCTTTAACCATGTTATTGTAATTACCATGTAATGCTTCTGTTTCATCAATGTGGTTGGCCCATCATGGGTTCTTATACAGTAAAGGTCCCCATTCTCCCACCAGTTTCAGAGCAGGGAAAGGTTATTTTCCATCTAATTTCAAGCATGGGATGAAGAAGAAATGGATATGAGGCAAGAAGACAGGAGGGTTAAGTTTCAGGCTTCAGCATTGAAATTACATTCCTCATCAGTAATGACAGTGCTCACAGGTCTAAGATGTTTTCAAGGTGGTGATCCAGGTGATTAGTGAGGAGAAAGCACAGTGAGTTCTACCAGGAGCCTTTAAAACTCCACCTGGCTGTTCAAAGAGACCCTATTATCCTAATCTCTGTCACATTCTTCCCCACATAGTAATGAGTTTTCCCTCAGGTGAAGCATGGCTTTTAATCACCCATAACCTTGCACAGCAGCCTTGATCCAGTGGGCAGTGCCCTGGGGAAAGGTACCTTTGTGCCCATTGTCCAAGAATCAGCAACCTGCTAGCTAAGTCCCTGTGATGTAAGTAAATTTGAAGATACTACTCCACCAACCCTCAAAGTAGCCTGAGTGGGAGTAGATATTTTCTTTATTCCCCTAGTTCAGAAAGCTAGGCTTAAAGATGGAAAATCAATTGTCCTCAGTCTAAGACTGAATACAGGGTGGGACCCGGAATAATCTCGTATATATTTGACTCAAAGTTTATGACCTTTTCTACACTTCTTCTCTGCTGAAGTGACCAACTCTGTCCTTCCACCTTCCTGTGTGCATTCATGAGTTCTACCTACAATGCTAGCCATGAGTATAAGAGGTAGTGATATCCTACTGGTTGGGTCTACCCACTGCTCCCATCTCTTCCACTAGATAATGATATAGATCATAGATGTGTTTCTGGAAGGAGTCATAAGCTATTCTTTTGGAGAAAATCTAGAACTAGAAAAATTGAAGCTGAAATTTCAGTAATATCCCCAAATTTTCTAGGTCCTCAAGCTTCCATTTTATTTATTCAAGTATTGCTATAGACTCCAGTTGGAGGATGATAGGAGAAAAAGAAATAGAAAAAGTTATTTTCATTGACTACAGTTTCAAAGTTTAGTAGAGGAGAAGACATACAAGCAGCCATATAGAACATGCTGAAACATGATGACAATTCTGGATAGATCATGATAGTAGAGAACTAGATGTGGTGGTAGTTCTGTTTTGGGAGAAACATGTTGTTATCAATGTTTCTAGAAGAGAATAAAGAGTTAAGGGAAGCAGGTTTAAGCAGAGAGAAAAGCATATGCTTAAAACGTATCCAGAAGCAATCCAGTGAGTTCAAATCAATAACGAGTAAGTGTGTAGTATGAGGTGTAGGATGTTCCGGGGGAGAATGATAGGAAATGAAACTGGAAATGCCATTTAGGGTATGAACATGAAGAGCAATGAAGTCTGTACTGAAATATTGGCTCGGATGCTTTCAACCTTTAGAAGGAGGCCTTCAATCATTCCATATTATAGGCCAGTTGTTTGGCAATGATGCCAGTGGTGAGTTCAATGATTAGCTTTGCATGAGGACAGGGACTGGCTATCAGTTTGGAGGATGGATGTGTGTGTGTGTGGAAGGAATGCAGTGATCAATGGGAAGGCTACTGCAGTAATCCCAGGAAAAGTCATAAGAGCTGAGTCTTTCCAGTCGCAGTGGAGATGGAATGATGGCACATATTAGAGGTGGTAGATGCACGCGGACATATTAATAACTGGATGTTACTAATTGGTAATCAAGTGAAGAAGGAAAAGGATTTTGTGATGGCACTCATGGACTTGTGTTTATAATGGAGATAACCCTTTTAGCAATGTTTTCTCCCAATGTTTTCTCTGCATTATATCTTTGGTCTCTACTGAGGTCAAAAGTGAATTGACCCCACAAGGCATGAGCTAAGCTCATATTTTCAGAATCAGAAGGACACTAGCATGACAAAGGTGCGGAGAAAGACATTTGGCCCAACTCTGTCATTCCATAAGCAGGAAAACTGAGACGGACAAAAACATGGCTGCCATAGGTGTCCAGGAAGTGATGGCAACTGTGTTTCCCATTCTCCCCATCCAGGTATCAAGGAAGTGGGCCTGTGGCATCAATGGATAACTATTATGTGCCATATTCTCTTATTGGTACAGGAAGAGCTCTTAAGGGGAAAATCTTATGGCTTAAGGTGAGTGTCTATCCCAATCTTTAGGTCACATGATGTAGATCTTGATCTTCCATCCTATGATTGAAATCTATGATTGAGGATTTCCAGGGAGAGCAGAAATCGGGACATCAAGGTATAGTGACAGAATACTCTCAGTAGTCAATTAAATCTGTTCCAGTTCTAATGCTTATACATCATGTGTCTTCTTCTCTGAAGTGAGATCATAATATGGACATTCTGAAGTTGTTATAGGGAAGCTAATAAGAACATGTCTAAGCACTCTGCAGGAATGCTTTTGTTTCACTAACCACATGAAAAAAATACATGGGAAATGCTTTCAACCTTTAGAGGGAGGCCTTCAGTCATTCCATATTCTAGGCCAGTCATTTTCCAATGTGTTCCCTAGATAAGAAACATCAGCATTGCTTGGAACTTGTGAGCAATGCTAATTCTCTGGCTCTACTACAGAACCAGAAATTGGTGGTGAGGCCCAGAAACCTGTATCTTAGTAATCCCTGCAGGTGTTCCTGATGCTCTTTACAGTTTGGTAATCAGAGCTGCAGGCAGATTGTGGACTCATGGGCTGGGAACTGTCTTCAGTGATGACATTGTTCCTATCCATCTGTCCTTAATGTGTCCTTTTGACTAACCCTCACATGGTCCTGGTGTCTATCTTATTTACATCCCTATCTTGGAATTGCGGGTTCTTCAGAGATGTGATTCCCTTCCAAACATGTGAGAGGAGAGAAGGTGAGAAGTAGTGAGAAGACTGACACCGAAATAAAGCCTTTTGCTTTAATGAACCAAGGATCCTATCTCAGGAGACAGAGGGTAGAATGCTCAAGGTTTAGCAGTAGGGTCTTCTGGGGTTCTCTCTGTCCCAGGTTGTGGTGATGTCATGTTCCCCCACATAGGTGTATGACCTGAAGTTGTATTCATTAATTCACTATCACAGAGAAGAGGATTAAGCTGTTTGCCATTCAGAACACAGCAAATTTTTTCCTTGCTGCACTTTGCAGTTTGAGATTTTATTTGCAACTCTCCATTTCTGCACCGGCTTCTGCAATTTCCAGTTTTGCTTGCACACTTTTTCACATACCAACTACCTGTATAAAGGAATTATATAAATCATGTAAGTTAGAGAGCTATCATAATAGGTAAAAATGACAGTAATTTTTTGAACACCGATTATTCAAGTCCCTTACCAGTTGCTTTGTTAGAGTTTTCTTAGTCATGAAAACCTGTTCTGAGGATTAAATGAGATTTTAAATGAGATTATATATATATATATATATATATATATATATATATATATATATATATAATTTTTTATATATGTATGACCCTTTCTATAACCAAAATTCTGCATATAAACAAATGGCAGGTGTCTGTTTTCCATTTTAAATGGAAAAATATGTAACATATGATTACTTATGAATATAAAATCTTTAATCAATTTAAAAATATATAACTTAGACACATCTAAACAGAAGTTTAAAAACTATAATTTTAAAATATAAAATTCTGAAATCATTACTGTAGTGCTTTTCACTGTTATTGAAACACACATGGCTTTTGTTGGTGCCTAGTGAGATTTAAAAAATGTTTTTGCATGTTTCTGAGGTCCTACAAACTGTATTTGAAATATATGTCTGGATTTGTCTTTTATATTCCTTGCTAAATATATATATATCCTTAGATATATATTCCTATAACTATGTATTATTGAGGTATACATTTGGGAGACATTCTGTATAATATGATTATGTATGTGTACATATTATATACATATATACTAAATTCTCTCATCACATGGTATATAGCACAGAGAAGGCCCTGAAGAGATGCTGAAACTTTTTTCACCTTGTTCTATTATACATTGCTTAACTCATTCCTCTACATTCCACCAGCAAATATATAGTGAGTGCCTAATAGGTCAAGACTGCTGCAAGATGATGGGAATAAATAATGCATAGAAAGAGAAGGTCTGAAAAGCTTATTTTGGAGAAGGAGAGAAAGAAGAGAGAAAAGTAAATGAATAAACAGAGTAACTACAGTTTGTGTTAAGTGTAGCAGATTGAAAAAATAATGTTACATAGCAGAAAATAATCATTATTATTTTACCAATACTATTATCAATACTATTACCAACACTATTATCCATTGTCAAGTGTTTAATCCTCTCTGAAGATTAAATGAAATTTTGCATATTAATATTTATATACACGTTTACATACATAGATTTCTAGGTATATGTATGGGTCTCTCACATCTATTACCAGAATTCTATGTGAGGGTCATTGAGGAAAGTATCTCTCAGGAAAATGATGTTCAAGCCTAGACTTAAAGGATGAAAAATCTTTAACTATATGTCAATCTAGAAAAGTATTTAAAGAAGGAATAACTTTAAAAAGGCCATGAGCAGGGGAAGACTCATACTTTTGAGGAATAGAAAGATTTCTTGACTTCTTTGTTTCATGATTTTTCTTACTCTATTTCCTCCTTTTCTCCTTTTGTATCTGCAAGGGCTCTCCATAATGGTCCTTAGGCTTCAAATTACTCTGAACTTTTAGTCCCCTTCTTTCTCAGAATCCCAAATATATCCATAAAGATAACAACATTCAAATGTTTTTCTTCATGGAGTGATCTATGTGAATGGAAACCACTGATCAATGTTCCCTCCTTTCTATTCTGATCTTCTGTGGCCACTGGCATTTTATTCATTTTTCTTTCCAAATGTCCTTTCTAAAGTCTCAAGATCTTGGGTTAGACTTAATTAATCTTACAGAATAATCCTGAATTGCTTATGTTTATATAGAAAGAAAAACTACGGGGTTTTCTCAGGTTTTTTGGTTTAGAAAGGGGACACCATGTAAGTATGTGATGTATGTCATTAAAGTCCTAGAGTCAGAGTGAGAAATCATGCAGTCTAAATGCATAGAATTTCAAGGATGCAGTAAATCTAATACATTTTCTGAGGCAACACTCATATTGTTATTAATTTTCTCTTGAACAGTTCTGCAAATTCTAGAGAACATTCAGTACTATCCATAGAGGCAGCTATAGAGATATTATGCAGTTTCCATTAAGAAATTGTACCTCAAAAAAGATTGATTCTCATTGTGTGCCTATATAAAATATGAGAATGTGTCCAATGTAAAACAAACAAACAACAACAAAAAAAAAACCACACCGCACAATAATAAAACCTATGAAAGAAGTTTTAGTAAGCAGAAGTTGATTCAAATTATTTAAGCTATTATTTACTCAGGAGAATTGTCAAAAGTGGCAATTCTCTCAATGAAAAGTGAGATAAGGAGAGAAACACATTTTTAAAATATTGATGAATTTGCTTTCATTGAAGCTAGGGAAGCAAAATTATAAATAAACTACTTAAACTTAAAAAGAAAACAAAGAAATCAGTAAGCATGGTGAAATAACTGTTAGCATGCAGAACTTTTTAAGTTAGTGGAAGACTACATACAAAATACCAGTATATTTGTCACATGAAAATGCAATTTTTGTGCCTCAAATAAATTAATACATTTTTTTATAAGTAACCCATATATTAGAAAATATTTGCAAGAAATGTGAAATAGAAAGTTTGAAAACAGGAACAAAATAGTATCACTTGCTATACGCTATATGCTAGTATTTTTGTTTTTTTTAAATCACCTTTTGACAAACCAATGGAACTTCTAAAATTTACCAATATAAGCAGGGGATCTTACAATGTTATATTAACAAAGTTGTACAATGTTATTTATAATAGTAACACACTGATAAAAACAATCCAAATAACACACAATAAGGGGCTGTTCAAGTTATTATTGGTACAAAAAATGTGACACACTGTAAAAAAACAATTCAAATAAGGAGCTCTTCAAGTCAATACTCATACAGAAAATGTGACAAAATAATAAGAATCTACTGTAAATTGTATATTCAAGGAATACTCAAAGACTTGGGAAATTTCCCCTATATATTCTGAAGTTTAAAAATGCAAATTATAACTTGTTTATCAGTTGGTCACTTTTTTTTTAAATGTAAGCATTTTACAAGAAATGGTGGCCATTTTTTTTTATTTCTTAAATGCTTTCAGTGTTCCTGTCTTAACTGTGTAAATATAAACTATGGAATTAATTAAAAAGAAGAAATGCTTATAGAAGCAGAGCTGAAATCTGACACAGGACTTCCAAGTGTCTCTCCCCCACCTCTTCACTCAGAATATTTTTCTTTCGTTTTCCAACTTAAGATTCTATTAATTACATCCAAGAATTTAACAAATGGGAAATGTTTTCTGTAAGACCAAAAACCTGGGAGAAGTAATATTTTAGAATTGTTACCATACAAAGTGAAGCCAGGCAGGGCTGGACTGCACTGGCCCTAAGTGATAGCACAGGGAAGTTTGGGGTGTCATGATCATGTCAGTCCTTGGCTTCTCATTATTCTCCCTCACCTCCAGTTATGGACATTGTGAGAGCCTTGAGGTCTCTCAGTGGTGTTTTGAAGAAGTAAGACAAACCTCAGCCCCGCTCCTGTGGTAGACCTGCCCCTACTCCCATAGCCAGTTTGGAAACAGGGACTCCATGTGCAGGACCCTGTCCTAAGTTGGTGTTTCTTCTTCCCCAATATTTTATTTACCTGAGACCAACTGGGCCAGGAGCAAAAAAATTGCAAGAGCAAGAAATAGGTACTTCATGACTCCTGAAAGACAGTAGGCAGGCAGTGGGTTCTATGGAGTCCAGAGCTGTCTATTCAGTGTGACTCTGAACATGGGTCTTTATTGTCCTCCCTAGGTGGGGTTGGGCTCAGCCAGTGAACCAGAAGGATATAAGACACTGTGCCAAACATGACTTCAGTCCATTGGCCAGCAGCTCTAATTGGGGCATCACTATTCAAGAGCCTTGTTCTAGACATGCCTTGGGGGAAAGAGAAAGATAAGAGAAGGTGTAAGACCTGCTGAAGTGTATGACAATTTAGAGAGAAAGACACAAGAGGAATTTTTGTTGATTTCCCCAATGCTGGATACGCCTACCTTTTTCCCATGGTCTCCTATGTTGGTGGTTCTACCAGAGCATTTATCTTACTGTATTGTGACAGTCTGTTCACCTGTATGTCTCTCCCCCTAAAGTGAAATGTATTTTTTGAACACTGAGTACATGTACATTTTTTTGTTTTTTTTTAAATATTAGTTCTGGGCATGGAGGAGTACCTAAGCAATTTTTTGGTGATTGAAAAATTTCTTTGGTGATAATCTGTCAACTTAGAAAATATTTTTAAAGAAATAAGTCAGTGCTCCAAGATATATGTACTGTGAATCTTACAGTATTAAAAATTTACTCATTTATTTAATGACAATCATGTCATCATCTTCTGGAACATCATCATAACAATCCAATTCCTGAATTTCCTGGTGAATTTCTTGTGACTCCATTTCTTTAAGAATCAGTGGACCAAATCTCTCATGTTTAGCAATAGCACTGACTTTAAATGAGTACTTCTTGTCAAGGTAGCCTGCTCACAGTGCATTTGCAATACTGTAGGATTCAGTTTGTCTGGTTTGTGTTGATAACTACCGTACTACTGTATACAGGTAATAAATTTCCTTTATTTTCATTTAATAATAAATGTGTACCGTATTCTTCTTCATGGAAAAATAAGACATCCCCTGAAAATAAGACCTAGCACATCTTTGGGAGCAAAAATTAATGTAAGACACTGTCTTATTTTCGGGGAAACAGGGTAGCTTATATCCATCTCTGCATTCTCTGTTCTGTTCCACTGTTCTATACGTCTGTTCTTGTGCCAGTATCAGGAAGTTTTGAGGACAGTGGCTTTGCAGTATAGCTTGATATCTGATATTGTGATCCCTCCAACATTGTTCTTCTTTGTCAAGTTTGCTGTAGATATTCAGAGTCTTTTTTTTTTTTAATTCCATATGAATTTTTGGACAATTTGTTCTAGGTCTTTGAATATGCTGTTGGTATTTTAGTGGGGATTGCATTGAGTTTATAGATTGCTTTGGGTAGTATGGACATTTTGATGATGTTGATTCTACCAATCCTTGTACATGGTATATTCTTCCATTTGTTCATGTCTTCCTCTATCTCTTTCTTTTTAGTGTCCTGAAATTTTCTGAGTATAGGTCCTTTGTTTCCTTGTTTAAGTTTATTCCTAAGTATCTTAATTTTTTGTTGTTGTTGCAATGGTAAATGAGATTGATTTTTAAATTTCTTTTTTATTTTTATTGGAGTTCATTATTGGTGAATAGAAAGCCATAGACTTCTGGGTGTTAATTTTGTATCCTGCTACATTGCCAAATTCAAGGCTAATAATTTATTGATGGAGTCTTTGGGGTTTTCTATGAACAGTATCATGTCATCAGCAAATAAGAACAGTTTTACTTCTTTTCCAATTTGGATGTCTTTTATTTCTTCTTCTTGTCTGATCTCAATGACTAGTACTTCCAGTACTATGTCAAAGAGGAGTGTTGAGAGTAGGCATTCCTGTCTTCTTCCTGTTCTTAGGGGAAATGTATTTAGTTTTTGCCCATTGAGTGTGATGTTGGTGTGGGTTTGTCATATATGGCTTTTATTATGTTGAGGTATGACCCTTCTATTTCCACCTTGCTGAGAGTTTTTATCAAGAAAAGGTGTTGAATTTTGTCAAATGATTTTTATGCATCAGTGGATATGACTCTGTGATTTTTATCTCTCAGTTTGTTTATGTGATGTATCATGTTTATTGATTTGCAGATATTGTACCATCCTTGTATCCCAGGGATAAATCCTACTTGGTCATGGTGTATGATCTTTCTGATGTACTGCTGGATTCGATTTTCTAGAAATTTGTTGAGTATTTTGGCATCTATGTTCATGAGAGATATTGGCCTGTAATTCTCTTTCATTGTGTTATCTTTATCTGGTTTTGGTATTAGGGTGATGCTGGCTTCATAGAAGGAACTTGGAAGTATTCCTTCCTCTTGAATTTTCTGGAATAGTCTGAGGAGGATGGGTTTTATTTCTTCCTTGAATGTTTGGTAAAATCCCCCTGTGAAGCCATCCGGCCCCAGGCTTTTGTTTGCTGGAAGCTTTTTGATGACTGCTTCAGTTTCTTCCATAGTTATCAGACTATTGAGATTTTAAGAATCTTCCTGAGTGAGTTTTCGAAGGTTGTATTTTTCTAGGAATTTGTCCATTTCCTCCAGGTTGTGTAGTTTGTTAGAATAGAGTTGTTCGTAGTATTTTTTAACAATCGTTTATTTTTCTGTGGGGTCTGTTGTTATTTCACCTCTATCATTTCTGATTTTGTTTATTTGGGGCCTCTCTCTTTGCTTCTTGGTGAGCCTGGCTAAATCAATATTGTTTATCCTTTCAAAGAACCAGCTCTTGGTTTTGTTTATCTTTTGTATGAAAAAAAAATTTTTTTTTTGTCTCTATGTCATTCATTTCTGTTCTGGTCTTTATTATTTCCTTCCTTCTGTTCACTGTGGGATTTTCTTGTTGTTCTTTTTCTAATTCTTTGAGTTGTTGAGTTAGAATTCAGGGGTCTTCAAACTACGGCCCAAGGGCCACATGCGGCCTGCAGAGGAGTCTGATCCTGCCCGCCAGGTTTTTTGGGCAGTGAGCGCAGCCGAGGTGTTACAGTAGGAATTAGTAGTTCATATAGTCCGGCCCTCCAGCTCTCTGAGGGACCGTGATCTGGCCCCCACTTTAAAAAGTTTGAGGATCCCTGAGTTAGATGATTTATTACCATTTTTTCTTGTTTTTTGAGGTAGGCCTGTAGAGCTATAAACTTCCCTCTTAGTATTGCTTTCATTGTGTCCCATAGCATTTACATTGTTGTGTTTTTATTGTCATTAGTCTCCAGGATGTTTTAAATTTCTTCTTTGATCTCATTGACAGCCCAGTCATTGTTTAACAGCATGCTATTCAGCTTCTAAGTGTTTGAATTTTTTGAATGTTTTTATTGTAGTTTATTTGTAATATTATGCCATTGTGGTCTGAGAAAATGCTTGATATGATTTCAATCTTTTTGAATTTGGGGAGACTTTGCTTGTGACCTATATGTGGTCTATTTTTGAAAATGTCCCATGTGCACTTGAGAAGAATGTATATTCCATGGCTTTGGTGTGAAATGCTCTAAAGATGTCAATTAGGTATATCTGATCTAGTGAGTCATTTGGGATAGCTGTTTCTTTACTGATTTTTTGTCTAGAGGATTTATCCAGTGATGTCAGTGGTGTATTAAAGTCCCCTACTATGACTGTATTGATGTCAATCTCTCCTTTGATATCTTACAGGAGTTTGTTTATTTATTTGGGTGCTCCTGCAATAGGTGCATATATGTTTACCAAAGTTAAATCTTCTTGTTGAATTGTTCCCATTAGTATTATGTAGTGGCCTTCCTTATCTCTTGTTATGGCCTTTACTTTGAGGTCTATTTTATCAGAAGTAAGTATTGCAACCCCAGCTTTTTTCTCATTTCCATTTGCAAGAAAAATGTTTTTCCATTTCTTCACTCTCAGTCTTTGTGAATCCTTTGCTCTGAGGTAGGTCTTTTGTAGACAGAAAATATATGGATCATGTTTTCTTATCCGTTCAGCTACCCTATGTCTTTTGATTGGTGCATTTAATCCATTTACATTTTATGTTATTATTGACAAGTGCATGTTTGTTGTAATTTTCCCCCTTAGTGTTTGTGTTTCTTCTTTTCTTTCTCTTTCTTCTTTTCACAGCAGTCCCTTTAGAATTTCTTGCATTGCCAGCTTGGTAGTGATAAACTCTCTTAGCCCTTTTTGGTCTATGAAGCTCCTGATTCCACCTTCAATTTTGAATGATAGCCTTGCTGGGTATAGTATTCTTGGATTCAGTCCCTTGCTTTGCATAATTTTGTATATTTCATTCCATTCTCTTCTGGCCTGGTGTGTTTCTGTTGAGAAATCAGTTGATATTCTAATAGGAGATCTCTTGTAGGTCACTTTCTGTCTCTCTCTGGCAGCCTTTAAGATTTGTACTTTGTCGTTAGTGTTCGCCAATTTAATTATGATGTGTTTTGGTGTTTGTCTTTTGGGGTTCAATTTGTGTGGGACTCTGTGAACTTCTTGGACTTGCATAGCTTTTTTTCTTACCAATATCAGGGAGGTTTTCTGCCATTATTTCCTCAAACAGGCTTTCTATTCCTTGATTCTTTTCCTCTCCTTCTGGTATCCCTATTATGAGAATATTGTTTCATTTTGTGTTGTCCCAGAGCTCCCTTAGGCTCTCCTCTTGCTTTTTAAGTCTTCTTTTCCGTTGCTACTTTTTTTTTCTTGTTTTTTTTTTCTTCTTTTTTTTTTCTTCTTCTTCTTACTTTGTCTTCTAATCCACAGATGCAGTCCTCATCCTCTTCTAATTTACTGTTCTTTATTGCAGCTATGTCATTCTTCATCTCCTCTTGGTTTCTTTTTATGTTGGTGACATTCTCATTTAGCTCCTTATAGGTCTCATTGAGTTGTGTGTTTGTCATCTAGCCGTTTAAACATCCTTATAACCATTACTCTGAATTCTTTTTCTGATAAGCTGCTAGCCTCAATTTCATTTAACTCCCTTTCTGGTGATTCCTCTTTTTCTTTTCTTTAGGGATTGCCTTTTGTCTTCCCATGTTTTCCTGTAATGTTTTAATTTTAGATCCAATTGCTTTGCTACCCAGGTTCTTTTGGGGATGGTGCTACTGGTGTAATCTCTGTTTTCCTGGGCTTGTTAGTCTAGTGTAGCTCCCTACTTGAGCTATTTAGGTTATTTTGATGTAGGCCTACAAGCTTGAGAGGCACAACTGCAGTGTCTAGAAGTCAGCAGCGGTAGAGGGGAGTGTCCCAATTTTTGCTGTCTTGCACCCTTAATTGAAATCACGTGTGCCCAGCAGGGACTCACAGTGGCACCAAGGAACCGTCTTTCGAGGTGATGTAACTCAGGGTGCCTGCACTCTGGAAAAGCATGACTGTGGTGCCCAGAGTTCTGAAGTTGTGGGGTGGACAGACTCAGCTTTTGCTGCTGAACCTGTCATGGATAAGCTCTTACTCCCAGTGGCAGCTCACAAAAGCACCTGCGGTAAGCTTGCCAATGAGGCACACTGAAGCACTCTGAATGGCGCTGGTAGTGTAGCTGCGTAGTTGAGGTGCCTGTGGGTAAGGTATCCAGTATGAGTGAATTCAAGATTTCTATTGTTCGGGGGGAGTGCACTCCTGTTTGTTCAGGATTGCTCCCAGGGAGAGCTCACAGAGACTCCCACGAGTGCTCTGTGGGTATTTGGGCTCAGGGTGCCTGCCTGTTGGAACTTCGCAATTGTGGACGTGCGTTTTCAGGCACAGAGCTCTGATGCACTCTGAGGGGTCCTAGCACTGAGGTTTAGCTGCTGGGGTGTCTGCGGGCAGTTATTCAGGAAGAGGGAGTTCAGAATTTCTACTGCAGGGCAGTGCACCCTTGTCTTTTCAGAATCACACCCAGAGAGTCTCACAGCTGCTCCCAGAGTGCACTGTGGGTAGATGGGCTCAGAGGTCCTGTTTCTTTGTGGAGGTGTGTTTGCTGGTGCAGAGCTCTGATGCACTCTTAAGGGTCCTGGCACTGAGGTTGAGCTTTTGGGGTGTCTTCAGGCAATTATTAAAGAAGAGGGCGTTCAGAATTTCTACTGCAGAGCCGCATGCCCTTGTCTGTACAAAATCATACCCTCAGGGGCTCTCAGTGGCTTCCAGGCACTGCCTATAGAGTGGAGTGCCCTGGATGTCTGTGCACGCTGGAAACACATGAATGTTTTGTTCCAGATTTCTGCCACTGGGGAGAGGGAGTTTGCACTTACTGCTGCCGAGTGATGCACCTCTGGAGGTGGAAGTCCCAGGGTCCACAGTTCTGCAGCTGGGGCAGCAAGATTTTGGATGGAGTGGCCACTGGGTCGCTGGCAGTTCCAAGGCCTCTTTAGGTGGTGGTGCTGATGAGTTCCTAAAAAAAGCCATTTTTTCCCTTCAAGATGGGGTGGGCTCTGTGCCTGAGTCTTGCAGTCCATGGAGTGCCCTTTTAGCATTTCTTGCATTGTTGGCTTGGTTGATAAATTCCCCTAGTCTTTTTTTTTTCTTTTTTTTTTCTTTTTTTTTGCTGCAAAGCTCCTCATTTTCCATTCAATTTTGATCGATAGTCTTGTTGGATAGAGTATTCTTGGATTCAGTTCTTTGCTTTGCATCACTTTGTATACCTCCTTCCATTTTCTTCTAGCTTGATGTGTTTCTGCTGAGAAATCATTTGATAATCTGATGGGGGATTCTTTGTAGGTAACTCCCTGTCTCTCTCTTGCAGCTTTTAAGATTCATTTTTGTCGTTAACATTTGCCATTATGACCTGTCTTGATGTGGGTCTTTTGGGATTCATCTTGCTTGGGATTCTCTGTACTTATGTAACATTTTCCTTCCCCATATCTGGTAAGTTTTCTGTCATTATTTCTTCAAATAGATTATCTAATCCTTGCTGCTCTTTTTGTCCTTCTGGCAGCCCTATTATACATATGTTACTTCATTTTGTGTTGTTCCAAAGCTCCCTTAGGCTCTCCTCCTGCTTTTTAAATTTTTTTCTTCAGTTGCTGTTCAGGTAGACCTAGTTTCTCTACCTTATCTTCTAATTCATTAATTTGGTCCTCTGCTTCTTCTAGTCTACTGTTGAAACATTCCATGGTGTTTTTATTTAATTGTAGCTATATCACTTTTGATTTCTTTCTGATTTCTACATAGGTTGTTGATTTTATCATCCATCCGGTGTATGAACTGTACAACCATTACTCTGAATTCTTTTTCTGTCATGTTGCATGCTTCCATTTCACTAATTTCCTTTCTTAGCGACTCCTCATTTTCTTTCCTCTGGGGTTGTGTCATCTCCCCATTCTGACTATCACAAGAAGTTTCAAACGTTGAGTAGTGTGGGCCTGGGCTGTGTGCAGTGGGAGCTTCGCCCCACCCAAGTGTCACCGAAGAGCTCCAACACCAAGACATGTGGATGCCGTGTGTTGGTTGGAGCCACACTCGCCCAGGATCAGAGTCACTGGCGCTCAGTGTGGCCTCATGTATGCATCTAAAATTAGGGACCCCACCTGCTCCTTACTGAAACAGAGACTCCTTGCTGAAACAGAGAGAAGCAGAGTCTGATCCATAACCTATGTGGCAGCTATTGATCAGCATTTGCCTCTCTCTTTCTGTCTGTGCCACGCCAGCAGCTGCATCTTCATTTCTCTCCAGGCCTCCACCTGGGCTGCTGATAAGCCCCGCTGATAGGCCCAGAGATGCTGACTGGCATAGAAACTGACCAGTAAAACCAAATCTGGGTGAAGTGTGAGGAGCCAATGACTGCCTAGGAGGCAAAACTTTTGACACTGACTGGTATAGAAACTGACCAATCAGAACCAAATTGGCCACCAGAGGAGGGCAGTTTGGGGCAAGATCAGGCCTGCAGGGGAGGGAAGTTGGGGGTGAGATCAGGCCAACAGGGGAGGGCAGTTGGGGGTGCGATCAGGTTGGCAGGGGAGGGCTATTGGGGATAAGATAAGGCTGGCAGAGGAAGAAAATTGGGGGTAATCAGGCCAGCAGGGATTAGCAGTTGGGGGCAAGATCAGGCCAGCAAGGGAGGGCAGTTGGGGGCGACCAGGCTGGCAGGAAAGGGCCATTGGGGGCTAGATCAGGCTGGTAGGGGAAGGCACTGGGGGTGAGATCAGGCAGGCAGGCAGAGGAAGTCAGGGTGATCAGGCAGGCAGGCAGGTGAGCAGTTAGGAGCCAGCAGTACCAGATTGCGAGAGTGATGTCAGACTGCCGGTTTTGGCCCAATACCTGTGGGTTCTGGCTTAAACCGCCAGTTGGACATCCTCCAAGGGGCCCCTGATTTGAGAGGATGCAGGCTGGGCTTAGGTGACCCCCCCCCCCTTCCTTGCATGAATTTCATTTACTGGGCCACTAGTACAAAAATAAAAGCCTGAAGACAAAGGACCCAGCACAGGCTCTCTGGAGCACACCTACACCTTTTCTCTGTCATGAACTTCTTATTTTTTCTCCTAAACGCGTAAGTGTCCCTGTGAGACTTACAACCAGGGAGGCAGCGGGCAGGGGCAGCCAGTCCCAGGAAAAAAAACAAACCCTGAACCTGTCTCCAAGGCTCCCTTTTCTCTGAGCTTCCAGTGAGCTGACAGCAGTCCCACCTTGGCTCACTTCTCTCACTGTGACATTTACTTCTCATTGAATTCATGCAGCCCAGCATTCTTTCCTATAACATTGTGGAGAGCCACAGTAGCCAGCCCTGCCTGGGCTCTCTCCTGTTGCTTCTTCTACCCTTAGAGCTCCCTTTGTTTCCCTGTCCCCAGCTTTAAGAAATGTACTCTCAAAATCACCTGGACTCATGTTGTGAAACCTTTCCCACACAAAGTCAAGAATCCACATATGATAGGTCAGCTCAAGGCAGACCCACTCTGAGCCAGGTCCCCATCTGTTAACACAGCCACTATTTTTTTTTTACACCTGAAACTAATATAAAATAGTATTGTTCATCAGTCTGCATTGTTCACCATTTCCCCTAGATGAGTGAGATCATGTCCTACTCGAAATATCCTTATAAGAATAAAAAATGAGACAAGCAATAATCGTTATGCTGAAAGGCATATGAATCAGTCTGTAGTGAGCTTCTTTTTGGGCCACCAGTTCTTTTGAGACCCAATTTCAATGTCAAACAGTTCCTTATGTGTACATGTCAGCAATGATATTTCAGTTCTAAATAGTGGGAAATGGTAATAATGCAGGTCCAACCCTCTCTGAACAGACCCAGAGATAAGGAGCCATGGGTCAGACTGTTGGACCTCAAAGGGAGGGTGGGGATAAAAGGGAGAGATCAACCAAAGGACTTATGTGCACACATATGAGCCTAACCAGTGGTCAAGGACAATAGGGGGGTAGGGACATGAATGGGGGGGAGATTGGAATAGGGGGTTGAGGACAAATATGTGATACCTTAATCAATAAAGAAATTAATTTAAAGAGTAGTATTGAATATCAATTATAATTGAAAAAAATGTTTGTTTTGTGTTTTATGAATTTCTTCTTTTCATGTCTACTATTTATTTTATTTGATGTATTTGAGTAGGATGTGCTAACCATTCTCTACTGTTTTAATTTGAATCTATTATTTGAATCTACGATATAATAATATAGTATTTTCAAATTTTCTCTTTTCCTAATGTATGGATCAAATGACATACATTTCCCTCTAAGAACTATTTAGCTCACACATGTCAAACACAAAGCCCGCGGACCAAATCCTTGATAGCATGTGAGTTGGTTAACAGCACTGTTAAGGAAAAGATTGTTCCACTCATTTTAAATTCACATTTCTGGTTAACATTGTCAGTTTATGACTGTTCAGTAAACCATTCGGCCCGCAATTTAGGCTGGATTTTAGATTTTGGCCCCTTCTCTGATTGAGTTCGACACCCCTAATTTAGCTGATATGTTACATCTGTAATATAATTTAGTTCAGAATATTTTATTTTTCAGTTTTATTGAAATAGATTGATAAATTAAAATTGCATATATATATTAAGTATACAACATGATGTTTTGATATATGTATACATTGTGAAATGATTAGCAAAATCAAAGTAACTAACAAAGCTATCGGTTCACATAGTTAGAGTGTGTGGGTGTGTGTGTGGGTGTGTGTGTGTGTGTGAGTGGTGAGAACACTTGTCATCTATTTTAGTTTTTCCTTTTATTAAATTTATTGAGTAACACCTGCTAACAAAATTATACATGTTTCAGGTGCACAATTCTGCAGCATATCATCTGTACAGTGTATTGTGTGTTCACCAAACCAAATTACATCTCTATGCATCACCATTTATCCCCCCTTTACTTTCACCCCTCACCCACTCTCTGGTAATTATCATATTGTTGTTTGTGCTTATGAGTATTTTTTTCTTTGCTTAATCTCTTTACCTTTTTTCACCCAGCCCCTTATCTACCCTCCACTCTGACAGTTGTAGGTCTGTTCTTTGTATCTATGAGTCTGTTTTTATTTTGTTTGTCAGTTTATTTTGTTCCTCAGGTTCCACATATAAGTGAAATCATATGGTTCTTGTTTTTCTCTGACTGGCTTATTTCACTTAGCATAGTACTTCCCAGGTCCATCCTTGCTTTCTCAAAGGGCAAAATTTCCTTTTTTTCTGAGCATTTCATAGGTGCCAGACACTGTGCTTCATGCTCATTGGGCCTTACTTTATTTTTTATATTTTAAGTGGTAATAACTTATACACCACTAAATCTGCATGCTTTAGAGTTTTATGGGTTCCAGTTTTATGTGATGTCCCATATCCTCACCTATTTTAATTTCTAAACTTCTCCTAGGAAGTAGGTATATGATGATATCTGTCTTATCAAGAAAGAAATTTTGGTAGAGACCACATAATAAGTGAAAGTATTATAGAAAAGGAAGAACCTAAATACGTGTAGCTCCAGTTTCCTCAGCTTTAACCATGTTATTGTAATTACCATGTAATGCTTCTGTTTCATCAATGTGGTTGGCCCATCATGGGTTCTTATACAGTAAAGGTCCCCATTCTCCCACCAGTTTCACAGCAGGGAAAGGTTATTTTCCATCTAATTTCAAGCATGGGATGAAGAAGAAATGGATATGAGGCAAGAAGACAGGAGGGTTAAGTTTCAGGCTTCAGCATTGAAATTACATTCCTCATCAGTAATGACAGTGCTCACAGGTCTAAGATGTTTTCAAGGTGGTGATCCAGGTGACTAGTGAGGAGAAAGCACAGTGAGTTCTACCAGGAGCCTTTAAAACTCCACCTGGCTGTTCAAAGAGACCCTATTATCCTAATCTCTGTCACATTCTTCCCCGCATAGTAATGAGCTTTCCCTCAGGTGAAGCATGGCTTTTAATCACCCATAACCTTGCACAGCAGCCTTGATCCAGTGGGCAGTGCCCTGGGGAAAGGTACCTTTGTGCCCATTGTCCAAGAATCAGCAACCTGCTAGCTAAGTCCCTGTGATGTAAGTAAATTTGAAGATACTACTCCACCAACCCTCAAAATAGCCTGAGTGAGAGTAGATATTTTCTTTATTCCCCTAGTTCAGAAAGCTAGGCTTAAAGATGGGAAATCAATTGTCCTCAGTCTAAGACTGAATACATGGTGGGATCGGAATAACCTCGTATATATTTGACTCAAAGTTTATGACCTTTTCTACTCTTCTTCTCTGCTGAAGTGACCAACTCTGTCCTTCCACCTTCCTGTGTGCATTCATGAGTTCTACCTACAATGCTAGCCATGAGTATAAGAGGTAGTGATATCCTACTGGTTGGGTCTACCCACTTGACTCAAGCAGAGACCTGTCTCCTGGTTAAAATAGACTAAATGAAAGTGATACTTTATTCTGATTATCTTCTGTGACCCGTGTGGGCAGAATTCTTAGTCCTATGGCTAACCATGAGTACCTATCCCATTTTACGTCACACTCCAGAGCCCTCGATCCCCTTTGTAACCTCTCTAAGTTCGCAGTTTATGTGAATTTAGATTCATAGGTAGAAAAAAGAATTGGGTAATATCATAGTGTATTACTAAGTGCTCTTAAGCGTCTGTCTCAATCTCAGTTCTGATGCCTACAAATCAATATTTCTCTTCTCTGAAGTGAGGTCATCCTACAGTTGTAGGAAATCCAATAAGAAAATGAATATGAATACTGTAGGAATGTTTTTGTATCAATAACCACTTCAAAAATATATAGCAAATGCCTTCAATCTGTATGAGGAAGCCTTGGGTCATGCCATATTATAGGCCAATGGCTCTCAAGGTGTGCTTCTTTGATTAGTATCACCTGGGAATTTGTAATGCTAATTCTGAGCCTCTACCTCAGTGAGAATCGGAAATCTGTTTCAGCATTTCCTACAGATGTTTCTAATGCAAATTAAAGATTGATAATTATGGCTACAAGACTGGGAAATGTTTTCAGTAATGACACCACTTCCTTCCATCAGTCCTTAATGGGTATTTTGGCCTTAGCCTCACTTTGCTTGGCCTTTACCTGATTTGCCTGCTCCCCAGACCTTTGCGTATGGTGGAGAAGTGATGACCTTCCAAACACTGTTGAATGGAAGGAGAGTGGGAAGGTTGATATATAATAGAAAGAAGACTGATCCTGCCAAAACCGGTTTTGCTCAGTGGATAGAGCTTCGGCCTTCGGACTGAAAGGTCCCTGGTTCGATTCTGGTCAAGGGCACATACTGTGGTTGCGGGAACATCCCCAGTGAGGGGTGTGCAGGAGGCAGCTGATTGATATTTCTCATTGATGTTTCTAGCTCTCTATCCCTCTCACTTCCTCTCTGTAAAAAAATCAATAAAATATTAAGAAAAAAAGAAAGAAAGAAAGGAAGAATATTGACCCAGAATAAGCCCCATTTGCTTTAATGAACCAGGAATCCTATGGCAGGAGACAGAGGCTAATATGCTCAACCAGTAGTAGCAGTGGTCACCATTATTATAGTTCTTAGTTTCTTAGTAGCTGACAGTTGTCGATTCTCAGTCGCTGGCAGATAGATTTTATTACTGGAACTTAAAGGTTTAATGTCTTTAAGCCAAGCACAGCACTGCGTATTATTGTGGGGTCGAACCCTGGGTTCAAAATAAGACCACCGGAGGCTGATTAATTAATTAAAAAAAGCAGGCAAGGATTTATTGAACTGGCCAGGACAGCCACAAGAGCACCACATGCAGGTGGATTCCAAATGACTGCACCGTTTCAGGGGTAGGCAATTCCTTTTAAAGGTTTAAATTTTCCTTTTGTTCCTAAATCCTAAAGACTAAATTCTAAAGACTGGGGACAGCCCGCAGGGTTGGTTCCCAGTCACATCCTGCTGGACATTGGAATGTGGCCCTATCTTGCAATAGCGATAACACAGAAGCAGAGCTCAGTGGTTAGACTCTAAAGGTTATCTACAGTTTCTATCCCCGAAGCTACTGAGTCAGTGGGAATCAATCTCCTGTGGTCCTGGTCCCAGGCAAGGAAAAATTGCCTTAGCCTCCAGGTCTTCACCTGGAAGCTGAGGTAAGTACCCAGTGTTTTAATCAGATGCAAGAGCCAGACTTAGCAGGGTTAAAATTCAAACAGGAGTTTTTACCAAAGTATGGTTGCCACTATATTTCACGTATTTGTGTGACATTTCCATTCCGAAATATATTTTCTGTACTCTCCACGTTTGCAGATCTTCCTGCAATATCCATTATTGTATTCACACTTTGTCAAAAACATAACACCTGCTAAAGGAATTATGTAGATCATTAAACTAAAGATATTTATTACAATAAATTTAAAACAGCCATTTATTGAGCATTGACTATCCAAGTCTTTACCAGTTGATTTGATATATTTATCCTAATACTCAAAACCATTTCTGTGGAATAAATGAGATTTTATAAATATATAAACATATTTATGGGTATATGTATAGACTGATCATTCCTGAAATCAGAATTCTGTATGCAAACTTTCACTAGAGTCGTAGTGCCCATTTTTTTTTAAATGGGAAAAAAATGTGACAAATCAATACAAAATCCTCACCCAATTCCCTAAAATGTAACAAAAAACCCACTTAAACATCTAAATAGAACTAACAAGTTTTCATTTTAGAGTGTGAAATGCTTAAATTAGTGTTATAATGCTTCTCAGCATTACCCAAAACATACTTGGCTTTCATTGAGATTTTCAAAATGTCCTTTCATATTTCTGAGGTCTTATAAATTATATTTGGAATATAACTTTATGCTTGCCTTATAAATTTGTATTGTTCAAAATGTTGTATTTACTTAGACACGTACCTGTAAACTTTATATATAACCTTGAGATTTTCACACTTTTTGATAATTTTAAGAATAAAATATACGAGGCATTGTACTAAGATTATATTAATCAGAGAGGCATTCTTCAGGGTATGCCTGTATATATGTAGGTATTATATACCTATATATAATCTCCCATCCCATATAGAAGTCCTTGAACAATGTTGCAACTCTTCTCCACCTTGATCTATGTTGAGTAATTTTTTTTTAATTCAACCAAAAAATATATAACAAATGTCTACTGAGCAATACAGACAAGGTTAGGGACTTATACCAGTTTTAGAGAGGAGGCAAAAGAAAATAAACAAATAAATGACTACAGATTGATATAAGTATAATTAAGGAATGAAATAATGTGTTGTAATAGATAGAAACTGAATAGAGCTACTATTGACAGGGCAATGTAAGACATTATTTCTCAAAAAGTGACATACAAGGCTAGACATGAAAGATAGAAAGGATTCAGCTATGTGAAGAGCTAGAAGATTGTTAGAAGCAAAGGGAATAGCATATGCAAAGTCATGAGCTTGTGAAGAGCTTGATGTATCTATAAAACTTCTGTTGTTTCCATGATTCTTCTTTCTCTTCTTCTTCTGAATGCCTCAGGGACTCCATAATAGTACCTGGACTTACACTTCTTTTCCAGCCATTCCATCTATTATCTTTCCTCACTGTTACACCTTTCCTCCATAGGCATGACACTCAAATGTCTCTCCTTTCGGATTTGCTGGGGGAAATCTCAGATTGAATAATTGTTGCCTTCTTTTCATTCCTGATGTTCCATGTTTCTTGGTGTTTTGTTGGTTCTTCCTTCCACGTATCCTTCTAGGTGTTCATTTTTAATGCCACCAGGTCTTGAATAATCTGGAATTGCTCTAGTATTTGCCTAGAAAGGGAATCTAAGTTTTTACAGGGCCCTTCAGTTTAGAAATAGAACACTATGAAAGTATGTAATATATGGTATCAATTTTCCAGAGGCCAAGAGAAACAATGTAATCTAAATTCATAGAAGTTCAAGGATGCAGTAGACCAGAAACATCTTCTGAGGCAACTTTCATACCATTATTAATTTCTTCTCATCCATAATGTGAATAGTCTGCTATTGATAGAGAGCAAAAACTACTATCTCTAGAGGCAGGCTGAACAGTTATAATACTCTCTGTTAGGAATTTCTCTCTCAAAAAGTTACCTTGGCCCTGAATGTTGTGGTTTGGTTGGTTGAGCATTGTTCCAGGCACCAAAAGGTCAGTGGTTTGACTCCTTGTCAGGGGATGTGTTCAGGTTGCTCTTTCTTTCTCTAATAAAAAAAAAAATGCTTTAAAAATTAAATATTAAAAAACATTTTTTAAGTTACTTTGTCACTTTATTTCATAAATTGAAAACTTATAGCCGGGACCTGTTTGGCTCAGTGGATAGAGCATCGACCTGCGGACTGGAAGGTCCCGGGTTCGATTCTGGTCAAGGGCATGTACCTTGGTTGCGGGCACATCCCTGGTGGGGGGTGTGCAGGAGGCAGCTGGTTGATGTTTCTCTTTCATCGACGACATTTCTAGCTCTCTATCCCTCTCCCTTCCTCTCTGTAAAAAAATTATATATATATATATATAATAAATTGAAAACTTATAGAAGAGATATAGTCCAGTGTAAAAAAATTGAACTATAGAAAATATGAAGCATGCATGAATAACTTCTCAACATGAGAAGAAACATTCTAAGCTAATGGAGAATGCAAAGAAAACATATCAATAGATTTGATGTGAAAATGAAGTGTTTATGCCTCAAATAATAAATAAAAGAATCACAAGGTGATCAAAAGTGATTTTCCTTGAGGGGAAGAAGTGATTCGCCTTGGGCTGGGGGAGCCGAGTGTGGAGTGACCGCTGCGGGGACAAGGTTTCTTTCTAGGACGGTGAAGCAGTTCTAAATTAGATGATGATGGCTGGGCGACTTTCTTAATATTCTAAAAGGCATTGGTTTCTGCATTTTAATAGATGAACTATATGGTAGGTAAGTTCTGTATCAATAAAGGTGTTAAAAATAATCAACAAAATTTACAATATGCTAAAGGTAATATGTCTGTCATATAAAAGTAACAAATTAGAAAGAAAACACTAATATACTAAGAGTATATTAAAAATGTATGCCAGTTCCCTTAAAAAATAATATGACAGATATAAAATAAATAATATAAATAAAGGTATTAAAAACCAGCACACAATATTTACAGTAATGTCAAATATACTTATCAGGTGAAACTTAAACAAATTAGTAATAAAACACTAACAAATTAAGTACTGTATAGGTCAGTTCCTTTAAAAGAAATGATATGCTGAAATCTGGAAAGAGAACTTCTAAAATTTGTTTTTATATATGTCAGAAATCTCACAATGATTTATGAATACTATTTATAATACTGACACATTGGAAAAGTAATTTAAATGACACAATAGAGGTCTTTTCAAGTAAATATTGGTACAAAAGTAGAATAGCTGGTGACATGATACTATATATAGAGAACCCTAAAGATTCCACCAAAAAACTACTAGAACTGACTGATACATAAATTCAGTAAAGTAGGAGGGTACAAAGTAAATATCCAGTTGCATTCGTTTTTAATCCCCACCAGAGGATATGCTTAGAGAGAGGGAGGGAAAAAGGAAAGAACAAGGAGGGAGAGAGAGAGAGAGAGAGAGAGAGAGAGAGAGAGAGAGAGAGAGAGGTGAGAGAGAAACGGATTGGTTGCCTTCCATATGTGCCCTGACAGGGAATCCAACCAGCAACCTTTAGGTGCACAGAATGATGCTCAACCAACTGAGCCACCCAGGCTGAGATCAGTTGTATTTTTTTGCACCATGATAAACTATCCAAAGGGAGAACTAAGAAAATAATCCCATTTACAATTGCATTTAAAAAGTACCTAGGAATAAATTTAACCAATGGTGAAAATGACCTGTACCCAGAAAATTGTAAGACCCAAAATAAGGAAAATGAAAATACAAATATGTGGAAGCAAATACTGTGTTCACAGATAGGAAGAATTAACACCATTAAAATGTCAGTACTACCTGCCCTGGCTGATTTGGCTCAGTGGTGAGAGTGTCAGCCCGTGGACTGAAGGGTCTTGAGTTTGATTTTGGTCAAGAGCACATATCTCTGGCTGAGGTCAGGGGCGCGTGTGGGAGGCAACCAATCAATGTGTCTCACATCGATATTTCTCTCTCTCTCTCTCTGTTTCTCCCCTCTGCCCCACTCCTTCCACTCTGAAAACCAATGGAAAAAAATATTATCTTGAGGTGAGGATTAACCAGAAAATTTTTTCCATACTACCCAAACAATCTATAGATTTAATACAACTCTTATAAAGATACCAATAATACAATACAGAACTAGAACAAATATTCCAAAATTTATATGGGACTGCAAAAGACCCACAGAAATCTTGATAAATATGAATGAAGGAATCACACTACCTGATATTGAACTATACTACAAGACTATAGTAACCAAAACAGCATGGTATTGGCATACAAATAGATAAATAGGTCAGTGAAACAGACTAGAAAGCCCTGAAATAAACCTCCACCTTTATGGTCAATTAATATTTGATAAAGAAGACAAGAATACACAATGGAGTAAAGAGAATCTATTCAATAAATGGTGTTGGGGAAATTGGACAGATAAGTGAAAAAAATAAACTCAAAATGGATTAAAGACTTAAATGTTAGACTTGAAATCATAAAAATTCTAAAAGAAAACAGGCAGTAAAATCTTGGGCAATTCTTGTTGTGGTATTTTTTCTAATATATCTACTCAGACAAAGGAAACAAAAGAAAAAAAATAAACAGATGGGACTATATCAATTTAAAAAGGTTTTGCACAGCAAAGGAAACCAATAAAATGAAAAGACAACTCACTAATTGGAGAATATATTCATCAATGATACATCTGATAAAGGGTTAATATCCAAAATTTATATATCAATATCAATGATGAGAGAGAATCATTGATCAGCTGCATTCTGCACACATCCCCCCTCTCCTCTTGGAAATCAATAAAAATATAAAAAACAAAACAAAAACAACAAGCAAGTGTTGGCAAGGATATGGAGAAAAGGGAACCCTGTGCACTGTTGGTGAAAATGCAGACTGGTACAGCCACTGTGGAAAGCTGTATGGAGTTTCCTTGAAAAATTAAAAATGGAACTGCCTTGTGACCCAATAATTCCACTTCTGGGAATATATCTGAAGACATCTGAAACACTAATTTGAAAGAATATATACACTTCTATGTTCACTGCAATGTTATTTATATGTTTATTTGGTTAATTTATCATTATTAAATAATTTTTAAAAATAAATAATTTTCTTGGAATCGAGCCTGCAACCCAGGCATGTGCTCTTGACTGGAATCAAACCCAGGACCCTTCAGTCTATAGGCTGATGCTCCATCCACTGAGCCAAACCAGGTAGGATACTGCAATCCTATTTAATAAAAGAGTAATATGCAAATTAACCATAGCTCTGCTACACCCACCAGCCATGCCCACCAGCCAATCAGGATCAAATATGCAAATTAACCCAACCAAAGTGGCAATTAATTTGCACATCCAGGTACAGAGCAAGGACTGAAGACAGCATAGAAGGGAGAAGCCAAGTGCTGCAGAAGGTAGCGAAGCTGCGGAGAAGCAAGCAAGCCAGGTGGCAGAGAAGGGAGGGAAGCAGGTGGGGCAGGGGAAAGGGAGGGGAGCAGGCGTTGTGGGGGAGAAGGGAGGGAAGCAGGCTGGAGGGCAGAGATCACCGCAGGAAGCCCTAGTGCAGGAATCTTCCTGCAACGGGCCTCTAGTGTTAATTATAATAGCCAAGATTTGGAACCAGTCCAAGTGCCCATCAGTAGATGAGCAAATAAAAAAGCTGAGGTACATTTACACAGTGAACACTACTTGGTTGTAAAAAGAAGGAAATCTTACTTTTTATGACAGCATGGATGGGCCTGGAGAGTATTATGCTAACTGAAATAAGCCAGTCAGAGAAAGACAAGTACCATATGATTTCACTCGTATGTAGAATCTAAGGAACAAAACAAACCAGCAAACAAAATAGAAATAAACTCATAGATACAGAGAACAGACTGGCAGCTGTTGGGGTGTTGGAGGTCTGGGTGAAAAGGGTGAAGGGATTAAGCAAAAGACCCCCCAAAACTCATAGACACTGACAACAGTATGGTGATTACCAGTGGGAAAGGTGGGTGGGGAGGAGGTGAGGAGGGTAAAGGGCTGATAAATGGTGATGGAAGGAGACTTGACTTGGGATGGTGAACATACCATACACTATACAGATGATATATTATAGAATTGTATACCTGAAACTATAGAATTTTATTAACCAGTATCACCCCAATAAATTCAATAAAAATTAATATAAGAATAATAAGCATCTATCTTAAAATCCAATTTCCAAGGAATATTTAAAGATCTGCATTTAAAAAAATGCAGATAAAAATCAGTTTAGAAATATGCCTCTAACTTGGTCAAAGCTTAGAAAATATAAGAGGTGATAAAATTGTAGCCATTTTTCTGTTTCCCATACACTTGCAGTGTTCCAGGGTTAATTTTGTAAATATAAACCATAAAATTAATTAAAATGAAGGAATGCTTACATAGGTAGGGCTGAAATATGACATAGGATTTCCAGCAGTTCTGAATCTTTTCCCAGTGTCCACCCAGAATGGTTTTCTTCCCCTTTTCACCTTAGAATCCTATAGGTATTTAGAAAGAGCCTCACCTGTCCTGTTCACCACATCCAAGACCAACAACATTAAAAAAAAAAAAAAAAAAAAAAAAAAAAAAGGAATAAAAGGGAGACCTTCTCTGTAGAATCAAGAAAACTGGAAGAAGTAATATTTTAGAATTATTGCTTCTGGAGGTGATACCTGTTGCCATACAAGGTGAAGCGAGGCAGGGCCGGATTGGAATGGCCCTAAGTGATAGCACAGAGGGAAATTTTGGGGTGTCTGTCCTTGGCTTCTCATTATTCTCCCTCAACTCCAGTTATGGGCATTGTGAGGGCCTTGAGGTGTTTTGAAGAAGTAAGGTAAACCTCAGGCTCGGTGATGTAACCCCCAGTCTCATAGCCAGTTTGAAAATAAGGACTCCTGTTCTAAGTTGGTGTCCTTTCACCCCAATATTCTATTTACCTGAGACCAACTGGGCCAGGGGCAAAAAAATTGCAAGAGCGAGTAACAGGTACTTCATGACTCCTGAAAGACAGTAGGCAGGCAATGGGTTCTATGGAGTCCAGAGCTGTCTTTTCAGTGTGACTCTGAACATGGGTCTTTATTGTCCTCCCTAGGTGGGGTTGGGCTCAGCCAGTGAACCAGAAGGATATAAGACACTGTGCCAAACATGACTTCAGTCCATTGGCCAGCAGCCCTAATTGGGGCACCACTGGTCAGTCGGAATGCCTTGGAGGGATGTAAAAACAGAAGAGAGATACAAGAGTGGTATGATAATTTGGAGAGACCTGAGGCAGACAAGAATAATTTATTCTGATCCTCAAGCCTGGGTCCTCCTGCCTGTTTTTGTCACAGACTCTTATGTGGGTTCTATCTGTGTTTTCTTACTGCTCCTGACAGTCTGTTTATTTGTCTTTCTCTTCCCCTCAAAGGAGATATTCCTCAAGACACTGATCATATATGATTCTTTTCTGTTTACCAATGCTGGGCACAGAGAAGTACCTACACATTTGTCTATTGGATGAACAAATTAATACTTTTTTGATAATAAATATTTTTAAAAATATATGTTTTATTGATATTTTACAGAGAGGGATAGAGAATTAGAAACATCAATGAGAGAGAATCATCTATCAGCTGCCTCTTGCACACCCCCTATGGGGGATGTGCCCGCAACCAAGATACATGCCCTTGACCGGAATCAAACCTGGGACCTTTCAGTCCACAGGTTGACGCTCTATCCACTGAGACAAACCGGTTTCAGGGATAATAAAGTATTTTTTAGAGAAATAAATCAGTGCTTTAAGGTATATGTGCAAAGCCCTTTTTGGAGTCCATCAACAGAATATCATTAAATGAAGCATATCTACATGATTTATGGATCTGCTAAAAAGAGTGCACTGGACATACTGCAGCATAAGTAAAATGATTTCCTAAAAGTGTAAGTTTGTGTTTTTTTTAAACTATGTTCTTCTTTTACAAAGTATTTTTAAAAATATATATATTTTATTGATTTTTCACAGAGAGGAAGAGAGAGGAATAGAGAGTTAGAAACATCGATGAGAGAGAACCATCAATCAGCTGCCTCTTGCACGCCCCCTACTGGGGATGTGCCCGCAACCAAGGTACATGCCCTTGACTGGAATCGAACCCGGGACCTTTCAGTCCGTAGGCCAACGCTCTATCCACTGAGCCAAACCGGTCCCGGCTACAAAGTATTTTTTGGCAACTTCAGGTTATTTGTATTTGCATATAAATTTTAAGATCAGCTAGTGAACTTGTACAAAGAGGTTTGCTAGGACTTTTACAAAGAGGTTTGCACTCACTCTATAGGTCAGTTTGGGGAAAACTGACATTTTAACCTGTTAACCCAGCGGGACCTATAAATATGTCAAACGTAAACAATATCGGGAACGGGTAGGACGTATGAATATGTCCTTGAAATATATGTTGCGCCCCAAGAGGGACGGTATATACTTTTTGTAATTTAAAAAAAATATATTTTATTGATTTTTTACAGAGAAGAAGGAAAGGGGAAGGATAGAGAGTTAGAAATATCGATGAGATGAGAGAGAAACATCGATCAGCTACCTCTTGCACAACCCCCACTGGGGATGTGCCGGCAACCAAGGTACATGCCCTTGACCATAATCGAACCCGGGACCTTTAGGTCCGAAGGCCGACGCTCTATCCACTGAGCCAAACTGGTTTTGGCTATTTTTTGTAATCTTTATCAGTTTGTAAAATTTATAATTTTTTAATTCGACGTGTCCATTTTTTTTGGTCGGTATTCTTTTCTATTTTTTTGTAATTTTGTATTTTCCTTTGTGCTTTATATATATAAATAAATGAAAATATATATATTTCATTTATTTTCATTAAGTATAAATAAAAAAAATAATATGAAATTACGTCCTCGGGGCGTGACGTACTGACACGTCCTAGTGAAAGAGTACGCGCCTGTTACAGGTTGCGTCATTAAAAAGGGAACTCCCCGGTTAACAGGTTTAATATTTCAAACCATGAGCATAGTTTATATATTAGATCTTGATTAATTTCTCTCAGTGATTTTCTTTTTAGTTTTAAACAACTTTTGTCATATTTATCATGAAGTATTTCCTATCTCTGATGCTGATGTATATACTAGTTTTAATGTTTTACTATTAATTGTTGGATTGCACACAAAAATAAAGTTGATTTTTATATATTGTCCTTCATATTGAAACCTTGTCAAATTTGTCATTTTAGTTCAACAAGTTTTTATGTAGATCCCTTAAGTCTTTTCTACATGGATGAATATGTTGCCTAACAATACAAGAATTTTCTTTCATCTTTTCCAAGTGAATACCTGCGGTTATTTTTCTTGCCTTAATATACTGGTCAAAGCATACAGTACAATTTTGAAAAGACATCTTTGCCTTTTTGCCAAATTTAGGAGGAAAACATTTGGGTTTTTACTATCAATAGAATAGTAGCTGCAGGTCTTTCATAGTTGTCTTTTTAGTTTTTTTTGACAGGATTTGTAGCATTTTAATAAGTTCAAAGCCTAGACCACGTATGTCAGATTTGCAGCCCACGGGCTGCATGCAGTCCACAACAAATATTTTGGTGGCCCAGCCAATATAACGTTATGTAAGAAACACTTTAATAAAAATTTCATAACTTAATTTTCACAATACCCTATTATACATAATTATTAGAAGCCTCGCGCATGAAATTGTGTGGCCCCGCCCATCCATGCGGCCTTGCCTTGCTCGCAGTCCCATCATTACGGAATTAGGGTCACTGGGTTTTTATAATGTAGATTATTAATAATGTTTGCTAATGACTGATTACTATAATCGTGTTGCATTCATTTTCCTTATGCACCTTACACACAGGCGCACCATTTCTCTCCACTAATTGTAGCAGCGAATATTTAGCAGCCAATTGCCACATCATCAGTCTTGTACTGACTTGTTTGGTGTGCACCACAGGAAATATTTTGCTTTGGAGAACAAGAAGAATAAATTTACTTGCTTATTAATCTGTGCAGTTATTTAGTGTCTGGTAAGTTAATATTCAAGAAAAAAATTTAATTTTTTATTGAAATGTTCTATTATTTTATGTTAACGATTACTCATTTATTTCAGCCCTTTGTATTCATCATGTCTCTATCAAAATAAACATTTCTTTCTATGAAAATTGAAGCTTTTGTTTTTTTGTGGCCCCCATAAACTTAAACCTTGTTTATTTGGCCCACGTTAGCCTTTGAGTTTGACATGGTTGGCCTATACAGTAGTGTTCTAGAAATCAGAAATATTTTGTAAATTAAATTATGCCCTCTGTAGGTTTTTTGAGGAACTCTCAATATGACACTTGTCCACAGTTTTGTTTTGTTTTTTAAATCTTTATTGTTGAGAATATTACAGATATCCCTCTTTTTTTTTTTTTTTTTTTTTTTTTTTTTTTTTTTTTTTTTTTCTTCACACCATTGCTCCCCTCCACTGGTTCCCACCTTGTCCCAGGCCTTTGCCATTTTATTGTCTGTATCCATGGGTAATCATATAAGATCTTTGTTTAATCTCTTCCCATCCTCACCCCCTTTCCCTCTGAGAATTGACAGTATTCCATTTCCATGCCTCTGATTCTATTTTATTCACCATTTTATTCTGTTTATTATATTTTTTATTCATTTTATTTTTAGATTCAATTATTGATAGAAATGTATTTATTGCCATTTTATTGTTCATATTCTTCTTCTTCCTTTTCTTAAAGAATACCCTTTAACATTTCATGTAATACTGGTTTAATGCTGATGAAGTAACTTCTTTAGCTTTTTCTTATCTGTGAAGCCTTTATCTGACCTTCAATTCCAAATGATAGCTTTGCTGGGTAGATTAATCTTGTGCAGGTTCTTGCTATTCATCACTTTGAATATTTCTTGCCACTCCCTTCTGGCCTGCATAGTTTCTTTTGAGAAATCAGCTGAGAATCATATGGGAGCTCCCTTATAGGTAACTAGCTGCTTTTCTCTTGCTGCTTTTAAGATTGTCTCTTTGTCTTCAGCCCTTGGCATTCTAATTATGATGTGTCTTGGTGTGGTCCTATTTGGATTCCTCTTGTTTGGGACTCTCTATCCTTCCTGGACTTGTAAGTCTATTTTTTTCATCAGGTGGGGGATGTTTTCTATCATTATTTCTTCAAATAGGTTTTTAATATCTTGCTCTCCCTTCTTCTGGAACCCCCATAATGCAAATATTGGTGGGCTTAAAGTTGTCCCAGAGGCTCCTTACAATATCTTCATTTATTTTTTCTTTTTGCTCTTCTGATTGGGTGTTTTTTCCTTTCTCATATTTCAAATTGTTAATTTGATTCTCAGAATCATCTGCTCTACTGTTGAATCCCTGTATGTTATTCTTTATTTCAGTCAGTATATGCTTAATTTCTAACTGGTCCTTTTCATGAGTTTGGCATTCTCACTAAGATCCTTGAAAGTTTCACTAAGTACCTTGCAGATCACATGAAGATTCTGAGAAACCTTATAACTGGTTTTGAACTCTGTATCTAGTACTTTGCTTTCTTCCATTTCTTTCATTTGTGACATATATCTTTATCTCCACATTTTAGCTGCGTCCCTGTGTTTGTTTCTATGTATTCGGTAGAGCTGCTGTATCTCCTGGAGTTGGTAGAGTGGCCCTGTGTAGTAGGTGTCCTATGGGGCAGAGTGGCTCAGCCTCCCAGTCACCCACGCTGGGCACTCTAGGTGTGCCCCTTTGTGGGCTGTGTGTACACTCTCATTATAGTTGTGCCTTGATTGCTGTTGGTGTCACTGGGAGGAATTTACTTCTAGGCCATTTGGCTGTGAGGACTAGCTGTGACTACAGTGGGAAAGCTACTTTGTAGGAGACACCCCTATGGAACAGGACTTGCTTCAGTGGGGCTTTGGTGCTCACCTAATGAGCCTGCCCCTTGAGTGTGTCACTTATGGATGTATAGAGTTGTAATCTAGTATTGTCTGGAGCTGTCCACCGGGTGCACTGGCTCTTGGGTCTCCAGGTAGGTATAAACTCAGCCACTGCTTAGGGCCACCCGGCAGGAACTACCTATAAAGATCTGCAGATTCCTCCCATTTGTATCAGGTTTGGAAGTGCCTAGGCAAAGCCCTGCTGTGAAGCAAGGCAGGCTGGTGCTAGAGCCAGTCTTGGGCCTTTTATTGATAGGCTTGGGGTACGCTGACTCAGCTGCAGCTTGTTTGAGATATTTTAGCAAAGTCTGTGGCCTGAGCAAGGACAGGAAATTCATATGCAAAAGCCACTGCACACATGTTGGGTGGGGCTGAAAATTGGATGGGGCAGGGTCAGAATGAATAGGTATGGCTGCCAGTCAGCCCTACCACTGTGGAGGTCCCAGCACGGGAACAATGACCCCTGTGAGTACTCTTGTCTGAGAGAAAGCTGTCCCTGAATTCCAGACAATCCAGTTTCTCCTTATATGTGTCTAGGTCTCCCAGAGCCTTGCCGTGGCGCTGGAGCTCAGAGGAAGTGAGACCTTGTAAGTTCATTTAATGTGCTGTCCCTTTAAGAGAAACAGATGGGTCTCCAGCAGCCTCTGTGTCACTGATCCCTAATCTCCGTTGGTTTTTACAGCCCATAGTTATGAGACTTCTTTTCCAAGATCTGGGAGCTTGGGCTGGGGTTTTGGTGTGGAGTTGGGACAATCTCCCTCCCAATTAAAAAAGCAGCACACACTTGGGTGCCAGTCCAGACTATTCCACACCTCTGCCCCTCCTACCTGTCTCGATGTGCTTTCTTCTTTACTTCTCTAGTTGTATGACTTCCACTCAGCCAGTTTTCAGGCAGTTATGGATGATGCTCATTCTGTATTTTAATTGTAATTTTGATGTGGTTGAGGGAGATGAAGAGTACAGGCATTTACCTACACTGCCATCTTGGTTCTCCAAAACTATCTTTTTTCATTCTGGGGAAGTTCGATCTGTTTTCAGTTTGCTCAGCATTTTTATTATGATTCAGTAAAGAAGTTTGTTCAAAAAAGTTTTTTTTGCTTCTTCTGACAGAAGCATATTGTTTTTCTTTTGGACAGTTAAAATGTTCAATAACATTTGCTAGAGTTAAAGTAAACTTGAATTTCTGTAATAATTTCCAATTGTTCATGCTTTTATATCTTGACCATTATAAACAATGCTGCAGTAAACATGTGCATGATAGATATGTATTTATTACCATTTTATTATTCATATTTTTTATCTTTTATTTTTCCTCTTCTTTTTAAAGAAGATCCTTTAACATTTCTTGTAATACTGGTTTGGCAGTGATGAACTCCTTTAGTTTTTTTTCTTATCTGAGAAGACAAAGATAAAGATAGCAATTACCAATATTCAGAATGAAAGAGGGAGGGGAGCATCATTAGAAATCCTTCAAGAGGTTCTTATGAACAACTTTATGCCAATACATTTAATCACTTAGATGAAGCCGCCAACACTTTGGAAAGCACTAACTATTAATATTCCATATTAGAAAGGAAGAAATAAATAACATGGGTTACCTGTATCTATCAAAGAACAGGGAATTTGTAGTCAAGGACTTCCCCATAATAAAAATTTTAGACCTAAATGATTTCATGGTCAATTCTACCAAGCATGTATTAAAGAAATAATAACAAGTCTACATAAACTATTCTAGAAAATTGATTAAGAGGGAATATCCTAATTCATTCTCTGAGGCCATTAACAATCTTCTCCCCAAATTAGACATTAGCATTACAATAAAACTACAGACCAATATCCTAAAGAAAACTGAATATTTAACATTTTAGAAAATAAAAACAAAAATGTTAAAATGTCAGACACTGTAAGATAAGATTTTACTTATGTGAAGAATATAAAGAACAAAGTAAACAAATAAAACAGAAATAGACTCTTAGGTACAGAAAACAAACTGAGGGTTGCCAGATGGGGGGGTTCTGGGGGAGCTGAGTAAAAAAGGTGAAGGGGGTAAGAAATCTACAAAATAGTCCTGGTAATACATAGTATAGTAAAGCACAGGGAATATAGTCAATAACCATATATAATAAAAGAGGAATATGCTAATTATCTGTTATGCCTTGAGAGGTAACGACCAAGCAAGTAACAACCAGATCATGGATCTTCAGGAGGACGGGGAAACAAACTACAAGCAGGTGGTGAAAAGCTACAGGAGGGAGCAGAGCAGCAAGCTATGAGGATGAGGGAGGTGGGGGGAAGTACAGGAGAGTGGGGCAGTGGGCAGAGAGCTACTGGCCCCATCACACCTCTGCTGCTAGCACTGCTGGCAGCCCAAGCCTCAGCCGACCCTGGTTACCTGAGCCTCGGGTGGCCCTAGGTGTCTGGGGGGCTGAGGGGACTAAGAGACTCTGGAGGCAGGTATGTGGGGTGGCTGGGTCCACCTGGGGGCAGGCCCATCCTTGCCATGTGCCTGCCTCCCCAGTGGGGCTAAGGGGACTGAGCGCTGCCATCTTGTGGCTATAGGCGCCATCATCTTTGAGGGCGTGGCAGTCAATTATCATGTTCCCTCTTTATTGGCTGTGGACACCTCCATCTTTGCAATGGCATGAGGATCAATTATCATATTCCCTCTTTATTAAATAGGATGATAGAGAAGTTAGGCTTATATATATATAAGGTGTCCCCCCAAAATGTATACACATATTAAACTGATAGCTCAATTAATGATTCTTTTCAGATTTAACTCAATGGAATTAAAAAATTATTCAAAGTGTGTATACATTTTGGGTACACTCTGCATATATATATATATATATATATATATATATATATATATATATATATTGGGTCGGCAGCTAAGTAATTGCGGGTTTCACACACATATGGCTTCAGTTGAATTTTTAGGTTTGCAGACGTAGTACAAATGTAAAACACATT
The DNA here is from genome assembly GCF_014108245.1 of Pipistrellus kuhlii. Taxonomy (NCBI): domain Eukaryota; kingdom Metazoa; phylum Chordata; class Mammalia; order Chiroptera; family Vespertilionidae; genus Pipistrellus; species Pipistrellus kuhlii. The sequence goes on along the minus strand of NW_023425562.1, from coordinate 55,096,428 downwards.
TTGTTATTTGGTAGTTGGCTATTCAGCTGTTAATCAGTGAAAAAAGTTTTTTGATCTGTTTTGTAGTTTTCGTTTGGCGTTCGTTGAAAAATGGAAAATCAAAAGGAACATTTTCGTCATATTTTGCTTTTTTATTTCCACAAGGGAAAAACGCATTGCAAGCTCATAAAAAGTTATGTGCTGTTTATGGTGACGAAGCCTTAAAAGAACGGCAGTGTCAAAATTGGTTTGCCAAATTTCGTTCTGGTGATTTTTCACTCAAAGATGAAAAACGCTCTGGTCGTCCAGTTGAAGTTGATGACGCCCTAATCAAAGCAATAATCAATTCGGACTGTCACAGTACAACACGTGAGATTGCAGAGAAGCTTCATGTATCACATACATGCATTGAAAATCACTTAAAACAACTTGGCTATGTTCAAAAACTCGATACATGGGTTCCTCACGAACTGAAAGAATCACAGTTAACGCAACGCATTAGCAGCTGCGATTTGCTAAAGAAACGTAATGAAAATGATCCATTTTTAAAACGACTGATAACTGGCGATGAAAAATGGGTTGTTTACAACAATATCAAGCAGAAAAGATCGTGGAGCAGGCCAGGTGAACCAACTCAAACAACATCAAAAGCTGATATTCATCAAAAGAAGGTTTTGTTATCAGTTTGGTGGGATTACAAAGGAATTGTCTACTTTGAACTCTTACCACCCAACCGAACGATCAATTCTGATGTCTACATTGAACAACTAACGAAATTAAACAATGCAGTTGAAGAAAAGCGGCCCGAATTGACAAATCGAAAAGGTGTTGTATTCCATCATGACAATGCAAGGCCACACACATCTTTGGTCACTCGGCAAAAATTAATGGAGCTTGGTTGGGATGTTTTGCCACATCCACCATATAGTCCTGACCTTGCACCATCTGATTACTTTTTGTTTCGGTCTTTACAAAACTCCTTGAATGGTAAAAATTTCAATAATGATGATGATGTCAAATCGTACCTGATTCAATTTTTTGCTAATAAAAACCAGAAGTTTTTTGAACGTGGGATTATGATGCTGCCTGAAAGATGGTAAAAGGTCATTGATCAAAATGGGCAATACATTACAGAATAAAGTTATTTAGTTCCATGAAAAAATTGTCTTTGATTTTCTTTAAAAAATCCGCAAGTACTTAGTTGCCGACCCAATATATATATATATATATATATATATATAATTTCTCCATTCTGTACAACTTAGACTTACACAATGTTCTATGTCAATTTTTTAAAGGCTTAATATTTTTATTATATATATATATATATATATATATATATATATATATATATACTAGAAGCCTGATGCATGAAGATTCATGCTAGAATGGGCTTTCCTTTCCCTGGCTGTCAGCACTGCCTTTCTACTCCGGTCCAGCCCTTTCTGCTCAGGCTCCAGAGCCACCTCTTTGTCCTCTGGGAGCTGCCTCTTTTTGCTCTGGCCCCCCTTCCCACGCTGCCCAGAGGCCCTGAGAGACTGGGGGTAGGGAAGGATGGCAATGATGCAAGCGTCCGCCCCAGCACTCAAGCGCCTGCGTATGCGAATCAACCACCATCTTTGTTGGGTTAATTTGCATATCATTCCTGATTGGCTGGTGGCATAGCAGAGGTACAGCCAATCTACATGTTTGTCTATTATTAGGTAAGATATATATTTATTGATTTCAGAGAGGAAGGGAGAAAAGGGAGAGATAGAAACATCAGTGATGAGAGAGAATCATTAATCAGTTGCCATTTGCACATCCCAAACTGGAGTTTGAACCTGAAACCTGGTCATGTGCCCTGATCTGTAATCAAACTGCGACCTCGTGGTTCATAGGTCGATGCTCAACCACTGAACCACGTTGTCTGGGCTGTCAATTTTATTTCAATAAAAAGACCAAGAAAAAGGTATAATTAATAAGTCAACAAAAGAGATAAAGTGGAATAATAAGAAATACTTTACTCACATAAAATAAGTCAGAAAGGAGGGAAAACAAAATAAAGAACACTTGGGACAAAGAGAAAACAAATAGCAAGATGCTAAATTTAAACACAATATATCTACAATAAAACTTAAATAATCTTAACATTTCAATTAAATGGCATAGATTATTGAATTGCATAGAAAAGCAAGACACAAGTATTTACTGATCATAAGAAATATTAACTAAATAGGGAGACTCAACAAGATGGAGGCATAGGGCAGACACCAGAATGCAGCCTACCACAAGTTTGAATTTAGAACTGAAAAACAGGGGAAACATCACCCTGAGGCTGGCTGAGGGGAGGCTCTACCACCTGGGAAGGAGAGGGAGGCGCGCTGAACCTCAGGAACTGTGAAGGTACGGAAAACTGTGCGTGAAAAGGCGGCCGCCCGACTTTGCGGCAGGCAGGCTTGCTTGTGGAGCGCAGAGACGGCAAGCGGAGTTCGCTACCGGCTTACTCCCTGCGCACGGAGAGGGCGGACAGCTAATGTGCAGCTGGCTTTCTTGTTCGGGAGGAAAACAAAACCACCCTATTGCGCTGATAGACGGCCCCAGAAAGGGAGAGGCCAGACTGTCAGACAGTGGGCAGATATCTCTCGGAGGTGTGTGAAGCCAGTGGCCATTACTGTGGGACTCAGAAACCAGACCCTCGTAGGGAGGGGCTGAATAAAGCTTGTCTGCACCACCCGAGACTACGCCCCATCCAAGCGGAGCACAGAGGCCCTTCCAGTGGCTAGCTTTCTCGTTCGCTGCCAATAGGACTCTCCTAGGGAGGGGCAGACAGGAATCTAAAGCTTGTCTGCGCCTATACCAAAGAGGTGTGCGCGCACCTGCAACCAATTGTGCAGGATTCAACAAAGCTTGGCTGTGCCACCCCGAGACTCCGCCCATCCAAGTGGAATACAGAAACCCTCCTAGCTGAGACACTTCTGATCCTCATAGCCAATTAACTTGGAGATCAACGCTTCCCAGTGATACCAACAACAAGCAAGGCTTAACAACAAGACTGCACACACAGCCCACAAAGGGCTACACCAAGACTGTCCACCTCAGGTAACTGGGAGGCTGACTCACTGAAACATATAGGACACCTTAGCACACAAAGCTACCCTACCAACTCAGGGAAGCTGTCAAAATGCCAAGACAAGGAAATAGAGCACAAACAAAAGAAATGGAGGAAAAGAAGAGACTAGATATAGAGTTCAAAACCACACTTATAAGGTTTTTCAAGAATTTCCTAGAAAAGGTCGACAAGACCTATGAGGAGATGAAAAGGGATCAACAAGAACTAATAAGGGATCAACAAGAACTAATAAGGGATCAACAAGAAATAAAGAATACATTGTCTGAAATAAAAAATATTATACAGAGTCCTAAAAACAGAATGGAAGATCGCAAGAATCAAGTCAAAGATTTGGAACATAAAGAGCCAGAAGACACTCCTCCACAGAAGCAAGAAGGCAAGAGAATCCAGAAAGTTGAAGATAATGTAAGAAACCTCTGGGACAACTTCAGGCGAACCAACATCAGAATTATGGGGGTCCCAGAAAATGAGAGAGAGCAAGATATTGAAAACATACTGAAAGAAATAGTGACAGAAAACTTCCCCCACCTGGTGAAGGAATTAGACTTACAAGTCCAGGAAGTGCACAGAACTCCAAACAAAAGGAATCAAAAGAAGACCACACCAAGACACATCATAATTAAAATTCCAAGAGCAAAAGACAAAGAGAATATTAAAAGCAGCAAGAGCAAAGAAGGTAGTTACCTATAAAGGAGCACCCATACGATTGTCAGCTGATTTCTCAACAGAAACCATGCAGGCCAGACAGGAATGGCAAGAAATATTCAAGGTGATGAATAGCAAGAACCTACAGCCAAAAATAATCTACCCAGCAAAGCTATCACTCAGAATTGAAGGCCAGATAAAGAGCTTCACTAATAAAAAAAAAAGCTAAAGTTCATCACCACCAAACCAAAATTATATGAATTGCTGAAGGGAGTTCTTTCTGAAGAGAAAGTGAATAAAGATAAAAACTATGAACAACAAATACGTAACTATCAACAAGTGAATCTAAAAACCAAGGGAATTTAAAAAAAATCTGATGAACAATATTAACTGTTGAATATAATAGAATCAGAGGTATGGTAGGGAAGCGGACTGACAATTGGGGAAAAAGGGGAGGGGGTGTGTGGGAGGAGACTGAACATAAACTGGGCACCTATGAATGAGGACAATGGGGGGTGGGGAAAGGACAGAGGGTGGGGTGGGAACCTGGTGGAGGGGAGCAATGGAGGGGGGGTGGGGGGGAATGAGGAACATTTGTAATAATATGAACAATAAAGATTTATTTAAAAAATAAATTTAAAAAGAAATATTAACTAAATAAAGTAAAGAATGTAGAAGAACTTGAATAGCTATATTGATAGCAGACAAAATAAATTACAGAGTAAAAAATATTGTCCTTAACATTTGGCTCATTGGATAGAGCGTTGGCCTGGGAACCAAAGGATCCCAGGTTGAATTCCTGTCAAGGGCACACACCTCAGCTGCAGGCTCCTTGCTGGCCCGGGCTCTGGTCAGGGCTTGTGCAGGAGGTTACTCATCGATGTATTTCTCTCACATTGATGTTCCTCTCTGTTATTCCCTCTCCCACTATCTTTAAAAATCAATGGAAAAAAATTCTCAGGTGAGGATTAACAACGACCTTTTTATATATAATGCATAAACAGGTCATCCCTATAATAATTAAGGTGTCAATTCATGAAGAGAGCATAGCAATCTAAATGTTTAGAGACTTAATACCGAAGTTTCAGAAAACATGAAGGAAAGCCTAATAAAATTTATGAGGAAAAAGGCAAATTCACAGTTATAGTCAGGTATTTCAAGAAGGCTTTCTCAATTATTCATGGAACATATAGAAAGCAGGGGGAGAGGGGAGAGGAGTGGAGAACTGAACACACTATCAATTAATTTGACCCAATTGACATTTATCAATCATCTCAATAATGGACATTTTTTAAAAAAATATATGTTTTATTGATTTTTTTTTTTACAGAGAGGAAGAGAGAGGAAAAGAGAATTAGAAAACATCAATGAAAGATTCAGATTTGGTGCCAGTGCTGAGCCTGAGGCCACTTAGGCTCAAAGTACACTGAGGTCACCTGCCACTCGCCTGGGACCTGCAGACCTATGTGGTGGGGTGGGGTGGGGTCTCAGAGAGTCATCAGGGTGGAGCTTGTGGAATTAACCAGGCTAATAAGGAGTCAGACCTATCTATGTTGGGCGAGGACTCAATACAGAGACAATGGTAGCTGTCCCTCCAGCGCTCAATCTAAAACCACACAACTCAGTTTCTTCCTGTATGTCTGTAGCAGCCCTTAACCGTGGGCCCTTTAAGAGTAGCCTTGTGTTTCCAGCGGGCTTCTGTCTCATCCAGACTATGGAATATTCGCTGATTTATCACAGCTTTATTTACTTATTCATCAGTAGAGACTTATGTTGTTTCCATACTTAGCTTATGTTGTGGATAATGCTGTAATAATACATATGGGAGTACAGATATGTCTTCATGTCTCACTTCCTTTACTTTGGTGTATACTCAGATGGAATTACTGGATCACATGGTGGTTCTATTTTTAATTTTTTGAGGAAGTTTCATATCATTTTCCATAGTGGCTGTACCAATAGTGCACAGGCTTCTGTTTTCTTCAGATCATCACCAACATTCATTATTTATTATCTTCTTGACAATAACTATCCTAACAGGTATGAGATAATATCTCACTATGGTTTTGATTTGCATTTCTCAGATTATTAGTGATGGTGAACATCTTTTTTATGTCCCTGTTGGACATTTAGATGTCTTTTCTGGAGAAATGTCTATTCAAGTCTTCTCCCAGTTTTAAATTAGATTATTTTTGTGATTGAGTTCTTTATATATTTTGGATATTAACTCTATCATTATGTGGTTTGCAAATATTTTCTCCCATTCTGTAGATTGCCTTTTTTATTTTGTTGAATATTTTCTTGAATAGTTTTTTTTCTGAAGTCTTTTTCCCCCCACATTTCTAGCATGTGCTTTTGCCCTATAGTTATGCGGTGGTTGCATTGCTTCCAGTATTATGGCCATGTAACATGCAAAAGGAAGTGTCAAAGAAAAATCTAGTGGGTAAAAGCCACTTGAATCTCTGCACCCTCCTGTGAAGTATCTTACCAAATACTCCACCAAAACATATCCTGCTTACTATCATTGGCTATAATTGCATCACATTTCACCACTCTATGTTTGCAAAGTTTGGAAAGGTTGTTTACATGTGCCTATTGCTGCACTTAACCCATCATTCAGACACAATAAGCTGTAATAAGCAGCAAATAAAAGGGAATATCCAGAGCACACTCTCTCCTGGGCAGATAGTAAGTAGCACACAGAACTCCCTGAGAAAGATGGCAGACCCCACAGGGGTAGTTAATGATCCCCTTCTTGGAACATCAAGATCTAACTGTGCTGGTGGCCTGTGGGCACACCCACACCCTGAGTTCTGTGGACCATCACAGAGGGCAGAAGAGGAACTGCACGTTCCTACCACCACCCATGAGAGGAGCAGCCAAATATGGGGCAGATAGAAGAGCTCTGCTGACAAGTGACCAGTGCCCCTCCTGATGAATTTTGGCAACTCTTACTAGCCTACAGCTCCCGGAACACGAAGGCTTCTCAAAGAGCTTCTCACACCAGGACACAATATATGTCCAGGCAACACTCTTAGTGTTGGTGAGATGGTATTCAATGTTACAATATTTTCATGCAAGTTCCCTGCCCAACTCAGCTACCAACTAGGTTATTTTTTTGGTTTTGGTTTAGCAAATAATTCATATAGATAGACTAACTAGTATCCAAAGTTTAATAATCAGAAAGTGATTCCTTTGATTCCCATGTAAAGATACTTTAAGAAAAATGTAACAAAAACCCCACACATATACATGCCATAAGCAGGTCATCTAATACATGTTTCAGAAAACTAATGCCACAAAACAAAATGAATATTAGATGGCTATTATTTAATAACTAATTACTATAATTGGTCTACTCTAGACACCATTTACATAATATCTTTCTATGGTAGATGATCATGTATCTCACTTACACCTTATCTCCGGCACCTTATTATTGCTTCTACAATGTGAACCAGTTTCATGCTATACAGGCTAAAGATATATCATCTTAGACTTTTGAATTATATAACTCCTGAGTTGGCATAAATATTTTTGGATGCTATGTTTTCATCTTATTTTTAATTACTCCATCTTTCTGCTTAAGTACATCATAAAAAAAACGAACGTGCAGTTCCTCTCCTGCCCTCTGTGACGGTCCACAGAACTCAGGGTGTGGGTGTGCCCACAGGCCACCAGCACAGCTAGATCTTGATGTTCCAAGAAGGGGATCATTAACTACCCCTGTGGGGTCTGCCATCTTCCTCAGGGAGTTCTGTGTGCTACTTACTATCTGCCCAGGAGAGAGTGTGCTCTGGATATTCCCTTTTATTTGCTGCTTATTACAGCTTATTGTGTCTGAATGATGGGTTAAGTGCAGCAATAGGCACATGTAAACAACCTTTCCAAACTTTGCAAACATAGAGTGGTGAAATGTGATGCAATTATGGCCAATGATATTAAGCAGGATATCTTTGGTGGAGTATTAGGTAAGATACTTCACAGGAGGGTGCAGAGATTCAAGTGGCTTGTACCCACTAGATTTTTGCCATGCCACTTCGTTTTGCTTGAAACATGGCCATAATGCTGGAGATAGTACAACCATCTCATAAGTATGGGGCAAAGGCATATAATAGGAATGTGGAGAAAGAAGGAAAGACATTGCCTGGAACCTGATGATATTGTGAAGCTCTCATAGCACACTTGACTTGGTGAGAAGAATAAAACTCTAATTTGGATAAGCTGCCTTTTGCCCATCTTTTTTGTTTCATACTAACAACCTATTGTAATTGGTCACGTGTTACAGATGGAATGTGATTGAAAGACATAGCCAGCCCTCTCTTAATGACCTATAGATGTAGTTTTCTTTCTTATTTTTCATTCTCATTACGGTCTCCAGTTGAATGTGAGGGCAGTTTATTATATTAGGACGCTTTTACCTGGAAAATTGCAACATGATATTGACTGGAGAAATGTAGGTTGATAACTCTAAGAAGAGTACCATCCCGATTTTGAAAACAAACCAAAACCCCATAGAACATAAATCAGAGATCTAGAGTATATTTCTTGAGGTCATGGAATGGAATATTCACAAAACCAAGGATTATTCTGTTTTTGTCACCGCTCTGTCTCTAGATCCTTCACCAATACAGGCAGAGAGCAGGTGCTAATAAATATTTGTTGGAAGAATAAATGCACAAAGGTATTCATCATTTTCTACACAAACACTCCCACATGCACATACACACGCCCAAAAATTCTACATTAGGGTGAAAACAATACTTTGGGATGAGTTCCTAAATTTCTTTGAGCTTGTCTGTCTTCCATGTTTTGTTTTGTTTTTCTTTATGGAAAAGGACAAGAAACTTAATTGGAGTAGAGAATGTGTTTCATGCACAAACCATTGACGAGACCCTCTTGAAGAGAAATTAGAAGAGTCTGGGCATAGGAGAGAGTGCCACAGTGGGAAGTAGGGAGGGTCTATCCAGGAGATTATACAGACCTGGAGAGAGAGATGCCCTGGGACAGCCAACAGGGAAACTGACTGGAGCTTTGCCTCAGGAGCAGCAGTCGGTCGTTTAGATTCGGCATGTAACACCTTCTTTGCTAGACCATGCACTAGGTGGAGAGAGGGCAGCATCTGTCTCCAAAAACAGGCTGTGTTAGACCTCAGATGGTTGACAAGCCCAGAAACACAGGTCCCAGGGAACATCACCAAGCAGATTTTATTTCTAAGTCCCTTTTACTAAAAACACCACAGAATGCAAGAATCAACAGTAGCTCCCACCCTCTCTATCAAGCATATAATGAATATAATCAGAAGAGCGAGAGGATAGCACATCCATGAAATGAAATAGGTGTTCGTGCAAAGGAACAACTGGAGATATGAATGATGAAAAACTTAACTGTTTATATGTAATCTTTTCACTATATATTCATATTGTAATGAACCCCAGTAGAGAGTAGCACAGTCGTTTGAAAGGGCTGGATAGAAAATGCTAAATTGCAATTCTTAGATAAAAACAAGGAAATGGAATAGAGAGTATGTGTGTGTGGAAGGGTGTATGTATAAATGTTAAGAAATATGAGGAACAGACCAAGAAATTCCAAAATCCATTTAATAACAGTGACAGGAAGGCCATGTTTTTTAATATAAAATCCCTGGCCAGTGTGGCTTAGTTGGTTGGTCTTTGTCCCCTGCACCAAAAGTTGCCAGTTTGATTTCTGGTCAGGGCACATGCCCAGGTTGCAGGCTCCATCCCCAGTGGGGATGTGCAGAAATCAGCCAATCAATGTTTCTCTCTCCCTCTTCCTTCCTCTCTCTAAAGTCAATAAAAACAAATATAAAGTAAAATAACCTTATAGAGTGCATGGGGAATAAAAAGACAGAACGGAATAGAATAAATATTGAAGGAACCAAAGAAAAGAGAAAAATTTAAAGATATGAAAAATGAGTTCTCTAACTGGAGGTGCCCACTAGAAGTCTGGTAGGAAAAATCAAAACAAAAATAAATAGAATTGGCTTCCACAAAGATTAAGTAGCCCATTTTTCCCAGGATCTTCCTGTTAAATCTAAAACCTCTAGACTTACTGTAACAGGATGGAGGTAAGAAGGGGGACTGTCAATACAGCTCAGGACTTGCACTATTACCGGGGCTGAGATCCCTGGCTTCCTTTAATGCCCCACATATACCCAAGGCTCATGCAATCAAAATGTCATTTATTTCAGGCACCTGGGTGCAGGTGGTCTGACTCCAGAAAGAGCCAGCGGTGAACAGGGGAGGGAGCAGGCTTTTTATGTGCTCAGGGAGAGCTGCAGATGGGGCTTCGGCTTGACACATGTATCAGGTCCATAGTTTACAGCCTTGCCCTTTGTCGTGCTGCTGGCGCCAGACGTCTTTTCTCGTGTGTGTGTGTGTGTGTGTGTGTGTGTGTGTGTGTGTGTGTGCAGGGCTTATAATCTTCAGGAATTTCTGTAAAATAACCACTCAAGGGGAGTATGTTTGTGCAAGGCATAGGCTAGCAAAACGAGCTTTCCCTTGGACATTCATTAGATTTTGTAAGGTTCAAGCCTTGTGTTCTCCAGTTAACTCTTTCAGTTAAAACCATTAGCTGATAGAAATGGGTAATATGTTAAAAGAATGAAAATCATGACCACATGGGCTTTGTTGTGTGTTGAAATACAATTAAATATTTGAAAATCAGAAATACCAGCCACCACTTTCACTCCAGGGAGCATGCTCTGTCTCTCTGCAACTTTGAGTTGGAAAATACCATCTCTTCTCCAAGACCCACCGGTTGTGGACTTTGGGTCCCTTACCTGCCTCATTTAGTCTGTCGCCTCCTCGGTAAAATGGGGCTGATTATAGTGCCTACCTCAGGGTGGTGAAGAATGCTAGTCATGCTCAATATGGGTGCAGAACACAGTGACTGGCGAGTATTAAGACCCGAGTGCAGCCCTGGCTGGTTTGGCTCAGTGGATAGAGCATCGGCTTATGGACAGAAGGGCCCCAGACACATGCCTGGGTCGCAGGCTTGATCCCCACTGGGTGGGGGTGGGGGTGGGAGCGTGTAGAAGACGGCCAATCCATGATTCTCTCATCAATGATATTTCTCTTCCTCCTTCCCTCCCTTCCTCCTTCTCTCTTTTCCTCTCTCCCTCCCTCCTTCTCCCTTCCTCTCTGGAATCAATAATATATTGGGTCGGCAAGTAAGTAATTGCGGGTTTCACACATATATGGCTTCAGTTGAATTTTTAGGTTTGCAGACGTAGTACAAATGTAAAACACATTTTGTTATTTGATAGTTGGCTATTCAGCTGTTAATCAGTAAAAAAAGTTTTTTGATCTGTTTTGTAGTTTTCGTTTGGCGTTCGTTGAAAAATGGAAAATCAAAAGGAACATTTTCGTCATATTTTGATTTTTTATTTCCACAAAGGGAAAAACGCATCGCAAGCTCATAAAAAGTTATGTGCTGTTTATGGTGACGAAGCCTTAAAAGAACGGCAGTGTCAAAATTGGTTTGCCAAATTTCGTTCTGGTGATTTTTCACTCAAAGATGAAAAACGCTCTGGTCGTCCAGTTGAAGTTGATGACGCCCTAATCAAAGCAATACTCAATTCGGACTGTCACAGTACAACACGTGAGATTGCAGAGAAGCTTCATGTATCACATACATGCATTGAAAATCACTTAAAACAACTTGGCTATGTTCAAAAACTCGATACATGGGTTCCTCACGAACTGAAAGAATCACAGTTAACGCAACGCATTAGCAGCTGCGATTTGCTAAAGAAACGTAATGAAAATGATCCATTTTTAAAACGACTGATAACTGGCGATGAAAAATGGGTTGTTTACAACAATATCAAGCGGAAAAGATCGTGGAGCAGGCCAGGTGAACCAACTCAAACAACATCAAAAGCTGATATTCATCAAAAGAAGGTTTTGTTATCAGTTTGGTGGGATTACAAAGGAATTGTCTACTTTGAACTCTTACCACCCAACCGAACGATCAATTATGATGTCTACATTGAACAACTAATGAAATTAAACAATGCAGTTGAAGAAAAGCGGCCCAAATTGACAAATCGAAAAGGTGTTGTATTCCATCATGACAATGCAAGGCCACACACATCTTTGGTCACTCGGCAAAAATTAATGGAGCTTGGTTGGGATGTTTTGCCACATCCACCATATAGTCCTGACCTTGCACCATCTGATTACTTTTTGTTTCGATCTTTACAAAACTCCTTGAATGGTAAAAATTTCAATAATGATGATGATGTCAAATCGTACCTGATTCAGTTTTTGGCTAATAAAAACCAGAAGTTTTTTGAACGTGGGATTATGATGCTGCCTGAAAGATGGCAAAAGATCATTGATCAAAATGGGCAATACATTACAGAATAAAGTTATTTAGTTCCATGAAAAAATTGTCTTTGATTTTCTTTAAAAAATTCGCAATTACTTACTTGCCGACCCAATATATATATATATATATATTAAAAAAAAAAAAGACCTGAATGGCTATTGCCATGGCTCTAGGCTCCAGAGGCCTTGAGGTCATTAGTAGGAAAGGCCCCTGCCCTCAGGAGCCTGCATTAGATCAGATGCTGTTTACATAATAATAAGTTTAATAGCTTGAGAGGTTAAGTGCTTTATATGAGATCACATGTTTGACATCAAATATTAAGGGGGAGGAAAATGCTTTAATGACTTAGGAGATGGCAAATGATTGGAAATAATTACGGAGTGATTGGAAAATAAAGTGATTATACATCTATTCCCTTTCCTATAAAAATTTTTTTCTCTGGCCTCTTATCAGAATGATTTCACTAAATTTCCATCGTCCAGATTCAAAGCTCAAAGCCCTCTCATTGTCTCTATCTACCAGTGCTCCTTTCCACTCTTTGGTCCCCTTCCAGTTACAGATAAAATACTCACTCCAGCCTTTAGAGCATTAATGTATGATAGATACTTAATAAATATTAAGCCATTTAACTGAGCTGCTTAAAATAAATTCCTGGTTCCTTTCTGACTATGGCATAAACTTGATTTTGCCTGAAGATGAAAACAGACTCCAATTTACCTTCCTTTTTTTATTGTTCTTTTTGTTGTTGTTGTTGTTGTTACTCATCTGAGAATTTTCATGTTTTTTTTTCTTTCTGAGAATTTTTTTTTTCTTTCTGAAAGAGAGAGTGGAAGGGAGAGTGGGAGAGAGAGAGAGAGAGAGAGAGAGAGAGAGAGAGAGAGAGAGAGAAACATCAATGTGAAAAAGACACATTCATAGGTTGCCTCCCACACATGCCCCAACTAGACCTGGGAGTTGAACCTGCATCCCAGATACATGCACTGACCAGGAATCAAACCTGTGAACCTTTGATCCATGGGTGATGCTCTAATCTCTGAGCCAAATCAGCCAGGGTTCCAAAGATTTAGTTAATTAATTAAAAAATAAATATCAGCCACCAAATTATCAGGCTAAGAAAAAAATCATATGATCATATTATAAATAGCATTTCAATAAGTTTTATATGCATTCATAATTTTAAAAAAACTCTCAGAAAACCAAGAATGGAGGGAAACTTTCTCAACTTAATAAAAAAAATCATCTACAAAAAACTTCTAGCTAACTTAATGGTAAAAGAATAAATACTTCTAAGGTTATTCACTCTCACCACTCTTATGTAACACTAGAGGCCCAGTGTATGAAATTCAGCTTTGGGGGGGTTGCGATTTTCCCTCAGCCCAGCCTGCACCCTCGCAATCTGGGACCACTGGCTCCTAACCACTCACCTGCCTGCCTGCCTGATCTCTCCTAACCACTCTGTCTAATCACCTCTCTGCCTGCCTGCCTAATTGCCCCTAACTGCTCTCCCCTGCTGGCCTGATCCCCATAACTGCTCCAGAAGATTTCTGATCTAATTAGCATATTACCTTTTATTAGAATAGATATTTGAAAATAATACCTAGCATAATAAGACAAGGAAATGAAATAAAAGGCATACAGGTTGGAAATGAAGGAAAACATTTGTCTCCATTTGCAGCTGACATTTTAGTCTGCATAGAAAAGACCAAGGCATTTACAAAAAACCTTTTGGAACTAAAATGTGAGTTAAGCAAGGTCCAGGCTACAAGATCAACACATAAAAATGCATTGTTTTGCTCTATACTAGTAAGGATATGTGGATATTAAAATTAAAGTTAAAAATACTTAGGTATAAATAGGAAAAACACTTTAGGTCTTATACTCTAAAAACTAAAAAATTACAAAACACTGATGCAAGAAATTGTATTTATTTTGTTGAAAGAAATTAAATGAAGTGACATAGACACACATGTTCGTTCCTTGAAAGACTCAGCATAGTAAAGAAGTCATTTCTCCCCAAACTAATATGTAGATTTAACTTCATTGCTGTCATAATCCTAGCAAGATCTTTTGTACAAATATACAAGATCATCCTACAATTTTTATTGAAAGACAAGGCTACAACAATTCTTAAAAAGAATAAAGCAGTGAAAATCGCTACACTGTCTCAAGACATATTATGCAGCTATAGTAATCAACAGTATGTGATACTGACAGAGAATAGACACATAATCAATGAAACAGAATAGAAAACCAAGTATAGCCAAATAATTTTTGACAAATGTGCCAAAGTAATTCAATGGAGGAAGAATAGTACTTTCAACAAACGGTTGCTACAAAAAGTAGATATCCACTGTTAAAAAAAAAATCCATCTCAAAGTTTTATACCTTATACAACAATTAATACAAATGGAGTAGGGCAGTTCACTCAAGTGGAAAGGATGTCATGAGCTATTGGCCTGAAACAAATGGTATGTTACATAGCATTCCGCTATCATTGAATATAAATATATGGTGTTACCATCAGAAAGGCCCCATCTAGGGTTAAGGAGTACTTCCTTTGGGAATTATTGCTTTCCATTAGACCCCCTCACTTCCTCAGAATTATAATCCGTTTCATAAGGCCTCAGTTTCCTCTTACAGTTTCTAGAACAGAGCATTATTTTGTCATGCACACTCAATGGTGCAAGTCAATGGTCTGGTGTTCTGAGTGGCATAGCATTCTGCCCATCTCTGATTCGTCACCCATGATAGACCAGTAAAAGTGACCACTTAGATTCCTAGCTGTCCAAAATGTTTTAAGTTTCTCAGCATACTAGAGCTTCCTCTCTTTCAGAAGCCATGAATTTCCCGATGCCGACCTTCATTATATGTGGGTTACTAATTTCAGCGACCAAAGGTAATGGAACCCTAGAATACAAGGAGGAAGGAACTAGGATGAATTATTGACATTGAGCTCCTAGGTGTCACCAAGGGGGGAAAGAATCCACTGGAAAAGTCTTGGGCCAATAAAGAGTAGCAAAAAATGCTCTTATTATGGCAGCTCCACATCCCTACTCTCTAAGAAATCCTTAGAGGCACATATCAAGCTGGGTATTTCCTGAGACATTTCTCCAAAGGCAAGGATTTTCTCAATCTCCTCAGCAGCCTTATGTCTCTCTATGTAACTGACAGTGTTAACTCAGCCTCATGTCACTTCTATTTGAATGATTTCATCGTTGTACTTGTCTCGTTGTGTCCTATGAGTTAAACTCTTACTACCATCTTGAATTATCTTTTCTTACGAAAGTACCTTTGCAGGAATCTTTTATTTTTATGTTCTGAGATATTGCGAACAAGTTCATCACACTGTTTGTAGATTCTGCAGAGCTGTCATGAGAAAGAGACAACATAAATTTGAGTTATAAGGGGGATAAATGAAGACAGAGATAAAGATTAATATACAAGACCAATGGGGAGCTTCTATGATATTAGATAAAAATGAACGAGGTTGTTCCTCTTTTGAAAAATGCTATTACTGAAAATTATCTTCAATATTTTTAGCTGTGGCATCCATATCTATCAGAAAGTCTGTTACATCTACCTGCAAATTATATCCAGAACCAACACCACCTGCACTGCTACCACTCTGATTCAAGTTACTGTCATGTCTAACCTGTTACTGCTATAGCTTCGTCCCAGGTCTCTGTTTGATCCTTGGCTTGTGCAGTCTACTGTCAAGATAGCAGAGAGTATGATCTGCTCACCCTAGAAGTCAGATTATGTGTATTTTCTGTTCAAAACTCTGCACTGTCTCCCCCCTCTTCACTCAGAGCAGTAACCAGGGTTCTTATAGTGACCCACCTGGCTCTCCATGATCTGGTCCTTAGGATCATCTCTTTCTATTCTCTTTCTATTCTAGTCCTTGCTCACTTTGTTAGAGCCACACTGGCCTCAATGCTGTTCCTCAAACATGCCAGGCTTGCAGGACCCTCAGAGTTCTGTTTGTTTCTTCTACCCTGTTTCCCCGAAAATAAGACAGTGTCTTATATTAATTTTTTCTCCCAAAGTTGTGCTAGGTTTTATTTTCAGGGGATGTCTTATCTTTCCATACGCTAGGTCTTATTTTTGGAGGATGTCTTATTTTTGGGGAAACATGGTAGTTAGAATGTACTTGCCCCAGATATCAGTGTGGCTAATGCCCTTACCTCCTTCAAGTCACCATTTAATTGTCACCTTCTTTCAGACCTATGCTAACTGCTGTTTAAGAAATTGCCATCTGGCCGAAACTGGTTTGGCTCAGTGGTAGAGCGTCAGTCTGCAAACTGAAAGGTCTCAGGTTCGATTCCAGTCAAGGGCATGTACATTGATTGCGGGCACATCCCCGGTAGGGGGTGTGCAGGAGGCAGCTGGTCGATGTTTCTCTCTCATCAACGTTTCTAGCTCTCTATATCTCTCCCTTCCTCTCTGTAAAAAAAAAAAAAAATCAATAAAATATATATTAAGAGAAAGAAAAAAAAGAAATTGCAATCTGGCCTCATGGCATTGCAAACAGATTCCACTTAAATCTGTTCTCTCTTATTTCTATAAACCACTTATCACCTTCTCACATAAAAGATAACTTACTTGTTTGTTTGTTTTAATTGTTTGTATTCTCCTAAGTTACATATGATTTTTTCTGCTTAGTTCACAAATGTACTTCAAGTGTCTAGAATTGAGTCTGCACCATAGTTAGGGGCTCAAAACTGTGTTGAATGAGGGATTATGCCCTAAATTTTTACTCTGAAGGGAATGGTTAAAAAGGAGTAGTGAGTACTGCAAGTGAGAAACAATTTTGATAAAAACTTGACAGATCAAGATGATGTAAAGAGTTTAGGAGAGATGAACTAAGAAACTTCTGATTTCAAGTCTGGGTACCCTGGAGGAAAAGAAAAATAATCTCTGTAGAAATGAAGAATGGAGATGCAACGATAGATTTTGTCTTAAATTAAGCAAGTGAAATGTCTACATTTAAAAATTTTTATTTTTCAATTATAATTTATGTTCAATATTTTGTATCAGTTTCATGTGTACAGTATAGTGGTTAAACAATTACATAATTTTCATAGAATTTCTCCCCATATTTCCAGCACCTTCTTGGTACCATCAGGCTCACAGATACAGAGAACAGACTGCTGGCTGCCAGATGGGAGAGGGGTTGGAGAGTTGGGTAAAAAAGGTGAAGCAATTAAGAACTATAAATTGATAGTTACAAAATAGTCATGGGGGTGTAAAGCACAGCATAGGGAATATAGACAATCATAGCGAAATCTACATTTTAAACTTACAGAAAATTCTATCATGAACCAAGTAAATTTGGGCCAGTAAAATAATAAGGGAATGAAACATTGGAGAAGTGAAATAAAGCCAACATATTTCAGAGGAGGCAATCGGGTCCAAATTATTTTGAACTTTATAAATGCCAACCCAAGAAAGGTGCCTTTCATACATGATCAAATCAAATCCAAAAGAAGTTGTTTTGAGAATTACTTGCTCTTCCTCATATATACCAGCCTTCCTCCATCATAGAATCTTTGCTCTAGCTGCTTCCTTTGCCTAGAATACACTGACCTCGGTACTTCTCAGGGAATTTGCTGAGAAAAATGGGCATGCAGTTTGCTTGATCAAATATCATACAATGGACTGACTAGTTTCCTTTAGATTAATATATACACCCCACAACAGAATTATCGCGCTGCTAAGAAATCTCCCTATATTTCTCTCTTAAGCTCATCTTCCCTCTTTTCTAGATAGCTGTTTTTTTTAAAGGGTTTTAAAAATTTATATATATTTTTATTGATTTCAGAGAGGAAGGGAGAGGGAGAGATAGAAACATCAGTGATGAGAGAGAATCATTAGTTGGCTGCTTCCTGCATGCCTCCTATTGGAGATCAAACCTGCAACCCGGGCAGGTGCCCTTGACCAGAACTGAACCAGGACCCTTCAGTCTGCAGCCGACCCTCTGTCCACTGGGCCAAACTGGCTAGGGCTTTTAAAAAAGATTTTAAATTGATTTTTAGAGAGAGGAAGGGAGAGGGAGAGAAGCATCGATTAGCTGCCTCCTGCATGCTCCCTACCAGGGATTAGGAAACCATAACCTGACGACCTGTGCCCTGCTTGGAATCCAACCAGAACTGGAAGTGGGGGGTCAGTACAATAATTTATATTAAGAGGCATTCCCCAGCCCCCCAAATCAATTTGGAATGGGGAAGTTAGGGAAGTCATAAAGTAAGGGCAACCTTTTGGTGCATGGACGAGGCCCAAGCCACTGAGCTACACTGGCCAGGGCAGTAGACATCTCTTTGGTACTGACCTCTCTTTCGTTCTAACTCTCCTGCTCCACTCCTCTGCGCCACTCTCTGCCCTTGCTTATGACTATACCCCACACTTCATGATTTAAAAAATTCAAATAGAACTTTTTGTTTTTATCACTGCCAACATTCATACCAGTAGATCTTTGCATCCATCTTGTCTTTCCCCCTTGACAGGCTGAGGAAGTGTGCCTTCTCCACCTTAGTCACTCTGCTGTACATTATTTTAATCTTTGTCAACTTGTCAAGGTTATGCCCTTCTGTTGTCTCATTTTCCTCTTGTACATTAATCTCTCCCTTTCTGCTTGTTTCTTCTTAATTGTTTGAAAACATGCTGTTATTTCCCATTCTTTTAAAAAATAGTTTTAATTGGTTTTAGAGAGGCAGAGAAAGGGGGAAGAGAGATAGAAACATCAATGATGAGAGAAATCACTGATTGGCTACTTCCTGCACGCCCCCTACTGGGGAATCGAGCCTGCAACCCAGGTGTGTGCCCTGACCTGGAATAGGTCCATGTTCAGCCACTGAGCTATGCAGGCCAGGCTGTTTCCCATTCTTAAAAACAAAGAGAAGAATCCACCCTTAAGCCCTTATTGTCCACCAAGAACTTCTCTGTTTCCCTGCTCTTCCTTTCTGCTCTTCCTTGTCACTGGATGCTACTTCCATTTCTTTTATTGACATTTCAACCAGCTTCACTTTTGTTTCTTTTCTTCCTACCACTCTGAAACCACTCTTGTCAAAGTTCCCTGTAACACTCATCAAGTTAAACGCAATGGACATTTCTACCCTTATCTTACCCTCTCAGCAGTAATTGCCTACAAATGTTTACTCATTTCTTTTTTTTTAATTAAATATATTTTATTAATTTTTTACAGAGAGGAAGAGAGAGAGACAGAGAGCCAGAAATATCGATGAGAGAGCAACATCGACCAGCTGCCTCCTGAGCCCGCAACCAAGGTACATGCCCTTGACTGGAATCGAGCCCGGGACTCTTCAGTCCGCAGACCGACGCTCCACCACTGAGCCAAACTGGTTTCGGCGTTTACTCATTTCTTTAAGATACATTTTCCTCTCTTGCATAATCTAGTCACCTCTGATATAACTTTCGTGGTATCCTTTTGGTATTTTCCATTTGTACGCACACCAGCTTGAGCTGCACTGGCAGAATCCCTAGAGCATGGTTGGTTGTGTGGGAAAGATCCCTGTTAGGGCAATCCAGAAATGACAGGGAATTATCAACTTTCTTCGGGATCATCTATCAGCTATTGGCTGGCAGGCCAGTAGATAAATATTCCTGCACATTTGACCCTCAAGAAGGATTTCTCTGATGCTTGTTTCATACTCTGGCTGCCAGAGTTCCCCATGGGGTGGTGCTTTAGTCAACCACAGTGATAGTTAACTGTACAGTTCACTCCTACTGGTTTTATTACTCCCCTAACTTCCCCACTCCAAATTGATTTTGGGGGTGGGGAGGGGTGGGGAATGCCTCTTAACGTAATTATTGTACTGACCCTCCCACCCCCACCCTCAGTTCTGCTTTCGATGGAACTGACCTAATCTCTAGTGTTTCGTTCTCTTGATTTATCTGGTTGTTCCTTTTGAGTCTTTTCCTCTTTTCTGAGCTCTCAATATTGATATTCACCAGGATTTAATTAGGTCCCCTTTTACCTCAGATTATTCCAACTTAATATACTTTGCCTGTTACTATAGTTTCTAATACTATCCATAAGCAACGATTCCAAAGTTTACATCTAGAGGTCCAGACTTCTACTGAGATTTTGTAGGTCTATACCACTGCCTTGTTGACATTCTAGATTACATTATGCTGTTTACCCCAAAGCAAATACTTGAGTCCACCTTTTCCTCTTCCCTCCAAATCTTGTTCTTTCCTCAGCTTACTATCCTTTTAGTGGAAAATATCACTAATCTCCCCATCTCAGTTCAGAAATGTAGTGATGCATCTTCCTCTGACCTTGTATCCAAATAACCAAAGTTTTAAATTTGTCTTCTTTCCTCTATTCTCACAGCACCATTATGTCTCATCTGGCTAAAGCCTCTAACATAGGTGTCCCTAATTCTAGTCTTCCCTTTCTCTAATATAATTTTCACAAGAATTCCTAACTAATTGTCTAAATCATAAAGTAAATTAACTCACATCATGTTTTGAAATAAACAAAATGCTTAACAGTAGCCTAAAGTGACTGGGGAGAAGGCATTACTACTTCCAGCTCATTTCATCTTGTGGTCCTTTGCTCTTTATACATTACTAGAGGCCTGGTGCATGAATTCGTGCATGGGTGGGGTCCCTGGAGGTGGCCTGCAGGGATCGGGCTGAAACCCATAGTCCAACACTGCCTGCAGCTCCTACCTGCTGCTCCTGCTCATCCTGGCCCCGCTGCACCTGCTGCAGGTTGCGCCCAATCAGTCCTGATAGGTGAGGCTCACACTGCAGCAGCAGCAGCAGCAGCAGCACTTGCCAGCTGTGAGCCCTGCATCTGGTGCCCTCCTGAGGGGAGTGGCCTGCAGGATCGGGCCAAAACTGGCTCTCTGACATTCCCTGAGGGGTCCTAGATTGTGAGAGTGTGCAGTCCAGGCTGGAGGACCCCACCAATGCATGATTTGGGCTGAGGAGGGACTGTGGGAGGGCTCTAGAGCATGTCCGGGCCTGTCTGACCTAGTCCTGATCAGGGCAGGTTGGGGCTAGCTAGGGAGGGATGCAGGAGGTTGGGAGGGACCACAGGAGGATTCCAGGGTTGGTCTGGCCCTTCTCTCCCTGTCCCAATTGACCAGACCCAAGCAGCAAGCTAACCTACTAGTGGGAGTGCCTGCCCCGTGGTGGTCAATTCACGTAATTGCTACTGCATGACCAGTCGACTCACCCTAGTGGTTAGTTCATGCCATAGCAAGTGGTTGAGAGGTCTTAGCATATCATTAACATATTATGCTTTAATTGGCTGAACGGTCAACTTGTCACTGGACAACTGGACACTTAGCACATTAGGCATTTATCATATAGGATACTTTGGACTTATCAGCCTTCTCCAGATACATTGAAAACACTATGCAGTTTTTCAACATTGGAACTGAACATTTGTCAGTCTTTCCCTGAAATAATCTTATTTACTCCTTGCAGCTGGCTGGAAAATAAAAAAATGCTGGAAGAATGATATAGGACACTGCAGAAAACGATGTTTACATACTGAAAGGTACAAACTTCTTTGTATGAACAAGCTAAATTGTTGCATTCCCACAAACTTCGAGGAATACACTAGAAAGCCACTACCTCCCCTATTCCCTACAGATATGAGCAATGTTACTTGGGATGTGCCTCCTTCCCCTGTAACTTGGCCCGATGATCAGGTAACATATATCCCAGATGTTAGCACAGGAACTGAGATCACAACTCCCAGGAAGAGAGTTTCTACAACGGCTTTGACACGTGCTACTAAAGTTTCTACACCAACTTTGACACAAGCTCCTAAAGTTTCTACACCAACTTTGACACAAGCTCCCAAAGTTCCTACACCAACTTTGACACAAGCTCCCAAAGTTTCTACAACAGCTTTGACACAAGCTCCTAAAGTTCCTCCATCAACTTTGACACAAGCTCCCAAAGTTTCTACACCAGCTTTGACACAAGCTCCCAAAGTTTCTACAACAGCTTTGACACAAGCTCCCAAAGTTACTACAACAGCTTTGACACAAACTCCCAAAGTTTCTACACCAGCTTTGACACAAACTCCCAAAGTTTCTACACCGGCTTTGACAACACAACCTACAGGAACTGCTGCTTCAACTAACTAACATTTCCTCCTGGGTATGAGACACTAGAGATAACTACTGGGAATAATATCCAGGAAGCCACTTCTACTTACCTATTTCAATTCTGTTGGGTATTGGATGACATGGAGATGGACATAATGCTACTGCCAAGACAAGAGCCAAGAGAGTTACCTTACAATTAGAAATGTGGAAAGAGAAGTATATAGCAGGGATTCTCTTTACTGGGCTTTAGTTCTTTGTTTTTCTCGCATGTATTAAAATATATGCTCTAATATTTGGCCTCAAGTGAACATTTGTGTGTCTGTGTATTTTCCCATGTCCCCTCACCCTAAATGAAGGCCACAGTGTGGAGCTGCCTTTTTGGTCGAGATGAAGATTTTGATTTTAATGATGCATGAACCACCACTATCATATATGGGAGAATCAATGAAGGCACATAAAAAGTTCTAGACCAGTCTTCCTTTTCCAATTCTTCCACCTTTTATTATGAACTCTGACTTGAATCCCTGTCTGAATCATGAGATCAAATTTTGTTTAAGGCTTCAACTAAAAACTCACCCAGCTAGTGTTAGAAACCATCTAATTGAGCACAAACACCAGTTTAACTAGATAGAGATGAAAGTGGAACTTACCTTCGGAGCACATCATATAAAATGAAAAGCTATATCACAAGATCTACTTATTTTTCCAATGTCCTTTCCTTTCAAAAATCTAACTACCAGCTAGGGTGATCTCATAGCATGCCTCTCCAGATCTTCATTTTGTCTGTGAATACTTGTTAGGTGTAGGGTAACTATGTTTGTGTGCCTATATGCATGCAAGTGCTGTTTATATGACAACTAATGGCTCAGCAAGTTTGTTCTCTGATATCAGAGAGAAGGTAATAATTGTAAAGTTGATTAACTATTAACCTGTTGGGCTAAGGCTACCAAGAACCAGAGTCTCAGATGCCTAAATGTTTCAAAATCAAAATTCTTTTTGTCTAGATCAGTCTGCCAGTAACCGTGGCTGTAGTTTGGACATTAGCTATCAGACTGCTGATCTTTCAGTAGACCTCATATTTCAATGGATCTCATACCTCCCATTAGGGAGACAAAACATCCTAGAGTGCCTGGGACTGATTATCTTTCTAGATCCTGGAAAGTAGAGTACCAAAATCAAGAAAGTCATTAGCAAACTGGGACAAATTACCTTCCAAATGTACCTCAGCCTAAATTGTTCTTCCCCATTTCTTTGTATAGCTGACACCTCATCACATAGGTCACAGGTCAATTCTTCACAGAGGCATTCTTTCACCATAAAAACTTCCCAGACCACCAGTCTGCCTTAAAAGTTGATTATTTATTCTTTTTCCTTATCTTTGCTTCAAATGTCATATCCTTAGAAATAATCCTTGGCCATGAGATCACTTCTTACCCTAAGTTGTATTATTTTCTTCCTATCACTTAAACTCTTAGAAATTATTTTGCATATTTTTTGCTCTCTTTCTGAATTACTGAGTAATTTATTTATGGCCAATCATAACTGCCATACTGTACATAGAGTCCTGATACCTTAATCTTGCTCATGGCTGTGTCCCACACTGCTAGACAGTGCCTTGTACATGGTAAATGCTCCATAAAATCTTGTAAACATGTTAATGCAATTATTCCTATAAATTAAAAAGAAAACTGTCCTGTATGATCCAGCAATCTCACTTCTAGATATATATCTGCATGAAATGAAATAGTTATCCTGGAGAGTTATTTGCACTACTATGTTCATTGCAGTATTTACCATGATAGTCAATGTATGGAAACAATCTAAATGTCTGTTGACAGATGAACAGATAAAGAACATCCCATGTACACACAGGGATATTAATCAGCATTTCTTAAAAAGGAAAACCTGCCACTTATGACAACATGCATGAACCTGTGAGACATTAATTATTAATTATGCTTATGGGAAATAAGCCAGATGAAGAAAGAAAAATACTGCATGAGCTCATTTATATGTGGAATCTCAGTAATCAAACTCATAGAAGCAGAAAGTACACAGTGGTTACCAGGGGCTCTGTGGAGGAGGAAATGGAGAGTTGGTCAAGGGATATAAAGTTTGAGTTATGCAAGATGAAAAAGTTCTGAACAACAGCGTAACTATAATTAACAATGTTGTGTTGTATACTACAAATTTGGTAAAGGAACAGACCTTAAGTACTTTCACCACACACACACACACACACACACACACACACACACACAAGAACAAAAAAGAGGTAACAATTTTTTTAAAAAAGGATTAAAAGAACAAACAGGCTGAGAGATATTATTTGCAAATTTCATATCTAACAAAGAACTCAAATATCTTCTTACCTAATAAAAGAGTAATATGCAAATTAACCATCACTCTGCTAAACCCACAAGCCACACCCACCAGACACACCCACCACAATCAGAGTGAGTATTCAAATTAACCCCAACCAAGATGGCTATGGCCACAGAGAGCAGGAGGGAGGCTTGGGTTTCCCCAACAATGGAGGAAGCCAAGCTTTCCACACTCACTGGCTGGCCCAGGCCTCCACTAAAGGGTACAAAGTTTCAATTATAGAAGATAAATAAATTCCAAGAGAAATGGCTGCTGCCATGGAGCAAGCAGGAGGGTTGTCTCCTCTCCAGGCTACAAAGTTTCAATTGTAGAAGATGAATAAATTCCAGACACCAGGGCCTCTGCTTGGGTCACCAGGGGGCATGGCTGGCCTGCAAACCACCACAGGCCCCTCACCCAGGCCACCCCACACTCCAAGAGAAACCCCACTTTGATCTGGGACATCCTTCAGGGCAAACCAGCTGGGCCCCACCCATGCACCAGGCCTCTATCCTATAAAAGAGCAATATGCAGATTGACCATCACTCTAACACACAAGATGGTTGCCCCCATGCTGTCAAAGATCCTGCCTCCATGTGGACACAAGATACCAGCAGAGGAGGGCAGTTGGGAGGCACCATGCCTGAAAGGGAGGGCAGTTGAGAGGGACCAGGCCTGAAAGAGAGGGCAGTGGGGGGGTGATCAACCCTGCAGGGGAGGGCAGTTAAGAGTGACCAGACCAGCAGAGGAGGGAAGTTGGGGGCAAACAGGCTGGCAGGGGAGCAGTTAGACATCAATAAGGCTGGCTTGGGAATGGTTAGGGGATGATCAGGATGGCAGGCAGAAGAGGTTAGGTGCAATCAGAAAGACAGGCAGACAAGCAGTTGGGAGCCAGCAGTCCTGGATTGTAAGAAGGATGTCCGATTGCCCTTTTAGGTTCGATTCTGGTGGGATCTGACCTAAATGGGCAGTCGGACATCTGTTGAGGGGTCCCAGATTAGAGAGGGTGTAGGCTGGGCTGAGGGACACACCCCTGTGCATGAATTTTGTGCACCAGGCCTCTAGTAGAATATATAAAGAACTATCAAAATTAACAATTCAAAACAAATAATTTATTTAGAAAATTGGCAGATGAAGGAACCAAGGTGGCGGCCTAGGTAAGCACCTAAGCTGCCGCCTCACACAATAATTTCAAAATAACAGCTAAAAGACAGAGGGACATCATCCAAAACCACAGGAAAGCTGGCTGAGCAGGAAATCTACAACTAGAAAGAAGGAGAGTGGCTCACGGATCGGAAGCTGCAAAGCACTGAGGTAGGGAGATGCTCCCGCAGAGAGGAAGGTTGGCCAAGTGCCGGGCTGGTGGGAGGGGAAAGGAAGCCCCTGACTGCATTGAACCCCAGATACAACTGCACTGAACCCCAGTCCCGACTGAAACCCCGTGGACCCAGGCTTATACGGGTGGAGTCTGGACTGTAGAGAAAGCACCTGGAGTCTCAGAGGCTGGGAGATGTGGGGGAGCCAGGAGCCACAGTGCAGGAGTGAGTACACACAGAGAGGTCTGTCCAGACTGGGAGACCAGGGGAGCTGGGAGCCACAGTGCAAGAGTGAGTGCGCACAGAGAGGTCTGACCGTGGAGGTTGCTGCAGCCTCTCCATAGTGGAAAGAGTCAGAAGCTCCTAATTGCACTGAATCCCCAGTCACAACTGCACTGAGCACTGAAACTCAGTTCAGGGCAAGCCCCTGGGGCACCCACACTCTTATAAGGGGAATCTGGACTATCAGGCAGAAACTCAGAAGATCCGTGGAAGGAAGAGGCCTGAAGCACATGCACAAGGGCAGGACTGATGGGAAGCCAAGACTAGTGGTTCAGCCCTGAGACTCTGCCCCATCCAAGCTGAGCTCAGAGGCTTTTGCAGTTTTGAAAGTCTGATCCTATAAGGCTGTCTCCAACAGAGAAGGTATCCTGGTGTAGACACAGCTGATATTCACATCCAATTGGCCTGGAGGTCAATTCCTCCCAGTGATACCAACAACAATCAAGACTTAACTACAACAAGGCTGTACACGCAGTCTAAATAGGGGAACACCAAGAGTGTCTACCTCAGGTAACTGGGGAGGCTGACCCACTTGACAATATAGGACACCAAGCACACAAAGCCACCCTACCAACTCAGGGAAGCAGTGAAAATGCTGAGACAAGGAAAAAGATCTCAAATAAAAGAAATGGAGGAGAACAAAAGACTAGATACAGAGTTCAAAACCACGGTTATAAGGTTTTTCAAGAATTTCTTAGAAAAGGCTGATAAATTTAATGAGACCCTCGAGGATATGAAAAATGACCAACTAGAAATTAAACATACACTGATTGAAATAAAAAATATTATACAGAGACCCAACAGCAGACTAGAGGAATACAAGAATCAAGTCAAAGATTTGGAATATAAAGAGGCAAAGGACACTCTTCTGGAGAAGCAAGAAGAGAAGAGAATACAGAAAGCTGACGATAGTCTAAGAAGCCTCTGGGACAACTTCAAGCGTACCAACATCAGAATTATGGGGGTGCCAGAAGAAGAGAGAGAGCAAGATATGGAAAACCTATTTGAAGAAATAATGTCAGAGAACTTCCTTCACCTAGTGAAAGAAATAGACTTATAAGTACAGAAAGCACACAGAACCCATAACAAAAGGAATCCAAAAAGGACCATATCAAGACACATCATATTAAAATGCCAAGGGCAAAAGACAAAGAGAGAATCTTACAAGCAGCAAGAGAAAAACAGTTAGTTACCTACAAGGGAGCATCCATATGACTATCAGCTGATTTTTCAACAGAAACTATGCAGGCCAGATGGGAGTGGCAAGAAATATTCAAAGTGATGAATAGCAAGAACCTACAACCAAGATTACTCCACCCAGCAAAGTTATCATTCAGAATTGAAGGGCAGATAAAGAGCTTCACAGATAAGAAAAAACTAAAGAAGTTCATCACCACCAAACCAGTATTATATGCAATGCTGAAAGGTATTATTAAAAAGAGGAAGAAGAAAAAGGTAAAGATAAAAATTATGATCAATAAATACATATATATCAACAAGTGAATCTAAAAATCAAGTGAATTAAAAATCTGATGAACAGAATAAACTGGTTAATATAATAGAATCAGGGGCAAAGAAAGGGAATGGATTGATCATTATTAGGGGTAAAAGGGTATGAGAGGTGCAGGAAGAGATTGGACTAAAATCGTACACCTATGGATGAGGACAATGGGGGGAGGGAGGGTAAGAGCAGAGGGTGGGGTGGGAACTGAGTGGAAGGGAGCTATAGGGGGGGAAAGGAGAAACAATTGTAATAATCTGAACAATAAAGATTTATTTATTTAATTAAAAAAAAGAAAATTGGCAGATGAGCAGACATTTCACCAAAGTGGATATATAAATGGCAAATACGTACATGTAAAGATGTTCAACATCACTAGCAATTAGAGAAATGCAGATGAAGACCAGGATGAGGTACTACTACATAGATATTAGAACAGCTGGAATTGAAAACCATGACAATTCAAATGTTGATGAGGAGAATCTTTCATACATTCCTGGTGAGGAGTTAACCTCCCTCAGAGCCTTTGCTCTTGCTACTCTCTCTGCCTAGAAGATTCTAGATATGCACGTGGCTAACTTCCTCAGTACATTTAGGTTGCTATTCAACATCATTTCCTCAGAGAATCTTTTCCCTTTCTTTAGTAATCTGTTCAAAACACACACACACACACACACACACACACACACACACACACACCGTATTATTTTCTATCCCTTACCCTACTTTTATTTTCCTTTATGGCACTTGTAACCATGTGGCATTGTATGTTTGTTGTCTCTCTCATTAACCAGAATGGCAGGACTTTGCTTCTCCTCCTCTCAGACCCAGTGCCTAGAACTGTGCCTGACATATAGATCCATACTCAGCCAGTTCAGTAGTCCTGAAGAACCTGAGACAAGTGGTCATGCAGACTCAGTTTCTAGCATTTCGAGATAGGAACCACCACTTCTCCTGGATAGTCCAATCATTTCAAGATGGTTCCAATCATCTTTCCAATTAGTTTAAAACTGCCCTCCTGCAATTTCCACCTAAGACTATAGACTTCAGAGAAGAAAGGGGTGGGGAAGAGAGAGAAACATCAATGATGAGAAAGAATCATTGATCCGCTGCTTCCTGTACGTCCCCTACTGGGGATCAAGCCCACAACCCTGGCATGTGCCAGACCAGGAATTGAACCAGCAACCTCCTAGTTCATAGACTGACTCTCAACCACTGAGTCCACCTAAGACTTTTAATTCTACCCTCTAGGCCTGCAAAGAGCATATCTTTCAGAAGATAACAACTATAACTCTCTTCAGCCCATTACTACTTGTTAAACAGGCCTCCCTTTCCATCATTTCTCAGGCATAGTCCTCTGAGATGATAGAAAGAACATGTGCTCTGAGGACAGGTAAACTAGGTCAGAACCCAGACCTCACTCATAAGCACTGCATCACCTTGAGCAAATCACATCTGCCTATTAGGGATCCTGCTAGGATCCCAGGGGTCATGTATGTGAGAGTTCAGTGCCTGGATTAATGCTCACTGTTTTTCTGAAGGATACAGGATATCAAGGGCAAAACAGATTTTCTGAATCTCATCATGCTGTCCCTAATACCTGCTCAATGTAGAAAGAAGAGAGTATAATAGAAGAGTACTGCCATCAAAAGGAGTAAAATAACTGAGACAGACCATGGGCCCAAAAAAGAAAATTCAGAGGATTTACAAACTTCCTGCTGGAGCCCAGGCAGTTCTCCCTTCCACACCCTCTTTGTTGGAGAACCCACCTAAAATGTTTTTGCTCTATTCTTTTATTCTATTCTAGTCCAAGAAAGGCCCAAAAGCAGCTAATATCAAAGAATTGGAGTAGGAGTGCTCGCTTTGGCAGCACAAGTTGGAGTAGGAAATAAGGAGAGAAATGCAGAGTTGGGAAGAGCTGAACTAGGACCTGGATTATGAATGCTCTCTCTTTCTTTCTTTCTTACTCACAATGTGACCCTAGTCAAGATTTTTCTACTCTGGGACTGCATCTTGTCAACTGAGAAATGCCAACTCTAAGATCTATCAAGATATGAGTGAATACTATACATGCATTCATCCATTCACTGGTTTCAACAGATGTTCAGTACATACTCTGGATGTACAGAAATCCCAGCATACAGGGATCCTTATTGTCAAGGGGTCTCACTGTCTATTAAAAGTTGCCCTCGATAGTGTTAGTACAATAGGGAAGATGGACTAAGTAACAAAGAGAAGGAAGGAGAGGGGGTGTGAGAACATAAGGGAGGAGGTTAATGAACCAAAAAGAGAAGCAATAAAGGCTCCTTGGAATGTGGGTCCACTCTCTCCACAATGCCACAACTTGTGTAGGACTTGAGCATACTCAGCTAATGCCTTTCACTGTCTCAGATGATGTCTAGAAAAGGACTCTAAGGACTAGATGATCCATTTATACTGTTGACCCTTAGGCTGATGTTCTGGGTAGTGAAACATTGTGTTCTTGTCTGATTTATTGTCCATGACTCAGCCCTACCCTCGTCAATAAAATTCAGAGTAAAGATCTACCTTCCTTAGGACATTCAGTATGCTGCAGGATCATTCCTCACCCCTCTCAAGATTCAAGCTCTTGTGCCTGGCTTTAGCTGTCCTTGTGGTTCTGGATCAGGCTTCCACAGGTAACTGAACTATGGAAAGGAGGGAAAATGGAGTAAGAATGGGGTCCTCCTCATAGAATCGTTGGAAAACTGAACATGTGTGTGAGTTAGAATAGCTCAGGGATGACTGAGATTTGGTGAAAAGCCTTAACAATGAATGTGCTCCATTAATAAGGGCAGTCTGTCACCCGACCATGATGATGCTTTCTATTAGGGAACCTGGTGAATATCAGCAGAAGCCAGGGTATCCCTACTATCTGCAGAAGCAACCCCATGTTCTTAATATCCTTGGCCCAGATGTTCATAGGCTCTCATCCCAGGCACTTTTCACTCCAATTTCACTTCCAGTTGCTACTACATCTTGCAGTACCCAGTCCCATTACTTCACCTCTCCATAATTGTTTGGCTTTGAATGTTCCTTTGAAGCAATCAGAGGAGGCATCTTGCTCTTGTATTAGAACATATAGTGGGGAAGGTGTAGGTTGGTGTTGGATATCTACAGTTTAAGGTGGTGCTGGAGTTAGGGCCGAAGATTCCGGGTTCCAAATTAAACGTGGCTAGAACTCTATAACACAACAGGTTTCGTGGCCAAGTGGTGATAACTTTCTAATAGAAATGTTCCCACTTAGGCTTCCCAGTCATTCTAAAGTTTGTGATTTTTAATTCCATGGTTTTCCTTTGGGTTATTGCTGTTGGAAGTTGCATCTTCTTTTGGATCAGCTTTTCAAACTGAAAGTCTTTGCCAATCACTCAGTTGTTCTAAAAGCAAAGAAAGGTAATTCTGAACTAACCCTGATTTGATTTCAGACTCCCTTAAACTCTGGTGAGGGAAACTTGAGTAGATGAGAGAGTTGAAAAGATACTTTGGAAAATGAATCTGCACATTGATTCATGGAATCAGAGTCATCTTGACTCTGACTTTTCTAGTCTGCACATCCTGGTGAGAAAGAGAGAATTGGAAATTCTCTACCAGGAGGGGTGTCTAGGGGAAAAGAAGTAGAAGGAATCTGTCATTTAAGGCAAAATACTAAGCTATCTCAACTGGACTCAGTGTACTGGGGACCCTGGGTCAGCCCTTTGTGTTTTATTGACCCACATAGGGCGGGGTCACAAACAATAAATCCCATAAGGGCAGTGTTACACCATCCAGCACATTAGCCCGCAGGCCAGCAATATGAATTGATAATTTAGTGTTCAAAGTCCCTATCTAGGCATCATCTGGGGCACTTGAACAGTGCCTGGCACATGTAAATGCCCAATAAATCACTGTTGAGTGAATAATGAAGGGAAGGGGGAAACATAATTGAAGGTGTAGGCCCACTCCCAGGATTTGGAGACAAGGAGGAACCAGGGTTGATGAGACTGTGAAAAAATTATGAAGATGGAAACATAGTATAGAAATAAAATCCAACTGAAGGAAGAGAGATAACCAAGCATAACTAGTAAACATTAAGACCAGCAGCAGGCATTCAATTACCAACATCTTTAGTAGAATAGTCCTTACTTTTTTCATGTATTTGTTTCTTAATTTCTATTTATTTTGATAGGTGGATGGTTCGAAGAGTGCAGTTATTCAGTTGGCAGATGCAGGACAGCTTGCAGAGAAAATGAGATGGTGAAAGGAACATGTGTGGGGAGCAAAATGTGCTGCCTCCCTGTAAAAAAGCAGAAATCATCTGCCTTCCCAAGAAACAAGAAATGACATGTAAGATTATGGCAAGTGCAACTAACTCTCTATTTAAGACTCATGACAAAAAGAATTTTAAGAGACCTTATAATGAGTCAGTGAAATGACTATGTAGGCACCTGCATGGTTCTTAGATTTTAAATACCCGCTGGGTATTCACATGCCCATTAAAGAAAATATGCTTATTTCAGCTATTATATCTTGTCTCTCTAGTCTTCTGCAGCCTAACATCTCTAGGTTGTCCCAGGATATGACTAATAATATTGGTCCTCATGGTAAGATAATTTTATAGGATCTGGATCCTGAATTCCTTAGCCTCTGACTAGGTGCTACTAGGTCCCTGAATGTGCATGTTTTCCACACTTAATGCAAATTCCACCTTGGCCACACATTAATCTGATGTCTCATCCTGGATTATTGAGATAGGCCAAAGTGATATAGAGATTTTTTTTTTTTTTGCCTGTTTAGCTCAAGGTTTAGCCCAAGGCTCTGCTTCTTGGTCTCACTCTTAAAATGTATCCCCGACCTTCATCTTACAATCACAATTTGCTGTCCAAAGATTGGCATGCCCTCTGAGCAGAAGGCAACCATTTCTGCCCCAACCAAATGGGAGGGGGAAGTAGTCAAAACAAAACAAAACAACCCCTTCAGCATTTAATGAGAATTTACTGTGTGCAAGACCTTCTTCTAAACACTTAACATATATAACTTCATTTTATCCAACAACTGTTCCATGACGTTACCTCAGAGGTTTCAGTTCCCGACCACCTAAACAAGCCGAATAGCGCAGTAAGTAGCAAGACACATCTTTTGATTTCCCAGTGCATATAAAAGTTATATTTATACTGTATTACAGTCTATTAATTATACAATAGTATTGCGTCTAAAAATCCATGTACATACTTTTAATTAAAAAAATACTTTATTACTAAAAAATGCCAACCATCATCTGAGCCTTCAGCAAATTGTTTTGGTGGTGGCTGCCACAAACCTTCCATTCGTTAAAAAAAAAAAATTAAAAAAATAACTATCTGTGAGGCACAATTAAAGCAAAGCACAATAAAACGAGGTATGCCGGTATAGTGTATTATGTCCCTTTTGCAGGAAAGGAAACTAAGTCTCAGAGAGTTTAAATGCCCTGCCCCAGAAGGCACAGATATTTGGTTCAGTAGCAAGACTTTGAACCCATGGTGACTGGATGATACATTAAGGTTCCTCAAAGTGGAAAATGATTGTTGCCATAAGAATAGCTTCCTTTGAGTGGGAGCGGCCTGGGAGAGGTCGATGCGGGGAAAGGAGACATATGTAATACTTCAACCAATAAAGAACTTAAATTAAAAAAAAATCAGATACAAGGAAGGAAGGAAGGAAGAAGGAAAGAAGGAAGGAAGGAAGGAAGGAAGGAAGGAAGGAAGGAAGGAAGGAAGGAAGGAAGGAAGGAAGAAAGGAAGAAAAAACTTCCCTTTACTCTTCCTACCCAGAACCCACTTCCTTAATGTGGAAGGTGTGGTGAAAGGGAAAGCCTTGTGAGCCTCCCTGTGGTTAAAATAAGTAACAAACCCAGCACTAACTGGTGTATCCAAGTACAAAATATAAATCATCCCGCATTCCAGTTAAAGAGGAAGTTGTGCCCACTTAGCAGACAGTCTTAGCTCTGAGGCCAATGCCAGTCAGGTCTAAAGTTGAACACAGTCAAAAGACAATGTGCAAAATTCATTACAATAATTCCAGCTTCTTATTTTTCAACCCATATCTCAAAGCATGTCTACATTGATTCTCTCATTTACCCCACTGCAATACCATGAAGTGATATTTATATCCTAAACTGAACAGGCTGTCCTTGTGCTATCTGGAGAATGGATCAGAGTCTAGATCTCAGATTACCTACACACTGTGATTCCAATGAATAGTTCACCTTCAACCCAGACCACACCAATGGCTGCAAAAAACCCTTAGAAGCTACCTGTTCTTGTATCATGAGTTTTTGTATATTTTGTGCTTGAGAAATTATGCCCACAAAGGAACCCCAAGTCTTAGAGAGTTAGAAAACATGACTCCAGGTCTTTAATCCTAAAGAAGTGAAAAGGGTGCAGAGGAAATGCAGATGGACTAATAGGATATGACTAAAATCATCTTACTACTCTAGGCCTCAGTTTGCTCATCACCAAAATGGAAATGTTGGATTAGATTATAAACTCCATATATCTTTCAAACATTAACACCTTCTTCATTCTTGAAATTATGGTAGAAAATCTACTCTGTACCTGAGACTTTCAAAGATGCCACCTCAGAAAGCAAAAATGTGGAAGATGAGAGAGGTTAAGAAACAGGAAAGTGGCCTCAATCTAAGTACTCAAATCATAATCTTAAAATGTATCTTAGATACCCTTTTGTTCCTCACTGATCCCCATCATGCCAGCCACAATGATTTTCCAAGACTGCCTCCATAGCACCTGTTCTCCATCTCTGCCTCTACTATTCTATATTCTAATTCAACCATCCTTCCTTACCAGTAATTATTGGCTAAACTGTGTCCCCTCAAAATTCATATGTTGAAATTCTAATCACCAGTATGTGACTAAGAATGTGAGTGCATTTGGATTCAAAGAGGTAATTATGCTAAAATGAATCTTTAGGGTGGGCCCTAAACCAATAGACTGGCATCCCTATAAGAAGACACAAATACACACAGAGGGAAACCACGTGAAGATGGAGAGAAGATGGCCATCTACAAATCAAAGAGCGAGACCTCCAAAGACACCAACTCGGTCAATACCTTGATCTTGGACTTTCAGCCTATAGAATTGTGAGACAATAAATGTGTTGTTTAAACTACCGAGTCTGCTGTGCTTTTGTTGTGGCAGTCCTAGAAAATTAATGTGCACCATACTGTAACACTTGCATCCTATGGGTCTCTGTCTCCCATTATGACTCTGACTCACTTTAATCTTTCTTTACAGTTGCCAGGGGATTATATCTAAAACCTATCTAACATTTAAATGTTTCCTTTTAAACCCTTCAAAAGCTGAACAGTGGTCAAAGGAATCAATTCTAAACTCTCTTTATGATAATCTCCTGCCCACCTTGGTAGTCTCCCTTCCAGTTCCCACCTTGGACCTCATAAGCAACTGTGTTCTTGGGAATTAAACTGTTTCTCTCACCCCACGTCCCCTCTTAAAATTTTAAAAAATATTTCAGAGAGGAAGGGAGAGGGAGAGAGAGATTGAAACATCAATGATGAGAATCACCAATTGACTGCCTCCTGCATGTCTCTCACCAGTGATTGAGCCGCAACCCTAGCATGTGCCCCAACCAGAATGGGACTGTGACCTCCTGATTTGTAGGTTGATGTTCAGCCACTGAGCCACCAGAGCAGGGATCTCTCCCTCTTTTTAAATATGCTTCCCTTTTGTGGAGAAGATTCTTTTTGCAAACCAGATTTATGATTCTCTGTAATCAACATCTAAATATAAAAATAATTTTTTTTGCCCTAAGCCATGCACATTCATTTCTTTTTCTACCCAGAGAGACCTTTTTATTTACTTTGTTGTCTTTCTTTTTTCAAATAAAAGTTGTATCATTTAAGGAATGATGATTTTATAGACAATGTGATGAGTTGATATATGTATACATGCTTTTATTATGTATATGTCATACTCAATTTAAGCATATGCATAATAAAAGCATGTATACATATATCAATTCATCACGTTGAACTGTTTGACATTGAAATTGGGAGTCAAAAGAACTGTTGGCCCAGAAAGAAACTCACTACAGACTGATTCATTTGCCTCTCAGCATAACCAATATGGCTGGTCTCATTTTCGGTTCTTACAATAAGTGTATTTCTAGTATCACATGATCTCACTCATCTAGGGGAAATAACGAACAATATAAACTGATGTACAAAAACAGACCCAGAGACAGGGAAGCATCGATCAGACTGTCAAGCTTCAGAGGGAAGGTAGGGGAGGGTGGGGGTAAAGGGAAGAGATCAGGACTTGTATGCATGCATATAACCCTAACAAGTGGTCACGGACAACAGGAGGGTGGGGGCATGCATGGGGAGGGGTTTGGGATGGGAATGGGGGGATGAGGACAAACCAAACATGTGATACCTTAATCAATAAAGAAATTTTAAAAAAATAAAGTGAGTATGGTAAAGCAGATGTTCAATTTTTCATTTATGTACCTACAAGCAGATGAGGGAGCCAGTTCCTCCACATCCTCTCCACCGTAGGGAATTGGCCTGTGCTGAGCCATTTTAGCATATGCTGAGTAACATCTCACTGAGGTTTTATTGGCTTTTTTTGTTTGTTTGTTTAGTTGCCATTTAAGTATCCAATCTTGTGAAGTGCCTACCCATGTCTTTTCCACACTCTGTGATAAGCAAGGTAAAATATAATTTTCCTTCCTCTGTATTACCGTGTTTCCCTGAAAATAAGACATCCTCTGAAAATAAGACCTACTTACAGGTTTCCTTCTGAGTGAAATATAAGGCATCCCCCCAAAAATAAGGCCTATCTCCAGACTCTTGATATTGCAATAAACAAGCCATTCTAAGACAATTTGCTCATGGAAATTAATGACTACATTGAAAATAGAATGGAGAGAAATCAGCATGGAAACTTTGTGGAACCTAAACTGCAAGAAGTTGTGACTTGGGTGAAGAATTCATGGGAGAAAATCACTGACAGTTGCATTGCAAATGCACTGCGAGCAGGCTACCTTGACAAGAAGTACTTATTTAAAGATAGCGCTATTGCTAAACATGAGAGATTTGGTCCACTGATTCTGAAAGAAATGGAGTCACAAGAAATTCACCAGGAAATTCAGGAATTGGGTTGTTATGATGATGTTCCAGAAGATGATGACATGATTGTCATTGAATAAATGAGTAAATTCTTGATACTGTAGGATTCATAGTTTGTCTGGTTTGTGTTGACAACTACCGTACTACCATACCGTATACAGGTAATAAATTTCCTTTATTTTCATTTAACAATAAATGTGTACCGTATTCTTCTTCATGGAAAAATAAGACATCCCCTGAAAATAAGACCTAGCGCATCTTTGGGAGCAAAAATTAATATAAGACACTGTCTTATTTTAGGGGAAACAGGGTATTTATGTCTACTGGACTATCTCAGCATTTTATTTGCTTTCTTCACTGGAGCCTTTTACCAAATT
This sequence comes from Pipistrellus kuhlii, assembly GCF_014108245.1. Taxonomy (NCBI): domain Eukaryota; kingdom Metazoa; phylum Chordata; class Mammalia; order Chiroptera; family Vespertilionidae; genus Pipistrellus; species Pipistrellus kuhlii. The sequence continues at coordinate 55,059,270 of NW_023425562.1, read as the reverse complement.
CAATGGCTCCCACCCAACTTCCCTCCTCCAATCATGAATTTTCATAGAATAAAAGACAGATACAGGAGGATGGATGCAATTTTATAGTGAAAATATTTGACAGGAAGATTTCCAGAAGAGGAAAAATCATAGAATCTTCAGTAGGAAGGTTTACTTGAGGTGGTAAATTCTATTTTAAATTCCTCTTTTACATAAGAAATAATTGTTGAAGATGAATCCACACAACACAGTTGGTTGTTTTCAAAACAGTAATGTAATTCAACTTCTGATTGTTTGCATTTCTTTCTGCACATTCCTTTGCCATTCTCACACGTAATTGCCGATTTCATTGGCTTAATTCTGTAGTGTAATTTATTCATACTTCCTGGGGGGGAAAATATGGCTATAGTTAGACTCTATGCACAAGAGATAGAACCAGAATCATCTAGATTCAAACCCAAGCTCTGTTATTTGCTAGATCTTGGTCTTTGGAAAGTGATGTCAGCTCTCTGTCCCTTTGTTGCTCTCATCTGTGCAATGGCAATAATAAGAAAAGACTACTTCTTTCAGTTATTGTGATTATTAAATGAGTTCATACATGTAAGTTCTTAGAATAATGTCTGACACTTATTAAGAGGTATCTAAACATTAGGTTTTGCTGTTATAATTGTCATTCCCACTGTTATTATTATTAGATAAAGGTATTTTCCAAGAGTTTATGACTACAGGCTTGGGCAAATTTCCATTTGCCTGAATAGATATACCTTCTCAGTGCTCAGCTTCTTTGAGATAGCCAGGGTTTATTACAAATTAGAACATACACGTGTTTATCAGTGCCTTGCCTTCTGTGCCTTACCTCCCACAGAAGTAGTATTTATACCAATGGACACAATATCAGGGACACATGTATACAACTCAATTTATTTCAAGATCTACAAACACACACAAACGCTGCTTGGACACGTGTGTGTTTGCAATACACACCCATAATTGTGTATTCACAACCTTGTATCAATGCACAGGCAAGCAAACCAGTCACTCAGATTATACATGTGTATCTAACCCTTTTGCCTGAAAATACTTTAGTGATACAATTCCTGGTATACAGCTACCATATCTATCAGCACTAATTAGTAGCAACAGCTGGATTTCAAAAAAAAAAAAAAAAGGCCTTTAGAAAGAAAATAATAACTACTAGCAATCATTTAACACCACTTGTGTCAAAATTTTTTATATGTTACTTCAATGAAAACTATCATTATATCTTGTTTTTGTGTGTGTGTGTGTGTGTGTTTTTTCAATTAAGAAAACTGAAGCACAAAAAGATACCATTGTTCTGCTGAGGTCCCCAAATTGGTAAGGGAGGGAACCAAGATTTAGTTTCTGGTCTACATGACTCAGAAATCTGGAGTGACATCATCAGCAAGATAGTAGACAAGAAAGTTTCAGGTCCTCATTTTCCTCACAGAAGAAAGCAAATAAACAACATGTGGACCAAAGTAGTTTTGTGAAAAGGTACTCCAGAACCAGTTAAGAAGATGCATTAATCAAGCAAACACCTTAACAACAACAAGAACAAAATTCATACTCAAGAATGTTAGGAACAGCAGAAACCGGTTTGGTTCAGTGGGTAGAGCATCAGCCTGCGGACTGAAAGGTCCCAGGTTTGATTCCAGTCAAGGGCATGTACCTTGGTTGTGGGCACATCCCCAGTAGGGGGTGTGCAAGAGGGGGATGTGCAAGTGGCAGCTGATCGATGATTCTCATCGATGTTTCTAACTCTCTACCCTCTCTCTTCCTCTCTGTAAAAAAATCAATAAAATGTATTAAAAAAAAAAAAAAAAAAGAATGTTAGGAACATTTATGGCATTTTGCTTTTTCCCCCCATTTACTTTTTGGTGCAATGATCAAGAAGAAGCCACCCAATTTTCAGCTCTTCCATCCGGATGGAAAGAAAGAGTGGAATTTGCTTACAATATTCTGGGTAGTGTTTAAGCCACCTGAGTGTCTGCCTTATTTGCCTCAGAAAATTGAAGAAAATGGGGCATAATTTGGACATCAGATTGGAGGCTGCTGAAAGCAGTGGTGGGTACTACAGCTTGTGAGACTATAGTCTCATGGGAGCCTCAGAATAAGAACTAAATATAGGAAGCAAAAAATGACAGAATTGAAGAAACAAACAGTTTTCGTGGTCCCAGATGGTTCCCACTGCACCAGGTGGCGTCCATGACACTAGTGGGCCTCCACAAATCGAGGTCCCCAATTCACCCCGGTATCTGCAGGTTTCATGGCCCTGGCATCATCCACAGCACCAGGCTCACAAGAATTGAGCTTCTCTCTACCCTTTCCACCTCCCCCCTCTCCTGGGCTCACTCTGAAGCCTGCTGGCTCTAGTGGTCTCAGGAGCCTCCCAGGCCTAAGGCAGCTCTGGCAGCACCAGGCTCCCAGAAGACTCCTGCAAATCCAGACCACAACTCACCCTGGCATCTATCAGCACTAGTGACCCAGGCATCTCCAGTGACTCCAGCTGGCTTCCTCCGTTCCAGGCTCTCCATGGGCCCCTCTGAACCCAGATGCCTGTCAGCTCAAGCAGCCCTAGTACCTCAGCTGTCCCAGGTGCCTACCAGAGCTCCAAGAAGATTCCTTGGCTCCAGGGTCCTAGAGGACCTCAGTGAACCCAGGCCTCCAAGCTACCATAGCATTCTCCGGCTCCCATGGCTTCAAGAAGCTCCTGTGGCCCCACAATCCCAATGGGCTCTGACAGTCCCAAATTCTAGCCCACTCCAACACTGGGCACTTCCATGGAATCGGGATTCTCGTGCACTTCTATAAACCCATGCTTTTCACTACAATACCAATTGGCCCTTATGACACTATTCTTTCAGTGCATCCCAGAACTGATTAGTTCTTATAGATATGGGTGCCTCCTAAAGTCCCAAGTTTCCCCCCCCCCCAAACCAAACAAAACAAAACAAAACAAAATACCACTAGTAAACCCAGGCTAGAGAGGGGCATCTATGAGCACAGGATTCTGAAGGGACCCAGTACCAGGATGACTCTGCCATCCCAGACTTTTGACACACTCCAACACTAGGCCATCCAAAATTCTAGCATTAAGCCTTTCTGGGAACACCACTTTATGGCCCACCCAAAAGGGCTGATTGGTGAAGGGCTTTGCCTTCTAAAGTTAGTCTGTAAAGACTTTTCAAATGCACAGACACTCAAGCAAATACACAAGGATAATAAATAATCAAGGAAACATGACACCACAATAGGAAACTAATAAAATTCCAAAGATTGACCCTAAAAAATGGAGATCTATGAACTATTAGACAAATGATTTAGGATAATTCTCAAAGAAATTTAGTGAACTATAAGAATACAGACAACTAAATGAAATTAGAAAAACAATGAATGAACAAAATGAAAAGTTTAACAAAGAAATATAAACCATTAAAACACACACGAGAGAGAGAAAGAGAGAGAGAAATCCTAAAGTTGAAGAATACAGTGACTGCCCTAAAGAACCCAGTAGAAACCTATAACAGCAGATTTGACCTAGCAGAGGAAAGAATTAGTGAACTATAAGATAGGTCATTTAAAATCATGCAGTCAGAGGAGCAAAAAGAAAATGAATGAAAAAGAGTGAAGAAAGCTTGCATCAATTGTGGATTACTAGTAAGAGCTAATCTATGCATTATTGGAGTCCTAGAAGGAAAAGAGAGAGATAGAGAACAGAAAGCTTATTTAAAGAAAGAGTGGATGTGAACTCCCCAAATAAGGGAGAATTAAACATGCAAGTCTCTGAAATTATTGTCACCCAAAAGTTTAACCCAAAAAGAACATTATAATAAAACTACTAAAGTTAAAGACAAAGAGAAAACATTTTAAACAGCAAAATAATTTTTTCACATATAAAGGAACCCCCATAGGGCTATAATCAATTTTCTTAGAAATTAAAAACAAAAAACAAAAAAACATTGCAGGCCAGGGCAGTGTGGATGATATATTCATGTAAAAAGAAAAACTACTAACCAAGAAAAAATTAATAACCAAGAAAAGATAAAGCTGAGAAAGTTCATTACCAAGATCACTTAAAAAGATGCAGAAAAACTCAGGTGTCTCATTCAAGTCCAACAGCCCTATCCCAAGTTAATCTAAACTCTATCCATATATTCACCGTCCTTAAAACAAACACCTGACAAAACTTGACTCCAAATCCCAACCTTACTTCCATCCTATGTTATCCCAAGACAAACACAATAATCAAGCCACTCAGCACCAATATCCAGCTTCAACTCAACAATATACCCAAGTAGATACTCCATCTATTCCAATTCCAAGCTTCACCCAACTTCACTGCAAGATCCATTCAACCACAAATATTGTTCCCAATCCTGCCTATTCCAAACCCAGTCTAATTTCATAAATATAATCTTTCACTTTCAGCTAATTACTATTTATTCTTCTACCATTACCCCAACCAAACGGTCTTATCCTCCCACCAAATTCACTTTCCAATGTCCAAAGTAACACTTTGGTTTATCTTATATTTATATCTCAATTAGGACTTAATTCCACAAACATAATCCACGTCCAGGCTTTCATCCCAATAACATTGCTACCCTAATATGCTCTATGCTAAATATTCTCTACTACTGCTTCACCCAGGAACACTAAACCTTTAAATGGACCATAGCAGTATAAATCCAGTAAGATCCTGGCATAATATGAACCTGAAGTTAACATCCCTAAGTTGTCTGACATTAGGTTAGCAAAGTTGCAAAACCACATGCAGTACCCCAGAACTTTTGAGAGTGCCTTGAGTTACCTGAAGTCTTATGAACCAGAATCAGAAAGATGACAATGGTAATTAAATAAACCTTCATAACTGATAGATTCTGAGAGAATGAAGGGCACGCACAGGAGACAGAATAGAGATATTTGCAGCAGGGCAGTGCCCTGCTTTATTACTTTCAGAAGTAGGTTAGATTGTGGGCAGGGATCTAAGAAAGATGGGACATACTTGAGGTCATCCAGGCAGGAAGATAACATGTATTACATATGTCATCTGGGGACTCTGTGTAAATGTAGGAGCTTTGCCAGCACCCACACCAAGGTGAGCCTTCCCAGTAAGAGAGAAAGTAAAATTAAAGCCAGTTTGTATATCATGTAAATTGGAAAGAAAAATTGGAATGAATGAAAAAGTTAATCAACACAATAATGAAAAAAAACACTAATAAGTAATTCTAAGAAATAAAGAAGCTTAAAAAATAGTTCTTTATACTCCTGTCAGAAGTACACCACATTAATCAGAAGTACTTACTATATATATTAGTACAGCAGTGTACTAGCCATCAGGATAAAAGGGGGGGGGAAAAACAATGTGGGGAAATTGAGGGATGGGGGATGGAAAAAGGAAAAAAATATGGGAAGTAAAAAACAAAAATTAGGGAGTAATGGTGAGATAGCAAACTAAGAGATCCCACTTCTCACCCTGCCCCCTACCCACACACATACACAAAAATTATCCACTGATGAAAGTAGTTCTGGAAGAGGTCCAGAGTACAAGAAGAATCTACAGCAACCCTATGGAACACAAAAAACAAGATTGGCTGTATTGAAAACTGTTGGAAGCATTTTATCAACATCACCCCACCCCAGCCTAGCAAAGGTCAGCACCAAGAGGGATCCCCTCATGAGTGAACTCCATCTGCACAGGAAAAGGAGAGAAAAAGAACCCCAGAAACCTTTGCCACCAAGGAACCAAACAGTCCTCACCACTGTGTCTCTTTCACATCAATGTGCCTCTCTGTTTCTTTCCCTTCCTTCCACTCTCTCTAAAAATCAATGAAAATATATCCTTGGATGAGGATCAGCAACAACAAAAAGACACTACAAAGAAAGAAAAGTATAGGCCAATATCCCTGAAGAACATAGATACCAAAATCCTCAACAAAATATTAGCACATCAGACCAAGCAATATATTAAAAAGATCATACACCATGACCAAGTGAAATTTATTCCATGGATTCAAGGCTGGTACAATATTCACAAATCAATAAATGTGATGTATCACATAAACAATTATAAATATAAAATCACATGATCATATCAATAGACACAGAAATGATAAACTCTCTGAAAAGTGGGAATAGAAGGAAGGAAGGAAGGAAGGAAGGAAGGAAGGAAGGAAGGAAGGAAGGAAGGAAGGAACTAGACTATCAACTTACACCATACACATGAATAAATTCAAAATAGATAAAAGACTTAAAGGTAAGTTATGAAACCATAAGCATCCTAGAAGAAATCATAGTCAGCAAATCTCAAATATCTCACATAGCAGAATTGTCACTGATACATTGTCTAGGCAAAAAAAAAAAAGAAGGAGAAAATGAACAAATGGGACTATATCAAACTAAAAAGCTTCTGCAAATGAAAAGAAGCCATCCTCAAAATGCAAAGGGAATCCACTGTATGGGAAAACATATTTGCCAATGATACATGTGATAAGGGGTTAATTTCCAAAATATATAAAGAACTTAACAAAAGGAAGACAGACTATTCAATTTAAAAAAAAAAAATGGGCAAAGGACCTGAATAGACACTTTTGTAAAGTGGACATACAGATGGCCAAGAGGTATATGAAAAAATAGTCAATGTCACTAAGCATCAGAGAGATGCAAATTAATCACCTCACATCTGCCAGAATAGCTATTATCAATAAATCAACAAACAAGTTCTGGCAAGGATGTGCAGAAAAGGGAATCCTAGTGCACTGCTGGTGGGAATGGGGACTGGTGCAGCCACTAGGAAAAACAGTGTGGAGTTTCCTCAGAAACTTAAAAATGGAACTGCTGTTTGACCCAGTGATCCACTTCTGGGAATATATCCTAAGAATCCTGAAAGAATATTTGCACCCCTATGTTCATAGAGAGCATAGAGAAACTCTGATAATAGGTTGGTTTTTAAGTCTGGGAACAAATACAAGTGATAGACATATGGGAGGGGTGTTTTAGGGGGTTTGCTCGGTCTATGTGTATCTGAAAATGAGGCGCCTTTTTTTTTCTTCCTTTTGTGGTTCATTAATGATTTTTTTTCAACCTCTCATAGAAATATCAGTAAAGAAGGGGATTTAGAATTTTGATTTCCTTTTGTAAACCTTTTCCCACAAAATACCATGACTAATTTCTGGCCAAAATGGGAGATTTCCAGGTTTTTCTCTTAGATGTGTCCATCATCTTTCCTTCAGAACTGACACTAGTTTGGAAGTAATCTCCAGTCACCAATTCCAAACTTTTCTTTGTGATACTACAGTAGTTTAAAATAAACTAAACAGAGATGGAACTTCCTTTTTGACCATTTGACTGCAGATCCTGCAAAGTAAGGTCTAATCTAAAAAATCGGAGCACTGATTTTTCTCAGGTATAGACAGTAAAGGTTAACAGACAGGCAAAAAAAAACACTTTCCATGGTCCCTACCTGAAGAACATAGCATTTCTGAGCTCAGGTGTGGAGCCACGGCCTCTCAGGCCACAGAAGGGAAACCATGGAGGAGGATCTGAAAGTTAGGCCATGTGTGCATCCTGTCCTCCACCTCCACTCTTCTTAGATCTTAGAAACTATGCCAAATTGCTGCACAAGAATGGCCAGACTCAACGTTCTAAATCAATGCTTGCTATTCACTAGAACTGTTTTTCAGGAAGGAAGGGGGAGATTGCCTATCAGCCAGGGGCTGAGAATCACTTCACCCCCATTGTTGAACACATCAAAATTACATGCTTTCTTTTACAACTTAATTTACCTTTAAAAAAATCCATATAAGAGGCAATCAATCGATGTGCCTCTCTCACATTGATGTTTCTCTCTCTCGGTCTCCTCTCTTCCCACCCATTCTCTCTAAAAATCAATGGAAAAATATACTCAGGTGAGGATTAACAACAACAACAACGCCTATAAGATTTGTGTTGAGCCGAAACCAGTTTGGCTCAGGGGTAGAGCATCGGTCTGCGGACTGAAAGGTCCCAGGTTCGATTCCAGTCAGGGGCATGTACATTGGTTGTGGGCACATCCCCAGTAGGGGGTGTGCAGGAGGCAGCTGGTCGGTGTTTCTCTCTCATCGACGTTTCTAGCTCTCTATCTCTCTCCCTTCCTCTCTGTAAAAAATCAATAAAATATATATTTTTAAAAAGATTTGTGTTCATAAGCAGTGGGAAAAGTGAAACTCGAAAAGGAAACATGAGAGAAACTAATGTTGATGAGAATGCAGGAGATCTTATAAAATAGCAAACTTCAAAGACACTGTTTAATGGGAGTACCAATAACAAAATAAATATAGACAGATATACATTTGAAAAGATAGGAAATCACATTTCTTCTTTTTTTTGGGGGGGGGGGGGTGGCCGTGAGGGGGAAGGTGACACTGAAGATCCCTAAAGGAGTAATAATGTACACTCAAGGAAATAAAACATTAAAGGTTTCTTAATTAGTTGAGAATTTTCACTTTCAGAACAGTGAATCCTCCACTTAGGATTGTGCAAAGGCTGATTTCATCATTAAATTAAGGTGAGTTTAAAAGTTGGAACTAAAACACATTTTAATGGCTTCGACATGGTGACTTGAAATGAATTGGGAGGGCTCAAGAATGACTTGCTCCCAAGTTTCTGAATTGAGCAACAGAATGAATTGTAGATATCAATTACTGAAAAGGGAAGACAAAAGAAAAGCCAGGCAAACATTTAAAATCCAGTTTAGGATATTCTGAGCATGAATTAGATAAGAAATATAGGAGAACATAATAAATATATAATTTAATATATGAGTTTGGACCCAGTCTGAGGTTGAATACAGAACTTACCCAAGATCAGACAGCTTCTGAGCAGTGGTGGGGAGCAAGAGACAAACCCTTCTGTCTCCATATTCGTGTTTCTTTCTCTAAGATGTGTAGAAACTAGAGAAGTGGGAAGCCGCTTTAAACAGAGAATTCCACAACTATCATCTCTCTAAAAATACTGCTTAGAGTAGAAGGTCTAGAAATATTATATATTTCAACTACAATGCTGAACCCAGAACTGACACTTTCTTCCAAATATTTAAATGTGTCTAATCATGCTACTTATGCCAGAAGTTTTCTGTGACTCTTCTTGAAACTTGGCTTCTGCCAAGTCCCTATCTGCTGTGTGACAAACACATCTGAGTGTCAGTGAATCTAAAAAATATAAGCATCTTTAAATTTTCCCATCAGACTTCTAAGTTCCATGAAAATTCAAATTGAGCTGTATAAGTCTGCTGTTTAGTTCATGGCCTTTGATCACTGGTTTGGTCTGGAATTGTCATTCGTCTAATAATGAAAAATGCAGGTAGAATGTGGTGAGAAGGAGATGCTGGGGGCTAATTGCAGCAGGTCATAATGCAAGAAGTTCATCAAAAGGTTGATGAACCTTGGGGCTTCAGCAGGGCTGAAAATCTCCAAATTATTACCTGCTGCTGAACAGCTATGGGCAGTTTCTTCAACCTGATAATACTTTATTGTTTACCAAACCTTACGTTTGATATGTATATCTGCTTTGCTGTAGGGGAAAATGTGTGGATAAAAAGCCTTGGGCCCAGAGACTCGGAGAACTTAATTACTAGAACTGAGCCTCCACTGGCTCCCCCAAAATTCATATTTTTTTCTCTAGCCTCTTTATTAATTTATGTTGCAGTCCCCTTCTCCAGATTCCTGAACCCTAGTAGATGTGAATAAGACCCTGGCAAGGAGACTGAGAGGAAATAGGAAAGATGACAAATGTGGGGTAGATGGCAGAAGAGGAAACCCCAAAGGAACTAATTATGAACACCCAAAGACCAAAAGCTAAGGCAAACAAGTATTTCAAGGAAGGATGGAGAACAATGTAGGGGAAATAGTAGCTAGAGGCAAAGTAAATGGGAAAGCCTAAAGACTGCTCACGGTTTTCAACATTAGTGTGCAAAGCCAGGCCATTTCACAAAATGGAGACTTCTCTACGTGGAGGTGAAATTAGGAACATAAAACTTGGAGAGTTTACTTGGAAACACTAGTTCTATTAGTTTAGATCCAAAGAAGGGGAGAGATAGACATTAGCCATGGAAGAGAAGTATACGTAAAACCATGAAAATTTCATAGCATGTTAGTTGTGACTACGTTCGGAAAAACAATATTCTTCGGTTCTCAGGAATGAAAAGGACCTTAAAGGTTAGCAAGTACAATGCCTAGCTTCTGTTCTATATCCCTAACACTGTGGTCACCCTCATCTCTGTTTCATATCCAGAAATGGTCTCAAAACTATTTATTCCACAAGCCTGTTCCACTTTCCAACAAAGCTCTACCACCTAGAAAATGTTGCCCTCATCTGTCCATCAGATTTCTACACTCTGTTTTATCCATCCATCTGTTGGGTCCTGGTTCTTCCTGAGGACATCACATCACACCAAACTGACCAGGAAGGCTCTCAGGTGTCAAAGGCAACCTTATTGTCTCTGTCCTTATCCTACACTGTTTACTCAGTGATTTCCTCTACACATTACTGGACATCCAGACTCAACCCAGATATCACCTTCTCTCTGCGGCCTCCAGAACAAATCACAAGCTGAACAGAAACATGATCTTTTCCCTTCCGTGGTTCCCTCAACATCTACTGAGCTATAATTCTTACATCCTGTTTGCCTTTTTTTCTTTTGGCCAGTGCCCTTTCCTTTTCTCCTTTGCTCTCCAATTCTCAGCCTAACCTTCCCCTGTCCAAGGATGATCCAATGATGACTACTCACAGATGAAAAACACACACATGAGAAGGAATACATTTTTATGGGGAGAATATTCCAGAATTGGAGAGGAATTGCTCCAGGAGGAAGTAAGGTTGGTGATATTCAAATTTCAGAGTAGCGTTAAGTGTTTGTAACTGGCAGCTTGGTGTTGGAGTTGGAGTTCTCCTTCACATTGTTAGAACTGGTTGTTTCCTCAAGAAATTTCAGGCAGCACTTTTGATCCTTGGGGCAGGTGAAGTATTGAATTTCGTGTTTCCTGCAGGTGTTTCTGCACATGCCATGGTAAAGTTGACATGGAATCCAAGGCTCGTTGCTCTTGCCAAAGAAGGATCTGAACAGGCCACCTGGGAAAAACATAGCCATGTTTAGTTTCTCCGTAGCAATGAAAACAGGAGTGGGGGAGCATGATTTAACAGAATAAACCCTGAGCATATTAAGAGCACAGGATCTGGATACAAAACCACCTCAGTTCAAATCTGCGCTCTGTCATTACAGCTCTGCATCCTTAAGCAAGTTCCTTAAGTACTTGAGCCCACCATTGCATCACCTTTACCATGGACATAATAATTAAACCAACTTCTTAACATTTTTGTGATGATAAAATTAGCATATATGCTCAGAAAAATAACAAAAAATAAATATTAGGCAGTGTTGTTGACATGAGAGTCTTTTCCTTGGGTTCCAGAACATTAAGGACTGCCACTGTGAGCACCAATAGGACTTGTCCCAAGTGCCCATACAGATGTGTGCCCCTCACACACAACTCTCATCAGAGACTGCCAGGATCTGCTCTGAGGGTGGGCCCATGTATTTGAGCCCAGGCATTACCTTTGTCCTTTAAAATACTTGAGCAAACATATACCATAAGTGCTCACTGTACAAATCTCTACACACATTTTTCTACATATGGCTAAAGCCCATTTGTGAGTATTAATAGCTATGTATAAGTCAACCAGATATGTCCATGTATATATGAGATCATCATATATACATTTATCGTCAGCATGCTGTAAATATTAGTCATCAATTAGTTACTCATTGGAACTTTCAAAGACAAAGGGAGCATTAGAAAGGAAATAATACTGCCACTGCCCTAGCTCATTTGACTCAGTGGATAGAGTGTCAGCTGGCAGACTGAAGGGTCCTGGGTTTGATTCTGGTCAAGGGTACATGCCCGGGTTGTAGACTCGATCCCCTGTAGGATCCCTCTCTTCCTCTCTGAAATCAATAAAATTATGTTTAAAAAAATTTTTTAAGGTATAATACTAACTATCACTATCATATATTTGGCATCTTTTACATATCAGGCATTTTACATGTAATATTTCACCAAGTCCTTGCAAAAGCCTGCTGTTATCTCCATTCATTAGACTAACACACTGAGACTCACAGAGAGACCTTATTCTGTCCGTATTCTCATAGCTCGTGCTTGACCAAGCTAGGGTCCTATTTCTGCTCTACATGATATTAAACGCATGCTCTTTCCTCTCTGTCACATTTCCTCTCTATGTGATAGAGTTTCTGGGAGAGAGTGGCATATTATTGTGTGATGTCTGTAGACATTGGGCCTTCTGCAGTTTTCAATAGTCCAAAATTCTTAGTTTAGCATTTAGTAACTTTTCAACCATCCATCCACATCTCCTTATTCCACACCCATTTATCAGCACTCACTCTGTGCCAGGTCCTGCACTCAGTGCTAAGCATGCAGAGGTAAAAACTGGACAAAGCAAGTTTGATGTTATTTCCTTCATGGAAAAACAAACACCACTCTGTTAGTATGTTGACAAGACAGAGTAAAATTTTCCAAGTTTAAGGAAAGTCAGAGAACTGGATGGGAAAGAAAGAAGAAAAACGCTGTTTCATTACCAGACATCCTATAGCATTTGGGAACTGGTGTAAATGTGAACTGCCCCAGAAATGGGCACCCAGAGCCAGAGGTGGCATTCAGCTGCTGCTACATCAGCCAGCCTTCTCAGCATCATGGTACCACTGCATCCCCTACATTAATTCTCGCCTTCATCGTGGCAAGAATTAATGAGAACTGCCACCTATGAACCAGTCTCCTTGTAGGAAAGGGAGATCTACCTTCCCGTTGTGACCGCCATGCTCACAGAACTTTACTTTTCTCCTCAACACAATGAATGGAAGCCAAAGCACCAGGATTTCCTCTTCGCAGTCCCCAGAAGATGTATAAGAACATAGATAAAAAGAAGAAGGATCTGGCAGGCTGCCTTTTCCCCACTCTTTCCACATGGGAAGCAGATCAAGACAATCCCAGGAGGATTCTACTGAAGGTGGCTAAACAAACAAACAAACAAACAAACAAACCCTATATTGTCTTATGTCATAACAAACTGTAATACCCACAATAAGTTCCTGTCACTTTTGATTATCCCTCCATCTTCAAAATGAAGCCAGAAGAGACCTGCTCTCAAGCCCCCGTATTGCCTCTGATACCCTGGACCTCTGGACCTCGCCTCTGGGTGGGAGAAAGGGGAATGGGAGTGTTTGCACCAGATCAAAAAAAAAACCTCAGTTGAGTTTGTGAAGGAGGAGGTTACCAAGGTGTGTCATGCTTTGTAATAACCTAGGGGATTTTTAAGTATCCTCACATCAAGTCTCCAGAGACTGATTCGAGAGGTCTGGGGAGAGGCCAGAGCAAGGGTGCTGTCCAAGAGTTTATGAGAAAACACTCATGGGCTTCTGCTAAACGTGAGAGCCACAAGCCACTAACCTTCTAACATTCACCCACAGACACTCATTTTTCCCCACATGTTTTAAGAGCAAATGAAAACATAATGAATTTGAAACCAGACTCCATCAGCTCCATCCAGAGACCAAAATCAATGTGATATATGATTTCTCTGCAATCTGTGCAGCCCACAAATGATCCTTTCCCATCCTACTTCTAAGGTTCTTCCTACCTATATATACTTATTAGGGATAAGTCATTTATAAATTCATTCATTCAACAAACATTTACTAAAACCTACTATGAGGAAAACACTCAGTTCAATGCCAGGAATACATAAATGTAAAAGGCAGAGTCTCAGTTTTCAAAGAATTTAATTTTATTTGTATATGTTTGGGTGATAAAAGGAAAAGATGACTTTGATTGTCCCAGGAAAGGTTGCCCAGAACAGTTCCTGCTCATAAATTCCGCCAGGTGAAAATATTAAATAGTTATTAAGGAAGCAACACTATGTACAATTTTTGAAACATAGAGTGTCATCTTCCTTGTTGTTTTTTGCAAACCCACCTGTGGTTTTTATTACTATTCTAGCATGGGAACTGAGCTTTCCTGGACAAGAGAAGGATTGTCTATCAAGTAAAGAAGATAAAACAGGGTGAGAAATAAGGAGTAGGAGACTGTGAATAGGAAGATGGGAAAGGAGAGTGAGGAGAAAGGAAAGAAGAAGACAGCACTAGACAGTAACTCTGAACTAAATTTCAGAAAGGAGAAACTTAGTTTTCTATAAGGCTGGGTGGAGACTACTCCCCTGCCTCTCTGTAGATGCCAAAGTTTGACAGAGACATTGAGGATACTCCAGACTTCTGATTTCATTTATCCACTCTACTTATATCTATTGTTCTTCAGTGCCCCTGAAAATTACACTAAAGGAAGTTTTTAAAAGAATTAAAAAATATTACTGGATACTTTTCATCCAGCATTTATTCTCCCCATTTCAACAGCCACAGCTCTGCTGTGATAAATTTGGCTCTTACTCAAACTTAATAACCCCCAAACCTAGGCCAAGCCAACCACTTCCCAGATAACACCCACATAAGGTCCTGCTGGAATAAGACTCCTACTTTGAACCAAACATCTTACTCCAACTCCCAGCCCTATCTCTCCTGATAACCACCCAAGGCTCAATTTTAAAATTTAATACACACATAAAGCCATCCAAACCACTCAATCCTAATCACAACATCAAGCCAAACCACAGACTTCACTTTACCATAACTCCCAGGTCTACCCAACTCCTCCCTCAGCTCCATTCAATGAAAAATACTATTCTCCTCCAGACTACATTAAAACATTAGGTGAGTCCAGTTTTATAAATAGATTTGTTCCCCCATCTCTTCTTATTTTCCCAATTTTACTCTAAGGTTCTATACCATCCCCACCACAACTCACTCTCCAAATTCCAAATTACTGTTGAATTCTCCTATAGTTCTCATGCCTGATACATGAGTCCAGCTTCCATCCAATAATAGCACTTCTGAAAATGCTTCATGCTTCAACATTTCACAACACTCCACTAACCTCTTAAGTTTGTCTTGGCAGAGCAGAAACAAGGGAGATGTTAACATGAAATGGAGCTTGGAGTAAACATCCCACAACCTACCTGAGATGAGAAAAGGCTTTAGGCAGTGCCTACTGTATGTAGTTATCTCAGAGGTCACCAAGATACCAATAGCACATGTAAGACCCCAGAACTTTTGAGAGAGGCCTGAATTACCTGAAGTCTTATGAACCAGGATCAGAAGGATGGAAATGGTCATTAAATAGGGCTTCATGACTGACATGTCCTGAGAGAATGGAGGGCTGGGTAGCAGGGGACTGAATGGAGATCATTGCAGCAGAGCAGTGTCCTGCTTTAATTCGTTTTGGAAACGGGCCAGGGTTGTGTGCAGTGAACTAAAAGGGATGAGACATCCCTGGGCTCAGCCAGGCAGAGGGATAATATGTATCCCATATCCCAGCGGGCACTCTACGTGTGGGAGAAGTGCCAGCAGCACCCTGTCTAGGTGGGCCTTCTTCCCAGGAAGAAGCAGACTAGAGCCAGTTGAATGAATAGATCAACTGATCCATCAATCAATCAAACCAACAATGAGAAGACTAATGCATAATTTAAGAAATCAGAAATCTTTTAAAACAGATCTGTCTTTATCCTCCTGACAGTAATCCTGTACTAAACATCAGGAACTAACAAAAAAAGGGGGGGGGGGAAGAAAAGAAAAAGACAATGATGAAAGAAAAGATGGGAAGGAGAAAAATTAAAGAGGAAGGTATAACTGGAGGAAGAGAGGGAAAGACATGGAGGTAAAAATAATGGCAATTCGTAGTTACCATGACTCTACCATGTGTCTGTTTCTGTACTAAATGCTATGGGGTGGATATGAACACTTACTACAACACTGTGAAGTTGGGTGGTATTTCCTACTTCACAGATAAGGATGAGAAAGTTTGAAGAGATGTTCATAACATTCTTATGCCACACATCTAATAAGGCATAGGGACAAGAATTCAGTATTCATCCCTTAAGAAATAGGAATAACATGATTTTGTAGAGGACACCACAATGACTTTTTCTTTAGTGAATTAATGTGGAAGATGGGTGGCTGGTGTCCAGTCCTCCAAATGAAAGTGAGTGAGTAAAAAGACTCTTTGGAAAATCTAGGCTAGGATTTCCACATCTCATCATAGCAAGGCAAATGGAACTAGACTGAAAAGTATATTTCTAACTAATATTTAAATGTACATCATTATTCTTTCTATGTTATGTTATTTTTTAAGACAGAAAAACCATTTAAAATGTGTGATATGGATATATATATATATATATATATATATATATAGTAAAAGTTAATGTTAAAAATTAGCTCTTATTGTGCTTTATGTTTTTCTCTCTCATAGGTAAAGTGATGATAGAAGACAACCAGTTCATTGCTCCCATAGTTTCCAATCATACAAGCACATGGACAAAACCAACAGGTATGGATCCTTCAGCCTACATGTGATAGAGTTTCCAAGAAAATGAAAAGGAAGTGATTCAGATTCATCTCAGTAAATGAATTTGTTCCTTTAACCCCATTAAATCTTTTATTCTGGCACTTTTCAGTCGAACTCTGAAGGTTATTAGGTATCCAAGAGGATCAAGTGGAGTCAGGTTGGAGACTGGGAAGTCTAAGACAGAGGTACCAGCATGGCCTGTTTTGGGTAGGAGCTTACTTCTAGCTTGTTGACTGTGGGAAGTGAGAAAGGAGGTTGATTTGAAAATTATTAGCATGATTGGATGAGAAAATTGTTCTTCCCCGTAAGTTATATAGTAAATTGTTGAATATTATAGTTTATATAGAAACTAGAAGCAAACATATTTAAAATATCTGATCCCTATATTGATTTATATATTAACCTATACTACTATACTTATTGTTAAATATTTGCAGAATCACACCTTGGTACATATCTTGCTAATACTTGCAGTACAATGAAAAGAGGAGACATATGTATTCATATACAAATACATTTATGTATGTAAAATGTGTGTGCTTGAGGAACAATACTCATGAGGCAAGACTCTATCTTTCCTCTTCATTCTCAAGTTTGACTTAGCTAATCATGAATCTTTACTATTTTAATCAAATCTTAAGAAAAATGTGTTGAGTTTACCTGGGAAAACTAACTTGGAATTTGCATTAGGAATGTATTAAAATCATAGATTTATTTGGGAGAGATGGATGGTTTACATCATCTTATCCTGGAGCATGAATATCTCATCTTCTCTGTCCTTTGTCAGTATGTTCAAGTTTTCCCTGTAGAAGTCATATATGTAGGACCAAAATATGTATTGATAGATCTTGCTGCTAATGAAAATTATATCTTATTTTACATTGTATTTTCCACTTAATCATTGGTAACATAGAGAAATGCTATGATTCTTTAAATTGATCTTATATCCAGAAAACCTTTGGAACTTTCTTTTAAATTTTATTTGTTTGTCCTTTTTTAAAAAATATTATTTTTATTGTTGAGAGTATTACAGATGTCCCCAATTTTTCCTCCTTTGCCCCCTCCACACAGCTCCCACCCCATGCCAGGCCTTCACCTCACTATTATCTATGTCGATAGGCTATGCATCTATGCACATAAATTCTTTGGTTAATCTCTTCCCTGCTCTGCCCTCTCCCTTCCCTCTGAGATCTGTCAGTCTGTTCCATGCTTCCATGTCTATGGACTTATTCTTTAGTGAGTTTATTTTGGATTCCACATATTGATAAGATTACATAATTATTTCCTTTCTCTGACTGGCTTACTTTGCTTAGCATAAAAATCTCCAGGTCCCTCCATGCTGTCTTAAAAGGTAAGAGATCCTTCTTTTTACAACTGCATAGTATTCCATGCTATAGCTGTACCACAGCTTCTTTATCCACTCATCTGCTGATGGACACTTGGGCTGTTTCCAGATCTTAGCTATTATAAATAATGTTTCTATGAACACAGGGGTGCATATATTCTTTCTGACTGATGTTTTGGGTTTCTTAGGATATATTCCCAGAAGTGGGATCACTGGGTCAAAAGGCAGTTCCATTTTCAGTTTTTTGAGGAAACTCCATACTGTTCTCCACAGTGGTTTGATGATTTATTGATAGCCACTTTGGCAGGTGTGAGATATTAGTTTGTACTTTGGTTGATTCTTCATGTAAGTGACTGCATTATCTGTAAGCAATGACATTGTATCTCCACCTTTTCAGTCTTTACGCTTAATTCTTATTTTTCCTAATAGCATGGGCCAGGACCTCCGTTGTTACAATAAACATTTGAATCCTTGTTTTCCTTGTAATTTAAAAGGAAAAGCATCTAAAGTTCCTTGAAAATATATAACACTTGCCCTAAGAGTTTGGCATTTAATATTTAGCTTGTTTAGTGCTCGCTTCGGCAGCATATATACTAAAACTGGAACAATATAGAGAAGATTAGCATGGGCCCTGCACAAGGATGATGCAAAAAAATCATGAGGCATTCCATATTTAAAAATAAAATAAAATAAAATAAAATAAACAAAAAATATTTTTAACTTGTTTAGTAAGTTCTCTTCTATATTTAATTTCTTAAAATATTCTACTATAATTGTTTTTTTGAAATTTATAAAATATTTTCTCTTAATCAATTAAGATAATTGTGTAATCCCTTTTTCTATTAAAGTAGAGAATTGTATTGTTCCTGATATTATATCATTACATTTTTAGATATATCTTAAATGATTACAGTATAGTTTTAATACATTATTAAATTTAGTTATTTACAATTTAATATGGAATTTTGGCACATTCATGCAGAAGAGATATGGCTTATAGGTTTCTGTCCTTTATTGTTCATATCTGTTTTTGAAGTCAAAATAATATTAACCTCCTAAAATCATCTAGGTAGCTTTTACATTTCTCTTTCTTCTGAAACAACTTGTAGACAGGAATTAACTGTTCCCTCAAAGTTTTCAACCTCTGCCCTGGACCAAAGGGTCCGGGGTTCCATTCTGGTCAAGGCACATACCTTGGTTACAGGCTCCTCCCCCAACCCGGGCCCTGGTAGGGGCTTGTGCAGGAGGCAACCAGTCGTTGTGTTTCTCTCACATTGATGTTTATCTCTGTCTTTCTCTCTTCCACTCTCCCTAAAAGAAAGTGTTAAATTGTCTCTGGTAAGGATTAACAACAAAAAGTGTTTGCAACATCTGATGTGTCCGTAAATTCATCTGTAATGAATGTAAACAGGACACATTCGAGAACAAAGAAGAGCGTTATTAATAATTATGTGGTGGCAAAGAGGGAGAACAAGGGCTATTCTTAGCAGATCAAACTAGAACTCAATGTTAATACTTTGTGAGTGTGGGACTTAGTGGGAGGCGGGCAGGTGCTCATTTCCATTCCATGTCTTCATGCTTCACAGATCTCCTTAGGTTTGGATTTCTTCCAGTGCTACTCTTGATGGATGGTTTGCTTTGAAGTATTTTTTATATTTATTGTGCATATTTGCTCATCATAGAGCAGGTATTCTGTAAAGTGCACATGGTCAAACACTGTATGTGATTTTATACCCCTTCAGCCTCTGTCATTCTAGCGTACACTGACTTGTCCTGTGGGGATATGTTGAAGACATTTGACCAGCTATTCTTACGGAGGTCCCCTTTCTGTTCTGTCTGCTTTTCTGTAGCTTGTTACCAATATACCATGTAAATAGGAGGTTAGTTGTAATGATTTTATTGATTCAGGTTATTATTTTTAACAAGATTGCATCAGAGGTGATGCTGTGTTGCCTATATTGCAACCCATCAGGACTCACTTAACATGTGGCTATCCCTTACTTCAGATAACTTATAACCGAATTAAAGTGATGACTGCCTGATCTTTCTATTGAACAGTGCTGGTTTTCCCCTTCTATATTCAAAGTAATCTGCATGGTGCAACTTTGCCTATACAAACGTCTGGTACCATGACAATCATTCACTTAGTGGTTTTAACCCAAATTATAGTCCTTGCCTGAGACAATAGATTCTTTAGGAGTTGTAGGATACAATTCAGTAAAATAAAACTTTCCCTTATCACTAGAGATACTTGGTTACTGTAAACACAACTCCTACTGGAGAGGCAGGATAAATATTTAATTTATTCAAATTAGTGACTGGTTATCAAAGGAAACAATTTGCTTAGTGGGTGCCTCAAAAAGTGACACAGGAGTTTTTCTGGTTATCCCATCTCTAGATATTATTAGATAATCATGTCTTTCCTCTGCTTCAATGTATTTCAATCTGTCATATTTAACTTTATTTCAATGTTCAAATTCTCATAATTTTAGCATATATACATTTTTTCTAGCTGGATCCTGTTCTTTTTACATGACCCCAATACTTTTTTATATCTTGAAATAAAATTATAAATATTTATTAGTGTCTAAATTATAACTTTAAGAAGCTGATCTGATAACTAGTGCAGTTTTAAAACAGGAGTAAGGCCCGTCCCATCTGTAACTGCGAAATGCGACAACAAAATAGATCACAAACGAAAGAAATGGAGGACAAAAAGCGACTGGATATAGAGTTCAAATCTACGCTTATAAGGTTTTTCAAGAATTTCCTAGAAAAGATGGATAAGGCCTATGAGGATATGAAAAGAGATAAACTATTAATAGAATTAATAAGGAGTCAACAAGAAATGATAAGGGATCAACAAGAAATAAAGAATACATTGTCTGAAATAAAAAATATTTTACAGAGTCCTAAAAACAGAAGGGAAGATCGCAAGAATCAAGTCAAAGATTTGGAACATAAAGAGCCAGAAGACACTCCTCCACAGAAGCTAGAAGGCAAGAGAATCCAGAAAATTAAAGATAATGTAAGAAACCTCTGGGACAACTTTAAGCGGACCAACATCAGAATTATGGGGGTCCCAGAAGATGAGAGAGAGCAAGATATCGAAAACATACTGAAAGAAATAGTGATAGAAAACTTCCCCCACCTGGTGAAAGAATTAGACTTACAAGTCCAGGAAGCGCACAGAACTCCAAACAAAAGGAATCCAAAGAGGACCACACCGAGACACATCATTATTAAAATTCCAAGAGCAAAAGACAAAGAGAGAATATTAAAAGAAGCAAGAGCAAAGAAGGTAGTAACCTATAAAGGAGCACCTATACGATTGTCAGCTGACTTCTCAACAGAAACCATGCAGGCCAGAAGGGAATGGCAAGAAATATTCAAGGTGATGAATAGCAAGAACCTACAGCCAAAAATAATCTACCCAGCAAAGCTATCACTCAGAATCGAAGGCCAGATAAAGAGCTTCACTAATAAAAAAAAGCTAAAGGAGTTCATCACCACCAAACCAGAATTATATGAATTGCTGAAGGGGGTTCTTTCAGAAGAGAAAGTAAACAAAGATAAAAATTATGAACAACAAATACGTAACTATCAACAAGTGAATCTAAAAACCAAGGAAATTAAAAAAAATCTGATGAACAATATTAACTGTTGAATATAATAGAATCAGAGGTATGGAAGGGAGTGAACTGACGATTCTTGGGGAAAAGGGGAGAGGGGGGCGTAGGAAGAGACTAAACATAAACTGTGCACCTATGGATGAGGACAATGGGGAGAGGAGAAAGGGCAGAGGGTGGGGTAGGAACCTGGTGGAGGAGAGCAATGGTGGGGGGGGGGGAAAAGGAACATTTGTAAAAATATGAACAATAAAAACTTATTAAAAAATGATAATAAAAATAAAAATAAATAAAACAGGAGTAAGTATAAACGATATCTTAAGATATATTCAAAAATCTTTAATATGATACAAAATTATTTTTATTTCTATTGTGATAAAGTCAAAAGAATAGACAGTATTAATGAATGTGTTGCCCACATTCATAAATTAAGGAAAGCTTACATTTCAATTAGAGATTAAGGATAACAAAGACATTATTTCTCCATTTCTGTACATAATCCTCAATTTATGAGCATGGACTGGTGGGAAAAGCTTTGATCTCAGAGTGAAAAAAACCTGATTTGAGCCAGGACCAGTTTGGCTCAGTGGATAGAGCGTCGGACTGTGGACTGAAAGGTCCCAGGTTTGATTCCGGTCAAGGGCATGTACCTTGGTTGCGGGCACATCCCCAGTGGGGGGTGTGCAAGAGGCAGCTGATTGATGATTCTCTCTCATCGATGTTTCTAACTCTCTATCCCTCTCTCTTCCTCTCTATGAAAAATCAATAAAATATATTTTTTTAAAAACACCTGATTTGGCAATCTCATGCTGCCTCCTTCTTCCCCCCCCCCCACCAGTTTTATTGAGACACAATTAAAATGCAATACTGTATTAGTTTAAGGTGTACAACATAGTGATTACACACACACACACACACACACACACACACACACACACACCACAATAAGTTTAGTTAACATCCATCACCTGACAGCAGAGCAGGGCCTGAGGCCTTGACCAACCCCAAAGCGCAGACTGCATCCCCACAGAACATGGATTCCAACCAGAGGCACCATTCAGCCGGGAAGCACACGGCCTCTCACAGCCGAGTACAGAAGGCTGAACTTGAAGCTGAAAGAAAGAGGCAACTGCATAAGTGCCAGCGGTGACTCTGACACATGCCCAAACCTGCTACCCTTTGACCACGGCAGCAGCACTGATATCTTAAATCTATCTCTCCAGGAAGAGATACTAACATGACATAAACATGGGGGCAAATTCACCAAGCTCTCTGAAACCAGGCTTCAGTTGCTGGCCACCATACTGTAAAACTGGTATCCTAAAACAAGACCAGGTGGCAGTCCTAATAGTCCTGTATTGTTTGGGTTTCATGGGCCAGGTTTTCCCTCCGTAACAAAGATCAGGCTATGCAGCCCCTGGGCTGGAGGGTCTCAGGAGTCTGTGGCTGATTCGTGAAAATGAAATCTTTTCAGCAGCAGGGCTGAAATCTGACACAATTAGCTTCTGAAACATGGTAGTTTTTGGTCGTATAAGGGGTTTATTGAGAAGTATAGGAGAAGGAAACTGATCTGAAGTTGACTTGGCAGACAGACAAAGAAGGCAGAGAGGTGGGAATAAAGGTTGAAGGAAAAGGGAAGAGGGAACAAGGGAAGGTGGGAGGGTCAGTGAAGATTTATCAAGCACCATTTTGTGCCTCTCTGTGTTCTAAGCTACAGCAGGTGCAGAAACAAGGATGGAAGTTCAAATTGGGGCGCTCACTTTCCCAAGGTCACGATCCCTGGGGACAGGATGAGATTGCAGATCTGAGATCTCAGACAAAGCACTGCTTCTCCACAGAGACAGGAAGTGGGAGAAGCCAGTAGAAGAGATACAAAAATTTTTCTTAATAGTCATTATCACTTTAAATACATCCAACTTTTGCTTTAGACAGGAAACGAGTCATTTTACTTTTTTGTTTCTCTTTATGAGAAGAGTTGGAAGATCCGGAGATCCCTTTTTGGCTTTTTATCTTAAGAAAAGATAAAATATTTCAAATGTAATGAATGTGGCACCCAATTGGGAATTACAGCCCTCAGGGAGGTTATGAGACTAATTTCATAAGACATAGCAACAGACTTTGAAGGCTGGATGGTTTATAAAACTTCTTTGCTGGCATTGATCTCCATGAGAATAGTTGTATCAAGCGGGATGTTATCTGCTTTCTGAGCAAACTGCACAAGAGAAGGGAACGTTCTCTCCTTCTCTTGTTGCAATTTATTTCACCAACAGTGAGCAGGATTATGGTTTCTAGGGCAAGTGCTGGAATCTGATGATTACTAAGAGGGGGAGGGAGAAGCAAGTTTAAACCACAGAGACATACGGAAACTTTTACCAAATAAAATATGGAGAATGCAATAGTTTACATTCATAATTCCTTTTTCATCTTAGACTTGAATTGGCAAAAGATGCCTTTAACTTCTTTTTTTCCAGAATGCACTACTCTTCGATATTGTTGAAGAGAAGATCACAGGCCCAAAATGGCATCACTTGCACTAAAGCCCATGCTGCCAAATCCAGGTGTGATACCTGGCCAGGCTGCTAGCTCAGCTTCTCCCAGAAATCTAAACTTAATCAGCCAGTCTGAAATGTTCCAATGAGGCAATCTATCACTTGGGTTCTCTCCATTTTCCCACCTCCAACCCCATAGAAAGAAGAGGTAATCTGCCCAGCTGGACTGACCTATGAACCAGGAGGTCATGGTTTGAATCCCCGGTCAGGGCACTGGGTTACGGGCTCTGTCCCCAGTCTAGGGTGTGCAGGACGCAGTCGGTTAATGATTCTGTCTCATCACTGATGTTTCTATCCCTCTCTCCCTGTCCCTTCTTCTCTGAAATAAAAATATACTGTATATATTCAATAAAATAAAAAAAAAAGAGGTAATCTGCATGATAAAAACATTTGCCTGGGTCCCTTCCCCCCAAAAGAAGATGTCCTAAAAATAATGTCTAAAAGTAATCCTTTATTTTCTTTTGTCAATAGCTTCCTTGCTCCACCCACCCTTTTCCTACAAAAACCTCCTGTTTTGTACAACCTCTCTGAGAGCCCTTCTAGTTGCTAGGTGAGATGCTGCCCAATTCATGAATTACTTAATACAGTAAAGCCAATTAGATCTTCAAATTCACTCGATTCAATTTTGTTTTTAACACTAACCATGTGAAAACATTTGTTATTTAGTAGTTTAGGCTGCAAATTACACAACATTCCAAAAATGTTTCTGTTAAATATAAAATATTTCTTCTAGCAATATTATTATTCTGTACATTTTAGAATCAAGAAAACATCGATAGAGACAAGTTAAGTGTTGGATTTTTTAAATCTTTTTTTTTTTTTTTTTTTTTTTTTTTTTTACTGCTTATCCGTCCAAATACACAGAATCTCCTATATATACCTTTCTTTTACCAGACCTCCCTCAGGATCCCCTCACACTTCTCCTTTCCTCCTCCATTTCCCCTTTGATGCACTCCAACATTCCTGAAAACTTCTTAATTCTCTTAACCAGGGAAGAACGGTCACTGCAGGCCTCTTGTTTGTATGTGAAAGTTAAAGGGACAATGAAATCACAGTTCATAATAACAATTTACAAAAAAAAACAAAAAAACAAGGACATCATAAAACTGACCTACGTGGTACAAGTGGTGAAACTAAAATTTTCAAGAACCGAATTTATAAACACTAAATGTTTTAACTTATGGCTCATTTAATTGAAAACTTAAGTTTACATTTTATATCCATAAATATTATTATAATTAATAAAAATTTATTAGACCTACTAATTATAGGGAATTTAGGTATTTAATGAAACCATTTTGTAAAATAGTAAATAAATAAAAAGTTTTGAATAAACTAAAAATATCATGCTTGTTTTCTTATTTTCCACTGGATGAATTACAGGAGAATAAATATAGAGTTCTTTTAATCCACAGATCATAAAAATAAAAATGTTTTCCTTGATTGGAAGTATTTATGGGAACTAGATGTAACTATAAAATCTCTCAACCAAGTAATGTTACAAACTTTACAGAATGTTTCATAATGTTCTTTTATGATAACTCATTATTAGCCTAAAGTCAATTTGCATATATTTTGTTCCTTATATTGTACTCAGCAGTAAACACTTAGATCATTTAATTAAATTAGACTTTCCTTTTCTCACCCCAAAATATTATGAATTGAAAGGATATATTTAGAACACAGGAACACCATTTAAATAATTTTTAAGAAACTCATGATTTTGCAGGATTCTTTATACATTTTTAGTTATGTACATATATTTTTATTTTATTTCTTTTTAAAATATATATATATATCTTATTGATTCTTTACAGAGAGGAAGAGAGAGGGACAGAGAGTTAGAAACATCGATGAGAGAGAATCATCGATCAGCTGCTGGGGATGTGCCGCAACCAATGTACATGCCCTGACCGGAATCGAACCCTGGACCTTTGAGTCCACAGGCCGACTCTCTATCCACTGAGCCAAACAGGTCTCGGCTATTTTCTTTCTGAATGAGTATAGTATCCTTTCTGACCAAAAGATTTTAAACAATTCAACACTTTAATTACTTCACTTGCAAGAAGCCTTTTCAAGTAGAAACTAATAAGATTCAATCTTCAGGGAGGGCGGGAGGGAAAGATTCAGCCTTCTAAAGACAGTTTTCTTTAATTTATTTAATGTACTTTCATGTGTTACAAAGTTTCATTTATGACTGAATTCCTCAAATGCTTGCCACTTTCTCCAAGGCTGGAGGGCTATTTTCTTAAAGTGCTAATAGATGTAAAGTATTAGAATGGGGGTTGATTTTTTTTTTTTAATTCCTGGGTATTTATGAAACATTTACACTTTCCAATAACTTCCTTAGGCCACCTCACCTGTTAATGCAGAGATGCCTTTTATTTTTTGTTAATCCTCACCCAAGGGTATGTTTCCCATTGATTTTTAGAGAGAGAACAGGGGAGGGAGAGGGAGAGAGAGAAACATCGAAATGGCCTCCCATTGATTGGCTGTCACTCCCACCTGCAACTAGGTAAGTGCCCTTGACCTGGAATTGAACCCTTGGTGAGCAGGACTACTCTCACCAGTGGGATGTAGCGAGACCTTTTAAAGGAAACTCCTTTTTTCCTCAGTCATATCCTATTTCCATCAACGTTCAAGGTATGTGACTTCTAATCTTTTGATTCTAACCTCCTCAATTGAATACACACAAGTCTATAATTTTGTCTGTTTGGTTTGTTCATATGTTTTTGTTATTTTTATCATATTTTACCTATGTAGTAGGGCCGAGATTCATATAGCTACTAAAATAAAATCAGACTGACTTATTTTTACTTCAAAAAAAAAAAAGGTATGTGACTTCTCCAAGTTCTCCAGCTGTCCTGTACTCAGGTAGCATCAGAAAGCACAAGGAAGGCAGACACCCTAGGACAGAATCCTCTTGTGCTACCAGACTAAAGAGGTTCTTTCTGCCTGCCCATGTCAAAGCCCAGTAAGTCACGAACAGGAGTTTGCAGCACAGAAAGCAAGGGCTTATCTTTAGGAAAGGGCCCCTTCCCCAAGAGACAGGTTCCATAATGCTCCAAGTCCTGGCCTCCAGTGGCTTCCAGAGGACCTGCTAGATAGGGGGGAATCATTAATCCTGGTGACCAAGGCCATTGAGGTCCT
Organism: Pipistrellus kuhlii; assembly: GCF_014108245.1. Taxonomy (NCBI): domain Eukaryota; kingdom Metazoa; phylum Chordata; class Mammalia; order Chiroptera; family Vespertilionidae; genus Pipistrellus; species Pipistrellus kuhlii. Next base: position 55,032,095 of record NW_023425562.1, on the reverse strand, counting down.
ACTCCCTACCAGCGGGCCAGCACTAGGGTTGATGAGAGCATCTGCCTGAGGTCAGCCATGGTGTCCCGTCCTCTAGTGTGACTGCTGTTCAGGGCCTGGGGCTGAAACACAACGGAGGCCTAGATGTACAGTAATTTCAGTTTGGTTGGAATGCTGTGTCTGGGGCAATAGACTTGAGGCTTTGTTCTGAGGACAGAACCTCCTTGCCCTCAGGGCTTCATGTTTAAGGGAGTAGTCCTGCAAGGGAGGAGGAGGAAGGTGAGTCTTTGTGCTGGATGAGGCCAGTTTTTTGTTTTTTTAAAAAATATTTTATTGATATTTTACAGAGAGGAAGGGAAAGGGATAGAGAGCTAGAAACATCGATGAGAGAGAAACATCTACCAGTTGCCTCCGGGGATGTGCCCGCAACCAATGTATATTGCCCTTGACCGGAATCGAACCTGGGACCTTTCAGTCCGCAGGCCGACACTCTGTCCACTGAGCCAAACCGGTTTCGGCTGGATGAGGCCAGTTTTAATCAAAAGGAAAGACAGGAGAAAAAAGGTCATTTTAAAGAAATGAAGTTTCTGCTCAGTGGCACTTGGATTTTTCACTCTGGGTCTCTCACATGGTCTCACACTGAGGAAACTGTAAATTCTTGGGCAAGATGGAAATTGTAGAGCAACCCTTATTTTTCAACATCAATCCTACTCGGAAAAGAAAACACACTAAGCTGCTTTGAGATGCCTGTGAATCAAAACTTGACCTCCAGGGGGCAGCAGTTCCCTGATACTGAGGACAGGCCGTTTTTAAAATTTGATTTTATTTATTATTATATATTTTTAGATTTTTTTAAATTTTCATGATCATGTATCCCCTCTATATCTTCTTTCACTCCACCCACCCCTCATGCACCACACAATCACCACACTAGTCCATGTCCATGAGTTCTCTATTTTTCTTTTTTTGCTCAATTCCTCCCCCTCACCTCCCCTCCCCCCATTTCTCCACCTCGCCCAAAGCCCCCACCCACCCACCTGCCACAGCTTGTCTGTCTGCTCTCTATCTATTAGTCTATCTCTATTTTGCTTGGTACTTCAGTTCATTAGATTCCACATACAGTTGAAATCATATGTAAAAGATGAAATAGAGAAGGCCAGAGACCAGGATGCCAGGACCCAGGCTTTATTGAAGAGAAGAGTACCACTGCCGCTGCTTCCAGAGAGAGGAGTGGGAGAGCGAGGGCCGGGGTCCAAGCACTTTTTAAGGGGAGGAAAGGGCACGGGGCTTAGGGCACTCAGCACACGCTGATTGGTGGTTTCATGTAAGGCCTATGATTAGGGACCTAGGGATTTAGGAATGGGGGCTTAGGGTATTTGGCAGATGTTGATTGGAGGTTCAGTGCTCAGGAATGTCCAGCTGCAGGTGGAGTTTACGTCCGTCCATCAGTTGGAGGAAGGGAGGATCTATCAATATGGTACATGTCTTTCTCTGACTGGCTAATTTCATTGAGCATAATGTTCTACAGGCCCAACTATGATGTCGCAAAGAGTAAGATTGTCTTCCTTTTTGTGTCAGGGTAGTAAATGTAACACATCATGTAAAGGACCACAGCTTTCTTATCCATCTACAGATGGGCACTGATTGTGGACTGCGGCTTTTGCCTGTGCCGATGGGACTATAGGCGGGGTTTTAGTTGAGAAGCCATCAGCAATGATCTCAGAGGAGGCATCCCTGTTTCTGTCCTTTTACAACGACTGTTTGTAGGCCTCGGTGTTGATTAGTTTAGCGTAGTATCTGCTCCCAGACAAATGAGTTTTCTTCCTTTGTGCGAATTTACCTCAGTGTTTCCTAATTCCGCACTGAAAATTGAAATCACCCATCACGGCTCATGTGCTCTCACCAGCTGTCTTGGGAGGACGGCCCTGTGTCGCTAGTCCCCCATGGGAGGCCATTCCCCAAAGGGACACGCTGTGCAGATGAAAACAGTTTCCTCCTACTCCATTCTCACGGGAGCAAAACTAATAGAAGAATCAAATAAACGTGACATAATGACGCCCCCTTCAAGGAAATAAAAATGAAGCACACAAAATGCCTATAACTCAAAGCAATATGGTCAGTTAAAAATTGTATTAAAGTTGTATTGAAGTGAACAAAGGAAGGTGACCTATGCGATGACGTGGAAGTGATCCTTCACAATGCAAAACTGAATACAGGGAAATGGAAACCGTTACCTGGGGGAATGCTGCCTGTGGTTTCCTCCTGCTCCCATGAGAAGACTTAGCTACGCACTCCAAGAGGAGAAGTATTCTAAAGAGCATTTCTATGCCGCCCCTCCAAATAATGAGCTCAAAAATTAAAAGGGGGACATGTGGAAATCATAAAGACATAATAGAAGGAAATTCCTCAACACTGAAGAAAAACATGTGAAAACATTCGCCAAGTCCCAGGCATATTTATGAGAGAAAAGACATATTTAGACATACACTGGTAGAACAAATTAATGTGCTTTCCCAGGGTAGAAAGGCAATATCAGAAGCTTCCAGGCAAAGAATACAAGATACCAAGAAAGGAAAGAGAATCAAACTAGCATCAGACTTCTCATCTGCAATTCTGGAAGTTGACAGCGCAGTACAATAATTTTATAGACAATTATTTTTATAGGCAGTTATATATAATTTCTATGTTAACGCAAAAAAGTTAAAGTGGAATTCAAGGGCAAGACAAAGTAGAATATTATGTAAAAGTAAATGTTGCAATCTATAGAGAAGCTGTGAATGGACTAATTGATGCAGTCCAGCCAGCATGGCTCAGTGGTTGAGTGTTGACCTATGAACCAAGAGGTCACACCCAGTTCCATTCCCAGTGCCCGAGCTGCAGACTCAGTCCCCAGTGAGGGTGTGTAGGAGGCAGCCAGTCAATGATTCTCTCTCTCTCTCTCTCTCTCTCTCTCTCTCTCTCTCTCTCTCTGCTGTCATCTCTGAAATCAATAAGACTATATCTTAAAATTTTAAAAATGATGTATCATTTATAACATAAAATTTAATATAAGGAGAATTTTATTAAAAGCTTAATCACATTTAGGGAATTTAATACAATTATCTAAGTATTTCACAGTTCATATAAATAGAATTTAAGTAAGAATATTTGAGTTTCTATAGAAGAGAAAAAAAAAGTTATTATATAATAGGGGACATTGTTCCAGTTCATACCAAAGAACCCATTTCATTGACAGGAAAAATCATTACAGTAGCCTCCCCTTATCTGTGGTTTCACGTTCCCAGGTTTCAGTTACCCACAGTCTACTGTGATCTGAAAATATTAAATGGCAGAGTCCAGAAATGAACAATTCATAAGTTTTAAATTGCATGCCATGCTGTTCTAAGTAGCATGATGAAATTTCACGTCATCCTGCTCCATCCCACCTGAGATGTGAATCATCCCTTTGTATTTTAACCCCAGTGTTTCATCTGTAAAATAAGGAAATTTAACCTACTTGATTCCAAAGATCCTGACTCTAAAATGTATAAAAATATGTTTATACAGTTTGTATAAAAATATGTTTATCCCTTTCATTATATGTTATTTTCTTAATTTAAGCCCCTGGCCCTGGAAACATAGTAAAGACAGAATTTTTGTCCACAAAAAGCTTTCAGTTGGTCCCAGGGCAGTGTGATAAGGACTAGGATACAGGGTAGGGATTATGAGACGAGAGATTGCAGCACTACTATGAGTGGGGTGGGATAAGGGGCCAGGAAGACCTCCTAGTGTGTGATCCTCCCTTTATTTACTTCCATGATCTTTTTATCCACTCCTCTATTAGCTTCTGCCTCCCCTCCGAGTGCAGGGCTTTGAGTAGTGAGTAATAAATTAATGCTACTTGCCAGACCATCAATGTTATTTTATACTTTTCTTTGTTTCATTGCCCATGGCCCTCCCCCCTGGACCCTGTCCCACGGAAGTAAATAAAAACTGGAGTCCAGAGCTCCATTGCAGAATGTTCTGGACTCCTGGATCTGCCACAACCTTCTCAAAGACCATGAAAGTCTTGCTCCTGACCTTTACTGTGTTTTTGATCCTGTTCCAGATGTTGCCAGGTAACCAGAACCAAAAAAATAAAAAATAAGGAAAAGAGAGCGAGGATGGGGAACTGCCTGTGGAAGATTTAGTATCTTTCTGTCCATTCAGACAAGGTTTACAGGGCTGCTTGAATCTGCTTGACCTTGTCAGAATATACTCCCAGGACAGACCTGAGGCCCCCATTGGGGAAGGTGTTTCTGGCCAGGATCCCTAGAGCCACCTACTAGGGCAGGGTATCTTCCAAGAAGTCCTTCTCATCCTCAGGTGTAACCTCAGCATCCAAAGTACCTTTGGCACTTTGCTCCAATCAGTGTCCCGCGGACCCACTGAACAGCTGCTTGCCTTCAGTTGTCTTTCCAGTCTCCACCAGATCATGAGTCCTCCGGCCGTCCTTAGACTGGAAGTTCTAGTGTCCCTTCATATGAAGTCCCTGCTGGCCCCGACTGGGATGAGAATGGCTGTGGAAGAGAGCAAAGTGCTTTCCAACTACAAAAGCCTGTGGTTTTGTTAATGGTTTGTAATAACATTCTACAAATGTGTGCCCAGAGCTTTGAAACTACTGCTTATGAAAGGCTGAGTAATTCTTAGACAAGGTACCATTCCCTGCATCTGTCCGATATTTGAAACCTTTTTTCTATACAGATGTAAATGCATAGAAATATGTATGTGTTCATAGGTTTTTAACCAAAAAAGTAACTTTCTATTGCTCTAAACTGTTTTTTATTCAACAATATATAGTAGACATCTTCCTTGTAAACACATAAAAAAATGACCTCATTGCTTCTAGAAGTCACCATTCATCATATGGCTAGATCTTAATTTGTACATACAATTCCTATTGAGAGTAAAATGTCATCTTTCCAGATCTTTGATAACACCAAAAATGAACTGCAACTGACTTTTACACACATATATATATTTTTTACTTTCTTGGACAAAAGTTTCTGAATAAATTCCTCACTTGCTAGATAGACTAAGTTTATAATTTTGGTGTGGTTTGTTGTTGTTGTTGTTTGTTTTTGGTTGTTGTTATTTTGTGAGCATTTTTTCTATATCTCCTGGATCTGACAGCCAGAAGAAATCACTTGTCTTTCAGATAAAAAAAGTTTTAGAAATCCCAAATGAACTTTTTTTTTTTTACATAAACCCAGAAAAACCAGGGTTGTGGCAACTTCTCAACTATGACACATATGAAAAAATTAACACTTTAAATAGTGAAGGAAAATAACTCCAAACCTAGAATTTTATATCCACTTACACTGGAATTTAAATATAAGAGTATAACAAGAATACTCTCAAGCATAGAGGACCTCAGAATATTTGCCACTCAAAAGCACACTTTGAAAACCCTCTTGAAGAACTCAAATAAAAAGAGAAACAAATCCAGCAGGATATTGGAAAAGATATGAGAGGTAAGAATTATCAATTAGTTTGTAATTTTGTAATTGACTTTTAAAAAATTAGACTATGGAGGTGAGAGGAGTAGATAAGGAGAAAATGTATTTCATAATCTCCATAAATTTTAGTAATCAGCATAAGTAGGGAGGGGATGGCCACAGCTCAGTGGAGAGAAAGCCAAGAAATATGAGAGCACTGCTGAGATACTTGCCTTATTAAAGGATAAAATATAATTACAGACACATTCTAGAAATCAATAAAATAGATAATCATGAACATGGCTAATCACATAAAAATAAAATGAGTACATTTTAAGCCAACCAATAAAACCCTATTTATCTAATTAAAATTAGTACTGTAAATAGAAAATGTAAAGTAAGATAGTGGAAATAAGTCCAAATATAATTTTAATAACAATAAATGAAAATGAATTAAACTTACTAAATAAAGGCTTTTGCTGTCAAATGAAAAAGATCAGATAATATGTTCTCTAAAAAGATACAGACATGCTTGATATAAAGTATATTTTAAAAAATAAAAAAAATGAAGTGCCATACTAGGCAAATATAAGCTAAAAGAAAGCTTAAGTAGCAATCTTAATATGTGACAAAAAAGAATATGAGGCAAAACATGTAATAATTAACAAAGAGATGGGTTGTACTGGTAAAAGAAATACCTGAGCTACAAGAACCTATTGCCACTACAATTTCACCTTCCAAATTTTAATAAGAACAAATGACAATGCGTGGTAGAAAAACTGTGAAGTCAACAAATAGTATTTGGAGATCCTTAACCCAATTTTAACACTTGGTTAATAACCACACACTACATATCTGACCAATGTATTGAAGAAGCTTAAGCTATGATAGATAAATAGATAATAGCTAGATGATAGATAGATAGATAAATAGATAGATAGATAGATAGATAGATAGATAGGAGGATATTTCTATACCCAACAGAGAGTAAGCATTCTTATGAGCACACATAAAAATTTTATAAAAATATCCCACAAATAAGACCACAAAGAAAGCTACATTAAGCCAAATAATATCATAAAGATCATGTTCTCCAACATAATCAATAAAACTAGAGATCAATCATAAAATATATCAAATAATTTATTTATTTGGAAACTAAATAATACATTGCTAAATAAACTTTGACCTAAACAAGAAATGACAGTTACTAACAAGTGAGTCACATGGACATACAAGAGTCAAATGGTAGGGCACATTTCTTCAACCGTAATGGAGAGCATCATAAAATTATACAGCAAAGGATGTGGATCTAAGAAGGGATGGATATTGGGGGCCTTTTTACAGTCAGGATGGAATTACTTTGGAGGGAGGAGAACCGTCAGAGGACAGGAAGGGAGGGGTCTTCTAGTGCTGGTCACATGAGTAGTTTTCTCTATGACGATTCACATTTCTCTATGTGATTCAGTTGCACATCAGTAATTAGTGCATTTTCAAAGTACATATCACATTGGTCTACGTTTCTGTTTTTATGCCAGTATCATACTCTTTTGATGACTATAGCTTAGTAAGATAATTTGAAGTCAGGAAGCACAATGCCTTCAACTTTGTTCCTCTTTCTCACAGTTGCTTTGGCTATTTGGGATCTTTTGTGCTTCCATAGGAATTTTAGAATTGCCTTTTCTATTTCTGTAAAAAACACCATTGGAATTTTGATAGGAATTGCATTGAATCTGTAGATGGTTCTGGGTAGCATGGAGATTTTAACAATATTAATTCTTCTGTTCTCTAAACATGGGATATTTTTGCATTTATAGTACTTGTGTCCTTTTCAGTTTCTTTCGTCACCGTCTTGTCATTTTTAGAAATACAAATTGTCAAGCCCCATCCCAGGTATAATAAATCAGAAACTCTGGAGGTGGGGCCAGCAATCTGTGTCTTCACAAGCTCAACTGTGAGAAACCATAATAATCTACTAGAGCTGTGTTTCTGAGAACTAAAACATTAACTGTATTTCATTGTTGCCTGTTAGAACAATCATTTTTTGTGACAGTTGTATTTCCAATTGAAGTTGAAATTCCTGTACCAGTGGTGTGACAAATACAAATAACTCAGCTGAGGTGAAATTAGTAAATGAACCCATTCTGCTACAGGTAAATGTATCACTTTTATTACGAAATCATGTTTTGTTGTAAACTTCACTCTGACATAAAAACAGAATAAATAGAATAGAATAAATAGCCCATAATTAAATCCCCACATACATGCCCAACTAATATCTAACAAGGGAGCCAAGAATACTCAATGGGGAAAGAAAAGTCCCTTCGACAAATGGTGCTGAGAAAACTGAATAAGCACATGAAGAACAATGAAATGGATAAAACTCACAAAAGTTAATTTAAAATGGATTAAAGACTTAAATTTAACTACACAACTCTTAGAAGAAAGCTTAGGGTAAAAACTCTTTAAGTTTGGGGTTAATACCCAAAATATATAAGGAACTCATACAATTCAATAATAAAAGTGTAAAATGCAGATTGACCAAACGGCCGAACAGCAGAACGACCAACCATCTGTACGACCTTCCGGATGAAGCCGGGGCTGCAAAGGCCTACTCTTGCATGAATTTTGTGCATTGGGCCTCTAGTAAATAAATAATTTCATTAAGAATGGACAAAGAAATTGAATAGACATTTTCCCAAAGATATACAGATGGTCAGCATAAACATGAAAAAGTGCTCAACATCACTAATCATTAGGAAAATTCAAATAAAAACCACAATGAGATATCACCTGCCACATGTTTAAATGGCTGTTACCAAGAAGATAAAAAAATAAGGGTTGCTGAGAATTTGAAAAAAAGGGAACCCTTGTGTACTGTTAGCGGGACTATAAATTGGTTCAGTCACTATGGAAAACAAGACGAAGGGTTCTCAAAAAATTAAAAATATACCCACCTCCAGGTATATATTCAAAAGAAATGAAAACAGGATATCAAAGAGATATGGCTCAATGGATAGAACCTCGGCCTACAGACTCTAGAGTCCCAGGTTCGATTCTGGTCAAGGGTATGTACCTTAGTTGCGGGCACATCTCCAGAGAGGAGTGTGCAAGAGGCAACTGATCGATGTTTCTCTCTCATTGATGTTTCTAATTCTCTATCCCTCTTCCTTCCTCTCTGTAAAAAAATCAATAAGAATATATTTAAGAAAAAACAACAACAACAAAGAGATATGTGCACTTCCATGTTTATTGCAGTATTACCCACAAGAGCCAAGATATGGAAATAATCTACCCATCAAGGAATTAATGGGTAGAATTAGTCAGCCATGAGAAAGAAGGAAATCGTGCCATTTGCAACCACAGAAATGGGCCTTGAAGACATTATGCTAAGTGAGAGAAGTCAGAGAAAGGCACGTATTATGTGATATCACCTATCTGTGAAATCCAAAAAGAGGCACACCTGTAAAAGCAGAGTAAAATGGCGGTTACCAGGGGCTGGGGGCTGGGGGAATAGGAATGTTGTTTAGGAGTTCAAAGTTGCAACTACTAGATAAATAAGTCTTGGAGATCTAATGCACAGTATAGTGAATATAGACAATCCTATCTAATAAAGAGGCAATATGCAAATTGACCATCATGCACTCACAAAATGACTGCCTACAACCAGGCCAGCAAGGGGGTTAGTGAGGGATGACCAAACGACTGAACAAGCAGGTTGTGTGGAGCAACAAGGCTGGCAGGGGGGTTGTGAGGGAAAACCAGGCTGGCGGGTAGGCAATTGGGGCAACCAGGCCAGCAGCGGGGGAGGGGCAGTAAGAGGCAATCAGGCTGGCATGGGGAGGAGGGGGCAGGCAAGGTCAACCAGGCTGGCAGGATGGGGGTGCCATTGGGGGTGACCAGGCTGGCTGGAGGGGGGGTGGTTGGGGGCAATTAGGCTGGCAAGGGGGGGCAGTGAGGGGTGACTAGGGGCAGTTGTGGGTGATCAGGCCGGCAGTGGGGGCCGTTAGGGGTGACCCTGCTGGCAGAAAGAGGCAGTTGGGGGCAACCAGGCCAGCAGGAGGGGGGGGGGGCAGTAAAGGGTGACCAGGCAGGTGGAGGGGAAATTAGGAGCAGCCAGGTGGGCAGGGAGGGGGCAGTTGGGGGTAATCTAGCCAGCAGTGAGAGGCAGTTTGGAGCAACTAGGCCGGCAGCGGGGGCAGTGAGGGGAGATCAGGCCAGCGGTGGGGGGGGGGGGGGTTGGGGGGGACAGCTAGAGGCAACCAGGCAGACAGGCAGGTGAGCGATTAGGAGCCAGGGGTCCAGGATCGTGAGGGATGTCCAACTGTCTTGGGATCAGGCCTAAACCAGCAGTGGGACATCGCCCGAGGGGTTCCAGATTTGAGAGGGTGCGGGCTAAGCTGAGGGAATTTCCCCCCTCCCCACCCTCCCACCCTCCGTGCACAAATTTCATTCACTGGGCCTCTAGTAAAATTATAATAATCAAACTTGATAAGAGATTAGATTTTAATTATTTCCACCACAAAAAGAAAGGAAGGAAGGAAGGAAGGAAGGAAGGAAGGAAGGAAGGAAGGAAGGAAGGAAGGAAGGAAGGAAGAAGATGATGTGGATGAAAGGAGCCACAGAGGCCACGTGCTGACGTGACAAACTCAGGGGAGGCCTACGTAGCAGTCTCGCTAACTCAGAGACCTAAAGTAACCACAAAGGATGGTCTGAAATTAAACTTTAACTAAACATAAATGCCTCGATGGAGCTAGAAGAGCTATTCTTTATCCTATGGAGAAATTCCTCTTATTCTATCACTTAGCCTCAGTTTGACAAAACCAGTTGCAGAATACCCTAGACCTCTCTGAGCAGCCGTTCCACAACGAAGGAGCTCTGCCTGTTAGGAGTATTAACCTACAAGCAGTTAGAAGGTAGCCACACTGGGCACTCCAGTTTTCTCATCCTCATGGCCGCCCTGCTGATTCCTACTGTCTGTTCTCGTAGGTATGGTCATCAATCCCAGAAAAGGAAAATCAGCACTCTTTTGAATCTTTCCTGGGTCTTTTAGGATCAAGTAAACAAGAGGAAGCAGGAGTTGGTAAAGGATGGAAATGTGATGAAAACAGTGCATGACGAGGCTGGCTCTTGAGGTCACACTGGGGCTCTGCATTCCAGAGGCCATCTGAATGTCAAGGCCTTTGCAGATGATCCCAGAGTCCAGTGGCCTCCAGGGTGCCCATGTCAAGAGTAATATACCATGTTACTGTGGGGCTGAGTAGGGTTCATATCGTTTTTGTGTTTTTTTTAATCTTTTTTTTTTTAAGTTTTTTATTGATTTCAGAGAGAAAGGGAGAGGGAGAGAGATAAAAACATCAATGATGAGGAAGAATCATTGATTGGTTGCCTCCTGCATGCCCCCTACTGGGGATAGAGCCCACAACCTGGGCACATGCCCTTGATTGGAATTGAACACTGGACCTTTCAGTCCACAGGCCCACACTCTATCCACTGAGCCAAACCAGCTAGGGCAGTAGGATGCAGTTCTGTTGACTGGATAACCACCCCACTTTGAGTCCTATTATAAATTATCTCCCCCAAACTCTGCAGCAAACCAGCTCTATTACCTTGGGCAAGTCACTTCCCTGGTGGACACAAATGTGAGATTCAAGGACTATAGATTGACATGTGTTTTATTTCCACAAACCTTCACTAGAATGTGCTTTTGTGCCTTGGGGTTAAAAAATGAGAGATACAGTCCTTATTCTCAGGAATCTCACACCCAGTGGGGGTAAACAAACTAGTAAATAGACAGTTTAAAAGCAGGCACAGGCTGGGGTGAGAGGGACTGTGAGCAGAGAAGGCAGGTCCCTTATGAGAGGTCTGGGGAAACCAGGGGAGCGGTCACTCTTCATATCTCCAAGCACACTCTAAAAGCTCGTGACTTCTGACCAGCTGCTTCACCTCCAGTGCCTGTCTCAGATGCTCAATCCATGCGCCAGCCAATAGACTGCTGTTCCACATGAATTCGCTTTTATCTGTCCAGTTTAGTGCCGGAGAGGACAATAAAGCTTCAGTGCAGATGCACTCTGTACAGAGTGTTCTGGACTCCCGGACCCACTGCTGTCTACTTCCCAAGGACCATGAAACTCCTGCTTCTGACTCTTACTGTCCTTGTGTTCCTACCACGCGTGACCCCAGGTAATCGGAACCCCGGGAAACTTCAGAAATAGAGGTAGAAGGGCCATGTGTGACTGTACCCCTCGGCCTGAGACCACGTCCCTGGTGGGTGTAGAACGTAAGAAAGGGTAGGACAAGCCCTTCTTTACTAGACAGAGGCCACCCCAACTTCCAGAGGCGTCTCTGGGTAAATTCCAAGTTGCCACCTACGGAGCCAGATGAGAGCTTAACTGCTTTAGTTCTCTTTCCAGCTTGTGCCAGCTCTTGAAAATGATTCCTAGAGCCCACTTTTCTGTTTTTCTTGGTCCTAAAAGTCCAGTTATAGCTTTAAGTGAAGTTCTTTTTTTTTTCATATTCTAGAATTTGGCAAACAGGTCATAAAATATCTGCATAACTGTATTGAAATATAGCAACGTAAGTCTAGGATTTTAACATCACTGCTTTTTAAAGTATATCTGAAGTCATGCCCAGACCTGTGAAGTTGCTGTTGAAGTGGACCTGAATAGTTTCTTATTTAAAGTACTCCGCTTCCGCCTGTGTTGTATATTTCTCAAGATGCATTTTAATGTATGAACAAAGTCATATAAAAAAATGAACCTATGTTTCTGTTCTATAAAAGAGTAACATGTGTCCCACTGTTGTGGCTCAGTTATGGTTGAATGTTGACCTATGAACCAGATAGAGGTCTTAGTTCAATTCTCGGTCACGGCACATGCCCAGGTTGTGGGCTCAATCCCCAGTGGGGGAGAAGGGGTGTGCAGAAGGCAGCTGATCAATGATTCTCTCTCATCATTGATGTTTCTATATCTCTCTCCCTTCCTTTCTGAAATAGAAAATAACATGCTATATACATGGTTATGCAGCATTCTCCTTTCACTTAATAATATTTTGTGACCATCTTTCCATGTTAACACCTAAAGATCTGGCTTATTCTTTGTAAAATTCCACTGTATGATAATTTATGCAAAACCATTTGGGAATTTTCTAATTTTCTAACAACACATCAGGGAACATACTTATTAAGTATCCATACATATTTGGACAAGGATTTATATAGAATAGAGTCCTTGAAGTCAAAAGGTCAGGGTAAAAGTAAGTGTAAAGTATGTTATTCCACAAAGTCCTCCCTTATAGTCTTTCAAGACACTATCAGTAGAAATTGTTAGCTGTTAGTGTTTTCAATAATTTTTCTGTCTACGTGGGATAGATGGTGTTTGCTTTCAGTTCACATGGAGGTGTTGAGACTAGGAAAGAGACAGAGGTACAAAATTTTGTAAAAGCAATCCTTGAATTGTGGAAACTCAGAACATGAGGGTATGAAGGAAATACTACATATTCTGGGGTTTCAAGTCTGACTCTTTTGGTAGGAGATATACATTTGGGGCAATCCCCTTGGAGAGAGTAGTTGAGATGATAAAAGAAGCATAAAGTCTTCATATTTTATCTTGGACAGCCCCTACACATAAGGAAGAAGAATTAAAATCAGTGCCATTTACAGGGACAGGGAAATTTCATACCTCTCACCAGTAGCGCACAAGACTTACCGTGTCACCGCAATCCCTCCAACATTTTTAGCAGTCTGATGGCTATACAATAGTACACTGCTGTTTTCATTGGCATTTCTCTTATCCTGTGATCATAACATCTGAATGACTTCCTTCTGTGATCTCAACCTCCATTATATTTCTTCAGCTATTTTCCACATAATTTCAGTCACCACGGACACCTTATTATTGTGCAAAATCTCCGGGCCTTGAGCTTTCTCTGCCTGGTGCACTCCTTCCCCAGTTAACCTCATAGCTCACTCCCTTCCTTCTCAATGAGCTCTTTTATTACTTCCCTTCCAATCTCAAACTTTGTACTGGGGATTCAACCCACAACCTGGGTATATGCCTTGATGGGGAATTGAACCCGCAACTTTTTGATGTACGGGAAGATGCTCAACTCACTGAGTCACATTAGTTGGCCAGAGCAGGAGATTTTTATTTTTTTATATTATTCCCTAGTCATCTTTAGGGAATAATATAAATATTATTCCCAAATCTGTCACGAACTGTCTATGAATTTTCCCCAGAATGTCAGTCCTTCATTGAACAAAAATACATAATTCTGATCTAATCAAATTCAACATTGCCTTGGTGGTTCTTCCCCATTCTTATGTCTCAACGGGAATCTCTGACATTATCTTTCAATCACTTTTTAGCTTTGCCTTTCATGTCTAGATCTTTAAGACATCAAACAGAATGTATAAAGCCACTTTTATTTTTCTCATGGACTGAACCAGGCTTCACAACACTGTATGCTAAATAACCGATGCTTTCTCCATTGTTATTGCATATTAAGTTCCCCGTTTAAGCATGTATCTGTTTCAAACTGTCTGTTCTGTTCTACTAGTCTACTTGTTCTTGTAACAATGCTTTATTTTTTGAAACAGACTTTACAGTCTGTCAATATTTAGAAAAACAAGCCTTTGTCTTGCTTTTTATTTTATTGTTTAAGGTATTACAAATAGTAGTTCATATGTTTCCTTTTTTTTTCCCCATTGACCTTCTCTTAGTCTCCCCTCCACCTGGTACTTGCTCTTTTCTCTCCCCCTCCCCCCACCTCCAGAGTCTTGTGTCCATTGGTTATGCTTATAAGCATGCATACAAGGCATTCAGTTGTCTTGCTTTTTTCTTTTTAATATATTTTATTGATTTTTTACAGAGAGAAAAGGAGAAGGATAGAGAGTTAGAAACATTGATGAGAGAGAAACATCAATCAGTTGCCATTCTGTACACTGCCTACTGGGTATGTGCCCACAACCAAGGTACATGCCCTTCACCGGAATCAAACCTGGGCCCTCGAGTCCACAGGCTAACACTCTATCCACTGAACCAAACCGGTTAGAGCTGTGCTGCTTTTTTAAAAAAAAAAATAATAATAATCTTAGCTATCTGTGGTCTTTATTCTTCATTACAAATTTTAAAATAAAATAATCAAGTCTCTCCCCCCAAAAAATCCCACTAGGATTTTGATTAGCATTGCATCACATTTATGGATTAATTTAGGGAAAAGTGAACATATATAATAATTAAGGCATTCTACCCAAGATCACATTTTTCTGTGAGAGTTTTAAAATATATCCCTTAGATATTCTTTATATCTAAGTTACTTCATAGCTATGCTATCTATTTTATTTTCTAGTTAGTTATAGTTGGTGTTGAGAACTGCTATTGATTTTTTTAAGGTAATATTGCATCTGACATAATTATTGAACTCATATTTATTAAAATAATTTGTTAGTCCCTTTTTAATATTATAATCATAATTGCTAGAATGGATGACAATTTTACCTCTTCCTTTTCAATCCTCATACTTCTGTTTTCTTTTGAACACTGACCAGGTCCACCACTATTATTTTAAAGCAATAATAGAGAGTATTTTATTTTTCTGACCTCATGGATATTATTTTCTTCATTAAAAATGTTAATTTTAGAATTTGATGATTAACCTTTTTCAAATTAAGAAAATTTCCTCTATTCTTGCTTTGCATAGAGTTTTCATCATAAATAAACATTGAATTTTATAAAATAATTTTTCTGTATTAATAACATAATTCTATTATTTATCTCCTTAATTCCGTAAAGGTGGTGAATCTCATTAAAATATTTTCTAATGTTGGATTGTTACAGAATACTGGAGAAAAACCAAGCAATGCTTAGGGAAAGGGAGTTACATTTTATTATGTTCAGGCCCAGAGAAAATTGAGTCTTTCAAATTCTGGGCCTCCCAACATAAAGGAAACTCTCTATGTATACTTTTTCCAGTCTTTTGTCTCCCAAATTTGGAATGAGACTTCTAGGCCTTTTAAGAAAGAAGGTCTGCATGCTGGGAAGGGGCCGTGAGACTATATCTCAAGGCCTGACCTGGTGGCAGCACTGACAACTGACGACTCTGTCTGGGGCATAGTTTATGACCTCTCTGGAATGGGAGTAGTCTTATTTTCCTTATTATTTAAGCAAGCAAGCATTTATAGAAGCCAAAATAGCAGGGTTAAAATTTCAAACAGCGGGTTTTTTTTTTTTTTTTTTATGTAAGATGGATGCTCATTCCCCACTAGTTTTATGTACATGAGTCAAATCATTGACTCTTTTGGGTCTTTGCTGGGGAGGGAGTTATATGACCCCTGAGGACTATAAGCTTGATAAAAGTAATTCTCTGCCAAATAAAGTCAGTAAGCCAGTTTATAAGATAAGGGCCCAGAATGAGGGCTAGGAGTAATCTTTAGAGGGTCCAAAGAGTCCTGGACTCTCTATTTTGCCTGGGCTCTTAAACCAGGTATGATGAAGCCACCTCGAGATCCCATCAACCTTGACTGCCATGGGGGTGGTCCTTTCTAGGTAGGAGTCATTCCTGTGTGGCAAATTTCTTTACCCAAAGAGTCACCAGGTTGGAAGGGATGGACCAGATCAGAAGTTGGTATAGGCAGAGCATCTTGGATGTGCTTCTGGACTGCTTTCTGGGTGGACTGTAAAGCCTGTAAGAACTTGAGTAAAGATTGGTTATGGAGTTCAGCTTTTCTAGATTGGGCTTTCGAGTAAGCTGGTGAGTGGGCAGGTCAGGGTCTGGAAGAGTCACTAGAATCTGTAGAGGCCCCACCGGTTTTAGGGAAACCTCCTGGCTGCTTTATCTGCAGCCCAGTTTCCTCTTGCTTCTGGGGAGTCCCCTTGTCTCACATAGGTAGAGGTGGAAAGACTTAGTTACAGTTGGTAGTGCTAGTTGGCCCATTGTCTTTGCTCTGCTCATGTCTGTCTAACTGCCTAATATATTACTTCAAGGATCCTGGTTCTGAATTCTTTTGGGGAAAATGGACATCATTGGACTTCCTCTAGATAATTCCATGCTGAAGAGGGGCAGAGTTTTTTTTTCAGAGCCAAGAGATCCTCGCTGTCTGTCAGAGGGACGATGAGGCTTGGGCACAGAAGGTGGTGGGCTTGTGACCTGGCAGAGACAAATTAACAAATGGTCAGGTGGAAGGAAAAGAAAACATTTCATTTTAATAACCTCCATTGAAATAGAATTTTTCTACTTAAAATTACTTCTATGTTTATTAAAAGAGCTAAATTAAGACCAGTTTAACTATTGTATTCAATTTGGGCCTAATGGTTTGCATAAACACAACAGGAATGGTAACTGACTATCTTTGCCGGAATTTCATGATTGAATCTTAATGTGCCCCATAGGGCCAGGAAGCCAAGCCATCCAGCTGCCATCAGGCCTGCTCAATCACAGTGACAACAAGATGAACTTTATGTGGATAGTTTCACACAAGGCCCTGTAGCTTCCTTAAAACTGGCTCCCATTCCTTGTGACTGGCAAGTTTCTTTTCTTTTATGGTAAGATTCATCTCACCTTCAGACAAGAAATTTGGCCAATAGGAGGTTTGGGAACAAATATTCTTAGGAACATGGTATTTACCAACCCTGAGCTTGTAGCCATGGTCTAATTATGACCCATAAAGTTGTTATGGAATGTCAAATATATTGGCATGCTTGTAAAATGGTCTTTCCTTTTATTATTCAGAATTAGGTGCAAAAAAATGCCATAAACAAGTCGGACACTGCAAAAAAAGCTGTGATGCTAATGAAGAGATAAAACCAGGATGTAAATTCCAATCGGGTCGAGTCTGCTGTGTTCGCAAACGTAAAGGCAAGGAGGAACTGGACATTCGCGTGGTGCCTAGGACTTCTCCCACACCAGAATATGTAGTTTTTAACACACATCCTATAGATTACATTGTAACAGCACCACCCTATACACCTGAGTACTATTACAGAGAAACAGAAGATGAACTATCTGACCAAGTGGTATCTTAGGTGACTAGTCCACCAGTTTGTTAAAGCTCATGACTTCCTCTCTGCTGTCACTCGCCTGTCTTCAGAGTGATGGACTAAAGCCTATAGATAAAGTATTTGAAAATACCATGGTGAGACACTCTGCCTTCCATCAGTGTGTAATTCTAGATTTAAAACAAAACAAAACAAAAAAACAGCTGTGTAAGAAAGTCCAAAACTTCCCAACACTTTCAGTGATAAATTCTTCAGCACTTTTTGTGAAATGTCTGATTATTTCCATGACAGGTTTGAACCATTTTTCGTGCCCTTTGACTGCTGGTGACTTACTAGTATGTACAGCCTTACTCAGTTAAGTATTCCAACCTTAATCTTTCCATTTGTCCTTCTGTCTTCTTAAGAAGTGGTCTGGGATTCCAGAGACATCCCTTGTGTCAGTCCTGCCTCTTGGTGGCAGCATAAATTGTCACAATCAAAATTCGAAATCCTTGCATTTACCAGAGTAGTTTTTAGATCTCTAAGAGTGTTCTGTATAGCAGCAGAAACCTCAGGTGAAAGCTAACTTTGGCTCCAAATCTCTCTGTTATCACTCACTATAGGAACCTGGCCCGGGTATGAGCCCTCAGGACTCCTTTTCTCCCAGTTGCTTCAAGGTTGGAATAGAAACTGTGGAAAGGCTGGCCTCATAGGCACATTTCTTTGACCACACTTTGATCACACATGGACATCTGAAAGTAGGCCTCTTAATGGTGGGTGAAGGATGGGCCATTTTGTCCACCTAGCTTCTGAGAACTTCATTTGTCTTCCTGATGACATAAAAATATCAAGTACAGATTGGTTTTTACAAAATAGTCAGGGGGTTGGAAAGTGCATCACAGGGAATAAAATCAATAATATTGTAATAATTTTGTGTGGTGTGAGAGGATCACCTCATAAATTATAAATGTTTAACCACTATGCTGTACACCTGAAACTAATATAAAACAATATTGAATGTCAACCATAATTGAGAATTTTTTTAATTTAAAAATTAAATTTATAATTTTTTTTCAAGTTAAATATCTTCACACCCCAAGCTCTTCAGAGAGGTCCATTCACATAACTCTTGCACACACCTTGTTGCTATAAATCTTACCTTGTCCTTTCTGAGACCCAGAACAACCCACCAGTCAACCCGTTATCACTGTCCATGAATTCCTTATTCACTGTCAAATCTCAGGGCCCTTTTAAACCAGGCTGTTAACGCAGCACTTCTGGCTGATGCCAGCATCATGTAAACCGCTCCACAAACACGCTCTTGCTTTTCCTCCTCTGTTCACCAACCATAAGTTTTCCTTGTGACCCCATCCATGTGTGGTGAAAGACAGGCAGTAAAGCAGGTCCCCTAGGCATCTAAGCCATCTGGTTCTGCAGTTTATTTATACTTTGCAGACCTTAAGTCTCAGTTTTGAACATATCATTTCTAACATAGCTATCTTTTTTTCAATATATATTTTATTGATTTTTTTTACTGAGAGGAAGGAAGAGAGATAGAGAGCTAGAAACATTGATGAGAGAGAAACATCAATCAGCTGCCTCTTGCACACCTCCTACTGGGGATGTGCCCACGACCAAGGTACATGCCCTTGACCGGGATCGAACTGGGGACCTTTCAGTCCGCAGGCCAATGCTCTATCCACTGAGCCAAACTGGTTAGGGCTTGGGCTGCTTCTTGGGCTGCTGCTAATACTTAATTGATGAGAAATTTAAAACTCATGAATTCATTTTTTCAGAAGCTTATTAATATTACTAATACTTCTAATATGTAAAGCTTTTGAACATCTGAATCTCTGGTCTGTGGTTTCTGCTATCTTTAATTCATGGTGCCTCATTGCCTTGCATGTTTTCTGATCTGCGCATCTTTCTTGGAATTTTATCTGAGTAGATTAATTGAGTCATGACCTCCAGAACTACCTCTTCATTTACTTCTGTCAGGTATCTTTGGCACTACTGTTGGGACAACTTTAAACTAAATCATCAGCTGGATTTTTAAAAAAATTCTTTATTGTTGAAAGTCTTACATATGTCTCCTTTTCCCCCATTGACCTCTCCCAGCCTGCCCCTGCCCTCCAGCACAGGCCCTCACCCCTTTTTCATCTGTGTCCATTAGTTATGCTTATATGCATGCAGGCAAGTCCTTGGGTTGATCTCTTACTTCTACCTCCATCCTCTACCCTCCATTGCCTTCCCTCTGAGGTTAGATGGTCTGTTCGATGCTACTATGTCTCTGAATCTATTTTTGTTCATCAGTTTATGTTGTTTATTATATTCCACAAGTAAATGAGGTCATGTGGTACTTATCTTTCTCCGACTGGCTTATTTCACTTAGCATAATATCACCTGGATTCCCCCCCTGCCCCCTCCCCCCCCTCCCCCCCCCCCGCCCCCCCCCCCGCCCCAGACCATTCATATACCATGAGTTTAGGCTAAGAGACAATGTGAAAGCCAGCTGGCAGTTTTAAATTCTTAGTGGAGATTTTTTTCTACATACTGAGTACAAAGGTTCAAGACCAGGCAATTGTCCTTGAAACATCTGGTGAAAGAGGAGTGTTGTGTCTGTTTTACCCTTACTTACACAGCATATATAACCCTCTCAGGACTGAGGTTTATATAAAAGTCTCCTACCAGACTCAGTTTTTCAGACCCTTGGAACTGTCTCCTCTTCCCTGCCTTCCACCTCTACCCTGGCCAAAGCCATGGAAACCAAAGCTTCAAGTTCACTGGACTCAGCAAATTCTTCAGTTTTTGCCCTCAGAAAAGCACCTGGTTTCACTTGACCATCATTCTTTACTCTTTTTGCAAGGTCAAGGATGCCTAAGAAGTTGTTTTGAATCATTCAAGTAATTATTTTAGATTGAGATATTTCAATGGGAGGGTTAATTTGGGTTTTTAGACCATTATCCTGCCAGAAACAGAGGTCAGAACCAACACTTTTCTCCAGACCCTAAGCTTTGCTGTTGTGAGAAGATGGGTGGAAGCAAGGAAAAAAGAAGAAAATTGTCAAAGGATAAAATTATCACTCAATGTCTGAAACCAAAACGATGAAATGACCACTTTCTTAAATAAAAGAAAGTCATGCTGGTCAGGCATGGGCTCTTTAAGCAGAGCAAAGAGCTGAACTTATACAACATTTGGGGGAAGCATCTTAGAGGGGTGGTGTTGATTACAGATGTAGAGGTGGGTTGATGGCAACTTAGAAGTGTGTTCACTTATGCCCGTGGTCGGCAAACTGCGGCTGGAGAACCACATGCGGCTCTTTGGCCCCTTGAGTGTGGCTCTTCCACAAAATACCACGGCCTGGGTGGGTCTATTTTGAAGAAGTGGCATTAGAAGAAGTTTAAGTTTAAAAATGTTGGCTCTCCAAAGAAATTTCGATCTTGTACTGTTGTATTTGGCTCTGCTGACTAATGAGTTTGCCAACCACTGACTTAGGTGAACCCAGAGCCAACCGGCTGGCTTTCAAAGCTTAATGCTGTCACTGATAATTTGATTTTCAGAAGAGTGTTCACTGAAGCAAGTTCCACTGATCAATGTGAGAGATTCAAAACCATTCAAGGAATTTACTTGTTACCATGGCTATAAAACTGTCAGTCTTTTTCTGCGAATGTGAAGAGCTTTTATTCTCACAACAGAATAGAAACTTCAGGGGAATGTAATGAGACAAATGACAGAGGAACTACAAAAGATGATGGAGAAGGAATAGTCCAAACGTTAGGAGGAAAACAGAAAGACCTCACAGAAGCCAACCAAGCTAAGGTTTTCAAGGAGGGATGAATGAGGGTTGAAAATGCTGCCAAGAGGCAGAGTAAGATATTAGTTGTTCAACAGCCACAAACTTTCAAAACTGAGTCCCATTGATGACCTTGGCCGGGGCCAGTTCAACAGAACAATAAGCACAAAAGCAAACTGTACCAAGTTGTGGAGAGGCAGCAAAATAGAGACATAGAACTTTCCTTTTGACAAAATGTGGAACTAAAGATAGAGAAAGAAATAAGGTATTAGTAGAGGTAAGATAGAAAGAATAAAATTAGAATGTTATCTTAAAAAGCTAAAGTTGGTTAAAACTCTAGATTTTCAGGAATTAAAAGAACTCAATCATCAAAAAGAACAACAGCATTCAATGTTCTAGTTCCTTCCCAGATAATTACCTAACTTGAAACCTTGCCAACTTATTTTACATGTGAGCAGCTGGTTAGGAAGTTCTCCCATTGGCTAAAACAGATTTGTCTACAAGACCTTCACCCACTGTTCTATGGCTGTATCTCACCAGTTCTGGTTTCCCTCTGAAACCAACATAGCACAAATCAGGTCATAGTTCTGCCTAAACCCTCAACCTTCCCTCGATGAATTGGAGTACATTCTCTCCCTATCTTCACTGACTTATCGAGATGTTTTCGTTTCTTGTCGCTGTTTTTTTAGTCTTCTCTCTCACAGGACTGGATCCAGAAGGGGGCAGATACCTTGTCATGCAAAACCCGATCTCCCCGTGATTTGCAATAAATGAAAGACTAGGCTACCAGGCGCATGACTTTTAATGAGAGGTAATGACAGCAGGCAGAGGAGGAAGATCACTGGCGCTCAGGGTATTTTTGGCCAGCGGGCCACTTTGTTCTGTTCATGTCTGTCCTCTTTGCTAATAACGTTTATCTTCATGTAGGACTGGAGGCAGCATGTTTTATAATTTCTACAATAGAGGTAGGGCTGTTCAGTCTTTTTGCAAGATGATCTGCAGATTCCCATGTTACCCATGCAATGGAGGACGTGTTGTCTACCTGATCAAAAACAACAACAACAACAAACAAAAACAATCAGTTAATTTCCACTTAGCAGTAACATAGAGACAGTGAGCCAGGGAGAACAGTCAATACCCAAAGGGCTAACACAATAGCGAGATAGCATTATCAGAAGGACCAAACCTGAAACACGGAAAACACGAAATCCTGGCAAGAAGGTGGAGCACCGGGAACGCTCACACTTTGCTGGTGGGAATGAAGAGTGGTGCAGGCACTCTGGGAGATAGTTTGGTGGTTTCTTGGAAAACTGAACATACTCGTGCCATACGAACTAGCCAATTGTATTTCTTGGTATTTGCCCAAAGAACTTGAAAGCTAATGTCCATGCAAACATCTGCACCCAGGAGTTCATAGTCGTTTTATTCATAAACCCCAAGTTTGGAGGCAACCAGGATGCCCTTCAGTGGGTGAATAAATAAAATCCAGTACTTCCAGATAATGGAATATTATTTAGCACTAAAAAGAAATGAGCTATCAAATCATGAAAAGGCATAAAGAAAGCTTAAATGTATATTACTAAGTGAAAGAAATCAATCTGAGAAGGCTGCATAATGTATGATTTCAACTACATGATATTCTAGAAAAGGCAAAATTATGGAGACAATTAAAAGAGTAGTTGTCATGGGTTGGGGTGGGGTAGAGATAAATAGGTAGAGCACAGAGGATTGGGTGGCAGTGAAAATACTCTCTATGATACTATAATGATGGATTCGTGTCATTATACATTTGTCTGAATCCATAGAATGTACAACACCAGAAGTGAGCCATAATGTAAACTATGGGCTTTGGGTGATTATGATGTATTGATATAAGTTCATCAATCGTAACAATTGTACATTCTGGTGGGATCTATATATGTAAAAAGCCAGCAACCTTAACGCCATAATAAGCAGTTACCAATTGCTATGATGCCTACTGTGGCCAGCCAGCCAACCTCCCACAGCCTTTCCCCCAGGCAGGCCTGCCCCTGATCAAACTCTCTCACCCCTATCAAGGGTAGGGTTGGCCAGCCAAACACCCCCCCACCACACACACACCCTCTGCCTTCCTCCCAGCCAGCCCCACCCCCTACCCGCCCACCCCCCATGGCCCTGCCCCTGCAGCACCTCCCCCCTCTTGGCCCCACTCCTGATTGGCCTCTCCATCCTGATCAGGGGCAGAGCTGGCTGATCAACCACCCACGGCCCTCTCCCAGGCTGCTGGCCCCCAGTCGGCACTCCCCACCTCATTCAAAGGCAGGTCCAGCTGGCCCACCACCCACAGTTTCTCCCCATTGCCAGCCCTGCCCCCAATCAACACCCTCAACCCTAATCAGGGGCAAGGCCCACCAGCTGATTGCCCACAGCTCCTCCTCCCAGCCAGCCGGCCCTGATAGTTCCTGATCAGGGGCTGGGTGGCCTGCCAATTTCCTACCATCTCCTCCTCCCAACAGGCCCAGCCCTAATCTGCCCCAGTTGGGGTCAGGCCGACTGGACCCCACCTGTGCACAAATTCGTGCACTGGGCCTCTAGTATGTTGAGAACAGGAGAGGCTGTGACTGAGTAGGAGCAGGGAGTATAGGAGAAATCTCTGTGCCTTATCAATTTTGCTGTGAACCTAACACCAGTCTGAAAAAAAAAAGTATTTTTTTAAAAAGGAATCCTTCAAAATTAAATAAAGCTACTATGAACATTTTTTAAACTACATTTTCATTTATTGAATAAATGCCCAAGAGTACATTTGGTGAGTAGTATGGTGAGTATATTTTTGTGTTTTTTTTAAAGAAACTGTGTGCCAATCTATTTTCCATAGTGGTTGTATCATTTAACATTCTCACCAGCAATGTATAAAAGATCCAATTTCTCTACACCCTTGCCAACATTTACTGTTGCCACTATTTTCAATCTCAGCTATTCTAATAAGTATGTAATGGAATCTCATTGTGGCCTTAATTTGCATTTCTCTAATTGCTAATGATGTCGAACATCTATCTTTTCACGTGCTTATTTGCCTGCCATCTGTATATCTTCTTCAATTAAATATCTTTTTAAGACTTCTAATTGGGCTGTTTGGTTTTTCCTGTTGAGCTGTGGGAGTGGCCTATATCATCTAGTCCTTTGTCAAATATGTGATTTGTCAATATTTCTCCCCATCTGTAACTTGTCTCTTTATCTTTTTCACAGGGCCTTTCCCAGAGTAAAGTTTTAACTTTTGACCAAGTCCAATTCATTGATTCTTTTTCTTTTATAGATTGTGCTTTTCACCTACATCTGAAAGTTTTTTTGTAGAAGTTTTATACTTTTACATTTAAATTTAAATCTGTGACCCATTTTGATTTAATTTTTTGTATAAGTTTTGAGATTTAGATTAGGGTGTTTGTGTATTTTGTTTTGTGTGTGTGTGTCTGTGTTTAGGGTTTTTGTTGTTTTGCCTACAAATTCCAATTGCTCAGGCAACGTCTGTCGAAAAGGATATCTTTCTTGCATTAAATTGCTTTGCCCACTTGTAAAAAATCAGTGGTTGGTACTTGTGTGGGCCTGTTTCGGGGTTTTCTATTCTGTTCTATTGATCTTTCTGTCTATCTCTCCACCAATATCAGTATCTTGATTACTTTAGCTACCTAAGTCTTGAAATCTGTTAACATAATTCCTCCAACTTTATTCTTCTTTTTTGAATTTGTTTTAGCTATTCTCATGTCCTATGGACCTCGGACAAGAATCAAACATGAGCCCTAGCTGGTTTGGCTCAGTGGATAGGGTTGGCCTGCAGATTAAAAGGTCCCAGTTTCAATTCCAGTCAAGGGCATATACATCCTCCCCAGGGAGGGCTTGTGCAGGAGGCAACCAATCAATGTTTCTCTCACATCGATGTTTCTCTCTGTCTTTCCCTCTCTCTTCCACTCTCCCTAAGAATCAATGGAAAAATATCCTCAGGTGAGGGTTAATCCCAAAAAAAGATGAATTCTTCATCTAGTATCAATCGCAACTTAGATTATAGGTACTGGTGCACAGAACAGAGGCTGGATTGATGTTCAGCTATCTCAGCAGCCCCATGTATAAGTCGAAGGAAAGGTCCAGGGCAGGTGCCAATCTACCCTGCTTTGGGCTCACAATACTTTTATGACTGTCAGGTCAACCTCCTTCCCCAGAGGGGTTTGCCACTCACTGCCAATGTTTCTACCCACCTTCACACCACTCAGCCTAGCCTATAAGGAAGCACTATTAAAGTAAAAGACACACCCCTTCTGTCTCATCCCAGACATGAGGTCCTTTCCTATCTTCCCTGGAAAGGACAGTGTGAGATTTGCATCCAAGAGAAGTGCACACTTGAGGCGGCAGAGCAGGCAGACAAACCTGTTTCAAACCTTCCCCCTGGAGAAAGGCCATGGTACCCGCAGACAGGGGTTTCAAAGATGCCCAGCCTAAGCCCAGCTTTTGTCAGAGCTTCACAGCTCCTAACACCTGCCTTCCTGTAATGCCGGTGGTCTTGATCTGGCATCTAGAAGGGTTCAGCAATCTGGAGAAGGCGCTGTGCTGATTTACCCACCTCCCAACCCACTTACGGTTTCAGATACGCACTCGTCGTTCATTCACTCAGGAAACACTCACTAAGTGGCGTCTGTGCTGAGCACGGGGCTTGACCTCAGGCGTGTGGTCATAAATAAGGTGCCTGGTATGTGTGTGTTTGGGGGATTGGTGGGAAGGGGGCAGTGCCTGAAGTAATTACACAATCACGTGATATGAACCACACCTTCTTAACAGCGACACGTTGTGAAGCCAACCAGAGCTCACTTTGAATCCCTGTTCTATCTTCATCTTTTGTGGCCCTCCTGCCTAAGGATGCACACACAGTGAGCCCCACCTCCAGGCGTGGATCTAAGGAAAGGGCCACACAGTCCCTGGGAGAGGCATGGGGTTCTTTGGGTAGGAAATGGCAGGTCCCAGCTACCCTGGCTAAGGCACCGGGCATGAATCAGGGAGGGATCTTTTCTAGGTGGTGGGATCCAGAAGAGGGCCACTGCCTGGTGTGTTTGGCTCTGGCTGGCTGGCAGTGTTAAGAAGGCTGCAGGGCAGCTCATGGGCCTTGTTCAAGTTGGTTCTTACTCATCAGTTAGTTTGCTCTCAAAACACATAGATTTCCCACACTGGGAAATCCGAGGAGAGTCCAAGGATTTCCCCAGTATATAAGCATAACACAGGTGGGTCCTGAGGCAAATGCAAATGAAAGCTCATAAATTACACCAGTATGTCTGAATATGTAAGTTATGAATCTAGTTAACAAACAGAATAAATGAAATATATCCTATTGCCCTTTATGAACTATCCCTTCGTGATCGCCTGAAAGGTCAGATCTGAATTGACAGTCCTTGGATTCTTCAGAGTTCCACGCAGGAAAAGGAAGCATGAAGGAGCTGGCTCAGCCCACGGCCCGCTTCTCTCCTTGTCCATCCAGTCTCTCTCCCCATCCATCTCAACTCTCGCCTCTTCCATCCCTCCTCTCTCCCCATTCATCCCTCCTCTATCCCTCCCATCCTTCCTCTCTCCCCATCCATCCCTCCTCTATCCCATCCATCCCTCCTCTCTCCCCATCCATTCCTCCTCTCTCCCCATCCATCCCTCCTCTATCCCATCCATCCCTCCTCTCTCTCCATCCATCCCTACTCTCTCCTCGTCCATCCCTCCTCTCTCCTCATCCATCCCACCTCTCTCCTTGTCCACCCCCAGCTCTGCCCCACAATGCAAGGATTCTCACATGCACAGACATGGACACCAAAGCCTGAACATCCAAGATCTGCCACACTCTTCCTGCCTAAGGATCCAGAGTGAGCCCCACTCTCCAGGGTGGACCTAGAAAAGGCCCATGCAGTCCCTGAAAGCAGGCAAGGGGGTTCTTTGGGCAGGAAATGGCAGGTCCCACCTACTCAAATCACAGTCTAGGAAGCTGGGTAGAGGCATGGGGCCTCCACAGTTCCTAGGCAGATATCTCTCTCTTGCCCCCCATGAACCCCTCAGCCCATGGGAAGGGACCTAGCCAGAGGAAGCCTAGAGGAAGATCAGGATTAGAGAAGGGGGGGTCTCTCTCTCCAGAGTCTGGGGGTGGAAATACTGAATTGGGAGGAAATGATCTCTGTGGGTCAGAGTGAACTCCTCTGTCTCTCGGTCATGCACCATGTTCACGGAACACTCCGTCCTCTGAGCTCGCTGCTCAGAACACCGCGCTGCTTGTTCTCTTGTTAGATAAAAGAAGCCTAGAGACCGGGGTTTAGGATAACAATACGTGGAAGACACCTCTAGAATCTTCTCTATTCCCAGTCAGAATTCTTTTTTTTTATTTTTATTGATTTTTTATAGAGAGGAAGGGAGAGGGATAGAGAGCTAGAAACGTCGATGAGAGAGAATCATCGACCAGCTGTCTCTTGCACACCCCCTACCGGGGATGTGCCCACAACCAATGTAGATGCCCTTGACCGGAATCGAACCTTGGACCTTTCAGTCTGCAGACCGACGCTCTACCACTGAGCCAAACCGGTTTCCGCCCCAGTCAGAATTCTTGAATGTTCCCCGTGGGCGAGCTTTCTCTTCATTCAGATGAAACAGGCTTTTCTGTCCCTCAGAATGGAACACCATTGGAAGACACACACACATACTCATTCCTTCAATGCCTTAAATCAGTGAACAGCAGCAACAACTAGCATTTACTGGCAACATGCTGTGTGCAGGGCCCTGTGCTTTACCTTTTCTCACTTCATTCTTACCCCACCCTGAGTCAGCACCCATCACCCCAATGTTACAGGCAGGGAGCCAGCATTCGGAGAGGTGCAGGAAATGTATCATTTACTTATGAATCGGTAGACTTGTGTACTTTGCCACTTCTTAGTTCTTAGAAACTTTCGGATCCTTGGGGCTGTGGGCTCCTGAGCATCCAAGGGCATCTCAGTCAACTTACCCAGAAATCCAAGGATTTGGCTCTCTTCGGTCCCTGTTCCCCCAGTCCATTCACCCCCAGAACAGACCAACTCTCCCAGCCCAAGGATTCTCCCACGCTCCAGGTGTCTGCTGTGTCTTTAAATCTCAGTTTTCCGCGTGTGCTGCTCAGTCCCTTCCTGACCCGACACCCCTTCCTGCAGCCGGAAGATGAGGAACCGTCTTCAAAGCTGCAATCATCCCTCCCTCCATCACTGTGGCCCAGCCTCGGGGGTGTCTCCCTGCCACCATAGATTTCTCCCGTGCCATCTCCTCACCCTCAGTCCCTCTGGAGCACTGTTTCTCACGATTGACAGGCACAAGAAACAGCTTTGCGAGTTTTAATGGAATGTGGGAACTAACCAACTAAAAGCAAAGTCATTTCAACCCACAATTCCTATTTCTCTTCCAATTCAGTGTCCGAGTCTGGACTTAGGTTTTTTGGGTTTTCTGATTGGCGCCAGAGTGGTCCAGGGGTACGGTCCATCAATCGTTACCGGATTCATTGTTAGGTAACGACTGAGGATACAGCACCGCTTACGATTTGAGCAGCGTAGGACATGCTCTTCGCCATCTTCACACAGCAACCGGCATTTTCCATTCATCCAACAGTCTGCCACTTTCTCTAGGAACAACCATGTTAGTATCCTTCAAAGGGAGAGACAGCAGAAGCATAGAAGGACAGGGGGCAGGGAGGAAGAGGGCTGAGTCAGTAATGCGGGAGCCGGCCCCGGGAAAGGAGAAGAGACCTTAAAGGGGGACAGAACCGAGACACGTGTTCCAAAATTGGGAATGACAAGGGATTTTTTCAAAAGCCTTTTTTAGACATCCTACCCTTCTCTCTTCCTATCCCCCAACCTCCTCCTCCTCCTAATTTTGGGATCAATTGCTGCCAATGGCACTAATGGGGCTTGGGGGTGATGGAAAAAGGACACACACACACGCACACACACACACACAAAAAAAGACAAAACCTATAATATTAGGGGGTGAAGGGACCCAATTACATTTCAATAGATCTGGCTCTTTATCAATAGTCAGTCTAGCCCTATCTAACAGAAGCCCAAGAAGCCCCAGCTCCAGCTACAACCCAATCTGCAATTCTCCTTGACCCCATATTCACCCATTTCAAACTTAAAACCCAGCCCAATCTTAATTAGAACTCTCAGACTTACCCAGCTCAATGCCCCTTGATCCCCAACTAACAAGCCAAACCCAAATCTAATCACGTCACCAGCCTCAGTTCTGAGCAGTAATCCCTCACCAAGCTGAACCTCTAATAAACTTCTTGCACCATCCAGTACCAACTCTCAGTTTCAGCCTAACCCCACCCCCACCCCCATCTAACTCCCAACACCAGCCCCGCACACCCCAAGTCCCCTCCCCTCTCCAGCCCACCCCAAACATCTAGAAGCCCAATTCTTCACCTCTGGCTCATCTGAATCTTCCCTCTCTCACTCCAACCCTAAGGTCTTTCTCCCCCATCTCAACTCCACCCCCAGCCTTCAATCAAATCTCCCAACTCCCCCCAAAAGTCCTCAACCTGCACCAAGCATGTCAAACTCACAGCCTGCCGACTATGTGCCTCATTTCTTCAGCCCAAGTTAGCCTTTGAGTTCGACAGGCTGGACCTACACCCAACCCTTCGCTCCTGAGCCCGCTCCCAAGATCCCACCCGCACACTATCCTGCCCTTAAGTGTCAGATGCTCCAAACATCTCCCCACCACCAGAAAGAAAGAAAGGAAGGAAGGAAGGAAGGAAGGAAGGAAGGAAGGAAGGAAGGAAGGAAGGAAGGAAGGAAGGAAGGAAGAAAGAAAGAAAGAAAGAAAGAAAGAAAGAAAGAAAGAAAGAAAGAAAGAAAGAAAGAAAGAAAGAAAGAAAGAAAGAAAGAAAGAGAAAAAGCATCAGGGAGAGGTGTAGACAGGAGATGATTATGGGAAGACCCCCCCCAAAGCCTTGTGAAATGAGGGAGGGCTGAGGATGCTGCCCGCAGTGAGGAGGAAGGGGAGGCGGAGAAGTTCACGGCCCGGATTCTTGAGAGAGCCCCACGCTACCTGATACCTCCGGCTGGATGGCCAGGAGGATGACAAGCAGGAGTAGAGCCCTCATGACTGGCAGGTCACGGGAGAAGGAGGCGGCTGTGGGGCCGGGATGGAACGAGTGCTCGGTGGGCCGCCGGGATGAGCCTGGTTTTTAAGGGCGGCGCCGGGGGCAGCGGAGTGCGGCGGGAGGAGATTGATGGGCGGTCAGCCAGGCCAGAGGACAGTGTGTAGCAGATGTGGCGGCAGCAAAGCACAGGGCGAGCGCGTGGGGGGCTGGCCAGCGCCCAGGCCCCAGTGGCTTTTCCTCCGGCAAGGAAGGGGGCTTTATGAGGCCCACCAGGGGATTATGTAATTAATGTGTAAATACATATCAAGAAGCATCTACAGTAAAGAACAAAATCATTCTCAGCTTCCTTTTCAAATTAGTTAGCTACTTTATCGTGGACACGGTGTCTGCGTTCTAACAAAAAGACACGCACATGTATCCTTTCTGAACCTTGGCGGGGCTTGTTCTTCCTGCAGCGTTGCCCTGCGGACCCCAAGGCTGGCTTGTGCTCAGCTTTCAGTCTCACACACACCTCCTTGGAGAGGCTTTCCTGCGCTCCCCCCTGCAGCCGCTCTGCAGCACAGCAGCTTGTTTCATGACCTTCAAAGACTTATTCATTTCGGTTTGGTTTTGTTTTTACATGTTTAGTCTTCGACTCTTCCATAAGAATGTCAGAAATTTACCTTGGGATGCCAGTGCCTGTCGCATCAGCTGGTATTAGTAAGTGTAACTAGAGTATAATTGAGATGTTAATTCAACTGTTTCAACCAATATCTGTTTTCCCCAAACAAGGATTCCAAAAGGCAGACACTGGCTTCTTTCTCATGTAAAAGTCTGGGCAAGCAGTTACGTGTAGCAGCGTCACAGGAGCGAGATCCCTCCTGGCTGGGTGCTCTGCCCGCCTCACAGGCGGCTCCCCGGGTGAGCCAGGAGGGCTGCTCCATTCCCACCGTCAGGTCCCCATGGCAGCCATCAGGGGCGGGCAAAGGAGGAGGACAGCCGTCAGGGGGAGGACAGAGTGCACACCTTCCCCACACACACACCCTTTTACCTCCTTCCCCCTTCACCTCCCCCCCTAGGGCCCCAATGGGAATCGCCACACATCAGTCATTTTCACTCCAGGCCATTGGCCTGGCTCACGCAGTTGGCCACACCCGGCTGCAAGGTGGGCTGGAAACCTTTTCTTTATTCTGGCAGCCGGCTCCTTAAATTCAGGGGTTACCTCCCTAAGAAGGGGGGGACAGTTGCTGAAGAGCAGCTAGACATCTCTGACACACCTGGGACATGGCAGGTCCTTAATACGTATGTGTAGGCCGAATAAATAACAGGCACTGCGTTAGCTATGAGGAGTGTTCTAACAGGGAGGCAGCCCCAGTCCGCCTGGAGCCGTGGTCGGCAAACTGCTGGGAGAAGAACGGAGAACAGAAAGCAGACTTCCACAGAGGAAGATCAGTAAATAGCTGTAGCTGTGAATGTTGGTAGCAGAAGGGGAGACTTGGAGGCAGATGAGGCAGACACCAATCATCATGGGAGGGAAACAGACCTGCCACCTGAGTTTGTGCCCTGACCAGGAATCTAACTGGTGACCTTTCGATGCACAGGACGACACTCAACCAACTGAGCCACACCAGCAGGGGCAGATGTTTTTTTACCCAGAAAAATCACTCTGACAGGTGATGCTGAAGACAATTACCAGAGTGAGGGAGATTGTAATTTCTCTTAGGAGAAATTACAAGGCCTGCATTGTAGCCGAGAGAGCGTACACATAGAGGGTGTGAGAAGAAAACCATCACTAAAAGCTGGAACCCTCAGAGGAGATCCCTCCCAACCACAGTAACCAGCTAGAGAGAGCTGACTCTCTGCTAGTTTGGTGAGAAGGATTTCACAGGTGTAATCTCCTCTCTGTCTCACAGTCACCAGAAAGAGTTTTCCCCCGTTGAGCTGATTTGAAAACTAAAGTTCAGAAGAGCTAATGTTTTGCCCAGGTGACCATTTGAGGAATCCAGGATTTGAACCCAGGTCGACTGCCTCCCAGTTACGGTGCTTCCGCTCACCACCCAGTCTCCTGCTGTTTCTTCAGACTTGGGCCAGCTGGGGTCCCAGATCCATGAGGAAGCCAGTCTGAAAGAAGTCTCTAGGAATTCTTGCCTAGAAAAACTTGAGGAGGGTCTACAGAGAGAAGGTCAGGGGAAGTCAGAGTCACTCTGGTTTGTACCTTCATTATTTTATAACAGTGCTGTTGAAGTTACGTGCTATAAAATCCACTCCTTAAGTGTACAATGCAATGGCTTTTTGTAAGTTTATAGTTTCATTACCATCACTACAGTCCAATCTTAGAACACTTTCTTTTTCTTTTTTTCTTTTTTAAAAAATATATTTTATTGATTTTTTGCAGATAGGAAAGGAGAGAGATAGTTAGAAACATCGATGAAAGAAAAACACTGATCAGCTGCCTCTTGCACATGCCCTACTGGGGATGTAACCGCAACCAAGGTACATGCCCTTGACTAGAATCGAACCTGGGACCTTTCAGTCCACAGGCCAATGCTCTATCCACTGAGCCAAACCGGTTAGGGCAAATCTTAGAACATTTTCATCACCCAAAAAATATCTTCCCATACCAATCTGCAGTCACTACTCATCCCACCCCAGCCATGATGGAACTGATGTTTATGATAATACCATCGGCTATGTGTTGAGCATTGTCTGGGGTTAATTCTCTCAAGGAAATGTGTCTGACTAAGGAGGAAACTGTGGCTCAGAGAGGTGAAATGACTGAGCCAGGGTCACTGAGAGGGTCAAGATTCAAACCCAGGACTCTGGGCCCAGACCAAGAAGAAGATTCTGAGGAATGTGTTTGTAAAGATGTGGGAGATGTAACATTGTTTAAGCTGAGGAGAAATACACTGTATAAACAGAGATAATGAACACATAGAAGAGAGAGGGGTTTGCTGATAGAGAAAATTCAACGGAAACAGAAGGGAGTGGATTAAACAAATTAAATGCAAACACTGGACTTCAGTAGAGAGAGCTCTCTTGTAAGAGGGTGGGGGTTTTATAGAAGGACTGCATAGCACTGATCTTACAACCTCAAACTTTTATGTCAAACGGATCTGAATTCAAATCCTGCCTCTGCTACCTGTGTGGCTGCTATAAATATGTATCTGTTTTGTTTTGTCGTCTACCATCGGTATCCACCTTCCCATTTGGGAGAAGTCCCCTCACCATCACAGTCTGAGGAGGGGCAGTGCCAACTCTTAAAGTTCAAGTACTTGTTTTCCTGCCTCTCTTGCAGGGAGGATGTGAGCACATGGCAGAGGCTCAGCCAATCAGATGCCCCCATTCTGTGTGTTGTTGTTTTTTTTAATCAGATGCTCATAATTCCAAGAAACAGGAACACTGGAGGATTTATTTCAGCAAAAGAGCCCACCGTGATATCCAGGGTCCGAGGCAGCAAGGAGGCAGAGCAAGTGGAAGTGGAACTCAGGGTCCCAACCAATGGGGTTTGGTGGCAACTGTATGTTCCCTGAACTGGGTCTTAGGGTGATTTTTCATTCTGGTTCTACCTACCCACCTCCCTGCCTGTTTTTAAAGCCTGATTATGCAACCCCTGAGCGGGCAGATAGCCAGAGGGTTTCCTTGCTAAAAATTGTAATTAATACAGTGACTATGGGCAAATTGTTTAATTTGGGGAGATAATACTAATGTCTGCCTCATGCTTTCTTTTTTTTTTAATATGTTTTTTATTAATTTTTTTTTGTTTGGGGAATTTTTTGAAGAGAGAAGAAGGGAGAGGGAGAGAAACATTGATGTAAGAGAGAAATCTACTGGGAATCAAGCCTGCAATCCAGGAATGTGTCCTGACCACAAGTCAAGCTAGTGACCTTTTGGTGCAGGGGATGGTGCTCAAAAAGCTGAACCATACTAGCCAGGGCTCATGATTTTATAGGACATTTAATTGATAATAAAATGCCTATCCTGTGTTTAGCACAGTGCTGGGTAGATAGTGCTCGATTCACTTTTTTTTTTTTTTAATAAGTTTTTATCGTTCATATTATTACAAATGTTCCTTTCCCCCCCCCCCCCCACCATTGCTCTCCTCCACCAGGTTCCCACCCCACCCTCTGCCCTTTCCCCTCTCCCCATTGTCCTCATCCATAGGTGCACAGTTTATGTTCAGTCTCTTCCCACGACCCCCTCTCCCCTTTTCCCCAAGAATCGTCAGTTCACTCCCCTTCCATACCTCTGATTCTATGATATTCAACAGTTAATATTGTTCATCAGATTTTTTAAATTTCCTTGTTTTTTAGATTCACTTGTTGATAGTTACGTATTTGTTGTTCATAATTTTTATCTTTGTTTACTTTCTCTTCTGAAAGAACCCCCTTCAGCAATTCATATAATTCTGGTTTGGTGGTGATGAACTCCTTTAGCTTTTTTTTATTAGTGAAGCTCTTTATCTGGCCTTCGATTCTGAGTGATAGCTTTGCAGGGTAGATTATTTTTGGCTGTAGGTTCTTACTATTCATCACCTTGAATATTTCTTGCCATTCCCTTCTGGCCTGCATGGTTTCTGTTGAGAAATCAGCTGACAATCATATAGGTGCTCCTTTATAGGTTACTACCTTCTTTGCTCTTGCTTCTTTTAATATTCTCTCTTTGTCTTTTGCTCTTGGAATTTTAATAATGATGTGTCTCGGTGTGGTCCTCTTTGGATTCCTTTTGTTTGGAGTTCTGTGCACTTCCTGGACTTGCAAGTCTAATTCTCTGACCAGGTGGGGGAAGTTTTCTGTCACTATTTCTTTCAGTATGTTTTCGATATCTTGCTCTCTCTCATCTTCTGGGACCCCCATAATTCTGATGTTGGTTCGCTTGAAGTTGTCCCAGAGGTTTCTTACATTATCTTCAATTTTCTGGATTCTCTTGCCTTCTAGCTTCTGTGGAGGAGTGTCTTCTGGCTCTTTATGTTCCAAATCTTTGACTTGATTCTTGTGATCTTCCCTTCTGTTTTTAGGACTCTGTAAAATATTTTTTATTTCAGACAATATATTCTTTATTTCTTGTTGACTCCTTGTTAATTCTAGTTGATCTCTTTTCATGTCCTCATAGGTCTTATCCATCTTTTCTAGGAAATTCTTGAAAAACCTTATAAGCGTAGATTTGAACTCTATATCCAGACGCTTTTTGTCCTCCATTTCTTTCGTTTGTGATCTATTTTGTTGTCGCATTTCGCAGTTACAGATGGGATGGGGTTTCAGGGTGGAGCCTGCAGCTTTGGCTTCCGTCAGCCCCGCCCCATGCGGGTCCTTCAGTGCTCGCTGCCAGCGCCTCTGAGAGAAAGGTGCCCTCGATTTTCACCTGCTGCCATACAGTCTATGCTCTCCCACAATGAGCCCGGTATTGGGGTTCAGTTCAGTTGGAAGTGGAGTTGGAGGTGGCGTTCAGAGCAGTCTGGAGCCCCAGTCTCCTTCCCGTCAGGGCAATCCCACGGCACAGCCGACCGTCCCTTCTCTGCGCACAGTGTGAGCGCCTCCGGGACCTCCTTTCGCCTCTCCCCGGGGTTCCGCCTTACAGCCCAGCTCCCTATGGCTGAGCCTGAGTCCCCAGGGTCTGGCCTAAAACTGGGGTTCAGAGCAGTCGGGGGCCCAGCACAGTCGGAGTTTTATCTCCTTCCCACTAGGGAATGCCCGCCAGGCACTCGGCCTCCCTCCTCTCCGGCTCCATCCTCTCCGCGCTCCGCGTCTCCGTACCTTGGGCTTTTCCAGCTCCTCCGCGCCTCCTTCTGGTTTTCTCCTTGCTTCTCACTGTAGAATTTCCAGTCAGTCAACCTTCCTGTAGTTCTGGGCAATGTCCGTTTTATATTTTAGTTGTATTTTATTGAAATTGTTGTGTGCGGCTGCGGCTAGGTGTTCACCTGGGCGCAGCCATCTTGGATCCTCCCCTCAATTCACTTTTGTTTTGAAGGGTCAAAGAAGGGAATGGGAACCTTGAGTGGGTTGAACCTCTATTGTCTCATTGAAAGTGGAGCTAAGTTCCTTTGTTGGGTGAAGGGATGGGGCTTGGAGAAAATGGACAGTCTAGGAAAGCCATTCTGGGTGACACAAGAGAATCACCCATAAACGCAGAGCTGAGAGGTGGAAATCTGTGATCAGGACTGGAGGGCCCAATAAGAAAACTGAATGTGTGCTCAGGACCCCAGCAGGGTATGGGTCAAAAATAAAGTCAGAAAATCTCCAAGAACCCACTTTAATTTTAGCCTACAAGAATACTTTGTTAAAAAAAAAAAAAGAAAAAAAAAAAGAATGCTTTTATCATCCTGTATAATAAAGAAGTAATATGCAAATTGACCTTCACGCCCTCACACAAAATGGACACAAGATGGCCTCCACAAGATGGCCAGCAGGTGTGGGCAATCAGGCCTGCAGGGGAGGGCAATTGGGAGGGACAAGGCCAGCAGGGGAGCAGTTAGGCGTCAATCAGGCTGGCAGGGGAGTGGTTAGGGGGTGATCAGACTGGCAGGCAGAAGCAGTTAGGGGCAATTAGGCAGGCAGGCAGGCAGTTGGGAGCCAGCAGTCCTGGATTGTGAGAGGGATGTCTGACTGCCCGTTTAGGCCTGGTGGGACCAGGTCTAAATGGGCAGTCAGACATCTCTCAAGGGGTCCCAGATTGGAGAGGGTGCAGGCTGGGATGAGGGACATACATACCCCTGTGCACAAATTTCATGCACCAGGCCTCTAGTCTGTATATATAAAAGCCTAAGCAACTGACCCACCAACTGAAAGACCAGTCGACTGTTTGCTGTGATGCACACTGACCATCAGGGGGCAGACACTCAATCCAGGAGCTGCCCCTGGTAGTCACTGAGCTCTCACAGCCACAGCAGGAGTGTCACTCAGCTGACCGGAAAGCAGCGCCAGACGCAGGGCTGGCTGGCGAGCACTGACTGACCGGGCTGGAGCCTGCAGCAGGCGGGAGCAGCAGGCAGGAGTGGCAGGCGGCATTGGACTGCCAGCTTCAGCCCAATCCCCGCAGGCCACCCCGAGGGGCCCCATTGATACACGAATCCATGCGCTGGTCCTCTAGTTTTGAATAAGTAAAATTTTATTTCAGAGTTGAGTGTTGTATTTTGAATTCTACTTGGGCAGCACTGTAAACCTCTCTGTGTTTAAGGTCACTCACTCAGTGTTTGCAAGGATTTGATCTGTGTGCAGTGTTGCTTCCCAGGATGAGGGAGTTTGGGGTCATGACCCAGCAGGGCCATGGAGGTGCCAGGTGTTTGGTTTGGTCCAGGGTTTGGGGAGCCACGTGCCCTTGACTACCTCATTCAGTGTCTGCAGGACTCAGCATCGAGTGAGACAACATAGCACAATGTTGGTAAGCCTTCATTCTAAAGTTAGTCTCCTGCCAGTGTTACTTTGTTTTGAAATTTTAACTCTGAACCTATTTCCTCAGCTATATTGTGGAGGTAGTATTATAATAGTGCTTACTTCATAGGGTTGTTAATGTGGATCCAATGAGTGAATACGCATAAATCACTGAGAATAACACCTGACACTGAGTGACTGTAATGTTATCATCGCAGTAAACTAGAAATTCCCATCTGGAGATGTCAGACCTTTCTTATTACAACTCTTTGCGATGTTTCATAAGCCCCCTTTTGAATCCTTATATGCACAAATTGCCCAAAGAATGAGAAATGGCCTTGATTAAAATAAAGAAAAATGGAAAAAGATAGTTTTTTGTTGTTAATCCTCATCTGAGGATATTTTTTCCCCATTGGTTTTAGAGAATGGAAGAAAGGGGGAGAGACAGAGAGAGAGAGAAACATCGATGTGAGAGAGACATGTTGATTGGTTGTCTGCCGAGGATCCAGGGCCTGGGATCGAGCCTGCAACTGAGGTATGTGCCCTTGACCAGAATGGAACATGGGATCCTACAGTCGTTGGGCTGACACTCTGAGCCAAACTAGCTAGGATAAAAAAGATAGTTTAATTGCTATAGCACATTTATGTTTGAGTGCCTGGGTCTATGTTTGTTTTGCACTTTGTTTATATGTACTTGGTTGTATGTGTGTAAATTTTGCATATCTGTGTATGCTCAAATTTTATATGTCTTATGTATATTTTGTGTGCATGTGTTATTTGTATGTAGTTTGTGTATGAGTATTTGCATGTGCATGTGTAAGTATTTTATACTTGCATGTAGTTGTGTGTGGACATGTAATGATGTGTGTTTGCATAATTTTAGTACATATCTGCATATGTATTTGTTCTCAGTTCCTTTGCTCCGCTCTCTCCCCTACATTCTATGACTGGAACATGGCAGTTGCCCAGTGATTTTTCTGTTAAGCTTGGAGATATGATCCAAAGCTAAGAGAAGTGCCTGAAGGGGGAGCGAGGAGCAGGAGCTACCGAGGTGGCCAGTAGGTAGAAGCCATGGTGAGCGAAGCGGGCAGGAGACAGGGAAAGCAGCAGGCCTGGTGGGACAGCCAAGTTGTCCCGGTTACTGTGTGATATCTCCTGGGGCCCACCAGGACCAGAACAGACTGTAGCCTCCACCTTTGTAATGCCTCCCACATGGGTACAGCCTGGCCTGGCCAGTTCGCTAAGACCAGCAGCATTCACCCCCTGAAATCTGTGCAGTTGCTTTTTTAAGTTTTTAAAGGGCCACTCACTCCCTGCAGCCTGAACTCCTCGGTGGGGTCAGAAACTAGTTACCAAGTTCCCAGAGAGGTCCCACCCAGGCCAGGTACTTTTAAATTTTTTATTTATTTATTTGTATATTTTTAAATATATTTTTATTGATTTCAGAAAGGAAGGGAGGAGAGAGAAATAGAAACATCAATGATGAGAGTGAATCATTGATTGGCTGCCTCCTGCATACCCCACACTGGGGATCAAGTCTGAAATCCAGGCATGTGCCCTAATGGGGAATCGAGCCATGACCTCCTGGTTCAGAGGTTGATGCTCAACCACTGAGCCACGCTGGCCAGGCTGGCTGTTTTGAAGCTTATTTTGTCTGGTATAAGTATTACTAGCCCAGCTTTTTTTTTTTTTTTCTTCATTTGCATGAAATATCTTTTTCCATCCCTTTACTTTCAGTTTGGTGTATCTTTTGATCTCAAATGGGTCTCTTGTAGACAGCATATGTACAGGTCTTGTTAACGTATCCATTCAGCTGCCCTATGTGATTTGATTAGAGCATTTAATCCATTTATATGTAAGCTATGGTGGGTGCTGCAAAGGAGAAGCACAGGGTGCAACTGGCAGGGTCAGGTCCAAAGGAGGTGCCTAGGGTGCAGCATTACAAGAGGCACTTGCATGCCCCTAAGAGTGAGTGCCTCCTCAGATGCCATGTCACGGGCACCTCTCTCTCCTCACCTAGTCCTTCCCCTGGCAACCAGAAAGATCCAAGGGGGAGGGAAAACAGTCCAGGTTAAAGGAAGGCTGTGGGGGCAGCATTCCCTGGGAGCGGTTCTCTGTGCTCTGATGGACACTCAGCATCTGAACCCCTTCATCTGGGAGGGACTCTATTCT
Organism: Pipistrellus kuhlii; assembly: GCF_014108245.1. Classification (NCBI taxonomy): domain Eukaryota; kingdom Metazoa; phylum Chordata; class Mammalia; order Chiroptera; family Vespertilionidae; genus Pipistrellus; species Pipistrellus kuhlii. Next base: position 54,992,265 of record NW_023425562.1, on the reverse strand, counting down.
CTGGGTCTTCGTGGAAAGGAGCACTGACCGCCCAGCACAGAAAGCACTGAAGACAAATCTCCTTCTGTGCCCCTTGGGGACTAGCAGGCAGGCACATGACCCAAACCTGGCCAACTGGACACTCTCACAAAGAACTCTGAATTTTAAAACATTAAACCCAAACCACATTAGCAATGGCAAGAGATCAGGTGTGATGCTATTGTCCAGGGCTAGGATGGCCGTGCGGGTGGTGGACTCCTGGTAGGTAATTCCTGCTATCCACTCCCCCTTGGACCTGCCAAGCCCAATTGTCCAGACTTCAGTTCATTCTGTGAACTACAGGCTATCCTTTTAAGAAATTCCTTTTCTGCCCTTGGTGTCTCCGACAAATTCTAACCATCACATTCAATAATGAAAGACACACAGCAGGCTAAGAATGGATTCTTATGTTCATCCCACATTCTTCTGGCCTCCTTGACTGCCTCTAAAATACCCAGAGACCGAGCCCCATAGCCTGCCTCTGCTTTACAGACTCTAAAACTACACTGTCCATACAATAACCACTAGCTATATGCATTTAGCGATGTAAGTTTAAAGATAAATTAATTTAAATTAAAAATTCAGTTCACCAGTCATACTAGCCAAACGTCAAGTGCTCATTAGCCACATGTGGCTAGTGGTTACCATATAACAGGGTCAGGTCTAGAGTGAGGCTCAAACAATGTAAGTCCAGGACAACACAGACATAGATAGAACACTTCCATCACTGCAGCAAGTGCTACTGTGCTGGCCTAGAAGACAAGCGTCAGATGGATGGAATGAACATCCCTCATTTCTACCACTTGGGATCGGCCGTGAGGGCCAGCAGGCTAGGAGCTATGTTTTGTTTTTTGTTTTTAATATATTTTATTGATTTTTTTTACAGAGAGGAAGAGAGAGGGATAGAGAGTTAGAAACATCAATGGGAGAGAATCATCGATCAGCTGCCTCTTGCACACCCGCTACTGGGAATGTGCCCGCAACACGCCCTTGACTGGAATCGAACCTGGGACCTTTCAGTCCTCAGGCCGATGCTCGGTGAGCCAAACCGGTTTTGACAGGCTAGGAACTATGTGCAAGACTGAGATTATTACCACCCACTGGTCTATCCTGTTTCCTTAACACCCTCCCCCTGCAATACACACACACACAACTTTCTTCCTTCCTATTTATTTCTAAGTACACGTGGTGGAACTGCCAGACACAAACTGGGTAAGCCAAGAATGGTTTAATAGGACTGTGGGATGCAGCGATGTTAGACTCCAGGTTGGCCTGGAGCTGCCGGGCTGCACGGGTTACCCCAGGCTTCCAGTTGAGTTTGAGGATTTAGTGTTGACAGGCAAGTACTTCGGATTCACACAGCACTGGGCCTCAGGATTGCACAATATGTAGAATACTTCGCCCGCTTCACACATGGTTCTGCAAACTCCCTTGCGACCCCAGCACTTCATGACTGAAATTAAAAGGGAAAGAGGGGGCAAGCTTAGTCTTGAAGTAAAGCAGAGATCGGGGGAAGCCGGAGGCCAAAGCAGAGAAGACAGGAGTAAGGGAAATAGGACATATGTGGAAAGAAGCCTTCATGTGGCATCTTTCAGGTCTAGGGGAGATTGTAGGTCATCATCCTTTCTTTTCCCAGTGACAACCTCGAAGTCCTCCTCGCTCAGCGGCCTGGAACCTCCCTGGGGCAGGTAAGAGGTCTCCTCTCTCCAGGGTTCCATCGCTCTCATGTCATAAGATAGCCAGGTGCCCAGTATCAATGAGCTCCCGTTCCCTTTGTCCTTCAGTACCTTTCTGACCGCGTTACTGAGAAGGGACAGGGACTGGAAATACACCATGTGGACATCTGCAAGTCACACTTCCTTCTCTGCAACAGCCTGGGGCTTTTTGCTGCCGAGATCATTAGGAACAATTATTCTGGGGAACCTGCCACCCAAAGGAGATCCATTAAGGCTGCCTAAGAGAGTGGCATCAGAATCCTCAAACCATCGGAAATTCAGGAACCATTTCCATGGAGGCAATGAGAGATCAAAATTCAAACCTCCAGGGAATGTTTCAGAAAACTCCCATTTTCTCTGTACTCCATGCACTAATCTCTCTCCTCCTGGTACCCTGCTCCCCGCACCCCACCCCCAGGTCATGTTCATCCTCTTTTAGCCAGCCAGGGAGCAGTTCAGGATGGTCAAGTAATGGCCCCAGAAAGATCCGTTGGTACCAGAGAACCCGAACTTCCCCTTAGCGAGGAAGATCAGCCAAAGGCCTCAGTGGAGCCTGCCCAGCCTTTCTCCCAGCCCAAGCTGTTAGAGCCCGGGCGTTCCCTGCGTAGGCGCTGGGTTCCCTGAGCCACTTCCCTGGGGAGAGAGCCTGATTACCTTTGGCGGCCTGGGCCCATGTCAGGATAACGGTCAAAACCAGAAGAATGAGCTTCATGGATGATCGAAGACAGGAGGCTTCTGGGCTGGCAAGTCCAGCAGTCCAGACTGGTATTTATTGCTCCAAGGAACAGGGCAGAGCCATGGCCAGTGAACCAGAAAGGGAACAGTCATTTAAGATTAAATGGGCAGACAAGTAATCAACCACACTTCCAGAGGAGGCTGGCGGGGTGGGGGGATGGATGGAAGAAAAGTTAGCAAAGAGAAGACACAGCCTTATCTTTGAAAAGTTTTATAATGCAACTAGAGAGTGAAGGGGGAAATGGATTTTTTTAGAATTTATTTTATTGTTGGGAGTGTTACAGATGGCCTCCATTCTCCACTATTGCTCCCCCTCCATCCATCTCCCAATCCCCACACCCAGGCCTTCACCTGCCTGTTGTCTGTGTTCATAAATGCTTATAAGCTCTTTGATTAATCTTTTCCCGCCCGCCTTCCCTCTGAGATCTGTCTGTCTATTTCATGCTTCCATGTTTGCGGTCCTATTGAAGCATCCGTCTTATATAAAAACTGCTGTTTGAAATTTTAACCCTGCTATTTGGCTTCTCTAAATGCTTGCTTGCTTAAATAACAAGGAAAATAAGACTACTCCCACTTCAGAGAGGCCATTAAACCTTCCCAGGACAAAATTATCAGTGCTGGCACCAGGCCAGGCCTTTGGTTGAGGTCTCAAGGCCCCAGCACATAGGGGCTCTTTAAGAACTTGCAGAGGAGGCCGAAAACACCTCATATTTGGGAGACAGAGAAGGTAAAGACATATAAATAGGGAAAATTCCTCCATGTTGGGGCCCAGAATTTGAGAGACTTTTTCCTCTGGACTTGCTCATAATAAAATGTGACTCCAAACTCTCCGCCATTGTTTGATTATTCCGGTTCTCTGTAGCACTATCTTGTTCATCTATTTATTTTGCTCCTTAGATTCCACCTATAAGTGAGATCATGTGATACTTGTCTTTCTCTGGCTGGCTTATTTCACTTAGCAAAATACTCTCCAGGTCCCTCCATCTGTCTCAAAGGGTAAGAGATCCTTCTTTATCACAGCTGCATAGAGTTCCATTGTGTATTTTTTTTCTTTTTAATGTACCACAGGTGTGTTTTTTTTTACCCACTAATCTACTGATAGGCACTTGGACTGTTTTCAGATCTTAGCTATTGTAAATAATGCTACCATGAACATAGGGGTACGTATATTCTTTTGGTTGGTGTTTCGGAATTCTTAGGCTATGTTCCTAGAAGTGGACTCAAATGGCAGTTCCATTTTTAAGTTTTTAAGGAAACTCCATACTGTTCTCTACAGTGGCTGCGCCAGTCTGCATTCCACCGGCAATGTGCTAGAGTTTCCTTTTCCCCACATCCTCACCAGCACTTGTCATTTGTTGGTTTATTGGTGGTGGCCATTATGACAGGTGTGAGGTGATACCTCATTGTGGTTTTAATTTGCATCTTTCTGGTGATAATGATGTTAAGCTTTTTTTTTTTTTTTTTTTTTTTTTTTCGTACATCTGTTGGCCATCTATCTGTATGTCCTCTTTGGAAAAGTCTCTTTTGCCCATTATTTAATTGGATTGTTTGTCTTCTTGTTGATTTTATAAGTTCTTTGCATACTTTGGAAATTAACCCTTATCAGATGTATAATTACAAGTAAATATGGGATGGGTGTTTAAAACCAGTGCTGACTATAATAGTATCTTCATTTTTTGGAAACAGTTTGACAGTTTCTTTTTTTTTTAAATATATTTTTTATTGATGTAAGAGAGAGGAAGGGAGAAGGAGAGAGATAGAAACATCAATTATGAGGGATAATCATCAATCGTTTGCCTCCTGTGCACCCCCTACTTGGGATGGAGCCTACAACCTGGGCATGTACCCTGACCTGGAATTGAACCATGACCTCCTGGTTCATAGGTTGGTACTCAACAATGAGCCACACTGGCCTGCTGACAGTTTCTTACAAAGTTAAGCATGCATCTACCATACAACTCAGCAATTCCAATGTCAGATAATTGATCCAAGACATACACCAAAAAATGTTCATAAATTCTCATAGCAGCTTTATTCATCATAAGCAGAAACAACCTAAATGTCCATCAACTTGTAAGCAAGTAAATTGCATTATATCTATACAAATAGAATATTGCTCAGCAATAAAGAAATAACTGCTGTTTCACATGGTATGGAAGAACCTAAAAAGCATTTGACTGGGTGAGAGAAGCCAGACAAAAAAAGAGTAAGCTCATTTCTATGAAACTCAAAGAAAAGACAAATCCTATTGACAGTGACCAAAAAACATACGCACAGTTGCCTGGGGCTGGTGGGAGGAGGTGGGCATTGCCTGAGATGGGGCACAACAGAACTTTTAGGATGATAAAAATGTTCTGTACACGACATCAATACTCACCAAAAGTTACACCATAAAATGGGTGCATTTTATTTTATGTAAATTACTAGAGGCCCAGTGCATGAAATTTGTGCACAGGTATGGTCCCTATTGGCTGCTGGCTGCTGGCCAGGGCCTCCCTTCCCTCCGGCTGCCTAATGCCGCTGCTGCCGGCAAGGGCCTCCCTTTATTCCTAGGCATCTGATTTTGTTGTTGCTGCTGTTGTAACCATAAATGGTGTTTTTGTTGGTGGTGATGGTGGTGGTGTTTTAGTTTCTCTGGAAATGTTTTTAGTATTAATTCATTTCTGTTAAATGAGAAGAGAGAGAGAGGTGGTACTTCACTGTTCCTTGGGTTCTTTCCAGCAATAAAGACATCCTAGGATGTCCCAAATGTCTGTGGTTCATTCTAAGAATACTGAAGGGTAGAAGCAGACAGAAATACCTTGTTAGTTCCATCACCACTGGAAACTAAAATGTCAGCATTTGTGGAGTCAGATATGCAGGAGGGCCACAGAGCTCACTTTTCACAGTGCATATTTATTAGAACAAGCATCCTCCTAGATGGCAAAGGACAAGCCTTTTACTATGATTGTGACATTGTTTTATAATGTACTAGAGGTTCAGTGCACAAAATTCATGCACAGGCAGGGGGGCGGTGTCCCTCAGCCCAGCTTGCACCCTCTTCAAGGGATGTCCAACTTCCCGTCAGACATCCCTCTCACAATCCAGGACTGCTGGTTCCCAACTGCTCACCTGCCTGCCTCCCTGATTACCCCTAACTGCTTCTGCCTGCCAGTTTGATCACCCCCTAACCACTCCCCTGCCAGCCTGATTGATGCTTAACTGCTCCCCTGCCAGCCTGGTCACCCCTAACTGCCCTTTCTTACAAGCCTGGTCGCCCCCAACTTCCCTCTTCTGCCACCTTGGCTGGTGCCACCCGCTCACCTGCTCCACCATCCCTCCATGGTCCCACTCTCATTGGGACCCATTGGGGCCTGCAGTGCCTCCACTGCTGCCCTCTGCCAGCTCTGCATCGTCGATGCCCACCTTGTTCCACACCACCTCCTGGTGGTCAGCGCACATCTAACTCCTGGTCGGTCAAACTCCTGCCTGTGGGGACACGTGAGGAAGCAACCAATTGATGTGTTTCTCTTACATCGATGTTTCTCTGTCTCTCCCCCTCCCTTCCACTCTCTCTAAAAATCAATGGAAAAATATCCTCAGGTGAGAATTAAAACAACAAACAAGACTGCAGACTTGGAAAGGAAGAGTGTGTACGGAGTCTGTGAGGAAGACCATCTGAGAATGTGGAAAGGTAGGAAACTTTTGGCAGGAAGGGGTTCACACTGCGTGGACTTGGCCGTGAAGGCCCAAGACCCCCAAAACCCAAAACTGAACGTGTTCTCAGAAACCTGTCCTCAACACCAACCAAATGTGCTTGACCTTCTACGTAGGCTCTGGAAGTGCTGTGGTCCTTCACTTACCTCTGTTTGCCTCTCTTCCTGAACCACAAGTGGGTACCGCTACCGTCTCTGGCCTAGTGGCAGATAGGCTGGTATCTGATATTTCAAACCTCTGCTTCTGTTCTCTGTGAGGTCATTGCTGTTGCTTTGAGTCAGTGTTAACCAGAAGCCTCCTTGGCTGCAGTGTGCCTCTCCTAGAAAACTGAATCTTCTTTTTTTGTTTTTTAATATATTTTATTGATTTTCCACAGAGAGGAAGGAAGAGGGATAGAGAGCTAGAAATGCTGATGAGAGAGAAACATCGACCAGCTGCCTCCTGCACACCCCCTACCAGGGATGTGCCCGCAACCAAGGTACATGCCCTTGACCGGAATCGAACCTGGGACCTTTCAGTCCACAGACCGACGCTCTAGCCACTGAGCCAAACCGGATTCAGTGAAAACTGAACCTTCTTATGCTTCCAGTGGGTTTATCCCATCTTGGCCAGCACCCTGCCACTCCCTTATCAGGCCTCTGCTGCCCACCCTGTTATCCTCTGCTTCCAGCACTGCAGCTCAGGAAAGGAAATGCAGCTACAGGCCACTTCTCTGTAGGCTTTGGGGTGGGGGCATGGGTCGGGGTGGGTGGTAAGAAAAGAGGACAAAGCTATTGGCCCAAATAAGCTTGGAAATTTTCCTAGTTTCTATTACATTCCAGCTCTCTGGCTCCTGGTGATGGCCATGCTAAGGCTTTTTCTTCAAGTTATTGAAACTAGAAGACTGGTGCATGAAAATTCATGCACTGGAGGGGGGTGTCCCTCAGCCCAGCCTGCTCCCTCTCACAGTCTGAGAGCCCTTAGGGGAAGGCGACACCCCCATCACACCTCTGCTGCTGCCACTGCTGGCAGTGCAAGCCTCGGCCTGGCCCTGATTACCTGTGCCTTGGGCAACCCTGGGCGGCTGGGGGGCTGAGGAGACTGGGCACCGCCATCTTGTGGCTGTGGGCACCGCCATCTTTGAGGGCATGGCAGTAAATTAGCATATTTCCTCCTTATTGGTTGTGGGTGCCACCATCTTTGTGAGGGTGTGATGTTAATTAGCATATTTCCTCTTTATTAGCTAGGATGATGTTTAGTAATCTATCAACAAAGGACATAAGCTTTGAAGCCAAACATCTGGATTAAAGCCATCACTTTGCCACTATTAATTAAGTGACCCTGAGCAATGTCTCTGGACTTCAGTTTTTCCTTCTCTCACGTGGAGACAATGCTGCCAACACAGAGATTCGCTGTGAAGGTTGCATGGGGCAGTGCACTGCCGGGGAAGCCCCTGGTGCCTGGTCGCTGCTGGTGTCTACTATGAACTCACCCTCCTCGCCTTTGGGGCATTTGACTGTTGACCTCTTTCCTCCCTGAAGCTCTCCTGACCCTCCTTGCATGTCAACATAGTCAATATTCAGGAAAAGGAACAAGGATGGTCAGCGATGCAGAGACTTCTCTGCTCACTGTGTTTCTTCAAGTCAAAGTTGAACATTTCAAAACTTTGAGTCTCAACTCTGAGAGCCAGCATGCTTACCCCGAATCCACTCTCAAGGACAGACCCCGCTCCTCCGAGCCTATCGTGCAAACAATGCAGCTCCGTTTGAGCTCAGTGAGACACGATAAAGAAGGTCCCAGCTTTGTACGGGAGTATGTTCCCAGCTTATCGCTGTCCTAGTTCTCCTTGTGCCTCCCAGGATATCTTCCCGGCTTCTTATTTCCGCTGCTGCCTAAACTTTCAGAAGCAGTTCTTTCCCCGAGTCCTTTGTTCAATGTGTCCACTTTCCCAGGAGCCAGCCATTGCTCCCCTCCCTGTTGGTCATGTTTCTATCCCTCCTAGATTGCCCTTCTCTCACCTCCCACTCCGCTTCCAAAACCACCCAGGCCTTTTAAGTTTCCTGTGGATCGAGGACTTCTGCCCTTGAAATTCTTCCGGCTTCCTTAGGAAAAGGAAAAGCACGAATTTTTAAATAAGCTTTATATTCTCCCAGAAACACTCAAGAAATGTTTGCCAGATAAATCGGATCTTGAGTAAGTATCTACTATGTGCCCAGAGTCTATTGAGCACAAGAAATACAGGATACAGTCTCCCGCTAGACAGCTATATTAGGATAAACCCCGTTATGAAGCAGTAACAAAGAAGGAATCTCAGTGGGTTATAAGAACAAAGGTCTATGCTTCACACAAGCTGCAGCGTCATTGCAGGTAGGAGACACTGCCCAAATCTCCTCATCCAGACTACTGAATGGCCACTCAGTTGCTGCTCACCATCACAGCAGAAGAAGAGAGCTCTGGGGAGTCTGGAACTGGCCGTTGTATATGGCGTAGCTCATAACTCACTGGCCATAAGGGTGACATCGCCCCATTCCACCACAAGAGGGCCAAGAAGTGCAATTCTACCTCGGGCCTAGGACCCCGAAAGCCAGAAATATTTGATAAAGAGCCTTAATAACCTCCAAAAAGACAAGTGTAGTGGTCAGGCAAAGTGGCCACATGAATAAAAAGAATTCAAAGTAGCCTGTGATTCATCAAAATAAAAAAATATGTATATTGTAGCCCTAACTAGTTTGGCTCAGTGGATAGAGCGTTGACCTGTGAACTGAAGATTCTCAGGTTAGATTCCGGTCAAGGGCATGTACTTTGATTGAGGGCACATCCCCCATAAAATGTGTGCAGGAAGCAGCTGATTGATGTTTCTAACTCTATCTTTCTCCTTTCCTTTCTGAAAAAAAAAAAAAAACGATAAAATATATATTTTTTAAAAACAAAACATATTGCAGTAGAATGAAGTGTGGGGACAATCACCAAAGGCCAGGGTGGGTCAGAGAAGGCTGCATGGAAGACCTTCTCCAAAACTTGGAGGAAGATAGACCAGAGAAATGGCAGAGATGGGGAGGATGTGAGAGCCTATTCCAGTTGGGAGAGCAGTGTGGATAGAGGAGAGGTGGCAGAAATGTTGGTAAGCCACTTAGAAACAATGAAAATACTGCCGTCAAGCAGGGCTCTAGGCTGTGCCCGAAGCTGAGTGGCTCTGTAGGCTGGACTTCACAGTCAGGTAGGCAGCCTACTGGCTGTGTGCCACCATCGGGCAAGCTTACTGACCAGGTCCTCTGGTCAGGAGAGGCCTCCCGATGCACGCCACAGCCAGGTGGGACCAGAGACAGTGCTCCATGGTTGGGTGGAGTTATTGTTTGGCTCCCTTGGGGGCTACAGGCTGTTCTCTGTGATTGGGTGGGGTCACTGGCTGGGGTCCTGGCCAGGGTGAGGCAGCAGGCTGTGTTCATTAACTGGGCAAGGCCATAGGCTGGGCTGGGCTCCAGGGCAGCCTGAGCACTGAGTTGCACTGTTGGAAGGTACCACAGGTTGATTTCCAAGGCTGTGCGGGATCACTGTCCAGGCCCTCTGGTTACACCGGGCCAGAGGCTATACGGACAGCGAGGCAGGGCAGTCAGCGTGGCTACCAGGATTTCTGTGGCTGCCAGGAAGGAGAGAAGGAGGAAGGGAAGGAGGGAGGGTGGGAAGAAGGGAGGGAGGGAGGGAGGAAGGGAGGGAGGGAGGGAGGGAGGGAGGGAGGAAGGGAGGGAGGGAGGGAGACCCAGGATCCAGTAAGCAGGGCATGTATCTCAGAGACTGTGAAAGAGATTCTCCCAGAGGGTGTGGATGGAGATCAAGGACAACAGCAGGTCACCAGGTGTAGAGACAACCAGTTCAGAGTGGAGCAGGTCCAAGTGTCCAAGAAGAGAATCCTCCAAGAAGATAAGACTGACAAATCCCTGATGATCCTGAACATATTCACTGGAGATAAAAGAATCAAATTCTCACCTTCCATACTGGTAGTGGGAGTCTAATGGGTAATACCTACCAGTAAAACTGAAAAATAAAAATTATGAATTGACCATATAAGTTAGCATGTTGTTCATAGATATGGAAATAAAATCCGAAGAAACAACCAAAAGATGTGAAAATGGTTTTCTTTGGAAAGCAAGAAATAGAAAGGGGGAAATGGGTGACTCCGATAGTTTATTACCCTCTCTTATTCAACATTGACTCTTAAAACCAAGTGGACATATTGCTTTGATGAAAATTTAAACTAAATATTTAAAAAATTAGAATAATACATAGAGAGAGAAGCAACGAAGTATGAAGTAGGCTGAGGGATAAACACAGTTTTCTGCCTAACTCTTCAGCTTCCATAACCATCCCAGAAAACAGAACCCCAGGGTAACACAGTCTACCCCTGGCTTTTGAGTGATTCTAATGAATACAATACGCATTTCTATTTATGATAGCAATAGCCCAGGAGGCAAGGAGCTAATTGCAAACTTAGATGCGGACTGACATTGAATCCCAGCAACCTCCGCAGGTTAATTATGTGGCGTTGGGTAAAAGGACTCACCAGCCCAAGCCTCATCCGTAACCTAAAAGTGATGACACAACCTACCTGTTACCTTAGTGGAAAGGACTGGGGAAGGTCAGATCTGTGTAAGTCCCATTTCCTCTCCTATAAACACTTCCTTACCTACACCTCCTCGCTCGAGTGTGAGTGGGTTTACGAAGAGACACACACAGACGTCAGCCAAAGTATTTTAATAGAATCAGGAGTCCCCGTGCTCGGACGCAGGGCAGGCTTTTCTTCACTGTCACGCCCTCGGGCTTCAGCCTCTCAGCTTCGGCTGGAACTTGGGCTTCACACAGCACAGTTTGCCGCTCGGGCAGAAAATGAAGCCGTTTTCCTCCCTACGGCATTCCTCACGGCAGGTGCCGTGAAGATTCCAGCATCTTTCGGTGCTGCCTGCGACAAAGAGAAAAAGAGACGGGAGCCAAAATCAGTCCCAAGGGGAAATGAGCTCTGGCTTGAGAAGGCTACCAATCAGGGTGGAAGAGGGGGCCCAGATGCTGGGGGAGACACCTCTCGATGTATAAGGTGGTAGAGTCTTGCATCCTTTCTGGACACCCCACTTCAAGTCCAGCCCTTCCTGAAAGTTCTCTCACAGGTTCCATGGGTCCTAATGGCTAGGAGCACGGAGACCCCTGCACCTGGATTTTAAATCTGTCCACACCACCAGCCAGGCTAGCAGTCTTCTCAGAGCACCGATTTCTTCTTTTCTGAAAAGAAGATACACCAGCTGCCTCAGAGAGTTGTTGTGGGGATTAAATGAAATGGTCTATAAAAACCATTAAGTAAAGTCGATAAATCATGATAGGACCTCAAAAATAATTATACATTGTATAAACCATTCCATAAGTAAAGATTAAACTAGAACACATGTGTCAAACACAAGGCCCGCAGGCCAAATCCGTCCCGCCAGGCCTTGCAATGTGGCCCGCACCACGCTGTCATCACTGCACTCCGCTGCGTTTCCATCACAATGACAGTTTATGACTGTTCAGTAAACCATTCGGCCCGCGATTTAGGCTGGATTTTAGATTTTGGCCCCTTCTCTGATTGAGTTCGACACCCCTAAACTAGAAGGATCACTTGAGCAAATAAATGCAACAGATCATGGCTTGTGAGAAACACAAGGTGAGAAAGAGGATATGTTCGTCAAACGGAAAGGAAGAAATGCCCTGGCCATCTTGGCTCAGTGGATAGAGCGCTGGCCTGCAGGCTGAAGGGGCCCGGGTTCGATTCTGGTCAAGGGCACATCCCAGGTTTCAGGCTTGATTCCCCAATAAGGGGCATGCAGGAGGCAGCCAATCAATAATTCTCTCTCCTTATTGATGCTTCTATCTCTTCCTCTTCCTTTCTGTCTCTGAAATCAGTGAAAATGTATTTTTTTAAAAAGAATGAAAGAAAGAGGTAAACAGAAATCAATAGAAAGTTACAAATATTAATGATAAGCAAAAGCACTCCAACATACGAATAACAGGAAGCATCAAAGAAGAAATAAAGTCAAGGCAACAGAATGCTACAAACTTCATTCACTAAATTTCCCCCAATATTGACTCCTCAAGCTAACATATATTCCATGCTAGATGCCCATGCACGAAATTTGTGCACGGGGGCGGGGAGGGAGGGAATGTCCCTCAGCCCAGCCTGCACCCTCTCCAATCTGGGACCCCTCGAGGGATGTCCGACCAACTGCTAAACGGGCAGTCAGACATCCCTCTCACAACCCAGGACTGCTGGCTCCCAGCTGCTCACCTGCCTACCTGCCTGATTACCCCAACCACTTATTCCTGCCAGCCTGATCACCCCCTAACCACTCCTCTGCCAGCCTGATTGACCCCTAACTGCTCCTCTGCTGGCCTGAATACCCCCAACTGCCTCCTATGCCAGCCTGGTCCCCCCCCCCCCCAACTGCCTTCCCCTGCAGGCCTAGTCCTTCCCAACTGTCCTCCCCTGCAGGCCTGGTCCCCCCACCCAACTGCCCTCCCCTTTAGGCCTGGTCCCTCACAATTGCCCTCCCCTGCTGGCCATCTTGTGGCGGCCATCTTGTGTCCACATGGGGGCAGCCATCTTGTGTACTGGAGTGAATGTCAATTTGCATATTACCTCTTTGAGAAATGAGTACACTGGAACCCAGAGCAGCCAAATGGCTTGTCAGGTGCCACAGAGCTAAAAACTGATGGAGCGGGTTCTAACCCCAGGTTTGGAGGTGGATGGTGGTGTTTCATGCCTGTGTCTGGCACAAGGTGTGAGGCAGTGGTCCCAAGCAATCCACTCACATCCTGGCCTGTGAAGGTTAGAGAGATGCTGGGGGCACGGAGGGACGGCCGGGGGAGGGAGCAAGCTCCTCTCTGGAGAGGGGATGGTGCTGGCACCTTGGCCTAGGCAAGTTTGATGAGGGCCCTTCTCTACTTAAAGCTGTTCCGTGGCTTTGGCGCAGGGACTGGTACTGCAGGCTGCCCTAAGGCAGCTGGGAATAGTGCAAAATCCAAGTGACTCCAGCAACCTCCGGCAGAAAGGGTCACTGTGCCTCCACACCTTCCTGTTTCCCCTGCCCGGCCCCATGCCTCCTCCAGCAACAGACCTCCTGTCCCCAATGCCTGGAGCTGACCAAAGAAGCGGGGTCCTAGAGGGTGGTTGAGGGAACAGTCTGGGGGTTACCGCTGGTTCCTAAGAGCTGCCACCTGTTCCTGGCAAGGATGGCTGTCTGAGTGCCAGGACCCCTCTTCAGTGGGCTTAAAAAATAAAGCAACTGCATTTGTTACACACCAAAATTCCAGCGTGCTCATGTTGATTCCACAACCTGGTTTTTTATTTCAAATGGACAAAGGAGTGCATTGAAACCAACTGGAGCCACATCATTTTCTGGGGACATCACAGAGCTAATAAATGACGAGGCAGGGTTGAACCCAGTACCTGGGGGCTCTTCTTCCCCAGATAAGTGGTGTTACACATTGCCACTTACCAGTCCATCCTCCCGGGCCCCAGAGTGCCCCTCTGCCCCCCACCCTGCCCCGGAGAGGCCCTGATTACCTGGGACGGCCTGGGACAAGAGCACCAGCACGACCACAGTGAGCATGAACAGCGTCATGGCTTGGCGAAGCCCAAGGAGTCGTCCGGGGTCTCCAGAGGTGACGAGCCAGGGGATGAGAGCTCTAGACTCTTCTGCTCGCTCTCGTCAGCTAGGACATGATCAACTAGGTTGCTTCCAGGTGCCCTCGGCTGCCCACGGGTACAGTCTGCCCAGAAACAGCCTGCCTCCCCCACACGTCTCCGTCACTATCTCAGTGCCCCCGCACCCCAACTCCCACTCTGAGCTCATCTGTCTCCTTTTAGCCATCGCCACCTGTTAGGGACCAGCAGGGAGAAGTCATACAACAGCCAGAAGGATTTTTGATGTCAGCCCTTGTTATGACTCAAAACCCTCCAAGACTCCACATCACACGTTAAAGAACACACACACACACACACACACACACACACACACACACACACAATCTCTACTATGCCCTACAAAGTCCTACCTTATCTGGTCTAGAGATCCACCGTTATTGCGCTTTTCATGTAAGTTAGGCAAACTCCTTTTTGGAATTTGATTTTCCATTTTGAGAGCAGAGGAGTAGAGAAAGAACGACAGCCATTCAGACCTTGGGGAGAATGTGTCTACCTGATTATTTTCTCTCTAAGAGAAAAGTCCCCACCATCTACAATGGTCAGCTTCAGGAAGGATTTTGTCATTGAGGGTGAGAGAGGGAAGAGTTGAAAATATTCAGTTCCTTCTGCGGGCTGTGCCGCTCACTTGCTGTGTGGCCTTAGGAAAGTCACTTTCCCTCTCTGGGCTTTAACTGCACCAGTGAGCAGATTGAACAGATGGGCTGTACGCTATGGTTCCCTGGATGCTGAAAAGGCACAGAATTTGCCACCAACACAGGCTAATTGAGTTTACACCTAAGGATTCTCAAGGTGCCTCAGCAGGCTCCAGCTCTCTTTACACACTGGGGCCAGAGGACTCCCCTTGTTCCTGACATCCAATATGCTATATGGCATTTGCAAACCACAATCCCACCCTGGGCCTGCTCCCTGAGTAGTCAGTGCATAGAGATTTGCTCTGGTTATTATAAAGCCTTAATATTCTCTCCATTAGTATTCTCCCCAGGATCCCGGAATGGGTCTCACCACACCAGGCTATTTCTGGATAGGGTCTATGGATACAGATGAGGAATCATAGAAGACCCTGTTCTTACATGGTAAGATCCTACTTCCAGATAGGTCACATTACCATTACTTGGGATTAGGATTTGAAATATGTTTTAGGGCAGGCGTCCTCAAACTTTTTAAAGTGCGGGCCAGATCACGGTCCCTCAGAGAGCTGGAGGGCCGGACTATATGAACTACTAATTCCTACTGTAACACCTCGGCTGCTCTCACTGCCCAAAAAACCTGGCGGGCCGGATCAGACTCCTCTGCGGGCCGCATGTGGCCCGCGGGCCGTAGTTTGAAGACGCCTGTTTTAGGGGGACATATCATTCAACCCACAACAGATGATTTTTAAAAATTCCTATTAGGGCCTGGCTGGCATGAATCAGTGGTTGGGCATTGACCTATGAACCTGGGTCACATTTTGGTTCCGGGTCACATGCTGGGGTTGCAAACTGAACCCCAGTGTGGGGCATGCAGGAGGCAGCCAATCAATGTTTCTCTCTCTTCATTAATGTTTCTTCTCTCTCCCTCTCCCTTCCTCTCAGAAATCAATAAAAATATATTTTTAAAAAGTCCTTTTAGCTGAAACCGGTTTGGCTCAGTGGATAGAGTGTCAGCCTGCGGACTGAAGGGTCCCAGGTTCGATTCCAGTCAAGGGCATGTACCTTTGTTGCAGGCAAATCCCCAATATGGGATGTGCAAGAGGCAGCTGATCGATGATTCTCTCTCATCGATGTTTCTAACTCTCTATCCCTCTTCCTTCCTCTCTGTAAAAAAATCAATAAAATATATATTTTTTAAAAAGTCAACTGTCAGCATAACTGTTGCTTCTTAGGGATTATCTCTCTTTTCTGTCTGGCTACTTTTAAGGTATTTTTATCAAGTGTGTTTGCATATGTGTGTGTGCTCTATGGTTTTAGTATGACATGTCTAAAAGTTGTTTTCTTTTTACTTATTCTGCTTGATATTCATTGAGCTTCCTGAATCTATGAATTTATGTAATTTTCTAGAAAATTCTCACCATTAACTCTCTGAAACAACCTGGAAACTATTTCCTCTCCTCTCCTTCTGGAAATCTGATTAAATGTTATATGAAACATCACACACACACACACACACACACACACACACAGACACTGATAATTTAGAACTGAAGTTTTGTAGGTGTAATTCTTATGGTTCTTGTTGATGGTGCCTTATTTCTCTGTGTGCTTCATAATCTTGATATGTACTATTGATTGTCCTTGGATTTGTGGTTTCTTGGGGTCTAGATGACCTTGCCTTCCTTTAGAGAGCATTCACTTTTGCTTCTGTCAAATGCCTGGAACATTTCCAGTTTGGAAGCATTCTCTCTCTCTTTCTCTCTCTCTCTCTCTCTCTCTCTCTCTCTCTCTCTCTCTCTCTCTCTCTCTCAATATATATTTATTGATTTCAGAGAAGAAGGGAGAGGGAGAGAGAGATTGAAACATCAATGATGAGCTTTCCACACGCCCCCTACTGGGGATCAAGCCTGCAACCCAGACATGTGCCCTTGGCCAGAATTGAATCCAGGACCCTTCAGTCTACAGGCCCATGCTCTATCCACAGAGCCAAACCAGTAGAGCCATTTTCTCTTTTCTTCATATTTTTATTTATTTCAGCTGCCAGAGAGGAAGGGAGAGGGAGAGAGATAGAAATATCAATGATGAGAGAGAATCATTGATTGGCTGCCTCCTGCACCCCCAACACTGGTAGGGCTGGAAACATCAATGATGAGTGTTCCGCCCGCCCCCTACTGGGGATCAAGCACACAACCCGGGCATGTGCCCTGGCTGAGAATCGAACCGTGACCTCTTGTTTCATAGGTCGACGCTCCACCACTGAGCCATGCCGGTCAGGCTCGGAACATCTTCAAATAAAATCATAACTCAAAATCTTGGGATTTTTGGTTTTGTTTTACAATTCAATTGGTACTGTAGTTGAGCTACAAAAACACTTGAAAATTAGCTTGTAGGTGACTTTTCTAGTGTCTTGTTCTGCTTATCAGCAACAACAAAAACACCTGAGGTTTACTTGTGGCTCCCCCTGACTCTCAATGTATGGACCGCTGTAGTCTCAGCTTAATGCGAGGACAGAATCTCTTACTGAACTTTGCCCAGAGTGAGCCTGGCCTTTGGGTCCTCGTCCTCTCACCTCCAGGCCAGCAAAGCCTCCCGTTTGCAGGTGTCCTCGGGGCAAAACCTAAGAGTTCAGAGGAGAAACCCCAAATAGCTGGTTCTTGGGTCTCTGAGAAGGGGTGCAGCCAGGTGCCCAGAGGCAGGAGCCTGTGGGTAAGGCCTCGTGTGTGGTTAGTACTCAGAGGGCAGGGGGCCCTCCCAGCCAGGGCACAGCCAGGCTGGTGCCGGGACCTTCATCTCTTACTATCATTTTCCTTCCAGTTTCAGCTCCAGGGACGCCGTACCTCTCATGTTTAACACCAACATGCGCCTTTGTACTGACTCTCCTCTGCCTGGAGCACCATTTGGGCTCATCTGCCTGGCAATGATCCTGCTCAGCCTCACATGCAATCTGGAGGATTCCGTGAAGGTGGCGCCCCCTCGTGGCCCCTTGCTTTAGAGCTGGGTGGAAGGAAGCGTGCAAGTCTTGGACCCAGGGCCCTGCTGTTGCCCTAGCTGTCCCTGCTGACCTGAATGACGGAAGGCGGCCTGCCAGCTGGGTGCGTGGCTGCACCCTGCAGCTCAGGGGCGCGGGGGCTGTGCCCGTGGGCGCTGAGGGCACTGTGGGCGGCAGCTGTTCCGATTGGCCAGAGGGAGCGCCAGCCGGAGAGGCCGGAGCTCTCCCCCATCAGCTCTGCCTTCGCCCGGGACTTGCAGCTGCACCTTGGGCCGCTTCCAGCCATGAAGCTCCTCTTGCTGACTGTGACTGCCCTGCTGCTCCTGTCCCAGCTCCCGCCAGGTAGGTCCCCGGTCAGCCGGCTGGAGGGCACCGTCACCAGCAGGTGCGGATCTCAGCCACGCCATCCCTGCTGCCCGGGGGCATGGCCAGGGGGCCCAGCACCATGGAAGGGATGGACAAGAGAAGTAGGAAGAGCAGAGGACAGTAGTGACGCTTTCGCAAAATAGTCCCCACAATAACCTGGCTGAGTCAAGGTCACAGCCCGGAACAGGAGAGAAAAGCTCCTGTTTCCTCCTGCTGTCTCTGCGCCGGAGCCTGTGTGGGGAGCCGGGGTCACAGAGGTAAATGGCCTGGCCCTGGGGGCGCTGACAGATGCCATGTACAACCCAGAGTGACTCCAGCTGAGATAAAGGGGACCAGGAGGCTGGGGTGCCCATGGGGGGGGTGCGGGGGGGGGAAACCAGCCCGAGGGCCAGGGGAACCCTCCCGGAGGGCTCCTCCCACGCCCTGGAAAATGGGCAGAAGTTAGAAGGGGAAGGGAAAGAGGTGGCAGTCGAGAAGGTGCCCTGCAGAAATCACCTTCTGCGGAGTCCAGATGTGACAGAGATCACGGTGCCTTAGGAAGCTGGCACAACTGGAGGAGGGGGTGAGGGGCGGGGGCATGGGAAAGCCGAGACTGGGCCTGGAATGCCGGGAGGGAGCCATGGGAAGGCTGAGGAAGAGAAGGGCCATCATCAGACTTGCCCCTTCCACCCACTCCAGCCCGAGCCACCTGCCCCTCCTGCTCCACGGCCACCCCCAGGCTGTCCTCTGACCTTCCCAGGGGTGGGAACATGTGAATTTCCTCAAACAGGCTGACCGCAGGCCTTGTGTCTGCCTGTGGGAAAATGCCTGAAACAGCTCTCCTGCGGTAAAGAGGAGAAGCCCAGAACCCGGTTAGAAACTGCCCCGCTTTTTCTCACACTGGGACCCCCAGCAAGCAGCCTGGCTGCTCAGTGTCATTGTCCTCCTTTCTTTTTTCTTTTTCTTTCTTTCTTTCTTTCTTTCTTTCTTTCTTTCTTTCTTTTTCTTAATATTTTATTGATTTTTTTATTTTATTTCTTTTACAGAGGAAGGGAGAGAGAGAGTTAGAAACATTTATCAGCTGCCTCCCTGCACACCCCTTACTGGGATGTGCCCACAGCCAAGGTACAGGCCCTTGACCACAATAGAACCTGAGACCCTTCAGTCTCCAGTCCAACACTCTATCCACTGAGCCAAACCAGTTTCAGCAATGTCCTCCTTTCTTGAACTGTTGCAATCATGCCTGTGTAGCAATGCCAGGTTGAGGGAACAGCGATGAACACACTGAAATTTTGGTGTCAAAAGCATGTAGCTTCTCTATTTTGTGTAACTTATCTGAATTCCCCCTGGATCTGCCATCATGCTGGTGGGACAGTTGGGAAAGAGATGGACCATAGGAGTTCTGCCTAAACTCAGCAGTTAAATATTCAGCCTTTCTGGCTTAAACTGGTTACCAAATTCATTCTGTCCCTCTGAGTAAATATTCAGTCTTTTAGCATTTCTCTTTTCTTATTCCCTTTTTCTTCCTAGAATAGAATTGGGTTTAAGAGACAGTAATTTGATATATCATGATTTCATTCAGTGGTTCATTCAGTTAACGTGGTTGGATAGAGTTGATGTTCCAGGCAATGTGATAGGTTCAAGAGAAAGAGCAGTGAACCAATCAGAACAAAGCAAGATAAGCAAAATCTCTGTCCTCCTGGAGCTTACATTCTATTGAGGGAGACAGAAAAAAAAAAATGTAACTAAATGAAACATGGAATTTCAAATGATGAATATTAATATAATGAACAGAATAGACAAGAAAGGGGGATAGCAAATATGAGAGGAGTGGATTTGCCATTTTAAAGGTGTGCTCATGGACTGGCTCATTGTGACCTGAGGGAGGATAAGGGATAAGCCGTGTGGATTTGTGGGGTAGAACAATCAATCTGGGGGTGCAAAGGCCCTTTGTCAGGAGCATAAGGAATTGGGTTAGGGCCCTAGGCTGAACCTTCACTGGCTTTTAGGAGGATGTCCTTCCTGATTTATGGTCAGAGAGTGTCCTGCTGGCACTTGCTACAGGATCCCATGGCTGATACAATCTCAATCCTGGCAGAGCCCCTCTGGCTCAGCCCTTTATCAGCCAAATCTTCCATCTGGCCCCCAGGTTTAGTCTGTTCACACCCCTTCCCACTGCCTTAAGCGTAGAGGTCTACTCCTGATAAGACCCACAGGCTCTTAGCTTCTCTCTGGTTTTCCTAACCAGAGACACGGAGCATTAGGGACCTTCTGGTCTATCTTATGCCGCAGGAAAGCAGAGGGAGATGCTCGGCCACTTCTAATCCTCCTCCAGGTGGCGCCATGAAGTGCTGTGTCCAGTTTGTTAGTGATAACTGGGCAAGGAATGCTGGCCGTTTGTCCAGACCAATCTGGGTATTTATAGCAAAAGATTCTCTTGCCCCTACTTTTCTCAAATTAGTTGTCTCTATGTCGTAGGTCGACCAGCAGGCCAATAGTGGGGAAGCCTTGGATCCTAGCTTGCTGATAGGTCACCATCAGTCTGGCTTGCCGAGGTGAAATATGAGGTGATTGCCCAGGGCTGGGAGGAGGGGAAATAAGCATACATAGATGCAGGGTTTCTGTTTGGGATGATTTTGAAAGTTCTGGAACTAGATGGTGATGGTGGTTGTTCAACATTGTGAATTTACTTAATGCCCCTGAACTGTACAGTTTAAAATGCTTAAACTGGTACAATTTATATTATTTGTACTTTACCATAATTTTTTTAAAGGAAAGGAAAGAAGAAAAGAGAAAGGGCAGCAGGGGAAACTGAGGGTCTCCTATCACATCTGTTTTAATCCTTTTTATAAACAGTTCAAATCCAGACCCGATCTCTTCTTAGGACTGACGTTGTTTCCATTCTTCTCTCATTTTTCGTGTCAGGTGGCACCCAAAAATGCTGGAATCTTCTTGGCAAATGCCGCAGCACGTGCTTCAAGAAAGAAAAGATCTATGTTTACTGCACAAATAATAAACCGTGCTGTGTGAAGCCCAAGTATCAGCCAAAACAACAGCCCTGGTTATTCTGAGTTCTCTGAAGCCTAAAGCCATAAAAATGCACATGATGCTATTCTGAGTTTGAACCCTAAGGATTCCTGAATTCTATCAATAAACACCTCCGGCTAATTCCTGTGTTAGCCCATCAGTTTACCTTGCCCCTTCCCTGTATCACAATACCTGTTAATATTTCAAACAAAAGCCATAGATCCTCCCTCCCCACAACTGGTGGATGGAGTTATGACATAACCGGCATCTGCGCGGGACATCCCTGAGACATTGAACCACCAATCAGCGTGTGCCGAGTGCCCTGGGCCCAACCCCTTCCTGTTCCTCCCTTTAAAAGGCGTCTTCACCTCTGCAGGGGTTGCTGCCTCTCCAGTCTGCAGAGGCAGTTCGGCTAGGTCCCTCCTATTCCTTCTCCTCTAATCCTGGTCTTTCTACCCTCCTCCTCTATAATGAATCTTGCTCATTAGTGCGGAATAAACTTCCTCCTTTAACATCCCTTGGTCCCTGACTCCCGTTTCCTGCGCCTCAAACCTTACAAAAAGATGTTCAAAATTTTATGCAGAAAATTAGAAGCCTTTATAGAAAGCCTAAATTAATAGAGAGGTATACCATGTTCATGAATTAGAAAACTTGATATCTTAGAGATGTCAATGTTTATACCAATTGAATCATAAATTCAAACCAAAATCTTTTTTTTAATTTCCCCCAGAATTTAATCAAAATTGTGCACATATAAGCAAATAATTTTGTTAGAGACATAGACATAGATAACAAAACTATCAATAAAGCACAAATGTAAGTTAATGGCTAACTCTAAGAATATAGAAATTAGAAGAAGTGATGCTGATATTCTGTTTTTTTAATCAGGTTGGTAGAGATAGAGATATTATTATTGTTTTTATACTTTTATATTTTTTAAGTATTTTTGTGTTCTCAATATATAAAAATAAGGCTTTTTTAAAAAGAGAGATAAAAGTTATGAACACTAAGTGCCTTAAGAATTGTAAGATCAGAAAAAAAAAAATGAAAAAGCTCAATCAGTCAAAAAGGCCTAGAAAAGAAAATTTTTGAAAATTATACATCCTATATAGGATTTTCCCCAAAAAAATATGTAAAGAACTCTCAAGATTCAAATTTTTTTAAAAAAGCAAACAACCCAGTAACAAAATAAGCATTGAACTGACACTTCACAAAAAAAGCTATGTATAACAGATAAAAACATGGAAATTTATAAATATTGGAGAAATGCAGATTAAAATTACAATATAATATTACTGCACACATATCAGAATGTCTAAATTTAAAGCAATTGAACACAGCAATTGTTGTGGAGAAACAAGTATTAACCACTGGAACTCCCATATGCTGCCGGTGGGAGTGTGAACTGGTACCACCACTTGCAAACAATGGGGCAGTTTCCTATGAAGTCCAATGTACCATAGGTTCTAACCATAATAACCATAAATTCACTCTGTAATAATTGGACAACGATGAAATCATCTAACAATACATTTCTCAGAACATATCCCCATCCGTAATCAATGCACGAATTTTTTTTTACCATGTTTTAGATCTACTGAACCATAATTCCTGAAAAACATATATTCATTTATTCATTTAGTCATGTACAAATATCTGTTTATCAGCTATTTGACAGGCACCATACTAGTCTCTAGTTATACAATCCTGTATATCCTATATAATAAAAGGCTAATATGTAAATTGACAAAGCTTCAGAACAACCAGTCACTATGATGCACACTGACCACCAGTGGGCAGATGCTTAATGCAGGAGCTGCCTGCCCCTGGTGGTCAGTGCACTCCCACAGGGGAAATGCCACTCAGCCAGAAGCTGGGCTCATGGCTGGCAAGTGCAGTGGTGGTGGTGGGAGCCTCTCTCACTACTGTAGCAGCACTAAGGAGATCGAACTGCCAGCTTAGGCTCACTCTCCATGGGGAGCAGGCCTAAGCCGTCAGTGGGACATCCCCCGAGGGTTCCTGGACTGTGAGACGGTGCAGGCTGGGCTGATGGAACCCTCCAACCCCTGAGTGCATAAACTTTGTGCATCGGGCCTCTAGTATTAAATAAAACAAACATGGGTTTTGCCGTTGTAGAGAGTCTACAAACTGGGGGGGGGGGGGGGGGGGGGGGGGAGCATTAAGCAAGAAATCATTTCAGTGCAACCAGCATGGCTCAGTGGTTGAGTGTTGACTCATGAACCTAGAAATCACAGTTCCATTCCAGTTAAGGACATATGCCCAGGTTGCAGGCTCAATCCCCAGTAGGGTGCATGCAGGAAGCAGCCAATCAATTTTTCTCTCTCATCATTGATCTCTCTCTCTCCCTTCCTCTCTGAAACCAATAAAATATTTTTTAAAATAACAAAAGAAATACTTTCATAATCACATACAATATGAAAGAGTATAATAATATAATATGAAGAGTATAATAATTGGGGAGGATCCAAGATGGCTGCTCGGGTAGACACCTAACCGCAGCAGCACACAACAATTTCAATGGAATACAACTAAAATGTAGAGTGGACATCGCCCAGAGCTACAGGTAGTCGACTGACTGAAAATTCTACAAGAAGGAAAGAGAAAACCAGAAGGAAAATCAGAGGAGCTGAAAAAAAGCCTAAGGTACGGAGACATGCTGCGCGCTCACACGCACGCACGCGGAGAGGTCACAGCTGGAGAGGAGGAGAGGGCTGGGTGCTGCCCGGCGTTCCCTAGCAGGAAGGAAATAAAACCCCCAGCCTGGGCTGAACCCCCGAACCGGCAGCACTGAGCCCCAGTTATGGGCCAGACCCTGGGGACCCAGGCTCCGGCAGGGGGAGACGGGGCTGTGAGGCGGAATCCCAGGGGAGCAGCCAAAAGCAGGGCCCCCGGAGTCTCGCGCACATTGCGCGCAGATGACTGAATGTTGACTCTGATGCTGGATTACCCTAGCCGGAAGGAACAGGGCCTCTGGCGGCGCTGAGCCTCAGTCCGGACTGCTCTGAACCCCAGTTCTGGGCCAATTCCTGGGGACCCAGGCTCAAGCAGAGGGAGACGGGGCTGTGAGGTGGAGTCCTGGGAGAGCGGCAAAAGGCCGAGCCCCTGGACTCGCGCACATTGCTTGCAATGGAAGGAATGTTGACTCTGATGCGGGATTGCCCTGGAGGGAAGGAAACAGGAGCCCCGGCCGTGTTGGGCCCCAGTTTCGACTGCTCTGAACCCCAGTCCTGGACCAGACCCTGGGGACCCAGGCTCGGGCAGGGGGAGACGGGGCTGTGAGGCGGAATCCCAGGGGAGTGGCAAAAAGCGGAGCCCCCAGAGTCGCGCGCACTGCGCGCAGAGGACAGTCTGTGGACTCTGATCCTAGACCCCCTAGCGGGAAGGAGAAAAAAAAGCTCCAGACTGGAGGAATGCGACAGGGAGCAGGAGCCACTACCGGACACCGGCCAGCCGGGCTTCGGCAGGGAGTCGGGCGACGGGGCCCCCAGGGGGAGGGGTGCCCTTGAGCCTTCGACCTCTGAGCGCGGGCAATGGAGCCAAGGCCGGGGGCTGCTTCCTGGGCGGCACCGACCCCGGCAACAGGCTGGAGCAGCGCGGGAGCCCGCAGAGAACAAAGGGGCGCCACAGGCCAACCTGCTGAGCTCCCAGGACAAGGAGGAAGAAACCAAAGAAGTTCTCAATGTGAAGAAATCAAGTGAGAGCAAAAGATAGTAAAATTACTTAAGAAAGAATACAAAGAAGATCTTGAAAAATCAATGACTAAGTCAGAACTCAACTCACCAGCCAACATTGCAACATAAATGCGTTTAAAAAAAAAAAAAGGACAGAATGTTGGAACAGTGGCGGCCAGGCCTAGAGTGCCCAGGCACAAAGCAATGGCAACCGGGCCCGGAGCAGCAACGGCCAGGCCCCAGAGCAGCAGCAGCCAGAACCAGAGCAACAACAGCCAGCACTGGAGCAGCCAGACCTGGGGCAGTGGCAGCCAGGCCTGAGGCAGAGGCAGCCAAGCCCAGGGTGGCCAGACCAGGAACACCCAGACCCAGAGTGGCCGGGCCCGGAGAAGCCGGGCCCAGAGCAGCCGGGCCCAGAGCAGCTGGGCCCAGAGCAGACAGGTTGGGAGCAGCCAGGCCCAGAACAGCAGTAGCCAAGCCCGGAGCATCCAGGCTGGGAGCGGCCAGACTCGGAGCGGCCGGGCCCGGGACAGCCGGGCCCAGAGCAGCTGGGTCGGGTGCTGCCAGGCCCAGAGCAGCGGCTGCCAGGCTGGGAGCGGCCAGGCCTTGAGCAGCCGGGTCTGGTGCGGCCAGGCCCGGAGCAGCCTGGTCTGGTGTGGCCAGGCCCAGAGCAGAGGCTGCCAGGCTGGGAGCGGCCAGGCCAGGAGCAGCCAGGTCGGGAACGGCCAGGCCCGGAACAGCAGCTGCCAGGCTAGGAGCGGCCAGGCCCGGAGAAGCTGGGTCGGGAGCGGCAGTGACCAGACCCGGAGCAGCTGGTTGTGGAACGAACCAGAGCAACAGAGGCCAGGCCCGGAGCAGCCAGGCCCGAAACAGCTCGCTCCTCGCCTGCCCCTGCCCCACGGCTGCCTCTCAGACATGGCTGGAAACTTTTGTGGGAACTTAAGGGTCTGCTGAATCAAGTGATGAAGGCTTAGATCTGGATGTGTTGAGTTAGTATAGGGCTGGGGTGTTGATCTGTGAGTGCCTTGGGTGGGGCCTGGATGAGGCTGGTTGACCTATTTGGAAATGTCTTTTGTGTGAAGTGTATCTTTGGGCATGTGGAGGTATTATTGATATGAGAAAATGCTAAGTAACTGATTTACTATCTGAAAAGGGATTTACTATCGGGGAAAGGGAGGGAGGAAGAGACTGAACATAAACTGCACCTATGGATGAGGACAATGGGGAATGGGGAGGGGGCGGAGGGTGGGTGGGAACCTGGTGGAGGGGGGAAGAAATGAGGAACCTTTGTAATAATATGAACAATAAAGACTGATTTAAAAAAAAAAAAAAGTATAATAATTGAGAACAGGGGTGGGGGATTATGAGAAAGCTCTCAGGGTAACCCTCTCTCTGAGGAGGTGGCATTTGACCTGTGATCTGCAGGATGAGATTAATTCATGCATGTATCAGTAAATTATTACTGTTTATTGAATAGGATTGTATCGTATGGATGTAACTCAATGTATCCACTTACTTATCGGATCTTTGAGTTGTTTCCAGATATGGGACATTATAAATAAAGCTGCTATAAGCATTCATAGAGAAATACTTACATGTGCATGTTTCTATTTAATTTTGTAAGTAACTCTGCAACTGCTTTTCCAAAGTGGCTGTCCGCGTCACCTTCCCATCGCAATGTGTCTGCGTCCCAGCTGCTCCGCATCCTCAGCAGGACTTGCCGTGAGCAGCCTTGCTTTTCGTTTTAATCATTCCAGTAGGTGTGCACTGGCATCCCACTGTGGTTTTAATTTGCTCTTCCCTGAACACTAATAATTTTGAGAATCTTTTCATGGGCTTATTTGCTACTCAGATACCTCCTTTTTTTAAATGTCTGATCAAATATTTGCCCACTCTATTATTGAGCTGTCTTTTTCTTACTGATTATGAGTTCTTCATACATTCTAAAAATGAGTCCTTTGTTAGATAGATAGATAGATAGATAGATAAATAGATAGATAGATAATAGATAGGTAGATAGATAGATAGGTAGGTAGATAGATAGATAGATAGATAGATGATAGATAGATGACAGATGATAGATGATAAATAGATAGATAGCAAATATGCACAACCACAGTCCAAAGAAGCCAAAGGAAGCCAGCGCCTGAGTGGAGAAGAGAATTGTCTCGGTTTCGGTTGCAGCACAAGCACCTGGCAATGAAGGCATCACATGCATTGTGGGATCCCACTGTGGAGAGATATTTATTTTTTGTAAAAATGGCCCCTAAACATAACCAATCAGTTCCTTTGCTTTAATGTGTTCCATTGACCGAGAAAAACTTGCTTTGTCAGTCTCCATAAAGGCACACTTCTGAGTGTTTTCCAAGGGCAATTTGAGTTATATGTGATTGTCACCTGGCTCTCAAACACAAATGTACTGGTAATGCTGGTAAAATGAACAATTCCACTCAACACTCTGCCATCAAAATCTCAAGTGGGGCCCTAGCCAGTGTGCCCAGTGGTTAGGGCACCCCAGCCCCCCGGCCCCAGCTCAGAAGAGTCTTTGGTTTGAATCCTGCCAAGGGCATGTACCTGGGTTGCAGTTGGATCTGAGCATGCAGGAGGCAACAAATTGATGTGTCTCTTTCACACTGAGGTTTCTCTGTCTCTCCCTCTTCCTTCCTCCCTTCCACTCTCTCAAAAAAAAAAAAAAAAGAAAGAAAAAAAAAAAAAGGGGGGGAAAATATCCTCCGGTGAGATTAACCAAAAACAAAAAACAACAACCCGAGTGGGGAAGAGAGTGAGGAGCCACCATGTCGTGCCTGACCGCCTACAAGAGCCATCGCTGTAACTCCCTTGTTCTTTTCCTGTAAGCCCAAGGGAGCCGCCTGATCAGCAGAATGAGAAGCTCTGCTAACCTCAACTCCACCAGGAGAATCTCAATGCGTGTGAAAAATGCACATAGATTTATATAAATTATACATATTCAATATGTCCATAGAAAGATATCTATATATAATAAAGCTATATCAAATATATAGATACCTATAATCATATGGATATATTATACATGCACATACATACACACTAGTTTATAAGTTTAAAATATATATATATGTGCACATACAGTAAATTTTTCAATAAAAATTTTGAATATAACTTTTCACTCCCTCCCAAACTTAACTACTGTTCACCAGAAGTCTTACTAAAATGTAAACAGTCGATTAACACTTTCTTAAATGTTATATGTGTTATATACCGTATTCGTACAATAAAGTAAGCAGAAAAAAAGAGCAAGAGAAATGGTAAGGTGAAAGTCAATTTTAGTTTGTGTGTATGTGTGTGTGTGTTTTAACATATATTTTTATTGATTTCAGAGAGAGAAAAGGAGAAGGAGAGGTAAAAACATCAATGATGAGAGAGAATCACTGATTGGCTGCCTTCTGCCCAGCCCTTAATGGGGATGGAGCCCACAATCCCAGCATGTGCCCTGACCAAGAATAGAATCGTGACCTCCTGGCTCATAGGTCAACACTCAGCCACTGAGCCATGCCGGCCAGGCCGATATTTTTCAGTATTTGAAAAACTGGGTGAAGGGTCCATGGGAATTCCTTAGACTATTCTTACAGATTTCCTGTAAGTCTGAAATTATGTGGAGAAAAAGGCTACCTCACTCCTCTCGCTCAGCAGAAGTGGTAGCGTTGTAGCTTTTCTTTCCCTGGACACTTACAAAGTGCTGGATGACCCCCTCTGACCCCTCAGCTGCCTCATTAAGAGCTGTCATTGAGCCCATTTTGTAGAGAAGAATCCTGACATCAGACACAGGAAGGGACTTGCCCTGATCACACTGCCTGTGGCCTGTGCATGGCAGAGCCGGAGTCTGAACTTGAGTCTGTCTGACTCTTCTCTCCCAGAAATCACCACCATCTTCTCTGCAACAAGTCACAGCTTCCCTCAAACTGCACCTGAGACTGTGCAAAGAAACCTAGCTTCCTCACTCTCTGTGAAACAACGGAGAGGGAAGGGTCAGGGTGCAGAGCTAAATTTAGTTCAACCCAGCTGAAAACTTGGTCTAATTCAACAATTTAAATATTCTCTTGAGGTTTCTTGAGTTTGGAGAAATTTGGTCTCTGATTGCTCTGTCTTTCAGATGCCTCCTCTCCTCCCTCTGCTCCTCCCAATGTGAAGGCTGGTCAGGGTGGGAAGATTCAGTGGTTGGGTGCAGCTGGCATCTGCTGGGACCTAGGTGGCTTGAGCCAGTCACTGGCTTTCGGCGATGCTGGTTACTGGTGAGCTGGTCTGGCCTCCTGCGGACGCCTGAGGCCTGGTGGAGAGAGCAGCTCTCCGTGACACTGTGGTTGTCTCTGGGGTCCTGATCTTGTCCTGTTTCTAGGCGTTGACCACCTTTGACCATGACCACCTTGCCCCCTCAGGGTTGGGTCCTGAAACAGGCCTCGTGGCTCCCAGGTCAACGTCTTCAGAACCTAAGGGAGGTTGGAGAGCAGGACTGGGACGCAGGCGCGCACTGTGATTAGGTTAACGGAACACTCCCGCTGGGATAGATGCGGTGTCTCCTCCTCCACTCCGGCTGCCTCTGGCATAACCCCAGGTCCCTCCCATTCCAGGAACTACAGGGTTCACACCTGGCACAGCAGGTCGCCTCCAAGACTCTGCTCAGCAGCCCTTTGGATGGTCTCATGTGAGGTATTTTGAATTCCCCCGCACCTGCTCCTCATGCAGCCTGGTCACACAGGGTCCACCTCTACCCCGGGCTTCTCTGAAACGTCTCAGAGGACAGTGGACAACAGCCTCTCCAACAGCCTCTCCGCCCTTGGGCTTCCCCTCAACTTATCCCATCCCTGTGCCCCCTTCTGGGCTCCATCTCAGGGTGAAGATGGGCCAACACTGAGGGTCCTTCAACTGCCTTCCCTCCCAGGCTGAAGTCTCTGCTGGAACAGCTAAACCCTTTCTTCCTGGCCTTCCCCACGTCAGGAGCAGCCTGTGACCCGGACTGGCCCGTGAACGGTAAGGAGAAGTCTGCGAGGGAGCTTCCAGGGCAAGTTTTTGTTTTCCTGATAAAGGTGAGAAACTACTCCGTGCCAACCCTCCCCCAACTGCTTGCTTTAAAGCTAAACAATATGAGGCATGAAGTTATGTGGCCCGAGGGTGTCCCGGAGATGCTTGCTTTGACATGGTTGCTACCTACCTCCAGATTTTATTTTTAATCCTCATGTGAGGGCATGTTTTAGAGAGAGGAGAGGGAGGAGGAGAGGGAGGGAGGAGAGAAAGAGAGGAGAGAGGAGAGGGAGGAGGAGAGGGAGGGAGGAGAGAAAGAGAGCAGAGAGGAAAGGGAGGAGGAGAGGGAGGGAGGAGAGAAAAGAGAGGAGAGAGGAAAGGGAGGAGGAGAGAAAAGAGAGGAGAGAAAAGAGAGGAGAGAGGAAAGGGAGGAGGAGGGAGGAGGAGAGAAGAGAGAAGAGAGAGGAGGAGCGGAGGGAGAAAGAGAGGAGAGAGAGGAAAGGGAGGAGGAGAGTGGAGGAGGAGAGAAAGAGAGGAGGAGAGGAAAGCGAGAGGAAAAGGGACGGAGGAGAGGAGGGAGGAGATAAAGGAGAGGAGAGAGGAAAGGGAAGAGGAGAGGAGGGAGGAGGAGAAGAGAGAGGAGAGAGGAAGGAGGAGAGGGAGAGAAGGAGGGAGGAGGAGAAAAAGAGAGGAGAGAGGAAAGGGAGGAGGAGGGAGAGGAGAGAGAGGAGAGAGAAGAGAGAAGAGAGGAGGAGAGAGAGGGAGGGAGGGAGCAGAGAGGAGAGAGAGAGGAGAGGGAGAGGAGAGGAGAGAGGGAGAGAGGGAGCGAGGGTGAGAGAGGAGGAGAGAGAGGGAGAGAGAGGAGAGGAGAGAGTGGAGAGGGAGAGAGGGAGAGAGGGAGCGGGAGAGAGAGGACGAGGGAGAGAGGACGAGGAGAGGAGAGGAGAGAGAGAGAACGAGAACGAACACAGAGAGAAAGAAACATCTCTCCATTGCCTCCAGTACTGAGAATTGAACCTTCAACCTTTTGGTGTAGGGACAGCGCTTCAACCAATGGAGCCACCCAGCCTGGGCTTCTCGTCCTCCAGATTTTTTACGTGAGAAAAAGAAGTTCCTGAAAATTAGCTTTTCTGTTTTCTCAGCCAAACACAATCCTGACACGGGAAGGTTAGAATGCGTGTCTGCCCACCCACCTCCCCGACTCGGCTCCTGGCTTCTCCCCGACTTGCTGTCCCCACAGTTCCCTGGGCCTGGGAGGGCAGCATTTTTTTCTATCTCTCCTCCTGTTTCTGTGAAAACGCTGCTCTCATAAAATCCTTATTTCCTACTTGGGCAGGCTCTTAAAATGCTAAGACGGGAGATAAAGGAACATAGAAAAGTCCTTTCACTCCCAGTAGGATCTACCAGTCAAGCCTACTGCACCACCTCGTTCTGCATGCCACAAATGTGGTTTTAACTCTACTATTAAATTTTATTATAATTAACTCACGTTCTTGTTAGTTCTTGTGATCATTTCAATGAACTCCTATTACGAACTCTACCTTTCTTCTTGCAGTCCTTCTATAAAGTTCTCATTTCCTTATATTATAATTATCCCCACTTTATGGACAAGAAGACTGGGGAGGCTGAGAGAAATTGAGCAATTTTTCCCCCAAGTTGGACAGAGGGAATGTGATACAGGCAAGACCAGCACCATTTCCAATGGGCATCCACCACCATCTCTTCTACATCATGGACCGCCCCGCGCTGCCCTCCCCAGCCCCGGAGGAGGTGGGGGCAGAGGGCGGTGAGCAAGCAGCAAGAGGACACAACGGCAGCACGTGTTTTATGAAGAGCGAGTGTGCCGGCCCCAGAACCAGCTCCACGTTTTATGGCTTGTGGGCCGCCGCAGGCTTAACGCCATAGGGGATGCAGCACAGGGAGGCGTCCGGGCACAGGTGCATGAAGGTTTCGTGCCGGGTGCAGTAGGTCCGGCAGGCTCCTTGGCCGTTCCAGCACCGCTTGAACTCACTTCTCCCTGCGAAGAGGAAGGCCACAGGTCACAGAAGAGCCCGGGGTCACAGGTGAGGCCACTGACCACAATGAGTCCACAGGGCTCAGGTTAGATCGTAAGTTACCAGTTCGGCCGAAACCGGTTTGGCTCGATGGATAGAGCGTCGGCTTGGGAACTGAAAGGTCCTGGGTTCGATTCCGGTCAAGGGCATGTACCGTGGTTGCGGGCACATCCCCAGTAGGGGGTGTGCAAGAGGCAGCTGATGGATGATGACTCTCATCGATGTTTCTAACTCTCTATCTCTCTCCCTTCCTCTCTGTACAAAATCAATAAAATATATATTTTTTAAAAATAATAATAAGTTACCAGTTCGCTTTCTACTCATTTGTTAGATGACTGGCCGCAGTGCAGCCTACACGTCATAAGTTAGGCCACAGTACATGAGCTCTGACCACAGGTCAAGGGTTAGACTAGAGATAACAGGCTAGACCAGTGGTCGGCAAACTCATTAGTCAACAGAGCCAAATATCAACAGTACAACGATTGAAATTTCTTTTGAGAGCCACATTTTTTAAACTTAAACTATATAGGCAGGTACATTGTTATTAACTTAATTAAGGTGCTCCTAAGCTGGCCTTTGCTAAAATCTCAAGGGGCCAAAGAACCGCATGTGGCTTGCGAGCCGCAGTTTGCCGACCACTGGGCTAGACTACCAGAGACAACTACAGTTACAATTTAGATCACAGATCTCAGTTCAGCTTAGCCCACAGGTCACAAGTTAGGCTGCTGGTTATAAGTTAGAGACCAATTTCTTGTCCAGATTAATCCACACCCCACGTATACTTTAAGCACTTTTCAAAGTAACACTGTATTATTGTAGTTGGTCTTTCCTTAACTGTATAACAGCCCCTGTTATACAGTTAAGGAAACTGAGGCACAGAAAGATGCACAGCTTTTCCCACGGTTACACGGCCATGAAGGAGCAGAGCGAGGATTCAAACTCAGGCCATCTGGCTCCAGAATCCAAACGCATAGCCTTTAACACTACCTGCCTCACACACTTACGGACCTGTTTAATATTAAAATTCAGTGAAGGAGTTTCCAAAGAGGGCGAGGCTTTGGGGGACTGGGACCCGTGCCCTCTCCTCTCCGAGGGTCTTTGGTCACAGCAGCGGGCGGGGAAGCACCTGCCTTTATTCAGTCAGCGAACAGGAGGCACCGGCGGAGAGGTGGTTAGGGCCCGCTGGGAAGCCATGGGTGCCGAATTGCCAATCAGGGTGGGTGTGGGAGAGTGGGAAGGGAGGAGGACCACTCCCACAAGGCCTGCCTGTTACCGCGATATTTCTACACATCAGAAGAACTGGGGCTGAATGGGAGGGGGAGGGGAGAAGTGCCGCTCCCTGAGTGACAAGAGATTCCACAGAATCCTCCCACGACACCCACGGGTGTCATTCGGCCCTGTCGACCAGCCCATCCTTTCTCTGCCAAGGTAGAGAACCTAGAATGATGCAGCGCTGATCTCAAAATCTCCGTGAGGCAGAGAACCCACACGCCGAAGAGGATCTGTGCTGTGCTGCTTAACGGTGTGGTGTGCACCCAGCTCAGACCTTCTGGGTCCAAATTCCAGCTCTGCCATTTCCCAGCCGCGGGGCCTGGGCCTCAGACTCCTCATCTGTGCATCCCCCTCAGAGGGCAGTGATGGGGCTTTGGTCGTTTTAGCACAGTGGCTGGCAGGCAGTGAATACTCAGTAAATGGCAAGTGAGCTTATCAGAATGGCAGCTGAGCGAGTTCAAGCAACCAAGGCTCATTCTAGGCCAACCCTCTCATTTTACAGATAAAGAAGGAAGTGACTTGCCCAACTTTCCTGACCCAGTAAGTGGTGGGGCTGGTACCAGAACCCAAGACCCTGACTGCCAGCTGAAGGCAGTTCCTACAACAACTACTGTTAACACATCATCACCTTTCAACCTTCCAACCTTCCAGATCATGTAGGAGAAAATATATACAGCCGCTATTTTCTCCGACATGATCTGCTATTTCTTCCTTTGACTTCATCTCCCTTCGCTTTTCTTCTTGTGCTCCCACTCCAGCTACACTGGCCTCCTCACTGCTCCTGAAACCTCTCTCTCTCTCTCTCTCTCTCTCTCTCTCTCTCTCTCTCTCTCTCTCTCTCTCTCTCTGTCTCTCTCTCTCTCTCTCTCTCCATATATATATATATATATATATATATATATATATATATATATATATATATGGTACCTACCTACCTATCATCTATTGCCCTCCTGCCTCCTTCATCCTTGCTGCTCCCTCTGTCTGGGACGATCATCCTTATATAGTAAGTCCTCACTTAACATCATCAATAGGTTCTGTGACTTTAAATGAAATGTATAAAGACCCCAAGTTTACCACAGGCTAATTGATATATACAAGCACTTCATCAGCCTTATAACCAAACAACGTTCATCAGAAGCCTGCTGTGTTCTCACTGTAGTCAGATCATTGCTCAAACCCACCTTATCTAAAATGATAAGAGATCTGAAATTTACTTCAAAATAATTCACTGGGCAGAAGGGGCAAGTGAACAACAAAACAGGGTTGGTTCAAGTTGATAATTGTTGAGGTTGGGTAATGGATACGGGGAGTTTTCTAGACCATGTTTTTAGACTTAGGTTTGAATTTTTCTCAAAAGGATTTCTTTTTAAACTCACATCATTACATCATTCTCTATTTTTGCGTGTTTACATTTTTTCATAATAAAAGGTTCTGTAAAGCTCACGTGCTCCTGATTTTATTATTTCAGTTACATTTGAACTAAAAGCTAAAAAGAGTAACATATCAGAGACCTTTCAGCTCTTCCACCACCCCATGCACACACCACACTAACCCCTTCTTAGCCCTTATGACCACCTGAAACAGTACATGCTTCTTTGGTCATTTCCTGTCTCCACTAACTAACATATCAACTCCATGCTTTCTCTCACTACTGGATCCACAGCCTCCTGCACGCCCCCTAGTGGGGATTGAACCTGGCACATAGTAAATACTTTTCAAATGAACATTTGTTGAGTGAATCTCATTTTAAAGATTAGGAAACTGAGGTGCAGGCTGATCTAACAGCCCACTCTAAGCTGCCCAGAAAGCCAGTGATGGGACCAGAATTTAAACACTAGTCCAGGTCCCCTTTGCTCCCCAGGAGCTGAGAACCTACTCCTTGTTTCTACACATACACACACACACACACACACACACACACACACACACGATGTTACCTGGAGGCACGTGGCCCAGGACCAGGAGAAACACGATGAGCAGCAGCAGCTGTGTCATGGCCACAGGCTGCGGGGAGGCCCCTGGGGAGAGAACACGGAGGAGAGGAGCCAGCCCACCCAGCCCGGCTGCCGGGGCCCAGCCTTTATTCAGTTGCAGATCAAGGTCAGAGTGTGGGCCGCGGGAGACGTACGTGGGCGTCTGAGGCCTGTGGTCTCAGGATGCAGCTGGACCTCCGCCAGCGACGTGGGGAACTGGCTGGACACACCTGCCAGAGGTTGCTGAGCTCTGACACTGGGGACAGAATTTCCTGAAGCAATGTCTGGGGTCAGAAACTGGACAGCTTCCCCACTGAGGGGGAGGGGGAGCCTTGGCTTCAGAGACCTGCTTCAATGCCAGCGACTCCCTCTAACTGCTGTGACACCTTGGACAAGGCACTCAGCCTCTCTGAGCCCCGGGCTATCATCTAGGAAAGATCACAAGCCCCCATGCAAAGCTAACTGCAGGGAGCAGTCCCTTCCGGAAGCCAAGGAGGTGAAAGCAGAACCCCCTGAGCTGTCCAAACAGCATGCACTCAGGCCCATGCAGGAAATGAGAAGACTAATAGCTCCCCCCAGACAGAGTCATTGTTACCTAACTCATTTAGAATAGGGGTGTCGAACTCAATCAGAGAAGGGGCCAAAATCTAAAATCCAGCCTAAATCGCGGGCCAAATGGTTTACTGAACAGTCATAAACTGTCATTGTGATGGAAACGCAGCGGAGTGCAGTGATGACAGCGCGGTGCGGGCCACATTGCAAGGCCTGGCGGGACGGATTTGGCCCGCGGGCCTTGTGTTTGACACATGTGATTTAGAAGATTAAACAAAATAATACAAAGTGTGGCCTGGCTGGTGTGGCTCAATGGTTGAGCATCAACCTATGAACCAGGAAGTCACAGTTCGATTCCCGGTCAGGGCACATGACCAGGTTGCAGGCTCAATCCCCAGTATGGGGCTTCCAAAAGGCAGTCAATCAATGATTCTCAGTAGTAATGTTTCTATCTCTCTCTTTGTCTCCCTCTCCCTTCCTCTCTGAAATTAATAAAAATATATTTAAAATAATAACAACACAAAGTGTGGCACCCAGACACGCAAGAGAGCAGCAGGAAACACCTGGGGCTTGTTAAAAGTGAAAATTCTCAATCTCTCCCCAAACCTACTGAATCAAAAGCTCGGGAGTGGGTCTCAGCAAGCTGTGGCGTAAGAAGCCCTCCGACTGATCCGAGCATATTGCTAACGTCTGAGAACCCCGGAGATAGATCGTATGTGTACAGGGCTCAGAACAGCGTCTGGGACACAGGCATCTGAGTTGCATCTTGAAAGATGAGGAGAGGAAAGTATTCCAGGCAGAAGAGACATGATGTGCCTGAAGTGTGGGGCATGGCCAGAGCAAGGAGTTTGTTGAGAGGAGACTAGAAATGACCCTGAAAGGACAGCTTCTTTTTAAAACTCACAACATTACATTGTTCTGTATGTTTGCATGTTTCCATTTGTCCATTATACAATGGTTTTTAAAAGCTCGAGTCGTATCTTGTATTATTCTCTCACTGTCATGTACATTTGAAATAAAAAAATTTTTTTTTAACTTTTTCGAGACCTTTCACCTCTCCCACCACCCCACCTGCACCACCACACTAACCCCTTGCCCTGCTTTTAGTTACAATGGGCCTGGAACAGCCAGTTCAGGCTTTTCTATTGTAGACCACTGCAAGTTTTATAGCAAAGTGTAACCTGTTTGGATTTCGGTTTTATTTTTTCCCTTTATTTTTTTAATTTATTTATTATATTTGTTTTATTGGTTTCAGAGAGAAAGAGAGAAGGAGAACGTGATAGAAACATCAATGATGAAAGAGAATCCTTGATCGGCTGCCTCCTGCACGCCCCCTAGTGGGGATGGAGCCCGCAAAACAGGCATGTGTCCTTTGCTAGAATTGAATCAGGGACGACTCAGTCCGAAGGCTGACACTCTATCCACTGAGCAAAAAACAGCTAGGGCTTTAATTTATTTATTTATTTTATTAAATTTATTGGTGTGACATTGGTTAATAGGGTCATATAAGCTTCAAGTATACATTTCTATGATACATAACCTGTATATTGCATTGTGTATCTACCACCCAAAGTCAGATCATCTTCTGTTACCAAATACTTGCAGATTAGAGTTTTAAATAAAGAAACAGAAATCCAGCCCTGGCGGGTTGCTCAGTGGTTAGAGCACAGGCAAAGAGTTAGAGGGTTCGATTCCAGTCAAGGGCATGCACTTGCGGGTCCCCCAGCTCCACCTGTGGGAGGCAACCAATCAATGTGTCTCTCTCACGTTGATGTTTTTCTCTCTCTCTCCCTCCTCCCTCCCTTCCAGTCTCTCTGGAAATCAATGGAAAAGAATATCCTTGGGTGAGGGCCTCCCCACCTTCCATCCTCACCTCCGGCGAGAATTTGAAAAAAGAAAGAAAGAAACCAAATCCAAAGAACAGAGTGGAGCTGGGACTCACACTTGCCTCACTCCCAGACAACGTATGGCTGCACCACTCCCAGCCCATCTGGTAGGTGGGGAAGGAGAGCCCAGAGGGCCAGACCACAGAAGGAAGCCGGGCGTGAAGGCCCCGCCGCTGTGGGTGTTGTCCTGAGCCGGACACTTGGACCCCTTCAGCCAGGACCACGCGCCCCACCCACAGGTACAGCCCGTCCCCGGCCTCACACACATACCTGTTCCCGTCCCTCCTCACCTACGCGGAAGCACCCTCCCCAGGAGCTCAGATCCTGGCCCGGGGGTGGCCGAACTCCCTTCCCCACAGCCAAGGTCTCCTCTATAACCAAGACCACGGTGTCTCTATCCTCCGCCTACATGCCTGGGAAAGAAAAGATTTTTTTTAAAGCTATGGACCCGAGCCGAAACCGGTTTGGCTCAGTGGATAGAGCGTCAGCCTGCAGACTGAAAGGTCCTGGGTTCGATTCAGGTCAAGGGCATGTACCTGGGTTGCAGGCACATCCCCAGTGGGGGTTGTGAAGGAGGCCGCTGGTCGATGTTTCTTTCTCATCAATGTTTCTAACTCTCTACCCCTCTCTCTTCCTCTCTGTAAAAAAAAATCAATTAAAAAAATAAAATTTAATTAAATTTAAAAAGCTATGGACCCGAGATAGGAAAAAGAAGAAGGCTGAGAGGCTCCTGAGGCGCGGGCCCAGGTGAGCCTGGGCATGTTCCTCCTCAGTGTTGCGTGGGGATTAGATGAGCCACGAACCCAGGCAGAGGATAACATAAGGTGCACACTCTCCCTCCCCGCTGAGCCAGGCGGACCCAGGTCTGCAGCTGCTCAGACCAGCCGGGCACCGGTGCTCAGTGAATATGGATGGGGGAGTGGAGGCCATGCTTCCAGGGTCAGGGCAGCCCTGGCTTCCTAGCGCGCTTCACCCAGAATTGGGGAGTGAGTGAGTGAGGAGTGAATGCTGCCACAGTGAGACATTCAGATCTCCCCGGTGCGGGGCTTCCCGGACGCCCCTCCGCCCCGCGCCGCCTTCCCACATTCACTCTCCTCGTGCAAAGCGGAGCCTCTGGGAGCGGAGTCCGCGCCCTGCACCGGGATCACTGGGGCGCCTGTTTAAAACGCAGACCCCGGACCCCTCCCGCACTGCGGAATCTGCCCGGGTGGGGCCTGGGGTTCCGAACCTCCAACCAGCTCCCCGAGTGGAGTTTGTAAGGACCCAGGCTGTCGGGGCGCCCCATGGCAGGCGTGGGAAGCTGTGGGTGCCCCGAGGACCCAGACCCGCTTCCTTCCTCTCTCCGGCCCCCCGCCCCGGCCCTGCCGCGCCCGCCCCGGACCAAGGCGGGAGGCGGCCGCTGACCCGGGTGGCTCCCTGGGCGGCGGGCTCGGGGCGGACCCGGGCTGTCCCGCGGGGCGGGGCGGACGGGGCGGGTGGCGGCTCCTCCCCGCGGGGCGGCGGGCGGGCCGGGCCGGAGGGGCTGCGCCGAGGCGGAGGGACAGCCTGGAGCGCCCGGCAGCCGCGGGCCGGGGGCCCCGGACCCCTCCCGGAGCCCAGGTAAGGCCGCCGGCCCGCCGCCAACTTGGCCAAGTTGGAGCGGAGTGCGCCGGCGCCTGCATGGGGGGCTCTGCGGGCCGGCGGGGCGCGGGGGGCCTCGAACTCGCACCCCAGGGGTGAGGAACCTTCCAACCGGGGCCCAGAGGGCTGGGGAGCCCCGGACCAGAACACCCCCGCCCCCCCGCCCGGGTCAGGGGACTCACCACCAGGGCCCGGAGCTGGGCAAGTGGGGACTCGGGGAATGGCACATGCACCCCGGCCCTGGAGGTCCCCTCTCCGCCCCGCCAGGACCCTGTCCCGGCCCGATCCTGGAACCCCGCAGCCCCGGAGCCCCCGCCCCCCAACAGCCCCGGAGGCAGCGCCAGCCCAGCGGCTGCTGAATTTTTCACGGAGGGGGCGGGCCGGCACGCGTTCCCATGGCGCCGGGGCGCTCGGGTTACCGCGGAGGGAACCCCCAGACCCCCGTGCGCTCCCAGTCCCAGCCCACCCACCCCCGCCTCCTCCGCGGCCCCCTTGAGGCGGGGCAGCGGAAGTGACCCCTCCCCGGGGCCCTGACCCCTCCTCCTCACCCCCCAACCTACCCCCCGCGGGGGAGAGGCCTATGGGAAGGGGCGCCCCGGGCAGTGCATACCCTTTCAGACCTTGAGTCTCGTGTCCTGAGTGGGAGAGGCAGGTCTCTGTCCACAGAGTGTACGTGCTCATGTGGACACCACCTCGCCGCTGCCCCTCCGCTGTCCGAGTGTCCTGGGGGAGGGGATCATCCTCAAGGCACAGGAACCGGCCTCTGGGTGTGTGTACACGTGTGTGCACAGCTTGCAACCTCACCCTCTGGGTGTGTGTACGTGTGTGTGTGTTCGTGTATGTGTGTGCACAGCTTGCACATTCACCCTCTGGGTGTGCATACACGGATGTGCACAGCTTGCACACTCTCCCTCTGGGTGTGCGGACATGTGTGTGCACAGCTTGCAACCTCACCCTCTGGGTGTGTGTACGTGTGTGTGTGTGTGTGTGCACAGCTTGCACACTTACCCTCTGGGCGTGCATACACGGATGTGCACAGCTTGCACAGTCTCCCTCTGGGTGTGCGGACATGTGTGTGCACAGCTTGCTACCTCACCCTCTGGGCGTGCATACACGGATGTGCACAGCTTGCACCTCCCCCTCCCAGGCAGACCCTGGTCCTGAAGCCGGAAAGCCCCCACCTCCTCCCTCCCCCAAGGAGGGAGGCCTCCGCTCCTCCCCTTTGGACCAGAGGGCTCAGAGGAAGCCGCCTCAGGGCCCTGCAGAGGGGGCCCGCAGCTCCTGCTCACCGCCCACTGCCCTTCTCGCTCACAGAAGGAGGAAGGCCCCCTCCCGAGGATGACACTAAACACCCAGCAGGAAGCCAAGACGCCCCTGCGACGGCGAGCCAGCACCCCGCTGCCCCTGTCCCCCCGGGGCCGCCAGCCTGGCCTGAGCGCGGCACCTTCCACCTCCACACCATCCGGGCACCCCCCGCTGGGCCAGTCGGCCTCC
Organism: Pipistrellus kuhlii; assembly: GCF_014108245.1. Lineage (NCBI taxonomy): Eukaryota > Metazoa > Chordata > Mammalia > Chiroptera > Vespertilionidae > Pipistrellus > Pipistrellus kuhlii. The sequence goes on along the minus strand of NW_023425562.1, from coordinate 54,951,862 downwards.
CTCAACCCTCCCACCCAGCGACCTAAGCCTGCCCCCGACGGCTGGTCCTCTGACTCCAGCGACTCCGAAGGCTCCTGGGAGGCCCTGTACCGCGTGGTGCTGCTGGGGGACCCCGGCGTGGGGAAGACCAGCCTGGCCAGCCTCTTCGCAGGGAAGCAGGAGCGGGAGCTCCACGAACAGCTGGGAGGTAGGGACACGGGCTGGGATGCGGCCAGAGGCGGGATGGAGGGCACAAGGCTGTCCAACTCAGGCGCTGCTCCGCTCCTAGGGCGTCACTCACAGACCATGATGGGAATGTGCCCCAAGAGTCTCGCAGGGCACAGCCTGCACCGTGGCTGTGGGAGAGGGATTCCTTGAATAGTGAGAATGTTGCCAGCGTTCATGGGTGAGAGATGTGGGCTTGAGACTCAGTATAAAGAGATGGTGGGCTTCCACCTCGCTTAGAAACCCCTAGCCCCAGCTCTCCCCGGACTCTCGGATCACCCAGCTCCACAGATAACAACCCATGGCCACCACACCCTGTGGCAAAACTAAAATCCTGCCCAAAACGGAGACTCCTGGATGCCCAGTTCTGGGCCCTGGGCACCTGTATTCCCAGGAGATGCAGTGAGCAGGTGCCCTAGGATGATGGGGGATGGGGAAAGGCCAGAGGAAACGAAGATAGGTGTTTGCAGGACTGGCTGAGAGGACGAGGGTGAGGGGGTGGGGAGTTAGTTAAAAGCAGAGAGAAGGCGGGGACACTCTAGCCAGGCCCTTAATCCAGGCTCTGCCTCTCTAAGAGTGAGAACCCGTGCGAGTGGTGTGCATATGTGCACCTGTAGGTGTGACAAATGGGGAGACTGAGGCCCAGAGAGGATGACATGACCTGCCTGAAGGACACAGTAAGCCAGGGACAGAGCAGGACTGGAGAATTCTCATCCCAACTTTAACCCCACCACCCCACACCCGTTCAGTTGGCAATAACAACCACCACCATCGCTGTCTCAGTACCTACTGTGTGCCTCATACTCTGCTGGCAGCATGGGAGAAATGGGCTCCTCCTCCCAGAGCTTCTGACCTATCAGGAGAAGCAGGCATCACACGGGTGTGGTGAACACTTCAAGGAGAAGTAGAGGGGGTGCAGTGACCATAAAGAGGGGCTGGGAGCCACATCCTCCCCAGGCCCGCACTGAGACCCAGCTCTTCCCTCCATTACAGAGGACGTGTACGAGAGGACGCTCACCGTGGATGGCGAAGACACCACCCTGCTGGTCATGGACACCTGGGAGGCTGAGAAACTGGTATGGCACACGATGGGTGCTGAGGAGATGGGTGCTGAGCCTCGTACCAGACCCTCCAACACCCACAGCTCCTCAGCAGCCTTTCCAACCAAAGACAGACCCTCCTGACCTTCACCTCCTGTTCTCACTCCGCTGGTCCCCTCCCGCAGCCATGCCAGGGAGTGCCTCTTCCCCTGCAAGCCGCCCCCTCCTTTTAGCCCCTCATCCCACCCCACCCACCTACCTTGTGCAGAGGAAGGAGCACTGAATTTAGCATCAAAATGTCTGAGGTTCAAACCCCCCCCCCCTTTTTTTTTCCTTTTCCTTCCCAATATATACTTCATTGGTTCTCTACAGAGAGGAAGGGAGAGGGATAGAGAGTAGAAACATCGATGAGAGAGAAACATCGACCAGCTGCCTTCTGCACACTCCCCACTGGGGATGTGCCCGCAATCAAGGCACATGCCCTTGACCAGACCGAATCCAGGAATCCCCAGTCCGCAGGCCAAAGCTCCATCCACTGAGCCGAATTGGCCAAGGCCCCCTTTCTTTTTTTTACCCGTTGTGTAGCTTTGTGCAGTTGACTTAACCTGCTCTGAGCTTCAGTTTTCTCACCTGATAAATGGGTTGATCATTCCTGCCTTCTTTACCGTTTGTTTTCTTTAAGTTCTTATGCAGCTTCAGAGACTTGAGCAGTTTTGAGCATGAACATGGGTGAAGAATCATAAATAATGACAACTCTTGCTCATTACAATTTAGTAGCTAGGGGAAAGAGAGACCAAAGGGTGTCCTTCCCCAGCCCCTTCTCGAGCAGGAAGAGAGCAGCAGGCAGGGCCATGTCCCTGTTATGTTTTTCTTATCTTGTTTGAGTTTTCTGTTTTTCTTGCTGTACAAATAGGACATGCTCACCACAGAATTCTGAAGAAATACAACCAAGCAAAGAGAAGGATCTAAAAAATCACCTGAGATTCCATCTCTCTAAGGAGTAGGTTCCTCCCCTAAAACTCGGGGAGGGCCTGGCCACAGGGGGGTTAGGAAGGCAGTGCTGGGTGATTGACAAACATGGCTGACAGCTCCAGTGACAAGCCCGAAGGCCGGGGATGAAGGAGCTGTGTAGCCGATTCTTCTTAACAAGCATAAAAGGAAACCCGGGTCCAAATGAACATAATGATGATGATGATGATGCTCTTGACAGCAGCTGGCATTTACGTAGCACCCTCTTCCTAAGTGTCAGCCCCTGTGATAAAAATTGGACATATACCGGTAGTATGACATTCAGCCAAGACAAAAATTATACAGTGCGTGTGCTTCTGAGCCCTATTCCTCGATGAGGAATTGGGAGCTCGGAGAGGCTAAGTAATATGCCCAAAGCTCTCAGCAAGTGGGATTCAATCCCAGGTCTGTAGGAACCCACAGCCTGCACTTCTGTGCCCTAGGAGGGCCCCTCTCCTCCCCAGGGAGCGTCACCTTCTGAAACTCCCGCTGAGGTTCACCCATTTGTTCGTTGGGAAACACTTGCTGTCCCAGCTGGTTTGGTTCAGTGGATAGAGCACCAGCCTGTGGACCAAAGGGTCCCCGGTTTGATTCTGGTCAAGGGCACGTGCAGGAGGCAACCAACTATGTGTTTCCCTCACATCAGTATGTCTCTCTCTTTCCCTCGCTCTTCCACTCTCTCTAAAATCAATGGAAAAATATCCTCGGGTAAGGATAAAAACAAAACAAACAAACAAAAAAGCAAAATAAGCAAAAGCACTTTTGAGTATATATCATGGGCCAGGACACTGGAGACCCAGCAGTGAATAAGGCAGGCATGTTTTCGGCCCCATGGAGCTCACAGGCTGCTAAGGGAGGGGCTGTTATTTTGGATGCTGGTCAGGGAGAGGCTCCTTTGAGGATCCGATGGGGCAGAGTCCCGTGGATTAAGAGTGATCAGCGTGGAAGTTCCATTTGGGAGACGGAGGAGGAAGAGTACTGGCCTAGAAGCAGGGACTGGGATTCTGTGCCCAGCGCTCTGCTTGGCCACGAGAAAGTTTTCTCTTCTCTGGCCCTTGGTTTTCCTACAGGTGAAATAAAATAACTGAACCAGTGTCCCTGGTCAGTGACCGTGAAGGCAGCTCCCAAACAGGGCCAATACTGTAGCAGCTTCCATTCCTTCCATCACTGGGCTAGTCAGAGAGGCAGAATCCGAGAGGACTGGGTGGACCTTTGGCTCACCCAGTAGCGTGCTCACTCACTAGTATCTAACCATCAGGGTCACCTGGAGAGAATTAAAAACCAAATCCTCAGGCCTCACCCCAGACCTCACGAATAAGAACGTGTATAAGTAGAATCCTGGAATCTCTATTTTAAAATCACATCCCAAGGGATTCTTACCCACCAATCCATGCAGCAACTGGCTTTTGTGATCCTACCCATTCTTCATAAATATTTGTGCAGTGAATGAATGAATGGTCAAGACTCACCATCTCATTCAACAGATGAGAAAACTGAGACCCGGAGAGAGGCAGGGGCCTGTCCATAGTCAAGGCTGAAAATCCAGAATGAGCACCTACAACTGTCTGGCTCGGCCCACTGTTATTTGACCTGAGGAAAGATTGAGGGGCTCTTGAAAACTCACCCCCTTTGACAGTGCTGTTGACAATGGAACTGATGCTTTTCTATTCATCTGTCTTACTTGGTTATCAGATAAGTTTTCTGGCTTCTTTCCCCCTCACACACAATTCTTCCATCACACTCAATATTTCCGACTCCTGACCCTCTCACTTCTCTCCTGGTCCACCTGCTCATCTTTTCAAATCCCACTCACAGGTCCACGGTGAACCTCCCACGCCCCGCCAGGTAGAGTTCTCCTGGCCTCCTTCCCGCACCCCCATGGCTTCTCCAGCTACTTTCACATGGGTACTTCCCACGGTGCATTATCACTCTCCATTTCCACAGCCTCCCTCCCAGACCAGGAGCCTTTGGAGGCCAAGAACTGTGTCTTATAAAGCTGTTACCCAGGTGGTCCAGTCCGAGTGCTGTCCCTGACAACAGATCACCTTCCAACATGGAGTATCAAAATCATCCCAGTTCTTCCCTTTCCTTGGTCAAAAAACTTGCAAGTACTCCACTTTCTAAAATGACCTGTGCCTCTCCCACCCCCTATCCTGACACCCCACAGTTGCTCCTTCATCTCTTTAGAACCGTCTTGAAAATGTCTTCCCTTGAAATCAGCCTCCATTCTCACTTCTCTCCCTTCCTCTTTTCTCTTTTGAGGAGACTGCAGAAGACCAAATGAGCTGTCTGATATGCCTGAATCCACTAAACAGGCAAAGCCAGGACAGCTAAACAGCAAACCGGCTGGGGCAGCCGGTGTAAACCTTAGCTCCATCCCACCCATTAAACCATCCCAGCCCCTTCCTTTCTCAGCCGAGGCCTAGTAACCTCTGAGGATGGGCCGGTCCCTCCCCTGCAGGATGAGAGCTGGAGCCAGGAGTCCTGCCTGCAGGTGGGCAGCGCCTACGTCATCGTGTACTCCATCGCAGACAGGGGCAGCTTCGAGAGCGCCTCTGAGCTCCGCATTCAGCTGAGGCGCACACACCAGGCGGACCACGTGCCCATCATCCTGGTGGGCAACAAGGCGGACCTGGCGCGCTGCCGGGAAGTCTCTGTGGAAGGTGAGCCCTCGGGTCCAGCCTCCTCCTCCCCACTCCTCTCAGCCCCACGGTCACTGTTCCTCCTCCGGTGTCTTCATCTCAGGGACTGCCTGCCACCTACCACCCCCATTCTGCATCTCTTTGCCCCTGCCTGAAGGCTAGGGACCATGCCTGTGTCCTCTCACACTCCCCCAAACCAGTCCCGAAATCCTCCCTTAACCCCACCGTCCCTTCACCCCATCCCCTCAATTTCACTATTTCCCACATCAGCCTGGGACAGCCCCCACGCTAATTCTATATCCCCACTTAGTCAGTTCTCCTCAACAGCTGCCACAGCTTCCCAGAACCAGATCTGACCTTGTCACTTCTTTGCTTAAAAATTCCCGTTTGCGCTCCCATGTCCTTCGTCAGAGACATTTTATCCCCCAGGCCTGATAGGCCTAGTTCTACAGGCTTTTCAGCCATTGAGACCTGAAAATTCCATTTATCAGCTGCAAAATAGAGCGAGAATTTATAGATTCAAAATTCAGAAAGCTTGAATTGTCTATAAAACATGACAACGTGCCATCCAGCAACTGCAAACCAAAACGTGTAAGTTACTGATACATATAAATAGTATTTAAAGTGAGGTGGGGAATGTATTAATGTTTGACATATCCGATGGGACTCATAAAGATCTAAAAATGGCCCTACTCACAGGGAGCAATCTTAAAAAAACAACAACTATGGAATCTAAGACCCAGAGAGAAGAAGCTAGTTCCACTGGGTCACCAGCCGCTGAGGACTGGAACTCAGGTCCCTGCCTTCCAGCCCAGGGGCATCCTGGAGAGAGAATGCCAAATGCTTTGTGAGCAGACCTCAAACTCCGCAGCACCATCCCAGGAGATTCTGTTAAAATGCAGGTTCCCAGAGCACATCCCCAACCTACTGCACCGGAATCTCTCCCCCGATCATTCTCAGATCAGATCAGACTCCTTACCTGGCATTCAAGACTCTTCCCTACCTAGCCCCAGCCCCCCTGTCTTCCCAGCCCCATTCTGCCACCAGGATCAGCTCCTACTAGCCTGGGAACTACCTCCTCCAAGCCAGATCTGACTTCTGTCTGGGGGTGCCCTGGCACCATGTTTTGGGAAAGAAAAAAAAACCGCTCCCAGTCCAGACTGAACATCCGCTTCCTCCCTTTATCTCCTCCTCCTCCTGCTCCACGCCTGCCCGTCTGTCCTGTCCGTCTGTCCGTCCCCGCCGCCCAGAGGGACGCGCCTGCGCCGTGGTGTTCGACTGCAAGTTCATCGAGACCTCGGCCGCCCTGCAGCACAACGTGGCCGAGCTGTTCGAGGGCGTGGTGCGCCAGCTGCGCCTGCGCCGCCGGGAGGGCCCCAGGGAGCCCCCCGCACCCCGCCGGCGGGCCAGCTTCGGGCAGCGCGCGCGGCGCTTCCTGGCCCGCCTGACGGCCCGCAGCGCCCGCCGCCGCGCGCTCAAGGCCCGCTCCAAGTCCTGCCACAACCTGGCTGTGCTCTGAGCCCCGCCGCCCAGGGCGGTGAACACTAGGGGGCACACGCTCTGCCCACGCCACCGAGTGAGGGCCCCCTCCCCCCGAGGGCCAAGGCGCAGAGACCTGGAGCGCGCGCCGTGGGCCAGAGCATCTCCCGGAGCCGCAGCTGCAGGGGCGCCTTGGCCACGGGGAGCGATGGATGTACAGACTATGGGGCCCGAAGGCCAAGCTCGGCACACAGTAGGGGATTTTTTTTTTTTTACACGATTTGCGTCTTTTTGTAAAAAACAAAACAAAACAACTTTTCTTTATCCTCGGGCTCAGAAACACTCCCCCCGTCTTCCCACTCCGCCCCCCCCAAAAAACACACCACAGACTACAAGGATGTCCCGTCTGAATGCCCAGACTTCATGGGGGTTCCTCTGGGCATCCCCACCTGCTGCCCTCCCATCTGCACTGGCTCCAGACGGGGCCACCTGCTGGCCTGAGTCGGGGTCAGCCAATAAAGTCATTGGAACTGTATTGTGCGTTCAGGTCTTCTCCCAGCCGCTGGGCACAGCCCCGGCCCCCGTCTCTGAGGGAGACACACTGGAGCACAACCACAGTCAAGTGTGGTGACTTCTCAGTTTCTCATTAGACCATTTTTATAGATGATAGAGTCATGAAATGTTATCTGGAAAGAAGTTTAGCACTCCTCCTGGCAATACAATAGCTGGTGTTTGTTGGGGGCTGTCTGTGTACCAAGACGTCACAACTATTCACTAACCTTCACAACCCCTGTTCAGTAATTAGAAAACCGAGGCCCAGGCCAGTGAAGGCTCCTGCTCAAGATCACACAGCTGCTGTACATGAAGTGGCCAGGACTTCCATCTTGTCAGTTTAGAGTCGGCACCCAATTATCCAGCCCTCTTGGAGAATGTGTTAAAAGCTATAGAGCTGTAGCCGGTTTGGCTCAGTGGATGGAGCGTCGGCCTGTGGACTGAAGGATCCCAGGTTCAATTCCAGTCAAGGGCATGTACCTTGATTGCAGGCACATCCTCAGTAGCGGGTGTACAGGAGGCAGCTGATCGATGTTTCTAACTCTCTATCCCTCTCCCTTCCTCTCTGTAAAAAATCAATAAAATAGGCCAGCCAGGTGTAGCTCAGGGGTTGAGTGTCATCCTAGGAACCAAGCGGTCACGGGTTCTATTCGCAGTCAGGGCAAATGCCCAGGTTATAGGCTCGATCCCCACGGGGGGGAGGAGGGGGTGCAGGAGGCAGCCAATCAATGATTCTCTCTCATCATTGATATTTCTATCTCTCTCGCCCTCTCCCTTCCTCTCTGAAATCAATAAAAATATATATTTTTTTAAAAAATCAATAAAATATATATTTTTTAAAAGCTATAGAGCCCTCGGGAAATGGACTTTCAAACACAATTTTGCAAACAATTTAAGGAAGGAAGGGGAGTAGACTCCATGAAACTCAGTCCACTTATCCCCAGGAGGGACCCCCAATTTAGTCCAACTCACTCATTTTTCAGATTGTAGAAACTGAAGCCCAGAGAGGGGACGTGAGCACCCCAGTCACCCCGCCAGGGAGGGTGAGGACGAGACCCCAGAGCTCAGCCTTCTCCTCTGGCTGTGCCTCTGGCTGGGGATGGGGTCTTGGGCTTAGGTCAGGAGTTTCCAGCTTAAGGTGAAGGGGTGTCACTAATTTGAAAAGAGAACAAGATATAAACAGTTTGGACTACGTGTCCCTGATTCCCAACACCACTTGCCCCAAACAGCTGCCCTTCCAGATGCCTCAGCCCCTCCCCCGCCCACGTGGGCCCTGTCCGTGCCTCCAGGAACAGGGTGCCAAGGAAGAGTAACACAGGGGCAGGCCGGCCATAGCCTCCAGCTGTAGCTCTCACCCCCACACACACCCGACCACCTTGCCAGCCTGCCAGCCAGGCACCGATGGCACTGATTTCCCTGTCCCAACTCCAGCCTGGGGAAGGGAAGGGAGGAGGGTCTTCCCCCATCCAAGCTGTCCCCAGCCTGTGGTCATGGGGGAGGGGCTGAAGTTGTGGAAAGTTGGCAGAGGCAGCCGGCAGCAGCCGGGAGAGTGGAAAAAATGATATCAAACCCGGAAAAATGCAGGCCGGATGGAGGGCCTGAGTCGGCCCTGGGAGGTGAGAAGGAGGGAGGGCAGAAGAGAGGGAGGGTTGGGGCCCCACAGGCTGAGAAAGGAGGAGGGGCCAGGGAGAGAGCACAGGAGCTATTTCTGAGAAAACTGAGGACTCTCCTCTCATCCTTTTCTTCATCCACTAGTACTTATTTACCAAGGGCCTGCTAAGTGCAGGACACAGTGCCAGATGGCAAGGACTAGAATGAGTAGGGCACTGTTCCTGGAGCTCAGAGACAGGGGTGGAAGGAAGCAGATGGAAAACAAGGGAACAAAATAATTACAAACTTAGAAGGAGCTAAAAGTCAGGATGATCATAGAGGGCGCTAAAGACAATCCAGTCCAATCCACTCAACTCATAGGTGGGGCAACTGAGGGCCAGAGAGGGAGAGGGCTTACCTGGGGCTCCCGGGGTGAAAGAAATCATTGAGACCGGAGGGGGTGGGGGGAGAGGAAGAAAGGAAGAAATAGCGCAGACCAATGTAGGGTGGGGGTGGATAGTATGCAGCCAGCACCATGTTTGAGGTCAAGGACCCTGAACCAGGGGGTCTGTGTTCAAACCCTACTCTCCTACACATCTGTGTGCTTTAGTTTCCCCACCTATAAAATAGGACTCATGACAATTCCTCCCCTCAGAGTTGATGTGAGGATTAAATGACTTATGGTGTGTAAAGTACTTAAAGCAGTTCCCACAGCTAGGAAGATTCAGTAAATGTTGGTTCCTGCTATAAATATATATATGCCTAATATGCTAATTGTCCCTCTGAACTTTCGACCATTTGACCAGTCTCTGCGATGTGCACTGACCACCAGGAGGCAGACGCCCTGACCAGTAGGTCAGCTTATTGCTGGGGTCCTGCTGATCAGGACTGGGTGAGACAGGCTGGACACACCCTAGAGCTCTCCCTCGGACCCTCCCTGGCCCCAGTTGTTCACTGGTGGCCTCCCTCCGCCTGACCTGCGCCCTCTCACAATCCAAGATCCCTTGGGGGATGTCAGAGAGCCGGTTTCGGCCTGATCCCCACAGGCCAGGCTGAGGGACCCCACTGGTGCACAAATTTGTGCATGAGGCCTCCAGTTATATAATAAGACCTTGGGGAAACCAGGGTTTGTTGAGGGCAGGGTATTCTCAGACTGCGAAGACTTGCTTGGAGACCTTTTCCTGCTATGACACTGGAGAACTTTAGGAAAATGTCTTCCCCTCTTGAGCCTAGGTTTCCCCACACATAAAATAAAGAGATTGAATCGGAACTTGTATTACATATTCATGTACTCAGGTTTACTGTCTGCCTCCCCCACAGGCACGAAGGCCCCATGAGGGCAGGGCCCTCAACACTGCTCTCTCTGGAGCACCTGCAGCAGTACCTGGCTCATGACAGGCAATCGGTGAATATTTGTTTAGTGCACATGTGTCAAACACAAGGCCCGAGGGCCAAATCCGTCCCACCAGGCCTTGCAATGTGGCCCGCACCGCGCTGTCATCACTGCACTCCGCTGCGTTTCCATCACAATGACAGTTTATGACTGTTCAGTAAACCATTCGGCCCACGATTTAGGCTGGATTTTAGATTTTGGCCCCTTCTCTGATTGAGTTCGACACCCCTATTCTAGACTATCATTGGCCATGTCCCTAGGAGGAATATTGTGGTTTTCTCACATGCTTTCCCGCCCATACCTTATTCACAGACTCCTAGAATCAGAGAGGTCAGGATTGGAAGGGCCATTTTACCGATCAGCTAATTAATCCACTAAACTAGGGGTGTCGAACTCAATCAGAGAAGGGGCCAAAATCTAAAATCCAGCCTAAATCGCGGGCCGAATGGTTTACTGAACAGTCATAAACTGTCATTGTGATGGAAACGCAGCGGAGTGCAGTGATGACAGCGCGGTGCGGGCCACATTGCAAGGCCTGGCGGGACGGATTTGGCCCGCGGGCCTTGTGTTTGACACATGTGCTCTAGTGTAATAATAAGAGCAAACAATTATATAACTCTTATTATGTATCAGGTGCTGTGCTAAGTGCTTTTCATATATTAAATCCTCAAAACTGGTCAGTCTAGCCCAGCTGCAGTGACTCAGTGGTTGAACCTATGAGCCAGGAGGTCACAGTTCTTATTCCCGGTCAGGGCACATGATGGGGTTGCTGGCATGATCCCCAGTAGGGGGTGTGCAGCCGATCAATGATTCTCTCATCTTAGATCTCTCTATCTCTCTTCCTCTCCAAAATCAATAAAAAATTATTTTTTTAAAACTGGTCAATATTATCCCCATGCCAGTTTTCAGACAGAGAAACCATAGCATGGAAAAGCTCGGTACCCTGCCAAGATTGCACAGTTAGCCAACAGCAGAGCCAAGATCTGAACCAGAGAAGTCTAGTCCCGTGGTGTTATTGCGCTGTCTGCCGGGACAGCGAGTCTGGAGCAGCCTGGTATACAGAGGGAGGCGTCCTCCGCCAGCACCCTGCTGCCTGGGCTGGGGGCAGGGCGGAGAACAAAAGCACATTGAGAGTATCCTCAGCTGACAGCTGGGACTTTCCACCTTCAGGGAGGGTGGTGTTATGGAAAAAATGATAAAGCTCTGGAAAGATGAACGTCTCCCAGGGGCCCCAAGTTTCCTCGGCGCCCCGCCCCCCTTGCCGCAGACTGTGCCGGCCTGCTCCAGACGAGATGGAGGCCACCTGGATCCTGACACACCCCAGCCGGGCTGCTCCGATGTGAGGATCGCTGACCTTCATGGAAAGTTCCAGCATCTCAGCCAGGGACACAAATCTTCCACTCAGGGACCCCCAAGGAATCCGGGTCAGGCTGGACTCCCTGTCCTGGGATGGTGGGAAAGTCACGTCTCCTGGGGCAATTCAATCCCTCCCTCAGCGAACCTTGACCAGGGAAGCGAAGGAGGACGGAGAGGGTCATCGCCGGCTGTGTATAAAGAGTATGAATCTCTCCGCTCGGCCAGGAGCCTGTGACCTCAGGCAAGTAATAGTACACAGAGCGAAGGGGTGTGATGCCGTCGCGAGAATATTTGAATACGCTAGGTCCATAGCCTTGAACAAATAGACAAGTTCAGTTTCCATTTCAGCCGCGTTCCCTTCCGTTCAGTTCAGGGTTCCGTTAAAAATAATACGGAGGACGGAATGGGAGCTCTGGGTTCAGCCGTGTGTGCAGTTTTCCCCCATCCCATCTGGTTCAAGTTCAAGGCTGGGAGAGAAGGCTGTTCCAGTTACTGGGCTGCCAAACACACCACCCCGGAGCTCCGTGGCATCGAAACAGTCGTTTTATTATACTGACATATTTCGTGAGTCAGGAATCTGGGCAACACGCGTACGGCTTCTCTCTGGGGCCGCGGCGGGGCGGCGCGGGGCCGGAGTGACTGGCTTTCTCTCACAGGCCCGGGGTCTTCGCTCACACGTCTGGAGGCAGGCGCTGGAATGCCACCTCCACGTGGCCTGGTGGGTTCGTTTCCTATGGCCACTAGGACAAATGACCATGAACTTGATGGCTTACAACGGCACACACGTGTCACGTTACCGTCCTGTGGAACAGAACTCCAACAGGGGTCTCGCCGTGCTGACACCGGGGTGTCCACAAGGTTGCATTTCTTCCCGGAGGCCCCAGGGAAGAATCTCTGTCCTTGCTTTTCCACTTCTAGGGCCTCCCGCTTCCCCGGGCTCAGGACCTCTTCCTCTGTCTTCAGAGCTAACAAGGTCGGGACCAGCCTGCCGCAGGCTGCCGTTTCTCTGGTTCTCCCTCTCTTGCCTCCTTCCTCCACCCTTGTGATGACACTGAGCTCGCCCGAACGAGTCAGGATAACCTCGCTATTTTTTTTAATTTCTTTTTATTTTTATTGATTATGGTATCACATCATTGTCCTCATCCCTCTATTCCCATCCCAAACCCCTCCCCCCATAGACCCCCACCCCCCTGTTGTCCATGGCCACTGGCTGGGCCTATATGCATGCATACAAGTCCTTTGGTTGGTCTCTTCCCCTTACCCTCACCCTCCCCTATTTTCCCTCTGAGGTTTGAAAGTCTGATCACTGCTTCTCTAACTTTTATTTTTTTTAATATATTTTATTGATTTTGTACAGAGAGGAAGAGAGAGAGAGAGAGAGTTAGAAACATCGATGTGAGTCATCGATCAGCTGCCTCCTGCACACCCCCTACTGGGGATATGCCCGCAACCAAGGTACATGCTCTTGACCGGAATCGAACCCGGGACCCTTCAGTCCCCAAGCCGACACTCTATCCATTGAGCCAAACCAGTCTCGGCTAACCTCCCTATTTTAACAGTCAGTGAACTAGCAACCTGAATTCCATTTCTGACCTTCGCCCGCCTTTGCCAGGGACTTGAGGACATGGACATTTCAAGGAGCTGCTGTTCTGCCTACCGTAACAGGAGAGAGTGAGGGATGGAGGAAGGGCATGGCTGATCTTCTCTCTCTCTCTCTCTCTCTCTCTCTCTCTCTCTCTCTTTCTCTCTCTCTCTCTCTCTCTCTTGGCTCATACACAGTCCACCATGTCTTACTGCATGCAGAGGCCCTACGTGAAAGGGGTGGCCTCCCAGTGGGATGTCAGGAGCTCTGGGAGGCTGTCCCCAGAGTCTGGCCTTCCTTTTCTTCCCCAAGCCCATGCTTCCCTTCAAGATCTCCGGCTTCTTCCATCCTTCAGTGGACAAATTTCCGTCTGCCTTTTAGAAAACCCTGCTCCCTACCCACAGTGTAAGTCTTGCCTCTGAATTCTCCCCCTCCCGAGCGGTACATCTTCAGAAGTCTGAGGTGTTGGGGGCAGAGTAAGGCTCCGAGGGCCCCAGCAGGACAGTCAAGGGTGCTCTTAGCTCTTCTAGTCTCACAGGACACGCCAGGGGGTGACACTCCACATCCAGTTCTCGTCAAGGTTTGCCCGCCTGTGTGCTCGAGGTGGGTGACCATTTTACATGGCCAATTGCCCAGAAAGTAATTGTTGAATATCACACACAGCTGCACTAACTCAAATGCTCACTGTACCAGAAAGGGACATATACATCCATGAAGTAGGTTGGGTGAAGGACATTAAGCATCAAGGTCTGTGGCAAATTGGAAGCACAACTAAACTGTGGGGGACACAACTAAACTGCCTCTTACTGCTGTCAGGATACGAACCCCGTGTTGCCAAATATTTCTTCTTTTTTGTTGTTGTTGTTGTTTTTTTCCCCACAAAGTCCAGCAATCCAGATATTTGTGTGAAGTATCTCAGTTCTTTATTTTTTTTTCTATTTTTTTTTTAATTTCATAAATGAAGGGAGCAGGAGAGAGAGATAGAAACATCAATGATGAGAGAGAATCATTGATTGGCTGCCTCCTGCACACTCTCTCCTGCAGATCAAGCCCACAAGCCAGGCACAGGCCCTTGACTGGAATCAAACCTGGGACCCCTCCGTCCGCAGGCTGACCCTCTATCCTAGGGATGTCGAACTCAATCAGAGAAGGGGCCAAAATCTAAAATCCAGCCTAAATCGCAGGCCGAATGGTTTACTGAACAGTCATAAACTGTCATTGTGATGGAAACGCAGTGGAGTGCAGTGATGACAGCGCGGTGCGGGCCACATTGCAAGGCCTGGCGGGACGGATTTGGCCCGCGGGCCTTGTGTTTGACACATGTGCTCTATCCATTGAGCCAAACCGGCTAGAGCTCAATTCTTAAATCATTATTGCTAATTCCAATTTTTAAAAACCCTAGATAGGAGAAACAAAGTATGTCCACCAGCCAAATTCTAACCAGAGGCTGACAGTTTGCAACCTCTGATCCAAACCCAGATAGTGATAGAGAAATGTAGTCTCAGTCACCCCCAGCCTGCAAGGTCACCCCTCATACCAGGTTATAAAGAACAGCTTGTTTCTTTTAAATATATTTTATTGATTTTTTTTTACAGAGAGGAAGGGAGAGGGGGTTAGAAACATCAGTCAGCTGCCTCCTGCACACCCCACACTGGGGATGTGCCCACAGCCAAGGTAGATGCCTTTGACCAGAATTGAACCCGGGACCCTTCAGTCTGCAGGCCGACGCTCTATCCACTGAGCCAAACCGGTTAGGGCTAGCTTGTTCCTTTTGCTCCTCTCAGTCCCCTTTCCACGGGTGCCCTTCCAGGCCCGTTGGGTATATTTTTTATGCCCAAAGGTGCCCAGGGCCAGTGGTATATTTTTTACATTGAACTTTGAATTACAAAAATAATAGATTTTAATTATTGGGATATGTCAAAACAATAGAAAATAGATGCATTTGTCAGTTAAGCTGCTCTCGGCTACACATGATAGAAATCCTTATAAGGATGTGTTCTAACAAGAGCCCAGAGGTAGGCAATTTTAAGGTTGATTCATCAGCTTGAAAATGCCAGGACCCTGAGTGTGCAGCTGCAAATTCTCTAGGCTTTTCCTTCATGGCTGCAATATGGCTGCCACAGCTCCCAACGTCACATCCTCACACTGGTATCCCAAGTCAGAATAGAAGGGGAGAGTCAGGGAGACCTTATTTTATTTTTTATTTTTTTTATCAAGGAGGAAGTTGTTCTCCCAGCAGCTTCCCTTTCTATCTCCCTGGCCAGACTGAGTCTCACAGCCCCCTCTAGCTGCAACAGAGGCTGGGAAAGCAACTGTTTGGCAAAAATGAATGAGATTGCCACACCTGGTGTGGGCCAATTGCAATTCGTCCCTTGCTGCCCTCACAAGATGGCTTTGGTGAGCAACGGAGAAGTGGTTATGGGTCGTTGAATGGGTGGGTTTGGCATTTGTCCCAGAACTCCTTTTATTCTTCCCCCGGTTCCACCCTTCTCCCTGGAGTCACCTACCATTGGCATTTTATGATGTACCCTTCCAGATGTTTCTGCCTACTTACATGTACGCTGAAGCAGACATTTGGCAATTTTTCTTTTCTTCCACGCTGTCGGGGCTACGATTTTGCTGTTCCTCTCTTTTTCACGGGTCAAGAATAAGCCTGATCGCTCTAAGCCAGAGATTGGCTTGAAGATGGACTACAAACCAGCTGTGGTCAATGAGGTGTGAGGGAAGTTGGCTGGAAGGTTCTAGAAAAAGTTTCTTTGCTCTCACAAAAGTGCTAAGACACAAACAAAAAAGGAGCTTCAGCAGAAAGGGATAGTCCCTTTTCTTCTACTGGTCATTGAGATGTATGTGTGTGACGCCTGGAACTGCCCCCAACATCCTGAAATTACGACCGAATCTAGGCAGAGAAGAGCAAAGCAGGAAGATGGAAAGTACCTAAGTCACTAACAATGAAGTCCATCCACTGACGTAACCATTCCCGAGGCTGCCCCACCCCTGAACTTATTGCTGTGTTACATAATATGTTTTCAGTGCTGAAGCAAATTATCTTGAGGATTTCTGTACCAAAGTCAAAATCATCTGGAGTATATATGTTTAATTTGCTTGTTTGAAATATATTTATTTACTTATTTCAGAGAGAAAGGGAGAGGGGGGGAAGGAAGGAGGGAGAGAGAGAGAGGGAACATCAATGGTGAGAAAGAATCATTGATCGGCTGCCTCCTGCATGTCCTACACTAAGGATCGAGCCCACAACCCGGGCATGTGCCCTGACCAGGATCGAACTGTGACCCCTTGGTTCATAGGTCAACGCTCAACCACTGAGCCATGCCAGCCTGGCTTACTTTGCTTTTTTTCACATAAATGGGATCACACTTATATGCTTTAGGACTGAAGTTAGTTGCAAAGGATGAAACTCAAAATAGCAGTGATGGAAACAAGATAGGAGAATATTTCCCTCTCACGGAAAGGAAGTTCAGAAGCAGGCAGTTGGGGGCTGGCGTGTATTCCACAGTGCACAGCCCTGCACTGGGGTTCGTCTTCCATCCCCCCTGCTGCTCCAGATGCAGCCATCACATCCTGAGCTCCAGCAGCAGGAAGTGGTGAGGAGCCTGAAAAGGCCCGCCTCTCAGAAGATGCACACATTACCCCTGCCTACATCTCATTAGTCACATCACCACTCTTCATTGCAAAGGTGCCTGGGGTATTTTATTCTGAATAGCCATGTATCAATTTAAAATCAGGGATTTTATGTTTTATATTTAGGACAGATGTTGAAGGGCAGAGAGCAATATATATCTGCCATGACACTGTAAATATTCGATGTAATTTGCTTTTTGTTCAATTTATCCTGATTTTCTATGCAAGCCAATACATACAAATGTACCTCGTTATTTTGACATTAATTTTGTTCTTTTTTAGACCTTTTGAGAACCTTCTTCTTTTTTAATGCATGCATTTAACTCTATATTAGAAAAAAGCTATGTAAGTTATATAAAGCTCTAAATTTCCCTCTAAGTACTGTTCTAGGTACATCCCACAAATTCTGGTGTGTTGTATCTTCATTATAATTCAGTTTAAAATATTTTCTAATTTCCCCTGTGATTTCTTCTTCCCATATGTTACTCAGACGTATAGTGATATGTAGTGTATAAATTTCCAAATATTTGGGGTGGGAGTTCTATGTCTTTTTTTATTGATTTATAACTTAACTCTATTGTAAATTTAAGACTTGTTTTATAGTTCAACATGTGATCTTTCATGATCCATGCTCCGTGTGCACTTGAAAATAATATTCATTCAGCCATTGTTGGTTGTAGAGTTCTAAAAATGTCAATCAGGTCAAGGTTATTGATAATGCTGTTCAAGTGTTCCATATCCAAAATGATTTTATGCCCACTGGTCTTATCCGTTGCTGAGAAAGGAGTGTTGAAATCTCCGTTTATAATACATTTTACATTTCAACAGATACTGCCAAATGGCTTTCCAAAAGGATTGGTTTTGTTTATATTCACACCAATAGTGCCCACTTCCCCACACCAGGATCCACATTAGCTATCACTGGTTACTATATTACAATTTATAAGAAATATACATATGTAATCACTCAGATGATCAAAATATATTGCTCAGATATATCTGGTCTTCACCCATACAATTCTTGGCACAGCTTCCAAAATCTTTGAAATTACCTGAGTGATAAGGCAATGGGAGCATCTTTTGATGTAATGTTTGGTCTTATTATTCACAACAAGCCCTTTTCCACTACAAGTGGATTTATGTTAGTGAACGTGATTTTTGGAAAGCACCTAAGGACAGGTCTGGCTGCCAAGGAATCCGCCATGAATAGAGGTGTGGGACTTCCAGTTCCACCCCTGACTTCCGGGGAGGAGAGAGAGGCTTAGAGGTGAGTCAACCACCCAAGGCCAGTGAGCTACTCAATCGCGCTTACATAATGCAGCCTCCAGGGGGGGTCAGAGACCCTGCGGGTTGGAGACTCAGAACATGCCCACAAGCCAGTGCACAGGGCCCTAAGCTTCACCAGGACAGACGTGCCTTTGTTTGGGACTCACTGTCCAGCTGTTGATTTGTATCCTTTAATATCCTTTTGTAATAAATCAACTATGTTGTTGGTAAAGGGTTTCCCTGCATTCTGTGAGCCATTCCAGCAACTTAATCAAATGCAAAGAGAGGGTCCTGAGAACCTCTGCTGTATAGCCAGTTGGTCAGAAGCACAGACAACATGCTGGACTTGCGATGGGCATCCTGAGTTGCAGGGGGTCACTGGCACCTCCTGTCTGTAGTTGATCAGTCGGAAGCACAGGTGACAACTTCAGCTTGCAACTGGAGCCTGAATTGGAGGGCAGTCTTGTGGGACTGAGCCCGTTGTCAATGGAGTCTGATGCTATCTCCAGGTAGATAGTCTGAGAATTGCTTGTTAGTCTGGGGACACACACACACACATACACACACAGGAATTGGGTTCAGGACACCAAAAGACCAATCTTTTCTCATTTGATATTCTCTTGGGAAAGAAAGTGTCTCATTGCTTACTTTGTATTTCCCTAATTATAATAAAGTGGAGCGATATTTCTCTCAATGACTGTGCCCTTAGCTGCCCAAAACTCCAGGGAAGCTTTGAAATTACAGTTCCTAACGGCTGGATTAAATTCTTTTTAAAAAATATGTATTTTTATTGATTTCAGAGAGGAAGGAAGAGGGAGAGATAGAAACATCAATGATGAGAATCATTGATCAGCTGCCTCCTGCACATTTTCCACTGAAGATCGAGCCCGCAACCCAGGCATGTGCCCTTGATCAGAATCGAACCTGGGACCCTTCAGTCCACAGGCCAACACTCTATCCACCGAGCCACACCGGCTAGGGCTGGATTAAATTACTAGTCTAGGCTATTCTACTCTTCATTATCTGCCTAGAGTAGAGGGATGTGTTTTTTCTTCCAGTTACCAGGGCCTTGGTTAGAATAGGGAGTCTGGAATCAACCAAACCTGAGTTGGACTCCCTCTGGTTCAGCCATTTGACAGCTGTGTGACTGAGGGCAAGTTACTTAGCCTCTCTGAACCTTTGGAGCCTCAGCTTTACAAAATGGATCACAAACATTTTGCACAGGTATTACATGGATTAGAAAGCAGGTATGCAAAGCGCCTAGCACAGCATCTGGCACCTAACAGATACTAATATAACACATTAATTTTTAAAAAATAGGTATTCAGTCCAGCTGGCATGACTCGGTGGTTGAGCATCAACCTCTAAACAAGGAAGTCATGGTTCGATTCCTGGTCAGGGCATATATCTCACTTTGTGGGTTCGATCCCCAGTGAAGAGTGAATAGGAGGCACTTAATCGATGATTCTCTCTCATCATAGATGTTTCTATTTCTTTCTCCCTCTTCCTTCCTTTCTGAAATCAATAAAAATATTTTTTTTTAAAGAAGTCAAGCCAACACCGGTTTGGCTCAATGGATAAAGCGTCGGCCTGCAGACTGAAAGGTCCCGGGTTCGATTCCGGTCAAGAGCATGTGGTTGCAGGCACATCCCCAGTAGGGGGTATGCAAAGAGGTAGCTGATTGATGATTCTCTCTCATCGATGTTTCTAACTCTCTATTTCTCTCTTTTCCTCTCTGTAAAAAAAATCAATAAAATATATTTTAAAAAGAAGAAGAAGAAGAAGAAGTCGTCGTCGTCAACTGGCTTTGAAAAAAAAAAAAAGTATTCACTGAGCACTTGCCATGTGCAGAATACTAAGTTAAGCCCTTTTCTCAGGTCATTTCTTCAATCCTCACAACAGTAAGAGACAACATGGTCTAACAGACCAGGAAAACTGAGGCTCTAAGATGGTGAGTATCATGTCCAAAGCCACACAGTCATCAGCAGAGCTAAGGCCTAAATAAAAAATGTCTGCCTTCCCAGTATTCTTCCCAG
This sequence comes from Pipistrellus kuhlii, assembly GCF_014108245.1. NCBI lineage: Eukaryota > Metazoa > Chordata > Mammalia > Chiroptera > Vespertilionidae > Pipistrellus > Pipistrellus kuhlii. The sequence goes on along the minus strand of NW_023425562.1, from coordinate 54,932,078 downwards.
GGTAGCTAGCTTATTTCATCCATTAAGAAACTGAGGCCCTGCCCTGGCCAGTTTGGCTCAGTGGATAGAGCGTTAGCCTGCAAACTCAAGGGTCCCAGGTTCGATTCCGGTCAAGGGCATGTACCTTGGTTGTGGACACATCCCCAGTAGGAAGTGTGCAGGAGGCAGCTGATCGATGTTTCTCTCTCATCGATGTTTCTAACTTTCTATCCCTCTCCCTTCCTCTCTATAAAAAGTCAATAAAATATTTTTTAAAAAGAAAAAAAAGAAACTGAGGCCCAGAGAGATAACATTACATACTAAGTCAAATGGTGAGTGAGCAGCAATTAGCTGACTAAATATTTTCCTTCCTGGGTCTGGGTGACCCGCTGGAGAAGAGGCTGCAGGAGTGGAGGCAGGGACAGCCACCCGGCAGAGGAGTCAAGAGCATGGAAAATGTCTCTTTCAGCCAATTTTCCTGAGCAGCCCTGGCGGAGGCTCAGGGCTGGGAATGGAAAGTGTGCAGGGAGGAGGCGGCTGCCCCATCCATCCGGGGAAGCTGTTTGCAAAGTCCTGCTGAAAGAGGCAGGGGGGGGTAAGGAGGGGGGGCGGGTGTTGGGCCTGGAGTGGGGGGGAGAGGAATAAGCTCTGGGAGGCTGAGGGTCTGGCATCTGCCCAAGGCCTGGTCTCCCGGGAGAGGAGGAGCAGGCCTCCCGAGCTTCCTGCTTCCTCCTCAGGCTCCCCCGCGCTGGCAGCTCCGCGGTGCCCTGCCCACTTGTCTGGGCACTGGCCATCCTGGAATTGAGACGCTGGCAAGTCTGACTCTCTGGGGACTGGGCACGGCTGACTCAGGGAGGCGCGGTGGCCAGGAATGAGGATTGATCCTACATGGGGAGATCCTGACCAGAGCTGCCTTGAGTGCGATCCATCGGCGTCATCAGCAGCCAGAGCTCGGTGATAATCAGGCCCTCGAAAACCTCCCTGCACTGCTCACAGCGCCTGAATCCCACGCCATCCAAGGCTGCTCAGCACGGAAAGGCATGGCCATGCCAGTCATCAAAACATCTAGCTACATTCTTTTTTTCTTCTTCTTCTTTTTTTAATATATTTTATTGATTTTTCACAAAGAGGAAGAGAGAGTGATAGAGTTAGAAACATCAATGAGAGAGAATCATCGATCAGCTGCCTCTTGCACACCCCCTACCGGGGATGTGCCCGCAACCAAGGTACATGCCCTTGACAAGAATCGAACCTGGGACCTTTCAGTCTGCAGGCTGACGCTCTATACATTGAGCCAAACCGGTTTCGGCCATCTAGCTACATTCTAACAACTTGTTAATAAGCCCAGTCCCAAGTGCCCTCCAAGTGCCCTCCCAGCATGAAGGCCACTGCAGTCCCTCCCTCTGGGGTCACCCAGCCCTCCTCACTCACAGGCACTGAGAGATGGACACCTGTCCTAGTCCAGGTCCTGTGGATGGACTGGTGAATGACAGTCATAACAGCTGTTAATGTCTTTAAATATATTTTTATTGATTTCAGAGAGGAAAGGAAGAGGGGGGAAGAGAGAGAGAGAGAGAGAAACATCAATGATGAGAGAGAATCATTGATCAGCTGCCTCCTGTACACCCACACTGGAGATCGAGCCCACAACTCCAGCAACCCGGGCATATGCCCTGACTGGGAATTGAATCGTAACCTCCTGGTTCGTAGGTCAACACTCAACCACTGAGCCACACGGCTGGGCTGTAAACATTTTCCTGTTGCTCTTGGAAACAACCCTTTGGCTTAACACTGCCTTTTGTCTAATGGCGAATGGGTAGAAATTTAGAAGTGAAAGGGCCTCGTGCAACCCCTTCCTTTTCCAGAGGAGGAAACCAAGGCCCGGAGGAAAGCAGAGACTTGCCCCAGGTCTCACTGCCCGTCGGTCCAAGGAAAGACACTAGAACACAGGTCCCCGACGCCTGACACTTTTCTTGGGTGTCAGCATATCCGGCCCCACACCCTGAGCTTCCGTGGGTGATGGAAGGAGGTGAAGGGGAGGAATCTGTCTGAAGGCAGAACCGATAGCCAATCACCTGGCCCTTGTACCTTGTAATTGTAGCCCTAGCAACCATCGCCCTGGTCACTAGTTCCCCAGAGATAGTTGTCATGGTAACCACCCCTGGGAGGTGGGGGGTGCCAACTTCCTGACACCAAGAGCCTCAAGATAAACCCAGAAACAGGCCTGTTCCATAGCCCTGACCCAGATCAGCGCTCCAGGAGGAAAGAGACGCGCCCAGCACCGCACAGCCAGGGGTGGGGAAGCCAGGCCTCCCCAGCCTGGGCTCCCACAGCCCCACCCCGTCCGTGGCTGCCTTCCCTGCCCCCGTCCCTCTGCCCGCCATGGTGCTTCCCACATTCCTCCGGCCTCGTGCAGGGTCTCCTTCCCACGGCATCTCACCCTTGGCTGCTGGTCAGCCAGCTCATCCTCCTGGGAACGGCCGACGTGAGCTGGACGCCGGACTCCTTGCAGGGGTTTCCGTCATCAGCTGAGACTCCCTGACGGACCGGAAAGCCTTCCACGCCCCTCACCCCAAAGGCAGTCATCTCCGATGGTGGACCTTCCAGCACGGGGAGCTCAGGGTGAGGCTCTTTTCGGCAGTCAGGTCCTGTCCTCTGGGTGAGGTCACGTAGAGCAGCTGCCATGGTGAACGGCTCTGGGCTGGGAGGCCAGCGGCCTGGATTTGGCCCCACTACATCTGATCTAAGTGCGCGTTTGTTTTCATCCTCACCCAAGTGTAAGATGAGAGAGAGAGAGAGAGAGAGAGAGAGAGAGAGAGAGAGAGAGAGAGAGAGAGAGAGGCACATCTATGTGAGAGACAAACATTGATCGGTTGTCTCGCGCACACACCCTACCAGGGATCAGGCCCATAACCCATCTGTGCACGGGACAATACGCTAACCTCTGAAAAACACAAGTCCCTTCTTCTCTCTGGGACTCCATATCCCACCGGAGAGATGGGGATGAGAACCCTGTTCTGTAACCGGCCACCACCACCGTAAGGCTGCTGGCGGCCAGACACATCCAGCATTTTAGTATTAGTAAACAAGGGAGGGCTGTGGTTTGAAGAACTGGCCTGCCTTTCTGGCACCTCCTTTTAGAATAATGGGACCTCGGGATTGAAAGGGTGGTCCCCACACCATGAGGAGCTTAAGCAAAAGCAGGGAGGCTGAGAAGAATCCAGGGGCCTATGATAATCTGTGCATTGAAGTGTAGATGTAAGGCTGGGGAGGAAGAGAGAGCAAGCTAGAGGGAGAGGATTAGTCATCATCAAATCCCAGGGGTGAGGACCTTGCCCCCTGGGCCTCAGGGACTCACTGGAGGCTCTGAGACAGCTTCCGGCCTGACCCGTGTAATTTTAATACTGCGGCATACCGCTGTGGAGGATGAGGGGCGGCCTGGTGGCAAGAAAACATGGTGCATGCCAGGAAATCATTCCCTCGTCCGGTCATTCAATGAATATTTATTAGATACGATCCAAGCTGCGTAACCTTGGACAAATTATTTAGCCTCTCTGTATCTCAGATTCCTCATGTGTAAAATGAGGAGGAGTCCTGGCTGGTTTGGTTCAGGGGTTAGAATGTTGGCCTGTGGATGGAGAGGTCTCCGGTTTGATTCCTGGTCAAGACACATACCTCAGTTGCAGGTTCAATCTCTGGCCCCAGTCAGGGCTAGAGCAGGAGGCAACCAATTGATGTGTCTCTCTCTCAGATCAATCTTTTTCTCTCTCCCTCCCTCCCCCTCCCTTCCACAGTCTCTAAAAACCAGTGGAAAAAAATATCCTCATTCCTCAGGTGAGGATTTTTAAAAAAATAAAATCAAAATGAGAAAGAAAAGATGCCTACCCATACAAGTGGTGTGAGGGTCAGATGAATTAATACAGGTAAATGTTAAGCACGCTGCATGGGATTAAGTTCTCCATGAACGTGCACTGTAATTATCATGATAATTATTGAACATCTACTATGTGCCTGGTGCTCTCTAGACAGTACACGTACCATGTGACACTGTACTCAGGGGGTTCACAGTCTAATAGGAGAGGAAAAAAACTTAAAAAGACCAACTTGAGAAAAAAAAGAAATAATAAAAATAATTACAAATTGTTACATCAAATGTAAAACTTAACAACCATCCCCTCACCAACTCAAGTGTGCAAAAAACATTCATTTCTTTATTTTTTCAAAAACCAAATTAAAAAAGGAACCCTCGTGCACTGCTGGTGGGAAGGCAGACTGGTGCAGCCACTGTGGAGAACACTATGGAGTTTCCTCAAAACTAAAAATGGAACTCCCACTTGACCCAGTGATCCCACCTCTAGGAATATATCCCAAGAAATCAGAAACACCTATCAGAAAGGATAAATGCACCCCTATGTTCATAGCAGCACAATTCACCATAGCTAAGATTTGGAAACAGCCTGAGTGCCCATCAGCAGATGAGAGAGTTAAAAAACTGCGGTACATCTACACAGTGGAATACTATACTGTGCTAAAAAAGAAGGAACTGTTACCAGTTGAAACAGCATGGATGGACCTGGAGAGCATTAGGCTAAGCGAAATAAGCCAGTCGAAGAAAGATGAATATCTCATGATCTCACTCATTTGTGGAATGTAATGAACAACATAAACTGATGAACAAAAATAGAGCCAGAGACAGAGAAGCATTGAACAGACTGTCCAACCTCAGAGGGAAGGCAGGGGAGGCGGCTGGGTAAGAGACCAACCAAGGACTTGTGTGCATGCCTACGAGCATCCACAGACAGTACGGGGGTGAGGGCATACGCTGGGGAGTGGAAATGGCTGGGGAGCAGTCAATGGGAGGGATGGGGAGAAGGAGACTTATGTAATACTTTAAACAATAAAGAACTTACATTTTATTTTTATTTTTTTTGTCATTTTTCCTTTAATAATACTAATAATTCAAATATTCATGGACCTAAATGTATTCTATCTGAAAAGTAAATATTTAATTGAATTAAAATTATTTTTATTAAAGTTAAGAACTTACATTTTAAACAAATTAAATTCTGTTCCTATCCTCCACCCTTTTGGTCTGGAGGGAAATTCACTCTTCATCCTCACCTGCCAGGGGACAGGGAGGAGAACCAGGGTCTCTGCCTGGCACTGGGCCATGGGAGGCCTCTAAGCACAGCGTCCAAACCCTCAACTGCCGCTGAAGTCCAGCCCAGAGAGGGAGTCTTGCTGGAAGCCTGGATCCAGCCTCCCAGGTACACTGTCCATTTGTCCCCACAGACTGGCCACCACTTGAGGCCCTGCCAAGAAAGAGACAGGAAGATCCCCCCAGTCCCAGACTCCTTCCTCTTTTCTTCTCTTCAGAGCCTCCAAGAGCTCCTCTCTCTCCCCTTGTCCGTCCCTCAGAAGCAACGAGCACCCTCTCTACACCCAGGGGCGGCAAACTCAGACTCCAGGACCCAAGTAGTTAACAAAAGGTTGAGACGTGGTGATCAGAAAGCACATGAACCACAAAGAGAGAACAGCCCAGCTCAGCTCACCCAGATGCCACCAGGCAGTGTTGCCTAATGGTTAGAAGACCATATTCTTGAGTTATGCTACCTGGGTTCAGATTCTGGGGTTGCTCTTTACTGTCTGTGAGTTCTTAGGCAAACCACTTATTCCTCTGTGCCAGTTTCCTTAACCCTGAAAGAGAATCCTACTTGTTCCTATCCCTGTGACTTCACATGAGCAGTGCTTCGAATGGTGCCTGACACTGGTAGGTACTCAATAAGTACCAGCACCCTCATGTGAAAATGCAGGCTGAGGTGGCCAGATCCTCTAACTACTCAAAAGAGGTCCGATAGCCAACTTTTTATTTTGAAATTGCTCTTTTAAAAAAAAAAAAAAAAAAAAAAAAAAAAAAAAAAAAACATTGGCAACTGAGTGAAAACAGTTGTTAAACCTTGGTGAAGGTCATACAAAACACATCTGTGAGCAGAACTGGGCCCATGAAACCGGCGGTTTGCAATATCCCCTCTGCTGAAACCTATCAAAAATGGAAGCCAGCAGAAACCGGTTTGGCTCAGCGGTAGAGCGTCGGTCTGCGGACTGAAAGGTCCCGGGTTCGATTCAGGTCAAGGGCATGTACGTTGGTTGCGGGCACATCCCCGGTGGAGGGTGTGCAAGAGGCAGCGGGTTGATGTTTCTCTCTCATCTAGTTCTCTATCTCTCTCCCTTCCTCTCTGTAAAAAATCAATAAAATATATTTTTTAAAAATTAATAAAATATATTTTTTAAATGGAAGCCAGAAAGGAAAGAGTCTTGGAGGCCATCTTTGCTTTGAACCCATGACCTATCCCAGGCAATAGTTACAGGAAGGACAGGAGAAAATGCAAATGAATATATCAAATTATCCTGGTAGATGGCGCATTGCACGTTGAAGTGCTATGTGCTATGGGGACTTTTTTATTGAATTAGTAACTGAGATAAAGAATAGAAAGGTGGCTAGAGAAGGTGACATTTAAGCTGAGACCCAGGAGAAGGAGCTAGCTCAAAAAAAATCACAAAGTTATAGAAAAGCATTCCAAAATACATGTTTTTAATTTTAAAAATTAAAATATTTAAGGGAGGAAAAAACAAAACACACATCAGGGAGAAAGAAAGCCAGTCAGGGAGGAGCTGCTCAGGTAAAGGGCCTGAGGCAGGGAAGAGCCTGATGCCAAAGAGGCAAGCAGGGAGAGCTGGACATTAGGCAGGTGCTGCTCACGAGGGGCCTCGAAGACCGTTATCTGAGGGCAATGGGGAGCCACTGAAGGCTTTCAAGCTGAGTGTGTGATGTGGAGCTGACTCCTGGAGATGAATTCAGTGAGAAGCTGTTGAAACAGCGTAGGAGAGACCAATGGCCTGGAGGGCCAGCAGCCTTGGGCATAGACAGCCCCAAGTTTCAGTGTCTTGATCGAACTCTATGTCAAAGGCTGGACTGAAGCCACAGAGCAGACCTGATGCTTTCCATAGCTACGCAGTAGCCTTCCCATTGCCAGTGTGCCTGGGCCCATCCTAGACCCCCAGGGCTGCCTGTTGACTGGTCTAGGCTGCCCTCTGCTGGCCAAAGAGGGCCTTCCTCCCAATTCCAGACTGAAAGAGGGAGGATGCCTGTCTCCCACCAATCTCCTCCAGCTCAGTTCATGTCATCTCCGTCATCCAGGAGCTCAATTCAGAAACCAAGGACTCAGTTTCTCCTCTGCATCAGGGAGTCCTGGTGATGCTATTTTTAAAATAAAATCATAAATCATAAATGTCCTCAATATCTATTAAACCCATCTGCTCTCCCCATCCCCACCAGCCCCACCCTAGCCAAAGCCACCACCATCTCTTCTTTGCTCTACTTTCTCACTTTTACTATTGTCCTGGCCAATCCAATTCCTGCTCCACAGTCAGAGGGCTCCTGACATCCTGTGATTCCAGTCCTTCCTCCTCAGTTTATAACTCCTCATGTCAACCACTGTTGGACCAAACACACACACAGGCTTGCCCAGCCAGGACTCTCTGCAGGTGTGGAAAGCTACGGAGATGCGGAAAACAGGAGAGCTCACCTCAGAGCCTCACAAGCAGGCCCTTGGCCTCCCCACTCCTCTCTCCATGTGGTGTCCCAGCCTCACACCATCTCACTGGCTCCTCTCCTCCCTCTATCTGCTTCATTTGTGTCTGTCTCATTCTCCCCCTTCCACAAATCCCTGTTAATTTCTAATGCAAAGCAGACTGACCATTTCTGTTTCTTTGGCATCTACCACTCAGAGTTCTTAAGGTTTCACATTGCCCTCAAGCAGATTGTCATTGTCCTATATAAAAAAAGCTTAAGTGTCTGGTTGTCGGGTCATCCGTTCAATCAATCAAAGCGTAATGTGCTAATTATATGCTAAGGCCGCTCAACTGCTCCCTATGGCATGCACTGACCACCAGAGGGCAGACACTCCAACTAGTAGGTTAGCTTGCTGCTGGGACTGAGTGAGATGGGCTAGACATGCCCTGGAGCCCTCCCGCGGTTCCTCCCCAGCCCTGATCTTGCACCAGTTGGGTCCCTTGGCCTGGCTTGTGCCCTCTCACAATCTGGGACCCCTCGGGAGATGTTAAACCTTGGAGAAGAGGGCTGGTTTTGGCCTGATCCCACAGGCCAGATTGAGGGACCCCACTGGTGCAAGAATTTGTGCACTGGGCCTCTAATCTTCCCATGATATACAAATAAACACATACATATATATATATATGTACATATATAACATACATATATGTGTACTAGAGGCCCAGTGCATGAATAGGGTCCCTAGGCCTGGCTATCAATCAGGGCCTTTCTTCCCTGGCTGCCAGCCACTAGCTGGAGCCTCTCTTCATTACGTGCTGCCCCCTGGTGGTCAGCGCATGTCATAGTGAGCAATAGAATTCCTAGTCTCCCAGTTGAACTCCCACAGGGAAACCTTATACACACACACACACACACACACAACACACACTAGAGACCTGGTGTATAAAATTCATGCACTGGGGGGGGGGGGTCCCTCAGCCCAGCTTGCACACTCTCCAATATGGGACCCCTTGGGGGATCGGGCTTAAACCAGCAGTGGGACATCCCTCTCAAGATCTGAAACTGCTGGCTCCTAACTGCTTCTACCTGCCAACCTGATCACCCTCTAACTGCTCTCCTGCTGATCTGATTAACACCTAACTGCTCCCCTGCCTACACAATTGCCCCTAACTGCCCTCCCCTGCCGAGCTGATCTTACCCCCAACTGCCCTCCTCTGCCAGTCAACTTGGTTCTGATTGGTCGGTTTCTATGCCAGTCAGCATCTCTGGGCCTATCAACGAGGCCTGGTCAGAAAGGTGGAGCTGATTAGCAGCCCTGGTGGAGGCCTGGAGAGAAATGGAGGTGTGGCTACTGGCGAGGCCCGGAGAAAAAGAGAGACAAGTGCTGATCAACAGCTACCACAGAAGCTACAGATCAGACCCTACTCCTCTCTTCAGGCCTCTATCTGAGCCTGATTTGCAATCCCTTCAGCAGTCAGTGTTGGGTCACCAAGCCTGTTGCCATAGCAGTCAGTGCTGGGTCACCACGGCAACCCAGCACTGAATGCAAGACTGACTTCCAATTGGTCAAGCCCCCAGTCGTGATGGACCGAGTTTTTATATATTAGGATATATATATACAGCTCCTTCCTAGAAAAAATACCAACGTCAATGCAGTAACATTTTCAATCTTGAAAACATTGTCATACTAACATCTACCTTCATTCCAACATCCTATGGATTGGCCCAAGATTATAGAAATCCTCACTAACTCCAGTCTCAAACTACGTAATGGATGTTTCACCGACCCAGAGGCCTGTAACAGGCGAGCTGGACACCCAGACCACGCTGAGCCAAGGAGGCCCAGGCCCACAGGAGCCTCAGGGTTCCTAGGCAAACCTTACCCTGTTTCCTCAGCTCCTAAAGGCTACCGTGTGTAGCACGCATTTGTAGCTGTGAAAGAGAATAAAGATGATACACTAAGAGAAGCAGAGAACAAGCAGTGAGAGGATGCTGGCAGCATGGACACCATGTTTGGGAGTAACTGCGGCCCAGAGCTGCCCTTTGCAGGGACTTGTTATCCAGCTCTTCCCTGGAGTTCACAAGCCTATACCTTCCTACCTAATGTGCTTTGAGCTGGGCTTCCAGCCCTGCAAACCGGGGAGCTCTGCCTCACTGTCAGAAGACACTTGCCATTCCCTTTGCAAGTCCAGCCTGTCCCCGACCAACAAAGGACAAAGGGAACTCTGCAATGACGGCTTTGTGTGGGAGTCTTCAAAGCTCTTTTATTTCCTTTTTGCATGTTGGGAGCAGAGGGGTGTCCATCATACTCATTCCTTCATGGTAGACTGTCATCGCCATTTCCCCCAAGGCCCCTGTTTCATTTTACTTATGTACATTTTTGTTGTTTGTTTGTTTTAACTCCCAGTTTCCACACTCATTCCCCTCCCTCAGTAGGCAACCCAAACTAATGTACTTGATATGTATTTTTAATAGGTGAATACTCTTGTTAGCTTTACAATGTTGCCATGGATATGCACTATTTTTTAAATCCTCACCCGAGGATATGTTTTTATTGATTTCAGAGAGAGAGGAAGGGAAAGAGAGAGAGAAACATTGATGTGAGAGAGAAATAGATTGGCTGCTTCCTGTACACACCCTCACTAGAGATCGAACCCACAACCTAGGTCTGTGCCCTGACAGGGAATTGAACCCTCAACCGTTGGGTGTACAAGACAATGCCCAACCAACTAAACCACTCAGCCAGGGGCTAATATGAACTTTTATATAAAATTTTTAAAAAATTATATAAATCATATCACATACTTTTCTTCAGGCTCAGCTCTGTGCTTTAAAGATCTATTCATGTTAGGGGGATCGTAAGAGATGAATTTACTGCACCAACCAGATGCCTTTAGTGACATAGTGGCATGACCCCCAGCTGTCGTTGAGTGGTGGTAATAGCCACTCACAGCTGTCACCCTCTCTGGAGAACTGCCAACAGAAGCCAACTGGCCAGAGGCACAACCCTACCCCCTTCCCTAGACTGTGGCCACGGCCTGAGAGAACCAGGGGTGCCAGGGCCTAGCCTCAAGGCGGAAACAGCTCCGCACTGCAGCGTGTGCCCAGAGCTCCCCTGGGCTCAGGCTGAAGGGAGTCTCCCGCTGAGACGCCCTCTTCACTTATCCTCTTACTTCCTTAGCCTTTTCTTCCCTCATTCACTTCCTCCTAAGTACACTTTTCCCCAAAATCACTTAAACAAGCATCCCCCTATAGGCTCTGCTTCTAGGGAGTCTGACCTATGGCAGTGACCATACATTATCATCGAAGCTGGATGCTTCTTTTTTTTTTTTTTTTAATATATTTTATTGATTTTGTACAGAGAGGAAGGGAGAGAGATAGAGAGTTAGAAACATCGATGAGAGAGAGTCATCGATCAGCTGCCTCTTGCACACCCCCTACTGGGGATGTGCCCGCAACCAAGGTGCATGCCCTTGACCGGAATCGAACCCGGGACCCTTCAGTCCCCAAGCCGACGCTCTATCCATTGAGCCAAACCGGTCCCGACGAAGCTGGATGCTTCTAAGAGGGCCAGGGGTTCTATTACTAACTGAGCCAGGATGAAGGGCAGAAACCAGGGCCATCCTGCCCAAACCAGGACATGCGCTAACCGACATGCACGTGGCTGGTTGCCGCCGGTGGCCGCCTAATGTCCCACAGAACACATCCAGCACCTTCTGTCTACCTGTTCCCCGGTGACACACACTTGGATTGCTCTAACTTGCTGCTACTAACAAACAACAACGACAAAACTGCAGAGAAATCCTCGGACATGTCCCCTGGTAGACTTGTTTGAGTATTTCTCTAGGGTTGTGGAGCTAAAGACACAATTCACATGAGCTATTTTGGCCTCCAAAAATGTTTCCCAAGTGAGAAGTCAGCCCTAATGCAAGGAGGAGTGGGGCTCAGTGTTTCTCCCTGTTTCCTCTGCCTTCGTAAAGCCCCGGTGGCATTTAGCAGGAGCACCACCTGCTAGAAAGACCGGAGCTCCTGAGGTCCCCTAAGGAGATGGCATTTGACTCAGCTGGGAGGGATGAGTCAGGGTTCACCAGGGTTGTGGGGTGAGAAAAGGGTTTCGTGGAGGAAACAATGAACTCATTCATTTATACAAATATTGATTGAGCACATATAGTTAAAGATCTTGTGGTCTCAACAGAGAATAAGAACAGTAAACATTTATACTGCTGTCCAGCCCGTTTTCTCACAAGGATCAAAAACCCAGCAACACCTGGCTCCTGAGAGGATATACAGAATACACCTCCTATGAATTAAGCAAGTTCTCCGACATGAGCACTTCTGAAGCTAAAAGTGCATGTGGATCGTCTGGGGACCTGGTAGGTCTGGGGGGCGGGGGTGGAGGAGGACTTGAGATTCTGCACAGGCTCCAGGTGATGCTGAGCCTTCTGATCTGGGGACCAAACCTGGATTAAAAAGGGGTACAGAACCACAATACCATTATCGCCTCCAAATGATCCATATTCAACCTTCCCCACTTGGCTGAGCATTTTCTTTAAAAAAAATGGTCTCCTCGAGAATGATACATTACCCTCGGTTTTCACATTTCTTTAGTCCCCTTTCTTCTACAACAATCTCATGGATTGTTTTTTTCTTCCATGGCACCAACTTTTTAAAAATATATATATTTTTATTGGTTTCAGAGAGAGAAAGGAAGAGGGAGAGAGCAATAGACACATCAATAATGTGAGAGGTTCATTGATCAGCTGCCTCCTGCACAGCCCCTACTGGGGATTGAGCCCGAAACCCAGACATGTGCCCTGACCAGGAATGGGACTGTGACCTCCTGGTTCATGGGTCAGCCACTGAGCCACACGAGCCCGGTGGCAGTGGCATTTCTTGAGTCCAGGCTGTCTTGTAGAAGGTGCCACAATCCTGACTTTTCTGGTTTCCTCGTGATTAGATGCAGTTTAAACGTGTTTGGCAAGATGACACAGGTGATGTCCCCCACACTGCATTGCATCTTGCCATTGTGTTCCATCCTCTCTGGTGATGCTAAGTTTGAGCCTTTGGTTAGGGGAGTGCCCTCCAGATCACTCCATGTCAAGGCAACGTCTTTCTTTTATAATTAATAAGTAATCCGTGGGGCAACACTTTAAAATGGTAGAAATATCCTGTTCCTTCATAGCCTTTCTCTCAATAGCTTTAGTATCCATTGATGATCCTTGCTTCTTATTTTCAGAGCTAGTTAAGCATGTAATACTGTGTGCCAAGTGTGTGTGTGTGTGTATGAGGAAAATTTTTTAAATTGTGCACTCATAGTGACTGAACTCTATATAATAAAAGGGTAATATGCAAATTGACCCTAAAGGTAGAATGACAGGGAATGACCAGTCACTATGACATGCACTGACCTCCAGGGGGCAGACACTCAATGCAGGAGCTGCCCCCTGGTGGTCATGTGCTCCCACAGCAGGAGCTCTGCTCAGCCACAAGGGCGGGCTGATGGCTGCAACTGCAGCAATAGTGGCAGAAGCCCCTCCGACCCCCTCGGCAGCACTAAGGATGTCACCCCGAGGGCTGCCAGAGGGATGTCTGACTGCCAGCTTAGGCCTTATCCCCTGGGAGCGGGCCTAAGCCAGCAGGTGAACATCCCCTGAGGGGTCCCCGGATGGCGAGAGGATGCAGGCCAGGCTGAGGGACACCCCCCCACACTCCCACCCCGAGTGCATGAATTTTCAATGGCCTACCTGCTGAGTAGCTTCCTACCTAATAAAAGAGTAATATGCAAATTAACCATCACTCTTTTACACCCACCAGCCACGCCTACCAACCACACCCACCACCCAATCGGAGTGAGTATGCAAATTAACCCAACCAAGATGGCTGCCACCACAGAGAGCAGGAAGGAGGCTTGGGTTTCCCCGACAATGGAAGAAACCAAGCTTTCCGCACACCCTAGCTGGCCCAGGCCTCCACTCAAGGATACAAAGTTTTAATTTAGAAGATAAATCCCAAGAAAAATGGAGGCAGCCACGGAGCTGGAGAGAGCGACGGAGGAAGCCAACCTTTCCACCTGCTCTGGCCAACCTAGGCCTTCACTCCAAGCTAAAAAGTTTTAATTATAGAAGGTGAATAAACCCCAACAGAAATAGCTGCTGACAGAGCAAGCAGAAGGCTTGGCTTCACTCCAGGCTACAAAGTTTCAATTGTAGAGGATAAACATATCCCAAATACCAGGGCCTCCCCTTGGGTCGCCTGTGGGGGAAGGGGTATGGCTGGCCTGCAAACCACCACAGCCCCTTCGCTCAGGCCACCCCATGCCCCAAGGGAACCCCCACCCTGATCTGGGACACCTTTCAAGGCAAACCAGCCAGCCCCCACCTATGCACCAGGCCTCTATCCTATCTAATAAAAGAGTAATATGCAGATTGACCATCACTCCAACATGCATGATCAAGATGGCTTCCCCCATGTGGTCAAAGGTCCTGCCCCCATGTAGACACAAGATGGCCACCACAATATGGCCAGCAGGGGAGGGCAGTTGGAGGAGACCAGGCCTGTAAGGGAGAGCAGTTAGGGGCAATCAAGCCTGCAGGGGAGGGCAGTTAGGGGTGACCAGGACAGCAGAGGAGGGAAGTTAGGGGCAAACAGGCTGGCAGGGGGCAGTTAGACATCAATCAGGCTGGCAGGGCAGTGGTTGGTGGGTGATCAGTCTTGCAGGCAGAAGTGGTTAGGGGCAATGAGGAAGGCAGGCAGGGGAGCAGTTGGGATTGTAAGAGGGTGCAGTCAGACATTCCTCAAGAGGTCCCAGATTGGAGAGGGTGCAGGCTAGGCTGAGGGACACTTCCCTCCCCCCTCCATGCATGAATTTCATGCACCGGGCCTCTAGTAAGATAACAATAAGTGAAAAAGAGGTGGGGGAAGGACTGCATTTGTTCTTTGGAACAAATATTTGGTGATTTACCTACCCCAGGCTCTAAGCAACCTCCGTTCTTGATGTCAACTCAGATCTCCTCTGGAAAAGCACCCTTATCCAGGAGGCACCCACTCTCAAATTGTCCTATCCCTATCTCCAGAAAATATCAAGCCAGGTAGACCCAAGCCGGAAATCCAACCCTTGACAGGTGCTTTCTGAACCCAGGTCAGCCCATCTGTTCCCTGAGCCATATTCACACTCTCCCACCCCTGAGTGTAAAGGGAGATAGATGGCCAGATCTGCCCGGGCCACACTCAACCCAGTGCCCGGCCCAGTGTGAAGCCCGGTTGTCTCTGATTTCCGATGGCACGCTCCCCGATGAGGATGCTCGGAGCCCTGAGGGCCAGCTGCCTGAATTATTGATGCCTGCATTCACCAGGCACACTGCCCTCTCCCATTCACTGAGGTACGTCCAGCTTCCTGACATCATCAGCCCAGAACTAAGCTACTCGGGTCCAAACTTCTTTGCCTTCTGTGTCGCGAGAATGTTGGAAAGAGCAAAGTCTTTGGGGTCTTACAGACCTGAGCTCAAGTCTCTCCTCTCCCACTGCTGACCTGGACTAGCCAGTTTACCTGTGGGAGGCTTAGTGTAGTCATCTATGAAAGTGGACCAGTCATCCCTTACGAGCGTGATGGGGATCAAAGAAGACACCCACAAAGTTCCCAGTATGGTGCCTGGAAAACACTCGGCAAACAACTCTGCGATTCAAACGTTTACAGCCTGATTCCTTGCCTTTGTCTCCCCTCACCAGGAACCCTTGCTCCAGCCCCTCCTCACCACTTGCTAAGCCTGGACCCAGCTGTGTGATTCTACCATCCGTGCCCTCCATCAATCCATTGCCTCTCAGCTTTAAACCCACTCTTTTTTTGCCAACTCTGTGGTCCTGGCGCTGAGCCTTGTAAAGACTTCTCCTTTGGGTGCTCACCCTCCCTCCCGGGAGCAGGCCTGCCCTCGCCTTTCCCTCTCCCCTTCCCCCTTTCCCCCAGGCACATCCCCTTTAGCTCCCTCTCTCCCAAGCTCCCAGGGCCCTTCCTTTACCTCCATCACTCATTTTCTAAGCCCGTTTTGAAAGGATTAACTTGAAACGCAGGCAGACAGGGCAGGGGCCCAGGGGGAAACAAAGGCAGGTGGGACACACAGGCAGATATCGCTGTTTGAGCAGCCCAATCTCTAAACCAGCCAAGCAGGAGTAACAAAATGTTTCTGAACTCAAAGCCGGAGGCAAGGGGACCCAAGGGAGGGCCTGCAACAATGAGGTGTACGAACTCATAGAAACAGGGAAAGCTCAGCCTAGGGACAGAGAAGAACACACAGACACAGGGAAAGCTCAGCTTAGGGACAGAGAAGAACACACAGACACAGGGAAAGTTCAGCTCAGGGACAGAGAGAGAACACACAGACACAGGGAACGTTCAGGTCTGTGGCTGGGCAAGAACCATGAGGGACTCAGTCAGGTGAGGTGATGACGTGGATACAGAAACAGGCTTGGAGCAAATATCTACCCCTGGACTACCAGGCTTTAACGGACAGCCCATTACTGGGGAGTCTGAATGGGCTTGTAATAATTTCCCACACTTCTGCTTAAATCTTCTGGTCCACGGACTCATTCTTCAGTGTCCTGAGACACGACCCCAGGGAAAAAACCTCAGCTCACCGTTCCATTACCTCTGTAGTTTACCAAATAAATGTTCTCTTTCAGTAAGAAAAAAAATAAAAAAAGGTTTCTCCTTTGCCAGCGGGCACCATAACCTTTCCAGCAGAGTGTCCGAGAGGCCCGGGAGGAGAAGGGATCTTCCCCTCCTGGTTCTAGGTGCTCACTTCCCGGGGTCTGGAAAACGTGCTTTCTTCCCCGCTGCTGGGCTCAACGTTTCGCCAGCGCTAAGTGCCTGCAGGTCTCAGCTTTCTCCAGTTGGTCTGGCACACTTTCTCCGGCTCTTAACTAGGGCAGCAGTGACACAGCCAGGCGCCCCAGACAGCCTGGGCCTGCAACCGAGCCCAGGCCCACACCCCCTCCTCCTCCCTGGGAGCCCCACAGGGCTGTCCGTCTGCAGAGACAGCCACCTGATCTCCATCCTGTGGGACTGTCTGGAAGCACCCTGGCCCAGGCCACACACAGACATGCAGCAGGCTCCAGAGAGGGAGGCCTCTCTAAATTACTATCTCCATTAGCATGTTAAGTAACGTATAACTAAACACTAGCATCTTATAGACTTCCTGTTTCATTTATTTTGTTCATGTTATATGTTGTTTTCCCAACACCACCACCACCACCACCCATTCCACCAAACTAAAAATGCAAGCTTAAAGAGGGCAGGGACAGACATTTGCCTGTATTATTGAAACCGGACAACCAATAGGCACGGGCTTGAGCCGATTAAGCAGAGACAGGATAGAATCATATATGAGCATTTATTCCGATACTGCCGACATAAAGGGAGAGCAGCAGGTCATCCATAGAAATCTGCTCAGCAGCCTTCCATAAGCCAGCTGCTTATATTGGGTAGAAGGACAAAGATTACGTGGGGAAGTAGGGATTACACAGGGATTACAGGTGTGGGGAAGTATGCAATTTGCCCCGGGGAGGGACTCCATTGTTCGGGCAACAAGGTCATTAATCCTTCGATGATATTAGGCAGTTCTTGAATGGGAAGGGACCACATTCCAAGTTGGTTCCCAGGTCCGAGGTTGACTGCAGGTCTAAAGTTGACTCCCAGGTCCCAGGGGTGTACAACTCCCAGTCCGGTTAGAAGGTCCTTTCTTCCATCAGAACAAGGCCATCACAGTTAACACAGCAAGATCAATACTTTCTTATAACTATAGCTAGTTCCCAATATTCTATTTTTCCCCCTAACATTATTCCTTCTCTGTGTCTTCAGAGCCTAGGACAGTACCTGGCACATAATGAATGGGATAATCAGATATTTAAGGAGAGAAGGAACAATGGAATACTGGATGAATGCATGCGTGAGTAAATAAATTTCCAGTTATGAGGTTTAGGATCTTGAGGACAGTCTGCCGACTGAGGAAGTCCGCTGAGGCTGAGAATAGCATCCTCTGGTCTCTCTCAGGATGGATGCCCACCGCAGGAGTCTTAGTGATCCTTTCTTGACCTCGTCCTAGCAAGTTGCTTAGCAACCGGCCGCCGAGCCCCGAGCCCCCGCTAGAGGGCGCTCGGGCGCAGAGACGTGCACGCGTGCGCGGCCCTGGCGGCGCGGGAGGCACGTCACTTCCTGTTTCTTTAGGGGAACGTGGCTTTCCCCGCAGTGCCCATCTCCCTATGCAGAGGCCGGAACTGGAATCGGACCCGGAGCGCAGCTTCGTGATGGACTCAGCCCTCAGCGACCCGCACAACGCCAGCGCCGAGGCCGGCAGCCCGGCCAACGGCACGGCGCGGCCGCCCTCCACGCCCGAGGGCATCGCGCTGGCCTACGGCAGCCTCCTGCTCATGGCGCTGCTGCCCATCTTCTTCGGCGCCCTGCGCTCCGTGCGCTGCGCCCGCGGCAAGGTAGGGGCGGCGGCGAACGGGTGCTCTCCACCCCCACGCGGGAGGCGGCTGGCAGGGGCCCGCCCCGCCCGCCGTGGAAGAGGCAGACACCTCCTTTCCCTGCGCCCGATCCCCCCTCTCCCCACCCTGGCCCACCTCCCGCGATGGCCTTGGGCGCTGCAGCCTCCGGGCCCGACCCGCGATCCGGCGGCTGGCCCTTCCCCCGCATACGGCCTGGGTGCCAGCGCTGTCAGCGGACCCTCGCTCTGATTCCGGTACCAATTGTTCTGGACCAACTAGACCCAGCCCAGCCCAGCCTCTGCTCGGGCTGTTCATCCCTCCTCAGGCAGTCACCCCATCCCGGCTCCGCTTCCACCCGCCCTGTCCCTGGTGGGGCGCTGGTCCTGGGGACTCGTGAGTGGGTACAGTCTCGTGTCATCCTTCTGTCAGGAGCCCTGCCACACCCCATCCCAAGGCATTGTCTGGCATCCAGGCCCAGCCCTGGACTCGGACACCTGTCCAACTGGAATCCGTGGCTTGTAGTGTGCTCTCTCAGGATCTCCAGATCAGGCCCTTGTCCCTGTCTCAAAAAAAAAAAAAAAAAAAAAAATTATTATTATTTTAAAAACCTAGGAGTAGAGCCCCAGCTTACAGTTTTTCACATCACTTTCTGGAACCAATTTCAGTCGGCCAGCCCCTCAGTACCTGGCAACTTGGTGCCTCCCTGTTTAACCAGGTGTAGACACCTTATTTGACTGGGTTCCTCTCCCCGACAGCCAGCTAACCTTGTCCTACCTGAGCCTACCCTGTTTCCCCGAAAATAAGACAGTGTCTTATATTAATTTTTTCTCCCAAAGTTGCGCTAGGTCTTATTTTCAGGGGATGTCTATCTTTCCAGGCGCTAGGTCTTATTTTCGCAGGGTGTCTTATTTTCTGGGAAACATGGTAGATCCTACCTCAAAGTAGCCTTTCTCCTTATGCATCCAAGACAGCCCCTCCATCAAATGGCCCACCTGCTGAGTAACTGTGCTGCCGCTGGCACCCCGAGTGAGACTGGCCGGACCACACCCCTGGCTTTCCTCAGCACCTGTGCCCTTGGATACCAACCACCTCCTCTCTTCCTGCTCCCACCCTTCCCTGAAGTAAGCCCTCTCTCGCCCACCGTACCAATGGCTTCTCGTTTCCTGGCACCCAGTCCCCTCCACAGCCTCCCGCTCTGCAGCTCCCGCTGCTCCTCCCCACCCAAACCTGAAGTGGAACCTGAACGGAAGCTGCCTTTACCCTCAGAGGGCAGGCCCGCAAAGCAACTGCCACTTTTGAAACTGCTCATACCCGCCTTGAAACCACCCAGCTTGAGCAGTGGCTGAGGCCTGCCACCTTACTTCCCCAAGATGCACGGACTCAGCTGCGGGTTCTCTGTGTGGCTGATGCCAAGGGGAAGAGGCAGGAAGGGTGGCCCCATCTACCTTTTTTTTTTCCTTTTTTTTTTTTTATTAAATTATTATCTACGTACATATTTTAACATTGTCCCCCTCCCCCATTTACCTTTAAGCAGAGTTCAGGTGGCCTTCAGCCCCCCCTAACACTGCCTTTTGGCAGACACTTCGGTGCAGGGAGAAGTTCTGAAATAGGCCAGGACCGAGGAGGTGAGGGGCAGCATGTGTACGCTGGGCAGTTTATCTGAGGGGCTCCCAAAACTGAGCAATTCTCGGCAGCTTCTCTGCATAGGGATCACTACTCTCTTCAGAAAACACCTTCCAGGCAACAAAATCTCCCGAACTTCCACCAGTGTCTAGGGTGTGGGGGCGCCGCCGAGATGAGTGGTTCTGAGCCCTGTCACCGGGGTGTCTGGACAAGGGAGGAGTAACTCGCTCTGTGGCTGCACTACAGGTAGAGCTCAGGGTTTGAGGAGAAAGGCTGGGCACACCTGGGGCGGTTTTGTGCTGAGAAGACATTCTAGGAATGAGGAATCCAGGTAAGGGGGGTGCGAAGCACTTGGGAAGGTGGTGTGGCTGGAGCAGAGGGTCAGGCTAGCAGAGAGCTTAGAGGCACTGTCACCTCAAATACCTCCCCCCAGCATCTCCCGCGGGACAGCAGGGGTTGGAAGACAGTGCGTGAAGTTGTAAAGGGCTGACTCGGTAGCCTCCCACCACTAGGATAGTCTAAAGTTTACGAGGCCTTCACCCTCTTTTATTCTCCCCGGAACCGAGTGTGGCAAGCAGGGCCAGGTTTATTACCCCATTGTACGGAGAAAGAAGCTGAGGATCAAAGAAATGGCTTCTCAAGATCACTCTGCCAGATAGTGTCAGAACCAGATGCTGCTAGTCCTGGTCTGGGCCCTCTCCTGATACACAGGTGCCCTAAATACAGAACCCCATGGAGGTGCCCCTACATGATACACACGTGGCATTTTGGCCTAGAGAAAGGACTGGCCTGAGGACTTCCTTTTTCTGCCCTGAGTCATGCTTCCCCGACATTTGGCAGGGAGAGGGGAAAGTCAATATGGGGGATCAAGAGTTTTGATTTCCCATCAGGGTTAAACCCCAAAGCCAGCTGAGAGAGGGCGTGTGAGGACAAAAGTCTCCCTGAGACCAACTTGTCCGTAACAGGCATGGCAGATTAATGACGTGAGGAGGAGGAGAAAGTGGGGCATCCAGGAGGAAGCAGGCATGGGTGCCCACCTGCGTTCCCAGAAAAGAGCAGATCCCAGGCCCAGCAGTAGCTGCACAGCAGGTTCCTCCAGAGGCGCTTAGCCTGTAACTCCGAGGAGCCCCTCAGCCGACTGCCCTGGGCTCCTGCTCTGTGCCAGGCCCTGGGCCGGGTACCAGTGCTGCCAGAACAGAGAAGGCCAAGCCCTGCCCTCCCAGTGCGCACTCACCAAAGACAAACACATGTGCGGCCAGCCAGCTAAATGGAATGCTGCTGTGCCTCTGGAGTTGACAGCAGTTGTCTCTGTGTGGAGGGTAAGGTTCAGCAGGAGGTACAGGAAGAGAGGGAGGCCCCAGAACACAGGGGAGACCGGAGCAGTGTGACATGGGCCCAGTGCAGGGACTTGGATGGGGACAAGAAGATACTTAGGGAGCCTAAAGGCTTTCTGAGGTACTGAATCCTGAAGACAGTGCAACCGTTAATCTTCATAGTTAATCTTCACACGTATTGCACAGTAGCTCTTGGTGGGAGGCGGGGGCCGGGTGGCGGGGGGGGGGGATTCAAACCATGCAGAAATGAAAGGAAAAGGCTTCTCAGTGCCACTCCTTGGAGGTAACCCAGGCTGTTTGGTGTGTAACCTTCCAGAACTTTTTCTGTGTTTATACAAACATATGTGTGTGCCCTTGTGTCTATCCATATGTAAATTTGTTTTTCTAAAAATTAAGATTTATAGGGCATATAATGCTCTGCAACTTAATTGTGTGTGTGCGTGTTTTCTTTAACAATGTCTTGATCATTTTCCTATGTCTGTACACATGGATCTGCCTCATTGTCCTGTGGCAGGGAGAGTGGGTAATAACGCCCATGGTACAGAATTCCAGAAGAACAGAGGGGCGTCAGCCAGTGGCCCGCATTCAACTTGAACAGAATTTATTGGTTTTCCTTGATGGGCTCTGGAAGAGCTTTTGGGTTCATCTGGCCTTGTTTCCGGGCTGCTGCTGTTTTTCAAGCCCTTTGTTGCTCCTTCAGCTTTTAAACCTCCTGGTAAACCCAGCTGCGCAGGGCCTTCTCGGTCGGCCCGCTGCAGTGGGCTTTCCCGGAGGACAGCGGGGTCAGGTGTACTCGATCCCCAGCTCCGTGCGCATCTTCTCAAGGCCTCAGGGGGTCTCGGGGCGGTTTCTGGGCGTCTTTTTCCTCTGAGCAGTGCTCAGCAGCAGATAGCGCTTGTGGGCAGCGTCCTTCAATGTTTCTGCATTTGTTCTTCATAATTGCGGATCCTGACAGGCAGGCTACGCTTCGGGCCTCCCGGGAGCTGGTGTCCTCAGGGTTTGCCACAGCCTTGTTCATCAGTTTTCTTGCTGGCCTTTTTTTGTGTGTGTGTGATTTTGTTATTGTTGCTTGATTTTTAGCTTCTTCCGGTTCACCTTTCCCAAAGACAAGAATTTTTTCTCGACATCAGCCTTCTTGAGTTCGAGGACATTCTGGTAATCTGAGCAGCGTGGAAGGGGCAGGTCGCCTTGGCTGGGCCGGACTAGTTTCTAGATGGCATATCCGCAGGCGACTGGCAGGCAAGACCTTGGGGAGGCGAGGGGAGGACCCTGGGTCAGATGGAAGCAAGCGCACCCTCCACCCAGCACCCAAGGGCTGGGGCCTGGGGCTGAATGGAACTAGCACCCAGCAGGGTGGCTTCTGCCCCCAGCGGGCAGCTGTGCCGGGGCCTTCTCAGTGCAGACCAGGTACATAGGCTGAGAAATGCAAATTCAGAATGAGAAACTCAGGTGGGCCCGGCAGAATGCTTTCACAAGCCCTGCTGGTGCATCCGGTGTGTGAGTGAGAGAACCCTGACTTAGAGTCCCCCGCGGTTCACTGAGGTTGTGTCAGTCCTTTGCTGTCACAAGCCAGGCTGGAATCAATCTCGTACAGTCATTTCACACTTGTCAGTGTATTTGTAGAATAAATTCCTTGAAATGGATTTGCTGGGTCAAAGGCAAAGGGTTTTAACTTTACCTAATTACCCACCAGAGGGGTTAGACCACTTTAGACTCCTACCACCACCATCCTGGATTCCTGTGTAATGACTGCTGAGTGTCCTTTAGCCGGGATGTTCGCACAGGTATGCGATACAATCAGGTCTCAGCTTCAGAAAGCGCTCCTGGCAGGGCAGTCATAGGAGGGAGGGAGAAAGGAAAGAGGCTGGTGAGGTGGTTGGAGGCAAAGGATTGGGGTGAGGGGCTCGTTCAGGAAATGCTTAGGAAGAGTAGGAAGAGTATTGTGGCAGGGTGGGTGAGTGGGCGGCGTAATGAGGAGGGAAGACCCTCGGCCTCCAGCTGGAGCAGCAGTCACAGAATGTCCATGAGTCCCAGCGCGTCTCTAGGGCCTGCTGGAAGCGGGCATCTGTCTCTCCTCACTGCTCTTGCTTCCGCCCTGATAGCTGAACATCCAGCATGTCACTGGAAACTAAAATTATGTCTGCTACGTGTGTCAGCGTCTAGTTATGTTTCACGTGTCAGGAGCTATAGCATTCGCATAGGAGTGTCTGGTCTAAAGCAATCCAAATTGAATTAGGAGAGAATCCTAACAACATTTAGTATTTTTGTAACTATGAGGTGTAACTGTTCTGTTGCCAGGATCTGTTCCTCAGAATGGTCTCAGGCTCCCTGAGCATCTTGTCACAACTTCCCAGCAGAAATTTCTAGATAGGGAAGGGAGAGGGTACCTAGGGAGTGATAGCCAAGAGTTTGGGCTCTGGACCCAGATGGCCCCAGTGTGAATCCTGGCTCTGCTGCTTGCCAGCTCTGTGGCCTCAAAGCAAGTCATTTCACCTCTCTGAGCCTCAGTTTCCTTATCTGTAAAATGGAGCTACTAAGCGTACCTGCTTTGTAGGGGTTTTGTGAGGATGAAGTCGTGTAAAATGCCTAGAACAGTGGTTGGCCCCTAGAAAGCTCTCAGAAAATGTTATCCTTATT
Organism: Pipistrellus kuhlii; assembly: GCF_014108245.1. Classification (NCBI taxonomy): domain Eukaryota; kingdom Metazoa; phylum Chordata; class Mammalia; order Chiroptera; family Vespertilionidae; genus Pipistrellus; species Pipistrellus kuhlii. The sequence goes on along the minus strand of NW_023425562.1, from coordinate 54,908,453 downwards.
GCTGTGACTGTCAGTCGAATTTCAAGTCTCCCGTTCTGACTCAGCGTTACGGCATGGGTTATTTATAACAGTCACCCCCGGAGGAGACCTGATTCCTTTGGATGGTGGAGCATCTGTTCAACCTTGGTTCGTCATCAAATGACATGGAGCCTCTTCCCGCCCTGGATCCTGGGCTGCAATGAAAGGAATGTGTGGAAATGAGCCCTAACCAGAGTCCCCTGGATGCTTTCACCTCAGGGTGCTTGGCCTTCAAGGTCTTGCTTAAGTGGCATTATGTCCGCTCCAGCCACTTCTGATACGCCCGCGCTTCCATGCAGAAGTAGTGTCCGACTGCTTTCTCACCATCCCCTTGTATCTAATATAAAGTATTTAGACGGCTTGAATGACGTGTTCAAGGCTCAGCACTGAATACTTCAAGTGCAAAATCCTAGTCTCTTGACAAGTCATTCTCCAGCTGAGGAGGTGGAGGCTCTGAGACCGTAACTCCCAGGGTCCCGCAGCTGGGGAGGCCGAGCAGGAAGCAGACTGAGCTTTCTGACATCAGAGCTTCTCAGCTATTTGGCACGTGTGCCATGTATCAGACCTGTATACGTGTCTTATTTTGTCATGTGTCACCACGGATGGTGATATTCTGTTATTGCCAAGGTCTTGGCCAACTTGCCTGTGAACTCTGAGGTCAGGAGCCAGTTTGGGGGTGGGGGTGTTGTTGTTGTTTTTTTGAGTGTGTGCACACACTCCTGCTACACAGGAAACGATTGGTGGAGGTACACAGAGCGGGTGAGGAACTTGGCCCAGTCCCCAAGCACACTCCTGCCAAAAGCAGAAACCAAGGGCTGAGAGAGAAGAGGGAGGGAAGATAACCCTGCCTCTCAGTGCCAGTGTCGCTCCCCCCCACCCTCCTCCCAGCAAGGCTGCCAGAGAGGGACTCCCACAGAGCTGCCTCCGGGGCTCCCGGGGAGACTGCTCCTTGTAGCCCTGAGCTGGGCTCTCCGCCATGCCTGTGTGGGGTTGGATGAGGGGGCCTCCCTGATGATCGCAGCTCCTCGTGTTCACAGCACTGTACAGTCTGCCAGGCTCTCACACATCCCACATCTCATCTGGTCTAAGCCCCTCGCCCCTTTCAGAAGTGAGTGACGGATGTGGAAGCGATTTGTCTGTCACCCCGCAGGCCGTTAAGAGAGCAATGACTGCCTTGGCTGTACTTCATCTGCCTGATCGTGCACATGTATGAGTTATAATGTGGGGGAAATTCCCAGAAGTGGAACTGCGTGGTCAAAGGGTATGTGCTTTCGGCAGCTATTGGCCAATGTGCTCTCTACGGGAAGACCTGTCAGTAGTGTGGGTCAGCCGTTTTCCCCACGGCCTCACCAACTCAGTGTACTATCAAACGTGGATTTCGCCACACTGATGATAAAATGGAATCTCGGTGTACTGTAATTTGAGCTTCTCTTATTAAGAGTGAAGATGGCCCTCTCCAGTTTGGCTCTGTAGACTGAAGGGTCCCAGGTTAGATTCCGGTCAAGGGCACATACCTAAGTTACAGGCTCCTCCCCAGCCCTGGCCCTGGTCAGGCTCATGCAGGAGGCAATCAATCAATGTGTTTCTCTCACATTGATGTTTCTCTCTCTCTTTCCCTCTCTCTTCCACTCTCTCTTTAAAAATCAATGGAAAAATATCCTCAGGTGAGGATTAAAAAAAAAAAAAAAAGAGTAAAGATGAACATTTTTCCTGTGATTAAGAACCATTTGTAGTTCCTGATCTGTGGGTCTTCTCTTTGTGTCTTGACCATGTGCAGGTTACAATTTGACAAACCTGCCCAGTGGCCCTCCCCCAGAGGACCAGTTTGTACACAAATGAGTGACATGTAAACATCCCCGTTCACCACCCCTCCATCTCCTAGTGACCATTTCCTGGGCTTCCCGCTCTGCGCCCCGATCTCCTTCGCCCTCTGAGATCTTCCACCGTGATGTGTGAGGGCCTCCCTGGGCCAGATACCTCTCCGGGCAGCTTCCCCTTAGCGTGTTCTGCCCTGTTGGCTTTTCAGAGGCAGCTGTGAGCCAAAATATTAATGAGGCTGCAGCTGAACATGATCCCTCCTCTTAGGGATGCTGGTGCCTTAGTCACAGGATGGGTGTGATGGTGGAATCTCAGGCACCCTGACGAGTGTGGCTCTTGTGGAGAGAACTTCTCTTTGGCATGAGCAGAAGTCTCATCTGGTGTTGCTAGGACCTTCAGTGGCTAGGATATAAAATAGAATTAGGCGTAAAGTGCAGTGAGATTGCCGTTGCGAAGCAGGCTTACCCCAGTGGGGGGATCTGGAGAAGCTTCGTGGCAGGGACACTCACTGGATCCTGGAAGACTGAGGGTTTTGCCTAGCAGAGGGCATGGAGAGCAGGGTGATTCCGAACACTCCTCACTTTGTGTCTTTAATATTCTACGATTGATTCTTTTTCTTCTTCTTTTTTTAAATCAATAAAATTTTTATTTTTACTTATTTATTTTTTTAAAATATATTTTATTGATTTTTTACAGAGAGGAAGAGAGAGGGATAGAGAGCTAGAAACGTCGATGAGAGAGAAACATCGACCAGCTGCCCTTGCACACTCTCTACCGGGGATGTGCCCGCAACCAATGTACATGCCCTTGACAGGAATCAAACCTGGGACCTTTCAGTCCGCAGACCGACACTCTACCACTGAGCCAAACCAGTTTTGGCTGATGAATTTTCATTGGAGAGTCTTTTGGTATGAATTCTACAGAGCTGTTTAATTCCTGTGTTGCACTATTACTCCATTTCCAGTTTTTCCATATTTATAATACTGAAATTATTTTTATTGCATTCAGTTCTTTTTCATGTAAACATTTATCTTCTGTCAGCTCTTTACCCAGATCACATTCTTGCCAACTACAGCATCTGCCATTGTAAATTTAGTTGTGGCTTTCACTCTTACCAGATTCAGTTTTCCCAAATTTCTTTTTTAATATATTTTATTTTATTGACTTTTCACAGAGAGGAAGGGAGAGGGACAGAGAGCCAGAAACATCGATGAGAGAGAATCATTGACCAACCTCCTCCTGCACACCCCCCACTGGGGATGTGCCCGCAACCAAGGTACATGTCCTTGACCGGAATCGAACTTGAGACCTTTCAGTCCGCAGGCCGACACTCCATCCACTGAGCCAAACCGGTTTCGGCGGTTTTCCCAAATTTCTTAAGTTTTAAGTGTTGTCAAGATTGGCTTCTCACCCTGGCTGGTTTGGCTCAGTCATAGAGCGTCAGCTCGCTGACTGAAGGGTCCTGGGTTCCATTCGGTCAAGAGCACGTTCCTCGGTTGCAGGCTCCTGTCCCACTCAGAGCTCAAGCAGGAAGCAACCAACCTATGTCTCTCTCACATCGATGTTTCTCTCTGGCTCTCCTCCTCCCTTCCATTCATTCTCTCTAAGAATAATCAATGGGAAAATATCCCCAGTGAGGATCACCACACACACACACAAAAAAGATGCTTCTCACTGTTGGTGCCTTCCCATGTGTGAGTCCAGCCATTGTCCGTTTTGTTGGTTGTTGGTTTATTTCCACTCTACCTGCTGGATAAGAGATGAATCATATTTACCTCTTAGCTAATCCATAAGAAAATTGGAAATCATTCTCATGAGTTCTAGAACAGGTCTGTTGTCACCAGTTTCCAAGGTTTTTGGTTTTTGTTGTTTTTCAGTTCCTATTGGCTGTCTCTGCCATAGATCTTCTCCCCAGATAAACTACATGTTGCACGGGTCCTCCCTGGGCTTTCCCTGTCAGGGTTCAGATTTCCTCACTGGCAGATAGTGTCATCAGAGCATCTTTCCCCGAGAGCCTGGGCAGCACCCCTGGCCGAGGGAACGGCCTTAACAAAGCCTGGAGCTAAGAAAACACGGGCTCCTGCAGCACCTGATTGGGGGGGGGGGGGGGGGGGCAGGAGGAGGAAGGAGGTTAATGAGCTCCTGGGGCATCAGCTCCTCCCAGGGCCCAGCGCTGGAGGCAGGACCAGCCCTGCTCAGGGGCCCTCTGTTCTCTCCTCCAGAACGCCTCGGACATGCCCGAGACCATCACCAGCCGGGACGCCGCCCGCTTCCCCATCATCGCCAGCTGCACGCTCCTGGGGCTCTACCTCTTCTTCAAAGTAAGTCTTTGCCACCTGCTGTGTCATTTGGTTTCAGTCACTTTACGTCCTTTTGTTTTATTTTTTCCATCCCAGGAGACATGCATGTCCATTTATAGAAAATGAAGAGCAGGAAAAAATCCTTACATTCACCCCTAGACCCACTTCCCAGAGACAGCCACATTGTTTGGGACTGTTTCCCACCAACCTTGACTTCTTTTCTGCGTGAAGCTTTTTGGTTTTTTTTGCATGATACCCATTAGGTTTCACAGTGCTATTTATGTTGGGATGGGATATAGCTTGTGTCTCAGACATACCTCTACCTCTACTAATTGCTTTTTTTTTTTTTTTTTAATTTATCAAGGTTTATTTTCCTAATAAAAGTTACACAGGCTCAGTGTTGAAAACCTGGAAAACACAGAAAAGTAAAAAGGGAAAAACATCAGTCATCCAAAACCCCTCCTCCAGAGACAGTCCCAGAGTCCCTTTTGAGGTGTGCCTTCCACTGTTTCTCCCGTGCATGGCTTTGCCGGAACTGTGCCCATGGGGTGTATTCAGTTTCGTAGCTGCTTTTTTCACTTCCCGTTAACATCGTAGGCATTTCCTCGTGTTACTGCAAACTCTCCTTAAACTATATTTAATATAACTCATTTCCTAATTATAAAAGTAATATAAGTAGAAAACTTAAAGAAAAGGAAGGGAAAATATCAAGAGAAATACACAAATGTAATCCCTTTTGACATTTTAGCCTGTCTCCTTTCAGGCTTCTGATAAGCATATTTTTTAATAGTACATCACAAGCACTTTTTGCCTGATCAGTGAGAATTCCTCAAGGACAACCTTTAACTTACAATTTCAAAGTACCATGTCTACGGTTAAAAACCTTTTTCAATCTAAGAGAAGGTGTAAATGAGCCATAATCCTCTCCTCAATATAGTTTCTTATGAACCTTCACATAAAAGATTGTATAGCTCTATATTTATGTTAAAATTTAAAAACAAATATGTTTCAAACATTATACAATTTTTATCATGGAGATATTTTTGTGTCAAGACAATTAAATCTGCCTCGTTCTTTGTAACAGCTGCTTGTGGTTGTGTTTTGTGGTGTTCCTGAGGGGCGCTGAGTGCTGGGCATCCCTGCAGTGCCGCCAGGAACACCTTCACGCACTTATCCTGGCACATGCGTGTATTGACAAGGGTGTCTGCAGTAGGATTACCAGCTCAAATAGCGTCTCTGTTTGTAATTTGGACAGATAGTGCCACATCCACCCAAAGAGGTGGTACCATTTTTACGTTCCCTCCAACAGTCCCAAGCGTGCTGGCTTTCCTGTACCCTCACCTGCATTGGGCTGCAGCCAGAGTCTTGATTTTACCAGTAAAAATGGAATTGCTGAAGCCTGTTTCCTGGTCCATTGCTCCCACATTTTTGGATCAGAACTACTGTTTTTAAGGGTTTTAGAATATCTTCTCCCCTCCCCCAAGCCTGCTCACCATGGTTGACTTGTATCATCCCCCTCACTTTAAACAGAAAAAATCATTTGGATTTTTACTCTTACCAATAAATAAGAGTGAATTGAGTAACAATAGGTATTTATCCATTTTTGTATTTGTTTTTTATGTTGTTGTTTTTTGTTTTGTTTTTTTCCTGGACCTCAGGTGAAGCATTTATCAAATGCTTTGTGTCATAGCACAATAGCGTCGATTCATGCCAGGTCTCCCTCTTGGCCCCCTCGCCCAGTTTCCCATGTACCCCTGGTGCCCACCACCATTTCCCACCTCCATTTCTCTTTCTGCCGGAGGTGCTGCTCTAATGGTTTGATTTGTGTCCTTAGATGTGTGTCTCCTCGTAAAAAACATGGTGTTGGTGCCTCGGTGTGTATTGATGGTCTGGTTTCCATAGAGGTGGTGCAATACACTGCCTGTGTACATCCTTTCGCTTTCCCCTGTCCCTTTGAGATCTCTCTGGGGCTCTGTGTACATTTAGCCCGTTGCCGCTGACCTTGCTTTTAGCAGGTACCTCTCAGGTCTCTGATGTGCTAAGTGCCAGGAATACACCGCCAGGGCCTTGCCTAAGACCTTCTAGTTTTTAGTCCTTAGGGTTCCTTCCTTAGGCAGGTTCCCAGGAAGGGGTTCTGGCAGCAGAGGTGTGCGCATTTTTATTTCAGGCACTGCATTCGATTGCTTGTTGGTCATCCTGTCCTCCCCTGGCAGGCAAGCCCTGGCCGGCCTGTGCCAGAGGACTCAGTCCACCTCTCCCCCGCGTCTCAACGTCCACGTCGACATTTCTGACAGGCGGCTGCCTGGACACAGCCACCAGCCTCCTCCCGAGCTCCGGGCTGACGGCTGGCTGGTTGGTCTGTTTAACAGTGGCTGTCTCTCTGCCCCTTTGCTGCTCTCCTGATTGTGGCACTGGAGTTTGTAACATTTCTCAAATCATAAAATTTTTTTTAATATATTTTATTGATTTTTTTACAGAGAGGAAGAGAGAGGGATAGAGAGTTAGAAACATCGATGAGCGAGAATCATCGATCAGCTGCCTCTTGCACACCCTCTACTGGGGATGTGCCCACAACCACGGTACATGCCCTTGACTGGAATCGAACCCGGGACCTTTCAGTCCTCAGGCCGACGCTCTATCCATTGAGCCAAACCAGTTTCAGCTCAAGTCATAAAATTTACTTGATCCTATCTCATCCAAAACTGGTTGCTTTGAGGCAGCTCATGAAAATTAAACTTTCTGGCAGCCAGCGCACAAAGAAAGCAAGGCTTGGTGCACCTTTCCTAGTCCATGCGATCAGGCCAACCAGAAGCTCAAAGGTGCAGCCAGGGAGACATTTTCCATTGAAAGAGTATATTTCAATGTGAGAGGTACACCACATCGCCAAGTAAAACAGAATCCACGTGTCTGTGTTCATAGGTCTTTTCCTCACAGCGTTCACAATGTAGGACACGGACTTGCCCATCCATCCACTCATCCTGTAAACATTGACAGCGCCGGCTACACGCCAGGCCCTGTGCTAGGTGCCGGGGACACCAGAGTGAGAAAAACCTGCAACCCATCCCTGCCCTCGAGGAGTTTCTTGTCCAGTGGCGGAGACAGACACTCATACGTGATCACATGGGTAAACGTATGAGTGTCTGTGAAGACAAGGTCTGTAGCACCAGGGAAGCACAGGACCGTCCTGGAGTGAACCCTGCTCCTGCCCAGCCCCTCCATATTAGACAGCAGCCCCCCAAACACATCGCCACTCAGCCAAAACCACTGCTTCTCAGCCTCATAGCCAGCCCCTCAGCCAAACACATCTGCATCTGACCACTGCTGCTCATGTCCCTCCATCCACCCAGGGCACCATCCTCCCTCCGCGGGATAATGCAGTGCCCTCCTCCCGGGCTCTGCTTCCACTTTTATGCTGTAGATTGTCTACTCACGGCAGCAGAGGGATCCTCCCAGGCCCTCACAGCATAGCCCTCCGACCCCAGCCTGCTACCCAGGTGAATCCACAGCCCGAAGACCGTGTCTCCCTCCTGCCTCCCCAGCCTTGTCCCCTGACAACCTCCCCTTGCTCTCAGCTCCAGCCTCAGGCCCTCGCTGTTCCTGCACACACAAGCATGGTCCCACCTCAGGACCTTTGCACTTACCCTCCTTCTACCTCGAATGCTCTTCCCCCAAATATCCTCACAGCTGTTCCCGTCATTAAGGGTTCTATCCCAAAAGAAGTGAGTGGATGTGAGGGCGATCTGGCTGCAACATCTGTCACCCCATTGATCGCCAGGGTTGATTCGGCTGATCTGGCTGGCTAGGCGGGTGTCCCCCTCCTCCCTCACCGATCCATGTGCGTCCCTCCCGAAGCTGCGCGCTCGGTCGAAGAGGACGGCTTTCCCCCAAGAGGAGAGGACCGGTCTTCGGTCAAGGGTATACGAGTAGCTGCGCTCCCCTGCTAGAATCTCCAAACAAGCTCTCAAGGTCCAAAAGAAGTGAGTGTTGTCCTGTTAGGGGGGCTTTCCCTGGCCTCCCGTCTAAACACCAGCTCTCCCCGCTTCTCTCTCCATCTGCTCGCCCTGCCAGCTTTTCTTCCTGGCTCCCAGCTCCGCCTGACGTTGGAGTGCACGTGGGTTTCTGTTGAGCTTCCTCCCTCGCTGGCACGTGAACTCCATGAGGCAGGGACTTCTCTGCCGCATTCCTCGCCGAACCCCCGTGGTTAGCGTGATGCCCTGCGCGTAGGAGGCAGCAAACGTGAGCTGAATCAGGGAGGAATTTCCTCGCCATGCCAAGGAAAGCTGCTCTGAGCTGAGAGCAGAATGGCGAGTGCCGTTGGCCTCGGTGAAAGGAGGGAGCATCCGGGCGGCGTGTAGAGCAGGAGCGGGCGTGGTGCGGCTGCAGCAGAGCAGCCTGCCATGGTCACCGTGAGGCCTGAGGCCACGGTGCGGATGGAGGCGCTGGGCTGTGAGAGCCAGGGGAAGCTGCTGAGAGGCCGTCAGCAGGGAGCTGCGTGATCAGATGGGCAGGCACAACAGATTCCAGAACAGCCCCGCTTGGGAGAGCCCAGCGTCCCTGAGGCCCACACGGCAGCCCATTATTGCCTCCCTAATAGTTAGACCTTCCCGGTAACAAATTCGAAAGACGATGCCGTGAGTAGGGCAGAACTTGGCAGAGCCTTCCCAAAGTCTAGGATGAGCACGTGACGGTGACTTTGGGGCTCTGTGAGAGAGAAGCTTCTCGGGGTTACTAACACCATGAGACCAGAAGCAGCTGTCAGCGCTGGCCGCCATGGCTCCGGCATCACCATGGAGCAGCTGTCCCCGGGGGTGTGATGGGGAATGCGGGGCAGGTGACTCGTACGAGCGTCTCAGGGCCGTGGAGAAGGAAGCTGGAGGGTACCTCCTTAGGTCCAGCCTGCCTTCTTGGGACTCTGAGCCTCAGATTCCCTCCCCCACGATTCCTCTGCAGACACAACCTAGTGTCTCCAGGTAGAGGGGCCGCCAAGTGCAAACCCACAGGCTGCGTTGGAGGTGCATCTGGTGGTCCCCTCTTTCTCCCCATGGCCACAGAAACTGCACGGTCCCCCACGCTGTCAGACTCTCCCCGATGCCGTGCCCAACTCCAGAGGGGCGTGACCAGCCTCCAGAAGAGAAGTGCCGACTCCGGTTTCCTGCCAGCCGCCGGCAACCCTGACTTTCTGTTTCTCTTTGTATTTCCGCCTCAGATATTCTCCCAGGAGTACATCAACCTCTTGCTGTCCATGTATTTCTTCGTGCTTGGAATCCTGGCCCTGTCCCACACCATCAGGTCAGAAGGCATCTCTGCAGCCTTTGGAGCGTCTTTTTCAGGAGCCAGTACAGGCTCCTGGATGAGAACTTGACCTTTGGCACCATTCGGAGCCAGGTTTGAATCCTGGCTGAGAGACCCAAGGGAATCTTGCCCCGTGTGTCCCCGTGGGAGACCTAGGACAAGAATCCTGACCTCTCTGGGCCACAGTTTCCTCAAGGGAGTGATGAGAGTGCCCCCGGCCGCGGGAAAGTAGTATTTGTGGGCAGTGATGTCATGTTACTATCACAGTCCTGAGCCGGGGAATACAGTGGCCCTGCCAGCTGTGCGAGCCCGCCGCGCCAGGCACCATGCAGGGCGCCTCCCGCGTGACCTTATTTCACGAGGAAGGCGGCGAGTGAGAAGGTAGGAGCACAGGCTCTGGAATTTGACTGCCTGGCTTTGAATCCAGACTCTGCCACTTAATATCCCTGTGACTTTGGGCAAGTTACTTCCTCTCTCCGGCCTCCATTCCCTCACCTGAATGTGCAGGGAAATACTAGCACCCTTCCTCATGGTCGCGTGGAAAGCTTTTATCACAGGATCTGCCACCGAGCACTTCCTGTGCTCAGTAACTGCTGAACCTTATTATTATTGCGCTGACCTGCCAATACGGTTAGCTTTTGCTTTTAATCCTGTGTTAATTTGGAAATTAAAGCGCAAAAAGGTTAACCAAGAGGCTAAGACCACACAGCTGATAAGCAGCAGAGCCAAGACTCAGAGCCAGGTCTGTGTGGCCCCAGAGCCCGTCCTTTCCCCACTGTCACCTGCTGAGATGGCCACACGCTGGCGTCAGTTCATGGTGATGAAGGACCTGGGCAGTGATCCGCAGGGGGCGCTGCTGCTGGCGTTTGGGACGTGCCAGTTCTCTGTGCATTGTAAACATTTGGCCGTCCTCGCCCTCTTACCAAATGGGAGTGTGCCCCCAGCCCAACCACAAGAGCGCCCCCATCTGTTTCCATCTGGCCCCTGGGAGTGGGAGTGTCTCAGGCTGAGAACCACTGATAGACCATGAGGTGGGCAGCCGGACAGGGAAAGTTTCCAAAAGGAAGGAATGCAACTGGAACTGGGCTTGGAAGGTAGGAAACCTGGCAGAGGTGTGAAGGAGGGAGAGGCCAGGAGCTGCAAGGTCTTTGCATGGTGAGGGGGCAGTCAGAACCTTCCCAGAGCAGTCGGAGAGAATCTAGAAAAAAGGGATCTGCTCACAAGGACGTTGAAAGCCAAGGTGAGTTTGGCCTCATTCCTCCAGGCACGTTGTGGGCAGAAGAGTGTCAGTCAAGGGTGTGAGCTCAAGAGGCAGATGGCCTGGCTCTGCAGGCTCCATGATCTGTGTAAGCTACTCCAGCTCTCGGAGCACCAGCTTTTTCTCCTGTAAGATGGAGATCCTCCTGGTAGGGGCGTGGGAGAGATGTAGCATGTTACAAATATGTAACATGCCTAGAGCACAGTGCCAAGCCCACCATTAATCAACTGCTGGCCCAAGATCATAGCTGGGACTTGAACTCTGGTCTTTTTCTTTCTTCTTTTTCTTTTTTCTTTTTTCTTTTTCTCATTGATTTTAAAGAGAGAGGAAGGGAAAGGGAGAGAGAGAAACACCATTGTAAGAAAAATTGGTTGCCTCCCACACACACACCTCAACCGGTATGGAACCTGAAACCTGGGTATGTGCTCTGGGAGGGAATCAAACCAGTGACCTTTCGGTACACAGGACAATGCTCCTCCAATTGAGCCACACTGGCAGGTGCTTGAACTCGGGTCTTCTGAGTTCAGTGTTGTTCAACTACGCCTACCTTCATCCACAGAATCTTGTTTAGGCACCTGGGGAGGATTCTCCTCCAGCCCCCATCCTACAGAATCAAAGGCACCTCTACAATTTGACCCTCGCAAGATAGTGGCAAACCCAATTATTCTTCCTCAAAGACAGACTCTCCCTTCCTGATAGACCATGAGTGGGTGGGGTCCAGGAAGTCACTTCCAGACACTGGGGCCCATGCTGATTAGCATCTTACCCCACTCCAAACCCCTTTCCAGTTCCAGTTCTCACCAATCCCACCCCTGCATCTTTGAATAGCTTGAAACCCACAGCCCAACCACCATCACAGAGGGAGAGAACACAACATATTTTGAAAGCCACTGGTAGGCCATGTGCTGAGGCATTGATTATTTCACTTTTATTTCAATAACCCTGCAAGAGAGCTCCATCCAACTGCCCAAACACAGTATTTTGAACCTGTATTATTTTTTTTCAATGATATTTCCCTTTGGAACAATAACTGAGGAAAATTGTCCCAAATTAGTCCTGGATTATTTTAAGAACAGTTATCTACCTGCCTTTTAATGAATTCATAATTTTTACTGATAAAAAAATTATCAACAGAAAATAGAACCAACAGCAGCTAAAACCGCACATGGTAAAATTTGTGAGTGACTGAAAATTACCAGGAGAACCATTTTCTTGCCCGGCCAGTGTGGTCCAGTGGTTGAGCGTTGGCCCATTAACCAGGAGGTCGTGGTTGGACTCCTGGTCAGGGCAGATGCCCGGATTGCGGGCTTAATCCTCAGTGGGAGGTTTGCAGGAGGCAGCCTATCGATGTTTCTTTCTCATCATTGTTTCTGTCTCTCTATCCCTCTCTCTTCACCTCTCTAAAATCAATCAATTTATAAAGAAGAATCATTTTCTTGATAAAATTTAGAGCACAAAGTATGACCTGGGAAGATTAGAATTTATGAAAACAATGAAGCCCTGGCTGGGAGGCTCAGTTGATGGAAGCATCATCCTGATGTGCCAGGGTTGCGGGTTTGATCCCCAATTGGGGCGCATGCAGGAGTCAGCCAGTGAATTCAAGGATGGGTGGAACAACAACTCGGTATTTTCCTCTCTCCTTTCCTCTCTCTCTAAAATCAATTTTTTAAAAAATTTTTTAAAGACCTGTGGTTTTTTTATTTCAGAGAAAGGGAAATAGAAACATAAGTGATTAGAGAGAATCATCCATCAGCTGCCTTCTGCACACCCCCTACTGGGGTTCGAATCTGAAACCTGGACATGTGCACTGACCAAGAATTGAACCATGACCTCCTCGTTCATGGGTCGACACTCAATCACAGAGTAACACTGGCCAGGCCAAAAAAAAAATTATTAATAAAATAACAATGGATAGCCATGGGCAGAAGAGGTGTTCTCACTATATAGGGCCAAAGCTATTCTCTCAAAAATGTGATGTGGATCAGAAACTGGGATGGATGAAAGGGGAAGAGAGAGCTTAAAGAGGGGGTCGGCCAGCCACCCCTCCAGTGGCCAGTGGCCTCCTGAGGATCGGCAGCGAGACCTGCTGAAAGGCTGTAAGCCCTGAGCCCGAGCCGGGTCGGCCCAGCTTGTGAGATTCCCTCCACCTCCACCACCATTTCCTGGCCGACCTCGATGTCTGTGGGAAGAAACCCCAGGTTCGGGTTTGGGGGAAGGCAGGGCCTGCAGCCTGCCTTTACCTTGCACAATCACCGAGACTTGAGCCCATGCCAAAATCCTCTCTGCCAGGGAACCTGACTTATTTGTACCACCTGTGAGTTCACTCCCCCCCCCCCAGCTCACCTTTAGAGGAGAAAAGGAGGCAGAAAGCCACACTGTGCCACTCTAGGAACAGGAGGCCATGTCACCAGTGCTCTCCACCCCCAGGGGAGAGGGCAGCAGGATGTGGTTTCCCAGCAGGAAGCAGTGACCTTTAGCTTTGACGTGAGCCATCGAGGACCAGAAAAAAAAACCCGCCTCAAACAATAGTCTGCATTTGGAGGCCTCTGAGCAAGCATTTGCCAGCAGCCTCCTGGCACCAGGCGACTCTCAGGAAGATATTGGAGTGTTCCCAGTGAGGAAACGGTGGCACAGAGCAATTAAGTAACTTGCCCAAGGTCACACAGCTAATAAGTGGCAGAGCTGGGATTTGAACCCAGGAAGTCTGCCTCCAGAGTCCATGTTCCTAATTGCTGGTTGAGAAGGCAAGCATCAAGCTTCTCAGGAAGAGGCCAGACTGGAGTGAAGGGCTTAGTTCCTTGGGCCTTCTCTCTGCCTCCGCACATACACTCAGGCTTTAGACTTTCCCAAAAGTGACTCAGCAAGCTGAGCTGCATCATCCTCAGTCACCCCAGCTTCCGCCTCCACCTCCTCAGAGCCCGCTGTGGAAGCCACTCCCGATTCCGGCTGGGGCTGCCACATCTCATGCCACAGCCTTGCGGACTGGGAGGGCTTGGCTGTTTGACAAGCGGGGAAACAGCCCAGAGGTCCTTCTTAATGCCGCATCTTTCTCCGAGCCCCAGGGTCTTAGAGAGAGGGCTCCCTCCCCCCGCCTTTACCGCTGTGCCCGAGCTGCCTCTTGGCCTGCCTCCATGTGCCTGCCATTGGGAACACCGTCCTGGACTTGCCCACCTCCTTAGTCATGCCAGGCTATCTGGCATTGCCAAATGCTTTCGACCTCCGGGCCTAGACAAGCTCCAATGATGAGGGAAACTCACAGCTCTTACATTCTGGCTGTGGATGCACTGCTGGCCTAGCTTCTCCCTGCCCTCTCTCCTATCTTCACAGCAGCAGCTGAGGCAGAGGGTAGTATCCCCATACAGCGGAGGAGATGAGCCGCTACAGTGGCTCACCCAGGGCCACCCAGCTGGTGTGTGGCAGATTAGGCTTCAGGGCTGGGCCACCCAAGTTTGTGGCCACCCCAGGCTGCACCAAGAGGCCCAATGTGCTAGCTGATCTTGCTCTGTGGGTGATCCAGGAGAGAATGCCTGTTCCCCGCCTGGGCAGGAAACAGAGTGTGCTGGATTACGAGAGAAGAGGCCAAGCTGATCAAGTCCAGCGAGCTCATAAAAGTCTCAGGCCTCACAAGTCAAGGGAGTGGGGTGACCATCAGGTTATCTCACTTAGTAAGTTGGAAAAGGAGCCCAGGGATTTGCATTCTTGACAAGGGACTCTCGTACAGAGGTGTGTGGACCAGACTTTGAGATCCGTTGCTCTCCTAAAAACTGCGTTTACATGCAAGTCTGCTGCTTTTGTTTCTTGGGTGAGTGGGTCTGTGGTTGCCCCCAGGGGCTCTGTTTGCCAATCTGCTTTGTCTTTTCTTCCAGCCCCTTCATGAGTAAGTTTTTTCCAGCCAACTTCCCAAACCGACAGTACCAGCTGCTCTTCACTCAGGGCTCCGGGGAGAACAAGGAAGGTCAGTGCTGCCATCCTCCCCCTCCCCTGTCTCCGGTGTTGGGGCTCTTCATAGAGCGAGTGATGGAGAAGTGGGCTGGGGTCACCCTGCCCGGTTCACAGCCCAGCTCTGCCACTGCCTGCTTGGGGGGCTCTGGGTGAGCGCCTTTCCCTCTCTGAGCCTTGGGGGTTTTCGTTGGGGGTTTGTTTGGTTTTTTATCTGTAAAATAAAAGGGATGATCTATTACCTCCCACTTAGGTATGTTGTTAGGATGCAAGTGGGTGATGAGTGGGAAGCATCCAGCACACTGCCTGGCTGTAGAGAGCACTCAGAAAAAGCTGTCTGTTGTAGCTGTTTTTAGTATGATTACTTTCCTACCTAAGATTTGAAAGGGAGGTTCCGTGACTATATATATATATATATATATATATATATATATATATTTTTTTTTTTTTTTTTTTTTTTTTTTTTTTAAGAGAGAAAGGAAAGGAGACTCAGAGAGAGAAACATCAATTGGTTGCCTCCCACACGCCCTGGCCAGAGTCAAACCCAAAACCGGAGCATGTGCCCTGGCCAGGAATTGAGCGCATCACCTTTTGGTGAGTGGGATGGCGCTCAACCCACCGAGCCACACTGTTACCCAGGGCTCCGTTAGCTCTCCCCACATACCTGAAAGCTGTGCCCCGGCCAGAGTGGCTGGCAGGGCCGCCAGGTGGGTTCCTGGTCAGGACACATTCCCAGGTTGTGGGTTTGATCCTGTCAGGGAACATGTGGGAGGCAACCAGAGCCTACGAATTGATGTTTCTGTCTTTCTCTCCCTCTCCTTTCCTCTCTCTATTAAAAATAAATAAACAAACAAACATTTTAAAAAAGAAAGTGAAAACTACAGGGAATTGGGGAAAGCCTGGGTTTGGGGTTTCATTAGGTTGTGGGTTTGAATGTTGTAACAGGATTACAATGGATTAACCAAATGGAAGGTGTCTCACATGGAAAAGTCTGAGTTTGTGAACGTCACACTCTCCTACTGGAGCCTAGCACATTCTCTCTTGTTTCTAAAGAACTGCTATTTTATGTGACGTTTTTGCATCTCTGGTGGATCTGTTGATTTTTAAAAAAGAAAGAAAGGCAAGCTTGCCGAAACCGGTTTCCCGCAGTGGTAGAGCGTCAGTCTGAGGACTAAAGGGTCCCGGGTTCCATTCCGGTCAGAGGCATGTACATTGGTTGCGGGCACATCCCCAGTAGGGGGTGTGCAAGAGGCAGCTGGTCGATGTTTCTCTCTCATTGACGTTTCTAGCTCTCTGTCTCTCTCCCTTCCTCTCCGTAAAAATCAATAAAATATATTAAAAAAAAAAAAAAAAAAAAAAAAAAAGGCAAGCTTGCACACAAAATCTTCAGGGTCCCAGGCGCGGTCTGCCTCTTGCTCTGCCTCATGCCATGACCGGTGGTGCGCCGTCACTCCCAGCCCCACCAGCCAGAAGGAGAGGCAGCTGGGTCACAGTCCCATTTAGCCGCAGGGGAAGCTGGGAGCTGTGGCCAGGAGCTGGTTGGCCTCGTGTCCAGATAAAGATCACCAGGGTGCTGTCACCACAGAGGAAAGCGGAAAGCGGGGCCCAGCGGCAGCTCCTCCCCTCTGAGATCTGGAACAACGGCTGTGCTCTGGGCCCCGGGCTTCCTTGTTAGGAAACTTAGACATGATGGAGGCTGTCTGCCACAGGAGCCGACCAGGGACTCTCCCCTGCTTTTTCTCCAGGCGCCATCTCTTACTTTCTTCCTCCTCTCCTAGTGACGTAGGGCTGCCAGCAACCTTTCTGATTCCTTTGGCGGCAAAATAGAAAGGTTCCTGAAAGACCTGGGACCTTGCTAAAGACCCGGGCTTGCTTGGCCTCCCGCTGTGTGCCAGGCGCCACGCTGGGAGCTCCGTAGGGGCCATCTCACTTGCTCCCCACAGCAGCCTGTCAGGGAGGTGACGTGATCCTCATTTTACAGATAAGAAACGAGCTCAGAAAGGGAACAGCCTCCCCCGGGGGCACCCACCTGCCATGTAGAACCTGTGCTTCCAGCCACCTCCCACCGACCCCACACCGGGCCTGGCCTGCTCTCTCTCAGCCTCCATTCCCTCCTCTAGGAAAATGGAGAGACTGGGGGTGGCTCCCTTGAGCCTCTGGCAGTGCCCACAGCCATGCCCTCCTCCGTCCAGGGGCTGACAGGTGGGAGGGGCAGCCCCGCCCCGGGGAGTGGACTTACCCGGCCTCTCTGCCCAGAGATCATCAATTATGAGTTTGACACCAAGGACCTGGTGTGCCTGGGCCTGAGCAGCATCGTCGGCGTCTGGTACCTGCTGAGGAAAGTAAGTCGCCGGGGCCTGACATGTGGTCCGTGGGGGACAGGGACAGCGCTGGGTGGGACGGGGCAGGGGGCACACGACCCAGTCTCACTCCCTCCTCCCCCAGCACTGGATTGCCAACAACCTCTTTGGCTTGGCCTTCTCCCTCAACGGGGTGGAGCTCCTGCACCTGAACAACGTCAGCACTGGCTGCATCCTGCTGGGCGGCCTCTTCATCTACGACATCTTCTGGGTAAGCTCTCCCTGCCCCCCTGCCCTGCCCGGGCAGCGGTCCTCTGACGGGGGGCAGCAGCCGTGGCCTGGAAGTCAAGGCCTCAGAAGGTCCCTCTGGGCTCAGTTGCCTTCATCCATGACAGGAGAGAGCAGGTCCCCCCTGGCTGGGAGCCCACCTGTGCCCGGTGCCCGCAGCCCGCCTCGTCTCTTCCTCATGGCGGCCTGGCGAGGGTAGTTAGCGTGATTAACGGGCCTGGCACTGCTGTTGACTGAAGGCTCTGGCTGCACACCGCCCTGAGCTGAGACCTGCCACACGCACACCGAGAGGCATTGCTGTGGGGTCGTGGGCAGCCTGATGCAGGTCCCTCTCTCCAGCCTCAGGCAGCCTCTTCTCTTAAAGGGGTGATACTACGGGGCAAACGGTGCCTGGTCAGGGACGTCAGAGGCTCTTTCCGACACCTCTGAATTGCCCAGAACCAGGAGCCCCATGAAGTGTCCCCAGAACCAGTGTCAGGGGCCGCCTACTTAACTTGGCATCTGCTCTGGAGCCGTCCCAGCTCCCTGCCCTCTCCCTGCAGACCTCAGCAGGACATAGAGGCGCCTGAGGTCAGCCATTCTGTCCCTCCCGGCCCCCATGTCCTTCTAGACTCCTTTCTTGTCCTTCTAGGTATTTGGCACCAATGTAATGGTGACAGTGGCCAGGTCCTTTGAAGCACCAATAAAATGTAAGTGACCACCCCACATGGGGAGTCCCTTTGCCCCCCCCCCCAGTGGTCCCTGTGGTCCCTGTTCTGGTCATTCCTGTCCGTTAGCTCTCCCCACACACCTGATCTTCCTCCGAGCTCTCCTGCATCTCCAGCCTCCGTTCCTTGTCTCCATGGTTCATCCAGCCGTGCTCACATCCAGCCACCTCTGCCCAAGCCCCACCTCTAGCTGCTTGGTCACACCCCCCATTTTCAGCATGCCCGCCTGTCCCTCCCGCTCATCCCGTCCTGGTCCCGTGGCTGCCACAGTTCCCGGTGTGGGTTCCTCACAGCCGTGTGCAGGGACAGATGGGGGAGTTTTCTCTCTTTCATCAAAGAGGAATGTTTTCCCCATATCTTCCCTGCAGCTTCCCTTATACTTCACTGGCCAGAACTGCGTCACCGGCCCCCAGTCATCAGCAAGGGGGATAAGGGAAAGCATGATTAGCTTAGAGTTTAAGCCTTAGACTACTCAGGAGTCACCTCGGGGATCAGGAGACCCACCCGGAAGCTGCTGCACCAGGCCTGACGGCAGGGAGAAGGCGAGGGTCGCCTTGGGAAGGCGCCACACGGAGTGGCTCCATGGGAAGCACTGGCTCGGCAGTCAGAGTGACGTCGGCCTCCGAGAGTCAGTTCAGAACTGTCTTTCCCACAGTCACTGCTGCAGACAGGACATCCCCGTGAGCCCGAGAAGGAATCATGGCCACACGCCGCCCCTAATGCCCTTGTCCCAGCTCAGGGACCCGAGGAAAACCCGTTTCTCCCAGCTTCAGCTTGAGTAAACGTATGGAGCCCGCCCTGGCCCCTGAGCCAGGCACTCCTGTGGGAAGATGGAGGGTCGGGTGGACAGGCCTGGGCCACTGCTCCTGGAGGTGTTTTAATTAGCAGCCGCCCAGAACCAAGGGTGTCGGGTGAGGACCGTTGCCCAGAGAAGTTCCCCACGTGCTTTGATGGATGAGCCAGCCCCAGTGTCAGGGACAGATTGCATCATGGAGGACTGTGCCTTACCAGGCATGCAGGGCAGAGCGGGCCTTCGGAAGGTAGACGCGCACAGCTTCAGCTAACTGCACGGAGCCCTGGGAGGGAGAGGGGTGAGCTAGGGGAGCAGCAGGAAAGAGGCCAGATCAGGGGAAAGCAGGAGTATCATGCCAGGGACTTGGACACCGCTCAGTAGGAAATCAGACAGTCGAACAGGGGTACGACTGTCCTGTTTGGTCTCTGGTGCTTCGAGTCTGGTTTCCCGGCGGGAAGGCCGATTCCTCTGCTGGGAGAGGCTCAGAGGCAGCATCGCAGAGGGGGTGCCTGCACATTCGCTGAAGTCAGGCCGCCTGGACCTGAACCCCAGGTCTGACGCCTGCTGGCTGTGAGACCTTAGGAAAGGCTTCTCTCTGGGCCCTGGTTTCCACATCTGCCTCTCAGAATTGAGTGGTACCAGGACTAAGAGGCTGAGTGGGGAAATCATCGTAACTGCATTCAAAGCAGGAAGAAGTCCGCAGGGAGGGAAGGGCGTCTATACGTTTATTAGGGGAGCACAAGCTTTCCCACAGCCCCCAGCGAGCCTCGGCCTGTGGGTCATTCATTGCCCAGCGCTAGGTCACTTGACCACCCCCAGCAGCAAAGGAAGCGGGGAATTCCAGGACCGGGATTGCCTGATCGTCTTAGCCACAGCACACTTAATGCATCGCCTGGAAAGGCTGCCCCACCCAAAGTCCGGACTGGGTTAGTAAAGAGGGCATGAGGTAGCAGTTAACAATGTGCCCATCATCTAAGTCTCACCACAACCCTATGGGCTCAGTTCTGTTGTCACGCCCATTTCACAGGTGAGAAAACTAAGGCAGAGAGCCATTAGGTAACTGCAAAGTCACACATCACAGCCAAGATTCTGACCCTGAAGCTCACACCTAACTGCTCTGCTCTCAGGGCCCTGAGGGTAAAATCCAGTTACAGCCACCTCTGGCCATAACTGGACATTTGGGGGGGCGGGATTTCTCTCAATCTGTATTTATCCAAAACCCATAGAGGGACTTCTGGGCGGGAGGCTTCCAGCAGGGAATGTGTGGGTGTGTGACCTCTCCCTCCGCACACACAGGAAGAGCCTAGAGCCCAGGCTCCCCGCTTTAGAACAACCCCGTCTGCCCTCGCCCTGCCGTAGTGAGCCGGAACGCCTGTCACACCTCAGCACTGTGTCCGAGGGTCAGCCCAGTTAACCAAGGTTCCATTGCTGTGTGACTCCATGAGGGCATTAAGCCTTTGGCCCAGACGATCCCGGAGCCTTCCCTGCTCCGACCAGCGGTGGTCCCCGGTGAAGACAGTGCCCATCAGCCTGTCAGCATCCTCTCGCCCCCGCCCCCACCCACGCAGAGTGCAGGGGTGTGAGTTTGTGCAGCAGGGGCGGGCTGGGCCAGCACCAACGCGCCCCCCCCCCCCCCCCCCGCCTCCCGCAGTGGTGTTCCCCCAGGACCTGCTGGAGAAGGGCCTGGAAGCGGACAACTTCGCCATGCTGGGACTCGGCGACATCGTCATCCCAGGTACCGGGGCCGGGGAGGGTCCCCTGGACCGAGGAGGATGCCGTGAAGCAGCCTGCCCAGTGGGAAAGGGGAGGGTGACTCACCTCCCCACCCTGGCTCCACCCGGGCTTGGTGAAGGGATCCGCCTCAACACACACGGAGCGCCAGTCGGTGCCAGGCCTGGGCTGGGCACTGGAGGGACAGCAGTGCCAGGAGTGTCCTCGCTGAGCTGGCTTGGTGAACAGCTGTTACTCAGGAACTACAAAGATAAACGTGTATGACAGACGGACTGTACGCTGAAAAGGCACATTTCATGTCAGTGGTGAAAGAGCCGGCCCCCTCTCACACCCACACATACACCCCCCCCTCACCAGTGTCTGCAAGTGCGACTGCCAAAGTCCCCTTGGTCCTCTGCCCCCAGTGCTGGGAGGGCTCCAGGCAGAACATGCCTGTGTTGCCAAGTGGTTAGAGCATTGGCCCACTCACTGAAGGGTCGAGGGTTCGATTCCTGGTCAACGACATGTACCTGGGTTGCAGGTTCGATCCCCTGGCCCTGGCTGGGGCACGTGTGGGAGGCAACTGATCCTGGGCTTGAAGCCAAGAGTTTCCATAACGTGCAGTGCTGTCAGGCAGGGAGGCGTCCTCCCAGGACGAGGCAGCTCCGTAGACGGAGATTCGAGTCCATAAAGCACTCAGGTCCCTCTGCAGCTGGCCTGTCCCAGGCACCACACAGACTTGCCCAGTGTCCCCGTGGTTGTGATCTGGGCTCACGGCCTGCACCAGAGGGACATGGCTGCATTTCCGTGTGTGCCCACGGACGCCTGTCTCAGCAGTCACCGTGAACGTTAGGTGATTGTGCCCTCACGGAGCCCGGTGATATTCTTCAAAGAACAGGTCGCTGGATGGTTCTGAGGACCGGATGCTTTCGGAATAGTGAGAGCTCTGACCCCTGGGTCAGCTGGGGAACGGAGGCAGCAGTTGCAGAATTCGGCCGCCAGGGGGCACTGAGCTCCCCGCTTTGCTTACGGAAAGGCAGCATTTGTTGGTGGGGGCTGGCTCGTTTCCCTCTTTAAAATGAAGTATATGTTGTCAGTCGGTGCTTCTGATCAGCATAGAATGTTTTGGTTCCTGAGAGTTTGCTCTCAACTAACTGAGATTCCACCCTTGCCCCGAATGATTCCACCCAAAGACCAGACAGGGAGAGACACAGACTGGTGTGGTGTGTGTTCCACACACACAGGCTGGGCCGTGTGTCCTGGGACTTCAGGGTGTCTGTGCTGGGTTTTAAAGTACAAATAGAAGCTCAGTGGATGGACAGAGTTAGCCATCCTCTGCTGAGTTCCCACAGAGCCACCTCCTGATCTGCTTATCCTCTTTCTCCCTGAGCCTGTGAGCACGGTCTTTTTCTAAATGTGCTTCGTGGTTCTCCCACTTGGAACCCTCCCAGTGTGCTCCCTCACTCAGGACAGAGACCCAGCTCCTCGTGCCTCTGGACCCTGCGTGGCTGGTCTGTCCCCTGCACCTCCTGTTCTGGGCTGCAGCCTCCTGGCTGCCCTGGACCTCTGCCACATCTCTGAGCTCCTGTTGTCCCCTCTCCCTGGCAAATGTCACTTCCTCAAAGCACTCTCCTCCCCCAGCCTGGTCTCATCTTGATACCCCTTCCCTGGGGCGGGAAGTGCCCTCACTGTTCTGATCTCACATCGGCTCTGGTTCTGTGCGAGCAGAGTGTGTACCCCGTGCCCCCTTGGCTGAACTCGGGGTGCAGTTGTCTTGCTTACCCTGCTATCGCCTGTGGTGCCTGGTGCCAGCAGCCCTCGATAAACATTGGGAAGAGGAGCAAGTGTGGCACAGTTGGTGCTCGAGGTGCCAGATCCACGTGGTCCCAGCCAAAGCGAAGTCCTGGGCCTTCTCGTGGTTCTGAGTGGCCTGATGGCGGGGACACAGGATTTCTGCTGGCAGCTGGCGTATTGGCCACTCCCTGGGTCCCAGTGGTCGCTCCGTGCCTGGCATCACCAGGTTGGGGGCCCAGTTGTGTGTTAGTTCCTCCCTGGACCGAGGGCTCCAGCTCTGCGGTGCTGGCTTCCCTGCCGCTCTCACCCTGGCTTTCTCCCGGCAGGAATCTTCATTGCCTTGCTGCTGCGTTTTGACATCAGGTAAGCTTCTTGGGACCCCTCACCATCCGGCTCCGTGAGTGAGGGCCTTCCCCTAGCGGGGGGATCTCCATTGCCTTCCAGGCGCCCAGAGAAGGGGCCTCGGGGGACCCCCACCCCCCAGCAATCAGAGCAATTCTGATTTTATCTGCCTTTTGCATTTTGAGGTTCTGCGTGTTCAAAGAGCTTGTGACCAAAAAAAGAAAAAGTTAAGGATCACAGGCCAGAGGATTTAAACCCATTTGTGCTTTCTCCCACTGTGACCTTGGCAAGTGGCCTGACCTTTTTGAGCTAAGGTTCTGCATCCTTATGGTAGCAGTAAGCAAGTTTCTGCCTCCCTATCGCAGATCTGGAGAGTGCTGGGCACAGTCTGACCTCGGGAGCTCAGTCAGCTCAGTCAGCCCTCGAGTTTCTTATCAGCCTGGGGCAGGTCGCCATGGCCCAGCTGCTCCGCCATCCCCACCCTCCCCTTCTCAGACTTCTTTCAGTCCACTGTAGAACGTGAGCACGGGGAGAGATGGGGCCAGCTTGAGTCACCAGTTAAGACACAGGGAAGGTCGCGCTTGAGTTAATAATGCACCTGGCCAGCTGGACCTGCCGCCAGCAGGTGGCATTCAGTCACCCCATGGGGAGCTGGCAATGTGTGCCCTTGATTTTGAGGTGGTTTATGAACTTTTCTTCATTTCCTCATGCCAATCATTGCCAAAGCAATAGTTGTGTTAGCAGTGGTCATGAGAAACTTGGTACCAGCATCACTGAAATCCAGTTTGCATGTGAAACTACTTTCCCACCCGCATACAGCTGGCTGTTGGTGTAGTGCCCCTCTGGGACTCATGAATGCAGACTCACAGGCAGCCTTCAGGAAGGACCTGGCCGGTGTGTAAGTTGAGGCACGTCTGTGTCAGCCAGCTACTCTTGGCTGTTCAGAGGTGACATAAAGAGAAACCCTCAAAAGTCCCTGGGCTCTGCTGGAGACTCACATGCAGCTGCCAGTAACCTCAGATCTGACTTCAGGATGAGCGAGCCCTTTGGAGCTGGTTCCAGAATTTGTGCAACGTGCCCAGAGGGAGTCAGTTGGCCTCAGGCCTCCAAACAGAGCGGCTCTCGGTGTACTTGCAGCTCAGGGCTTAGAAGCAGCCAAGGCAAGGAGAGAGGGGCTCAGAAGTTCTCGTTCGTTTCACCAGGCATTGTCCCCAGTACTGTTGACACGCAGAGGTCACACGCTGGCATTGGAAAGGAAAGTCCTGTCATGGCAGTGAGCCAGGCTGCTTGTGATTCAGCTGTTCTGAAGCTGATCTTGGATGAATCGCCTCCAGGAAGTCGCTGGCATTTTATCTATGCAGTCAGCATCTATTATTCACAACAGACAACTGAATTATCATGTGCACTGCACTTAAAATAGTTTTGCAGTTTCTCTAAAAGCATTGTCCACTGGTATCAGATTCCCCTGGGTTTTTCAAAATGCAGGTTCCAGGACCTTGCTCCAGAACTATTACCTCAGACTCCTTGGTAATTTGACCTCAAACTCTTGTGGTGTTTGTTTTTTTGTGGGGGGGGGGGGTGTTTGTTTTTGTTTTTTAACCAGGTTTCCAGGTGATTTTTGTGCCGGCTTGAATCTTAAGCCTCTGTCCTCGATTATAGCATTTGATATTCACAACCATCAGGGAGATGGGTGGTGGTGGATAGATCCCCATTTTGCAGATGAGTAAACCGAGGTTGAGAGAAGGAAAGTGTCTTGTCCAGAGACACAGCTGGAGCAGTTCCAGAGTGTGCACCACTTCTGGACAATCCCAGCCCAGAGCTCTCAGCCACCTCAACGCCTCCAGGGTCTCCCCAGCTCCTGTTTTAAAGGGACGCTGCATCTCACACTCCCTCTTCCTCCCGTCCTCTCCCGAAGCCTGAAGAAGAACACCCACACCTACTTCTACACCAGCTTTGCGGCCTACATCTTCGGCCTGGGCCTCACCATCTTCATCATGCACATCTTCAAACACGCCCAGGTGAGCAGGGCCCTCAGTGTATGGGGAATGCTTCACACAGGTAACGGGGGCGTCATAGGGGGTATTTGTCATATCCGGAGGTGAACGTTACTCGTTGCTGTCAGAGCAAGCATGTCTGATTCTCCGCCTTCCACTCGTGGTTCTTGCAAGATGATGCCTCTGCTTCCGGCAGCACACAGGTTAGGGGCGAGGAGGAGGAAGCAGTACCAGCCATGCCTGTTTGCCTTCATCAGAAGGGGACACCTTCCCCAGACCTTCCCAGCAGACTTGCCCACACCTCATGGGCCAGATCCATGTCACGTGGCCCCAGCTGCAGGGGTCTGAGAGAGGGTGTGACTCCTCAGCCTCAGTGGGAGGAGACAGAGACTGGGGGTGGGGTGTGTGTTGGGTGTGTCAGCCCAGTGCTCGCCCTGCCAGATGAGTGATAGGGTATTGGGGGTCCCCTCCCTCACTCCCTAAGCCTGGCCAGGCTCTGCCTCCTTGTCCCACCAAAATGGGTACTGAGTTGCCACAGAGTGAAACAGGGTGGGGTGAGGGCTGGAGCCGTTGTCAGTGTGACCTGAAGAGGGGGAGACTGGGAAGGCACAGCAAGCGGACAGTGCTCTTTACTGGAAATGAGAGCACTCTGTGGGCCAGGCTCTGCTCGGCACTTCACGAGGGTCATTGTGAACAGATGGAACCAGTTCAGGTGCCAGGCAGAAGGTATGTGGTGGAGCTGAGATTCAAACCTGTGTCACGGGGAATCCAAGCCCAGGCTCTGAGCCCCCGGCTCTGGGAAGGGCAGTGTGGAAAGGAGCTAAGGGAGCCCTGATGGGCATAGACCCTACCACCTGCAATTGTGGGACTCTGGCAGGTTGCTGAACTTATTCGTGATTTTCCTCATCCCCCTATATAATTAAGAGGTGATATGCAAATTAACCCTCATGCCATCACAAGATGGCTGCGCCTGCAGTGGAGGTGAGGTTCCTGTAACGAGCAATTAGCAGGGACCTGAGGTTGTGTGGCACCAGGCCGGACCGGGCCAGGGGACCTGAGCCCAGTGGGGCTTGACAGGGGTGGGGCCAGCTGGATCTGGATCTCATGCGATTTCAATGCGTGCATGTGGGTGGGCAGGGACTTGACTCTGGGTCTCACGATGCACCCCACACTCTTGACAGGAGGAAGGTTTTCATATACATTTTGCTAACTTTCTTTCCTCTCTGACACTTCTATTATAGAGAAAGGGCAAATAGCAATATTAAAATGTTTCCTCTAATTCCCTTTTAATGTGTACGAATTTCTTGCACTGGCCACTAGTAGATGGACAAAAACAGAAAATGAGGGTAAATAGAAGTAGCCGCCTTGGAGTTGCTTGAATCATGCCTGGCCCACGTAGTTTTAACTGTCATTGTTGCTGGTCCCCACCTCCCTGACCCTCCAGGGCACCAGCCAAGAACTGTTTGTTGAGCAGTTACTCTGTGCCAGGCACTCCTAAACCCTTTTGCTCATTCCGTTGTTCGGTGGTTACAGTATTTGCATATCTACAGTATGCATAAAGTATTATTTTACACAAGGGACAGGTCCTCTACCCATAGGTGAAGAAACCAAGAACCAGTGTGGAGCCCTCTCTCATTCTCTTCTGCTCCAAACAGCCTGGGGGCTGTGCAAGCTGAGAGTGACCTAATGGCAAGGAGGCTGCAGAGAGGGATTGAACCTGGATTGGGGAAGGAGCTTGGATGTCTCTTCTCCTGCTCTCAGACCTTCGATTCCAAACCCAGAGCTATTCCGCCGGCGGCCGCCAGGTGGCAGGCTTGCCTTCTGCCTTGGCTAGAGAATTCCATCGGGAGCTCTCACAACTGAACAGAGGCATGAGAAAGGTCATCTCTTTGTGGGGGACACTGTAGCCCAGACAGAAAAGGAACCTTTCCTGGGTCACACAGCAAGTCAAGCCGGGCCCCAGTTGGAACCCTGGACTTTTGTCCCCTAAGCCCAGGCCTGTATTACTCCCCAGCAGCAGCCCAGCCATCCTCCCCAGTCATCCATGTGGGCATCTCCCTAAAAGTCTTGAGAAAGGGATCCTGTCCTGAGAGGTCTGTCTCTCCCAGACACAGGCAGGCCCAGGGCCAGCGGTTCCTTAGTAAGGGTGTCCTCTGCCTAAGCAGTCTTAACCCCCGAACCTCTCCCAGAAAGCCACACTGAGCCAGGGGTCCAGACGCCTTCTAGAAAGGCCCTTGGAGATGATCAGTGACCTCATTGTTCAGAGAGGGGGGCGAGGTTCAGCATCCAGCGCCAAGATGAATGGAAAGCCAGGAGTCCTAGCCCCTGCTCACCGCCCTGAGCTGCTTGCACATCCTAGCCTCTTGAGCGCTGACTTCGTCTGGAGAGGTTCCCGGTGCCTGAGAGGAAAGAAAACAGTGCGCCTGTGACCTCCTGATAAACTCCCTGCCTCCCGAAGGAGCCGCTCCCGTCAGCTCTGAGCGCTGCCTTCGCTGCCTCACAGGTTCTGGTGTAGACCTTCGTCGTCGTGATTCCTATTGCTCTTGGCGCAAAGCCTAGCGCATAGCAGAGACCTGATGCATTGAGAGAAGCTCAGCTTTCCGGGTTCGAATCCAAGCTCAGCCACTTATGGACAACCCCCACCTTGTTAACTTGGGCAAGTCATTACCTCCGTATGAACCTCGGTAGCATCGTCCATAAAACTCAGGTCCTAATATTTATGGTGCTATTGGATTCAAGGATAATACAACGTGGAGTGTGTGTGGTTCACAGGCCACCGTGAAGTTTGCCAAAAAATGCCCTGCAGGTCGGACTCAGGCTGTGGAGCCCTGTTCTCTGGTCGGGCCGGCTCGGCTTTAGGAAGGATGTCCCCTCAGCCAGCCATCTCCAAGCGCCTCCTGACTGGGCATCCAGGAAGACTGTTTGCTTAGTGTTTGCCAGGCCCTCTTCTGGGTGCCAGGGATCCAGCCATGAGCAGGCAGCTGTGAAGAAATCCAGGGGTCCCTGAGAGTGTGCGGCAAGAGGACCTGGCCATGCGAGTGAAGGCTTCCCCATGGGGGTAGCAGCCGAGCTGAGCGCTGAAGGAGGAGGAGAGATCCAGGCACAGGGGCATCTCACAGAGGTCCTGAAGCTGGAGGTGGTGTGAGGACTGAAACGAGGCCAGTCTGGCCAGAGCAGGACAGGGCGGGCGAAGGTGGAGAAGGAAGAAGGGGGCATAGGGGGCCGGGGGGTTGGACAGTAGAGTGACACCAGCTCTCAGATGCTGCAGGGGAAAGGATGGCTTTGAGCCTAGTGTGCCCGATACTCAATCCCTGTTTACTGTTTAGACCTCTGAGGCCTAGGCTGTCCCCTCCTCCCAGAGCATCAGCCTCTGTGTCCAGGAGGCACTCGGGAGGAGGAGACAGGCTGGGAGGCCTGAGCTCGGTGAGCACAGAAGGTGTTCCATGAACAAGGGTCCTTAGAGTAATTGCCGTCCTCCAAAGCCAGGCACACCGAGTCTCACACAGGCTTCGGGCCCAGACCACCGGGGTGTGAATCCCGGCAGAGCCAGCGGCCATCTGCGTGACCTCCGTACAGGCCATAGCAGCTGTGTCACCATCATCATCTTGTCACTGAAGCAGCATCTCCTGGAGCATGTGCCCAAAACGCAAACTCCCAGGCCCTGGCCAGTGGCTCAGGTGGTTGGGACACTGTCCCTGCACCGAAGGGTTGCGGGTTCAATTCCCAGTCAAGGTGCATACAGGAGGCAACTGAGCAATGTTTCTCTCACATCCATGTTTCTCTCTCCTTTCCTCTCTTTTAAAATCAATAAAAACATACCCTCAAGTGAGAATTTATACATATTAATTCAATATACTATTTGACAGTTTAATTTTGTTAATTAAATATTTCATTTAATTAATCCTAGGGAAGGAGGGTCTCTGGAAATAGGACCAACCAAGAGGTTACATTGGGATGCTGCCCACCAGACTCCTGGCACCCTTAAGCTCTGCAAACTCGAGTTTCTTTGGGATTCTTGCCTTCCCTCCTAGCGAGGAGCAGCCCGGTCCAGGAGTCAGGAGCCCGGCTTCAGGCCCAGACACTGGCTGGCTCTGAACCTGGGCAGTAGCCGTCACTGTCACGCCCAGGAAAGGGTGCGTGGCCCTGAGGGGGTATCCTGCCCAGCACTGCTCACAGCCTGTGTCCTCTTGCAGCCTGCCCTCCTGTACCTGGTCCCCGCCTGCATCGGCTTCCCCGTCCTGGTGGCGCTGGCGAAGGGAGAGGTGACAGAGATGTTCAGGTAAGGGGCAGGGCAGGCGTTTGCACAGGTGCACCTGCAGGCAGCCAGCGGAGCTGTTTGTACATGTCGCCAGGGGAACATTGTTCCCACCACCAGCCCCACCCCTCGCCCTTTCCACCAGCAGGTGGGTGCCTGGCCTGTGGGCACCGCCGGAGCCTTTCCGTGGGCCGGAGCCAGCAGAGGGCAAGGCCTCGGGCCTCTCCAGACAGCTCCCACAGCCAAAGGCCAGCTGCTCTTGACAAGGGACTGGCAGGTGTAGAATTTCTCCCCCGGGCTGCCTCACTGTCAGGCGTCCCGAGTTCCCACGGGCTGCGCCGGGCCACCTGTGCTGTGCCACCGTGTGACCAGCGTGTCCTTCCCCTCCCCTGGCCTCAGCCTCCACGGAGAGCATTAGGGAGGCTCCGGTGTGGCGGCAAGGGCCCCAGATTAGAAGGCAAGTGTCAGTCCCCATTCAGCCGCCCCTGTAGCTGTAACCCACAGCCCGCTGGGTTCTGTCTCAGCCCCATCTGCACACCGGCCACGCCCATGCGCAGCCCCACCCACAGCCCAAGGCCTGCGTGACTCCCACAGGTGCCTGCTCCTCAGCACCGCTGACCCCGCCTGCCAGGGACCCAGAAATAGCTGCCAGCTGCCCACTCGGGCCTTCCACCCAGCTCCACCTGCCTGGCCTCTAGGTTGTCCCTCGAGCGCCCGCCAGGGCCTTCCGTGCACCTGGCTGCCTCCAAGGGAGCCTGTGACTCACCCTCCCCCGTCCTGCCCTGCCTGGAAGCCCCAGGCTCCAGCCTGCCTGCCCTTATCTCCCGGCCTGCTGAAGTCTTAGACTCTGTGACAGACTGCAGGTGAACTTGGGGACAGATCCAGGGGCGCTTTGGGGGCAGAGGTGGGACCTGACCTCTGAGCTGAGCACCTGCCCTCACCCTCTGGCTCTTGTCCAGTCTCAGCCCCCACCCACCCCTGGGTAACCCGTCGGGGCCCAGGCCTATTGTGGTCCCAGTCCTCATGGAGTCAAGCTCTGAGCACCCCCAGCGAGAACAGAGGGGCCCCTTCACTCATGGGTACTTGGTTTCCCTAAATGTCCCTGTTACCCCGCCCCTGAGGAGTTCGTAGGGTGAGGTGAAAAAGCAGGTGGTCTCTCTTCTCCTTCTGTCTGCTCTCTCCCTGATTCTCCACCTTATCCTTTGTTTTACTTTCCCTTTTATTGTTATGCTCCCCCTTTTTTCATTCATTTATTTACTTTCAAATAGCTAACAAAATTCCATAACAGAGGGACAACACCCTCAGCGCCCAGACACCCACAGGCCGGCTCTGTCACAGTGTCTGCACTCAGAGCCACCCTTGTACCCGAGAGCAAGCACAGTGCCTGTTCCCGCACAGATGGCGTTCTCGGAGCGTCTGCGTCTTGATTTTCACCCGCAGCGTATCTGAGAAATGCTCCCAGCAGCCATAGATGTCTGGTACCCCCTCGTATCGGTACCTCTTTTCTTTTTCATTCTCCAAGTGACACCGGCTTCTGTCCAGAGAAGCTGAACGCACAGAGAGGTGAAAGTAAGACACAGCTCTGCTCGCTGCTCCTGGGAAGAGCAGGCTCTGTCCTCCTTTAGTCTTTTCCTCGCCATCTCTCCTTTCTGTCTCTGTCTGTCTCTCACAGCTACGAGTCCTCGGCGGAAATCCTGCCTCATACCCCGAGGCTCACCCACTTCCCCACCATCTCGGGCTCCCCAGCCAGTCTGGCCGACTCCATGCAGCAGAAGCTAGCTGGCCCTCACCGCCGGCGCCCGCAGAATCCCAGCGCCATGTAATGCCTAGCGGGTGCCCACCTGCCCGCTTCCCCCCACTGCCCCAGGGCCCAAGGTAGGGCACGTACCCGGCCCCAGCGAGTGGGGTAGGGAGCACTGCCAGGGGCAAAAGGCCGCCCCCCACACACACAGCCATCAGGCAGCCCTGCACCCAGCTGTGGGGCAGGGAACCGGGCAGCCCGAACCTCCGTGTCCTCACCAGGAATGCGGGGCTCCTGAGAGAGTGGGTGTCGACACCCCTGTCGTACAGTAGTAGACACTGTTACCACTCCCTGTGCATCTGTAATCTTGGGCAAGTCACTTTCTCCTCTCCAAGCCTCTTTCTTCATCGTTAAGTGGGCATATCCCTGCCTCGGGGTGATCTAGTGAGGAAATGTGGGCATTGTCCTTGGCATGAACTCAGTTGCTCAATAAGTGGAGCCCATGGTAAGAGCTAAGCCAGGGTGTTCGCCTTCGAGAGCGGTGCTCGCCACTCGCCAGGAGAGCAGCCCTCCGCCCACTCGCACCCCTGGGGCTGATTCTTTGACTCCTGCCCTGTGGCCTGGGAGGCAGCCATCTCCCAGAGCCGCATCCTGGCTGCCCCTTTGTTCCCGCTGTCTCCAGCGGGAGGTTCAAGAAGCTTAACGTTGGTTCACACAAGTCCAAGCCCAACCACTCCTCCATTTGCCACTGCCCTTGCCGCCTCTTGGCACCGGCGGGCACTGGGAAGCAGAGCCGCCTGTCTGGGGAGGGCACAGAGCCGGCGGGCCACGCACCGGAGGAGGCTGGGCACTGGGCAGAGGGCTGGCAATGCTCGTGAGCCGGGTTTCCCTGGGATGGTGGGACGGCGGGCACAGGTTCTGTCCCTCGCCTCTAAATGTGCTCTTTCTATTGTTTCGCTTTTTGTCAGTTACGAAGAGTCAGATCCTAAGGATCCAGCAGCCGTGGCCGAATCCAAAGAGGGAGCAGAGGCCTCAGCGTCAGAGGGGCTGGAGAAGAAGGAGAAATGATGTGCTGGTGCCTGACCCTCTGAGGGCTGATCAGGCCGGGGACGGACCAGCGCAGGCGCGGGGCGCACAGCCGGAGGGCGCCGCAGGCCTGGCAGCCCGACCCTGCAGTGACGCCTCAGTGCCCTGGCTCCCTCTTCCCCTCCTCTGGCCTTCCTGTGCCCTCCCTGCCACCTGCCGGCAAAGGAAGCCCCAGCGCCCCTCTGCCCCAGGTGCCAGGTGGGAGGTGGGTCTGGTTTTTAGATTTTTGTATTATGAACTGACTTTGCCTCACATTAAAAACTCATCCCGCTGCCCAGGCAGACCGCCGCGCTCCTAGCATCTTACAGTGGGTCTGCTGGCTCTCACTCCGCCCAGAACCTGACCCGGAAGCCGCTTCTTGGGGATTGGACTGTCGCAACCTGGGGGATACCTTGATCTCTGGGCCCCTCTGTCCCATCTCCGATGCCCACCCAGTGCCTAGCTCCGAACCCCAAGGATGCCATGTGGCCAGCAGAGGGTGCCCATGGGCCCTCCTTCCCACTAGCCATCCAGTTTCCCTCACCTTGTCCTCACAACGCTAGGGGGCAGCAAGCAGGGTAGACGCGTGCTGGGTTGTTGCACCTACCACTCAGCCATGGAGGGAAGTGGAGGGGTAGATACCAAAAGGCTGACCTCATTCAGCAAAGGGACCAGTGTCTATGAAGCAGAGAAATGGGCAGGGGCTCCTGGTCCCCAGGGAAGAGGTTTTTTTTTATTTTTTTTAAATACATTTTTATTGATTTCAGAGAGGGAGAGAGCGAGAGAAACATCGGTGATGAGAATCATTGATTGGCTGCCTTCTGCACGCCCCACAGCCCACATCCCAGGCATGTGCCCTGACCAGGAATCGAACCATGACCTCCTGGTTCGTAGGTTGATGCTGAACCAGAGCCATGCCGGCCAGGCAAGAACCAGCATCGCTGGCTTCATCTGGAGAGCACCGGACTCACATCCTGGAGATGAAGGCCCCCACGCCATCTTTCCTGGGGTTCTTCCCAAAATTACCCCTGCAAGGCCAGGAGGATCCTGAACCTAGGAGCGACCCCTTCCCCACAGCAATGCTGGTCACAACACAAGGGCCCGAGCCATTAGAGAAACATGGAGAGGGCCTGGCCCAGTGCCTCAGAGGGCATCTCAGCCCAGGGCCTGCAGCTCCCAGGAGCAGGGTTTCCATGGCCGGCAGGAAATCCCCCGGGCACCAGGGGAGGAGTGGGGTCACAGAGAGCCTGAGATGAGGGGGTGCCCAGTGGGCTGAGACAGCCCCCCAAAGTTCCTAAGGCGGTGCACCTCCTCCCCTCCTGGGCCTGAGTCACCGGCCGGCCCGCTGGGCGCTCTGAGCCATCCCCCAGCTTCTCGGGGCCTAGGGTTCTGTGGAAAGAGGCCCGGGGAGGAGCTCTCAGAGGCTTCTCCCGGCCAGGGGGTCCCGTTCAGGGGCTTCTCGGAGCTCTTCCGACTCCAGCGCCTCCGGAGGGAAGGCCGTGTGGTCCTGGAACAAGGCCCCTCTGAGGGCGGCACATGGGGCAGGCAGCCCAGGCACACAGTGCGGTTGGCTCTGCGGCCCGGGGTCCACAAAGGCCCCATTGAGTCACCGCCGGCCCCCGGCGGAGGCTGAGGTGGCAGTGGCGCCGGGCGCCCGCCACCTAATGACCATCCTGGCCAGGCCAGATGTTCCACAGACCTCGGCAGCGGCCATGCCGGGCCCGCCCGGCCAGCCGGCTCCGCAGAGGCCACTCTAATTCCAATTAACCAGCTTCAGCTGAGCAAACAGCGGGCAGCGGTGGCCCAGCCTGGGCGGTAGGCCCGGCCCGCAGAGCCTCTGAGTCTAGACTCCAGATGTGAGCTGCCACCGCCAGAGTCCCGTGGAAAAATGGCACCGGGCTGGGCAGATCGGGCCTGCACGCCCCAGAAGCAGGGGTGGGTGTCTGGGCGGGGCCCTGGATAGGCCTGGCTCCAGCCGCACCCCAGGATGGGGGTGGATTCTCGGGAAATTGCTCGGAAACCCCCACGTTCTGCCCTGGTTTGCTAGGTCTTCCGCTCCGGGGCCTGGGTCTCCTTTAACTGCAGGAGGAAGGAGGCGTCTGCAAAGGGAAGCCCGGCCCTGCTGAGGGTCCCGGCGCAACCGCTTCTCGTACTTGCCCTGCGTCTGGCATCATGCTGTGGGTTTCAGAAATATGTTGTTACAACCCTGTGAGGCAGGCGCCATCGTTTTCACAGATCCAGGAGCTGAAGCCGAGGACATGGAGCTCCCAGGGGGGGATTTGAACCCAGGAGCCTGGCTTCCAACACCACGATTGGTGTTCACCGGAGGCGCTGTTTGACAGGATACTGGGTTCTGGGTTCCAATCTTGGGGGCACATCGGAGAAGGAGGTCCGAGTGTGACGCACGGGCTGGCTGCCAGGATGGGACGGGAAGGGGCCTGCCCACTCGGTCCTGTTTCCTCGGCCGTGAAATGGAGAACCTCCCTTCCAGGCAGGCTGCACCTGAGGGAGGTCAAGCCCTGAGCTGTCCTTCCAGCCTTGGCACCAGGTGTGAGCAGGGCACACAGGGAGTGCCGCCGGGCGGAGTTGTGATGGGGAGACAGACTTGAAATGGGTGAAAAATGGATACTGTCAGCCCCTAAGACAGAAGAGCTGCCCCCGGCTCCCACAGTCCTGCTTGGGATTCCTGAGGGGCAAGGCCAGAGTCCAGGAGGTCAGAGTCCAACGGTCCTCGCACAAATGAGAAAACTGAGTTCCCCGCAGGAGGGGCCAGACTTGACCGGGGTCTCCCCCGGAGCGGACACCGCTCTCCCCGACCTCGGATCCCCTCCGCGATCCAGGCGGGGCTGCGGGAGGCGGCGGCCGAGGAGGGAACGAGCGAGCGGCTGCATCCTGCCCGGGTGCGTCAGGAAGGGCCGAGCGGGAAGGAAGGCACACCCCTCCCCCGCCGCGGCCACACCTGGGCTCCGCAGGCGGCAGGGGGGCGGCCCGCGCCCGGCTCCAGCGAGTCTGGGCCGCCGCCCCGTGGGGCCGCCAGATGGGCCGGCCGCCCGCCCGCCCCGCGGAGCCGGCAGGAAGCGCGCCCGGGCGCCTGGAACGCGGCCGGAGGGGCGGGGGCGGGGCCGGGAGGGCAGGGGGCGGGGCCGGGTTTGATCACGCCCCTCGAGGGGCGGGGCCATGGCCACTCGCAGAAACTGAGCTTTTCAATCTGCCCTGCCTCTCCCGGCTGGGACTCCTTGGGCCTGTCGCTGCCCTCTCTGTGCCCCAGCTTCCCACCTGCAAACGGCGCTGATGATCATTCTGTGGCTTCAGAGCGGTTTTCCCCTTTCTGTTTCTTGGTTTTCTTACCCAGAAAATGGCTCCCGCGATGAGCTGTCCCCAGCACCCAGCCAGCACCCAGCCGAGCGCCCAGAAGATGAGGGAGGGAGGGAGGGTGATCATTGTCAGCGGAATGATCTGTTGAATGTCCCGAGTCTGGGACAGTCCTGGAGGCCTGGCACGTAATAGGCGCTTCATAAGCGGACACGCTCACGTTGTCTTGTGTCTACTGCTTACTCAGTGTGTGTGACTCCGGGCAAGTGGCTTCCGGTCTCTGAGCCTCAGTTTCCTCACCGACCTGATGGGTGGCTGTGAACACGGAGTGACAAATCCACGGAGAGCACGTATAGTGTATAGGACCTCGACAGATGACATTTCTGGAAGAGTGTACAAGATATGAGGCTAAGAAAGGTTCAAAGGTGTCTTGGGAAGAAATTTTTGCTGTATGTGTACCGTATTTTCCGGCGTATAAGACGACTTTTGAAACGAAAAAAAGCCTGCTCAGATTGGCCAGAGTCAGAGAGGCGGTCTATTAAAAAAAGAACTGGTGCCAAAACCGGTTTGGCTCAGTGGATAGAGCGTCGGCCTGCGGACTGAAGGGTCCTGGGTTCGATTCCGGTCAAGGGCACGTACCGTGGTTGCGGGCACATCCCCAGTGGGGGGTATGCAAGAGGCAGCTGGTCCATGTATCTCTCTCATCGACGTTTCTAACTCTCTATCCCTCTCAATTCCTCTCTGTGTAAAAAAAAAATAAAAAAAAAACTGGTGTTGCCTTGGAAGTGGGGGGTAGTCTTATACAGCGAATAGAGGCCTTTCCTATGTTTTAACTAAAATTAGGGGGTCATCTTATATGCCGGAAAATACAGTAATCTTTTGTATATTTTAAATCACTAGAGTTCTGAGCCAAGTGAACATATTTTTTAAAAACAAATGCAATTGAAAATAAAAATGAATCCACCTCTAGCAAAAAGAAATATTAACTTATCTCCATCTAGCAAAGGAGGCATCTACTAAGTGTACCGGTTAATCATGAGGATTTTTTTCAATAGATGGAGTTACACATATGTTGATATATATGCGATTTGATATGTATGCTATTTTGTTGTATTGACAAGCTTCAAAACTTCATATGTCACATTTTCTGAAGGTGTTAATATCCTAGATATTTTTATGCTTAAAAATGTCAAATTTCATGCCAAAAGACCATTTGTGGGAAGTTTTAATTCATTGCTTTATTTTGAAGAAAAGTCCTGCTGAAAATTGTCATATACTTCGGAAAGCTTATGGTAAACATGCTCCATCTCAAGACACTTGTAAATGCTGGTTTAAACGTTTTAAAAGTGATGATTTTGATGTGGAAGACAAAGAACATCCAGGTCAACTGAAAAAGTATGAAGACAAATTGCATTGGATGAAGATGGGTGTCAAACAGAAAAACAACTTGAAGAAAGATTAAACGTTGCTCAGCAAACAATTTCCCATCATTTACAAGCAATGGGGAAGATTTAAAGGAAGGAAAATAGTGCCACATCAACTGAACAAAAGACAAATGGAAAACCAAAAAGTCATCAATAAAATGTTGTTTCAACAGCACTAAAGAAAGTTTTTTTTGCATTGAATTGTGACTGGCGATGATGTTTCTCTTGAAATTATCATGTTTTCTTTGGATTACAAAATCTGTATTACTACCTGGTTAATAGTTAATCCACACTATTAACTGGTTAATAATTAATCTGCATTATTAACAGTAATGTGGATTTTGTAATAAAAAAACACGATAATTTCAAGAAAAACATCAAAGTGCTTTATTCAAAGTAATGTCCATCGCTAGCTACACATTTCCCCATCTTTCAGGTAACTTGTAGATACTCTCCCAATAGAACTTTTCTTGTTTTGAGGCAGACTATTCAGAGACTCAATTTTCCACTTCTTTGTACGTTTTGAAGTGCTGCTCAGAAAGTGTGTGTGCCATCGATGGGGAAAAAGTGGTAATCTGAAGGAGCAATACAATAAAATAGCATACATATCAAAACGCATATATATCAACATATGTGTAACGCCATCTATGTTTTTTAAATCCCCATTATTAACCGGTACACCTAGTAAAACTCAGAGGGGCGAAACCTGCCCAGTGTCACAATGAGCTTGGGAATGGCAAAGATAAGATCTGAATGCAAATTTGCTGGACTCCACATCAAATATAGAGAAGTGAGGAGAAGAAGTTCACCTCTCTTTTTTACTCTTTTTCTAAAATATATTTTTATTGATTTCAGAGAAGAAGGGAGAGGGAAAGAGAGAGAGATGAAGAGAAAGAATAATTGATCGCCTGCCTCCTGCATGCCCCCTACTGGGGATCGACCTGCTACCCAGGCCTGTGCCCTGACCGGAATCGAACCCGGACGAGGCTCTATCCACTGAGCCAAACCAGCGAGGGCTCATCATTTACGCTTCATCATTGCTACCAGGAGGGCATCCCAGACTGAGCAGAGGGAAAAGACCAGCAGAGTGAGGAAGAGTAAGAGGTGAGAAAGGTGAGCAGACCCCACAAGGCACAGCAAAGAACTTGGGTTTAATCCTGGAGGCAGTGGGGAGCCAAGGAAGGATTCTGACCAGTCCTTTCTAAGCATTAGAAATGGGAAAGACCACCTGAAACCGGTTTGGCTCAGAGGATGGAGTGTCAGCCTGCGGACTGAGGGGGTTCCAGGTTCAATTGCGGTCAAAGGCATGTACCTTGGTTGTGGGCACATCCCTAGTAGGGGTTGTGCAAAAGGCAGCTGATCAATGATTCTAACTCTCTATTCCTCTCTCTTTCTCTCTGTAAAAAATCAATAAAATAAAAATAAAATAAAATAAAATCTTAAGAAGAAGAGGAGGAGGAGGTGGAGGAAACGGGAAAGACCAGCCTTGTCCAGTGTGGCTCAGCTGGTGGAGTGCCATCCTGGGCACCAAAAGGTCACTAGCTTGATTCCTGGTCAAATGCCCAGGTTGCAAGTTTGGTCCTTGTCAGGGTGCATGTGGAAAGCAACTGATCAATGTTTCCTCTCTCCCTTTCTCTCTCTAAAATCAGTAAAAACTGGTTTTTTTTTAAAGGAAAGAAAGAAATGGGAGCCAGGGATGGGGCTCCAGGCCACTGATGGTGATGCTCTGAGTGACAAAAGGGCAAGGGCCATGGGGGTGGATGGACAAGAGAGACTGAGGGCTGGAGCTGGCCAGAGCATGGGCCCAGCCATCCCTCAGCAGCATGGCAGGCACAAACCCAGTGCCCCAATTCTACTCACTGATTTCCTCTTCCATACCACTGCCAGCCTTTAAAATGCCCTAGGACCCTCAAGGCCCCTGGGTCAGGTCAGGTGCCAAGAGGAAGCCTGAGTTCCCAGCAGCTTGAAGCTGAAGGGAACCAGGGAGAGGAGAGTGCTGGGTAGAAAACAGGACTGATGTGGTTCTCAGAGTCAAGTGCCTGTTTGCACACATTTGTGCCCGAAGCCCCACGCAAGTGCAATCTGCCTCACGCCACATACAGACGGCAGGGTGCATGTGTGCAGGCCCGTCCCTGCAGGGGCGCGGGAGGTGGCCGATCTGTACAACTAGGAACAGCAGCCACCAACACTGAGCATGACTATGTGCCAAGCACAAGTTTGAGCGTTTGCATGCGCTACAGCCTTCATACTCACATCGCTCCCTGTGGGTCTCCGTTACCCAGGCGGAGGAATAACGACAGAGAAGGGACCTGTCCACACAGCAAGCAAGTCTTCACCTGAGGCCGCCACTCCCTTTGTCCTTTTTCGTGTCATTAAATATTCATTTGTAAAAACTGTAATTTTTTTAAACCCTCGCCTGAGGATATGTTTTTATTGATTTTAGAGAGAGAGGAAGGGCAGAGGGTGGGCCGAGAGAGAGAGAGAGAGAGACAGAGAGAGAGAGAGAGAGAGAGAACATCTGTTGCCTCCCAAAGGATCCTAAAGATGTGCCCGGACTGGAAATGGACCCCAAAACTTTTGGTTCCTGACAATGTTCCAGCCAATGTGCCATGAGCCAGGGCTAGAAAAACTCCTATCATCCAGGAACTACATCTGTGCCTTGTAGAAAATTAGAATGTGTGTTTATAAAAGGGGGAGGGAACTAAAACAGCAAATTCCTACCATCCAGAGATTACTGCTGTTAACAATTTTACATAGATTTCAAATCTCCTTTTACACCAACCATGCACTTTTTTAAAAATATATATATTTTATTGATTTTTTTACAGAGAGGAAGGGAGAGAGAGAGAGTTAGAAACATCAATGAGAGAGAAACATCGATCAGTGCTTCCTGCACACCCCCTACTGGGGATGTGCCCACAACCAAGGTATTGTACATGCCCTTGACCGGAATCAAACCGGGGACCCCCTCAGTTTGCAGGCCGACGCTCTATCCACTGAGCCAAACTGGTTTCGGCTACCATGCACTTTTTAATGCAAATCACGCCTATGGTGCATATTATTTTATATCGATTTTGCTTTCACAGTCAACAACCTTCCACTCCCCATGTTGGTATGTTGTCATCTGCTATAATAACCTGATAGCAGCCAACCTCTTTGTCTTTTTTTTAAAGTACACCAAACAGCCAACCTGCATGAGCAGACAGACCCGCCAGGGTCTACCCAGGGCCTTTCCTTCCTCCCCTCTTTGCCCTGCTCTCCTCAAAGCTGTGATGGCTGAACACTGTGCCAGCCTGGTGCCAGCCCTGAGGGGCGGGGGGAGAAGACCAGATAAGACTGAGGCCATTGGTGCTGCGTTCCAGGCCTCCGCATGTCTGTCCCCGGCAGGCACACACCTTCCCCTGCCCCACTGGGCTGCTAAGCGCTGGCTGCCCACCTGCTCTCCGGCCACTCGGGGTCCAGCTGGGGCCGTGGAGTGGGCGAGGGGAGCTGGAAGCGCTTGGACACACGTGTCGCAGATGGCAGAGACGCCCCGGGGCCTGGGCGGGAAAGCCAGCTGCCAAGGTGTGGAGCTGCTGGGAGGGGCCGAGCCTCGTGCTGCCTGACCCGGGTCCTCCCTGCACAAGAGGCTGTCGGTGCCGTTATGAGTGTGTGTGTGAGAGTGTGTGAGTGCAAGTGTGTGGGTAAGTGTGAGAGCGGTCAATGCGTTTCTCCCGGGCTGTCTGTGAGCGTGTGCTCACGTGTCTGGGTCTATCTTGATACGTGAAGAGTGTGTGTTTGTGAGAACATCTGTGAGCGAGTGCCTGCCCTGGTGTGTGTGTGAGAGAGAGAAGGGGATGTGGTGTGGTGGTGTTTGAGTTTGGAAAGGCTTTGCTTATAGGAGCTGGTGAAGACGTGCTGTTCGACTTTCTGCCCGTGTGTGTGTGTGTGTGTGTGTGTGTGTGTGTGTGTGTGAGAGAGAGAGAGAGAGAGAGAGAGAGAGAGAGAGAGAGAGAGAGAGTGTCTGTGTCCCAGGTTCAGGTCTCGTTCTGTGGCCCATACTCCCCTCTGCCCAGTCACTCCCAGGCCCAGTGTCTCCGGGGCCTCCCTGTGTCTGCTCTCTGGCTTCATGGGGAACTGCCGGTGGAGCACAGACTCCGGAGTTAGACAGGCTGTGAAGCTGTACCTCAGCCATTCTCCCTCGGTGTGGCCTTCGCCAACTAACTTGAAGCCTCAGTTTCTCATCTGTAAAATGGGGGGGACCTATGCCGAGACTGGTTTGGCTCAGTGGATAGAGCGTGGGTCTGCGGACTGAAAGGTCCCAGGTTCAATTCCAGTCAAGGGCATGTACCTTGGTTGCGGGCACATCCCCAGTGGGGGGTGTGCAGGAGGCAGCTGATCAATGTTTCTAACTCTATCCCTCTCCCTTCCTCTCTGTAAAACATCAATAAAAAATATTTTAAAATAAAATAAAATAAAATGGGGGTACCTGGTGACTGGTTATGGTTGTTACTCAGGTTATTCTTTTTTTAAAAAAATATATTTTATTGATTTTTTACAGAGGAAGAGAGAGGGATAGAGTTAGAAACATCGATGAGAGAGAATCATCGATCAGCTGCCTCTTGCACACCCCCTACTGGGGATGTGCCCGCAACCAAGGTACATGCCCTTGACCGGAATCGAACCCGGGACCTTTCAATCCACAGGCCGATGCTCTATCCACTGAGCCAAACCGGTCCCGGCTCTCTCTCTGCCGCCTGCCTCCTTTGTAAACACTGGCCAGTCCTCTCTCCTCCACTAAACTGATAACGCCTTTGTGTTTTATGACTAAAACCTGTTTTCCCCCAACTTGCTCAGCAACTTCAGCAACTATTTGCTAATCGCCCTGGGTTTACCTGGGACACATTTTACACGAATGAAAAAGCCATTCAGTGAGCGGCCTGGGAAAAGCCCCTCGGAGATGCTGATTAGTGTGCGGCTGGGAAAAGCCGGGGCTTTAACTGTTCAGGCCCAAGTGCTCAGAGCAGTCGGTGGGAAAGTTGCAACTGAGAGGGGGAAAAAGGGTTTTTCTTCCTTTAAAAAAATCGTTTTGTTTTCGATCTGTGTCTCTTTTGAGCCCCAAAGGATGGAGATGAACTGAAATAAGGAATTAAACAAGAGGGGAAATCCCATTATCTGGTGTTTTTTAATGGGTCCCTCAGGATTCCACGGGACTCCCATCCCAGCCGCTGTGTGGTCCAGGCCTGAGAACACGGAGCCCCCCAGCCCCCCAGCCCACGCCCACCTACCACCCAGGCCCAGCGGCCGTTTCCCAGAATTCACATGGTAATGAAGGCATCCATCTTCTCCCAGACACACACTGAGCCCCGACCCTCCCAGGCCGGCGCACAATGGCCCCAGAGCCTCGGCCCCACCACCTGTTGGATTTTCCCAGGGAAGGGAGGGAGGGGGGAGAGCTCCTTCCGCCCAGCCCCCAGCCCCCGGCCCCACTTGCACCCTGATCCTGGGAGTCGGACGGTTAGATCGCCCTTGTCCTGGACTCCCCACCCACCCTCAGCAGTCTGCACCCTCGTCTGCAGGACGGAGGGGGAGGTCCCCGAGTTGCAGTGTGGCTGGGAGAGTGCCCCAGGGGGTGGTGGAGACAGGCTCTCTCACTGGGCAGGCTCCTGGAGAGTGAGCTCAGTGACAAGCTGTCAGTCACACACCGGTTCACGCTGGACCAGACAGGGTGCAGCCCAGTGTGTCCCCCCACACCCTGAGGGTGGCGCTGCTAGGACCCCATTTGCAGAAGGAGACTCGGGCCCAGGTCACCTACTGTTTGCCAGGACTTGTGCCTGGCGGACTTCAGACGTGGACCGCACGCTGACTCTTCCACTGCGTGAGGCTGGCATGGTTTTCCCATCGGTTTGTACCCTCCGGGAACCACAGTGCTCCCTGAGGAGACACAGTTCCTCCGGTGATAAGACACCGAGGCTGGGGAGGAGGCCGGGGGAGGAGGCCGAGGGAGGTGTCTGGGAAGAGGGATTTTTACCGATTACAGCAAGTAACAGGAAACGGCCACTGCTTCTTTATTTTTTTTAAATATATTTTTACTGATTTCAGAGAGAGGAAGGGAGAGGCAGAGAGAAATAGAAACATCAATCTCTGCCTCCTGCACTGCCCTCTACTGGGGATGGAGCCTGAAACCCGGGCATGTTCCCTGAGCGGAAATCGAACTGGCTATCTCTAGGTGCAAGGCCCGAAGTTCAACCACTGAGCAACACAGGCTGAGCAGGTCATCGCTTCTTTAAGTGGAATCATGGACATCACAGGCTCCCCACCCCACCACTGCCGCTCCCCAGTGTGTAAGCTTCCTCTCCTGCACCTTGTTCAAACCCAACCCCCACCTTAAATACTGAAATGGAGGCTTTCTATGCATGTTTGGGTGTACGGGTAAAATTAAGGAGTATTTACATTTTGCTTAGAGCCTTTCTATATTTCCAAATGCTTTGTGATGGATATGGGTTGTCACTTTACACAGCTTTAATACAAGGAATATGTTTTTACAAAAAATAAAAAGCAAATCCTACATACAACATCCATCCGAATCCTCCACCTGGTCCCATGCCCACAGCCACAGGTAACCCCTTGCTGGGGTCCTGGGCATTTAACAAGGATTTTGGGGGGAAACCTTGAACCCATTAGATCCCAGAAAGAAGCCAGTCACAGAAAACTATATTTTATATGATTCCACTTATATGAAATGTCCAGAATAGGGAAGTCTATCAAGAGTACTAATAGGTGTGGGCTTTTTTGGGGGGGGTGGGGGGGTTGATGAAAATGTTTGAAAATTAATTGTAGTAATGATTGCACAACTCCTTGTTTGGGTGAAGGGTATACTAAAATGGCTGGTATGTACGACATACAAATTATATCTCAATATAATAAGAATCTCAAAGCTGTTAAAAAGAAAAAAAAAAAGTAAATTCTAGAAACAGGGACAGGGTGCCCCACCTCCCAGCCCACTCCGTCTCCCAGGGGGCGGTGATGCGGTGAGGGTGAGCAGCTCTCAGGCCCCATCCTGTACCCCTCGAGTTCCCCCACTCCTGAAATCACACGATAGCAGGGCAGGGGGGCGGGGGGAGCCCCAGGGGCATCGCACTCTCCCTTAAACTTTTTTTAAAAATATATTTTATTGATTTTTTACAGAGAGGAAGGGAGAGAGATAGAGAGCTAGAAACATCGATGAGAGAGAAACATTGACCAGCTGCCTCTTGCACACCCCCTACTGGGGATGTGCCTGCAACTCGGGTACATGCCCTTGACTGGAATTGAACCTGGGACCTTTCAGTCCGCAGACCGACGCTCTACCACTGAGCCAAACCAGCTTCGGCTCCCTAAAACTTTTATGGGTCCAGATCTCTCTCCTTTTCATTTCTATTCAATCTTACTTTTGAATAGGTCAGACATGCTCATGGGGCACAATGTAAAACGCACAGACATTTCGCTTGTCCTGGTTAGAGGCAGCCTGTGGTCAGCGTGCAGGCGTCTTCAAACTACGGCCCGCGGGCCACATGCGGCCCGCAGAGGAGTCTGATCTGGCCCGCCAGGTTTTTTGGGCAGTGAGCGCAGCCGAGGTGTTACAGTAGGAATTAGTAGTTCATATAGTCCGGCCCTCCAGCTCTCTGAGGGACCGTGATCTGGCCCCCACTTTAAAAAGTTTGAGGACCCCTGCTTTAGATTAAGGCGGCCAGACGTCCCACTTTTGGCGGGACAGTCCCGATTTTTAACCATTTGTCCCGCGGCCCTAACCCTAACCCTAACCCTCACCCGGGACGCATTAAAAATCGGGACTGTCCCGCCAAAAGCGGGAGGTCCAGTCGCCTTAGTTTAGATAACAAGCAAATGTGCATTTGACGCTTTTTCTTTTGTTTCTCCTGTTTTAAACACAAGTGATGGCAGTCCACATATACCACGTGCAACTCGTTTTGTTTTGCTTTTTCCCCGCTTGACAGTGCACCGCGGGGACCTCAGCAGACGGGGTAGCAGGGCGCGTCCTGGTTCTCCCTCACGGCTGCGTGTACTCCGTTACACGGAGAAGACGGCCTCCGTGCCCCCAGGGCCCACGTGACGGGCCCACGGGCTTCCCCCGCCGCCATCATTTCGAACACCGAGTGTATCTTTAGTATACATTTCCGGAAGTGGGAGCACCATCTCGTGATTTCCCAGGGCCATGTGGTTTGTTTGGTGTATGAGCCATTCTGCTCTTGGTGAACATTTGGGTTGTTTCTAACTGTAAGGGGGGCGGGGGCGGGGGGGGCTGCGTGAACACGCCCTGTGTTCCTCCCAGGCCCCTTTGCCAATGTGTTAGCTGCTGCTGGTCCTCTCCACCCCCCTCTCCAAAAATCCATCACATCACCCAAATCGGAGACCCGCCCAGGAGCCTCCAGGTAAGAAACCCTGGTCTCAGTGAGCGGCTGTCATGCTGCAAACGGAGAAA
Source organism: Pipistrellus kuhlii (assembly GCF_014108245.1). NCBI lineage: Eukaryota > Metazoa > Chordata > Mammalia > Chiroptera > Vespertilionidae > Pipistrellus > Pipistrellus kuhlii. The sequence goes on along the minus strand of NW_023425562.1, from coordinate 54,863,645 downwards.
CACGAGGTCCACGCTGGCAGGGCCGTGTCTCACGTACAGGGGGGAGGATGAGGGTCAGATCCTGAGTCTCCGCTGCCAGAACCCTCCCGGGCTCCTGCTTCGCCCAGAGGGAGAGCCGAGGGCCGCTGTGGCCTGGCCATGCCCTTCCCCCACCCACACCCCCTGACCTCACCTCCTAGCACCTCCCCCTGGCTCACCAGCTGACGTCACGGTCACGCTGGCCTCTGGACCGCACCCGGCACCCTTCTTTATTTTATTTTATTTTTTAACACCAGACACACTTCTGCCTGACGCCTCTTCCCCCCGTGGCTGAAGGAAGTGAGAGCGCAAGTTCTTACGGAAACCTCACCTTCCCAGAGAGGCCTCTGCTGACCGGCCCTCAACCCACGAGATCCCAGCACAGGCCGCCGGCAGGGGCGGCCCGGGGCCTCTGCGCGGGAGGTGGGGTGTGACTGCCCGTCAGGGCACGGGCCTGGGCGGTGGCTCCGTCCCCAGGCGCGCAGGAGCCAGCCGATCAATGATCCTCTCTGAAATCGATAAAAATGTATTTTAAAAAATAGAGAGATTACAATCCACCCCACGCTACCCTTCCCTTCCCCTCCTTTCCTGACTCCTGTTTGCCCTCGGGGTTTACACCGGAGAGCGGACTGCTGACTGCAGAAGGAGGACGTTGGAGGGAGGAGGCGCCCGAAGCCCTCCGCAGACAGGGCTGCAGGGAGGGACATGGCCCGGGGCCTGGCGGTCCTGGCCTCCGCACCTGGCTCTCCGCACCCCGCTGCGCCCCAGGAGGCGCCCGGGCCTCCGTGCTCCGTGCTCCTAGGAGGGAGGTGACAGGGGAGCACCTTCCACCTCCGCACAGGGCGGCCGTGAACCGAGGAGGACTTAGAGCCCCCGAGTGCCTAACCGCGTCAGCCAGCATCATTGCCCCCTGTGATGCCGCAGGAGGGGGCGGTGGGATGCAGCCCGGGGTGTGACACCCGCATGCCTAGGGCTCCCCACTGATGTCTGAGGAGGAGGAGGGGGCAGGGGGTGCTCACAGGGGAGGAGGGGGGTGCTTACAGCGGAGGAGGGGGAGACAGGGGGTGCTCACAGGGGGGAGGAGGGGGAGACAAGGGGTGCTCACAGGGGGGAGGGGGAGATAGGGGGTGCTCACAGGGGGGAGGGGGAGACAGGGGGTGCTCACAGGGGGAGGAGGGGGAGAGAGGGGTGCTCACAGGGGGGAGGGGGAGACAGGGGGTGCTCACAGGGGGAGGAGGGGGAGACAGGGGGTGCTCACAGGGGGGAGGGGGAGACAGGGGGTGCTCACAGGGGGAGGAGGTGGAGACAGGGGGTGCTCACAGGGGGAGGAGGGGGGTGCTTACAGCGGAGGAGGGGGAGACAGGGGGTGCTCACAGGGGGGAGGGGGAGACAGGGGGTGCTCACAGGAGGGAGGGGGCAGGGGGTGCTCACAGGGGGGAGGGGGAGACAGGGGATGCTCACAGGGGGGAGGGGGAGACAGGGGGTGCTCACAGGGGAGGAGGGGGAGGCAGGGGGTGCTCACAGAGGGGAGGGGGAGACGGGGTGCTCACAGGGGAGGAGGGGGAGACAGGGGGTGCTCACAGGGGGGAGGGGGAGACAGGGGGTGCTCACAGGGGGGAGGGGGAGACAGGGGGTGCTCACAGGGGGGAGGGGGAGAGAGGGGGTGCTCACGGGGTAGGAGGGGGAGAGAGGGGTGTTCACAGGGGAGGAGGGGGAGAGAGGGGTGCTCACCGGGGGGAGGGGGAGACAGGGGGTGCTCACAGGGGAGGAGGCTCTGGGGTCCTAGCTGTCTTTCTGGTACCCCAGCAGGAATGGGGGGGCGGGCTGAGGTGTGGGAGATTGAACGGCACAGGGCAGGATGCTCCCTCCAGCTACACCCTGTTGGGCCCCGCCGCCCGTCGTCCGTGTCCCCTCCGCGGCGCCCCCAGCGGCCGTGGGAGGCGGCCGGCGGTTCCCAGGCCCCCGCCCCGCGAACATCTGGCCGGAACATCTGCCCCGGCCTTTGTGCCGCCGGCCGCCTCGCACCCATCTGCCGCCCGCGGCCTCCGCCCATCTGCGCGCTCCGGCGGCTCCGGGCCGCCCGCCGGCTCGTTCCCACGGGTCGGGCGCGGGAACCGGCCGCCCATCTGTCCGCAGCGGGTCCCGCCGGCGGCCCCGAGGGCGACACCGCCCAGGAAGGCCTTTCAGAGGGGCGCGCCCAACAAAGCCGGGGTGCGGGGCCTCTCCCCACCCGCTGGGCCCACGGACAGGACCTGGGCTGCCCAGGCTATCCCCCCACCCACCCCCACCCGCCCACACACACCCCATACACATCCCCACACACACCCCACACACACCCCCACCCCAACACACACACCCCCACCCCCCCACACACCCCACACACACCCCCACCCCAACACACACACCCCCACCCCCACACACACCCCATACACATCCCCACACACCCCCTCACACACCCCATACACATCCACACACACCCACACACACACACCCACACACACACCCACACCCACACACACACACACACACCCCATACACATCCCCACCCCCACCCCCACACACACCCACACACACACACACACACACACACCATACACATCCACACACACCCACACACACCCACACCCACACACACACACACACACACACACACACACCATACACATCCCCACACACACCCCACACACACCCCCACCCCAACACACACACCCCCACCCCCTCACACACCCCAAACACATCCACACACACCCACACACACACACACACACACCATACACATCCCCACACACCCCCTCACACACGCCATACACACCCCATACACATCCCCACCCCCACCCCCACACACACCCACACACACACACACACACACACACCATACACACCCCATACACATCCCCACCCCCACCCCCACACACACCCACACCCACACACACACCATACACACCCCCACCCCAACACCCACACCCACACACACACACACACACACAACTCCGCTCTTCCCCAGGCCCCACCCCCACGCCCTCCCGCCCACCTCCCGGTCTCTGGCCCGCAGACCTTTCAGTTCGCTGGGCCTTCGCCTGGAAATGCCCTTTTCTCATTGCTAACCTGATTTTTTATTTTGAAACCTTAAAATGGTTTTGAAACACAGTGTTTTGTGTTCCTAATCCCACAGTCACACCACCCAGACCTAACCACCCTGGGGGTTCGCTGTGGTTGCTCCTCTCCCAGCTTCCCTCCAGGAAGAGGAGTCCCCATGAGGCTGACCTCTGTGCCCCGGCCCTGCCTCCCCTCCCAGACTGTCTGCTACTCATGCACCCCACCGGGCCTGTCCTTCCAGCCCGTGCTTTCTGACAGAGTCACTAAACATACATGTGTTAGCATCGTTTGTGTGTTTTCAAATTTGCACTTTAAAAATGATTCTGGCGGAAACCAGTTTGGCTCAGCGGTAGAGCGTCGGCCTGTGGACTGAAAGGTCCCGGGTTCGATTCCGGTCAAGGGCATGTATATTGGTTGCGGGCACATCCCGGTAGGGGGTGTGCAAGAGGCAGCTGGTCGATGTTTCTCTCTCATCGATGTTCCTAGCTCTCTATTTTTTCCCCTTCCTCTCTGTAAAAAATCAATAAAATATATATTTTTAAAAACGATTCTGTGTTCCCTGTTCTTGCATGTGCCCAGATCTAGCTCATTCCTGCAAGGCCTGTACCTCCTGCCGTTGTTGTTGTTGCTGTTGTTGTTGTTGTTTAATATGTTTTATTGATTTTTTACTGAGAGGAAGGGCGAAGGGTAGAGAGTTAGAAACATCGATGAGAATCATCAATCAGCTCCCTCCTGCATATCCCCAGTGGATGTGCAACTAAGGTACATGTCCTTGACCAGAATGGAACCTGGGACCTTTCATTCCGCAGGCCGACGCTCCATCCACTGAGCCACACCGGTTTCAGCACCTCCTGCCGTTTTATTCCCTGTCCCGCTGTCTGCACCTGAGTGGTTTCCAGTGGTTGCTACACAGCGAGGTGCTCTTGCTGCAGAACTTCAGGGTCTCCATGGGAGCGGACGGCGGGGCCCTCGGCTGTCCCAGCGCTCCCTTTTCCCCTGTGAGGCTGCACGGAGCAGCTCCCAGGCGATCTGCCGGTGTGCACACTCACCAGCGGCAGACTTTCCCACAGCCCCACCGCATTGTAGCTTCGCAGGCTTTGAAGTTCTTTTAGCTGGACGTGGCCGTTGTGTCCTTCCCGCATCCAGACGTGCAGTGCTGGGCCTCACCCTCCCTCACTGCTGCTTCATCTCAGCTGGGAGCGCCTCCTCCTGCAGGAAGGCCTCCTGGCCCTTCCTCAGAAGACGGGGTCTCTCTGGCCTCCCTGCCTCTCACAATGTCCGTGCTTCTGGCCACAGCGCTGGGGCCTGGCGTCATGGCCTTTCCCAGTGGCCGGGAACTCCTTGGGCGGCGGCCTTGTTGGCAGGGCCACGGGGCACGCTCAGGGGAACATGTTCCTGGGAGGCGCATTGCATCCACTCAGAGCGAGGGGCTTCTCTCTCCCGTTCCTAAAAACGTGCCCCCTTGGCTGAAACCAGTTTGTCTCAGTGGGTAGAGCGTCGGCCTGCGGACTGAAAGGTCCCGGGTTTGACTCCGGTCAGGGGCATGTACCTTGGTTGCGGGCACATCCCCGGTAGGCGGTGTGCAGGAGGCAGCTGATGGATGTTTCTATCTCATCGATGTTTTTAGCTCTCTATCCATCTCCCTCTCTGTAAAAAATCAATAAAATATATTTTAAAAAATAAATAAAAAGCGCCCCCTGGGATGACCACAACCCACAGGCTGCAGTGAGTGTCCAGGGACTGATCCCCTGGCCAGTGGTGTTTGTCTGTTCCCAGTGGGTTACTTCCTCTGGCTGCCTCGCCTCTTGTTCCGTCACCGCTGTGCCTAGTACAAAGTGGGGGCGCACTCGTTTACGGGGTGAATAGCTGGCCTTTAATGGTTCTGGAGTTGTGTAATTCAGTGGTGGAGCATGCATCCGGTTATTTACCAGGGGTTACCTCTAAGAGAGGCGGCAGGGCGGGTCCCCATCAGAACAGTCATTGCTGGAGGTCTCTATCGAATGCTGACTTCGCTGGGCACTGTCCTAAGCTCTTTACGTGATGTAGCTCTTCGTCCTCACAGAGATGGGAACTCACACCGTTCCCCCACTTTCACGGGTGGGGAAACGGAGACACGGGGACACGCAGTGACGTACACGCACACGGCTCCGGAGCGGAGGGGGGGGGGGGGGGGGGGGCGGACGAGAACCCGGGGCTCGTTGGCTCCCTGAGAAACCTCGCTCTCCCGCTCTTCCCTGAGTGTTTCTCAGTTGTCAGCTTCCTCTCACTAGATCAGCCCTGCGTTTGCATCAGCAAAAAATGTCAGACTCTTTAAAAGACTTAGGAGCGTGTCATGAGTCATAGTATTGGAGGAGTGCAGCCACACCTGTGACCTGAGGCCAGGGTGCAGCTGGAGGTGCCACCCCCGGTGACAGGGTACTTAGGGCTGGGTGAGCAAAGAGGGTGGGACTGCTCCACGCTCCTGGGCAGGGAGCTGGGCAGGCCCTGCGAGATGCACCCTCAGCTGCTTCCCCTTTCCGGGCCCCAGGGCAGAAGGGGGAGCCAGGTGTGAGGGAGGAAGGTGAGTCAGGGAGGGCCGGATGGGGCACCAGGCGGGAGGCAGGGGCGGGGCCTCGGGGCCCTGCTGTCCATCTCTGTGGGCATGTGAGGGAACCATGGAAACCCCCTCAGGAGGCCTCTTGCCTAGTCTTCCTCCTTCCCCGTCAAGGACCTTGCAGCTTGGGGGTGCTCTCTGTTGGGCCCTGAAGAGCACCCTGATTTGGGATTTCCCCGCTGGTGGCAACAGCCTCTGGGGCGGCCAGAGTCAGACCAACTCCTGTACCTCCGGCCTGGACAGGGCGCAGGCCTGCATTTCTGAGCAGGAGCTCCTTGGGCCTGGATGGGTGTGGCTGAGTAGTTGTGAGTCCTTGGGGCTTATACAGGATTCTGAGTTGTGTGTGTGTGTTGGGAGTGGTTTCTCTATATAGAAAGACTTTGAGCCGAAACCGGTTTGGCTCAGTGGATAGAGCGTCAGCCTGCGGACTGAAAGGTCTCAGGTTCGATTCTGGTTGGGGGCATGTATCTTGGTTGCAGGCACATCCCCAGTAGTGGGTGCGCAAGAGGCAGCTGGTTGATGTTTCTGACTCTCTATCCCTCTCTCTTCCTTTCTGTAAAAAATCAATAAAATATATTTATATAAAATTTTAAAAAAGACTTTGAGAGGTGGTAGGAGGCAGTCTTAGAGCTGGTGCAGGTGGGTGTTGGTTGCATAGGGAAAGCTGGTTTGTATTTGGTTGTTTTCTCTAAGGATGTGGGCACGCGTATCTCATGTTTGTGTGAGCAGCACTGATATGGGTGTAAGTGTTATGTTCAGTAAATGTGTACTGCAGTGCAGGGTGTGTGTGTCTATGTGTTGTGTTTATTGTTGTAGCTTTAGTGTGTTTAGTGTGTGGTTCTGTTAGGAGAGACAAATAGGTGTTTTGATGTGCTGCCTCCTTGGTGTCTGCATTTTGGTTGTTGGGTGGGTTGTGCATGTTTGGGTCTGGGTTGTGTAGCTGCATGCCAGTGTGAGTTGTATGTCACGGTGTATTGCTGTGCTGTGCATTTGGACAGCTGCTTTGCTGGGTGTGGGTGTTAAAGTTGCTGGCAGATGCATCAGTTGTCAGTTGACATGTATATCCTGTGTTGGTTGTGTGTGTGTGTGTGTGTCCTATGCTGAGTGACCTAAGAAGGAAGCCCCTGGGCCCTGGCTCTGCCTTTCCCTTTGGCCCCTGAGGCCCAGGGCAGCAGTGGTCCTTACTGAGGCCACAGGAAGACCCCACACCCTCTCTGCAGCTCCAGCCTCCCTGTCCATTGTTCTGGGCCTTCTTTGGGAAACAGGATGAGAGGCAAAAGATGGATCCACGCCTGGACCCCCCTACACTCCCTGAAATGATGCAAGAGCCCATCAAAACACCCTTAAGATGGAGGGCCAGTGACCATCCCCATTTTACAGATGGAAAAACTGAGGTCCAGAATGGATAAGAGACTTGGCAGAGGTCGCACCGCTTGTTAAGGACAGAGGGTTTGAAGCCCCCACGTCCCTCATACACAGCTTTCTGCTGGGCTGGGGGGTAGAAAATGAGGCCCCAGAAGGGCACAAAACCATCTCTTCTGCTGCCTCTTCCGAGTGCGTGAGCAAGCCCTTCGCCCTCTCAGGGCCAGGCCCTGTGCTCAGCTCTAGGGACACAGCAGTGGCCAAAGGAGCCGTGGCGCCTGCCCTCCCGGAGCCTGGGACCGGCATGGGGATGGAGGAGGACTGGACACTCTCCAAGGAAACAAAGATCTTTTCAGATGGTAATAAATTCTATAAATAATGAAGAGCAGGGGAATGTGAAAGAAAGTGAATAAATAGCCAGAGGAGGCTCTGAGGAGACCTCTGAGGAGGTGACATTTGACCTGGGACTTGAAGAATGGGAAGCCTTGTGCAGCTCGGGGAGGAGCCTGCAGAGGGAACAGCAGAGGCAAAGGCCCTGAGGCAGGACCCCGCTGGTTTAGGGCGGGAGGCCCCGCGGCTGGTGAGAGAGGCGGGGCAGATGTGGCTGGCTGAGTGGACAGAGGCTGCAGGCTTTGGCTGTTCTTCTCAGCGCGAGGGGCAGAGAGGCGGTGTTGGCTGAGCGCAGGCTTCTGGGCTAGCGTGTGGAGGGGGCGCTTGTGGTCTCCTGTTACAGGGAGAAGGGGGGGGGGGGGGAACAGCCAGAGCCAAAGGTCTCTCCCCCGCAGCTCCGGCAGTCCCAGCCCAGAGGCGCCGGCCTGGCGGCTGGAAGACCGCGCTGTGGGCACATCTGGGGAGCAGCTGCCGGGCCAGGGCCAGCGCAGCCAGAACGGGTCACGTGGCACAGGGCAGGCCCGCCCTGCAGCCTGCGAGGCCAAGGCTCCCTCCCGGGAGGGGCAGCGGGGAACGTGCTGGACATGAACACGCATCCACAAGGATGTACTCCGCGGTGTGGACACACATGCACACAAGCCTTGGGCCCCGCACAGCCGCTGCCTCAGGAGACAGACGGCCTGGGTTCAAGGCCACATCCCAGCTGTGTGATCTGAAGCAAGTCACTCAACCTCTCTGGGCCTCAGCGGCCTCCGCTGGAAAAGGAACATACCTGCTGCTGCCAGTCGCGGGTGAATACTGGGAGCGCTGCCTGATAGGGAGCCTTTGCCCGGAGTCCCGGAGGTCCGAGGAGAGGTCTGACTGGTAAAGGCTGACAGGGTGACGTGGTGACAGAGACATCGTGAGAAGACACGTCCGTTCATCACCAGGGGCTGCCGTCACCTCCTGGCACAGCTTATTTGACCTCATAACTGGCCTACAGAGAACAATGATCATTAACTCCAGTTTACAGATGAGGAAACTGAGGTACAGCTTGTCGATGACAGAGCCAGGATTTGAAGGTGGCAAGGGCTGGTCCTTTTTTCTCTCTGGGCCCCCATGTGCCATCTGTGAAATGGTGGGTTATATACTAACACAGCTGCTGCCAGCGTCAGGGAGCAGCTGTGGAGATCAGGTGGTGCCGGGTGTGTGTGTGTGTGTGTGTGTGTGTGTGTGTACAGGGCCTCCCAAGAGACTACCAGCTTGAATTCTGGTTTAGGGCCATTTAAAAAGTCCTCCCGCCCTAGCCGGTTTGGCTCAGTGGATAGAGTAGGGGTGTCGAACTCAATCAGAGAAGGGGCAAAAATCTAAAATCCAGCCTAAATCGCGGGCCGAATGGTTTACTGAACAGTCATAAACTGTCATTGTGATGGAAACGCAGCGGAGTGCAGTGATGACAGCGCAGTGCGGGCCACATTGCAAGGCCTGGCGGGACGGATTTGGCCCGCGGGCCTTGTGTTTGACACATGTGGGATAGAGCATCAGCATTTCATTCTGGCCAAGGGCACATACCAGGGTTGCGGGCTTGATCCCCAGGAGGGGGCGTGCAGGAGGCAGCTGACCAATGATTCTCATCATTGATGTTTCTATCTCTCTCTCCCTCTCCCTTTCTCTCTGAAAACAATAAAAGTATATTTTAAAAATTAAAAATAGCCCTGACCGGTTTGGGCTGTAGAGTGTCGGCCTGCGGACTGAAGGGTCCCAGGTTCAATTCCAGGCAAGGGCATGTACCTTGGTTGCGGGCACATCCCCAGTGGGGAGTGTGCAGGAGGCAGCTGATTGATATTTCTCTCTCATCAGTGTTTCTAACTCTCTATCCCTCTCTCTTCCTCTCTAAAAAAATTAATAAAATATATTCTTTAAAAATAAAAATAAAATAAAAATAAAGAGACCTCTAAACTTCCTGGCCACCAAAAGAGGGGGGAGAGGACTGGGATGCAAATGCTCACTCAATTCACACTACCCAAGAGAAGGCCAGAAAAATGCCTATTTGGCAACAAGATAAATAGACAGTCTTTGTTTAAATTCTTTGTCAGGCCTTAAAAATGTAAGAGATAAAAATCATGCCTGGAAGTACTGAACATTTTCCGGAATGAAATGAAGCCATTTTTCCCCCACAGACCTAGGATGGGTATGTGTATGGGGGTGTCGTTATTTCACTTGGAAAAGTTTGAGGGGAACACCATGAAGGGAAAATTTCATGGGCTCTGAAAGCTCATCTCACATGGCTCGCTAAAAAAAAAAACCCAGAAGTAAAACTGCAAACCACATTCGGTTCTGGGGGCCTGGCCTGAAACTGAACAGACACTATTCCTACCGACTGCTCAGTGAGCACCTACTACGTGCAAGACCATCCCAGGATCTTTGGGACCCTAATGTCAATGAATCATTCTTTTTAATAAGGCATTTTATTTATTTTTATTTGTTGTTGTTGTTAATTCTCACCATCTTGATATTTTCTCACTGATGATGAGAGAGAGAGAGAGAGAGAGAGAGAGAGAGAGAGAGAAACACCAATGATGAGAGAGAATCATTGATTGGCTGCCTCCTGCACTCTCCCTACTGGGGATCAAACCTGCAACCCAGGCATGTGCCCGGACCTGGAGTTGAATCGGGACCTTCTGGTTCAAAAGTCGATGCTCAACCATTGAGCCACACTGGCCAAGCCATAATATAGTCTTGACGTAGTTCGCACAGGACGTGGCAGGAGGTGGATGCACACAAATGTTATTTGGGGAGGGGGGGGTCCTAATTGTTCCTTGACCCTCCCTCCTGCTTGTGTGCAAAGTGTCTTTGACATTCCACCTCATCCCAACCATCAGTCAGGCCAGAATGGGATATACTAAACATTTAAAGTTGGCTTTCATGAGTACCGATTGGAGGAGAAATCAAGATGGCGGTGTAGGTGAGCAACTGGTCTGCCGCTCCCACAACAAGTTAAAAATTAAAACTAATATGAAGGACATCTATCATCCAAAACCACAGGAAGGAGGTAGTGGGTAGTTAATAGTCAACAATTAACATGATAATAAGAGCAATGGGCTCTTAAAATGTGACCAGCTGGAGAAATGGAAGAATGGCAGGCCCGGAGCAGCAGCAGCCAAGCCCGGTGCAGCAGCATCCAGGCCTGGATCAGCCAGGCCCAGAGCAGCAGCAGCCAAGCCCGAAGCAGCCAGGCCCAGAGCAGGAGCAGCCAGGCCCAGAGCAGCAGCAGCCAGGCCCAGAGCAGGAGCAGCCAGGCCCAGAGCAGCAGCAGCCAGGCCCAGAGCAGGAGCAGCCAGGCCCAGAGCAGGAGCAGCCAGGCCCAGAGCAGCAGCAGCCAGGCCCAAAGCAGCAGCAGCCAAGCCCGAAGCAGCCAGGCCCAGAGCAGGAGCAGCCAGGCCCAGAGCAGCAGCAGCCAGGCCCAGAGCAGGAGCAGCCAGGCCCAGAGCAGCAGCAGCCAGGCCCAGAGCAGGAGCAGCCAGGCCCAGAGCAGGAGCAGCCAGGCCCAGAGCAGCAGCAGCCAGGCCCGGAGCAGCCAGGCCCGGAGTGTTGTGGGGTCGAATCCTGGGTTCAAAATGAAAGGAAAGAAGGAGCAATGCAGCAATTCGGGTGCCAGAGTGTTATGTCCGTCATCACAATGGACTCAGAGAAGCTCCTGTGTCCCTTCACCCAAAAGAAATGAGAGTTGCCCAGACGATAGCAAAGTGGGAGAAGAAAACTGAAGGTTATATGCAAGGGACTGAGGTGCCAACATGGAGTCATCTGAAGAAATTAAAGACTGATGTGGAAGCTACTTCTTTAATCATGTTCCTGCTCATGCTAGCATCTGTTAGCTTCCAGTCTTCTGCAAAGTCTTGTGCAGCAAGTCCAAGGACTCTGAGTAAATCTAGACCAGCAACAAAAGAGACTCATTTAGTAGCTAAAAATATTAATATGTCCATAATTCTGATTTCTCATTTTGTTGTTTGCATTGGCATTGTTGTTATTATTTAAAAGCCAGAGTTTTGCTCTTGACATTCAAGTTTTGAAAATAACATGTATGTGGTTTAGTTTTTGCATTGGCAACAACAACAAAACAAAACAAAAAAAAACTAAAAAAAAAATCTGAAGACCAGAATAAACTGGTGAATATAATAGAATCAGGGGCAAAGGAAGGGAGTGGATTGATAATTATCAGGGGGAAAGGGGTGTGGGGATGCAGAAAGAGACTGGATTAAAATCGTATAACCTATGGATGAGGACAATGGCAAGGGAGTGGGAGAGATAAGGGCAGAGGGTGTGGCAGGAACCTGGTGGAAGGGAGCTATGGGGGGGTGGGGGAGGAGAAACAAGTGTAATAATCTGAGCAATAAAGATCTATTTTTAAATAAATAAATAATAAGGTTGACTTTCGTTACACAAAATATTTCACAAATACACTTCTGTTTTAAAAAAATGTATTCAAGAAATACCTATGTATATTGGATCAGAGACCTAAAACTTTAAAAACCCTAAGCTATCAATATAAAACTTCTGGAAAATATAGAAGAAAATCTTTGTGATCTTCGATTAGGTAGAGATTTCTTAGATATGATAAGAAAAGCACGATTCAAAATATTAAAAACTGATAAATTGGACTTCATCAAAATTTAAAACTTGCTCCTCGAAGGACGCCAGTAAGAAGATTAAACGATGATATTTGTATCTCGTGTACCTGGTAAAGAATTTGTATTCAAAACATAAAGAACTCTCAAAACTCAATAATAAAAAAACAAACAACCAAGTGAAAAGAAATGGACAAAAGATTAAAGGGTTGCCAAAACCAGTTTGGCTCCATGGATAGAGCGTCAGCCTGCGGACTGAAGGGTCCCGGGTTCGATTCCGGTCAAGGGCTCGTACCTTGGTTGTGGGCACATCCCAGTAGGAGGTGTGCAGGAGGCGGCTGATCGATGTTTCTAACTCTATCCCTCTCCCTTCCTCTCTTTAAAAACGATCAATAAAATATATTAAATATATAAATAAATAAAAAGATTAAAGGGTCGCTCAAAGGATCTGTGTGCTGGAGCTGTTCTGTGTCTTTACTCCGGTGGTGCTCACAGGAACCTACACGTGATAAAACCGCATAGAACGAAACACACACAACGGATGCAAGGCAACCAGGTGAAATCTGAATTTCAGGTGAAATCTTCTTGTAACATTGCACTATATTTATGCAAGATGCTTCTATTAGGGAAACTGGGTAAAGAGTATAGGGGTTTCTCTGTTATTTCTTATGACTTCATGTGAACCTACAATTTACCTAAAACTAATTTTTTTAATGAGCAAAGAATGAATGACACTTTGCCAGAGAAGATATACGGATGACATATAAGCACATACAAAGATGGTCAACATGTTTAGTCATTCAGAAAAGACAAATTAAAGCCCGGGCCAGTGTGGCCCAATTGGCTGGGCTTCCCCCATTCGCTGAAAGGCTGCCAAATCAGTTCCCAGCCAGGGCTCATGCTGGGGTTGCAGGCTCAGTCCCCAGAAGGGGGTGTGTAGGAGGCAACCAATCAATATTTCACTGTCTCCCTCTCCCTTCCTCTCTCTCTAAAAGTCAATAAAAATGAAAATTTTTAAAAATACAAATTAACCCAGATTTTGATGAATAGGATCTGGGCACACCTGAAACTCCTTTTGACCTTAAACTCCCCTTTGGAAGCCAATAAAAAAAAAAAAAAAGTAATTTGGTATATAATTAAAAAATTAGAAAACTGGAAAAAAGAAAAAGAAAAAAAATACAAATTAAAACCACAGCGAGATACTGCACACATCTATTACAACTGCTGAAAAAGACTGACCCCATCAACCATTAGAGAGGGCGTGGAGGACCTAGGCTCTCCACACTGCTGACACACCCTCCTGGGGAAACATTTGGATAGTTTCTTATTAAATTAAATAAATACCTACTATGTGACCCAATCATTCCACTACTGTTTGCCTAAGAGAAATGAAAGCACAGATTCATATAAACACGTGTATACAATTGTTCAAAGCAGCTTTATTTGTACTAACCAAAAACTATAAACAACCTAGATGTCTATCAAAGTAACTGAGTAAGCAAATTGTGGTATATCCATACACTACTACTAAGCAATAAAAATGAATGAACATGAATGAATCTCAAAATAATTATGCTGAGTTAAGGAAAATAAAGTAGGCTGAGAAAGATAAAATAAAGAGTATGCACTGTGTATACATTACACATGTATATACTTTATATATACTGTACTTCATTTATATAAAATTCTAGAACATGCAAACTACAGAATAAAACAGATATCCAGTTACCTGGACACTGAGTGGATGAGTGGGGAGGGATTACGAAGGGCAAAAGAAAACTTCTAGGGTTGATTAAGTATATGTTAATTGTCCTGATTGTAGCAATGGTTCATGAGTAAGAGAGAGAGAGAAACTTATGAAGTCATACACTTCAAATATATACACTTTGTCTATATCAGTTGTCTATAATAATAAAAGAGTAATATGCTAATTAGACCAGATAGCCTAATGACCTTTCAGACGTCATTCCGGATGTCCTCCCCAATGAAGCTGCCCTGGTGGGGGCCAAAGCAGAGGTGGTTAGGGGCAATCAGGCAGGCAGGCAGAGTGGTTAGAGCCGATCAGGCAGGCAGGTGAGCAGTTAGGGGCAGTCAGGCAGACAGGTGAGCAGTTAGGGATGATCAGGCAGGCAGACAGTGGTTAGGGGTAATCAGGCAAGCAGGCAGAGTGACTAGGGGCAATCAGGCAGGCAGGCAAGCAGTTAGGAGTGATCAGACAAGCAAGCAGAGTGGTTATGGGCGATCAGGCAGGAAGGCAGGTGAGTGGTTAGGAGCCAGCCATCCCAGATTGTGAGAGGGATGTCCGACCGCTGATTTAGGCCCAATTTCACAGGGTGGTTCCGGATTGTGAGAGGGTGCAGGCTGGGCTGAGGGCACTTTTCCCCATTCCATGCACAAATTTCATGCACTGGGCCTCTAGTACTTCAATAAGATTGCTTAAGAAAAAAAAAAATCATATACCTATAAGAAGATAAAAGTGAAATCCTAATTTCACATTGTTCTCCTTTCCCTCACTCCTCTTCACAGTGGTAACATTAGTAATTTGGTATTTATCCTTTTTTTTCTCCTTTCTAATATTTTTTATTGATGTGCTATTAAAATACAGTGAAATGCACAAAACCATATAATTCAATGTGTTTTGACTAATTCTTACACTGTGTAATGCACACCACACCATGACAGGGAACATCTCCATCACTCCAGAAAGTTCCCTCCCTCCCCCTGCCTGGCAACTCCCACCCTCCACTCCCAGAGGCAACCCCATCTGATTTCTTTCATGGAACTTTAGTTGTGAATCTTAGAACTTCATCTGAGAGAAAGCACACGGTATTGTGTTTGAAACTTTCCACAGCATAATTTCCTCTCATGTTAAATTCATTTCCAGATACACATATACTGGGGCGCAGTATGTTTGCTTTTTCACAAGAGGTCCTACCTTAACCCCCCCTCTGTCTCACTCTTGCTTCCTCTACCAACAACATCTAGTTATCTCTCAGAACCAAACTTCCCCTGCTGCAGGGCCCGTCCAGGGCACTGAGGTTCCATCCATCCTCTTATAATACCGCTGTCGCTGGATAGTTAGGTTATTTTAACTCCCCCCTTATAAAAAGCACCTCAACCAACATCTTTGGGAAGACATTTTTTTAAAAAGGAATGCCTCATTCTTTTTAAAAAACAATAGTCTATTGGTTTTGAGAGAGAGAGGCCCTGAGAGGGAGAGAAAAGCATGGATGTGAGAGTGCAACATCGATCAGCTGCCTCCAGTGCTCACCCTCTCAGAGATCGAGTCCACAACCCCCGCACATGCCCTTGACCGGGAATCCAACTGGCAACCTCCTGGTGCACTGATGATGCCCCGCCAACTAAGCCACACCAACCAGGGCTGAGCAGACATCTTCGTGCTCGTGTGTGTGTGTGTGTGTGTGTGTGTGTGTGTGTGTGTGTGATGGATACCAGCAAAAAGAATTGCTAGATCAATTAATAACCACTCAATAATGAATTAATATTCTAATTTCCTCTCGCGTTGGTCATTGTCCTTGCAATTCTTTAGCAATTCTTCTGCACAGCGAAATGTTCTCTCCAATCATTAGAGGATTGCAAAACAAGCCGAGGGAGCTTGGAGAACTTGCGGGTGTCATAAGAGGATGGGGAGTCCAGCTAATAATTAACTGATGACGTCTCGCCTTTGAAGACGGTCTCCCTGATCCGTTTTCCTGGTTTCCTCATGTGGAGGACTGCCGGCTGGTTTACTGTCCGCCTTCTCCAAACCTCTGTAGAAAAAGGAAACCTGCCGACACCCAGGAGTGAATTGTTCCGGGAGGTGGGGTGGGTAATATCACCCTCTCCTGTGTGAGTGATGAATTTCAGCCCTCCTCACGCTGTCTGGCTTCGGGGATGCGGTTTCCACAGCTCTGGCCTAGCTAGGGCTCTGGATGCAGATTGGAAGGGACCGCATTACAATGAAGTGTCCTTGTTAATAATCACACAGCCATTACAGCAGTGTGGCTCCTGGGAGGCTTTTTTAAAATTTATTTATTTAATATATGTTATTGATTTTTTTACCAAGAGGAATGGAGGGAGAGAGCTAGAAACATCGATGAGAGAGAAACATCAACCAGCTGCCTCTTGCACACCCCCTACCGGGGATGTGCCCGCAACCAAGGTATCGAACCTTGACCAGAATCGAACCTGGGACCCTTCAGTCCGCAGGCCGACGCTCTAACCATTGAACCAAACCGGTTTGGGCCTGGGAGGCTTTTTGAGCCTCAGTTTCCTCCTGTGTATAAAGAAACCAAACAGCTCCTCTCTGTGGAGGCGTAGCAAGGATTACAGAAGATGATAAAGGCAAACTCCTCACACAGTGCCTGCCTGGCAGGAAGTAAGAACGCCATAAATCGTCACCCGTGTGATTATCCTCAAATCAGGCAGATAGTATGGCTCAGAGGGCTGGAGACTCAACTAAATTCACCCAGCAGCAGCAGCAGCAGCAGCAGCAGCAACAGCGGCAGAGTTGGAAACGGAACTCAGGCAGCAAAGGGAACTGGAGATTGGGAGGGAGGGGGGGAAGGGGGAGGCGGCGAAGAAACCTCCCAAGCGGCCCAAGCTGCGGGCCTGGTGGGGAGAGTCCAGGTGTGGGGCGGGGAGGTAAGGTGACCCTTGCCCGGCGACCGCGCCCGTGCGGAGCGCATTCCCAGGCCTCCCGCCGGAGGTCCGCAGGTGACTGGCGGGGCCCCGAGCAGCGCGGGGAGCCGGGTTTGCCGTCTCCATGGCGACCGCCCGCGCGGCGCCAGCCTGACAGCCCGTCCAGGTTTTATGAATGGGTGACGTCACGGGCCTGGCGTCTAACGGTCTGAGCCTCTTGTTCAGACGCTGACACAGACCAGCCCGGGAAGCCCGGCGGGGGGAGGGCGGGAGGAGAGGGGGACTCAGCTTGCAGCTGCCGCGCTGTGGGAGAACCTGATCTGAAATCTTTTCTTTTCTTTTTTTTTTTTTTTTGGGGGGGGAAACATCCGAAAAAAGGAGAAAATTTTTAAAATCATTCCTTGATGCAGATGTGGGGAGTTTTTGCAGCGGGTTGCAAATTCCGAGTAGAATCAGGAGGCTCAGCGTGCCCACTCTGGGAGCCGCCATCTATCTCGTTCAGGTCCCAGAGGCCCCAGCCCCCAGTCCTAGGGGAAGACTTTCCCAAATTAAGTGCTCCCACCCCGAGGGGCCTGGGTAAGTCCCCCTGGCCCCAGGACATCAACAACATTCCCTGGCAATTGGGAGAGAGGCGAGCCCCAGTTCAGAGTGTTAGAAGGAGGACCCGCTTTCATTTCGGACCCAGTATTCGGGAGATCAGGGTCCCAGAGGTCGTCTTCCAATGGGATCCAGAAGCCCAGGCTCTCTGGGCGACCCAGAGCCGGCCGCTTCTCCACCCAGGCCTCAGTTTCTCTCGTCTGTAAAATGGAGCTGGAGAGGTGAGAAAACGAACCCGGAGAAAACGGGTTCTCGGTCTTTTTTGTTATTGGCAATATCGATTTCGCCTCCTTGCCTCCTCCCCGAGGTTCCCAGGTAGCCCTCGCCTCCCTGGCCACCCTGCCCCAGCCTTCCCACTCTCTCTCTTCTGGAGGTTCGGGGTCCCCTTTCTACGCCCTCCGAGGTACAATCGTAGTGCGGGAGGCGGGGCCCAGGGGCGCCCGAGGCCACGCCCCCAGGCCTCTCATTGGCTGCTTTTGAACGTCTGAGCCCGCCCCTCGGGGCGGGGACGCGGCGCCTTTATAAGGACCCGGCGGCGGGGCTCGGAGCGTGCCTTCCACCACCGTCTCCCCGCGCCCGAGTTTCCCTCCGCGCGCCCAGCCCCGCGCCTCTCACCCCGACGCCGGCAGCAGCATGAAGGTGGCCAGTGGCAGCGCCGCGGCCGCCGCGGGCCCCAGCTGCGCGCTGCGGGCCGGCAGGGCGGCGGGCGAGGGCGTGCGCTGCCTGGCGGAGCAGAGCGTGGCCATCTCCCGCTGCGCCGCCGGCTCCGCCGCGCGCCTGCCCGCGCTGCTGGACGAGCCGCCGGTCAACGTGCTGCTCTACGACATGAACGGCTGCTACTCGCGCCTCAAGGAGCTGGTGCCCACGCTGCCCCAGAACCGCAAGGTGAGCCGCGTGGAGATCCTGCAGCACGTCATCGACTACATCTGGGACCTGGAGCTGGAACTCAACTCGGAGTCCCAGGCCGGGAGCCCCGGCGCCCGGGGGCTGCCCGCGCGCGCCCCGCTCAGCACCCTCAACGGCGAGATGAGCGCCCTGGCCGCCGAGGTGAGCGAGCTCCACATGGGAACGCGAGGTCGTGTTTTCTTCCTGCTGCAGATGGGGAAACTGAGTCCCGGAGAGGGGGCGGTGGGGTGGGGGGCCGGACCCCACGTCGACCCTATGATCCTTTGGGGTCCTGGCTGCGGAAGGGCTCCTAAGGGCATGGGAAGAAGCGTTCCGGGCTCGTGGCTCCCGGGGAAGGGGCGGCTGGCAGCCTGGTCCCCTCCCCAGCCCGCCCGTCTCACCTCTTCTCTCTCCGTTTGTTTCACAGGCGGCGTGTGTCCCCGCGGACGACCGCATCCTGTGCCGCTGAAGCGCGTGCCCCGGACCCGCCGACCCCCGCCCTGCAGGGGCGAGAGGCAGGAGCGCCCCGGCCCCGAGCGCCCGGGGAGGAACAGGACAGGCCGAGACCGGCGGCCTTGGGCTGGGGCTCCCGTGGACCCAGCCCGGGGATGGGGGGCTGACAGGACGACGGGCCGACCTCCTCTCCACACCTACCAGCCACCAGAGACTTGGGGGAGTTTCCCCCCCGTGTGTTTCTATTTTTTGAAAAGCAAGACATTTTAAAAAATGGTCACGTTTGGTGCTTCTCAGATTTCTGAGGAAATTATTGCTTTGTATTGTATATTACAATGATCACCGACTGAGAATATTGTTTTACAATAGTTCTGTGGGGTTTTTTTGTTGGTTTTTTTCTTCTGTTATTAAACAAATACTTTAGATGATGGTAACATTGCAGTGTTCTTGGGTTGAGGGGAGGGGCGGGGGGTGGGGGTGACCCCTGACCCTTTTCTCTCACAGCTGGCGCTGGGAGGTGGGGGACTGGAAGGCCACATCTGGACTGTCCCTTTCACCGACCCGAACTGTGTTTCCGGTGTCTTTAAAGTATTCTTTTCCCCATCACTGGCCATTTCCCGGCTCCCTATTGTCATCACGTTAAGTACTCTAGGGTTTCTCAAAGCGGCCATTGAGCCGGCTACGGGGGTCCCCGGGGGAGGTGGTTATAATGCAGATCGACCTGCCCAGCCCCCTCTGGGCTGGGAAGTTATTTAAGTCGGAGAATCAGGTCACTGGGCCCACCTGCACATTTGCCAACAGGGAGGAAGTGAGATCCAGAGGGAAGGGACTTACCCAGAGCCTCCGCCTGTCGGAGGCAGGGCTCCCATCGCTCCATCCCCCGGCAGGAGGTGCCGCCCCAGCGGGCCGCCTAACCCCGGTCCCAGCAGGCTGCCCGGGGGCTCCAGGCTTGTCCAAGTGGGTGAGTAGGTTGGCAGGGCCAGCCTCGGCACAGCTGCAGGGCCACCTGCTCTGGGTCCGGAGCCGGCCCCCTCACCCGCAGCTCACAGGAACCTCCTCTTGCCCTGGGGCTCCTGTGTGGGCTCTGAGGAGTGGGTGAGTCAGTCCCCAGCTCCCGAGCAGAAAAAAATGTCATTGGCAAGGGCCTATCGGCCTGGACGCATGTGTGGAGTTTGTAGTCACAGGGGAGTGCGTAAGCGTGTGTGACATGCATGAACTGGTAGTTCCCCGTGGGGCTGGGTCCTCTGTTGGTGTACAGGCCTGGGGTGTGTGAAAAAAGGGCAAATGTGAGCACATGTGCTCTGCAGATAAGTGTGCAACCTCCAGCTGTTTGGGCTCGTGTGTTCCGCCTAAATGCATTGTGGGCATCTCCGCATGGGTCTGGTTTGATGGATGAGTGTGTCCAGGGGCTGCAGGACCACCCGGGGCTCCTAAGTGTGTCATTGTTCTATAGATTGGCTGGCATTTCTGGGTCTCTGCCCGTCTGGGGTGGCGGGGGGGGGGGGGGGGGGGGGGGCTGCCGTATTCAGGCAAACGCTTCCTGAACAGTTCAAGTGCCAACTTCCCTGGCAATTAATTGTTAGGCCCTTGGGACACCCAACTCCATGTACCCTACCAGGTCAGCTCCCATGTGACACAGGGAGAAACCGAGTCCTCAAAAGGGCAAAACACTTGTCCCAGAGAAGCTGAAGACCGTTGTTCATACACCGCGTTCGTAAATAAAAATGGGATAAAAGAAATAGCGCCTACTACCATGAGCCTGCCCCTAAGCTCAACCCATTACATAGAGCATTTCTCGTGGGGGCTAAACGCAGGGTTCTGGTCCCAGGTTTACAACAGAAACAGGCTCCGAGGGGATGAACAACAAATAAATAAAAGCTGGTCATCTCCTGAGCGAGAACATTAAAGCGGGTACCACCCCGTCTAATCCCCACGTTGCACACCTGAAACTAATAGTGTATCCACTGTAATCGACAAATTAAAAAAGCCAGGTCCCACCCCTTCCCCAAGCACCTCGGGAACTTTATCAAAGGACCCAATAATTGGAGGTAAATGAAGCCCTTTGCTACGCCCCGTCCACTCCCCACCCCGCTGCTGTTTTACGGCATTAACTTCATAAAACGGTGGAGAGAAAAATGAAGTGGGGCCCTTAGCCCGCCGTGTTTGCCGGTTATGAGTTATTAATTGTCGCCCGGTGTCCTTGGCGTGTCCTCAGAGGTGCACGTGTGCACCCACTCCCTCCCCTCCCGTGTGGGGACACCCCCCCCCCCCGCCTGCAAGCCCACCCACGGGGCGGGGGCGTGCCCCGCGTGCCCCCTCCCCGGCAGGCAGGCCCCTCCCGGGAGCACGGCCCGCCGCCCCGCACACGCTGGCTTCCACGTTCCCCTCTTTTCCCCTTTGGCCCGCGCCCAGCCCATCTGGAGGCCGGCTCCGCGGCGGCCTGGGAGCGTTTCCATCAGCTGGGCCCGAGGAATGCGGAGCCATTTAACCTGAGCATCCCCAGGTGTACGGAGGCGCCGGGCTGTCTGGGGCCCGCCGCCTTTGGCACGGCCGCGGAGACAAACAGCCGCCCCCGCCCTGCCCGCCCTCCGCCCGCAGCTGCAGCGGCCTGGGAACGCGGGCGCCGGCGGCTTGCATAAGAGGCTCCGGCTCCGCGGGGGGAGGCGAGGGGGACAGAGGCCTCCGGGGGTGTGTGTGTGTGTGTGTGTGTGTGTGTGTGTGTGTGTGTGTGTGTGTGTGTGTGTGTGTGTGTGTGTGTGTGTGTGTGTGTGTGTGTGTGTGTGTGTGTGTGTGTGTGTGTGTGTGTGTGTGTGTGTGTGTGTGTGTGTGTGTGTGTGTGTGTGTGACTGTGTGTGTGAGTGTGTGTGTGTGTGAGTGTGTGTGTGTGTGTGTGTGTGTGTGTGAGAGAGAGAGACTGTGTGTGTGTGTGTGTGTGTGTGTGTGTGTGTGTGAGAGAGAGAGAGAGAGAGAGAGAGAGAGAGAGAGAGAGGAGAGACTCCTTTCTTTCAGCCCCTGCTTGGGAAATCATTAACTCCTTAATCCCTCCTGATGGGGTGGAACACCAAGGTTCCTTGGACCTTGGACTGCGCCTCTCTAGGGCAGTGGGCCTGAAGTTTTTTCTTTTTTGTTGTTGTTTTAACAAGCACAGAGCACTTAGGGTGTGCCAGGTACTATCCTAAGCTCTTTTTACAAAATACATATTTGTATTGATTTCAGAGAGGAAGGGGGAGGGACACACACACACACACACATATCAGTGATGAGAGAGAATCACTGCGGCCCCCCGGCAGGCCCCCTCCTGGGGATGGAGCCCCGAACCTGGCATCTGCTCTTGACTGGCATCGAACCCGGGACCCTTCTGTCTGCTGCTGATGCTTTATACCTGGAGCCAAACCAGCTAGGACTACTAAGCTCCTTTTAAAACTTGACTTATTTAACCCTCACCGCTGTATGGGGGCAGCGTTATCATGTACTCATTTTAATAATCACAGCAGCAGCAGCAATCATAAGAGGCTAGTATTTCAGCAGCGAGGCCGGGCCCCGAACGCTCCTCACTCACCGGGACGAGCCTCGGTTAGCTCACCTGGAGAATGGGCTCAGACCGCAGCCTCCAGGGCCCGCTGAGCCGCTGAGTGTCAGTCCAGCGCTGGGGTGGGCCTTAGTGGATGCTGGTGTAAAGTGGGTTGAGTCTTTTCTAAGGGGGTTTTGTCGTATCGGCCCTGTCAGGCGTGTGGGCCCATTGCTGGTCCTACTTCCGGATGAAAACAGGGAGACATCGGAGAGGGACAGTGACCCACCCAAGGCCATGGTGGGGCCCTCACTGACGGGGAGGACTTTCCCAGAAATCAGGCCTACGAGAGGCTTCCTGTTCCCTCGGGACATCCAATGTAGCCTCTTTCATCTTATTTCCCAAGTGAAATCATACCTGGTGTGTATGATTTCAATTGGGAAATTTACTTTTTTTTTTAATGCATCAACTGGGAAAGCCAAGACACAATACATATCATCACAACTTTTGCAATCCACCATTTGGTTTGGCATTTCTCAGTCTCCAAAAGCTTACCGGAGCCTTAAAGGATGGAAGTGGCCCAGGCTCTCAATCTCTGAGAAATCCTGGGACAGGTCCTCGTGACCTGGTTCTGGAGGACAGGTCACACAGCTGGCACAGGCCTTAAGCCAGGCGGAGACCAACCAAACTGTGGGCATGCCTGCTTTTGCCCTAGAGGCTGAGAGACCACCAGGCCCTGACCTCTGGGTGCCTACCCCCCTCAACCTTACACTTGCCAATCTGAGTCACCCAGACCTCAAAATTGGCTTAAGAGGGGGTGGGGGGAGGTACTCCAAAGCCCCCCCCCCCCAACCCCACTTTGCCTCCTGAGACAAAGGCTCAGAGGTGGAACCTGTCTTCATGCCAGCTATTCTTACAGAGTTCCAGAAACTGCCGGCGAGCAAGGTCTCGCTGCCCAG
Source organism: Pipistrellus kuhlii (assembly GCF_014108245.1). Lineage (NCBI taxonomy): Eukaryota > Metazoa > Chordata > Mammalia > Chiroptera > Vespertilionidae > Pipistrellus > Pipistrellus kuhlii. Next base: position 54,840,539 of record NW_023425562.1, on the reverse strand, counting down.
GGTCACACACAGCGAGCCTGTCCAGCGACAGGAGGGCCTGGGATCCCGGCCTGGCTGCCAGAGGGAAAGGGGGTGAGTCACCGGCAGGCCAGGTCTGGGCGCCCCTTTCCCGGAAAGGGAAAGGAAGGGAAGAGCGGAAACCAGAAGGCCTGGAGGCGCGCAGAGGCGGGGCGCCCTTATCTTCCCAGGACCGCCCTGGCCGCCCTTCCTGCCCAGCTCTTGCAAAACCCTCTTCCCGGAGCTGCTCACAGAGGGGCACCCAGGGCCGGTAGAGGGTTGCATCAGGGCCTTGTGCAAGGGGTGGCCGGGGACAGGGACAGGGGGATGGGTGGTGGGAGGGTGGTGGCTGGGGCCAAGAGGGGGCAAAGGATGGCAGATGTAGGTTCTAGGCGCTGTGTCACTTCGATTGGTCACATGTTGCACTGCCCTGGCTCTCTGCATTCTCAGCCTTAAAATGGGTGTTACAGCCGAAACTGGTTTGGCTCAGTGGATTGAGTGTCGGTTCTGCGGACCGGGTGGGTCCCAGGTTCAATTCCGGTCAAGGCCATGTACGTTGGTTGCGGTCACATCCCTGGTAGGGGGGTGTGCAGGAGGCAGCTGGTCGATGTTTCTCTCTCTTCGATGTTTCTAGCTCTCTAGCTCTTCTATCCCTCTCCCTTCCTCTCTGTGAAAAATCAATAATATATATATATATATATATATATATATATATATATATATATATATTTTTTTTTTTTTTAAATGGGTGTTACAGTCTCTGCTTTGAGGTTCCTGTGACATCATTCTGACGCCATCCACTCATCAAGCCCCAGGCCAGGCCATTGTCTTATCTGCCTGGAAAACTGTACCAGCTTCAACTGGTTCCTTCAACAAACAGTTACAAAGCCTCCTAGCTTGGGAACCAAGGAGACTGCGGGAACTAACTGTTTAGATAAAAATCTTGCCTTCTTGGAACTTACATTCTAGCAGAAGACAGACAGCAAATAAATATGCATGTGTATGATCAGAGGAGGATTTCCCTGAAGTTACTGAAGCTTAAACTTCAGATCCTCTCATCTGGAAAGAGCCCCAGCAATGTTATGGTTTATTGGCGTGTGTTCATGTAAAATTTGCAAAATGCTGTGCCTACATATATGTAGGCTCCAAAAACCTAGATGCTTTACTTTATATGCAGAGGAGGCACAGCAAGACCCAAGCTTGAAGGCAAAGCTGCAGGAGGCGCTGCAGAGTCACGTCTACGCCGGCCGCTGTGCCTCTTGGCTTGAGAACCCCATCTTTGAGGGTCAGGGAGAACTGGGTGGACCAGTGCGCGGCCGCCTGGTTCCTGAGTGCCCTAGCAAATGTAGGCACCACGCCCACTCTGGTCTTCCTTCGGCCACTGGCGCCCCCTCCTGGGGAGATCTGGAAGTGCGCTAGCGCAGGTGAGAAATGAGGCCCGGTTCCCGTAGGAACGAAAACTGGTGCCTTAGCGGGCTCTAGCGGAATATTTGGGAACTGCACTCACATCTAAGCGCACATTGGAAGAATATTTTCGGTCTGATATATGAATGTTTGTGTACATGTACACAGCAGGCGACGAATTCAGAAACATCCACCCTCAGCCTTAACTGCTCTTTCCCCCACTCTCTTCCTTACGGTGTGACAGCCCCCTCTGAAAACTCATTACCTCTTCCATAAGAGGAGAAGATCTTGGGCAAATTGTTTTTTTGATTTTTAAAAAAATAAATTTTATTGATTTTTTACAGAGAAGAAGGGAGAGAGATAGAGAGTCAGAAACATCGATGAGAGAGAAACATCGATCAGCTGCCTCCTGCACACTCCCCACTGGGGATGTGCCCGCAACCAAGGTACATGCCCTTGACCTGAATTGAAACTGGGACCCTTGAGTACGAAGGCCGAAGCTCTATCTATCCACTGGGCCAAACTGTTCAGGGCTTTGGAAAATTCTTTCTTTTTTTTAATATATTTTATTGATTTTTCACAGAGAGGAAGCGAGAGGGATAGAGAATTAGAAACATCAATTAGAGAGAAACATAGATCAGATCTTTAGAAATTTTTAGAAAACTCTAACAGCAGCACAGAACACACTCTTTTCAAGTGCACATGGAACATTCACCAACTCATGAACAAATGTTGAAAATTTAAACTATATAAAGTATGGTTTTGTTTTGTTTTTTTATCATAGTGGGATTAGAAATCAAGAACTGAAAGAGATCTGGAAAAAACCCAAATATTTGGAAACTAAACAACACTTCTAAATAACCCATGGGTCAAAGAAGAAGTCTCAAGAGAAATTAGAAAACATTTTGAACAGAATTAAAATGAAAATACAACACGTCAAAATGGTGAGATGCAGCTTAAACAGAGCTAAGAGTGCATTTATACAATTAAATGCTTATTGGAAAAGAAGAAATGTTTCAAATAAATAATATAAGCTTCTATCTTCAGAAACAAGCAAAGGGCAAAAACAAATTAAGCCCAAACCAAGTAGAATGAAATAAAGAGCAGAGATCAATGATATGGACACAGAAAAACAATGAAACAAAGAGCTCATTCATTGAAAACATCAGCATGACTGGTTTCCTTATAAAAGGGGGAAAACTTTGGCACAAACAATCACAGAGGGGAGACAGTGCTAAGAGACATAGGGAGAAGGCAGCCACTTATAAGCCGAGGAGAGAAGCCTGGGATAGTCCTCTCCTCGCAGCCCCGAAAGGAACCAGCCCTGGAGACCCCTTGACTTTGGACTTCTAACTTCCAGGCCGTGGCACTCGCTCCCAACAGCCCTCACAAACTAATAAATGAACTTAGCAGGGTCTTAGAATAGAAGGTCAATATATAAAAGTCAGCTGTGTTTTTTTGTTTTGTTTTTTGAAGTTCTAGCATCTGGAAGTTCAAAATCAAGGTGCCGGAAGATTCCATATCTTCCTGGTTCGTAGACAGCCATCTTCTCATTGGAACCTCGCATGGCAGGGGGGATGAGGTCTCTTTTACAAGGGCCCTCATCCCATTCGTGAGGGCTCCGCACTCATGGCCTAAGCCCCTTCCAAAGGCCCCAACTCCTAAGACCATCATGAGGAGATGACGTTCAACATACCCATTTTGAGGGGACACGGACATTCAGTCCATGGCACAGCCAGACCCCACTTCATGCCAGCCTGGAAGTGAAGGGAATCAGAGTGACCAGTCTTGAAATGTAGAGCATTCAGGCCAAGAAGACTGTGCATGGCCGAAACCGTTTTTGGCTCAGTGGATAGAGCATCAGCCTGTGGACTGAAAGGTCCCAGGTTCAATTCTGGTCAGGGGTAAGTGCCTTGGCTGCGGGCACGTCCCCAGTGGGGGGTGTGCAGGAGGCAGCTGATCGCTGATGGATGTCTCTCTCTCATCGATGTTTCTGGCTCTCTATCCCTCTCTCTTTCTCTCTGTAAAAAGTCAATAAATATATTTAAAAAAAAAGAAGAAGGAGAAGGAGGAAGAGGAGGAGGAGGGGGAGGGGGAGGAGGAAAAGGAGGAGGAGGGGGAGGAGGAGAAGGAGGAGGAGAAGGAGAAGGCTGTGCATGCCCATGTGTGTAATTTGGGAAAATGAAAAGTGCTGAGAAGAAACTCCATCTAGACTGATTAGGGAAAGCACTTTCCGTAGGGGTCGGTAAAGTCTCTCTGAGGAGATCATATCTGAGCTGAAATGTGTGTGGAGTCTATTTGTTTGTTGATTTTACAGACAGGAAGGGAGAAAGAGAAACATTGATTTGTTGTTCCACTTACTTAGGCATTCCTGAGCTGATTCTTATATGTGCCCTGACTGGGGATTGAACCTGCAACCTTGGCACATCAGGATGATGTTCTAACCAACTGAGCTACCCACCCTGGCTGAGCTGAAATTTAAAGGACAATGGTGGGGTCTGAGGCAGTCAATCAATGTTGATGTTTCTCTCTCATCAATGTTTCTCTCTCTTCCCCTCCCTTCCTCTTTCTGAAATAAATAAAAACAGCTACCTGATGCTGAGGAATCTGTGCGTCTGGAATTCAGAAAGGGCACAGCAGGGATGACTGGTCTCTGCTCCAGTGTCGGTCCTCGGCTGGGAAGACTTGGTGCTGAGGGGGACTTGAGTGGCTGGTCCTGGGATCACCTGGAGAGGTACATGTCTCCGAGTTGAGCTGGTACCTCAGCTGGGCTAGTAGCCAGACAAAATATGTCCGGATGGCCTCTCTGGATGTTCTCTCCACGAGGGCTAATTTGGCTTCCTCTCGCATGGTTCTAAGAATGTCCCCAGAGAGTATGTAGCATGATCTGGCTTTGGAGGTCACATAGCATCCCTTTCAGCATGTCCTAATCAGTCTAGATTTATTTTCTCCCCGGCGAAGGTTCAAGGAGAAGGGTCACAGCCCTAGCTGGTTTGGCTCAGCGGAGAGAGCGTCAGCCTGTAGACTGATGGCTCCCACGTTCGATTCCGGTCAAGGGCACATGCTCAGGTTGCGGGCTAGATCCCAGTAGGGGGCATGCAGGAGGTAGCTGATCAATGATACTCTCTCATCTTGATGTTTCTTTCTATCTCTCTCATTCCTTTCCTCTCAGATATCAATAAAAAATATTTTTTTAAAAAAAGGAGTGGGGTTGCAGGAATGTCAAGGGCACATTGTAAGAGAGCATGTGGGATTGGGGTACTGTGGAGGCCACAGTTATGGTAAGTTTCCTGGGCCACATCAGTGGGATGCAGTCCCGGGTTCATGCGCCAGCTGTCCTAGAGCAGAGAAGGCCTGGGTCCCTCACGCCTCCCTGCCCACTCCTGGTTTGGTCTGTGGTACAGAAAGTCCTGGAAGACCCGAAGCAGACCATGCCAGGCTGGCCCTACAGCGGCATCTGAAAGGGCCAGTGCCTGCCCTGGAACTGATCTGACCCCCTGCACACACACACACACACACACACACACACACACACACATCCCCCCACACCCCTCCCGGGATCCCACCGCTTCAGCCCTTGGCCCAGTCGGGCTGTTCCCTGGTGCTGGTGCTGCAGAAGGGGGCAGAGCATGGGCCTGGCACAACAGAGACAGGGAAGCCACGGCCAGTGACTGAAACCGAGGAGGACAGAGCTAGGGATGGAATCCCAGACGGGCCTCCCAAGGCCCAGCTTCGGCATCACTCACTCTCACAGCCCTTCTCCCCACTCGCTGAGAGTTCGATACCCGATACCCGCTGGGCAGCTCCAAGCCCTCAGGGGTCAGAGCCGCCCAGGGGGACTGAGTGACTGACAGGTGGGACCTGGGAGCTGCAGCCCCGCCTGGACCCCAGTGATGGCTGGAGCGGGGACAGACGGGGCGGGACCAGAGGGGAGGCCTAGCAGGGCTGTGAACACGGCCCAATGGACTGACAGGGTCAGGGGCAGGCCAGGCCGAGCAGCGGATGAGGAGCCTGCAGGGAAGGGCGAGGCCCCAGTCGGGCGGGGCCGGGATGGCTGAGGGGCCGGACCGCTAGCTGGAGCCCCGCGGGAAGGGGAAGGGGCACGGGGACTGTCTGAGCGGTGGGAGGACGGCTGGCACCTCGGGGCTGGGAAAGGAAGGAGGATCCGGGGACCCGGCAGGGGTCAGGATCTAGAACAAAGGCCTCTGTGGGTGGGCCCAGGGGCGCCCTGGGGGCGGGACTAAGGAGCCCTGAATGACAGCCGAGGGCTGGGTCGAGACAAAGTCCGGGCAGCTCTGCGAGGGACTCCTCTTAGGGCTGAGCAGCGAGCTTCGCGCATGTCGTGCCCGGGTGAGGGGCGGTCGCCGTTGTGCGGGCTGCCACCGCAGCCTGCCTCCTCCGAGGGCATCTGTCCTGGGGCCGGACCGGTGCAGAGAGATCAGACCTGCCCGAAGGAGGGTTCTACCTCCCGGGCCCCGGGTCCATCCGGGCCCTGCGGTCGTTAGCCCAAGGCGTCCACCTGGCCCTGACCCAGCCACCGGGCCATTCCCAGGGCGGGGAGCCCGCCATCGGAGATTCAGCGATTTCCGGTCCGGCGTTTGGTGCTGGCCCGCCCGCCTGTCCACAGTTGCAGAAGCGCTTTCTGAACTGGCCCCGAAGCTACGGACCTTTGCTCGAAGTCCTCTGAGCCCGGCTGCTGCCCCGCCCTCGTGCCCCGCAGGCTTCAGGGCTCCGGCCAAACCCGCGTCAGCGGAGTCCCAGCCGGTGAGAGGGTGGGCGCCAGGCCCGAGCCTGGCCCCTCCTCCCGTTCCCAGCCCCGCCCCGCCCCGCCCCGCAGGCCCCGCCTCCTGTTCCCAGTCCCGCCCCCGCCCCGCTGGCCCCGCCTCCTTCCCCCGCCCCCGCCCCTGCCCGGCTGGCCCCGCCCCTTTTGTGCCGGGTGTCCCGACCGTACCCTGGCCACACCCCTTCACTGCAGCCCCGCCCCAAGGAGAAGTCCCGCCCAGTCCTACCTTTCCCCGCCCCTCTGTCCCAGATTGACAGCCCCCCTCTGTCCGAGATTGACAGCCCTTCCTCCCTGGCCCCGTCCCTCACCACCCGCTCAGACTGGAGGTCCCACATTCACCCGGTCTCGGGGTCCCAGAGTGGCTGAGGATAAAGGTCCGCCACTCTGTTCATCCATCACCTCTTCATTCGGGCCCTGCGTAAGGTCTAGGTCTTCCTCAGTATCCCCTCTGGGAGACGGAGCTGAATGGAGAGGGTTGGGGAGCGGGTCCTACCAGCTGGATGCTGAGGCCCTGGCCAAGGTCTTCATGGGCAGAATCTGGGGTCTGATCAAGTGAGTCAGAGCTGCAGGGTCACACCGCAGGGCCAGTGGGAGAGGGGCAGGTTCCTCTAACGCCCTCCCTTCTTTTTCCGCAATGTCAGCCCGCATTCCCATTCACACAATCCCCGCCTTAGCGGTGATGCCCCAATCAAAGCTCCCTCCCCTCTGTGCCCAAGATTTCGGGGAAAGAGTCCTGTTCCTGGCCCCACAAGTCCTGAGAGACCTGCCCTCTAGGAGACTGACAATTCCCAGGTTCGGGGCCTCCAGAAACGGCCCCCTTTGCCTCACAGGCGGTTGTTCTACCCTATATCAACCTTGAGCCATCCAGCCCACCTCCATCCCATCTCCCTCAGCTCTAGGGCCAGCGTCCCCAACGGATGTCCCTTATCACAGCGTCGCCACACATCTTCAGTCTGGACAGCCGCTGGAAGTTCCCACAGAGGTGAGGGTGGGAGAGGGCGGGGCGGAACAGAGGGTCTCCATCCCCAGATGCCTTCCCTTGGGAGCCCTCTGAGGGATGGGGAAACCGGGGTCCATTTGGCCACTAGCACAGCCAGGCAGCGGCAGAGCCACTCACTCCAGTGCCAGCAGCACCACCTGTCCTTGGAAAACTTCATCTCAAGGCGAGCTCTCCCCAGGCTGCCTGAAGGAGGGTCTTCCCTGCCTTCCTCAGGACACAGGTCAGCATCCAGGAGGCAAGGTGGCTGGTCTTCTTGGGTGTCTCTCAATCTGTAATTCCCTTAGTCCTGCAGAAGGCGAGGAGCAGCTCCCAGGAGTGAGGAAGGCTGGTCCTGGGAGCTGGGGCGTCTTTTGGAGGTTCAGGAAATCCCCACGCTGCCCTCGGACAGCTCGGCGTCTGTTACTGCTAAAGTCCAGATCGGAGATTCCTCCATCCGGCCCACTCTAGGGTTTCTCTGTCACCTGCTCTTGTAGGCGGAGCTGGCCCCCTGGGGACTAAGGAAACACTGGCTGGAGTGTGTCCTTAGGGCCTCCCTGGGCTTCAGAAACCCTGGTGGATGGGTGAGCACTGGGCACACCTCCTGGGCCCAGAGCTGGGAGACCTAGAACTCTGGTCCCAGGTCTCAGCAGTGACCCACAGCTCTAGTCCACCATCAGTATTCTAACAACCCAGGACACATTTATTTAACTCATGCTCTGTTCCATTTAACCATATCACTCCCGTACTTACCTTTGGTGACCTTCCTCTTCCTTCTCCTCCCCCTCCTCCTCCTCCTCCTCCTCCTCCTTCTTTTAAAATACATTTTTATTGATTTCAGAGAGAAAGGGAGAGGGAAAGAGACAGACACACCAATAATAAGAGAGAATCATCTACTGGATTGGCTGCCTCTTGCACGCCCCCTACTGAGGATCGAGCCGGAAAGCTGGGCATGTACCCTTGGCTGGAATCAAACCTGAAACCCTTCAGTCTGCCGGCTGATGCTCTATCCACTGAGCCAAACCAGCTAGGATGACCATTGTTCTTTATAAAATAAAATCTAAGATCCATACCATGGTCTCTGAGGCTCTGCTTTGTGGTCCAACCCCATTCCAACTCTCCCCTTTGCTCACTGCATGCTGGCCAAGATCGCCTTTCTCTGCCCTTTGAACACACCTGTGTTTTTCTGCTCTTGGGCCTCTTTCTCTGCTTGGAACTGGATTGTAAACCCTATAAGGATAGACACTGTGTTTGGTTTTGTTTGGCTCTCTCTCTTAAACTGGTAGACAGTAGATAATAAATGCCAGCTGTAGTAGGTTTTAATAAATAATCTGTATAATAAAAGCCTAAGTGGTCCTTACAGAAGGACCAGAACGACCGGTTGCTATGATGTGCTTTGACCACCAGGGGGCAGATGCTCAATGCAGGAGCTACCCCTGGTGGTCAGTGTGCTCCCACAGCGGGAGCACCGCTCAGCCAGAAGCTGGGCTCACGGCTGGTGAGTGCAGTGCTGGTGGTGGGAGCCCCTCCCGCCTCCGCAGCAGTGCTGAGGAGCAGCGAGACAAGCATTAGGAGCAGGCGGGTGGTAAGGAGCGAGGGTCCTGGACTGGGAGAGGACACAGGCGGGGCTGAGGGACCCCCTCCCAGTGCACAAATTCCATGTCCTGGACCTCTAGCTCTTGAATAAATGCATTTGATGCTTTTCTATTGACTTAATCTTTACAACAGCCACGTGAGGTAGAAACTATCATTAAATCTTTTTTTAGGAAAGAAAACAGGCGCTCGGAGAGGCCGGGCCGCATGTTGAAGGCCGCAGCTATGACGTGAACCCCACAGGGAGGCTTTTTCACCTCTCTTTGGGGATGGGGGTGTGGGAGTGAAACAGGACACCGCAGGCCAGCTTCCAGATCCTAGAAAAGTGGGCTTCCTGGACAGGAGGCATTGGGTCCGGGTTGGAAAGCTGGCGTTTGACGTGGGTCTGCAAAGGCCCTCGGAGAGCATCGGGGTGGAAGGAACAGCCATGAACAAAGGTGCGGAGGCAGGAGGATCCAGCTCTTGGAACTACCCCGCTGGAGGCCGGGTCAGCCAGGACACACCGCCAGCGGTCCCCGGGGTGCAGTCAGCTTGGGATCCAGAGGCAGGACTCCGGTAGGCGTAGGCGGCCAGACACTCTGCAGTCGCTCTCCCCGCGAGGCTCCGGAGCCCTCTGGGAGGTGAGCTGGGCGCTCCCACGCCCCCCTGGGGCAGGACGTTCCCACGCGGGGGCAGGGGCGGGCGGCCTTGGGAAAGGCTTGGGGCGGGCCCAGGGGAGGGCGTCTGAGCTCCAGTCCCTCTGCAGCTCATTCTCCGTTTCTCGCTCAGCAGACCTGGGTCGCTCCTGCAGCAGAGAGGGAGGTAAGTGACTGGGGGTGGGGGTGGGGGGGTGGGCCTGGCTTGGGGAGAGTGGGGGATGGGACTTGGACTCCTCCGTGAGGTCCCTGCCATGGAAGAGGGGAGGGGGTTCCTGGGGAATTATGCTTTGTTGGCATACAGGGTGCCATGTCTTTCCCCAAATGCAGATTGCTCCTTCCCTTTCTCCATCGGTGGGGCTCTCCCACCCACTCGACTCGGATGGGGAGCCCTTCCTTCCCAAATGGGGGGCCCTCTCCCACTTACCACACACGGTATACTCCTTCATAATTACTGGGTGCCCCCTCCCCAGATGTGGGGGGGCTCTTCCTCTTTCCAGAAATGAATGCCCGCAACCCTCTCCAGATGTGAGCTCCTTCTCCTCTCTCTGGCCCATTTTGGTCCTTGTCCTGCTCTAGAGTCCCCCCCTCCCCCCACGGGATGTCTGTCCCCGAGACTCCCCACCCCATGGGGGTTTGGGCTCATCCTGCCCCCCTCCTCCACTGGATCCAGCAGAGCAGGCTCTGCTGCACGTAGGCAGCCCATTGGGGGGGGGGGGGCAGGCTGTCTGGCAGAGATGGTGGCAGATGGCCTGAGGGAGGAGAGGGAGCCCCAGACCTGCTTCCTCCCACCCGTCTCTTCTGGGGAGCAAACAACCCAGGATGGTTTCCCAAGCTGCCAGGCTGAGCTGGGGCGGGAGGTAGGCCCCCAGCCCCAAACTATTCAGACCCTGCCTTAAAAATTAAGCCTCCTCCCGCCGAAACCGGTTTGGCTCAGTGGATAGAGCGTCGGCCTGTGGACTGAAAGGCCCCAGGTTCGATTCTGGTCAAGGGCATGTACCTTGGTTGCGGGCACATCCCCAGTGGGGGATGTGCAAGAGGCAGCTGATTGGTGTTTCTCTCTCATCAATGTTTCTAACTCTCTCTCCCTCTCTCTTTCTCTCTGTAAAGTATCAATAAGATATATATATTTTTTTAAATTAAGCCTCCTCCCACTTCTCAGATGGGGAATTGAGGTCCCGGGGGCAGAAGCTCCAAATGTCTTGGACCCCAATTTACCCCCATGGGGATACCAGACAAAATGAGAAGGTCGGGGGACCTGAGGGAGATGCTGAAGTCTTAGAAGCTCCCCACCCCACACCCCCGCCACACACAGCTGTGGAAATGGTTTCTCTGTCTGGGCCCTAAGGGGTAGGGTCAGAGGGCAATGTGTGGGCTCATTCACATGCACCCCCAGATGTTCTTCAGAGCTGCCCGGAGGTTGGTGCTGAAGAAGCGAGGACTTGGGACTCGAGGGACACACAACGCGGGAGACGCTGGTAAGACCCGGACGCCCTCCTCCCCTGCCTAACTCCACAGCCAGGGGCGGGAGTGCTGTCCGCAGGCTGCTCTGTCCCTTCCATGCTGGGCCTGCCCAGAACCGTTTCCCACAGCCCCATTCCCGGGTCCAGGAAATGGAGCTCCCACATCCCACGCTTCCTCAGGGCCTGCCCCCTCCACTTGAGGCCTCTGTGTGCTGAGGTGGAGGTGCTGACAGAACCGGGGCCTCCTTGGCAGACCAGGTGTCAGTGCCAGTCCGGAGATGCCTACAGCTGGAGAGACTGCAGCCAGCTAGCAGAGGGTCTTTCTGGTTTACTTATTTATAAAGAAGTAACATTCATCGAGCCCTGACCATGTAGCCCTAGCTGTGATAAATACTTTATACAGATTAACACATCTAGACTTCCCAACAAACACGTGAGGTGGAGGAGTGCTGTTATCTCCGTTTCTCAGATAGCAAACTGTGTCGGTCTGAGGACGGAAGGGTCCCGGGTTTGATTCCAGTCAGGCGCGCATGCCCGGGTTGCAGGTTCCATCCCCAGGAGGGGGCCTGCAGGAGGCAGCTGATCAATGATTCCCTCTCATCACTGATGTTTCTACCTCTCTCTCCCTTCCCCTCTGAAATCAATAAAAATTGATGACTAAGTAAGTAAAGGCATACGGATATTGTTTTACTGTTTGCAGAGCACTTTTGCACCTGTCAGCTCAGGTTCACCTCATGAGCCTTTGCTCACCATTGCCTCTGCCTGACTTGCCTTCTTTGCCTCGTCCTACCAGAGAACTCAGGATTGGAAGCCGGGGGGAGAAGGGGGCTGAATTGCAGCCCTGGCCCTGGTCCTTCTGGTTCTGTGAATTTTATTTTATTTATTTTTTATTCCTGAACCGAGAGCAGTGGCTCTTTTTTATTTTTATTTTTTTTACATATATTTTACTGATTTTTTACAGAGAGGAAGGGAGAGGGATAGAGAACCAGAAACATCGATGAGAGAGGAACATCAATCAGCTGCCTCCTGCACAGCCCCCACCGGGGACGTGCCCGCAACCAAGATACATGCCCTTGACTGGAATCGAACCCGGGACTTTCCACTGAGCCAAACCAGTTCTGGCTGGTTCTGTGAATTTTTAGCTGCAGTTTCTTCATCTGTAAAATGGAGTTAACAGCATCACCTAGCTCAGAGTGATGTGGAATGAATGAGTCAACTTACCTGAAGGCCTTAGCATGGCTCCTGGCACACAGGAAGTGCTCAATAAATGCAACTCTTCTTTTAAAAATATATATCATTGATTTTTTACAGAGAGGAAGGGAGAGAGATAGAGAGTTAGAAACATCGATGAGAGAGAAACACCGATCAGCTGCCTCCTGCACACCCCTACTGGGGCTGTGTCTGCAACCAAGGTGCATGCCCTTGACCGGAATCGAACCTGGGACCTTTCAGTCCACAGACAGACACTCTATCCACTGAGCCAAGCCGGTTAGGGCCAACCCTCTCTCTTCATATTACGGTTAGTGCTGGCATGTCCCAGGGGCAGCCTGAACTCAGCTCCTTCCTTGTACCCACAGCCCAAAGCAAGGGGAAGACGGCCCCCTACACCAATTACCACGCCCAGCGCTCCTACCCCATGCCGGACGAGCCCTTCTGCACAGAGCTCACCGCCGAGCAGCGGGCCCTGAAGGAGAAGGAGAAGGGCAGCTGGACCCAGCTGAGCCACGCCGAGAAGGTGGCCTGTAGGTCTGGGCTGGGGCTGGCTGGGGAGAGCGGGCTGGCAGGGGCTTTGCAGAGAAGGGCCCATCAGGGAGCCCCCACCCACAGCAGCCAGAAATGCACACCCAGGGGAGAATTTCATTCATCTGTTCATTCTTTATATTCACTCCATTACTGTGCATAGCCTGGTGCCAGAGGATGCTGGGGACACAGGAGTGAATCACCCAGCTGGTTCCCGCCATCAGAGTGCTCCCCGTCCAGTGGGGGAACTGACACCAACCCCGATAGCTGTAATGCAGGGTGCGTGGCTAAGTGAGGTGTGGTCAAGTGTTTGTGAGCTCCTGAGAGAGAGAGAGAGGGAGAGGGAGAGGGAGAGGGGAAGGGAGAGGGAGAGGGGAATGGAGAGGGGGATGGAGTCCAGAGGAAGGCACATTCCCGCTGGCGCTGGATGGAGAGGAGGAGGGTGCTGTAGGTACCGGGAACAGCATGGGGGAAGATAGGGGAGCAGGGAACATGGAGGGTTCTGGCATCACTGAGTGGTATGAGGAGACAGAGCCAGGAGAGGCAGGTGAGGTGGATGGGGGAGCAGGCATCTGACCTTGAGGGGCAGGGGGGATGTGTGACCCCAAGTTATGGCCACCAGAAGTGCCCTGGGCTACCAGTTCCCGGCCCCGCTTTGCGTACCCGTACTCTAGATGCTTGATAAGAACTTGCCGAATGGACAGCGTCTGCCGCAGGGAGGGGGAGGCTGGAGATCCCCAGACCTAGAGCTGGCTCTGGGCCCTTGGGGGGCTGCCCCTGAGCCCCCTCACCCCTCTCCTGCTCCCAGTGTACCGGCTGCAGTTCCACGAGACCTTCGCCGAGATGAATCGCCGCTCCAACGAGTGGAAGACAGTGGTGGGCTGTGTCTTCTTCTTCTGCGGGTTCACGGCTCTGCTCATTTGGTGGCAGCGGGTCTATGGTGAGTTGCAGCGTCTCGCCCGGTGCCGCCCTGGGCCTGCCCGGCGGCCGCAGCCACAGCCATGTTCTTGTCAGAGAGCTCATCTCAAGATTTTGAGAAGTCCCCCAAGGAGGTGGAGGGCGAAGGGCAGAGCACAGCTGTCTGAGTGGCAATGTAGGGACTCCCCCTGTCTGGGCCTCAATGGCTCCATCTGTAACATAAGAGTAATAGTGCCCACATCTCGGGGCCCTGGTGAGGTCTGAATGAGAGAGAGCTGCAGGCCAGCTGTGGTTAGGAGGATATTCTTACTGCGATACTGGAGCCGTGGCCTGGGCGCGGTGTGCTCAGGGGCCTGTGAGAATCCAAAGGAGAGAGAGCAGGAACCCTGGAGGGCCACCGGAGGGAGGCACATCCCAGCTGGCTGTTAGTAAGCATGAATTTTTCTTTTTCTTTTTTTTTTTTTAATACATTTTTATTTTAAATATAAAATAAAAACATATTTTATAGAATGGCCAGGAGCCATTCTAAGGCCCTCAGGTAAGTTGACTCATTTGCTCCGCATCACTCTGAGCCCGGCGATGCCGTTAACTCCATTTTACAGATGAAGAAACTGAGCAGCTAACATTCAGAAAGGAAGGACTCTAGATACATCAATGATGAGAGAGAGTCATTGATCAGCTGCTTTCTGCATTTGGCCACCCCTCCTCCCCCAAACTGGGGCTGGAGCCTGCAACAGGGGCATATGCCCTGACCGGGAATTGAACCGTGACCTCCTGGTTCGCAGGTTGATGCTCAATCGCTGAGCCACGCTGCCTGGGCAGACATGAATCTTTCAGTACATTGTTCCAGCCGCGGTGACGGAGTCCCCAGCATGCTCGAGCTTGAACAAAATAAAGGTTTTGTTCTTGTCTCGCAAAAAGGCCACGGGAGGTACAGGGACGTCACAACGTCAGGCTTCTTACACCTCGTTGCTCTGCCCTCCTTAGCGTGTAGCTTCTCCTTGGCATGCACGATGGCTGCGCCTGCCCCAGCCTACATCCCAGGAAAGAAGAGGGGGAGGGAGGAAGCACGCCTTTTTAAGGCCCGGAAGTTGCGCACACCACTTCTGCTCACGTTCTGTTCGCTAGAAATGATCACCTGACCATATCTAGCCACAAGGAACACTGGGCAGTGCTGCCTTACGCCCAGCTGACCGTGCGCTGCTATACAACAAGGGTGGTTCTGAAAGTGTGGCTCCTGGACCAACAGCTTCACGTGGGTACTTAGAAATACAAATTCCCGGCCCACTCTGGGCCCACCGAGTCAGACACTGGCGGTGGAGCCCAGCAGTCAGCGTTCTCACGGCCCTCCAGGCGAGGGGTGTCGCTCAGGGTGGAGGAGCACTGCTCTGAAGGAGGGGGAGGATGCTGAGGAGGAGCTGCAGCCAGCTGACCTCTAGTGGCGAGTCAGCCTCCGGGGCAGACGGGTCAGGAAGGGCAGTAAGACCTGAGGGGTGTCGGACACTGTGGTCCCAGCCTTTCCCTGCGCCAAACGGGAAGGCACCTAAAATACCCCAGGGGCGCTTCAGCCTTTGAGTTAGGTGTTGTCCTCACCAGACTTCTTTTTAAAAAAAATATATATATTTTATTGATTTTTTACAGAGAGGAAGAGAGAGGGACAGAGAGTTAGAAACACCGACGAGAGAGAAACATCCACCAGCTGCCTCCTGCACACCCCTTACTGGGGATGTGCCCGCAACCAATGTACATGCCCTTGACCAGAATCGAACCTGGGACCTTTCAGTCTGCAGGCCGGCGCTCTATCCACTGAGCCAAACCGGTTTCGGCACCAGACTTCTTAAATCCGCACCCGAGGATATGTTTTTGTTGATTTTAGAGAGAGAGGGAGAGAGAGAAACATTGATCAGCTGCCTCCCAAAGGCACCCCAAACTGGGATCAGACCCAGAACCTTTTTGTTCTCACAAGGATGATGTCCAACCAACCAACCTACCCGGCTGGGCCTCCCCTGGTTTTTAAAGTGAATGCTTCTATCCTACCTCCTACTCCCAACCCCTTCAGGAAGTAAAATAAACTTTTATCCCGGACTCCTCCCAATAAGTGGAGCAAACTGAGTAATTACAGCTAGAATAGCTACCATGTATTATGGGCTTAATACCTGTCCCACATTATGCAAATCATTTTATAAATAGTAACTCATTTAATCCCCACAACCCTAGTGGAGAGGACCTGGCTTTGACAGATAAGGAAACCGAGGCTCAGAGCGATAAAGTGACCTGTT
The DNA here is from genome assembly GCF_014108245.1 of Pipistrellus kuhlii. NCBI lineage: Eukaryota > Metazoa > Chordata > Mammalia > Chiroptera > Vespertilionidae > Pipistrellus > Pipistrellus kuhlii. The sequence continues at coordinate 54,824,751 of NW_023425562.1, read as the reverse complement.
CAAAGTCACACAGCAAGAGCGTGGTGGATCCAGGATTTGAATCCAGACAGGCTTCAAACCATTGCTCCTAATTACCCCAGGGCCACACAGCAGGCGGGGAGACTGAGGCTCTGAAGGGGAGGGACCTTGACCCAGTTCCCACGGCGCATGGAAGGCAGAGTTGCGATCAGGACACGGAACTCTGTGGAGGGTGATGGGCAGACGGGCTGGGTGGAGGGAGCTCCTCCACGCAGGGCATCCTACGCCTGTCCCTGGGACCGTGGCTCAGAGGGAGGGGGCGGCCCTGTCCCTGCCCCATGCCTTCCTGCAGTGTTCCCCGAGAAGCCCATCACCCTGACGGACGAGTGGAAGGCCAAGCAGCTCCAGCGCATCCTGGATATGAAGGGCAACCCCGTGCAAGGCCTGGCCTCCCGCTGGGACTATGAGAAGAAGGAGTGGAAGAAGTGACTGCATCCCACATCCCAGGCCACTCCCCTTGCCCCCCGCCCAAGCTCTCCCCTGGCCCGGAGCCTGTGGAGCACCCCCTCCCCTCTCGTTCACCCCAATAAAGCTGGCCTGTTCTCTTCTGCCTTTGATCTCCGCCTCAGTCTTTATCCGCCACCGAGCCTCCACCACACCTAAAACCAGGCAGCGCAGTGGCTCAGAGCCCGGCGCACCCGGGCGGGCTTCCTGGAGGAGAGGTGAGGGCTGAGCCTCACGGGGACTGGGAAGGCGGGCGGGAGAGGGAAAGCACTCCAGGTGGAGGGAGTGGCTTGAGCAAAGGCAAAGACACTCCTTTATTCAGCCAAGTAACACATTCTTACTGAGGACCTACTGTGTGCCAGGCGCTTACCCCTCCAGGCCTGGGAGAGGCAGCGGGAGACACTCCCTGGCCTCAGTGGGGGAGACAGAAGAGTAAGTATGATATATAGTAGGTGACCTGGTTTTAAGTGCTATAAATAAAACAGGGAGACTTAGAAGGGGATTGGGGATTGGGGACGAAGTTTCTGAATGAAATGAGGAGACAAGCCTTGTATCAAAGACAAAGCAGCCAGAGCAAAGGCCGAGGCGGGGTTCTGGTGTGTGTGTGTGTGTGTGTGTGTGTGTGTGTGTGTGTGTACCTTCCAGGAGGCCGCCCACGGTGACGGGAGTGGGATGACTCGGAGAGCAGCAGGGAGGTGTGTGCTGGGGGAGAGGGCTGGCCGTGGGGCAGAAAGCAGATTATAAAAGCCTCCTGGGAGTCTGTTCCAAGTGCGATGGGAAGTGGTATCGGTCTGCATCCTCTGAGAAGCACAAGCCAAGAAAGAAGGAAAGAGGCCGGAGATCTGTTGGGGGTTCCCCCGGTGAAGGATGAAGCAGACAGGGAGAAGGAGGGGGTGGTGAGACCTTCAGACGGTGATGCAGGCCTGACCGCTGTGGAAGGATCGGGGAGGAGACGCCTTGAACGTCTGTGCTCTGCACCTAAGTCCAACCCAGAGACAGTAATGTGACAGAGGCTGTTTAAAGGATGGTTGTTTACACAAGAGAAAACTGTAAAGATGTAAAGATAACTTTAAAGAGTATCCTAGAGAGCATGCCCAGGGAAGGACAGATCTGGAAGGGGAGGGTGCCTTCCCAAACTGGGGTTCAGACCTCGTTGGAGAAGGTGTGGCTGGAGCCTGCCAGCTGGCAGAGAACGGAGCCGGGTGGCTAGGCCACAGCTGGTCCTTGGGCACTGGGCAGGGACAGTTCGAGATCCTCAGAGGCCCCAGGGCGCAGAGGCCGGTGGGCGGGGAATTGGGGCACCTCGTAGATGTGAGGCCGGAGTGTGTGTTGTCTATGAGCTAGGAGGGCGGCAAGTAGATGGTCCCCAGGCGGGGGCGCTGCAAGGCGGCTGGTAGACTGGGCTCATGGCTGCAGCAGATCACCACCAGATGTCCTCACTCACTGCTGACCAACCACTCAGCAGGAGCAAGAACACACACACACACAAACACACACACACACACACACACACACCCCAGAACCAGAAAGCCAAGCCCAGCCTTTCCTCCAGAAATGTCCCCTCCAGCACCCTCTGCTGGCAGAGTTTAGCATCTCCCTGTAAAGAAGGCAATGCTCAGCCGAAACCGGTTTGGCTGAGTGGATAGAGCACATGTGTCAAACACAAGGCCCGCGGGCCAAATCCGTCCCGCCGGGCCTTGCAATGTGGCCCGCACCGCGCTGTCATCACTGCACTCCGCTGTGTTTCCATCACAATGACAGTTTATGACTGTTCAGTAAACCATTCAGCCCGTGATTTAGGCTGGATTTTAGATTTTGGCCCCTTCTCTGATTGAGTTTGACACCCCTAGGATAGAGCATCAGCCTGAGGACTGAAAGGTCCTGGGTTCGATTCCGGTCAAGGGCATGTACATTGGTTGCGGGCACATCCCCAGTGGGGGGTGTGCAAGAGGCAGCTGATGGATGATTCTCTCTCATCGATGTTTCTAACTCTCTATCCTTCTCTCTATCCTTCTCTCTTCCTCTCTGTAAAAAAATCAATAAAATATATTTTAAAAAAATAAAAAGAAGAAGAAGAAGGCAAGGCTCAGAGTTTGTTATCCTAGGCAGGCACTAAAGGGTGAATTTGGAGTTGAGGGGCAATAAATTGACAACTGGAACAGCAAACCTGAGAAAGTCGTGGCCAATGGGAAGACCGGAGGGACAAAAGGCCCATTAGAGGAGTTTTGTTGGGCAAAACCCTTAGGCCCCACCGTGCTCAGTCCTGGTGGGGAGCAGCCCCGGGGGCGTGGCCTCAGCAGGAAGGCTGCAGCAGAACCTACAGGGTCTCCTGGAGAGAAATCTGAGCAGCACACCTCCATGGACACCTAGATGCCAATGGAGGGTTTAGCAGAGCAGTTGTGACAATAATACACAGTGAGGCAAAAGTAGGCTTACAGTTGTTCATATGGAAAATAACACAATAATTAATGAATAATATTACAAGAATAAACTCTGTTTCACATACTCACAACTGCAAACCTACTTTTGCCCACCCTGTATTCATTCAGCCAACAAATACTTATAGTTCATCCACTATGTACCAGGCTCATAGAATAATATTTAATACTCGAGGCCTGGTGCACGAAATTCATACATTTGGGGCGGGGGATCCCTCTGCCTGGCCTGCGCCTTCTCACAGTCTGGGAGCCCTCGGGGGATGTCCAACTATCAGCCTGGGCCCGCTCCCCATGGGATGTTAGACATCCTTAGTGCTGCTGCCGTGGAGGTGGGAGAGGCTCCCGCCACCACCACTGCAGTTGCCAGCCATGATCCCGGCTTCTGGCTGAGCAGTGCTCCCTCTGTGGGAGCACACTGACCACCAGGGGGCAGCTCCAGCATTGAGCATCTGCCCCCTGGTGGTCAGTGCATGTCATAGCGAGCGGTTGAGTGTCCTTTGCATTTCATTTTATTATGCTTTGATTGGTTGAATAGACCAGCGTTTTTCAACCGCTGTTCCGCGGCACAGATGTTGCCTGGTGTGCCGTAGGTGCAGACAAGACAAGAATTTTATAATTTTTTACTATTTTGTTTACTTAATATTTCATAATAAAGTAATTATAAAATACTTTCTTTGTGTTTATTTGATTCCTATTCAAGAGAATTACTTTATATATAGTAAATATAGGCACAGAGTTAAATTTTTTTAACATTTTCTAATGGTGGTGTGCCTCGTGATTTTTTTCATGAAACAAGTGTGCCTTTGCCCAAAAAAGGTTGAAAAACACTGGAATAGACAACCAGATACTTAGCATATTAGGCACTTATTATATAGGATTTAATATTTAATACTCATGCAGTCCTCATGAATCTGAAAGTCTGCAATGGGGACTCAGCATTAATCAGACAGTCGCCCTAATAATATGTAGCACAAATAAGTGTTAAAAAAGGTGCTTGGACTTACAGGGGCTGGGGGAACCTGACTCAATCAGTAAGGGAGGGCTTCCCTGAGAAGTGTCCTCAGACCTGAGATATGAAAAATGATTGGATATAAGCTAGATGAAATAGGGGGTGGAACAGCATTCGAGTCAGGAAAAAAGCATGTGCAAAAGGCTGTGGTAGTGAAGACCATGTGTGAGAGAGGAAACAAGGGGAGCCGAAGGCTGTCAGAGGGGGCGGTAGAGGTGGACAGGGGCAGACAGGAGAGCAGGAGGCTCATACGGGCCTTGGGGTCTCTGCTGCTCCACTGAAGGGACAAGTCTGGAGACGGCAGGGAAGAGTGGCCCTAGCGGAGCATGTTGAGGCCGGAATACGGGAGCCTTGGACAACCGTTTAACTTTCATCTGAGAGAGGCGGCTGCCTTGGTCCTAGGCAGGAGGGATTCATATTAGTCACCATCTCAGCACAAGAGATGCTGGGGACCCAAATAGGAAGCGCACAGGAGCCTCGACCTCCAGGTTTCCTAGCCCGTTGGGAGGGACAGCCAGTCGGAAGCTAATGAGGTAAGAACTAGGAAAATGCCAGGTAGTATGTTTGGACCCAGATCCTGATGCTTTGCTAGCGGCAGGAGCAGTTTGTTGTTTGTTTGTTTGTTTTTAATATATTTTTTTTAGTTATTTATTTTATTTATTTATTTATTTATTTTTTACAGAGAGGAAGGGAGAGGAATAGAGAATTAGAAGCATTGATGAGAGAGAAACATCGACCAGCTTCCTCCTGCACAACCCTTACTGGGGGTAGAGGAACCCATGTACGTGCCCACAACCCATGTACATGCCCTTGACCGAAATCGAACCTGGGACCTTTCAGTCCGCAGGCCAAAGCTCTATCCATTGAGCCAAACCGGTTTTGGCAGTAGGAGCAGTTTTGACATAACTTAAAATGTTGAACTACGCAGGCAGTAACATTTGTTTGGATGAATACATTGCCAAGGAATCATGTTGCGAGTAACAAAGAAAACTGTCAAAATTGGCCCAGGGCAAAATTAGATGCTATACTAAGTCAATCCCCAGCCCCCGCCCCCGCCCCCGCCCCCCAATAATGTTGTACAACAAACAACCCCAAAGCGCGGTGGTTTCCAGCTTTGGGCATTTCTGTTTCTCTTTCACGGGCCTGTGGTATGGGCTGGCGGAGGCTCTGCTGGGAGCAGCAGGCTTAGTTCCAGTCTGTGGATTGGTATTTTTGTGTGCTCGGGCTGCCATAACGAACACCACAGATTCAGTGGCTTCAACAACAGAAATATATTTTCTCACAATTCTGGAGGTTAGAAGTCTAAGATCAAGTGTTGGCAAGGTTGGCTGCTTCTGCTGCTTCTCTCCCTGGCTCGCTGCTCACATGGTCCTTGCGCTGTGTGTGCGTATCGCTGGTGTCTCGCTGGATCCAGATTTCCTCTTCTCACAAGGACACCCGTCAGAGAGGGCTAGGACTTTCCCTCATGACCTCATTTTAACTTCATCACCGCTTTAAAGGTCCTATCTTCAAACAGAGTCACATTCTGAAGGATTAGGGATGGACTTCAACACATGAATTTGTAGGGGCCACATTTCAGCCCATCACAGTTGGGTTGAGGGTTATTCCATTCATTTCCTTGTTCTGGGACCGGCAGGCATCCAGGGCACGTTCTTCTCCTGATAGGAGTCAGAGGCTCCTGAGGGGGCAGAGAGACAGTGGGGACACATGATGCTCTTTTTAAAAATATTTTTTAAAATTTTATTTTTATTGATTTTTTACAGAGAGCAAGGAAGAGGGATAGAGAGTTAGAAGCATTGATGAGAGAGAAACATCCATCAGCCGCCTCCTGCACATCCCCTACCGGGGATGTGCCTGCAACCAAGGTACATGCCCTTGACAGGAATCGAACCCGGGACCTTTCAGTCCGCAGGTCGACGCTCTATCCACTGAGCCAAACCGATTTCAGCTTAAAAATATTTTTAATGATTTCAGAAAGGAAAGGAGAGGAAGAGAGAGATAGAAACATCAATGATGAGAGAGAATCACTGATTGGCTGCCTCCTGCATCCCCCCCTATTGGGGATGGAGCCTGCAACCTGGGCATGTGCCCTTAACCAGAATCGAACCTGGGACCTTTCAGTCCACAGGCTGACACTCTATCCACTGAGCCAGACCAGCTAGGGTGACATGACTCTCTTAAAGCCCAGCCTCAGAACTGGCACACAGAACCAGCACCACATTCTACGGGCCAAGGCAAGTGTCATGGTGTTCCGTGACGGTTGGTACAAACCACCCCAAAACTACAGGCATAAAACAACCATTACAGCCAAAACCGGTTTGGCTCAGTGGATAGAGCATCAGCCTACGGACTGAAAGGTCCCGGGTTCGATTCCGGGCAAGGGCGCGTACCTGGGTTGCGGGCACATCCCCAGAGGCAGCTGATCGATGATTCTCTCTCATCGATGTTTCTAACTCTCTATCCCTCTCCTTTACTTTCTGTAAAAAAAAAAAAATCAATAAAATATATATTTTTAAAAATCCATTACATTATGCCTACCAATTCTGTAGGTCGGGAATTCAGGCAGAGCATGATGGGAACTGCTTGCTTCTGCTCTAGAATGCCTGGAGCCTCAGCTGGAAACGCTCAAAGGCTGGGCCACAGCCTTCCGGAGCGTTCCAAAGCACACCTCTGGTGGCTGATGCTGGCTGTCAGCTGGGACCTCATGTGGGGCTGCCGACCAGAACACCTCTCTGCAGCACCCTCAGGTGGTCGTTCTGTGCGGGCCAGTGGGGCTCCCTCAAAGCGGGTGGGTTGGCTCCGAGAGAGCCAGAGGGGAGTGTATTGCATTAGTTATGACCTGGCCTCAGAAGACACGCAGCGTCACTTCTGCTAAACTCAGAGTTCCACTCAGAGGCAAGAGGGAGAGCACAGAGACCTCCCCACTTGATGGGCAAACATCCAGGCCACAGTATAAGATGTGAGGTGCTTATGACAGGGAAGTATTGCGGTCATCTTTGGAAAATATAGGCTGCCGCCCACAGGCAAGCCCAACATCGATGGGCAAAAAAATGTCCTCCATCCAAGTGCAGATGGAGAGTGAGTGGGGGGGTTAAGGCAGAATGATGAGCGAAGAATACAGCCTACCACAGAGGTAGAGAAATAACCAACACAAAATCACGTCGGCAGACACTGAAACTGGCCGTGTTAAATTGGAAATGGGCTAAAAGTCAAACAGAATAAAAAGTTGACATTTAGATGATCAAATGTGACCTTAAAAAAAATTGGACCAATTGAAGGTCATGAACGCCGTAGATGACGCACAATGGCAGGAAACCGGTGAAATCGGCTGTGAACTAGAAATGACCGAGGAAAGAGTGAGACGGTCCCAGTGGCACTTACGCCACGAAACCATGTGACTGTCATGAAAACATCACTTGGTAAGATTACATTTAAAAGAGGAAACGTGAAGAGGCGGTGGGGAAGAGGAGGTGGGAGCCTCCTCGTGGGCTCCTGGCAGTGCTGATCCCGTCTGCTCCGAGGCGGGCACCGCCTAGCCCACAGGACATCAATGCAAGACTGAATAAGAAAAAGTTCCTTCCTTCTAAGCCATGGCCGATCAGTTATACAGAAATTCCACTTTGGGAACCAGTCTTCAGGAAAGCCTGGATGAGCTCATACAGTCTCAACAGGTCACTCCCCAACTTGCCCTTCAAGTTCTACTTCGGTTTGATAAGGCTATAAATTCAGCATTGGCCGAAACCGGTTTGGCTCAGTGGTAGAGCGTCGGTCTGCGGACTGAAAGGTCCCAGGTTCGATTCTGGTCAAGGGCATGTACCTTGGTTGCGGGCACATCCCCGGTAGGGGGTGTGCAAGAGGCAGCTGGTCGATGTTTCTCTCTCATCGACGTTTCTCTCTCCCTCTCCCTTCCTCTCTGTAAAAAAACAATAAAATATATATTTAAAAAAAAATTCAGCATTGGCTCAAAGGGTCAGGAACAGAGTCAATTTCAGGATACCGGCTCCAATACTACAGAATGAATAGAAAAATGGCTCTTTTATGCCATCTTCTGTTATTATTCATCACTTTTTAAAGAGTAGCATGGAAGAGACTTCATTCTAGCATGAAATGACTGCAGAAACGACTACACTGTGCTATGCCATCAGAGAATCCAGTAGCAAGATGCTTGTAACTCTGTAGCCTCTTACATTACCCATATTCTGCAGCATGAAGAAACAGACTTTTTTTTTAATGACAAATCAAATGTTGTTGCCTTCCTAATAATATTCTTTAATAAATTCATTTTAAAGCTCAAAAATAGAATAAAATAAGAAACATTAGAAAGATTTTAACTTTGGCATAAAATAACTGATCAAAGAAATTGTCTTCATGCAGATTGCTCAAGAAAAATCTGTCTTGATGTAATAGAACAGTGTGATTCTGATAAAAATTACTGGGTTCAAAACCCAGTCAAAATAGTCTTTTGGTAAACACATCTACGAGGTCAAAACATTTGGGTCAAAATATCTTGAATATTAGAATTTTCTGTAAAAATAAGAGGAAGAAATTCCAAAGACAGATGAGGAACTCAAAGGTATTTATATGTATGAGAGATAAAGGGTTGATTTCCCTAATATGTGTGTAAAAAACAACAAACTCCACATGACAAATCAGTAAGAAAAAACAACAACACAGGAATGCAGCCCAGTGGGCATGGCTCAGTGGTTGAGCATTGACCTTTGAACCAGGGGGTCATGGTTTGATTCCTGTCAGGACTCATGCCCTGGTTTCTGGCTCAATCCCCAATGTGGGGGCTGCAGGAGGCAGCCAATCAATGATTCTCTCTCATCATTGGTGTTTCTATCTCTCCCCCCTTCTCCCTTCCTTTCTGCAATATATATATTTATATTAGGAATGCAGTAGAAAATGAGCAAAAGTCATGATCAGGGAAATTACAGAAAAAACACTAACAAACAAACTAACAAAAACCAAATGACCTAAGTTGTTTTTTTTTTTTTTTTTTTAATATATTTTATTGATTTTGTACAGAGAGGAAGGAAGAGAGATAGAGAGTTAGAAACATTGATGAGAGAGAGTCATCGATCAGCTGCCTCTTGCACACCCCCTACTGGGGATATGCCCGCAACCAAGGTACATGCCCTTGACCGGAATCGAACCCGGGACCCTTCAGTCCCCAAGCCGATGCTCTATCCATTGAGCCAAACCGGTTTCGGCAAACCTAAGTTTTTTTTAATAAAAAGTTCAAATGTACAGAAAAGAATTGTTTAACAAACCTTATGTTTCTCCCCAGTGTCCACAATTATCTGCTCATGGCCCACTCATTTTCCTACCCAACCTCTGAATAATTTAAATAAATCCCAAGTGTCAATCATTTCATCTATATTGTCTCTAAATAATAAGGACTATTTAAATACATATAAACAAAATATTATTAATATACATAACAGTCTTAATCTAACATCAGATATCCAGTCAGTTTATAAATTCCCCTAATTGCCTCATAAAAGTTTCATTGATTTGAATTTGCTTGGAATGAGGATCTAAATATTGCAGTTGGCTCGTCTGAATCTTTGTCTAGTTTTGATATTAGGGTAATTTCCTTTCTTCCTCTTTTATTTTCTGGAAGATATTGGGTAGAAATAGTGTTAATTCTTCTTTAACTATTTGGTAGAATTCCCCAGTGAAATAATCTGGGGCTGGAGAGTGTTTTGAGTGAGAGTTTTTAAATTACAAATTCAATTTCCTTATTTGTTGTAAGGCTATTTAAATTATCTATTTATTTCATATTGGGTGAATATGGTAGCTTGTGTCTTTCAAGTAATTGATCCATTTACATTGTATTTACTGCTAAAAATTTCCCTCTGAGCACTGCTTTTACTGAATCCCATAAGTTTTGGTATGCCGTCTTTTCATTTGTCTCTAAGAATTTTCTAATTTCTTTTGTGATTTCTTCATTGACTAATTGGTTCTTTAACAGTGTATTGTTTGATTTCTACATATTTGTGAATTTCCCAGTTTTCCCTTTGTTGTTGATTTCTAGCTTTATTCCATGGTGATAAAAAAAGATACATGATTTCAATCTTTTAAATTTATTGAGACTTGTTTTGAAGTGTACCATACAGTCTATGCTGGAGAAAATTTCATATGCACTAGACAATGTGTATTCTGATGCTGGTGGTGGACAGTCCATATCTGTCTGTCAGGTCCAATTGGTTTATAGTAATGCTTAAGTCTGCTATTTCTTCTCACTTATTTTGTGCATACTTTAAAGATATTTTCTTTTCAAAAAAAATATATTTTATTGATGTTTAACAGAGAGGAAGGGAGAGAGATAGTTAGAAACTATCGTGCCCGCAACCAAGGTACATGCCTTTGACCGGAATCGAACCTGGGACCTTTCAGTCCGCAGGCCGATACTCTATCCACTGAGCTAAACCGGTTTCAGCTAAAGATATTTTCTTTATAGTCATCATGGGGATTACAGTTAACACCTGAAATTTATAACAATCTAGTTTGAATTCATGCCAATTTAGCCTCAGTAATATACAAAAACTGCTTCATACCTCCTTCTTTGTATTCTCTTTGTCAAAAATTATATATTCATACATTGTGCCCATTAACATAGATTTACATTTTTAAAAAAATATATATTTTATTGATTTTAGAGATGAAGGGAGAGAAACAGAGAGATAGAAACATCAATGATGAGAGAGAATCATTGATCGGCTGCCTCCTGCACACCCAACACTGGGGATTGAGCCCACACCCTGGTCATATGCCCTGACTGGGAATTGAACTGTGATCTCCTGGTTCATAGGTCAATGCTCAACCATTGAACCATGCCAGCCTGGCAGATTTGTAACATTTTTTATGCATTTGTATTTTAAATCATGTAGGGAATAAAGAGTTACAAACTGAAAATACAGTAATACTCCTTTTATAGTTACCTGTGCAGTTACCTAAATCAGAGTTCTTTATTACTTCATGTATCTCCAAATTTCACTGATTTCTGTTCTTATCTTTACATCTGTCCTCCTTCTGCTTGCTTTGAGCTTACTTTGCTTTGCTTCCTTCCTCTACTCCCCATAGGCCTTGAGGTGGAAGCTTATAATATTGTTTTAGGGGTTTTATTCTTTTGTGATGTATACATTTCTTGCACAAATTTCCCTCTCAGCACTATATCCATGTCCCACAATATTTGATATGTTGTATTCTAATTTTATTCAATTCAATGAATTTTTAAAAATTTCCCTTAGGACTTACTTTTTGACCCATGAATTATTTAGAAATGTGTTGTTTAGTTTCCTAGTATTTGGAGATTTCCCGTTATATTTCTGTTATTAATTTCTAGTTTGATTCCATTGTGGTCAAAGAACATACTTTGTATGATTTAAATCCTTTTAAATTTATCGAGTTTTCTTTTACAGCCCAGAATTAGATTCATCTTGGTATATACTTAGTGGGCATTTGGAAAGAATGTGTTGAATGTTTGATAAATGTTAATTGGATCCTGTTTGTTGGTGGTGTTTTGAGTTCTATGTTGTTGGTGATTTTTCTGTTTAACTGTTCCTATTAAGTGTTGAGAGAGGAGTATTAATTGTCGATTTGCCTGTTTCTCTTTTTAGTTTCATCAGTTTTTGCTGCTTTCTTTTGATTGGTGATTGCATGAAATAAATATCTTTTCTTATCCTTTTTCTTTCAATCTTTTAATATTTAAATTAAGTATCTTATGGATGGCATATAGTTTTAAAAATCATTCTACCAACATCTGTCTTTTAATACACATATTTATACCATTATATTTAATATAATTATTGATAAGTTAAGACATATCTCCCAATTTTTAAAAAATATATATTTTTATTGATTTCAGAGAGGAAGGGAGAGGGAGAAATAGAAACATCAATGATGAGAGAATCATTGATCAGCCGCTTCCTGAACATCCCACACTGGAGACTGAGCTTGCAACCCGGGCATGTGTTCTGACTGGGAATTGAACCTTGACCTCCTGGTTCAACCACTGAGCCACACTGGCTGGGCTCCCATTTTTTTTGGTTTGTTTTCTGTGTGTTCTCTCTGTTATTCATTTCGCTGTCTTTATTTTTTTTCTGGCTTCCCGATGATTATTTGATATTTATTTTTTAGAATTTAAATGATCTATAATGTTATTTTTTTAAATAAAGATTTAAAAATGGATTTTTAGAGAGAGGAGAAGAGAGAGGGTGAGAGAGAAACATCAATGTGAGAATGAAACATCTATTGGCTGCTTCCTGCCTGCACCCCACCAGGGATTGAGCTGGCAACCCAGTCAAATGCCCTGACTAGGAATGGAACCAACAACCCTTTGGTGCATGTGACAATGCCCAACCAACTGAGCTATGCTGAGCTGGACAATAGAGATTTTTTCTAGCGTCTCTGTATAGCTTTTGTAGTGGTTGCTGTAGCTGCTATATCTATCTATCTATCTATCTATCAATATATGTATCACAGTTTACTCGTGTCATCAGTTTCCTAATTTGAGTGAAACATAGCAATCTTGTCTTCCTTTAGGTTTCTTTATCCACTTTTGTATTGCCAGGTATGGGTGGAACTCCAGGCTCCCGGTGTGGTTTCTGCTGACATTGTGGGAGGGGGTGTGGCAGGGTAGGGCTCATTAATGGCCAGCAGGGATGAAAGCTTTGGCCTTCTTTCACAACACCCTACATTGATGGGCTAGTTGAATACTTTGAACCATGAGGCTGGAAATCTAGGCTCCCCACTTGGCCTCTGCTGATATGGATGGGGCCATAGTTTTTTCTGTGGTGTTTGGCTGACGTAGAGCTGTTATTGTCTAAAAAATTTCTGTCCTGCTAGGTTGTTCCTTTCCTAATCCTTTGCCTACAGAGAATGGGCTTTTGTTGGGACTGTTTTTTCTTTTCTGTGCCCATTTGCTTTTTGGACAGTCAGCTCCAATTCTGGGATCTCTGAGGCAGACAAAAACCCACTTGTCCAAGGGCACCCAGCTACCCCAGGCAGTCTAGTTGCAGAGTCTTGTTCTAACCCTACACTTGCCTGTTGCTCCTCTGTCCCCAGCTGCCCTACCAAGAGGAGCTGAGCACCACTAAGATTGTGCATCTACTGCAGTGGTCAGCCAAAGAGCACATGGCCACTCCCCTGGGAAGGCCACACGCCCTCCACAAAGCCCATGGAGCCACTGGAGGAGTTTGTTTTCCAGGGGCCTAGGGGGCTTAGCACAAAGCCTAGGCGAGACTGATGTGCCTAAAAGGGTTGGCCAAGCAGCTGCAGTGGGATGTTCCACCACACACATTGCCGGGGGTCTTGCCCCAGCATTACAAAGGGTTCCAGCAATCTGGAGAAAGGAGCTGGGCGGAGGCTCAATAAGGAGTCCAAAGACGAAAGAGTTTTGAAAGGCACTGGGGGTCAGAGGAGCTTCAGCTAAAGGAGCTAAAGACTCCCCCTTGATTCAGGACCTAGTGCTTTTCATTAACACGAATTGTCCTAAGGCCAGGTGGATATAATACACTTCAAAGGGTAGGGTTTACAGAAGCATTGTCAGATTGGGGAATAGCCTACAGCTGTTCAGGTGTTTGGCCAACAGGAGGCAATAACATGTAGATTAAGATGCCTGAGCTGTAGGGCAGCAAGCAATCCTATTCAGGTTTGGGGGAAGTGCCTTTCCAGGCCTTCCAACAGGTAATTACATATGTGGCTCAGCACTTGTTGAGCCCCCCAAGTCTCATCAACCTTTTGATGAAACTCTTGTAATTATGACATGCTGGAATTGGTTCCCGGCAATACATGGTTTGTCAATAAGGGCCTTGACATTATTTTTATTTATTGTTATTATTTTTACAATATAATAGGTCAGGGCAGTTTTTTCCTAGGCAACTACATTATATTTATATTCTTTCTTTATTTTATTTTCAGAAGACTTTTTTTCTTACTTTATGTACACTTTCTCAATACCTTAGTGTTTTGTTTTTTGTCCATGGGTCATGCATATAGGCATACAAGTTCTTTGGTTGATTTCTTCCCTCCCACCCCTGCCTTCAGTACTTTAGTGTTTTAGTAATGGCTTCCCCAAAACTTAAGATTGACTTTATAGAAAGACCATTTAAATTTCATAAGGCTCTTTCTCATGGAATTATTCAAGCTACTTATTCATGTGTGAATCTACTGAAATGGAATGGTTTAAATAATTAAGGAGGGAATTAATACTCCATATACCCAAAATTCTAATATTAGTGCATGGATAGTTATTAAAAATCAAAGAAGACAAATTTATAGAGATCATATGAATTAATTTCTATCCTCTTTATATTAAGAAAAAGTTCTTTTTATTTTTGCCTGGTGACAAAGGCTGTGGTGGTAGAGAGAGAAAAATGCAGAACAGGACATTATGAATGAATCTGATCATGATATAAGGCCTGATTTTTCTGCATGACTTGTTAATTTTTAAAAATTGCACAAAAATGCATACAATCATTATTTTAAACTTTTATAGAATTCAGAAGCATGCAAAGAAGTCAAAGTTAACTTTCAACCCTTGCCTTGCTAAAAGATATTTAAAAAAACCCATTTATAGCCCTGACGGGTCTGGCTCAGTGGATAGTGTCGGCCTGCAGACTGAAGGGTCCCAGGTTCTAATCCAGTCAAGGGCATGTACCTTGGCTGTGGGCACACCCCCAGTTGGTGTGTGTATGTGTGTGTGTGTGTGTGTGTGTGTGTGCACGCGCGCGCACGCAGGAGGCAGCTGATGGATGTTTCTAACTCTCTATCCTTCTCTCTTCTATCTGTAAAAAAAAAAAATCAATAAAATGTAAATTTAAAAAATCCCAAAAACATTTATAGCCCTAGCTGGTTTGGCTCAGTTGATAGAACATGGGCCTGTGGACTGAAGAGTCCCTAATTCAATTCCGGTCAAGGGCATGTACCTCGGTCAGGACTCGTGCAGGAAGCGGCCAATTGATTTGTTTCTCTCACATCGATATTTCTCTGTCTTCCCCTGAGCTCCGGGAGAACCTCCGAATTCGGAGCCCAAGGGTTGGAAGTGCAGACGTCCTTCTGGTGAGCAGGAAGGCCTGACACCAGGCAGGAGACAGGCCTGCAGGGAGGCCTCGTCTTGGGGTGGGAGTGGCTTTCAGGTCGCATTCCTCCACCAGGGGGCGATCAAGCCCGCTCCTGTAAGCGGGAGGGTCGGAGCGCTGAGGCAGGTCCCGCCCCCAGGCCCGCCGGGCAGCTGGAGGCCCTCCGGCTTTCCCAGACCTCTCCCCAACCCGACCTCAGGGTCTCAGCAGCGTGGAATTTCGTAAGGTGCACCTCCTCCCTCCTCCTGGGAGCCCGCCTATTAGCGGGGCCATCACTGCAGGCCCCTCCAACATCCAGTCCTCTGCTGGGGTTCTCTCATTCAGTCTTGAGCACCACCGCCTAAGGAGTCCTGCCATCATACCCATTTCACAGAGGGTAAGTTGGGGTACAACGGTTGGTAACTTGCCCAAAAATCAGGAATGGTGACCCAAGATACACACCTGGCCTATCCTCCAAACTGGAGCGTTAACCAAACCATGTCTTCTTTTTGACTCTGCTCCTCCAGAACTTTCTTCCCATGGCAGCCGAGAGGCTTTGGGGGCCCTGGCAACCTGTCTCCGGCTGCACTCAGGATCAAGTTCAGTGCCCTCTCCCCACTTCTCAATGCGACACACCAACTCCCCTTCAGCTGGAAGGAAACAGTTCATTCTGGGCATTTGCTGCTTCATCAGGACCACTCGCCCCTGTCCCCTCCCCCTCTTAGTTAATCTGCAGTGTTCAGGCCCCGGCCTCTGGGTCACCCCTCGGGAGCCTAACTCCCTGACTCCTAGATATGCTCAGGCCCCGTAGGAAATGCTGTCTAACCAGTCGTTATGAGCCTCTTGGGTAGTACTGGCCTCAGGCATGTAACTGTCATGGCACCATTATTTCAAAAACTCAAACCACCCTTGATTCCTCCTGCTCCAGAGCTCTCTCTAAAACAGCTGATCTTGTGATAGCTACCTTTCACGTTACCTCAAGTCTGACCCCTTCTTATCTCCTTCCGCACTAGGTCCGCCTGGCCATGCTTCCTCATGGCCATGTCCACCTCTGCAGCAGCTGTCGTCGTGTGTGTCTGTCTCCCGGACCAGAAGGAAAGCCCCACAGGCAAGGGCCTTGTTCGCTACAGAATCCCCAGCGTCTGAGACTGTTTCTCCCACTAGAATGCCAGCTCCTGGGGGCAGGAACTGCCTGTTCTGTTTACATATAACCCGTGCCCAGCACCCAGCAAGTGCTCAATAAAACCCATCGATGCACAGGTGGAGACTCGGGCCCAGGGGGAGAAAGCAGCGTGTCCAAGGTCCTCCCGGGGGCAGCACAGCGCCAGTACCCAGCTCTCCTCCGGCCTGTCGGGCAAGCAGTCCCTTCTTTCCGTCCCAGAACACACAAGAGCCCAGGCCCTTTAGTTCAATAATCAACACAGTTTATTACTCCACTTTCACCTTCACACAGACTATTTCAAAGAGCTGGAACAAGTGGGGGGTGGGAGGTGGGAAAGGGATGGGTGCCTCTCGGGAGCCAGGACCCCCGGTTGGCTTCCTCGGACCAGGGCAGGGAGGGAGCATCAGGCTGTTCAATCTCTGGGCACCAGCTCTCCACGTGCACACGCACAGCAAGCCAGCAGCTCCTCACACATAAATACAGACACGCTTAACAAAAATAGTATATCATCTGCACAAGGAATAAAAACTAGTCTCGAATATGTACAGCAAAGAGCCTGGGGGGTGGGGGCAGGGCTGCTAGGCCAGGATCCCCAGGGAGGAGACAGACTATGGGTAGAGCAGAGGAGAGAGGGAGGCCTGAAGGGCTCCTGGCCAGGCCACTCTGACCTGGCAGCCCGGCTGCCTAGGCTGAGTGGGGGTGGAGCACAAATCTGGCCAGGCAGGACCAGCCCCTCCAGGCAGCCCTACTCCCACCCTGCACACAGGCTCTCCTTCCTGCCCTGCCTGCCTGAGGTAGGGAAGACCCTAGGGCTTCCAAAGCTACTGCCTGTAGCTCCCCTTCACCTCTGGGCCGAGGCCCCTGAACCCCCTGGGCAGCAATCCAAAGCAAAGATGCCACAAGGATGATCTCCTTGCAGGAAGTGAGGCAGCTGAGGCCATAAACAGCTCTGGGGCACCTGTCTTGGGCGCAGTTGGTCCCTCAGTCACGGTCATGGGAGCCAGGGGAGGGAAGGGGGAGGGAAGGGAAGCTGGGGCGGTGTTGAACTGCAAGGGACACCCAGGCTTTGGGGATGGGGTGCTTCCTGCAGCTACAGCCCCTCCTCCTGGGTTAGGCTGGCCTCTAGCCAGACACCTCCAGAGGACACTGGGGCTGGGTGGGAGGGGGAGACTTTGGTCAGGCCAGAGTTGGGGAGGGGGTCCTGGTCCTTGTTTCTTTATCCCAAGCAGCCTGAATCCCTAATTAGTCAGAACTGGCCCCTAAGCGGCCACTGGAGGGTAGGAATGAACAAAAGGGGAGCCCAGGTCCTAGAGGATAGGGTGGGGGATAAGAAATGATCAATTCTGAGGCCACAAACATGAAAACGAAGGCAATCTAGTCTTTCTAGGAAAAAGGGTCAGAAAACTTCCGAGCTCCCTGGCAGGAAAGCATTCTAGGGGAGGCCAAGGGGTAAGGAGGTCCACCAATCAGGTTGGGCCCTTCCAGCCGTCAGCCATGAGCTCCCACACGCCTGCCGGCTTCCATGGAGCAGGTGTTGGGGACACTTTGTGGGTGTTGAGGCCAGGAGAACTGAGGTGTGGGGGAAGGCAGCTCTCACAGAAGCATAGTAAATTCTAGAAAACTAACTGTGGGGACCAGATCTAGGCCCCACCCTGTGATGTGTAGGTGGTCGCGAGCTGAATGTAGTGGTTCTCCTGGTGGCCATGTGGCTGAGAGGAGGGACGTGGTGGGGGAGGGACGGGTGTGGTGGGAGGGTGAGTGGGTGGTCAGTGTCTGGTCATTTCCGACTGAAGAGAGAGCCCAGCAGAACCACGCCAGCCACAGTCATGCCCGTCAGGAACCAGCGGTTGAAGCGTTCCTGGCCCTTCCGGCTCTCGGCGGCTGCGTTGTTCCCGTAGAGTTCCACAAAAGTGTCCTGCAGGGGGAGAGAAGAGGAGGAAAGGTGCTATTTGAATCCTTACACAGCAATGTGAGCGGGTAGGAGAAGGGGGCCATCTTCATGCGATGGCCTTCATTTGAAAAACTGCTGTCATCCGTGCCCGCTCTGGGCCTGATAAAGGGTGAAGACCCTCCCTCCTCCTTGACCTCCAGTTGGAAATGACCAACCCACTTTATGGCTGAGAACGTGGGTGTGAAGGAGGAAAAGAGCTTTGCTCCAGGTCAGACAGCTAGGGAACGGTTCTCTGGAACCTGAGGTGGGAAAGAGATGGGCAGGGGCAGGAAATGACGGGAGGCCATTGCTGGAGCAGATGCAGAAGGAAGGGAGAGGAGAGATGAGGGTGCAGGATGAGCGAGAGCTGGACCACGTGTGCTCTGGAAGCCCCCGGGAAGCTGGAGTAGAGTCTGAGTGAGGGCAGGGTGATGGGGAGAGGGAGGGAGAGAAAAGGGAAGTGATTCCTGGCAGAGGGTGCCTGGGCTTTACCAGAGGCTCCCTCTTCCTCTGCCCGGGAGGGGGGGGGCTGAGCAGGCAGCGCAGAGACAACCACTCAGGCCGGGGTGGCCTAGGAGCTCCCGCGTTCCCCACCCAGCGGCTCAGGACTCTGCCTCCAGGAGGTGAGCGGAGCTGGTCAGGAGGGAAGCGCAGATGTGGGAGGGAGGGGCTTTGGGTGGAATTACCCAGCCAGAGGCCTGTGGGGCAGGGAAAGGGAATCTAGAGTACCCTCTAATGAGAAGCTTCCCACCCCATTTGTCCTTTAATCCTCCCAACAATGCACCTAGCACGTAGTTGGTAGCTGATAAACACGTGAGAACAAAAAGGCAGGCGGTCCCTCCCCGTTTACAGACCAGGGAGTTGGCCTCTGAGGGCGGAGGGACTCCCAGGCCACCCAGCTTTGTCAGCGGTGGGACCAAAACCCAAGCCTAGCGTCCGGCACCTCGAAGTCAATGCACGGAGTGGGGCGAGGGAGGGGATGAAATGAATTGCTGGCTGGTTCCAGAGCCAGGGTTCTCGCCTCCACCAAGAGCTCACCCCTCAGGCCACATTTCCACCTGGTCCCACTGGCTGAGGGGGGTCTGCGCCTCAGACGCCTCGCCTCAGACGGGGCCTGCATCTCCAGGTGGCCCCAGGTCCCGGCCAGCCAGTGTGCTCTCTGATGCTAACTGGCCCCACTGCTGGTCTTGATAACTCCCCCCAGCCCATGTTCCACGCAAAGATTTTTTTAAAATTTATTTTTTATTGACTTTTTACAGAGAGAAAGAGAGGGATAGAGAGAAACATCAATGAGAGAGAAACATCGATCAGCCACCTCCTGCACACCACATGAGCCTGCAACCAAGGCACAAGTCCCCGACCGGAATCGAACCTGGGACACGTCAGTCCGAAGGCAGAGGCTCTACTCACTGAGCCAGACCGTTTTCGGCGACGCAAAGATTTTAAAAAACAGGTCAATAGTACGCCTGTGCTTCCAGTCCTCCAACAGCTCCTCTCTGCACCATGTCTGTTCCTATCCCTGATATCCTAGCAAGTGCCATGTGCACTGAGCTGCCAACTGGACTGAAAGAATCCTCAACATGTATTCCGTCATGAGGAAGGCAGCAATGACACATAAGCCACAGCTCTTCCCAGAAAGCTTACCCTTCTGCTGGGAAAAGCCCCTTTCAGACCACGTCACTACAAGCTCTCAACCTTTCCAAGACTTCAGACTGTACCTGGAATTAAGTCCTTATCACAACCAGCAAGGTTTAGCGGGCCCCGCCCCACTGCACACTCCGCACGTAGCACAGCTCCTTGCTGCCTGGAGCATCGCCTGCCTCACAGGAGCTCCTCTCTGCACTCCCGCCTCTGCTCAAATGTCACTCCTCAGAGGCCTTCCCTGGCCGCCGGGCCTGACCCGGTATCCGCCCCCTCTCTCCCACCTATCGCCTGACCTTGCTTTTCTTTTTTCTTCTCGGGCACTTTTCAAAACCAGATTCTACACTTTGTTTTGATCTCCTGCGCTAGACGTGGCTTGACAAGGCAGAGATTTTGCCTTGTTTCTATGCACCCAGAGCACTACCTAGCTACAGGGGTCCTCAAACTTTTTAAAGTGGGGGCCAGATCACGGTCCCTCAGAGAGCTGGAGGGCCGGACTATATGAACTACTAATTCCTACTGTAACACCTCGGCTGCGCTCACTGCCCAAAAAACCTGGCGGGCCGGATCAGACTCCTCTGTGGGCCGCATGTGGCCCGTGGGCCGTAGTTTGAAGACGCCTGAACATAGCTGGTAGTCGATAACTACTTGAGTAGAACACAAATACTGCGTGTCCACTAAGTGCCAGGCACTATTGTCTCATGGCACCTTCATCATCATTCCCAGCCTGGCGATTTGAAGCTTATTTCACAGATGAGACAACTGAGGTTTACAATAGGGAAGGCCTTGCTAAAAGGTGGCAAAGCCAGGATCAGATCTCAGGACTGCCCAGCTCTAGAGGGAGCGTGCTCCATTCCCGGGCGGGCACCCGGGGGACCCGGGGGCCCTGTCCTGTCTCCAGAGCTGACTGGATTCCTATAACAGGCTGCGGGGTGGCTGGGGTGAAGGTATCTTGGGCCTGGAGAGAAGGAACAGCAGCGGCGGCGGCCAGCCTCTAACTCTGGGCCTGTTGCTGCCAGGCACGGCTGATGTGGATAGGCTTCCCTGTCTCTGCATCTTCATCCTGGCTAGCCTCCATTTATATATATATTTAATATATTTTAATATATTTAATACATTTTATTGATTTTTTACAGAGAGGAAGGGAGAGGGATAGACAGTTAGAAACATCGGTGAGAGAGAAACATCGACCAGCTGCCTCCTGCATATTCCCTACTGGGGATGTGCCCACAACCAATGTACATGTCCTTGACCAGAATCAACCTGGGACCTTTCAGTCCGCAGGCCAACACTCTATCCACTGAGCCAAACCGGTTTCGGCGAGCCTCCCTTTTTGTTGGCAAAAAAAATTCTTACAGGAGTTTTAATTTTTCTGATCTGAAGCAAATAGGCCCAGGTGAATTCACAAAATGAGACAGACCTGTGATGGGGGGAGTCCTGGGCTGGGGGCGGAGGGGGGGCATGGGAGAAGGGAGGCCAGGGCCAGGCCATGGTTATCCCAAGGGACCGAATGTCCCATAAGAAGCCCGGGATTGGGGTTGTAGCCAAAGTGGGAGAGGCCTGGCTCCCGCAGTGGGAACTTTCCTGAAGCAGAGGGCTGGCAGCCACAGGCCGTTTTCGGCTCTGGGCTGGGCTGGAGTAAACAGGCTCTGTCCCTGCAGAGGCACAAAGCACTCACTGTCCAGGAACAGCCATTCCAGGGCGGAGGGAACATTCTCACTGCGGTGCCATCGCGAACAAGGCTCCGACCTGCCCAGCCCCCACGAGGGAGCGCATTCCTGGCCAGAACAACACTTCATCTCCACTTCAAGGAGCGCCTTCTCCTGGGGAGGAGGGAGCAGGATTTCCAAGGCTGTGGATTCTGCGAATTGCTTTTGTAGACCAGCAGCATGGGGCGTGCTGTTCCAGGGCGGGTGCCGGGAGGGGAGGCAGCGGTGTGGGTATATTTAGCCCATGGTTCACACGACACACTTGGAAACAAACAGCCATTTTCTCAGCGGGCGGCTGCTCTGGATAAATAAACAGGATTGCAAAGCAGCCCAGTCTGGAAAAGCAGAGATAAGCCCCCACTGCTCCTCCATGGCTCCCGCTGGTTTTAGCCAGAGCTGGCACGGTGGGCAGAGAGGGGAGAGGAAAGGGTGAGCTGCAGGGAGGTCTCTGATGTCACAGAGGCTTTAGGGGACCCAGGCCTGAGAGACGGGTCCTCAGCGTGGGTTACAGCGAATGGAGGAAGTGTCTCTTTGCAGCTGTGACTGCTACCACAGGAATCCACGTGGGAGTTTTCAGGGCCACTGGGGAGAGGCAGTGGAGAATCATGGGCGACTAGCCAGGCAGTCCCCACAAGTCAGTAAGGCCAACACACCTGCCCGTTCTAGTGTCACACTGCCAGTTTGTGGTAGAACTTGGGAAAAAATTAGGGTCTCCCAACTTGGCACCGGGGCCCTTCAGAATGGTGAGACAAGAACCAGGCTCCACAGAAGTCAAGGGTGGGCTCTCTTTCAAGGCCCCGACTCCCACAGTCCTGACCACACAGAGGACTGGGCCTGGCCCCCACACTCCAGAGTGCTGCCTGCCCTTGGGCCTCTGCCAACGCGGTGTCCCTCTAACTGGTCCCCCTTCCCACACCTCTCTTCCTCAGTGAGCCAACCCCGCGCTGGAGTCCTGTCTTCCTGGAATCCTTCCCTACTGTCTCTTCTCCAACTCCGGGCAAACGTCTTTTTTGTGCTTCCAGGGTTTATGCACTTTCACTCACACCATAAATATTTACCAAACACCTTCCATGCCCCAAGCCCGGCTCTGGAAGACAGAGAGTGAGCAATGCAAACGAGGGTCTGCTTTCCTGCGGCTTGTGCTGTACTCTGTGCACGCTCAACTGGGGAGATATCAACCCCAATGGAGCAAAATGAAAAAATTCCTGGATACTAGAGTGGTTTGTGGCTCTCTTCAGTACAACAGCACCTACCTATAGAGATACACAGTACAGCTGTGGTATTCAAATGCAATGGGAGGCCAATTAGGACAAAAATGTCTAAAAAGACTCCTTGGGGGGTGGTAATGAGAAAAAAAAATTGAAAAACACCATCATAGTAGGAAGCAGAGAAGAAAAGGAACAAGACAATTTTAGAGGTGACTGGGTTTTGAACACAGTAGGTTATGGGGCGGTGACAATGCCTGGGGGACTGATATAGGTGGTGGAATACTCAGAGATCTTTCTGGAGAAGTGAGGTTTGAGCCGAGATCTGAATGAGGAGGTGAAGGTGGCCAAGGATCAATAATCTCAGGTAAAAAGAGCATGTTCCAGCAGAAGCAGGTGCAAAGGCCCTGAGGCAGGAAGGACAGGCAGGGCGGCCCTAGGCCCTCTCTCTGTGTGTCCCTATTCTCCCATCAGTCACGGTGCTTCCGTGTAGCGGGAATCAAGTCCGATGCATGTCTGAAGCCAGGGGCCTATCCAGACCGTCATGACTAAGTCGGCCAGATCTCTGCCCAGAAGCAGCCAACTAAATAACACAATCCACCCGCAACCCCGGAGAAGCCAGGAAAAGGGCTGGCACAAGGAAGTACCTACCCTAACAGGGCAACAATACAGTCCCTGCTGGAACCTGATCAGCTCTCCAATCCCATTCTTCTCCCCTCTCACCTCCCATGTTTCCACACTCCTTCCTAGTGGTATGACTGAGCAGGTTACTTCACCTCTCTGGCTCCTAGTGTCCTCACTTTTCAAATAACAATATAATAATAACTGCTGTTATGGTGGTTACCCTTTACTACACATTTAAATGCCTTACCTGTGCCAGCAACTGAGCTAAAGCAATTTACCCTGACTGGGCCATATCCCTGATTACATGTACAATTACGGTCACTTGAGTGTTTATTTCTGTCCTGTTTCCCCCACCAGACAGTGTGTAGTTTTGTCACTAGTATTTCTAACACCTGGTACTGTGCCTAGAACACAGCAGGTGCCATTCTAAATGAACCTGGTGACCTGGCTGGGTTGCCTACACCAACAGTCCGGCTCCAGCGTCTTTGCTTCTAACCTTGTACATCTCTCTGTGCGCTTTCAAAAGGACAATACCTCTTGAGGCCCCTTTGTGGGCCAGGTGCATACACTTCTGTGACTGAAGGAGGTCCTCATTCTAAACCCAGGTGAACTGAGGCTCAGAGACACTGAGACCTGCGCCGAGTGAACAAATGGGAAAGCCCAGCACATGCAGCAGCAAACTCCACTTTCTGGGCCAGGGCTATCTCCCAAGTCCCTCTAGGAAGGGGAAGGTGGCCGGAGGCCACGGGCTGAATGAATGAGCTCTGGCCCCTGCCAGCTGACGGGGAACTGGGTACCACAGGAAAAGGATGTGACGGAGACCAGGAGGGAAAGTGAAACCCTTCCGTGCTGGCTTCGGTGGGGAACCAGTGCCTGCGCCAGACAAGCCCTTCCTTCCTCTATGGTGACCCAGGCCCCCTGCTTCCTTCCTGTGTGGTTATTTCAGGAAAGAAGGAGGTGGAGAAGAGGAAGGGGCTCCTAGGAGCCCAGAGAAAGTGCCAGGGACACCAGGACGGTATCTCGCCCTGGCCTCGCACAGCCCTGCCTGGGCAGGCTGAGTCACTCGCACTTTCTGCTCCCAGCCTCAGTATCCAGGGAGGGAGGTTGGTAAGTGCCGGCTGAGGAGACCAATGAGGCCTTGTTAGGAGGTCCCCAGAGGGCAGGAAGGGTGGGCGGGCAAATGGAGAGGCTTTATCACTCTCTTGGCAGGGTGCTGCAGGCGGAGAGTGGGAAGAAGTGAGGTTTGTGGTTGAAATCCACTTCCCCTGACTTTCCCAGGGGACATGGGCCTGGATGTGGGCAACTCAGAGGGACGGCTTAGTGGGGCAGGGGCAAAGAGATGGGTGGCCAACTCTGCTGGCCTGACACTTGGCTCTAGCCAGCCCAGCTGTGGGTGACATAGCAAGTCTCTCTACTTCTGAGCCTCAGTTTCTCCTGCTTTGACCCCACCCACGGGCAGCAGTGGTAAGATGAGGGGATGAAGGCACTTGGTAAAACAAGGTGACCTTGCTATTACTGGCTGAAGAGGGTGTCATATGGGGCCCAGGCTTTAGGGGATATTTGAAGGCACACGCACGGCAAACTTTGTTTTAATCTTTCTCCAACTCTGCCCTGTCAGCTGCCAGCCTCTCTCTCCCTCCTCCTCCTCCTCCTCCCCATTAGTTCTAAGAAGCTAAGCCTGACAGATGTGCTCATTTCTCAGAAAGGAAGTGGTTGTGCCGGGAGATAACACCTCAGCTGGGGAATTGAGAAAGCTATCTGGCCCAGCAGTGCGAGCGTGGGCTCTCCACCTCCTTCCTCAGCTCAGAAACAGGGTGCTAGCCTTGGAGGCAGAGATAATTCAGAAAAGCATTTACTGGGGGCACAGATGCTCATTTAGGGGCTCACAACATCCTTTCCTGGGAGTGATGGCTGATATTTACTGAGCACTTACTATGGTACTAAGAGCTTCATTGTGTATACAAATGCACTTAATCCCCACAATAACCCCCTGAAGAAAGCGCTACTAATACTCTTCATGTTGCCCTAGCCGGTTTGGCTCAGTGGATAGAGAGTTGGCCTGCAGACTGAAGGGTCCTAGGTTTGATTCCAGTCAAGGGCACATGCCTGGGTTGTGGGCTTGATCCCAGTAGGGGGCGTACAGAGGGCAGCCAATCCATGGTTTTCTCTCATCATTGATGTTTCTATCTACCCCTCCTTTCCTCTCTCTGAAATCAATAAAAATATATTTTTAAAAATATTCTCCATGTTACAGATAAGGAAGCAGGCTCAGAGTTCAAGTGATCCTCTCATGGTCATATCGTTCATAAATGGCAGAGTTGGGATTTGAATCCAGGGAGTCTGGATCCAGAGTCTAAGCACTTAATGGCTCCTGACTGGCCACTGCATGCTCCTATGCATCAATTCCCTGGAATTCCAAGGCCTGCCTCATCTCAACTCTTTACATCTCACCCTGGCAACTCCCTATTCCATGAGTAGATGGATGACCACAGCCTTTCACTCTCCTCCACCTCTGCTAAGCCTTGCCCTGAAACCGGTAGGATTCTAAGGGAAAAAAGCGATGGGTACACATGACCCTGGACATGTTTCTCAGATGGGCCAGACCTTGCCTGTCTCTGTCCCTGTGGCCTCAACCTCCTCACCCCAGGACCGCCTCCAACTAGTCCAGACAAGTCCCTGGTATTTTCAGCCACCTTTATCTGATTGGAAATGTTTGGAATTCCAAACAGAAGGGAGTGTGAGCAAATCCGTGCACCACCCTTCCCGCCCCCTGTGAGAGCACACACACATCCGGGGAACCAAAAGCTCAGCTGAAGGCTCCTATGGCCTTCATTTCCTACATTTCCGTCCTTTCTATCCTTTTCCTCAATTCATCTCCACTGCAGTCCAGCAGCCCCCTTAAGGTTTAGAACAGCAAGATGCCTGAGACGGGGCCAGGAGAGCTGAAGGACTCTTCTGCAGCGGGTGGTGTGGAGCCAGGGGCCACCTGGAGGTTTGTTATTCACAACCAACACCCAGCGCACCAGAAGCTTCAGATGACCCCCACCATCATGACCCCAGAGACCCAGAAATCATGTCATCATCTGTGGTCCACAGAGATGTGGACTGAGATTCAGAAAAGCTGATGGGACTCCCCCAAAAGGCCTCCTGACCCCTGGAGTCTGACAGTGTTGGTTCTGACCTCAGCACCGTGACTGCCTACTTGTAGGACTTGAGGCAAAACTACCTCTTTAAGCCAGGTGTCCTGTCCATAAGCAAGAACACTGTATTCCACAGGCTTGGCAGCAGGAATTAAATGGGTTCATGGAAAGTAATGTTAGCTGTTTGTTTTTTTTTTTTTTTTAATAGCTAAAAATGAGTTGGCACCATTGGTGTATCTCATTATTTGTTGCTATAAATAAAAAAGTAACAGCTAATATTTACTAAGCCCCTGCTTGATTCTAAAATCTCGTAAGAAAAGCTGTCCCCATTTTACCAATGAGAAAACTAAGATAGAGAGGTGATAAAACTTTGTCCGAGACCACTGGTTACTGAGTAAGGGTGTATGACTCCAAAGCACATTAAATTTAGCCAATCAACAGGATAGACGCAGGAGGATGTTACTAAACTCCTCTTGGCTTCCCCAATTCATCCACCCGCCTACTAATTACTGAGGTTCGGCTACTCTTGAGTCCTGGAAGTCAGAAATGACTTTAGGGACAGGGAAGAGAAATGCCCCCTGGATCCCTGAGGGCTGGGAAAGGGAGAGATGTGCTGATGGCTGCTCTATGCTTTTCCCAAACCCAATCCAGCCCTTGCAAGGCCACCAGTCCTTGCAGAGAGGGTCCCTCTCACTACCTGGTCATTATCTTGGAAATAAAAGTGATGCCAAGTAGCTTTGGTAAAGCTGTCAGCTTTGTTTTCTAAGACAGACCCCCTCTGTGGGTTGACTTGTGGGGTTGCAGGAAGGACCACACAAGCTGCCCTGCTTAAGCTCTGAACTCTCATTCATTCCATAAATCTTTATTATTAAGTGTCCTCTAAATGCCAGGCACTATGCTAAGTGCTACAGGTAAAGCAGTGATTAAATCAGATGAAAATTCTTACCTGCATGAGTTTACAATTTAATGGAAAAGACAGGCAATAAATGTGTCAGATGGCAATAAAGGAAAAATAAACGAGAAAAGAGGTTAGAGAGAAATATGGAAGAGGGCAGGATTAGAATCCATGGTCAGGGAAAGCTTCTCGAGGAGGTAACATTTAATCAGAGCACTGTAAGGATCTGAGGAAAGGCAGAGGGAATAGAAAGTGCAAAGGTCCTGAGGTAGGTATATTTGAGGTGTTCTAGGAACAGAAAAGATACCAGTGTACAGTAGCTGAGGCCGAGTGAATCAGGGGTAATGGGATCTGGCAGTAGTTGAAGGCCAGATTGTGCAGGGCCTGAAGGCCATTTAAGGCCTTGGGCTTGTCCTTTGAGTGACAAGGGAACACTACAGGGTTTTGAGCAGTGGAGGGTCATAATCTGACTTAAAAAAAACAAACATCTTTATTGATTTCAAAATGGCAGGGAGGAGAGAGAATCATCAATGATGAGAGAGAAGAATCATTGATTGGCTGCCTCCTACATGCCCCCTACTGGTGATCGAGCCTGGCAACTTGGTCATGTGCCCTGACTGGGAATTGAATCATGATCTCCTGGTTCATAGGCCGATGCTCGCTCAACCACTGAGACACATCAGCTGGTCCTGACTTTGATTTTAACAAGATCTCTCTGCTGTTGGGTGGAGACCTCCAGGGGCAAGGGTGGAAGTAAAAGGTCTGGTGAAGAGCTGATCAGTCATCCAGGAGAAATATGATGGTGGCTTAGCCAGGATAGTGACAGGGAAGCTGGTAAGAAGCAGGCAGATTCAGAATTTATTTTTAAAAGTAACTGTGCTGCCCTAACCGGTTTGGCTCAATGGATAGAGCGTAGGCCTGCGGACTCAAGGGTCCCAGGTTCGATTCCAGTCAAGGGCATATACCTTGGTTGCAGACACATACCGAGTAGGGAGTGTGCAGGAGGCGGCTGATCGATGTTTCTAACTCTCTATCCCTCTCCCTTCCTCTCTGTAAAAAAATCAATAAAATATATATTTTTAAAAAAAGTAGAACTGTGCCAATGGGATGTGGACTGTGGGAGCTGCTTGTCTCTCTGGCCTTCTGTTTTTCATTTACAAAAAGCTGAGAAAGAGGCTTTGAGCATTTTCCCCAGCTTGACATTTTTTCCCAACCATGAGAACCCTATGGACTGAAGTAAGACAAAACCATTTCCACTTTCATTGAGGCAAAGCCAATTGCTCCCAGGCCCCAAAGGGTAAATGACAATAGGGAAAGTAAGGAGGGGCTGCACAGAGACAAAGGAAGGGCAGGTCTGCCTGGGCTATGAGTGCCCACATTTAGCAAACATCACTGGAGCTCCAGGTACAGGCACGTGTGGGACCAGGAGCCAGGCCTGGGGTGAGGGTGGAGGCAGAGATAGCTTGCTCTGTATTAGGAATGAGAGCACATCAGAACGTGCTGTCTCCAGGGCCTACTAGGCAGAAGGTGCTCAGTGACTCAGTGACTCAGTGAGTGAGGCAATGCCAGGAGGCCAGGATGTGAGCAGGAACTTCCCAAGTCCTTCCAAATTAGCAAGAGGTAAGCCTGGAGCAAGGGATTCCTTTCCTGTCATTCCTTTTCCATCTATTACATTCTAGGCTGAGTTTCAAGTTCCCATTCTTCATAAATAGGAGACTACAAGGTCTGAAATCACCAAAGCCGAATTTAAAGCTGGAAGGGAGAACAGACACATCTAGTCCATCCTACCCACAATTTCAGCAGTCACTGTGTTGGCCTTATTCATGTATTACTATTATTATTAACATTTTCTTTACCAATTAACCCACTTTTTAAAAATCAACTCGAGAAGGGAGGGGGGAGGATGGAAGAGAGAGAAACATTGATGCAAGAGAGAAATATCGATTGGTTGATGGAGGACCGACCCACAATCCAGGCAGCTATCTTGTGGTGCATGGGCGGATGCTCAACCGAATGAGCCACACTGACCAGGGCTCAACTGACTCACTTTTAAAAAATGTAAATAAGTATACTGAAAATTCTTAACTTCCCCTCTGCCCAAACTTTTCTTTCTGTATCTTTACCCTTTTTGGCAAATGGTAGCAGTTTCATCATTCTAGGTGCTAAAGCCTGGAACACCTTGAAGTCATCCTTAAAACCGCTCTAGCTTAGAAATGTCAGCAAATTCCATTGGATCTCTGTTAAAAACTGATCCAGAATCTACCACTTATCATCTTTATCACCATCATTTGGTCCAAGTCAACATCTTTTTCTGCCTAAATTGTAATAGCTTCCTTACTGGTCTCCCAGCTTTTTACCTCCTGCTATGGTCCTTCACCAAATAGCAGCCAAAAAGGGTTCTTCTAAAAGCAATCAGATCCTGTCTGGTCAAAACACTCCAGTGCCTTCCCATCTCACTCAGAGTATCTCTCCTTGACTCACACAAATCTTCACCTCCTACCGCTTTCTCCTCTGCTCGCTCTGTTCTAGCCACACATCTCCTCTGCTCTTCCTCAAACCTGCCAAGCACACCTTTCTCACCTGGGGGTCTCTGTACCTGTTCCGAAGGGTCTGGAATGTTCTTTCCACAGACTGTTATAGGGTTCACTCCCTCAGGTTATGCAGATCTCTCCACCCATGACTCCTCCTCAGAGAAGCCTCTCCCTTTCACTCTTTATTAAAAAAAACAACTACTTGCCCTGGCTCGGTAACTCAGTGGATTAGAGTATCGTCCCAAAGCACCAAGGTTTCGGGTTTGATCCCAGAACAGGGCACAACAAGAATCAACCAATGGCCCTGGGTGGATGGCTCAGTTAGTTGGAGCATTGTCCTGTACACAAAAAAGCAGGTGCAGGAGGTAAAGCTAGCTGTTGTAACTGCCAGGGCACATACCTAGGTTATGGGCATGTACAGGAAGCAACCAATCAATGTTTATCTCTCACAATGATGTTTCTCTTTCTATCTTAAAAAAAAAAAAAAAAAAAAAAAAATCAATAAAAAACATATATATCCTCAAGTGAGGATTAAAATGTTTTTTAAAAAAAGAATCAACCAGCCCTGACCGGTTTGGATAAGTGGATAGAGTGTTGGCCTGAGGACTCAAGGGTCCCAGGTTTGATTCCCGTCAGGGCATGTACATTGGTTGCGGGCACATGCCTGGTGGGAAGTGTGAAGGAGGCAGCTGATCGATGTTTCTCTCTCATTGATGTTTCTAACTCTCTATCCTTCTCCCTTCCTCTCTGTAAAAAAAAAAAAAAAATCAATAAAATTTATTTTTAAAAAAAGAATCAACCAATGAATGTATAAATAAGTGGAACAATAAATCAATAGGTTTTTTTCTCTCTCCCTTCCTCCCTTTCTCTCTCTAAAATCAATAAGTAACAAAAAAGTTTTAAAAGGAAAAGAAAAAACAAATACCAAGAGCTGCCTAGTCACCCTCCAGCCCACCACCATTCTCAGTCTTTTTAGAATGTAATCTCTATGAAGACAGATATCCCTAGTGGCTAGAATACTGCTTGGCATAGAGTAGACACTGAGTATTTGTTAAATAAACACATAACATGAAAAGAAAACTTTATTGCTACTATAAGAAGAAAACCAGTATCATTTGCCACAGATGAAAATCAACATAAAATAAAAACATTGACTATTAAAATAAAAATATGAACTATACATATCTTGAAGATGAGTGATTCATAAACCAATCTTGGTCCCATAGTTTTCTTGGTCCTTTACAAAGGAGATAAGTGAGCCCTGGGGCAGGAGAAAGCTCAGAACAGAATAGCCAGCCAATTGGGGGTCAGTCTAGAGCAGCCACACGGGCACCCCTTTTGTGCCTTAGAGCCACAGTCCTGCCCACTGCGGGGTGCAGACAAAGGGAAGAATGCAGCTAGGTTAAACCAACCGAGCTTGTCTAAAGGGCCAGGAAAGCTCTCGCCGGGGCCAGGCACCGAACTGGCAGCTCTGCTGAAGGGAACAAAGGCCAGAGAGGAGCGTGCTAGGCCGGAAGAGCCTCAAGGGGCCGCATCGTAGGGGACAGGCACACAGAAACCTGTGAGTGAGGCCCACGGAGACCACACAGCTGAGAACAGAAATGAAAACAGATCAGGTCCCAAAGGGTCCAAAAGGGTGGTGGCATCAACCCCGTAAACACCAGACAGGCGTTGGGGTTCAAATGCAGGCCTGGGGCACAGCCGAGCCGAGGGGGAGGATGGGACCTCTCCAATCAGCTCCAACTGTGATGACGACTCTGAGCTGAGCTGAGTCAGACATCAGGAGGGAAAGAGACAGAGCCACCCTCTTAGTCCCCACATTGAGGATGACCTCTCCTGGGTCCCAGCTGGCTCCACCTACATGGACTCCTGAAGATTCGATCTGTTTGGAGGGGAGCATCCTTCTCCCATCCCCATGAGGCACAGCAAACATGGCTGCAGGTGCAGGAGGTAGAGCTAGAGTTGTTGTAACTGCCAGGCCAATAATGTCTAACCTAAATCTCCATGGTTGGTTGCATGCAAAGAAAAATACCAGGGATTTCCGTTGATGTTCACCAGATACAGCTGCCAAGGGAAGCTGGGTCTTCTGAAGGCCCATTGTGAGAGGGGAGGACGAGTGCTGAGCTGGCTGGAATAGGCGAGGGGCTGGCCTATACTTTCATGTCTTTGAGGACATCCCTAGATTTTAGAGACTATCAAATTTTTATCTTTTTTTCTACCAAGACCTTCCATCATCCTTACTAAGAAATGAAGGGGGGAGAGAGAATTAAAGAGATTGTATTTGGGGAGAAAATTCCCCCAAATCAGTTGTTCCGTTACTGGCATTTGGAGTGAGGATTTAGATTTGCATAGAAAAAAGGTAATTTGCAAGTTTTGCCTGGTAGTGTAAAAAGACCAGTGGGCTTACTCATGCTCTGTGGTAGCTCCATCTGGTAATGGACATGTAAATTAAGCATCCTGGGCCTTACTTTTCTCATATGTAAGTATGGAGGATGGACTAGATGATCGATCTCTAAAGTCCTCTCTCTAGCTGAAATCAGTTTGGCTCAGTGGATAGAGCGTCGGCCTGTGGACTGAAAGGTTCCGGGTTCGACCTTGGTTGCGGGCACATCCCCAGTATTGGCTGTGCAAGAGGCAGCTGATCGATGATTCTCTCTTCATCGATGATTCCAACTCTCTATCCCTCTCTCTTCCTCTCTGTAAAAAATCAATAAAATATATATTTTAAAAAAAATAAAGTCCTCTCTCTAGCTAGAAAGTGCACTGGTCGATCCCTAGGCTTTTACACCATGCCCTCTCAGGGAGCAATGCTGTGTAAGGAAAAACTAGTAAGCTCTCTTGGGAGACCAGAGACCAGAGTTCTAACCCCAGTGTTGCCGGTTATTAACTCACTGTGTGATCTTGGGCAAGTCACTTCATCCCTGGGGGCACCTCACTTTCTTCATACCTAGAATTTTGATGTTATTATGTCTCCCTTATGCTGTCCACTCCTTAGCATATGCTTGCCTCCCCTAAGTCCTCTTCTTTATCTGGAATCACCCAACTGGCACATCTTAAGATCTTAGAGAGATGGAGGAGGTGGGGTTCAAACACATGTGTCTGATTGCAAAGCCAGTGCTCTCCCACTATAGAAATGTGAAGAGAGCATGGATAAAACTTAAAATCAAAAGACCTCAGTTCCATCCATGATAAGGGGATGACCTCCTCTACCTCCTAGCATAGTCGGAGGCTAAATGAAATAATGTGTGGACACAAAGAAGCACGGGACAAACCTTAGTTAATAATCATGTGCTATGACTTGGTGGCCTAAGCCTGTTTTTCCCCTCATTTGAAAGGAGAACAGAAGGCACAAGTTGTAATACCGTAGGGATATTATGGTTCCACTTCTTAGACTTTTATCCTACAACAGCTCAGCCTCTCCCTTCTTGACCATACCTGATCTATCCTTCCCGACTCTTTACCTAGAGCTTCCAGGCCACCCAACACAGAGCCCAGAGTGCTCTCCCTTGAGAAGTTGTGGAGGGGGGTTCAGAGTCCTAACTCTGACACTTACCTGCTGTGCAACCCTGGGCTGATCATGTAAACTCTGAATCTCAGGGTCCACATTTATAAAAAGGGAATAAGACTGACCAACCCTATAGTTCTCAAAAAATGTTTACTACCCTGTTTCCCCGAAAATAAGACAGTGTCTTATATTAATTTTTTCTCCCAAAGTTGCGCTAGGTCTTATTTTCAGGGGATGTCTTGTCTTTCCATGCGCTAGGTCTTATTTTCGGAGGATGTCTTATTTTCGGGGAAACACGGTACTATTATAACTGTCATGCCTCCTCTCTCCTCTGAACACTTCTAACCCTTGTAGTCTTTTCATTTACTTTAGTACTTGCAGTCTCATGATCCAAGTTGTTGTGCTAAGCCTGTACTTTATACTTCTCTCCCACTGGAATGTCAACACATGACAAGCGTTCAAAGAGAACCTGTTCTATGACTGGGCGATGGGGCCTCTGTGAGGCAGAATCAGTGAGGGTCATCACCGGTGATCACCCACCAAGCCTCAGGCGCCATGTAGCAGCCCACTCTGGCTCCTCTGTGCAAATTACTGGGGTGGAGGATATGGGGCAAATGGAAGTTCTCCTTTAAAAGCAGTCAGTGTGAGGTAATGAAGGCAGATTCACACTCTGGAAAAGTCAGACTCACAAAAGAAAAAAAAACCCAGAAGCCTAACCAGTGTGGCTCAGTAGTTGAACATTGACCTATGAACCAGCAGGTCACAGTTCGATTCTGGATCAGGGCAATGCCGGGTTTGCAGGCACACCAATAGGGGGTGTGCAGGAGGCGGCTGATTGATGATTCACCCTCATTACTGATGTTTCTGCCTCTCTCTCCCTATCTCTTCCTCTCTGTGAAATCAATAAAAATATATTAAAAAAAAAAAAAAATAGGAGAGACAGAGAAAGCCCAGGAAAACCATGGAACCAGAGTGAGTGAATAAGGGCTTCTGAGTCTAACAGATTTGGATTCTATCCTTATTAGAATCTGACCTTGGAACTATTATTTAACTTGTTATACTCTCAGTTTTCTAATCAGGACAATAATGTTTCCCAGGCAGGATTATTGTGAGGGTTAAAAAAATACAGCACAGTGCACCTTACAGCATCTTCCACATAATAGGACTCAATCAATGGCAGCAACTATATTGTCATGAGTATATTAATCATAGATGGGTTATGTCTATGGGCCCTCTGATGCCAATAGATGAATACCAAGAACCAGTGACTTATGGCTCTCTATAGCAACGGAGTTCTGGATGGAGAAAGTTCTCTATTTTTAATTTTAATTTTTATTGATTATGTTATCACATAATTGTCCTCATCACCCCATTCCCATCCCAAACCCCTCCCCACATATGCTCCCACCCCCCTGTTGTCCATGGCCACTGGCTAAGCTCATATACATGCACACAAGTCCTTTGGTTGGTCTCTTCCCCCTTTCCCCCTCCCTCCCCTACTTTCCCTCTGAGGTTTGAGAGTCTGATCGCTGCTTCTCTTTCTCTGGGTCTGTTTCTGTTCATCAGTTTATGTTGTTCATTATTTCCTCTAGATGTGTGAGATCATGTGAGAGTAAGTTCTCTGATGGAATCCTAATTAGATTTGGAAACTCCATGGAAGGAAAAGAGGTAACTTTGTATAGATCACAGGCCTTAGATCAGATACATGTAGGTGTCTCCCCCCCACCCCCCCCTCCCACCCCCGAAGACTACACTCCATAGCTTTCTAGCTGTGTGCTCTTTCGGCCAGTGATTCTCATAGAACCTGATTTCTCATCTGTGTTAGACTATAAGTCCATATGTTATTTCTCCTGAAAAGCATAGGTGCTAGAGGCTTCAAACATGGGTTAAATCCCATCTATGCCACCTAGCCAGTTTGGCGCAATGGATAGGATGTCGGCCTGCAGATCTACGGGACCAGGTTCGATTCTAGTCAAGGGCACATGCCTGGGTTGTGGGCTTGAACCCTAGTTGGGGGCATACAGGAGGCAGCCAATAAATGTTCTCTCTCATCATTGATGTGTTTCTCTCTCCCTCTCTGAAATTATATATATAACTATTATACTATTATCCTAAAATTTAAAAAATCCAACAGAAATCTTGGAAGGGTTTTAAGTGTGATCATAACACTTTCCCAAAGCGGGCACCTTTGTTCAATATGAAATATTAATGTGGTGTATATAATAAGCTCTAGGTACAACTCAACTTATAAATAATTCAGGTGTGTAGACATTTAAAACCTACTGAAATAACATTTATTCCACCAAGAAAAATACTAAAGTAACATGAGAGTCAATTCCAGATCTATCGATATTAAAAACTTAAATGTGAAAGACAAAACTCTAAAACTTTTAGAAGAAAATATAAACAAATGTATTTAGGATCACAGGTTAAGAAAGGATTTCTTCAACAAAATATAAAAGGTGTGAATCATAGAAGACTCAACTACATTAAAATTAAGAAATTCTAGTAATCAAAAGACACTACTGTATAAAAAAGAGAAAAGAAATTACAAAATGAGAGCCTATATCTGTAACATATGTAAACAAAAGATTAGTATTCAGAATACATAAAGAATTCCTACAAATCCTTAAGAAAAAAAATCAAAAGAAAATAGAGCAATGACTTGAATAGATATTTTACAAAAGAGGAAACATGAATGGTCAATAGGTGTAAGAAAAGATTCTCAGTCCCACTTGTACTCTTGAGAAATGCAAAACCAAAACAACAAGATACCATCTCACATCCACCAGCTCTATAAAAAATTTAAAGTATGACCATATCAAGTATTAAAGATATAAAGCAACGAAAACTCATGTGCTGCTGGTGGCAGCATTTATTCTTAAAAACACATAGAAAAACAATCAAGCATTACCTTCCATCAAGCAATGTGTGACTCCTGAGTATATACCTTTCAGCAATGACGCTCAAAGTGTGGTCACAGGACCTGCAACAGCATCACCTGGGAACTCTCTATAAATGCAAACTCTCAGGGCCTCATCCCAGACGTACAGAATCTAACACCACGGGGGGTGGAGCTCAGCAAAGTGTGGTCTAACATGCACATTGGTAATTCTAATGGGTAGCTAAACTCTTTGAAACCACTGCCCTGGAGAAACTCTTAAACATGTGCATGTGCAGGAGACACCAGCAAAATGTTCAAAACCGCATTGTTTGAAGTAGCGAAAACAGGGGAAGGACCCAAATAACCACTGACAGTAGAGTGGATACACAACTTGAGACACATCATACAAAGGGATATGAAAATGAATGAACTACAGGTGTACACAAAGCATCAATAGATCTCACAATGTTGAATGAAAAAAGCAAACTGAAATGTATACATGAAGTATAATACTTAATGAAGTTTAAAAGCATGCAGAATGAATATATGTATATAGCAAAACTATTTTTTAAAATTTATTTTTAAAATTGATTTCAGAAAGGAAGGGAGAGGGAGAGAGAGAAACATCAGCGATAAGAATAATTGATCGGCTGCCTCCTGCAAGCCCCTACTGGGGATTGAGTCCATAACCCAGGCATGTGTCTCAAATGGAGGACCCTTCAGTCCGCAGGCTGTAACTCTATCCTCTGAGCCAAACCAGCTACAGCGCATAACTTTTTTGAAAAAGGCAAAGAAATTATAAACACCAATCTCAAGAGAATAAGTAGGGGTGACTGTGTTTGGAGAGGGACACACAGGGGAATTCGTAGATGTCTGATTTTTTAAACTGGGTATTGAATTTACAGGTGATCCTTTTTCTATTTTTGAACTTTACATATGCATTAGACATTCCTTATTGTATATATGGTAAATCTCTTTTTTTAAAAAGTGTGCTGGAACAGTGTAATACTCAAGAGCTAGAATGCAACCACAAACTCTGGCTACCTGTATGGTGTCCAAAGGGTTAAGCTTGTTCCTCTGCCTGTGGGTGGGAGGGCAGGCGGCAGCTGGGGCACAGTGGGAGTCCCTGGCTCCAGCTGGCTTCAGCCAGGATCTGCCAGGATCAAGCACCACGCCCAGGAACTGGCACCTGGGGGGAGGGGGGAAGGCTATAGACAGGTGGCACCTGAGGCCCTCGGTGACCTGATACATGAGGGATTGGGCCCAGTCAGATGGATGGTGCCTCCTCCTGTCGGAACCCTCCATCTGGTAAGGAAGTGTCCTAGTGGCAGCTTGGAGCTGGTGAGAGGGGAAGAGGGTCTGGGACTCAGGGAGGAGGTGGGGAAGGAACTGGGTGGGCTGGGCTCAGATACCAAGGGAGGCTGTTAGGATTAGCACCTGCTGAGAATGAGATTAGGTTTCCTGGGAAGAGCTCATCTATTTAATGTCCCCCCAAAGCTGTCTCCCTGTGGCTTTTCTCTGCTGGACAGATGGTGTCTGAGCTGCACCTTGGAGGGTGGGTTCCTTGAGGGAGTGGTTGAGGCGGGGGTGGGACTTGCTGCCTGCTTGGTCATGGGATTCCCTGCTTTCCACAATAAGATCAGAGCTAACTTTTTTTTACTATAATCTTGGTACTACATCCTATGTCCTTCACACAAATTATCCCCATTTAGTTTTCAGCACCAACTGCCTATAGTCTAGACCACAAGGCCCGCGGGCCAAATCCATCCCGCCAGGCCTTGCAATGTGGCCCGCGCTGTCATCACTGCACTCCGCTGCGTTTCCATCACAATGACAGTTTATGACTGTTCAGTAAACCATCGGCCCGCGATTTAGGCTGGATTTTAGATTTTGGCTCCTTCTCTGATTGAGTTCGACACCCCTAGTCTAGACAGTAGATTTATATTTGAGTAAACTGAGGCTTGATAAAGTTAAACTCTTACCCAAAGTCAAACAGACCTGAATGCGGACAGTCGACTTCACAGCCTCTCAGGAAACCATGACTGGCCATAACATCTTCCCCTTCTCATTAAGTGGCACAAGCTCCTTCCAGTTGTTCAAGCCAAAAACCTGGACTCCTCTCTTTTTTGCCATCTCACACCCCTTATGCATTCATCAGCAAATCCAGTTGGCCTGACCTTCAAATTATATTGAAGTTCTGATCACTGCTCACTACTTCTACCACACTTCCACCCTCATACAAACCACCACCATCGGCCCAGCTTCCTGTCTCGTGGCCCCGCCTTTGCTTGCAGAGTGAAAACAGGGACTTTGGTTTGTTCACACAGTATGCCTAACCTATAGTTCAGTGCCGAACACATGGCAGACACTCAATAAATATTTGTTAACGAACAAATGAATGAATGACCAACATCTGTCTCAGGAAATGACTCAGATTGAAAGGGGAAGATCTGTCTTGGCTTCCACAGCCCTCATGACCTTCGGTAGCTGCAAGGCAGTGTAGTCAATGTCCTTTACTATTATCAACTGTCCTGGGTGTATACATATGCCATCACCACTGAGTCATCCGCTTGTGCCTGCATGCACACACACACACACACACAGCACACGTGTGTGTGTGTGTGCGCGCGCGGAGCTGGAACAGGGTCGCTTCTGAGAAGAAATGAGCCCAGGGCACTAATTTTTAGGGAACTGTCCTCTGCCTGTCCCTGCATTGTATTCACTTTGGTTTTATTCTCATGAATAAAGAGTCACTGGAGGGTTCTGAACTGAAGAATGACAGGCTCTGCCTTCTATTTTAGAAGGATCACTGGTTGCTACTATGTGAATTTGAAGGGGGCAAAGACTGGGCTAGTTCCCTTGACGAATAAGAAACAGCATTGGTACATATTGAGGACTTTACTCAGCAATTTTCACTGTCAATATGGCACCTCACTAACTCTCAAGAGTCCTGTGAGGTGGGTTCTAGCAATAGCCACACTTTACTAAGAAGAAAACCCATGAGGTTCTGAGTAGTAAAGTCATTTATCAAAGATGACACAGCAGAATGTCAGCATCCAAAGTTTATCCTCTTTACACATGAATAGGCTGCTCCAGCCAGCATCCATCCATAGCCTATTTAGGCTCCAAAACCCAGTTCCAAGTTCACCTTTTCCAGGAAGCCTTCCCTAATGGGCTGTCCCCTCTTTTTTTTTCTTTTTCTTTAAAAAAAAAAATAAAAAAAATAAAAATATATATATATATATAGATAGATAGATATAGATAGATAGATATATAGATATATATTTAATTGATTTTTTTACAGAGAGGAAGAGAGGGATAGAAAATTAAAAACATCGATGAGAGAGAAACATCGATCAGCTAGCTGCCTCTCGCACCCCCCTCTCCCCCCCCCGCACTGGGGGTGGGCCCACAACCAGGGTACATGCCCTTGACCGGAATCGAACTCAGGACCTTTCAGTCCGCAGGCCGATGCTCTATCCACTGAGCCAAACCGGTTTCGGCTGTCCCCTCTTTTGAGAACCTATCTACAGGGCCATAATTCACTGAGTGTTCCCTGGGTGCTGGGCACACTGCTGAATGCTTTATATAATGTGTAATATTCCAATAACCTAAGGAGCCACATACCTTGATAATATCCATTCTTCATATGAACAGTGGAGCTGAGAGAAGCAAAACCACAGAGCAAATAAGCTGTCTATTGTCCTACTCACCTGGCACTGAGCCATCTTTTTATTACTTTCTTTTGATTTTCTTTCTTTTTCTTTTTTAATGTATTCCACTTTTTAAAAATATATATATTTTATTGATTTTTTACAGAGAGGAAATGAGAGAGATAGAGAACTAGAAATGTCGATGAAAGAGAAACATCTACCAGCTGCCTCTTGCACACCCTCCACCGGGGATGTGCCCACAACCAAGGCACATGCCCTTGACCGGAATCGAACCCAGGAACTTTCAGTCCTCGGACCGACGCTCTACCGCTGAGCCAAACCAGCTTTGGCGTATTCCACTTTTTTTTTTTAAACGTATTCCACATGTTTTTATTGATTTCAGAGAGGAAGGGAGAGAAACATCAATAAAAATCATTGACCAGCTGCCTCCTGCATGCCCAACTGGGGATTGAGCCCACAACCTGAGCATGTGCCCTTGACTGGATTAGAATCTGGGACCCTTCAGTCCGCAGTCCGACGCTCTATCCCCTGAGCCAAACCAGCTAGGGCGTATTTCACTTTCTTTTTTCTTTTCTTTTCAGTCATTGGGTCAACGGGGATATTCACTAGATCATAGTGTGGTGGCTGCTCTGCTCTGAAATCTGTCTTTTTGTCCTCCTGACCAAACTTTAAATGCCTTAACATCTAAGTCCACAAATAACATTTCGTTTGCCCATTCTACAGTGTTGGGCCCGAGCCTTGAACTTAAGGCAAATGAGATCAGAAGGATCAGGAGTTCTCCTGAGGTGGAGGAGAAGAATGGGGGCCCTCCTGTGAACCCACCTATTCCTTACGTTTTGAGGACAGCTTTCTCCAGGAAAATGCACCTTCTAGCTCTTTAAGAGCAGATGCACTGTTCCAACCAAGACCCAGTGGAGAGGTGAAATACCCGCACCCCAGCCTTGTTCCAAAGAGATGTGCGGAGTGGGAAGGAAGGGGCAAGACTTTCAGTTCCCGTTAATGTGTCTAGAAGCAACAGCTGATTCAGCTCGATGATGTCACCTTCCCAAACCTCCTGACCAGCAGCTGAGATGGTAAAAGCAGGAAATGGGGATACTCAGCTGGCTAAGTCCAAACATGCCTCCGGCAAAGGCCAACAGTAATAACTCCAGGTTCTGGAGTATCCTCAAGCAGACAAGCGTAAAGTCCTCAGTTGGGAGGACTGTAGGTGTCCTTTAAGACTCACATTCCAGAATGTGTTCCCAATTCTCCTTTTGCCGAGTAGCTTTCGGCATGTCCTGAACTAACAATGCTTCATTTATTCCGAGAGCTGAGCTGTGGAAAAAGCCTAGGTTTGGAGCCCGACCAATCTGGGTCTGAATCCAGATTCTACCATGGACCCTGGGCATGGGAACTTCATCTCTCTGAACCTGTTTCCTCATTGGAAAAGAAACTGGGGCCAACAGACCACTTACCACATAGACCAGGTGGGAGAATTAAATGAGAAAATTAATATGGAGTGCCTGCCATATCCCATGAAATGAAATGATTGTCACCATTATTCCCTTTGGATCTCTGGGAGGAAGGTGTGAAAGACGTCTTCATCCATAACACAAAGGGACACAACGGCCCAGACCGAGCCCAATGAGCATCAGTTGAGTATCTGCGTG
Organism: Pipistrellus kuhlii; assembly: GCF_014108245.1. NCBI lineage: Eukaryota > Metazoa > Chordata > Mammalia > Chiroptera > Vespertilionidae > Pipistrellus > Pipistrellus kuhlii. The sequence continues at coordinate 54,783,227 of NW_023425562.1, read as the reverse complement.
TGGGTCCAAAGCTCAGATGAGCCACGTTCAGTCTCACCTTGCTTTTCTGTTTGTAAAATCTTTGCTTCAAATCTTCCCAGGCTGGCTTTCTCATTAATCTACTCTCAGGTCAAATGTCATCTCCTTCGAGAGGCGTTCCTTGACCTCCCTGTATAAAGTTGCTTCCCTAGACACTCCGTCACTGTTTCATTTTCTTTACATCATTTAACCTCCTATCTGAAATCATCTTATTTGTTTGTTTCTCAGGCTGGCTGTCTCCCCCAGTAATATGAAAGTAGTGTCCTTAACTGTCTCATTCTTCACAATAGCCCTGACACTTAGCACAGGACCTGGCATGTAGTATATTCAATCAGCAGTTGGGAATGCACGTACATGGAGGGCCAACTGAAGTTATACGTGGACTTTCTACACGCAAGGAGGTCAGAGCTCCTGATCCCCTGCACTGTTCAAGGATCAGCTGTAGCTGGTGCTCAATCAACATCTGCTAAGTCACCAAATGAATGCACAGGGGCTGGCCAAAGGCTAAACTGACAGTGGCCCCATACTCACTCCTCTGCTCACTGTCAGTTCAAAGTCCTGGCTCCCATTTCAGGTGCTGGCACTGCTATCTGGGAATCAGTGGACTGACAGGTGGCCAGGATGGGCATCCGTACCTGGCAATGACTCATCTACTGGGATACCAGGACTCCCAAGGAAGGCCTTGGAATCTTTCCCTGGCATTTGAGGTTCCCACAAATCTGCTCCAGCTGACTTTTCTGGTTTTATTATCTTAAATAAGAGAGACCCTTCCACACATGTCTCATATTGACTGCCACTGCTTTATGGGTTTCTTCTTGAGTCCATCCCAGCCTGCACATCTTTTTTTTTTTTTTTTTTTTTAATTTTTTAAAATTAAATTATTATCTGTGTACATATTTTACCATTGCCCCCCCTGCTTCCCCCCGCCCCCCAGCCTGCACATCTTAGCTCTTGCAGACCTCCCTTTTCCCAGCTTGCAGGGAGCACCAGCCCCTCTTAACCCTGTCTCTGTGATTAAGTCCCAACACAAATCTCTCGCTTCTTCTAGTAAATACTTCTCTTATTTGGCACTTAGCATTTATTGTTATCTTTCACAAAATCTTTTTTAAAAATATATATTTTATTGATTTTGTACAGAGAGGAAGGGAGAGAGTTAGAAACATCGATGAGAGAGAAACATCGATCAGCTGTCTCTTGCACACCCCCTACTGGGGATATGCCCACAACCAAGGTACATGCCCTTGACCAGAATCGAACCCGGGACCTTTCAGTCCCCAAGCCGACGCTCTATCCATTGAGCCAAACCGGTCTTGGCCACAAAATCTCTTTTTATGTGTATTATCTTTTCTAATTCAATTGGAAGTTGAGCGCAGAACTGGATCTTCAATGGTCTTTATTAACATTTATTAATCTGTTAATAAATCTTCAGGGGAAAAGGCCCTCTTTGAAAAAAGCTGGCTGAGTTCAGAGAGGTTTGGAGAGTCAGGCTCCTCCCTGCTGGACTCGCCCCTCCTTTGGTAGACAAGGAGGAAGAGGAGATCATACTGTCTCAGTCCAGGAGCCCAGCTGATGAGGCAGTGAGGGAACCAACAAATCTGGCACTATCACACGCCTGGGACAATCCCCAGGTCATGTGTGTGACTGGGTTTTTGAGAAACTATCATTTTCAAGAATCTGGGCATAACTTAGTTATCAATCATAAAGAATAGTAGAAAGGCTTTGCTCAGTTCAAAGGGATTTGTGTGGTATCCATTTTTGTAAACTAAGCTCTGGTTCCTGTCCTCCCCTTTCACTTGACTCCCTCTAGATATTTTATCCTATTGGTTCTATACTTTGGTTTATTCTATCATTCTGGAACTTTTCTAGGTTGCCTCCAACTCTTTGTAAACAGTTGGTCCAGTTTTCTTTAAAACGTTACAATGGTGTACAAAAATTATTTTCCAAATGACTTTATAACAATGAAAGGTAAATGACAAAAATAATACACGAAAAGCCTTCAGTATAGTGCTTGGCATTCAAAAATAAGGGGGGAAAAACACTGTCAATTCTTACTAGCGTCTCTTCTCTAGGCCTCAGTTTTCTCATGTGTAAATGAAAACAATGTCTTAGGTTTGTTCATTTGTTCATCCATTCATTCCAAATTCATTCATTGAATGTTTACTATCTGCAAGGAACAGTTCTAGGCATTAAAGATGAAATGATGAACAAACTAAAGTTCTTAATATCATGGAGTGTATATCCTATCAGAAGAGACAAGCAAAAACCAATTAAACAAAGAGAAAACTTTAAACAGAGGTAGTACTATGACAAAAATACAAGAAGGTTAAAGACTAGAGAGTGATTTAGAAGTGCAGCTACTTCAGACCAAAGGCCAAAGAGAACCTCTCAGAGGAAGTGACCTGTGAGCTAAGTCAACTAAAAGGACCAACAAGGCAAACATCAAGGGCAGAGCGTTCCTGGCAGAGGAACAGCAACTACAAGGTCCCTCAGGCAGGGACAAGTATGCCAGGAACTAGAAACTGCAGGAGATACCTGAGCTTGAGTGCAGAAATGGAGGGGTAGCTGAAACCGGTTTGGCTCAGTGGATAGAGCATCGGCCTGCAGACTGAAAGGTCCTGGGTTCGATTCCGGTCAAGGGCATGTACCTTGGTTGTGGGCACATTCCTAGTGGGGAGTGTGCAAGAGGCAGCTGATCGATGATTCTCTCTCATCGATGTTTCTCTCTATCCCTCTCTCTTTCTCTCTGTAAAAAATCAATAAAATATATATTTAAAAAAAAGAAAAAAAGGAAATGGAGGGGTAGAGGGATAGAGGATGAAGAGGCTGCCAGTATCAGATCATGCAGGCCTGAGAGGCTTTGGTAAGAACTCGGAGTTTTATTCCAAGTGGGTGGAGGACAGTAAGCAAGTTGTGATAAGTTCTGAACTTGGTTTTTAAAAGATCACTTTGGCTGCAGTATTGGAGTAGAAGTGATTTTTAAAGATTCTTTCCCCACTCCAAACTTCTTTTTTTCTGTCAATCTACACTCCCTGGAACTGGGTGCCAGAGCAAGAAAGATGATCTAGCCTCTTCATGAGAGGGAACCAAAGAGCAGTTTCTGCGCTGGGCCGGATTAGGGAATGTGAGTCACCTGGTTCTGCAAGTGATGGAGGGAGCGGCCCACCCAGGGAGGGGTGGGAATCCCAATTTGGAAAACCTCCCTAAGCCACCTGTATAGTCTCTGCCTCCAGTGTGGAAGTTTCTGCCAATGACACAGTGCTCTGGAATGCCCTCCCTTCCCCTTCACAAACACACCCAATCTTCCGGTTACAGAGACGCAGTTGTACTTTGCATTCCTCCCAGGATTTAGCTCAAATCTAGCCGATAGGAAATGGTCGATGAAGAGCTACTGATTGATTAATGAAGAGAGAGAACATTCTCAGCCATTAAGCAAATATTAATGAGTACTATGTGTACTATGTTAGTCTCTGGGGATGCAAGCTGATTAAGATGGGTTTATTGACTTCACTGGGCTCAGAATTCAGCAGACAGACCAAAACCCACAGGCAGTGACAATGCTAGACACCAGAGTCACAGCAACGACATTTACAAGGCGCCCTGACCCTGAGGTAGAGCACATGGGCGCTGGAGCCCAGACTGCCTCAAATCACAACTTTTTTTAAAAAAAATTATAAGTTTCTTGTTTATTTACCTCCCTCTTTTCTATTTTGGGTTGGTTATCTTTTTCTCCCAAATCACAACTTCACCATTTACTAGCTGTGCATCTTTGGATAACTTCCTTTCGCCTCACTATTCTCCTCTGTAAAATGATAATAATAAGAGACCTACCTCAATGGTACTATTTTGAGAATTCAACGAGTTAACACATATGAAACACTTAAATGTAAGTGCTCAATAAACACTAGCTATTATTAAAATTACTATAACACCTGCGCTAAGCTTGACATGTATGATCTTACTTCATCCTTACAAAAACCCTATGAGGCAGGTATTATTACCTCCATTTTTCAGACAGGGGAACTGAGGCTCAGAAAGGGACAGGGATGTGCCATAATCAAACAGCTGCTACATGATGGAGGCTAGATTCAAACTCAGCTCTGACTTCAGAGCCCATAATTCCAATAATGAAATGATCCCATTCTCTTAAAAAGTCTCCAGCATGGTACAGGGGCCCCCATAAAGGGAGATGTGGTTATTATTCCATTAGTCCTGAAGACCTTCCAATATTAGGTGCTGTGAAGCCCAGAGGAAAGGCCTCCTTTTACCCTGACAGAGTCTGAAAAGAGTTCAAACGTACTAAACACACTGACCTGGGTGCTAACCACAGGCTTTGTGCTGGAGTTCCCTGGCTTCCCATCACTGAGATTTGAAGTACTAATTTGGAACCACAACCAAGTAAATCAGACTCAGAAACTGCCCCCAGGTGCCCAGACAGCTGCATGGATAGGCAGGTTGTTTCCTCAGAGTTGACTTCTTGTCTGGCCTTACATCTCTCTCAGTTTCATTACTTAGCCACCAGCCTCATACCTGCACCTGCTGCTTGACCTAGTCCCAGGAGACCCCAAGTCTTAGACTTGGGCCCCCTCCCTGGACCCTATCCCAAAGGGCCATTTCTGAGTGATTCCCTGGGGGCTTCCTTGATATAGTAACCCCTAGGGTTCCATATGAATGTGGGTACTTTGAGCAAAGAGAAAAATCTTCTCCCTGAGTAGCAAATTGAGAGCAGGTAGAACAAGGGGTGGGTATTCTTGTTCTGAATCAGAGATAAGCACAGGGTGAGGCCCGCTGTGCCTCCGTTTTATGTTTAAGCAGCACTGATCCTGGCCAGGTTAGACCTCTCACTCAGCAATATACCCTAGATCAGTGTTTCCCAAACTTTTGACATATGTGTACCCCTTCTATAATTTTCATAACGCTGAATACCCCTCGTACTCATGAGAACGTAGAATTAGGCGCAGCTAAGCACGGGGCAGTGCATATCCCCACCAAACAACGCATACCCCCACCAAACTCTTCCCGTACCGCTGGGGGTACGCGTACCACACTTTGGGAAACACTGCCCTAGATGGATAAGAACATCCAGGGGTTAGAAATTAATGCTCATTTCTACTAACCATTTGAGTCAAACTCAGAAGCCTGGCCTTGCCTGGTAATCTGCCCATAGAAGGCAACTAATGGCTGAATCAATGAATCACCAAACTTCATAGTGAGAGGAGAGACCCAGCATTTGCTAAACTTTTACTTTACATCAGGCACTGTGCACACACCATTCATCATTATGAATGTTGGTTCACTCAGTCACTAAACACTTAGCCACCAAGTGCTAGGCTTAATAATAGCTGATAACAGTAAGTGAGAGTTTCCATCCTCAGAGCACCTTGCTTAGTCTTTCTTCTAACAATCCTGTGAAATAAATATTATTTCCCATTCATAGATGTCCAGGCTTAGAAAAGTTACTTGTCCAAACTCATGAAGCCAGATAAGTGAGAGAGCTAGGATATTACTTCCACTTAAAACATGCTTGCTGGCCCTCGCCGGTTTGGCTCCGTGGATAGAGCATTGGCCTGTAGACCAAAGGGTCCTGGGTTTGATTCCAGTCAAAAGCATGTACCTCTGTTCCAGGCTCCTCCCCAGCCCGGGCCCTGGTCAGGGTATGTACAGGAAGCAACCGATTGTTTCTCTCATATCAATATTTCTCTCTGTCTTTCTTTCTATCTCCTATTCTCTCAAAAAATCAATGGGAAAATATCCTTGGGTGAGGATTAAAAAAAAAAAGCTTGTTGGTTAAATGAATGAATGACAGAGCTATGGTTATGATCTCATTCAAGGAGCAGCAATAAGACCAAACATTTATAGTTCTCAAAGTGCTTTTTCATCTATCATCTCCTTGGGCTTCACAGCTCACTCATAAGGGAGGCAAGTTGGGTGTTATCTTTCTTCAACAGATGAGGCAACAGGCAGAGCTTGGGCAAGAGCCTTAGGCCACACAGTAAACAAGACTGGGGCCATCCTGGAAAAACTCCAGAGTCCCCCAAACACCTTGTTTAATCAAACACATAACAAGCACCTACTGTGTGCTAAGCATGCTCCTACACATTTAAATACTCAATCCATTCAGTCAACAACTATGATTGAGCACCTTCTATATTCCAGGCTCTGTGGCAGGATCTAGAGACAGAGCAGTGGATAAAGCAGAGGAAGAGTTCCCTGTTTATTGAAGGTACTTGGCAAAGAGAAAAGGAAATATGCTGCCCCATTGCTAAATGCCTACTCTGCAACATTGGCCAAACTCTACAGTGTACCAAACATGACTTGGGAACCTTGTGGAGAAGGTTGAGTCCGTCCTGAGCTTCAAAAATCTTAAGATCTCCAAGCTCTTAGTTCAAAAGATAATCCACATGCTTTATCAGCCTAAAAGTTTGTTTTTTAAAATAATGTACTTACTTGAATGAGAGAGAGAGAGAAATTGGTTTGTTGTTCCATGTATTTATGCACTCACTGGTTGATTTTTGCATATGCCCTGACTGGGGATTTAACACACAACCTTATGGTATCTGGTTGATGCTCTAATCAGCTGAGCTACCTGGCTAGTTTGCTCTTAAAAAGTAGCTCTAGCCAAGACCAGTTTGGCTCAGTGGATAGAGCGTGGGCCTGTAGACTGAAAGGTCCCGGGTTCGATTCTGGTCAAGGACATGTACATTGGTTGCGGGCACATCCCCAGTGGGGGGTGTGCAGGAGGCAGCTGATTGATGATTCTCTCTCATTGATGTTTCTAACTCTCTGTCCCTCTTTCTTCCTCTCTGTAAAAAAAATAAATAAATAAAATAAAAAGTAGCTCTAATAGCAATGACAGGAACTTGAAGGCAATATGATACAGAACAACAATAGTAGGGCCATACTGAGTAGTAATTATTATATGCCAGCCTACATCTTAACAGTGATGGATTTCTCTCAGGGAAACAATGGAGAGGTAGGCATCAGGAATACCAGGAGCAGCTGCTGCCTGGAAGGCTGGTGCCTCCAGATCCCCCAACAGATTCTTCCTCACTCCGCTGAGAGGAGAAGGTAAGGTGGAAACTGTTAGGTATGCTCAAGCTATCCCTTCGGCAATTCCCATTCTGCTGAACCTCCGGAAGAAGTTTGTGACCTCTAGTTGCCATCTACCAAGCTCTGAGGGAGACACAGAAGGGAGGCTGTTGCAGAATAGTCTTTCCTCCCTGGGATGGGGTCAGGGAGCATACTAGGGAAGAAGCCTGATTGGTTCTTTACTCTCTTGGGCAAGAAGCCTATACATGTGATATGGCACATGTCCTTCACATGGAACCCCTTTGGGGGAATGTCAGGGCACCTTTTGGACTCAAGTAGCCTCAAAAAGGAGAGACTGGCACAACCCTGAACTGCAAGCTAAGCTAACAATTTCTAAGCTTTGTAACTAGGTCATCAGGTTCCTGAAGAAGCCAGCTGTGGCTGGGGGTTGGGGAGGGAAATTTTTCAACCTACCAAGATCCCTACTTCCCTTCAGGCCCCACCCTCCCCGAAATCTGCACCTGCTCCCAAGTGGACCCCTCCCCCCAGCTGGGCCCAGCTGTCAACGGCTCCCAATGCCCCGCCCCAGACTTCCACAGGCCAAAACCCCAGAAGGGGGGAGGTTGCTGTTGGGCAGGAGGCATCTTACTGCCACCTGAACTCTTCTGAAGGAGCCATGGGGAGGAGTGGCCTCTCTTGGGGGGCTATTTCTTGCTCTGTTAGGACAACAAGAAAGCAGGCCCCCTTTGGGCCGCCCAGGATACCTTCCTGGCATTGTTGCCACAGGTGGCAAGAGACAGGTGATGTTTACCTGGCTGAGATCAGAATTGCCAAAAGACTTCAATCAAGCTTTTGAATCTGCACCTGGCCCAGAGACCCAAAATAACCACCAGGGCAGCCTACCTGATCTGCAGGTCGCAGGTGCCTCTGTCTGCTGAGCCCCGGCTGGCAAGGGATTCTCTTTCCTACGGGTTACTGGAGACCTAGATGCATCCCTCTGGTGATGGGCCTCTCCCCATTGGATCCACCTCTACCATCAACCATCCCATCCCTCTTCCCAGAGGCCACCATCAGTCACTGCTTCCTTTTTCATGACCAGGTGTACTGACGATCTACACCCTTTTCAGCCAGTCTGTCTCCTCACTGACTCCCAAATGCTTCATACACAATCCACATTCCAGATCTGTCTGGGTGGTTCTTATTTATTGAGCCTCTCTGGCCACATTCTTTTCACCAACTGGAAGTCTTCAAAGCCCATATCCTCTTAACAGATAATGATGCCTTACAATGCTGAGCTTACTATACTAGTATGTGTCAGGCACTGTGCTAGATGGACTATGGAGTCGCTCACTCACTCATTCAACAAATACGTGTTGAGTGTTTCCTATAAGTCAAGCACTCTGCTAGTTGCCGGGGATGAGGGTAAAAATGAGACAAAGCCCCTACACTCTGGGAGTTTAGGTTTTACTGGAGGAGATAGACAGCAGACATGTAAACACGGATAGCTTCTGAAGAGGTGATATTTGAGTTGAAGACCTAAATGATAAGAACACAGCCTTAATTAGAGCTAGAGGAGGAGTAATCAAGGCGGAAGAAACACAGCAGCCCATGAGAAAGAGATTATTGCTATTATCTTCATTTTATAGATGAGGAAACTGAGGAGTCAGTGTGAATTACACAAAGCCACACTACTGAGAAAACTATTATTCAAGTTCCTAGTAACCTTTCCCCTTTCTGACATTCCACAACTGGCACAGAAGAGGGTCTCGGTTGGTAATGCAGTTGGCGAGGGAGAGGGTGCACACTGATGATGCAGACTGAGGATGTAGCTTATGGTGGAAACGATTTGGTTTGGCAGGGGTCCAGGGCACCTGTAGGACGCAGCCAGTAGGTCTGTCCTCTTCTGCTTTGGAGTCCACACCACAGATTTGGCACAGTTTGCCTGGAACCATTCATCGAGTGTTTTGGGTCTACTCCTACTGCTTCAAATGAGTTTGCTTCCTTAGAGACAGAGACATTTTTTGTAGCCTAACCTGCATCTAATAACAACCCTTCATGTTCATTGAGACCTGCCTGGCTGAGTCTTTGCCCAACCCCAGGCCCTGTGCCAAATACTCAAAATGAAATAAACCAGTCTGGGCCTGCAAAAGAGCTTTGACACAGTGGCTTTAGCATCAGATATATCTCAGTACAAGATGTTCAAGGTGTGTTACTGTGGACACATTATAGAGCCTCTTGAAGCTCTGGATTTTCCATCTTCACATTAGAACAGTTGTGAGGGTCAAACAAGACGATTATGTCAAGGGCATAAACATAGCACCTGGCACAGAGCCAGCAGTCAACATAGACTCTGTTATTATTACTAAAAAACACTTTTGTGTTTCACTTTCTGGCTTAAGCCTCACTTACTCTGGTAGGTTGATATTACTAAGATTTATGAATGAAAACTTGAAGCTGATTTGCCTGGTGTTACGCAAGAAATCAAGCTAAGTTTCAAATCAGAGTTGAGTTTTATCTATGGGTGTGTTGAAGGAGATCAATACACACTAACTAGAATAAACCTTGCCTGGCATGTCCGGGAACTAAAATCAGTAATGTATAGTTTGATGACAGAAGGACACCGGCCAGGCCCAAGGTGTGGGGCATAAAAACATACCACTGAGGCCTGTTGCTCACTGCAGTATCCAGTGTCCCTAGCATTCAGCACGTATAAAGCATTCATCAGTATTGGCGGATTTAACAAATGAAAAACTCTGAAGACATTTCTGAGCAATTAACTAGCCTTAGGGGAAGCAGGCAACATCGATAATACCTACCTGCATTACAAATGAGAACTCGGATTCTAAATCTGGCTCTGCCATGTACGGTGCCGCTTAGTTTCCTCCCTGAACTGGGACTGACCACCTAACCTACCGCACGGTAAAATGGTGTGCACAAAGAAGTCTGGTAACTTATAAGGTATTATCATGCACATAAAAAGCAATTATCTCCAGACAATCAGGCGGTAAAGGATGAAGTCAAACACCTGGAGTTTGAATCCCAGGTCCTCCTGGCACTAGCCGATGAGGCCCTGAACACGTCACTGTTCACTAAGCCTCAGTGTTCACAACCATAAAATGAAGACACCACCACCTACGTGGTTGGCTTTTTAAGAATTAGAGATAGCATAGGCTTTGGAGTAAGACAGAATTGGTTTCAAGGACAGACTCTGTCTCCTGCTAACTGAGTCCTTCCAAATCTGTGTCCTATAATGATAAGATTTCGAAATAACAGCACAGAGGTGTTGGCCTGCCACACAGTGAGCACCGGATAAATGCCAATGATCACCCTGACACAGGTACAGCTCGGGTAGGGGGCACAGTACAATGTTTAAAGGCGGGAGCTTGGAGGCTATCCTCCCAGGCTTTGCCACTTACTAACGGTGCTACCTTGCATAAGCTGCTCAACCTGCCTGTACCTCAGTTTCCTCATTTGTAAATGGGGATAATAATAGTACCAACTTCAGGGTGTTGTCTTGCGAATGGAATAAATTAATACATGTAAAGCACTAGAACAATGCTTGGCATAGAGTAAGCACTTGATAAATGTTAGGTGCTATTAATAGTGATGTTAACAATAATATTAATCACCAAGTAGAATAAGGAGGAGAGACTGGGACATCGGCATCACAGGGAATATTTTGAGAAGTTCCTAGGAAGCCATTTCTGGGCAAGTTCTTACCCTCTGAGAGAAAAGCTTCCACGGAAAGGACCTGAGCTTGGAGGCTCCTGAGCAAAAAATGCCTGTCCCACTGACCAGGAGGCCAGCCTCTGGGGAGGCAAGTCAGGCTCCTTGGAAGGGACACTGTGTTCCCAGCCGCCTGACTCAGGGGAACAAAGGCACGTGTGTGTGGCCAGGGAGGAGGGAGGGCAATGTTTCCCTTTCAAGAGCAGAACAAAGGATCTGAGGCATAGTTGAGTGCGTTCCAATCCCCTCCCAAGCTATATCCCCCAGCCTCAGATGATTGTCCAACAAGGTTTTCAACCTAGCTTCCTGAAAGGTGCTGGGTGGAGTGGGGCAGGGGAGGGGGACAGGCTCCACTTCACTCTACCCTCTGTCATCAATCTCCAAGAGGCAAGATTTATATGTGACAGACCTCTAAGATCTCTCTTAGGAGACTCCATCCTGTGGAGGGGGGAAGGGGGAGTGATGAGGCGGGGCAAGGGAGGTACTGGGGGAACTCAGGGTTAATGGATAGCATGAGCCACTGCAAGTGACAGGCTAAATGTCCCTCTAGGGGGAAGTCCAAGATTGGAACTGCTACTGAGTGAAGGAGCCATGGAGAGAACCCAGGAGTTCTGACCAATCCCCCATTATGGGGCTGGGAGAAAGGTCTGATAGTACAAAGTAGAAATGCACTTTCTAAATCTTTAAAGAATGATCAGAGGCCAGAGAGAGAAGCTGGGTGAAGGGTGAAGGGGAGGAAGCAAAGTAACTGACAAGAGGAAAGGGAGGGACACATCCAAAAAAAGTAGTTTGTGGAGGGGGAGACTTCAGGGACATTACTTTCCAGTTTCCATACTCTCGCCAGCAGGAATCTGGCTGCTGGGTTGGGACAGGAAGCAGTCCATGGAAGTCATGGCAATGGCATTTCCTGAAGAGCAAGAGAAAAACCTCTAGTTCCGAGGGGAGCTCTGGAGTCTGCCCAAAAAGCCATGTAGCTTAGAGCGAGTTGTAAGGCTCCAGCTTGCCCTGAGAGTCTCATCAGGGATGAAACCAAGTAGCAATGGTTCCAAAGCTAGTTTCTTTCCGCACAAAAAAATTATTTGCAAAAATCAATATGTAGTAAATGGGAAGCCAGATGATGTGATTGAGGAAGCCGTAGGATGCAGCTGTTGTTTGCCGCTGGCTGATCCTAATAGTCACCACTCTGAGAACCTTAAGACTGGAACTAACGCACTGCATCTTCTGAAAAAGGCACCATCATAGCCATTTACAAGTTAAAAGACTTGCTCAAGGTCCCATAGCAAGTAAGTGGTCAAGTCCTGATTTGAAAGGCCCAACCCTGCATCTTCCTCCTGATGTAACTTCCGGCAAGCTGCTTCATCTTTCTCAGCCAGATTTCCCTCTGGCTCACCACCCTGGGTGGCCATGAACATAAAAACAAAAACAAAAACAAAAAACAAGGTGGATATGAAAATGCTAAGCACTGCCAAAACCGGTTTGGCTCAGTGGATAGAGCGTAGGCCTGTGGACTGAAAGGTCCCGGGTTCGATTCCGGTCAAGGGCATGTACCTTGGTTACGGGCACATCCCCAGTAGGGGGTGTGTAAGAGGCAGCTGATCCATGATTCTCTCTCATCGATGTTTCTAACTCTCTATCCCTCTCTCCTCCTCTCTGTAAAAAATTAATAAAGTATATATTTTTTTAAATGCTAAGCACTAAAGTGCTACATGAATCTGGAGTATTATTAGTGTGGGGTCAGTGATAAATTTCCCTATTATTGATACTGAGATTAGTTAACTTTTGCAGTTAAAGCACTGCAGTTTCTAACAGAAAAGAGCCATCCTAAAAACAAAACTAACGTGAAATGTAATACTGGAAGAATCTGCCTCAGGCCTTAGGCCAGTGTGAACCAGGATTCCTAGACTATCTACTTCGACCCTCCATCTTACAGATGAAGATAAGAATGAGACAAAGTCCCTACAAGGTGAGATGGTGAGTTGGAGCAGATTGAGAGTACAACTGGGTTCCTATCCTGACTCTAGACCAGGGCTTGTACTACATGGCACAGGAACCCTATGGTGCTCCTGTTCTGACAGGAACACTGGTAAGGCATGTCTGCCCTGAGGGTCACTACTGCATCCAAAAAAGGGAGGCTGGATACTGAAGAGTCTGTGAATAGGTCTCTGACATGAGTTCTGTGGCAAAGAATAACTACAACACCAATATGTGCCAGGATCTATGCATCTTAGGCACACCTCATTAGGTCTTTGCCATGACCTTTTAAGCCAGGTATTATTTGTCCTAAGGCTCAGGAAATCCAAGGAGCTGGCCCAAGGTCACACAGCTAGATGTGACAGACATGTGACAGTTATTCAGACAGAGATATTGTAGCAATGGAGGAGGATGATTCAGGATACCACAATCGGAGAATGATCCCTGAAGAACATCTAACTCATTTAGTCCTCATTCTGTGACCTCTAAGTGGACCCATCAATATGTGTAAGCTTGGTCTTATTTTTCAGTCCCTTTTCACCACTTCCACCTCTACCTCCTGATCCAAGCCACTAGTTTTTTCACCTGACAGTTGCACCAGCCTCTTCACTGGGCTCCCAGTGGCCACCCTTGAAGAATTCAAATCATTTCACCTGGCCTCTCTCATTTAACCAAAACTAAGTCCTCATCAAAGTCTGTAATGTCCCATGTGATCTGACCTCCGACTACCTCTCCCCCACTCAATCTCAACCACGCTGCACTGTCACCTCTTACCACCCGTCCCAATGTTTCTTCTCTAGCTGCTTAACCTTCTTGCTAAACCTTGAACATGCCAAGCATACTCACTCCTGAGCCCATTTTCTCTCCTTAGAAAACTTTTATGCAGGTATCGTCCACTACTGCATCTTCTTCAGGTCTTGGCTCAAATACTAACTTTTGGTGACGCCTTCCCTAACCACTCTTAAAATTGCAGCCCCACTTCCCTTGCTAGGTATGCCCTAGGCCTCAACCTGTTTTATTTTCTTCCTAGCACTTACTAACACCTAATATATGATATATATACACATATATATGTAATTACATGTTTATTGTCTGTCTCTCCCCACTTGAATGTAAGCTCCACAAGGACAGAAAATTTGTTTTATTTAATGTTGTACCTCTGGTACCTAGGACAGCCTGGCATACAGTAGGAGTTTGATAAAGACTGTTTGGATCAATGAGTAAATAAATGATCAGGTAAAGGGCAGTTTCCATTACTATTATTCTGGTTTAATATATATCTGTTTCTTCAGGAATTGATTTGGCATCTCAGCCTAAGACCTCTGTTCAGTGCTCAGGAAATAAGTATGGAAAAAACAAGTATTGATTAGGACACTCAAGAAGTTTCTAAACCTGATAAGAGACTTGGTAAATTTTAGAAATGTCTTATTTACACTAATTTAAATTCTACCACTGCTCTTTTCCTCTCATTAATGCAAGTTCTGCTGGGTACCCTACTGATTTTTTAAAAAGGCTTAGCCCCTCTTCCTTCAGATATTTGAAACTGGTGATCATATTCTCCTGGGTCTTCTCTTCCCCAGGCTAAACAAAAAGACCCAGTGGGATTGTGTGACTCGAGTCTGCCAGCTGAGAATGGGGAAGGCAGACTGCGGCTGGAGGAACAGAAAAGAAGCAGATCTAGGAGCAGAGTGACTTCTTCAAAGAAAAGAGATGGAGTCCTTGGGGAAGACTCCATGGAATTAGGTTGGAGGTTGGGCTAGGGACAAGACCCTGCTAATTACTGTAGTAGGAGATTATGTTGCTGTAGAAGAGCAGCTCACTGAAAATTACTCCTAAACTAACCATGCTACCCCCCAAAAAGCCCTACACAGTTACTGAAAGAAAGCCCATACAGAAAGGCTGAGGGTGCTGGAAAAGCCAAGGCTGCTGGGCATAGAAGAGGACACTCAAGCCCACTGCCCTCAGGACAGGAACCTGTTTGGGAAGAGAGAGCTAACAACTGCTCCTTCCTGCAGCCCAAACAAATCAGGTGACGGGGTGACGGCCCACACAAAAGTCGAGGGAACCCTCTGGGTTCTGCTGGGGATCCCTGAAAAAATACCTGGGTATTTTTATATCAGAAGTTGGAAGGGTGCCATGGGGCTAATGTGGAAATTTGTTCTAGGAAGTCTAGAAAACCCAGTGATGGTGACAGAGTTCTAACAGCAACCTCAAGTGTACATCCACAAGAACTGGGTGCTCTGAGGGGGAGCCCCTGAAACACTTCTATCTCACTTTGGGACCTGAATGAGATTACTAAAAATTTCCACGTTTGGGGTTTCTAATGGGGTTTCCCCAAAACCACAGAGCTGTAGCAGCTGCTATGATCTGCAAAGGTCTCTGAGGTGTCTGAGCAGACATTTTCTATACAGAAGAAGCCAGACCAGACAAGAAGAAGCATACAGAAAGCAGAAGACCACAGCCACGCAGACTGGAAAAGACCAAATTATGTATTCTCCCCCTCACACCTCACTGCTCTCAGCAATGGTGCTTCCATCTAGCTGTGGGGTTTCCCAGGGACAGCAATCCCAAAATGTCTTAGCCCACCAGGGTCCTCAACCATAACTGTCCACATTAACACTGGAAAGCCCCAGTAACACTCTGTCCCTCTAGGGAAGGTCACATTACATATACCATTTTGGGTGAACATCTTGGGGCTGACTTTGTTTCCTCAGAAACTCTGGGGGCAAAGTTCAGTCTTCTCAGGCAGGTAAACTATTCAGTCTTCTGAGGCAGGTAGTCTATTCAAAAGGGGTGCTTCCACCCTACAATTAAGGCCCAGGAAGGGCCTTTGTTCTAGATCCTTTACTAGAGTCAAGCTATGGTAGGTGGCTATCATTACTGCATTTTACAGGGAGAGATGGATGAACAAGAGACAAACAGGTTCAGCATCTTGCGAGGTGACCCTAAGCAAGCAAGCAGTGATGTGGCTATGAGTCTGGAATTCCAGTCCTTGGAGCATCCCTTCTTCCCGCATGCACAATTCTTATCTATTGGGAGGGCCTGAGAGGGTCTTAACAATGAAAAAATTAACAGGAAGCCCACTCTGACTGGGCAAACTCCTGATACCCACTTGAGTTTACCAGGGCAAGAATCTGAGTCTACGTACTTGCCTTTGGGAACTGCTACTGCCAATAAAGGCACTGTTCTTCCCGCAGCTACTAAACAATGCCAAGATCACAGCCCAGAGTGAGCACCTACCTCCGCAGGCATGTTTTACTCAGCCCAACAGCATCTGGCTTTCTGTGCTAGTCACTTTATTATTCCTTGGAGAACCTGATATGGATGGAAAGAGTTTTAGACTTTGGATTCAGGCCAACCTATGTGTAACTTCTCATTCAGTCACTTAACTGGCGGTGGGGCACCTGGGGCCAAGTCACTCAGCTTCACAGGTAAACTGGGAATAAACCTACCTACCTTAAAGGTTATTGTGTGTAATACATAAAATAGCATGTCATTTCCATGAGGAAAGGTTCCGTGTCTAGCTTGAGGCCAGCATCTAAAACAGTGTATGTGTCATAGTAGATGCTCAATAATTATAGCTGCATAAGTAAAAGACCTAAGACAATGCCTTGAACATAATATATACTCCATCAAAGGCTCGTTTCCTTTCCTTTTCCTGTAGGGATGTTAAATTTAGAGAATACCCAAGGATGAAACAACCCATAACTCCTATACTCATGGATCCCCCTCCAGCCACATCCTCCTGGGAGGTTATGAGATGCCACTGTAGCAGCCAGTCGGTGCAGCTCAAACCAAATGGTACCTGAGAGGAAAGTGGGCAGGAACCTTCCACCCAAAAGATCCTGAGTCACCCTGGCCAGTTTGGTTCAGTGGATAGAGCATCAACCTGAGAACTGAAGGGTCCTGGGTTCGATTCCGGTCAAGGGCACATGCCCAAGTTGTGGGCTCAATCCCCAGGAGGCAGCTGATCAATGATTCTTTCTCATCATTGATGTTTCTATCTCTCTTTCCTCTCTCTTTCTCTCTAAAATCAATAAAAATATATTTCAAAAAAAGAAAATAAAAAGATCTTGAGTCAATTCCTTCTGGCCTCAGGGAAAATGCATGCCTAGAAATAGTTCTGACATAACTGGCTCATCTGCACACATCCCCTCTGTTCACCAAAAGGAAGAGGTATATGGTATGTCGTCCAACGGGCTCTGGTAATTCTTGAGCAGTGAGCAAAATGGAATTTCAATCCAGTGGCTGTCTAATGAACTTGCCCAGTGCTGCTGTGTCTAAAACCTCTTTTCACATGCAACACTGATGACTGGCATCTCTGGTCCAGGTAGCCCTCTGCAGAGGCTGGCTGGTAGACCAGGCAACTCTCCCAGATTGCCTTTTGTTAATAGCTGGCAACAACCTACCTGTTAATAGGACCACTGGCCAAAGACAACAGTCATGCAAAGTTGGCAAAAGGCCCAAGTCTACCTAGAGATGCTTCAGAGGGTGTGTCTGAATGAAGCTTTGGAATCCTGTCCCTCCGGTAATCAGCTGAACAAATATTTGCCCCCAAAGAGAATCAAAGCAGGGGGGAATGAGAGGTCATTGAACAAACCAACAGGAACTATTTAATCATTTATCCCCCCAGGGAGTTCATTTACAGAATGGCTTTCAAGTCTGGTCAGCCTTAGCTCAGGGAGCCCTCTCCTTTACCTCCCCCAAGCCCACCCCAATCATCTGACCTTATTGACTTATCTCTTTTCCTCGTACAAGTACTGGCAGTGGGAAGAGTTGATGAAGTTGCAAAGAAATAGGAAATAAGAAAGGGGGTGGGGTTCCAGAGCAAACTCAGAGGTCTCTGCTCATTCGTAAACTGAAGTGCCTGCCACGCCCTAGGCCCAGCCTATGGATAATTGCATTCTTGACATTCCTGAGTCCATGGTGCATGGCCCCTTAAATCTTAGTTTCTTCAATAGATGACTTATTTTGCACAGCTTGCTCAATTTTAGGGGTATTCTGAAGGAACATAATACCTCTCCTAAGCCCCCACCTCCCCTAGGCAGGGAGATAGCACGAAAATAGGACTTAGGTCACTGTAGAATAGCAAAAATTGCCTACAATGACCACCGATACAGAATTTCCCACCACTGTCCCATCCTGGTTTGGTGACAAGCAAAAGAATTCTCTCTCCTAGGAAAGCAATGAGGCATGCCTCCTAGCCCCAACTGCTACAGCAAACGTGTTGGTGTCAGTCACTGTGCTCATATTAGCTCCAAGATTACAATACCCTGCAAGGCAAGGAGGGCTTGCCACATTTTTTTAGCGGAAGAAACTGAAGCTCAAGGTAAACTGGTCTGTCCATTGTCACACAGCTAGGTAAGTGACAGTGCTGGGACTCACACCCATGTCCGTTTGATTCTGAAGTCAGTCACTGAATCTTGATGTCCCTAAGCCCCACAGACTCAGTTCTTGCTTTGCCAGCAACAGTGCTCGGTGAAGAGGCCCCAGGGCCCTGGCCGGAAAGCAATAGGCAGAACAGCTGGAGCTCCCCAACCGACCCTAGGTAGTGAAGTACAAAGTTCAGGCTTAATGTGTGACACTGCAAGAGCTCAGGAAGCAGGCCAACCATGTAGAAAGTTGCACGCGTTAGAGCAAACGAACGCAGGGGTGCAGCACAAACACAACTGGCCACTGCCCCTAAAACCAGGCAATCCTCAGCCATCCACGCCAGTGGGAACTCTGCCTGGCCTTGCCTTTTTCTGAGAGAATATCAGGTATGCAAACTTTAAAATAAAGAGAATTTGATGTGGGGGAGGGAAGCCCAGAATAGACTTGACATCCCCGAGAGAGGTAAGCATGGAGGGGCTTATGGGTCACTGATACTACCTTCTCTAGGCCTTATACCCATCACCCCTTTGGGTGGTGAGCCACTATGTCAGGGTGAGGGGAACACTGGACTAACTTCCCACTCTCACATGAACAGGCTATGATTTCCTCCACCGAGGAACTGGAGCACAGGCATGAAGGAGTGGGGTCATGAGGGTGACCAGGATGAAAAATGCCCCGTCCTTCAGGAACTAGGTCATCTGTTCTTTTAGAACTGATAACCTTTTGCAGTGCTGAGACCAGTTCATGTCTCCTTAACAACACGTCCAGTAACCATCCAGCACAACAGGAAGAGATACGGGGAAAGGCCGATGAGATCTCTCTGAGCGGAGGCCAAGGAAAAGGGACACACAAGGAGGGGGCGTGGTCCTTACCCAGCCTCCGTTCTCCTGGATCCAAGGCTCTAGGTGGTCATTCAGGTAAGTGGCCATCCAAGTTGCAATCCGACTCACCAATACCTGCATCTCCTTGTCCACACTCTCCACGCACAGTGCCCCACCGAACGAGAAAAAGGCCACGATGCGACCCCAGTTCACCCCATCCCGGAAGAGTTCGTTCACGACTTGCTCAAAGCTCTGATACGCGGTCCCCGGGGTGATGTGGAGCTGGGATGTCAGGTCACTGAACGCCCGCCGGTACCTCAGTTCAAACTCATCGCCCGCCTCCCGCAGCGCCTGCTTCACGGCCGCCATGGGAATCGCCTCCCGGGCGTCCAGGCGGCTGCTGTGGCCGGTGGCTCCGTTCACCGCAGGGCTGTCCACCGGGTGCCAGGACGGGTTGCCATTGATGGCGCTGGGGGTGTCCACCTCTGCTTCAGTCCCCTCTGGGGCCTCAGTTCTGTTCTCTTCCACTTCGCTAAACTGACTCCAGCTGTATCCCTTCTGGGAGAGCTTGTAGGAGAGAAAGTCAACCACCAGTTCCCGGTTGCTCTGAGACATTTTTATAATAGGGATGGGCTCCACCAGTCCATTGTCCGGAACACCTGCTCCACTCACCGAGTCTGGTCTCGGGCTAGTGGTTGCCTTCTGAGATCCGGGGCCGAGATAAGGTTCTGAAGGGAGAGAAAGAGCTTCAGGAAGGGGAAAAAAATAAAATAAATAAAAATTAATATGCAAGCCATCTAACCCACAGCATCGCATTCCACCTCCTCCAGATAACCACAACCGGTTTCTTTGTGGTTCTTAGGGAGGTCTGAGACTAGCTTCTCAAAAGACTTCCATCAAGTCAAATGGAAAGCACCAGCAAGCAGTCAGTCTCTGAACCATCATCACACCGGCCTCTTCCCCCCCACACCCCCGCCCCCCCAAACCCCGGCCACCTCCTCTTCCCCGAAGCTGTCGGCCCCCCATCCCCTCCACCCCCGCTCCACCTACATTCAAATGCGTCCCAGGCTACAGGCAGGCAGGTGCAGTCCCCGGACGATCTTTTGTACCATGGGGCCGGGGAGGAGGAGGTGGCTGCCGGGATGCCGGTAACTCAGCCGGCCTCACGGGCAGCGATCAAAAAAAAAAAAAGAAAAGAAAAAAAAGAAAGAAGAAAAAGAAAAGAAACCGGCTGCGGCCGGAGGGATCATGCGAGCCGCCGGCTGCGCGTCCGGAGGGCGACGCAGGAATTAGGAAGCCCGGGAGCCGCCGCCGCGCTCGCTTCCTCCTCCATCGCCCAGAATGAGGGCGGCCTCCGCACCGGCAGTCCAGCCCCCTCGCTCGCTCCGCACGCTCCCCGCTCGCTGCCTCCTACTGGGAGCCGGGAGAACTCTCCCGGAGGCGGCGGCGCGGGCTCTAGGGCTTTCTGTTGATGTTGTTGTTGTTGTTTCTATTTAAGTACC
Source organism: Pipistrellus kuhlii (assembly GCF_014108245.1). Classification (NCBI taxonomy): domain Eukaryota; kingdom Metazoa; phylum Chordata; class Mammalia; order Chiroptera; family Vespertilionidae; genus Pipistrellus; species Pipistrellus kuhlii. Next base: position 54,762,790 of record NW_023425562.1, on the reverse strand, counting down.
GACCCCGGGTGGAGGCTTCCGAAACCCCCGGCAAGGACTTCCCTCAATGGGGCTCAGGGCTTCGAGGAGGGGCGGAGGGAAGGGGAAACCGCCTGGCCTCTGAGGTCTGACTTCGGAAACGCCGCCGCCGGGCCTTTCCGGGAGGCTGAGGCCCGGGGACCCCCCAGAAACGCCGCCGGTCGCCTCTGAATCCCCCCAAGGCCCTGGGCGCGGCGGCGGCGGCGGCGGCGGCAGGGGGCTGCCGGGCCCTCCATTTCCCGCACCGGCACAATGGCCGCCGGCGCCCGCACAAAGCCGGGTGAGGGTGCGGGTGCGGGTGAGCGCCGGGCCGCTCCGGGCAGGGACAGGGTCAGGCCTGCTCGAGGACCCCACAGCGGAGACCACGTTTTCCCGGAGCCGGGATCCCGGCGGCTTCCTGGCGCCCCCCTCCCGGCAGGGCTGGGGGGTCGGGGGCTGCACCTCTCCGGAGCCGAGGTGGGTGGGCTGCGGCCCCACGGCTCCTCCCGCGCCCGGGGCCGGGTACCCGCGGGGCCACCGCCCAGTTACTAAGCAACCGCTCTCCCTCAGGGGCGCCCCCTAGACCTTTCTGGGAGAAGGGGGTCTCGTCCCCGGCGGCCCGCCCCCAGGACCAATCAGAGAGCCCCGTCGGCACGGAAGCGGGACGGCGAGGGCTCCCATTGGGCGCAAGGCCTGCCACACACAGGGGAGGCGGTGCTCTCACCTGTGAGCCCCGCGAGCCGTGGGGGGCCACATTCCCCCTGCGTCGACCAGGTCGTTTCCAGATGCGAGGGCTCCTGGCGGCCGGGTTCCGCGCCGCTGACCCGGGCCGGCCTACCTTGCTGATGGCTCCCTCTTTCTCTTCCGAACGAGCCGGCCTCAGTTTCCCCTGAAGAGACCGGGAGAACTTGCAAGCTCAGTCACTTCCGGTGCCGAGGCAGCGCGCGCGAGCCCGAGACGCAAAGGGAGTGCACGCCTTGAGGACTGGCGTCAAGACCTGGAAGAGAGCGCCCCCTTGCGGTAGATCTCGGGAACCAAGGACGAGGAAAAAAACCAACGTTTACATTCCTATTTCCATTCATTCATTCATTTAGTCATTTTCATCTACCTGTCAGCTTATATATCGAAAAAGCATTTCGTGTGGCTAAGAACATTAAGTTTAGGATTCCAACTCCAGTTAGTCAAGTTATTCAACAATCCTGTGCCTCAATTTTCTTAACTGTAAAATGAGTGAAAATCAACCTCCATCACTGAGTTACTGTGAGTATTAAAATAATTGATATTTGCCCTGTCTCCCTCCCCTCCTCCACACACACCGGTAGTTTAGATGGTTAGATTATTGTCCTGATGCGCCAACGTTGGGAGTTGGCTGAAAGGTCAGAGCACATTCAAGGATCAATCAATGAATGCATAAGTTAGTGGAACAATAAATCGATGTGTTTTCTCTCTCTCTTATTAATAAATAAAAATAACAAATAAAAGTTATTATTTGTAAAGTCCGTAGAATAGTGTATGGTCCAGAGTATATGCTTTATGAATTCATCAAATGTACCGTGTTTCCCCGAAAATAAGACATCCTCCGAAAATAAGACCTACTTACAGGTTTCCTTCTGAGTGAAATATAAGGCATCCCCCTGAAAATAAGGCTCCCCCCCCCCCAGGCTAAACATGAGAGATTTGGTCCACTGATTCTGAAAGAAATGGAGTCACAAGAAATTCACCAGGAAATTCAGGAATTGGATTGTTATGATGATGTTTCCAGAAGATGATGACATGATTGTCATTGAATAAATGAGTAAATTCTTGATACTGTAGGATTCACAGTTTGTCTGGTTTGTGTTGACAACTACCGTACTACCGTACCGTATACAGGAATTAAATTTCCTTTATTTTCATTTAACAATAAATGTGTACAGTATTCTTCTTCATGGAAAAATAAGACATCCCCTGAAAATAAGACCTACTGCATCTTTGGGAGCAAAAATTAATATAAGACACTGTCTTATTTTCAGGGAAACAGGGTAGTATTGTTTGGGTTGCTAAAGACAAAATTGGGAACAAGACACGTCCCTGACCTTTTAAACCCTTTAGATAGAGAGAGACAGTAAACAACTAAGAAAATATACAAACAAGGTAATTTCAAATAGTGACTAGGGCTAGGAAGAAAAAGTCAGGGTACTGTAATAAAGAGGGTGAAGGGAGAGTTGCTACTTAGACTGGGTATTAAGAATGTAAGCACTGCCCACTGAGGGAGAGAAGCATTTATTCAGCAACTGTTTATGTAAGGTGACTAGGGATGCCCTCTAGTGTAAATTTAATTGGTTAAAAATTAGAGCCCTAACCGATTTGGCTCAGTGGATAAGCATCAGCCTGCAGACTTAAGGGTTCCAGGTTCGATTCTGGTCAAGGGCATGTACCTTGGTTGCAGGCACATCCCCAGTAGGAGGTGTGCAGGAGGCAGCTGATCGATGTTTCCCTCTCATCGATGTTTCTAACTCTCTATCTCCCTCCCTTCCTCTCTGTAAAAAAAAATCAATAAAATATTTTTTAAAAATTAGGTATACAGGAAAATGGGATATTAAAAATATACCAAAAAGCATAGATTAAAAAGTAAGTCCTCTTCTCACCCTACTTTCCAATCCCCAGTTCCCCTTATAGAGGTTCACTTTTATCTCTGTAGTCTTTCAGAGATTGTCACTGTATGCACAAGCAAATCCTATATAATAAAAAGGTAATATGCAAATCGACCCTCGCACCCTCACAAAGACGGCTGCCCATAACCAGGCCATCAGGGGGGTTAGTGAGGGATGACCAAACGACTGAACAAGCAGGCTGCATGGGGCAACCAGGCTGGTGGGGGACAGTTGCAGGCAACCAGGCTGGGGGGTGAGGGCCAGTTGGGGTGACCAGGCTAGCAGAGGGGAGCAGTTGGGGGCGACCAGGCCAGCAGGAGGCGGGCAATAAGAGGCGACTAGGCCAGTGGGGGCACAGTTGGGGGCGGTTAGGCTGGCAGGGGGGCAGTGAGGGGGGACTAGGCCAGCAGGAGGGCAGTTAGAGGTGACCAGGTTGGCATGGGGAGTAGTTAGGAGCGATCAGTCTGGCAGAAAGGGGCAGTTGAGGGCAACTAGGCTGGCGGGGAGGAGGGAGGCCAGTAAGGGGTGACAGGCTGGCAGGGGAGGGGCAGTTAGGAGCAACCAGGCTGGCAGGGTAATTAGGGGTGGAGTAATTAGGGGTGATCAGGCCGGCACACAGAGGCAGTGAGGGGCTATCAAGCTGGCAGGGTGGGGGCAGTTAGGGGTGACCAGGCAGGCAGGTGACAATTAGGAGCCAGCAGTCCAGGGGTCAGGCATCCTCTGAGGGGTCCAGTATTAGAGAGGGTACAGGTTGGGCTGAGGGGATTCCCCCACCCTGGTGCACAAATTTCATGCACCCGGCCTCTAGTTTATATGTATAAATGTTTTACACAAATACTTTCACATCTTGCTTTTTTCACTGTGCTCTACATTTTGGATCTGCCTCAATTTTTTTAAGTTAACAACATTATAAAGATGTCATAATTTACTTGCTCAATCCCCTATTTGGGAACACTTAGGTAGTTTCCAATCTCTTTCTTCCCAAACAATGTTATAACTTGTCCACTTGTTATTTTGCATACGTGGGAGTTTATCTGTTAGGTAAATTCCTGGGAATGGAATTATCAGCAAGTGAGTATATGGATTTGTTTTCGCTTTATTTTAATCGATATTGGCAAGGCGGTCTCCACAGCGGTGGTACCAGTGTGTCCTACCATCAATGAATGTGCCAATTTCCTCACATCCTGAACGACACAATGTGTTATGAAACCTTTTTATCCTTGCCAATAAGATAGATTAAAAACTGCCCTTGCCAAAACCGGTTTGGCTCAATGGATAGAGCGTCACCATTTGGACTGAAAGGTCCCAGGTTCAATTCCGGTCAAGGGCATGTACCTCGCTTGCGGGCACATTCCCAGTGGAGGGTGTGCAGGAGGTAGCTGATTGATGTTTCTCATTGATGTTTCTATCTCTCTCCCTTTCTCTTTGTGAAAAACCAATAAAATATATATTTTTCAAAAAACACCAAAAACTGCCCTAGCCGGTTTGGTTCAGTGGATAGAGCCTACAGACTGAAAGGTCCCTAGTTCAATTCTGGTCAAGGACACACGCCCAGATTGCAGGCTTGATCCCCAGTAGGGGATGTGCAGGAGGCAGCCGATCAATGATTCTCTCTCATCATTGATGTTTCTATCTCTCTCTCCCTCTTCCTTCCTCTCTGAAATCAATAAAAAAATATATTTTAAAAAAGATAAAAACCAAGATGTGCTTTTATTTTTTATTTCTTTTTAGTAAGAATAAAATTGACTCATATTTATGAGTCTTTTTTTAGGGGAGTCTTGTTCTGGTGAATTCTTTGTTTATTTCAATTGCCCTTTCTTCAGTTGGTCTTTCTGTTGAACTTTTTTTCTCATTGATTTATAGAAATTTTTATCCTTTCTAAATATAAGTTGTAAATATTTTCCTAATGTATTATTTACTAGGGGCCCAGTGCATGAATTTGTGCACCTTGAAAGGAACTGTGGGCTGTGAGCCCCCCCGCCCCCATTCTTCCTACCACAGCCCCGGCCCGGTCCTCCCTCTTCTGGCAGCCCTGCTCCCACCACCACTGTTCCCACGCATTGATGGCACCTGTCCTGCTCTCACCTGCTGACAGCATGGAGCAACTGGGGCGGGCGCCAGCAGCAGGGGCGAGTGGCGGCAGCTGCCCCAATAATACCCCAGGAGCAGGGGGAGGTGGAGAAGCCCTCAGGGGTGATTGGGGCTGGCAGCTGCCACTTGCCCTCACTGACAGCGCTGAGCGGTTGAAACTGGCACTGTGCACTGGCAGTGGGTGTGAGCTGCAGCTCTGGTGCCAGCTACAGGTGCTAGTGGGGCCAGTGCCATCAGAGGGGGTGAGTGGTGGCTGCTGGCCCCGATCGCCCCTCCGGATTTCTCCATCTCCCCCTGCTCCTGAAGGGCAATCGGGGCCAGCAGTCACCACGTGCCCCCCCGCTGACGACACCGGCAGTGGGTGTGAGTGGGGCTGGCACCGGCAGCAGGTGTGAGTCCCAGCAGGACCACAGCCCACAGGAGCAAAGAATTTTCAGTAACTACCAGAGGCTCATTCCAATGACAGCTGGTGCCCCACCTTGGTTTGGTGCCCCCACTCACCTGCTTCACTATTCAGCCATCTTCCACTCTCTGCTGCCTGCTGCCAATGCCTGCCATGTTATGCATGTGCCCCCTGGTGGTCAGCACATGCCATAGTGACCAGTTGTTTGGTGTTCTGCCGTTCTATTTGTATATTAGGGTTATATATATATATATATATATATATATATATATATATATATATATATATATTACCAAGGAGAATTTTTTTTATGTGTATTTTAATTTATTGTTCTTGTCCTTTATGGCTTTCAGGCTCTGTATCATTCTTAGAAAGACCTTTTCTAGTTCAATATTATAAAAATAATTCTGTTTTCTTCTAGTTTTTATATTTTATATTTAAATCCTTGTTCCATTCATTTTGGTGTATGGTGTGAGTCCAGCATCCAAATTTTTTTTTTTTTTTGGCAAATAACTACCCTGTTATACTAATATTACCATATTTTCTCAATCATTTGAAATGTCTCCCTTATAATACATTCCCATTTATTTGGATCAATTTCTGAACTTTCTATTATGTTCCATGAGAATGTTTTAAACTGGGGTAGGACATGATTTACTTTTTTGTTGTTGTTGTTGTTGTTGAAGGAGGAGTTTGGGGGGAGAGAGAGAGAGAGAGAGAGAGAGAGAGAGAGAGAGAGAAAGAGAGAGAGAGAGAGGGAAAGAGAGAGAGAGAAAAAACATTGATGTGAGAAAGACACGTTGATTGGTTGCCTCCTAGGGCTGAGGATCAAACTTGCAATCCAGGTATGAGCCCTTGACTGCAAATTGAAACCATATAGCCATACCGGCCAGAACTCTGCTTTTTTAAAATTTTATTTATTTATTTATTTATTTATTTATTTATTTCAGAGAGGAAGGGAGAGGGAGAGATACCATGTTTCCCCGAAAATAAAACATCCTCTGAAAATAAGACCTACTTACAGGTTTCCTTCTGAGTGAAATATAAGGCATCCCCCGAAAATAAGGCCCCACCTAGGCTCTGTCTCAGAATGCTATTGCTAAACATGAGAGATTTGGTCCACTGATTCTGAAAGAAATGGAGTCACAAGAAATTCACCAGGAAATTCAGGAATTGGATTGTTATGATGATGTTTCCAGAAGATGATGACATGATTGTCATTGAATAAATGAGTAAATTCTTGATACTGTAGGATTCACAGTTTGTCTGGTTTGTGTTGACAACTACCGTACTACCGTACCGTATACAGGTAATTAAATTTCCTTTATTTTCATTTAACAATAAATGTGTACAGTATTCTTCTTCATGGAAAAATAAGACATCCCCTGAAAATAAGACCTAGTGCATCTTTGGGAGCAAAAATTACTGTAATATAAGACACTGTCTTATTTTCGGGGAAACAGGGTAGAAACATCAGTGATGAAGAGAGAATAATTGATCTGCTGCCTCCTGCACACCTTCCACTGGGGATCAAGCCCGCGACCCGGGCATGTGATCTTGACCAGAACTGAGCCCAGGACCCTTCAGTACACAGGCTGATGCTCTAACCACTGAGCAAAACTGGGGTTTGGCCTCTACAGCTGACTTTCTTGGGTGCAGATCCTGGCTGTGCCATGTAGATGTTGTCTACCCTTTCTGGGCTTCAATTTCCTCCAGCTATAAAATGGGAATGATAGCATTTTCTACCCTAGGGTTACTGTGAATATGAAATGAATTAATATGTGTAAAGTACTTCAAACAGTGCCTGGCATATAATAAGTGCCAGATGTTATTACTTACACAGACCCATGAGGAAAATGGAGCATTGTTTTGTATATTAAAAAAAAATGGGTTCACACTGCATTTATATTAGCAATTTTCAACTGGTGTGTCACAAGAACTTTTAAGACAATACTTAACTATTTAGTTAGAGGCAGTGAACTCTTTTCCCTAAGATTGCCAAATAAAAAAATGACAACAGCCAACACAATAATAGTCATCCAGTGTGCAAATAAATCAAAATCATACCTATTTTTTTGTCAAAATATATATATTTTTGGTGTGCCACAGAATTTCAGTAATTAATTTCTGCATGCCATGAGATGAAGAAGGTTGAAAATTGCTGATTTATATCAATCATTCATTTGTTTTTTATTTTAATTTTTGTATTGATTTCAGAGAGGAAGGGAGAGGGAGAGAGATAGAAACATCGATGAGAGAAAATCATTGATCAGCTGCCTCCTGCACACCCCATACTGAGGATTGAGCCCGCAACCTGGGCATGTGCCCTTGACTGGAATTGAACCCTTCAGTCCAAAAGCTGATGCTCTGAGCCAAACCAGCTAGGGCAGTAATTTGTTTTTTAACTCAAAAATGTATCTCAAAGAAAACTCCTTGTTGGTCCAGATCTATGGGACTCTTTTGAACAGATGCTTAGCTAAGTATTCCATTCTATAGTCAGGTTATTGAAGTAACCCCTTGTGTATGGACACTTAGGTGGTTTCCAGTTTCTCACAACTACAATGCAACAGGCTAGTAATTGATTTCCAATGTTGTTCTCCTTCCTTCTGTTTTCACTACAGCAACTAGAGTTATTTCCTTAAAAGCAGAGAGTAAATCAATGTTCAAAACCCTCCCAGGACTCCCACTTCATTCAGAGTAAAAATTAAAGTCCTTCTAATGGCCTAGAATCTAGGCCTAGATGGTCTGCATCCTTCTCCAGAATGCCTCTGGTTGCATCTCCTGATGGTTTACTTCCTGTCCATTTGAACCAGCCACCCTGACTTCCTAACTACTTCTAAAACATGCCTGCTATGCTCCTGCCTTTGGACATGTCTTGTCCTGTGCCTGGAACATTCTCCCTTCAGTTATCTGCATGACTGATTTATCTTCTTCAGGTTTTTGCCCAAATGTCTTTTACAGAGATAATGTCAACACAGTCATGGCTGAAATTGTGGACAGGGTGGACCAGATGTGTCTCTGCTTCCTTCAGCTCTGAAATTCTTTTATATATATATATATATGTGTGTGTGTGTGTGTGTGTGTGTGTGTGTGTGTATGTATATATATATATATTTTTTAATTGATTTTTTTACAGAGAGGAAGGGAGAGAGATAGAGAGCTAGAAATGTCGATGAGAGAGAAACATCGACCAGTTTGCCTCTTGCACACCCCCTACCGGGGATGTGCCCGCAACCAATGTACATGCCCTTGACCGGAATCGAACCTGGGACCTTTCAGTCCACAGACCGACGCTCTACCACTGAGCCAAACCGGCTTCGGCCAGCTCTGAAATTCTGCTTTGGTGATTTCAGACCTCGAAGTCTCCCATTCACGAAGAATGGGAACCTGAGACTCAGCCTAGGATGTAATAGATGGAAAAGGAATGACAGGAAAGGAATTCCTTGCTCCAGGCTTACCTCTTGCTAATTTGGAAGGACTTGGGAAGTTCCTGCTCACATCCTGGCCTCCTGGCATTGCCTCACTCACTGAGTCACTGAGCACCTTCTGCCTAGTAGGCCCTGGAGACAGCACGTTCTGATGTGCTCTCATTCCTAATACAGAGCAAGCTATCTCTGCCTCCACCCTCATCCCAGGCCTGGCTTCATGGTTCTAGAGTTCCGGTGATATTTGCTAAAAGTGGCAGTTACAGCCCAACCAGACCCTGCCCTCCCTTTGTCTGATCAGCCCCTCCTTCCTTCTCTTATTGTCATCCACCCTTCAGGGTCTGGGAGCAAATGACTTTGCATTTACCACCTCCCAAGGCTCCCTCATTTATTTATTTACCTTATTTAGGATCTGTCTTCTTCACCTGAGCTCCCTCCGGTCAGTGATTGACTCTTCTGGCTTTTCACTGCTGCATCCCCACACTTAGCGCAGGAGCTGACCCAGGGAGACTCTAAATTGCTGGGGTGACTGTGTCTCTGTGTGGAAGTGGATAAGTGTGTCTCTTGGAACTAAACCTAGAAATGGAAATCCTAGGTCACAGGGCATGCATGTTTTGTCCTTTTTTTTTTTTTTTTTTAAATATTGATTTTTTTACAGAGAGGAAGAGAGAGGGACAGAGAGCTAGAAACATCGATGAGAGAGAATCATCGATCAGCTGCCTCTTGCACACCCCCTACTGGGGATGTGCCCGCAACCAAGGCATATGCCCTTGACGGAATCGAACCCGGGACCTTTCAGTCCGCAGGCCGACGCTCTATCCACTGAGCCAAACCGGTCCCGGCTGTTTTGTCTTTTTAATAGATGTTGTCAAGTTTCCCTCCAGAACAGGGGAACCTATCCATTCTCCCACCTGCTGAGTTACCTTCTGAATCCTTGATACTTTCCCACTTTAAACTCTGGTCAGTCTGATGGGCGAAAAATGGTACCTCTTTGTTTAAACTTCCCGTACTAGTGAGGCCAAGCACTTTTTCTTGTCTTTAATGGCCAGTTTTGTTTTTTTTCTTCTAAGAATTGGCTATTTTTCCAAAAATTTTCCTATTAAATTTTGTTTTGATTCTTGTCTCTGGAGATTCAAAGGACACTTTTTGTTCGCATTCTGGGTTCTAATCCTTTGTTACATGTGTTGGAAGTATTCCTCCCCTAGTCTTGTTTGTTTGTTTTTCTTTTGCCAAACAGAATTTTAAAATTTTGGTTTGGTTGGGCTTTTCTTTTGCCTTAATTTTTTCCTATGCCTTTCTTAAGATTTTCCTATCCCAATGCCACCAATGTATTCTTTTAAACTGTAAAATTTTTAATTTTTAAATACCCTTAGGGTTCTAATTCACTTGAAATGTGATTTTGTAGCTGGTACAGAATAAAAATCTAACATAATATTCCCCCAAATGAAAAGCAAATGTCCCAGCTCCATTATTTGTTTGTCTCTATCTGATTTCAATTCTACACAGCATTTACTAAATTCTGATATACTTGGGTCTTTTTCTATACTCTTAAACTCTGCTACTGATTAACAAATTTCTCTATGGCAATCCCCTATTTTTAAAAAACAACACTTTTGTAGAAAAAAACTTTTGCAAGCTGGACCAGTGTTGCTCAGTGGTTGAGTGTCAACCTATGAACCAAGAGGTCACAGGTCGATTCCCCATCAGGGCATATGACCGTGTTGTGGGCTTTATCCCCAGTAGAGGGCATGCAGGAGGCAGCTGATCCATGATTTTCTATCATCATTGATGTTTCTATCTCTCTCTTCTTTCCTCTCTGAAATCAATTAAATATATATCAATATTATATTTAATATTTAATATATAATATTTAATATATATTATATATATAAAAACTTTTGTGGAAAATTTCAAACACATATCTGTAATGAATTAGTATGTGTATGCATATATGTTACTCAGGTTCAACAATTATCAATTTGTGGCTAACCTCGTTTCATTTATATTCCCACCTACTTTCCTCCCCTACATACTTTCAACTGTTATTATTATTATTATTATTATTATTAAAAATATATTTTATTGATTTTGTACAGAGAGGAAGGGAGAAATAGAGAGTTAGAAACATCGATGAGAGAGAGTCACCGATCAGCCGCATCTTGCACACCCCCTACTGGGGATATGCCCTCAACCAAGGTACATGCCCTTGACCGGAATCGAACCCGGGACCCTTCAGTCCCCAAGCTGACGCTCTATCCATTGAGCCAAACTGGTTTCGGCTCAACTGTTATTATTAATCCTCACTTGAGGATATTTTTCCATTAATTTTTGAAAGAGAGAGAGAGAGAGAGAGAGAGAGAGAGAGAGAGAGGAAGGGAGGAGGAGTTTGAGAGAAAGACATACTTCCATTGGTTGCCTCCCACACTTGCCCCAACTGGGGCTGGGGATTGAGCCTCCCACTGAGGTATATGCCCATGACCAGAATTGAACCTGAGACCCTTCAGTTGTCGGGCCAACACTATCCACTAAGCCAATCCAGCTAGGACACTCCCAATTATTTTGAAGTAAATTCAAGAGTCATTTTATCCTTTCCATTTCTATATGTATTTCTAAATATAAGAAGTACTAAAAAAACACACACACAACAATATCTCGAAACTGGTTTGGCTCAGTGGATAGTGCCTCGGCCTGAGGACTGAAGGGTCCCAGGTTTGATTCCGGTCAAGGGCATGTACCTTGGTTGCGGGCACATTCCCAGTGGGGTGTGTGCAAGAGGCAGCTGGTCGATGTTTATCTCTCATTGATGTTTCTGACTATTTCTCTCTCTTCCTCTCTGTGAAAAATCAATAAAATATATTAAAAAATAAATAAAAAAACAATAAACCAAATTGAAACAAAAAACCTTGCAGTTTATTTTTTTGGAGAAACTAGATCTTTTGTACTCATCTGGATTTGTTGTTCTTGTTTATTTTTGTTTATCCTCACAAGAGGATATTTTTTCCACTGATTTTTTAGAGAGTGGAAGGGAGAGGAGAGAGGAACATTGGTCTGAGAGAGATAAATTCATTGGTGGCCTCCAGCACCAGCCGACCTAGATGGGGATGGAATCTGCAATATATTCCAGAGAGGAAGAGAGAGATAGAAACATCAATGATGAGAGAGAATCATTGATTGGCTGCCTCCTGCGCCCCAAACTGGGGATGGAGCAGGCAACCCCGGCAGGTCTCTGACCGAAATCCAGAATCGAACCCTGACCTATTGGTTCATAAGTGGACACTCAACAACTGATACACGCTGGCAGCGCTGGGTTCTGTCTTTAAACAGATTTTTTTTTTTTTTTTTTTTTTTTTTTTTTTTTTTTTTTTAGAGAGAAAGGAAGGGAGAGGGAGAGAGAAATAGAGACGTCTAACCAAGTGAGCCACTCTATTGGGGCCAGACATTTTTAATTCAAATCCTACCTCCTCCACTTATTCGGTGACTAGACAAGTGTACTCAAATTCTTTGAGTTCTTGTGTTTTTCCCGTCTACAATACAAGGGTAACAGCACTCGAGATGCAGTTGGAATTAAAACTGAAAAACGAGGAACCCCACAAACCGCTTTTAAACCAGTAATGTCAGGGCGTGTATTAAGAATTTGAGGGTCTCCTCCATTGGCAGAGAAGCTGAGGGCGAGTCTATGTTGCAGGCAGGGGATTCTGTATTAAAATGAAGGGAATTCCTACGAATATCAGGCACCATGCACCATGACAAGGAGGATAATAAAATTATAATTTCCTCCGTAAAAGTTTTGGGGAGGTCCAGGATGGATGCTGTTTTGTTACCTAAATCGACTCCACGTCTTTTCAGTTGGTACCACCTTTCCCAAAGAGTTTGGAGCTGAGCATTCTGGGCTTTGTAGTAAATCCTTTTCAGAGCTGTGTCAATGGGCTCACGAAATCTCTTGAGACTACATTTCCCAGGAGTCTTTCGGGCAGGAGGCTGCTCTTCCCTTATCTGACTTCCGGCATCAAGCAATCTGTAGGACCAATCGGGAGGCTGGGACTGCCCAGTTCCGGCAGTCTGATTGGTGCGTTCGGCTGGTGAGCCTGGGTTCAAATTTTCAACGGCGTTGAGTGAATCCCGCGGCGGTTCTTGCGGGCGCCTCGCCGTTACAGCTGAGTAGAGGTGATCCTTCGGGAGAAAAGGGAAGCAGCTGGGCCACGGCGGTGCCTTTTCCTGATTTCCGAGCGGCTGGAGGTTGCCTCCAGGCCCCAGTTCGGTCCGCGTTGCCAGGCCCGGGCTTCTGGAGGCTTTTGTCGTGGGGCGCCGGCCCGGCCGGGGCGGAGTGGGAGCTGTCTTCCGGCCTCCCTTCTGCTCCCGACAGGATTTTTCCGGTAAGTCTGTCTGGGCTGAGTCTAGTGGGCTGTTGTCTGCAAGTAGAGATGGAGACCGACCGACCGTGAGAAATAGGGGAAGAAGGATTTGCGAGAGGCTGTAGGCTAGTAGTAGTGGTAATAAAGATTATTGTTATTACATTTGCGAAATAAGCATTTACTGGGCTAAGCACTCTGCGTGCGCTTTCTCACTTAATTTCCACACCAAGCCAAAAAAAGCGCTATTCCTTGCTCCACTTTATAGAGGAGGGGACTGAGGCCCACAATCCAGACAAACTTAGAGAAATGGGTGAAACTGTAGCCCCGCCCTCAAGAAGGGCGGCTTTTGGTGGAGGAAAATACTAGGTGATTGAGGCGGTGTGAGGACATACTTGAGGGAGAGTTTAATTCCACTTGGGAGTTGTGTTGCTATTTGGGATTTTAAATCAATTCTGTTCTACCTATATTTGCCCAGCCTTCCCCTTTGGATATAAAAACTAGGTATGATTGCCTTTCTAATTTCTTGTCGGAACCTAGGACATCCATAGGTAGGAGAGGAAAGAAGGGTGAACCAGGCTATACTATCATAGGATTGGTTTGCCCCCTTTTTCTTGATAATATGGTTTCTTTTTATCACATACCGTTTTCGTAATTAAGCACCAAGGATTTCCCCCCAAATCAGTCCTGCCTAGGACAGGACAGTATCTGAGTGCGGTACTGTTCTGTGTTGTAAGTGCCCTGGCAATTTAGAGGTGAGGGAGATCAGTGAAGCTTAAAAATGGACAAAGGTGGCTTTGTGAAGCAGGTGGGACATAAACTGGCTCTTGTTAAGCAGTTTTTGAGACAGGAACTAGAACAGCCTTGGTGCATAGAAATCACCCACTTATATTTATTGAACTGAATAGGCAGATGAGCATGATCTAAATTGACTATAAAATTGCAGGTATGAAAAAGTGGACTTAATTGATTAGGTTGGTAAATTTGTTTAAACTTTCTTTTTTTAATTGATTAAAATTTTAATTTATTGATTAAGGTATCACATATTTGTCTTCAAATCCCCATTCCAGCCCCCCACCCCTCCCCACTCATGCCCCCTCCCCCTATTGTCCTTGACCACTGATTAGGCTCATATGTATGCACACAAGTCCTTAAACTCTCAAATTATGTAAATAAATTTGAGTCACTTTGGCCAGCCTTATGTGTAAGTCTTTATTCTAACCTGAAAGTTAATTTACTCTACAGTTGCAATTAAGCTTCTGCAGGAAAGGGGATTATGTGGGAAGGCCCTTCATTTCTTGTGTAGGAACCTAGAGAAGTCCAGAGTGTTTCTATATCCTCCATATATTTTTTCCTCCAGCCTTTTCTGGGTCTCTTTCCTAATTCTTTTAAAAAATATATATATTTTATTGATTTTTTTTTTTTACAGAGAGGAAGGGAGAGAGACAGAGAGTTAGAAACATCGATGAGAGAGAGTCATCAGTCAGCTGCCTCTTGCACGCCCACCACTGGGTATATGCCCGCAACCAAGGTACATGGCCTTGACCGGAATTGAACCCGGTACCTTTCAGTCCGCAGGCTGACGCTCTAGCCACTGAGCCAAACCGGTTTCGGCCCTAATTCTTTTTGAATTGCTGGGGAAGAAAGGAGGAGAGATTCAAGTGCCCCATGGCAGACTTAGGTAGGGTAAAGGTAGGAAGCAGAATTGATGACAGGGAGCAAATTTATGAATAGATCCGTGTTTTCGATCAGCAGCCCAAGGTACTTTGTGAAAAAGGTGTAGATAACTGGAAGGAGTTCTGCTTTCGTCTGTTTTGGTAGATAAACTTGATTAGGAGGACATTAAAGATTAGTGAGAAAGTTGTATGTAGAAGCTTACTTTGGAAAATTTAAAAAAATGCTAGTTCTACTTAAAAAAACCTAGTAAAAGTGTTTTCATATATACTTTAAAAAATATATTTTATTGATTTTTTTTTTTTTTTTTTTTTTTTTATAGAGAGGAAGAGAGAGGGGTAGAGAGTCAGAAACATCAGTGAGAGAAACATCAATCAGCTACCTCCCGGGGATGTGCCCGCAACCAAGGTACATGCCCTTGACCAGAATCGAACTTGGGACCTTTGAGTCTGCAGGCCGACACTCTATCCATTGAGCCAAACTGGGTAGGGCGTGTTTTTCATATTTTAAGTGCCTGCTATTTGTCCTATTTGAATAGGATAGAAGTGCACACTCCCGCCCCTTGATGCCAATGTTCCTAAATTGCAGGTTTTGGAAGTGGGAGTAGATGTAGGTAATATGAAAGACACCAGGAGACAGCAAATATAACCCCCCAAAATTTAAGAACACTTTCACACTGATGGAACAACAGTCTGTTAAGAAGTTTGGTGTTTGGAGGTCCCATGCTATTTGGACCTTGGCTCCTGGAGAAGTCTGTGGTTTGAGAGTGGATATCCTTGATCTTAGAGCTCCTTCCTGTTCTGTTAACCTTTTTTCATTACAGAGAACTTGAACCTGTTTGTTTATTTTTCTGCTTCTCCCAGGTTCTTGTTTTTCTTTATTATTATTATTTCTTTCTCAGGTTCTTGATAAGAAGTACTTGCTAGACTTCAAGATACCAGAAGAGAGGTGAAAATATTTTGCAACTTTGATTGGACTTACGGATTAAACCACAGGTACAGTTGTGTCCACAGTGAATTACATTAAAAAAAATAAGAGGAGCATTAATATATTAGCTTCAAAAGTATTTAAGTAAGTTTAATGTATCTTTATAAAATAACATGTTTTGGAAGAAAATTTAATATTGGGAAAGCAAAAGAAAACAATAGAACCCATTGTCTCATAAACTGTGGCTGACATTTTGATAGATTTCTTTCCAGTGTTTTTTGTGCCTATATTTGGTTTTAAAAAATTATTCACTGAAAACCTTTATTTCCTCCTACCCCCAATAGGTTATGAACATTTTTTCATGCCATTAAAATTTTGTAGAACATATTTAATGGTTATGTGTTATTCCTTTGGTACATAACACCAAATTGCCTCATAGGAAAGTTATTCTGATTCACATACCCAGTGACAGAATATATTCATAAAGGCACAAATTTATATTTTAAAAATATGTAATACATTTGCATTGTGCAAAAATTCAAATAATGTAAAAAGATTTATAGTATTTAAATTTTTCCGACCCTATCACTGTCAACCTCACTCCCTGTCACCTCATAGATGATCACTTTTTCTTTTTTTAAATACATAACATTATTTATTTCAGAGAGGAAGGGAGAGGTAAAGAGAGACAGAAACATCAATGATGAGAGAGAATCACTGATTGGCTGCTTCCTGCATGTCCCCCACTGGAGATCAAGCCCGAAACCCAGACATGTGCCCCTGATCGGAATCGAACCTGGGACCCTTCAGTCTGCAGGCCGATGCTCTATCCACTGAGCCAAACCAGCCAGGGCAGATGATCACTTTTTTAGGTTCTGCTTCCCAAACCTTTTTGAAGGATATAACTCTACAAGATGGAGTGATTGAGAATTGATGAGGATTACAACCTGCAGCCCCAATGTCAATCATTACAGACTCTTTCAATTTCTTACTCTTAGAATATCAGAACATTAACATTTTACAAAGATTTGTGTCATTATTTGGTCTAGAGGTAAATGGCATTGAATTCTATTCAGGTTCTATTAGTCATATAAGAGTGGATTATGGGTTTTAGAATCGATGGAGAAATACAGCAGACCTGAGTAATTCTTCAAAGAGAGTGATCTGAAACACAAGTTTGGGAGAGAAATGATAGAAAAACATTTGTTTGAAGTTTCTGGGCAGTGATGAATTAGAACAAGGCCCCTGTGTCCGGTGCTGACTTCAGAGTGCTTGGACAGTGAGGGATTGCCATTGGATTTTAAATTGACCCAATTTTGGAAGCTTCATAGATCTATTTCTGTAAACAGATCCAATTTCAACACAGAAATTAGCAAACATAAATGTGGAAACACAAGTCCATTAACTTCTTTCAGACTTCGTTTGTGACTTAAATTGCACGCTGGATTATGTTGCTGATCTCTTATGTGCAAAAAAAATGTAGGTGTTTTCTCCCTGGGTAAGATGAAAATAACTATTTAACTTGTGGTATGTAATAGGATATATTATCCCTTGTGAAAGAAGGAGAGGGTGTCCCTGGGGAAATGGCACTGCCTGGGATGGAACCATCTTAACTAACTACACTCTAATGAAGTCTTGAGTTACTCTGTTTATTCTTTGATACGTCCTTTTGTTTAACTCATGATTTTTTTCTGCAATAGAAATAGGCAAGACACAGCTGGAAAGCTGGATATTGAGGTTCTCAGTTGAGAACATCTATCACACCGAAGTGTTGTTTTACTTAGGAGCCGCCAGTTCACTATTTCAGACTTGCTTAGAATGCACCCTTTTGACACTTCCTTCCTCTCACTTCTGAACCTGCACCTTTTGATTTATAGAGCTTTGATTTATAGAGGTTATTTTTGGTTTAGAGTGAAGAAAGGTAGACGGGAGGTAATAGAGGTTAATATCAGATGACTGGAAAAAGGTAGCATTGCTTCTTTTGCAGTCTTCCTCAATTGTACATCCCCTCCCCCCCCCCATTTGTTTCCTCTTTCCATTTATCTCTTCCCCTGGAGAAACTCGACATTCATCTTTACCTGGTGGAACTGTATTTTTTAGGTATTACTTCCACCAGGAAGCCAGCTCTGACTCTTCTTCTTTTAAAAAAAAAAATATTTTTTTATTGATTTCAGAGAGGAAGGGAGAAGGAAGGAGAGAAACATTGATGAGAGAGAATAATTGATCGGTTGCCTTCTGCGTGCTCCACACTGGGGATTGATTCATAGATCAATACTCAACCACTGAGCCATACTGGCTGGGCTCTGATTCTAGTAGTTTATCCTTAGTTGCCCTTGCTTTATCTCCTTTTATAGCAAGGATCACACTGTTTTATAATTGTATTATCCACTCAACTATGAGTTTCTTAAGGGAGGGAATTATGTATATCCTTTTAGTCTTTGTTTTTTTGAAACAAAAATAATGTATATGATATGATATGATGGGTGGCACTTAGTAGGCAGTTTTTATTTATTTTTAAAATATATAATATATATATATTTTAAAAAATATATTTTATTGATTTTTTACAGAGAGGAAGGGAGAGAGATAGAGAGCTAGATACGTCGATGAGAGAGAAACATCGACCAGCTGCCTCTTGCACACCCCCTACTGGGGATGTGCCTGCAACCAATGTACATGCCCCTGACCGGAATCGAACCTGGGACCTTTCAGTCCGCAGTCCGACGCTCTATCCACTGAGCCAAACCGGTTTCGGCTATTTTTAAAATATTTTTATTGTTTTCAGAGAGGAAGGGAGAGGGAGAAAGATAAAAACATCATTGATGAGAGAATCATTGATTGGCTACTCCCTGCATACCCCCCACTGGCAATTGAGCCCGCAACCTGGCCATGTGCCCTTGACCAGAATCGAACCTAGAAACCTTAAGTCCACAGGCTGATGCTAAACCAGCTAGGGCAGTAGGCAGTTTTAAAAAGGAAACTAGTTCATAACATACAGGGGAGGCTTTTTTTTCTCGACTGTAGGAGTTATTGGTCAGAAAGAGCTATTTTTTTCACTTATATAATGTTCCCGAGTTTGGTGGATTTAGATAATTTTGAAATGTGATTCTTTTGCTTGGCAGCTTAATTTGTTTGGGGGAATGTGGTTGACGCATGTGCCCTTCCCTCCCAGTGAGAAGTGTTGACAGAAATTCAATCTTGATTAAGGGGCACAGGAAGGCATCCAGTTCCCACCATGTATGAGGCTCTCTCCTTTAAACAGTTGGCTATAGCCCTTGCCTGCCAGCCATTTCCCTCTAGGCTTTGTGCTATTCAATTTTTGAAGGGTTTACATTCTAATATTTATTATTTATGGGAGAGGCAGTGCAGTGAAACTGGCATAACCCTTCGTTACTTTTGGCTTTGTTCATACTTGTGCTATCACCCTTTATTGAGGAGAGTCAGACTTCTCAATGAATGTGCATTTGCTTTTAAAATCTCACCCAAATAAAGTGCGGCTGCTTCCTGCACACCCCCTACTGGGGATCAAGCCCACAGCCCTAGCAGGTGTCCTGACAGAGAATGGAACTGTGACCTCCTGGTTCATGGGTTGATGCTCAACCACTGAACCACACCAGCTGGGCCCTTTGCCCCTGTTTAAATTGGATCGTGGTTGGTTTGTTTTTTGGTGTTGAGGTTTATAAGTTCTTTATAAATTTGATATATTAAGCCCTTATCAGAACAGAATATGTTCTCTCATTCAGAGGATTGTCTTTTCATTTTGTTGATGTTTCCTTTGCCGTACAAAACCTTTTTAGTTTGATTTAGTCCCATTTGTTTATTTTTTCTTTTGTTTCACTTGCCCAAGGAGATATATCAGAAAAAATATTGTTACATGAAATGTCTGGAATAAATCCTACTTGATCCTGATAACTGATCTTTTTAATATATTGCTGGATTTGGTTTGCTAATATTTTGTTAATACTACCTCATATTTGAAGAAATATTTATAGGAAAACCTTGCATGTTATAATAATTCCAGATTTTGGAATCCCATGGATCTGGTCTTAAAACTCAACACTGCTACACTGGTTGGTAACTGGAGTAGCTTAACTTCTCTGAGCCATTTTCCTTATTTGTAAAATCATGATGATGATGATATGTATTTTCTATATTGTTAATTCATTTAAATGAGATGACTTATATGAAGTGCCTGATAAGGCGCTTGGCCTGTAGTAGACAGCAGTATTTGAAATATATTATTACGTATAAATGATTTTGCCTCTTGCTCCTTGACATTTGATATTGATCTATACAAATAAATATTTTTAAATAAATATGAAAGGTAGTGGGTGGTGCAGTAGATAAAGATATACCCTTTAGAGCCTGTCTGGATTTAAATTATGGTTCTACTACTTCTTAGCTCTTTTGTGACCATGAATAAATAGTAAATAACTTTGCCTCAGTTTCCACTTCCGTAAGATGAAGGTAATAGCAGTACCTACTTCATAGGGTAATTGTGAGGATTTAGTGACTTAATGTAAAACACTGCCAACGGTGCCTGACATGTCATAAACACTCAGTAATTAATAGCTATTGTTATTTTTAGCTTTTTTCAAGTTTGCATACCTTTTTATTAAGTCAATGTCCAGGGCCAATTTAACTTTTATGCAGAAACATTGCTAAAGAAAGAGAATATGTAACAATTGTATATGTGAAAGTTAGTAGCCAACTTATAGATCATGTAAATGGGAAGCATTATTTCAAAAAATAAAGAGTTTTAACAGTTACTGCTAGATTTAAGAATGCTTAATAAAAAGTCCAGAAAACCCTAGAAACATAGATTTAGGGGAAGATAAATACTGCTTAACTAGTTTTTTAAACTGAAAAGGTATGTATTTATATAATAAAACCTATTCAGAGAGTATAAAATTTCATATAATAGAAAGTCTTCTCTTGACCCCGAACTCCCAGCTCTCTTCCCAGACCCAAATAGTACGGTTAACATTGTTGAGTCTCCTTCCACAACAATCGGTGTATGTACAAAGGTATAAATGAGTATATATTACCCTTTTCTCTCTTTTTGACATGAATGGGGGCATGCATTTCTGCATTTTGCTTTTCTCATTTAATAGCTCTTGGAGCTTATTCTGCACATATAATCACGTACAAAGTTACCTAATGTATACATTTGTGCCATAGTTTATACAACAAACCTCTTATTGGTGGAATTTGGGTTTTCAGTTTTTTGGCTTTTATGCACCATTCTATAGTGAATATTCTTATACTTACATATATGCACAAATATATACCTGTAAGATAAATTTTTATGTTTGGCAACATCTTTCAAAAAGAAAAATGCAAATTGTCCTCCAAAGAGATTAGCAGTGTAGCTCCATAAGTAAAAAAAGAAAAAAGAGTATTAGGGGTTAAACTTGAATACTTTCCAGGTGGTTTTCAGCAGCATGCATTAGTGAATCATGGTTTTTAGGAGGGTAAGTGGGGTTGCTGCAAAATTACATTCCTGCTTCTTCCCTCCCCCAACTTTAGTTGTCTTCATTACATTCCTGCCTGGGAAGTGTTCCCAGTGACCTGGGTTAGGCATTAAGATCATGGGAATCCAACATTTTCCCATGTCTTCAGTATGTTTGTTCACAAGAACAGGCAAACTTTCTTCTTGTAGAAGGGGAATTTTAACCGTCAATCACTGGGGAATCTTTCAGTAAGGGTCCTTTGAATAGAAATCAAAGAGAAGAAAGTTATCAGTAGGTCAAAGGCAGTGATAATGTTATGGTAATATATTTAATAGCACTTGAAGTATTATATCTTTTCATTTGTTTATGGGAAGTAGGTAGGCAGAAAGGTAGATGAGTTGCCCGTTGGCCATATACATCTAGTAAATGCCAAAGATGGCTAGATTTCAGGACTTGTATGTTACTTGGTATTACTTTTGTCTGTGACAGAAAGTGTAATTCTAATAGCTTAAACAAAAACATATTACTGTCTGAGAGGAAGGGAGTGGGAGAGAGAGAAACATTCAATGATGAAAAAGTCATTGACTGCCTCCTGCACACCGCCCGCTTGCCCCCCCCCCCCCCCCCCCCCCCCGCCCCCGCCACTGGGGATTGAACCCCCAATCCGGGCATGTGCCCTGACCATAAATCTAACTATGACAGTTAGATTTATGGTCAGGGCATAGGTCATTGCTCATAGGGCATAGGTCCTGGCTCATAGGTCATTGCTCAACCACTGAGCCACACCGGCTGGGCTCAGTGATATCAGAGCCAATGTCAGTTATACTCTTAGCCATCCACTCATGTGTACATGATGGGTGTTATAGCTCTAACCATTTGAAGGCAAGGAGGGTGAAAGAAAAGGGCAAGACCAGGGGTTGTAGCTATATTAGGAAAAATAAGAGTCTTTATAAGTCTGCCAGCAGATTCTGACTTTTTTCTCATTGGCCAGAACTGTCCATGGCTACTACTCCAAGCTCGGAAGGTGGCAGTTTAGGTCAGTGGTCGCCAACCTTTCAGACCTCCCGGACCACCAGTGGTCCATGGACCTTCGGTTGGCGACCCCTTCTCCAAAGATTTCCTTAAACCAGTGGTTGCTCACTTTTTGGACCTCATAGACCACCGGTTGGTGCCCGCTGATCTAGGTGACTTCCATTATATTGTGCTTCCTACTGTTTTGGTGATGTTCAGTTAAAAATACTTATTGGCTTAGGTTATGTTAATCTCTAGTTCTCTTTATATTTATAGTTCATGCTATATATTTAAATATTGTATGCTGTCTTATTTATTGAGAGTATAGAACTTCAGCTACTGTCTAGATTTTTAAATTCCTTTGTGTTTGAGGCTAGATCTATTATTATTATTATTATTATTATTATTATTATTTTATTTTTTTTGGTATATTTTTGAGAAAGGAGCTTTGATATCACCAAAACCCACATCTTAAGAACTACTAAGAAATAGCTTATTGAGTTAAATTGAATACTGAAAGTAGAAATGAGTGAGAGTGAAAAAGTTAGAATGTGGGTAATGCAGAATCTATTTAGGGCAAAAAGAACTATGGAGAATGGATCTACTTATATAAATTTAAGTAGATTTTCTATAAAAATATAAATCTTAATTACATTAACAGGCTTCTCTAATTCAGTGTGAGGGAATGACTCAGCACGGGAACCTGGAATGTCTGCCTTCTGAGTGCTAATCCCAGAGCCCCCAACCCTGGCTTCTGCTCCCAAAGCTCCAGTCCACTCTGTCCTCCCTCAGCCAGAGCCCAAGGTGAATTGTGCGATGGCCTTTTAAGAGGATGCCTGCATGTCCAACCATCTGTCCCTGGCAGACAACAGCCCTGCTGCTTTTACAGCCAGATGTTGTGCCAGCACCTTTCTCAGTTTTGGTGCTCTGTCCTGGGGGGCCCAGCTTAGTGTTTAGATCCCAGATGCTGTTTTAGTTGTAATTCCAGTTTGGTCCTGGGAGTGTGTAAGTGTTATTCCCACACACCGTTTTTAATCTCCTATATGTTTTTAAATCCCCACTCAAGGATTTGTTTATTGATTTTAGGGAGGAAGGGAGAGAGAGAGAGAAACATCACTGGGAGAGAGAAATAAACATCAATCTGTTGCCTCTTGTACAGGTCCTCACTGGGGATCGAACTGGCATCCTAGGTATATGCCCTGATCAGGAATTGAACCTGAATCTTTTATTGGATGACGATTCAACCACCTGATCCACCTGGCCAAGGCTTATATATTTTTAAGTCTTTTTCTTCATGCCCAGGAACAATATTTTTATGAAAATAAGGAAAGAAAACCTAAACTTGGCAAAACTGTATTGAGCTCTTACTATGTATAAGATACTGTTCTTAGTACCTTGATGGATGAGGCATACACAAATGAGTAAAATCCCATTCTTGTCTTCAGGAACTTATAATCTATAGAATTTATAGGAGAGACATTTGTGTAGGTTATTAATATAAAATTGGATGGTAAACAAAGCACTATAGTGTTGGAGAAGCAACAATTATGTACAATGGGTAGAAATTGGGAAATAATTTGTAGAGAATTGAATTGGACTTAGAATGATGAGGAAGATTTTGGTTAGGTATGAAATTTAATGTATGCATTTCAGAAATTGGGTTGTGTGGGACAGAGAGAGAGAAAATTGGATTGGGTTATTCAGGGCAGAGAGTAAATTGGGTGAGAAGATGGTAGATTGAGGGGAAAATAAAATAATGAATGTAAAAACTAGCATAATGGATGGCATGCTATAGGTACTCAAACTTGACCATTTTCTAATTCTAAATATTTACCTCAAGTAGTATTTTCAAGTTACCAAAAATAACTTGATTTGTTTTGAAAAATAAGACATGTGCAGTCAAGTTTTTGAAATTTTCTTATAAGTTGACCTGTTGAGAAAAATGACAATAATATTGGAAAAACCTGCTTTTCTGTGCCAAGGTGGGGACAATGTCTTACTCCTATGATGCTCCCACGAACTTCATCAATTTTACATCTTTGAATGAGGAGGAGGAACCCCCAAACATAGATTCTTGGTTTGGTAAGTGTCTGCTTTCTCTGCCATTTTAAGGGTTAGTGGCTTGCTTTGTTCTGAGGATCTTAAAAAAAGAAGGGGTTGAAAGGAAGTAATTAAAATGTATTTTTTTAAAATATATATATTTTATTGATTTTGTACAGAGAGGAAGGGAGAGAGAGAGTTAGAAACATCGATGAGAGAGAGTCATCAATCAGCTGCCTCTTGCACACCCCCTACTGGGGATATGCCCACAACCAAGGTACATGCCCTTGACCGGAATCGAACCTGGGACCCTTCAGTCCCCAAGCTGATGCTCTATCCATTGAGCCAAACCGGTCTTGGCGGGAAGTAATTAAAATGTAAATTCCTGTCTGCATCAAGATACTTTGTCATCCATGACAAGAGAGAAATAATTGAAGTGCCCATTATCTTGGAAATGAACTATCAGTATAAGACAATGTTATTTTGCGGTTAAGAATGACAAATAATTTAAACTTTAGTGATATATGGGAAAATCCAGAAATCCATATTTTCTTAAAATACGATGAAGCAAAGTTGAGTGAAACTCTAGGACTCAAAACCATGTCTATAGTGATGGCAGCTACGGTACGTAAAAATTTGCTCTACTTGTCACTGGGCATACGGTATATTATATTACAGCTAGGTTATTGACGTTGATACAATCCACAATCTTGCTCAGATTTCCCATTTCACTTATACTTTTGTTTATGTGTATTAAGTTTTATGCAATTTTATCACTTGAGTAGGTTCGTGGATCTACCACCACAGTCAAGATACTGAATAGTTGTAACATCACAGGGAGTCTTGTGATGCCCTTTTATAACTATACTACCGTGTTTTCCCGAAAATAAGACCTACTTACATGTTTCCTTCTGAGTGAAATATAAGGCATCCCCCCGAAAATAAGGCCCTCCCCCAGGCTCTGTCTCAGAATGCTATTGCTAAACAAGAGAGATTTGGTCCACTGATTCTGAAAGAAATGGAGTCACAAGAAATTTACCAGGAAATTCAGGAATTGGATTGTTATGATGATGTTTCCAGAAGATGATGACATGATTGTCATTGAATAAATGAGTAAATTCTTGATACTGTAGGATTCACAGTTTGTCTGGTTTGTGTTGACAACTACCGTACTATCGTACCGTATACAAGTAATAAATTTCCTTTATTTTCATTTAACAATAAATGTGTACCATATTCTTCTTCATGGAAAAATAAGACATCCCCTGAAAATAAGACCTAGCGCATCTTTGGGAGCAAAAATTAATATAAGACACTGTCTTATTTTCGGGGAAACAGGGTAGGCACCTGTTGCAGGAGTATTCCTGCAAGACTTCCACTGGGCCTCCCTCTTGCTACCCTCACCTCTCCTGGCCCCCCACCTTTCCTGCTGCGGTGAGCAGGGTGCCCCACCTGCCCCGCCCGCCCCACCACGCCTGCAGCTGCTCGCCAACAACACAGCACGCCCCGCCCCGCCCCCCCCACCTGCCGCACCCATCACCCCCTGCTGCAGCCTCATGTGCCACCAATGCTCACCTTGCCCTGCCCTGCATGCGCTGCTGGTGCTTTCCTTCAGCAGGTGCAGCTGCCTTGCTTTCCACTTTCCCTCCCTCTTCCTTCTATGCTGTCTTCAGTCTTCACTCCTCCTTCCCTCCACATATGCAAATTAACCACCACCTTTGTTTGCTTAATTTGCATACTCAATCTGATTGGCTGGTGGGTGTGGCTGGTGAGCATGGCACGTGTAGCGGAGTGATGGTTAATTTGCATACCACTGTATTATTAGGTTAGACTAGTCATGCATGGTGGTTGGGGGGGTGTTCCTCAGCCCAACCTCACCCTCGCCAATCTGGGACTCCTCAGGTGAGCAGTTGGACATCTCACTTGCAATCTAAGATCATTGGCTCCTAACTGCTCACCTGCCTGCCTGCCAGATTGCCCCTAGCCACTTTGCCTGCCGGCCTGCTTGCCCCCAACTGCTCCCTTTGCCAGCCTGCTCGCCCCCAGCTGCCCCCCCCCCCCCCCCCCCCCACTCCACTGCTGGCCTCATCACCTCCAAATGCCCTCCCCTTCTGGCTTGATCACTGTCTCTGTCTTGGCCCTGCCACCATGGCTTTGTCTGGAAGAATGTCCGGAAGTTCTCCAAGGAGGTTTCCCAGTCTAATTAGCATATTACCATTTTATTAGTATAGATTGTCTCCCTCTTACTAATCCTCTCCAATTTGTTTTTAAATGGGAAGGATTATGCTACTCAGAACCCAATCCCTAAACAGAGATAAGATTGCCTAATGTTGGGTCATGTGATGTGGCACCAACCCTGAACCAGGATGGATATATAGATATATAGATATATAGATATATAGATATATATATATAAAATATATATATCAAAAGAATATATATATATATATATATTCTTTTTTAAAAATATATTTTTATTGATTTTTATGGAGAAGAAGGGAGAGGTATAGAGAGTTAGAAACATTGATGAAATAGAAGCATTGATCAGCTGTCTCCTGCATACTCCCCACTGGGGATGTGCCCACAACCAAGGTACATGTCCTTGACTGGAATTGAACCTGGGACCCTTGAGTCCATAGGCCTATGCTCTATCCACTGAGTCAAACCGGTTAGGGCAGTGTTCAGCAAACTCATTAGTCAACACAGCCAAATATCAACAGTACAACGACTGAAATTTCTTTTGAGAGCCAAATTTTTTAAACTTAAATTTCTTCTAATGCCACTTCTTCAAAACAGATTAGCCCAGGCCGCACTCAAGGGGCCAAAGAACTGCATGTAGCTTGCGAGCTGCAGTTTGCTGACCACGGGGTTAGGGCAAGGATGATTATATTTTTATATTACTTTGGAGTAATATATAAGACTATGTCAGGGTAGTAGTTGCTGGGGCCCCTTCATTTTATTCTTTCGCATGTCCTTTTTACTCCTTATTAAGAGAAATCAATATTGATAAGAAAATGAGTCCATTGTGCCAAAGCCGGTTTGGCTCAGTGGTAGAGCGTCAATCTGTGGACTGAAAGGTCCCAGGTTCGATTCCGGTCAAGGGCATGTACATTGATTGTGGGCACATCCCCGGTAGGGGTGTGCAAGAGGCAGCTGGTCGATGTTTTTCTCTCATCGATGTTTCTAGCTCTCTATCTCTCTCCCTTCCTCTCTGTAAAAAGAATCAATAAAATATATAGTTAAAAAAAGAAAAGAATTTACTCATTTATTCAATGACAATCATGTCATCATCTTCTGGAACATTATTATAACAATCCAGTTCCTGAATTTCCTGGTAAATTTCTTGTGACTCCATTTCTTTCAGAATCAGTGGATCAAATCTCTCATGTTTAACCTAGGGGGGCCTTATTTCCGGGGGATGCCTTATATTTCACTCAGAAGGAAACCTGTAAGTAGTCTTATTTTCGGGGGATGCCTTATATTTCGCTCAGAAGGAAACCTGTAAGTAGGTCTTATTTTCGGAGGATGTCTTATTTTCAGGGAAACACGGTATTACATACGAGAGGCCCAGTGCACAAAATTTGTGCACTCGCAGGGGGTTGGGGGTGTTCCTCAGCCTGGCCTTCACCCTCTCGCAGTCCGGGAGCCCTTGGGGGATGTCCTAAGCTGTCAGTAGGCCATTCTTAGCCCTGTTATGGAGGTGGGAAAGGCTCCCGCCAACACCGCTGTGCTCCCCCTGTGGGAGCGCGTTGACCACAAGGGGCAGCTCCTGTGTTGAGCATCTGCCCATAGGTGATCAGTGCGTATCATAGTGACCAGTTGTTCTGCTGTTTGGTCGATTTGCATATTAGCCTTTTATTATATAGGATAGTTGGGAAGAAAATTATTAATCCCACTGTGTTTTTTTTCCAAAACCTTAGTTCTAATATATTGCTTTCTAATTTCCTCCAAGTAATCACATCTTTTTACACAGTGCAATCAGTTTATATGCACCATGTTTTTTGCTGGGGCTCACCACAATCTTTTAAAAAAAATATTTTTAAAATATACTTTTATTGATTTCAGAGAAGAAGGGAAAAAGAGAGAGATAGAAAACATCAATGATAAGAGAGAATCATTATTGTCTGCTTCCTGCACACCCCCTCCTGGGGATAAAGTCCACAACCTGGGCATGTGCCCTTGACTAGAATCGAACCTGGGACCCTTCAGTCTGTAGGCCGGCACTCTCTCCACTCAGCCAAACTGGCTAGGGTATTCTCACCACAATCTTGATACTTCTGTCAGTAGGCTGGGATAGAACAGGCGTTTCACTGCTTTGTGCTGACTTTTAGGCACAGCAGAACATAAGACAAAATTATTTCCTAAAGCCTAGTTCTTTCCTTTCTCACATACTTCATACTGTCCTCTCACTACCCTAGTTGAGGAATAGCGTCAATTCAGACTACGAGAAGTCCCTTGTGAACCTTGCAGAGCTTGGTGGCTACAATTTTCTTTAGGAGGAACATGATGTATTTAGGTGGTAGATAAGGCCAGTTCATGCTTGTATGGTCCTAATTGTGAATCAAGCAAAGACAAAGAGCTGTTCACAGTGTAGTCTGTACTTCTTTTCTAAAATGCGTTGTTCACTGTTGCCAGTGTTGTGGTGATGGTTTTCACAGTCTCTATCTCTGACGCATAATGTGTGCTCTTTTTTTTTTCTCACTAGAATTTTGCTTATACTTTTCAAGTGAGTTAGAAATGCACTGGTTGGGGGCTTCAGGCCCCATTTTTAAGTGCTTGGCACTGACTTATTTTGCTTGTGTAGATGATGACATTCTTATCGTTTCACAGAAGAGAAGGCCAATTTGGAGAATAGGTTTCCTGACCTGACTCCTATGAGAAAAGCAAATCCTCCACAAGCTATTGTGACACCTTTGAGACCAGGTAAGAGAAAATATTAGAAAAAAGCTTCTTTGCAGATTGGTGGTACAGTTTAGAAGGGGCCTGAGGGTCTTGGAGGAATTACCTAAATGCTTATCCCTTGGTTTATTTTTGGTGAAATGTGCTCATTTATTTCATGGTGAATGTGAAACTAATGATGTGCTACACTTTAAAAAAATAATATCTTGGGACTTAAGCTAACAGAATTTTTTTGTCCAACTAGAATTTGATTGCCAGATATATAACCATCTTCTTTTTGTGATAGTATTTAATGTAACATATGGGTCTGGCTGATAAATAAACCAGTAGGAGAGAAGAATGTACTGCTCTATAGTATACAAAAATTCTGTCTGTCTGGTTTTAAAAGATGATTGACATTTCAACTGGTGGTTACTAAATCTGTAGAATATAGTCTATTTGATCAGAACAAAAGAGGCATCCTAAGAGGTCACAAATCTGTGGGCCGTGCTTTAGAACCTACCCACCCTCTAGATCCTGGAGGCTATGTTAATTCCCTTCATTCACAATGAAGTCTTATGCTCATGTTTAAACTTAAAAAAAAAGTCAAATCCTTGAAAATGACCTTTTGAAATCATCGCTATATTTAGATATAATTCACACACAGAATTCACCTACTTAAAGTGTACATTTTCTGTTTTTTATTTTATTTTATATTGTTGATTTCAGAGAGGAAGGAAGAGGGAGAGAGAGATGGAAACATCAATGATGAGAGAGAATCATTGATTGCCTGCCTTCTGCATGCCTCCTACTGGGGATCAAGCCTGCAACCTTGGACATGTGCCCTTGATCGGAATCGAACCCGGACTCTTCAGTCCACAGGCCGATGCTCCATCCACTAAGCTAAACCGGCTAGGGCCACACACAAAATTTTTAATCCAGAATTCTGTTTTAAGTTTTATATATATATATATATATATATATATATATATATATACACACACACACACACACACATACACACACACACACACATACATACATACATACATACACACACACACATACATACATACATGATGCAGGGAAAAGTGGGTTTATAGGTGTGAATACCCAAAACAATTTATTCTTGTATTATTAATTATTGTATTTTCCATATGAATAACTGTAAACCTACTTTTGCCCCACTGTGTATATCTTATATTTAACTTATTTTCTTGAGATTTGAGTACTGACTAGTTTTGTTTATTTGTATTATTTTAACTTATTTAAAAAAATATATTTTAATGATTTTTAATAGAGAGGAAGGGAGAGGGAGGGATAGAGAGTTAGAAACATCGATGAGAGAGAAACATTGATCAGCTGCCTCCTACACACTTCCTACTGTGTATATGCTTGCAACAAAGGTACATGCCTTTGACCGGAATTGAACCCGGGACCTTTCAGTCTGCAGGCCGACGCTCTGTCCACTGTCCACTGAACCAAACCCATTAGGGCTTAACTTATTTTTTTAGAAAGAGGAAGGGAGAGAGAGAGAGACAGACAGACAGACAGACAGACATAAACATCCATGTCAGAGAGAAATATCCCTTTCTGATAGTGATACCGTATTTAGAGAGAAATAATATCTCTCGCATGTGCCCCAACCAGACTGGGGATTGGCCCACAGCCTGGGTGTGTGCCTCGACTGGTAACCAAGCCTGCCACCTTTTGGCATACAGGAGGATGCTCCAACCAACAGCCATGCTGACCAGGGCTGAGTGTTGACTAATTTTTACTCTCTTGCAGTTGATAACACTTACTATAAAGAGTCAGAAAAAGAAAATCTGGTGCAACAGTCCATTCCCTCAAATGCTCGTTCTGCCCTGGAAGTCAAGGGAACCACCTCAAGAAATAATCCATCTCTGCCTCAGAGGTAAGATTGTTTCATGGTCAAAAGTGGTGGTTATATATATATATATATATATATTATTTTAAATAAATCTTTATTGGCCAAAATCGGTTTGGCTCAATGGATAGAGTGTCGGCTTAGGGACTGAAAGGTCCCGGGTTCGATTCCGGTCAAGGGCATGTACCTTGGTTGCGGGCATATCCCCAGTAGGGGGTGTGCAAGAGGCAGCTGATCGATGACACTCTCTCATCAATGTTTCTAACTTTCTATCTCTCTCCTTTCCTCTCTGTACAAAATCAATAAAATACATTTTAAAAAATAAATCTTTATTGTTCAGATTATTACAGTCATTCCTCTTTTCCCCCCCATTGCTCCCCTCCACCCGGTTCCCCCCCACCCTCTGCCCTTACCACCCTCCTCACTATCCACCTCCATAGGTGTACGATTTTTGTCCAGTCTCTTCCCACATCCCCGACACTCTTTTCTCCCCGAGAATTGTCAGTCCACTCCCTTTCTATGCCCCTGATTCTATTATAGTCTCCAGTTCATTCTGTTCATCAGATTTTTTATTCACTTGATTTTTAGATGCACTTGTTGATAGATATGTATTTGTTCATAATTTTTATCTTTACCTTTTTCTTCTTCCTTTTCTTACAGAATATCCTTCAGCATTTCATATATTGTAATACTGGTTTGGCAGTGATAAACTCCTTTAGCTTTTCTTATCTGTGAAGCTCTTTATCTGACCTTCAGTTCTGAATGTCAGCTTGGCATTCAGAGTACTCTTGGTTGTAGGTTTGTGCTATTTATCACTTGAACATTTCTTGCCATTCCCTTTTGGCCTGTATAGTTTCTGTTGAGAAATCAGCTGATAATAGTATGGGTGCTCCCTTGTAGGTAGCTAACTGTTTTTCTCTTGCTGCTTTTAATATTCTCTCTTTGTATTTTGCTCTTGGCATTTTAATTATGATTTGTCTTGGAGTGGTCCTCTTTGGATTCCTTTTGTTTGGGGTTCTCTGAGCTTCCTGGACTTGTAAGTCTATTTCTTTCACCAGATAGGAGAAGTTTTCTATCATTATTTCTTCAAGTAGGTTTTCACAACGCAGAGTACTAACCACTATACGATCACGGTGAGCTACTGGAGCCTTTCAAGTAGGTTTTCAATATCTTGCTCTCTCTCCTTCAGGCACCCCCATAATTTGGATGTTGGTATGCTTGAATTTGTCCCAGAGGCTTCTTATACTATCTTCATATTTCTGGATTCTTTTTCTTTTCCTGTTGGGTGTGTTTTGTTTCTTTGTATTTCAAATCTTTGACTTGATTCTTGCGATCCTCTGGGCTGCTGTTGGGTCTCTGAATATTATTCTTTATTTCAATCAGTGTATGCTTAATTTCTATAATAGTTAGTCTTCTTTCATATCTTCAAGGGACTCGCTAAAATTTTCAGTGATTTTTAGAAAATTCTTTTTTTTTTTTTTTTTTTTTTTTTTTTTATAAATCTTTATTGTTCATATTATTACAAAAGTTCCTCATTTTTCCCCCTCCACCAGGTTCCCACCCCACCCTCTGCCCTTTCCCCACCCCCATTGTCCTCATCCATAGGTGCACAGTTTATGTTCAGTCTCTTCCTTTACACCCCCTCTCCCCCTTTCCCCAAGAATCGTCAGTCCACTCCCCTTCTATACCTCTGATTCTATTATATTCACCAGTTAATAAGGTCATAAGATTTTTTTTTTAATTCCCTTGGTTTTTAGATTCACGTGTTGATAGTCACATATTTGTTGTTCATAGTTTTATCTTTATTTACTTTCTCTTCTAAAAGAACCCCCTTCAGCAATTCATATAATTCTGGTTTGGCTGTGATGTACTCCTTTAGCTTTTTTTTATTAGTGAAGCTCTTTATCTGGCCTTCGATTCTGAGTGATAGCTTTGCTGGGTAGATTATTTTTGGCTGTAGATTCTTGCTATTCGTTAACTTGAATATTTCTTGCCATTCTCGTCTGGCCTGCATGGTTTCTGTTGAGAAATCAGCTGACAATCGTATGGGTGCTCCTTTATAGGTAACTACCTGCTTTGCTCTTGCTGCTTTTAATATTCTCTCTTTGTCTTTTGCTCTTGGAATTTTAATTATGATGTGTCTTGGTGTGGTCTTCCTTGGATTCCTTTTGTTTGGAGTTCTGTGCGCTTCCTGGACTTGTAAGTCTAATTCTTTCCCCAGGTGGGGGAAGTTTTCTGTCACTATTTCTTTCAGTATGTTTTCGATATCTTGCTCTCTCTCATCTTCTGGGACCCCCATAATTCTGATGTTGGTTCGCTTGAAATTATCCCAGAGGTTTCTTAAATCATCTTCAACTTTCTGGATTCTCTCGACTTCTTGCTTCTGTGGAGGAGTATCTTCTGGCTCTTTATGTTCCAAATCTTTGACTTGATACTTGCGATTTTCCATTTTGTTTTTAGGACTCTGTATAATATTTTTTATTTCAGACAATGTATTCTTTATTTCTTGTTGATCCCTTATTAGTTCTTGTTGATTCCTTTTCATCTCCTCATAGGTCTTATCGACCTTTTTTAGGAAATTCTTAAAAAACCTTATAAGTGTGGTTTTGAACTCTATATCCAGTCTCTTCTTTTCCTCCATTTCTTTTGTTTGTGATCTAATTCCTTGTCTTGGCATTTTCACAGCTTCCCTGAGATGGTAGGGTGGCTTTGTGTGCTAAGGTGTCCTACAATATATAGTTCAGTGAGTCAGCCTCCCAGTTACACAAGACAGTCTTGGTGTAGCCCTTTGTGGGATGGGTGGGCAGTCTTGTTGTTAAGCCTTGCTTGTTGTTGGTATCACTGGGAAGCGTTGATCTCCAAGCCAATTGGCTATGAGGATCAGAAGTGTCTCAGCTAGGAGGGTTTCTGTATTCTGCTTGGATGGGCGGAGTCTCGGGGTGGCACAGACAAGCTTTGTTGAATCCCGCACAATTGGTTGTAGGCACGCGCACCTCTTTGGTATAGGCACAGACAAGCTTTAGATTCCTGTCTGCCCCTCCCTAGGAGAGTTCTATTGGCAGCGAACAAGGAAGCTAGCCACTGGAAGGGCCTCTATGCTCTGCTTTATGGGGCGTAGTCTCGGGTGGTGCAGACAAGCTTTATTCAGCCCCTCCCTACGAGGGTCTGGTTTCTGAGTCCCACAGTAATGGCCGCTGGCTTCACACACCTCCGAGAGATCTCTGCCCACTGCCCGACAGTCTGGCCTCTCCCTGTCTGGGGCCGTCTATCAGCGCAATAGGGTGGTTCTGTTTTCCTGCTTCACAGTTCCTGAGGTTCAGCGCGCCTTCTCTCTCCTTCCCAGATGGTAGAGCCTCCCTTCAGCCAGCCGTCCGGCGCTTCAGGGTGATGTTTCCCCCGTTTTTCAGTTCTAAATTCAAACTTGTTGTGGTAGGCTGCATTCGGGTGTCTGCCCTATGCCGCCATCTTGGTTGTCTCTCGATTTTTAGAAAATTCTTGAAAAACCTTATAACATTGATTTTGAACTCTATATCCAGTTGTTTGCTTTTCTCCATTTCTTTCATTTGTGATCTGTTTCTTTGTCTCTGCATTTTGGCTGCTTCCCTGTGTTGATAGGGTGGCTTTGTTTGCTAGTTGTCCTATAGGGCCCAGTGGCTCAGCCTCCCCAATTACCTGAGGTGGACACTCTTGTTGAACCCTTTTGTGGGCTATGTGCATAGTCTTGTTATAGTTAAGCCTAGATTGTTGTTGGTATCACTGGGAGGAATTGACCTTCAGGCCAATTGGCTGTGAGGATCAGTTTTGTCTACAATGAGAGAACTTCTGTGCTGGAGACATCCTTATGGGGCAGGTGTTGCTTTAGTGGGGCTTTGGAAATTTTAGATTGCAAAGGGCCAGGCCATTCATATGCAAAAGCCTCTGTGCACAGCTGGGGTGGAGTTGTAAATTGGGTGGGGCAGGGTCTCAGGGAATCAACAGGGTGGAGCATACAGCAATGGCTGTCAGCCCTGCCCTAAGAGGTGTGTGTCGTCGTCCCCCCCCCCCCCCCCCCCCGGGTCTCACTATCCCGCAGTAATCGCTGCAAGCATCTCTGAGAGAAAGCTGCTCTTGAGTTCCAGCCCGATGCCAGACAGTCCAGTTTCCCCCAGTATGAGTCTGGGTCCCCAGAGTCTCACCTGGAACTGGAGTTCAGAGCAGTTGGGAGCTTGTGTCTCCCTCCCGATTGAAAAATACAACCGCTTCCTCAGTTGCCTGCCCTTTTCTCGCGTGCACCTCCATACCTCTGCACTTTACTTCCACACCTCCTCTGAGTCTGTGTGCTTTTCTCTTCCCTTCTAGTTGTAGAATTTCCACTCAGTCAGCCTCATGTGGTTTTGGATGATGTCTGTTTTATCTTTTAGTTGTAGTTTTGAAGTGGTTGTGTGAGGCAGCAAGTTCAGGTATTTACCTATGCTGTCATCTTGGTTTCTCTCCAAAAGTGGTGGTTATATTAATGATGTTCAAAGAATAGTTTCCTGGTCAGAAAACTAGATGTGCCATACTTTATTAGACTCTTTATGTTACCTCATTTAATCTTCATAACATTTACGAGATGTAGGTAATACGTTTCACTTGTGATAATGATTCAGAGGCTACTAAGTTAGATATTTGTCTATGGTAACTTTATTTCAGAGCCAGGATTCAAACTGATCAATTTGGTTCCAAAGCCTTTGCTGTTTGCGCCACCAACATGAGTTGTAAATTTAGATTTATTTTTATGGCGATTTGACAGATTTTTTTTTTTTTTTACACCCCATTGTAAGTAAGCTTTCTAAGGGCAACTATAATTTATCTCTAGTCCTTAACAGTGTCTGGCTGGAGCAGAAGCTCAATAAATACTTGATGAATGAACAAATGGATGGGTAGGTAGATTAATCTGCAGTCTTTACTAGCAATCTCAGAGCTTTCACCATCTAATAATTAACCACCCCTGCAGAGTTTAAATTGCTTTATACTTTGGCATCACCTAGAATATCTCAAGAAGAATGGAAGAGTGTTTATAATGTTATTATTCAGAAATAATGAAATTAACTTTTGCAAAGAATATTTGAGGATATCACAAGCTTATAATAATCTTCTCTGGTAAATAAGCCCATTTTAATCAAAGAATTCTATGAAATCTCTAAATCAGATATGTATATATAACAGGCTGAAGAGATTGCTGTTGGTTGACTCAGTGGTTTTTGTTCCATGTTTAGATTGTGAAGTAGGTCTATGGAAAAGAGACCCAGTGTTCTATAGATTCCTTCAGAATCCAAGAAACTGTTAATGTCTTGGCTTTTATGTTTTGTATGTGTATATGATTACAAAAATTGTTCCTCATCCAGACTGAATTCTAGAATGCTTTTTGGAAATGATGGTATGATAGAAGATATCTTCTGTCAGAAGATCTGCCTGAATATTTCTTTTTCGTAGGGGCATGTACCCTCAGCTATTTAAAACCTTAGTTTATTGAGAATAAGGGAGCTAATTGTAAGAAAGGTCCAAATAAGATAATATGTACTTTGTAAATGATACTGTGTTATAAAAATGCATAATAAGCCTGGCTGCTGTTGCTCAATAATTAGATTGTTGGCCAATACACCTGAGGGTCTTAGGTTCAATTCCCCATCAAAGGCACATTCCTGGCTTGCAGGCTCAATCCCCGGCCCCATTTGGGGAGTATGTGGGACATAACCAAACGATGTGTCTCTCTTTTTCTCTCCCTCTTACTCCCCACCCTTTTTCCCTTCCAATTTAATAAAAATCATTGGAAAAAAAATATCCTCAGGTGAGGATAATAAAAAAGGAAATGCATAAAAAGAGGTAAAATGTTAGTGCATTATCTCAGATCTTAGATTTATTTTAGTCAGAGATGTCCAATCTAGAAAAGAACAGCATATGAAATTGGGTGTAGATAATCATACAAATACTCTACTATTTTATTTCTCACCAAGGGCCTGGTGTACAAAATGTGTGCACGGGTAGGGTCCTAGGCCTGGCCGCGAACAGGTCTGATCAGGGCCTTCCTTCCTCTGGCTGCCAGCTACTGACCAAGGCCTTTCCTTGTCCCACACCGCCCCCTGGTGGTCAGCACATGTCATAATGAGCAGTCAAACTTCCTGTTGGTCCAACTTCTGAGGAGACAATTTGCATATTAGCCTTTTATTATATAGAATGGTTTAGTTGGATAGGCTGAAAGATGGCCAAAACCACTTTGACACAGAAGTTAAGAATCAACAAGACTGTAATAATAATTTTTCCATGGAGGTGTTACTTTAAATGTAAAAGCTAAAACTCATATAAATCAATATAGGAGAATATAGTTATGAGCTTAGAATAGGGATATTTTGAATAGGATACACATAGAAAAGCACTGACCATAACGGGGAAGGGGATTGATGTATTTTGAACACTGTTAATCAAATGATACTATAAAGAGTAAAAAAGCCAACCCCCATAGCGGGAAAATATATTTGTAAAATAAAATTTACAAAGGACTCATTTGTAGTATGCAGAGAGTCTCTACTAATCAATTAGATAAGGATTAACAATCTACAGAAGCAAGCAAGAGACTTGAGCTACTTAGCACTTTATGAAAAAGGATAACCAAATGGCCAGTAAGCATGTGAAAAGTTGCTCAGTCCACTGGTAGTCAAGGAAAAGTATAATAAAACATCAATATAATTTAATATGACTATTAAATTATCTGATAATACCTAGTTCAGGCAACAAAAAAGCTAGTGTTCAGGAAGATGTAAACTCTTATAAACTTGCCAGTGTAAGCATAAATTGATTCAAGCCCTTTGGAAAAATGACTTGAGTTGTTTTAACCAATGTTCTATGACCCAGAATTCTTACAATTAAGATATCCAACAGCAGCAGGTGTACGTCTGCACCAAGAACATGAGAATCAACAGTAGACTGGTACATTCGTGCAATGAATGCATCATTAAAAACTGAATTAAAGCTACATGAGTCAGTGTGGTTGAATCTCACGAGCACAATGATGGGCAGAATAAATGATACAGAAAAAAATACTTGGAGCATCCGATTACATTACATAAGGGTTTATTTTTTGTCTCTTTTCTTAATGTACCATGCTTATATGGTAACATGATAAAGAAAAAGTAATGATTACTATAAGACAAGTCAAGATAACTGCTTCCAGTGTTCTGTTTCTTAGCTTAGGTCATGATTTCATTTTGTAATCTTTTAACTTAGCTTTTGTGCATTTCTTGGTGTGTGTTATATTTTAACTGTGTGGCTAAAAGTAAAAGGAGAGAATAAAGACTATGGTCAGTTTCCAGGAGCTCTGATTTTTAATTTCAATTCTGACAAGAGTTAGTTATATAATAGGGTTGGTCAAGTCACCTCACCTTTTATTTTTTATTTTTTATTTTTTATTTTTTTTTACTTTTCTCACTTATGAAAGAAAGGAATTCTGCTAGGATTGCCAGTACTTTAAAAAATTGTCAGCTTTATTGAGGTCTGATTTACAAGTACCGATGCATTTAAGTACTAATATTTATGATGAAATTTTGAAAACTATCAGTAAAACAAAATTAGATGTTTAGAGTTGAAATAATACCACTAAACTTTTCATAGCCCTTTGTAGTTTGACATACTTTCACATTTCTAAAGAACATTTACGTATCAGTAGGAGATATATTAATTTCAGATAAATTTTTGTCAATTCCTCTACCATAGAAGATCTGTTAGACTCTCTGCGCAGAAAGAAAAACACCATGTGAAAACGAAAGCCAAGAGATGTGCTACTCCTGTGATTGTCAGTGACACCCCACCCTCCAAAAGAATGAAAGTGTAAGTAGCCACAGCTTTTGACAGTTGGCGTGGGTTTTACCTATTTGCTCCTGAGGTTAATAGTAAGCAGAATATATGGTGTTCTTATTTTTATCAGTTAGGAGTGCATTTTACCTGTTCAGCTAGAGTGGTTTACAGACTAGTTACTTGTTTGTTTCACAGAAGTTTACTGTTGGCTTTGGTTCAGTGGTTGAACAATGCTGGGCATCATCTCTGTGAGTCAGCTTTTATTTCCTGCCTGTTCCTCAAGATGGCTGCTCTGATTCTTAGCTCTTCCTTGTGTTTGTTGCCTCGGTCCCACAAGATAGCGGCTATATCTCTAGGTATCAAGAGAAGAAGGAGGCAAAGGAAGAGGGGCACCACCGTATCACAAAAGTAAAATATTTTCCAGAAACTCTTGTTATTATCTTAGTTGCCCAATTGTATCATAGGTCCCTCCTAGTTGCAGTAGAGACTATTGATGCAAGTACAATACCTTTGCCTTTTTCCATTGTCGCCCCAAACAAAATTGGAGTTCTGTTAATAAAAAAGAAAATGGAATAGATATTGGGAAGGCAACCAGCTGTCTGGCATTTGTGCATTTGATGATGAACAGTTGGAATCCCTCTTATCCTCTTGAAGCTTCACTAGACAACTCTTACCTTGACTTCTATTAGTATTCCTAAAGTTTACCTAAAGTTAAGAGGATATTTTTTGTTCTTTTGAATTCAAGTTCTAATCAGAAGAAATCAGAAGAAGGGGAAGATGGCATTGCTCCTCATCAAGATACTTCTGGAAAGAGTGAGTCTTCCCCAGAGAAAGCCAAGGACAGACGTACTATGCCTTGTGTACCACCTGTAAGGTATGCTTCTTTCCGAAATTTAAAACTGAGTCAATAGAGGAAAATTGCACATGGGTACATCTCCAGTCTATTTGTTGTACGTGGAGCTTGGGAAACTCCTAAGGCTATAACCATGGTAGGTGAACAGTTTTATAACCCGGTGAGCACTCAAGTCTTAAACATTGGAAAAAATATATTATTAAAGCAAATTAAATGAAATATAAAAGGAAAAAGTAAAGGTTCTTACTATCCAACTTGGATGTTTTTATTTTGCCAAACTCCCATCTGGTTTTATTGAAGTAAAATATATTCACTCACCATGAGACTTTTATTTATTTTATTTTTTTATTTTTTAAAATATATTTTATTGATATTTTACAGAGAGGAGGAAGGGGGAGAGAGAGAGAGCTAGAAATGTCGATGAGAGAGAAACATCGACCAGCTGCCTCCTTCATACCCCCTACTGGGGATGTGCCCGCAACCACTGTACATGCCCATGACCGGAATCGAACCTGGGACCTTTCAGTCCTCAGACCAACGCTCTACCACTGAGCCAAACCGGTTTCGGCGAGACTTTTATTTATTTCTATGTACTACTATAAAATCTTTACATTTATCCTCTTTTGGTAGATTGCTAATATTCTCATTATATTTAAACATTTTCTGTTGAAAATGCAGTTTCTAATTTTTTGTTATAAGTAGTTGGTGAACATCTTTGTAGGCAGAGCTATTTCTTTAGTGCAATCTCAATTACTGGTTTTATGGTTATTAATATATATTGCCAATTTTACTTTAGAAAATAATATATAAATTTACAGTGCCATCAGATTTGAATATTATTATTTCCTTGTCTCAACTGCATTGAATGTTTTGACTTTAAAAAATGTTCCTGCCACCATCGCCAGTTTTACTTAATGGATAGGCCATTGGCCTGCAAAGTGAAGACTCCCAGGTTCGATTCCAGTCAAGGGCACAGGTCCGGGTTGCAGGCTCAATCTTCAGTAGGAGGGCATGTGCAGGAGGCAGCCAATCAATGATTTTCTCTCATCATTGATATATATATATTTTTTCATCATTGATATTTCTCTCTCTCTCTCACTCTCCCTTCCTCTCTGAAATCAATAAAAATATATTAAAAAAAAAAAAAAAAAAAAAAAAAAGGTCCTGCCTTGCCTATGCTGCTCAGTTGGTTGAGTGTCATCCCGTGTATCAAGAGGTGCCTGTTCGATTCCCTGTCAAGGCGAACCCCTGTCATCAGGGTGCCTGTGGGAGGCAACATATTGATGCTTCTCTCTCACATTGATATTTCTTTCTCTTTTTTTCCCTCCCTGCTTTCTCTAAAATGTCAATAAAAAATGTTCCACATTTAATTGCTATATTGTTGATGGCATTTAATTATTTTAATTTGTATTTACCTGATTACTGAGAATATTGTATTACTGTTATTGTAACATCTTTTCCATATTTCCTCTTGGGTGAATTTTCGGTTTCCTTTTCTGTTTGTTACTAAGAATGGCTACTCTAACTGCAATGTTTACCATGTGTCAGGTACTCAGAAACATTATCTTATTTAATAGTCACAAACATTCTGTGAAGATGAGTATATTCCTCATTTTACAGTGGAGACACCTAAGACTCAGGTTAAGTCATTTTCTCAGGATCATATAGGCAGAAAGTGAACTAACAGGACTGAGATTTGAACTCTTTGGCTTTACTCCTAAGTCTATTCTTTTTGTCACAGTATATGTTCAGTGTATATTATTAGCCTTTGGTCATATTTGTTGCAAAGATTTTTCCCATTCTAGTGGCATTTTAATTTTAGCCTTTCTGGTGGCAAAAAGCTAATCATGACATAGCCCAATTTGTGGATCTTTTGGAATATCTTGTCTGTTTTAACTATTTTCTGAAAATTTGTTCAGTATTTAGGTATAAATTGTACATCTGGATTATTTTTTTCCATAGGTTATCTAATCAAGTTTTTGTTTGGGTGATTATTGTATAATAGGTTTAAAATCTAATCTATATAATAATGCCTTTAGATTATTTTGAACCATTAAGCCTCTTTCTCCTATTTTATCTCCTTATTGATTTGCCCTTTAGACAGAAACTTCTAAAAAGTACTGAGGAGCAAGAGTTGGAGAAGAGCTTGAAAATGCAGCAGGAGGTGATGGAGATGCGGAAAAAGAATGAAGAATTCAAGAAATTTGCTCTTGCTGGAGCAGGTCAGCTTGGCTTTGGTTGAGTCTGATATATGAGGGGGTGCTTCTCATATTCTTGGTAGGGTTTTTTTTTTAAAGTCTCTATGGCAAAAGATCTTTCTTACTCAGTAGTTGGCATAAAATAATGTTTATTTGGAAGGCTGGACCATCCCAATTATCATTCCCCAGAACATTTTATATACATTGACCCTTTAACTGTAGTTTTTGAGACCTTTTCCCATGAGGACTTCCTTCATTTCTTTAAGTAGAATTGATTTCCCCTTCCTTTTTCCTCCTAATTCTTTTTATTTATAATAGAAAAAGAGGGACTAGGATTTAGACAGGAGATAAAGCAATGGGCAGGCCAGTTGTTTTCCCGTTTTATCCTTGGTAGAGGAAGAGGAAGCGGAATGAATTCAGTTATGGCTATGGAGGGAAAGTATGATGTGGGAACTGAAGGATCAGAGCTCTGCTTGGCTCTTGCATGGTTATCGGTGGAGTTGAAACTATAAAGCCCTACTTACTGGTTGAAGGAAGCACTCCTGGAGTTCATAGTGTTTCCTTCTTAGAGATGTTTAGTTAAGTGTGCCTTTTTAAAAAATATATTTTTACTGATTTTTAGAGAGAGAGGAACATTGACGAGAGAGAAACATTGATTGGCTGCCTTCTGCATGGCCCCCACTTCAGATCAAGCCTGTAGTCTGGGCACATGCCCTGACCAGGAATCAACCAGTGACTTTGTGGTGCATGGGTAGCTGCTCAACCACTGGACCACACCAGCAGGGCTAGTTAAGTGTGATTTTAAAGTCAATTGAGAGCTTTGCCTATCAATAATATTCCAGCTATTCATTGTCTTCAAACCTGTGGCCACACCTGGGAGATGGGATTTTTCTCCCTGTCCAACCTCTTTAACAGTTGGCATCTGATCGAAGGGCCTCAGCTCCAACAGTACTCAACTCAATGAATAAGGCACATATGTTAGTGTCCTTAGGACTGTTTCAAATATTGGGTTAAATGTAAAGAATGAACAAAGTTAGATCCATGGCAATTGAAAGTCCAAAAAAGACTGGATAAAGGGAGATTTACTAATGTTCTCTGTTCTTAGTGTAACCTCACTGTTTTGCTCTGCTCCTCATTCAGGCCAGCCTGTGAAAAAAACAGTGAGCCAGGTAACCAAATCCGTCAACTTCCACTTTCGCACAGATGAGCGAATCAAACAACATCCTAAGAGCCAGGAGGAGTATAAGGAAGTGAACTTTACATCAGAACTGCGAAAGCATCCTCCATCTCCTGTAAGTTGATGGACTAAGTGGATATTCCTCTTACTAATTTAGTGAGGATTTCAGCTATTACATTTGTGGTCACCACTTAAATTCTCACTTTGCCTCCTATTAGCTCTGTGATCTTATATAAATTACTCTCTCTCTGGGAACCATCTTGCTAAGTTGCTGTGCAAACTGAATTGAGAATATACACAAAGCACATAGGATTATGGGTGGACAATCATAAATACAGGCTTGTTACAGTTTGTGCTATTACAAAATTCTTTAAAAAGTCTTGTTTGCAAAGCGGTGTACAAAATATGATATCATTTATGGGGAAAATGGTTTTGCAGTGACCACTTAAATCCTATGCAGTTTTGTTACTGAAGCACTAACAAAAACAGTAACAATCCTAAATAAAAATTCTAGTACTAAGAATCTCTATTTGCAATTTTAGTCATCATTATCATTTGTTAAAGTCAGTCTTCCAGTCTTAAACCCTGGGTGTGTTCTTTCTTTGAGATGTAGGTTCTGGAAAAGTGTTGTTTTCAGTAGAGACCAATTTAATCTAAACCAGTGTTCCAAGGAGTAGGCTTCTTCACTCAGTTTTTGGGAAGGGTGTATAAGAGTCTGATTCAGACTTTCACACACTTGGCCTGATCACTCCCAGAGTTCTAATCAATTTTTAAAAAATGGATTAGGGATAGAGAACCTTTTAAGCTTTTTTGGTTCATTCTTATTCTAAGAAGATTTGCTCTTGATTGCTTTAAAACGTTAACATATTGTAAAAAATAGCTTTATGTACTATTGTAAAACAATTTGCTCAGTGCTAGATTATTTCTCCCCCCCCCCCCGCCCGCCCCCCCCTCCCCCCCCCCCCCCCCCCCCCCCCGCCACAAAGATGGGAATAGACTGGTTATAACCCGTGCTCAAAGACTTGACAGACTTAAGAGTAATAATCCTGGTTTTACACGAGCTCTTTTCCTTTTGATTCTCTGCTGAATGTGTGACCTGTGGTACATCTGAGCTTCTATGATATTTCATTTGGGGAACAACTTCTTCCTTTACAGGCCCGAGTGGCTAAGGGATGCACCATTATAAAGCCTTTCAACCTGTCCCAAGGAAAGAAAAGAAAATTTGATGAAACAGCTTCTACATATGTACCTATTGCCCAGCAGGTCCAAGCCTTCTATAAAGGAACCCCTAACAGATATCACTTGAGGAGCAAGAAGGATGATATTAGTAAGTTTCTTACCGATATCATAGCTGGCTGGCGTCTCCCCTAGAATTCCTTTTGCTGAATCTTAGACACAAATTTGCCTTACTTGATATCCTAGTTTTTGAACTAAAGTATGGTATGTACCTATATGCAGACAACTAATTTATTGTTGAGCATTTCCTCTAACCACCCAGCTGTCTCTTCATTCATGCCTATCAGTCACCTTGATCCTTCTGG
Organism: Pipistrellus kuhlii; assembly: GCF_014108245.1. NCBI lineage: Eukaryota > Metazoa > Chordata > Mammalia > Chiroptera > Vespertilionidae > Pipistrellus > Pipistrellus kuhlii. Next base: position 54,718,443 of record NW_023425562.1, on the reverse strand, counting down.
TCAGTAATGGGCCAAGGGGAATCAAAGATTTTTTGCTATATATCAAAGTCTCATGGTGCATTTATTTATTCATTCAAGGTTGTTGTGTGCTTTTTGTTTAGTGACTCAACAAGTTTCTTTTACTACTACAAACCAAGTACTTTGTTGCGTGTTGAGGGTATAGAAATGAACAAAATGGACTTGGTGCTACTCAACATCAAATTCTAATTCAGTGAGAGAGATGAACAAATAGATCATCACAAATTATTTTAAGTGCTATGCAAGTGAAAGGAGATGTCAGAGTTAAAAGATGTGGGAGATAGGTAGAATGTGCCAACAGAGAAAGAAATTGAAAATTAAGGAGAAAAGAAGATAGTCAGTGGTTAAATCCCTGCACAGGCAGGTAGAGGAGGAATACTTATCATAGCTCTCATTCTTTGAAAGGAAGATGGAAGAGCGAGAGGAGTGCTGGTGGGTGTATACTAATAGATTTTGTGGTGAATTCTCATTTGTGAGAATTCTAATAGCTTCCATTTTTTATGAAAATAATTACTATTAGAAGGAAGGTAAAAAAGTTTGCAAAGTGGTATAAAATATAATAGTTGTCCAGCATATAAGGCTAGCGTTATGGATAAAGCAGAATCTGGCTGTTTTGTCATTGAAGGTCTCAGTTTTTTCTGTCCTTATGTAAGCAGTGTGTAGTGCTGTGTCAGGTAGCCAGACAAGCTTAATACTGTTTATTTGTCCAATTTTATATTAATGAAAATAATACAATATCTTTTTTTATCCTAATGGAAATTTAAATATTAAACATGACTTTTATATGACTTTTAGACTCAAATATGTCCTGCTCTTATAATCTCAGTCCTGAAAAATTATAGAAAGTAATTTTTATTTAAAAATTTTTACAGTGATAGCTATATAATGGTTATGTATATATTTGAAGGCTGGCTTCTTTGTAAAAGAAATAGATTTGGTTTCTACCTTCTTATGTGATAAGATATAAATTAGAGAACTCATTTTACATAATGAAACTGACATGGTTGCCCCTGACTCAGCAAATCAGTATTTTTTATGAGTAGTAATAATGGTGTTTTTACTTTTATTTTTATTGAATCTGTTGGGGGAACATTGGGTGATGATCTTAACATTGATGCTTTGACACAGTTGTTTTTTTTTTTTTTTTACTTTGTCCATTTAACTTTCTGTGAGAGGTAGTCTTGATACTTTGATATAGATATTTTTAGGGAGCTTATAAAATTGGGAATTATTACTTGGTCTTTAGAAAGGCCTTATTTTAAAAGTTGGAATAAGCCGAAACCGGTTTGGCTCAGTGGTAGAGCATCGGTCTGCGGACTGAAAGGTCCCAGGTTCGATTCCGGTCAAGGGCATGTACGTTGGTTGCGGGCACATCCCCGGTAGGGGGTGTGCAAGAGGCAGCTGGTCAATGTTTCTCTCTCATTGACGTTTCTAGCTCTCTATCCCTCTCCCTTCCTCTCTGTAAAAAAAAAAAAAATCAATAAAATATATGAAAAAAATGTTATAAAAATAAAAGTTGGAATAAGTAAAAATCTTATTTGTCATTAATAAGCAAAATAGTTGGCATTGCCGATAGAAAGGCAGTATAGGTCTGTGCAGTGATAAGGAATTTATCAGACATGGGTGGTTTTTAAGTTCAGAAGATAATAGTAGAGTTTACCAAAAGGCTACCGTCATCATACCCCTCAGTAAAGAGTGATAGGGCAGAAGGGACTGCATATTTGTCAGGTTGACTGATGTGAACTGAGCTGAATCTGGGCTGCCAAGATGAGTTAGCACCTACAGGTAAATGGGGTCTTGGGGAGCCAGGTGAATGTCTCTGATCTCGGTTTACAGCTCTGTTACCCACCAAATCTACGGTGGCCAAGATTGTCACAGAACCACAGACTCCTGTGTTGCAAACCAAACAGCGCACAAGGCCTGTGACCTGCAAAAGTGCTGCGGATCTGGAGGCTGAGGAGCTCGAGAAACTGCAACAGTAAGTACCAGTGTTTGAGGAAGAGTTTAAGAAACTGCCTACTCTCTCTTCAGTTCTATAAATGGACAGTTGCTATTGTTCCTGCCATGGGAATTTATGGCATTTGAGTTATCAGCTCTGTAGGCTGTGTCCCTCCCTCAATGACAGTCTTGAAAGTGGGAATATTGGATGTCCTGGAGTGTAATGTAAACTAGTAAAAAGCTCATGCAGAGGTTGGGGTGGGAGAACTTATGATTCCAATTAGGGAGTGTCCTCTGGGGTTAGTTTAGGTAGATCCCACTCTTTCATGGCTACCCAAGGGATTGTTCAAGGGAGGAAACTGGAACTTAATGTGGTTAGCACTGGAGTATGTCTCCTATACCCTCTTTCCATTTCTTCTTGTACTTCTTTTGAGAAAGGGGAGCTTCCCCTGTGAAGAGAAACCCCAATCATTGAAGTAGTGGGAGTGTTAGGATTTTCTTATTCTTTGCTGTAGAGGTAGAAATAATGGCTATGGAGAGAAATTTTGCTCTGCATGATGGCTAAGCTTAATGATTATTGTTTTTCTGTTTGGCCTACTTTGTTGTTTTATTTTTTTTAATTATTAAAAATTTTTTTGAGATGGCATTTAAATTCTCACCTTACAGATATAAATTCAAAGCAAGGGAACTTGATCCCAGAATTCTTGAAGGTGGGCCCATCTTGCCCAAGAAACCACCTGTGAAGCCACCCACGCAGCCTATTGGCTTTGATTTAGAAATTGAGAAAAGAATCCAGGAGCGCGAGTCAAAGAAGAAATCAGAGGAAGAACACTTTGAATTTCATTCCAGACCTTGCCCGACTAAGATCTTGGAAGATGTTGTGGTAAGAATGGTTGAGGCCCTGCATGCTGACAAAATTGTCCTGCTTATGACCACATATCCACCCACTTATACATATTTGAATATATATGATCAGGGCATCATATTAGGAGTTGTAGGTGATAAAAGAGACATATCAGAGGTGAATTTTGTTTTCAGGAAACAAAGTCCAATAAGGGAGACAACATATGTGTAAGTAATAATATAAAACGAGATAGAAATGTTCAAAGAGAGGTGGCAGTTAAGAAGAATTATAGGAATTCAAAGGAGATAATGATTTCTTCTGTGCAGTGATAAGGCATTTATCTTATCTTTTTACAGGTGGAAGGTTCAGGGAATGATTTTGGGAGGAGGAAGCATTTGACTTCATCCTTGACAATATGGAGTAATAGTCATCCTCATCATGTTGTCACTGTTGTAATAGCTGACACTCTCAGTATGTGCCAGGCACTGCTCTAAGTCTTTTCATATATTAAGCCATTCATGTTGACCATGGCCCCTCCAGGTGGTTTAGTCTAATTATCTCCAGTTTTTGTTGAGGCAGTTGAGGCCCAGAGAGGTTAAGTAGCATTCCTAGGACACTTAGTTAATAAATGGTGGAGCAAGGATAATAATTAAGGCACTTTGGCCCCAGAGTCCATGATCCTTTCATTATATTGCTTTTCCATTACAAGGTAGGATTTGTACTTGTAGAAATGCAAATGAACTCACGGGTCATTCCAGGCAGTGGGAGTGACAAAAAAAGCCTGAAGGTGGAAAACGGGACAGTTACTGGAAACTTAGTGGGTCAGTTAAGCTGGAAAAAGGAAGTCTATATATTAAGAGGAGCAACTGGAAAACTAGATGTGAAAAGTGAGTTACTTTATTTTGATGTGGGGAAGAGATGTCACCGTCCAAGAATAAGGAATGGAGTTCAGCACCGGCTTAAGTGCAAAGATGGTTTTTAGGTGAATTTCTATGCAGATGAGAAAGCACCCTCTTCCCTTGGTTTGGATCTACTTATGTTCAGGTACTAAGAACATTGTTCCCCAGTCCTCTTTCTTGTTTACCCTTTAGCATCACCATGATTTCAAATGAAACTGTTCACCAGTGTATATTACCTTCAACTTTTATTTATTCTGTTTTCTTAGTACTAAGTCAGAAGCAATTTGAAGTTATATTTTCCAGGCTTTAAAAAGCATGATAATGCTTAGAAATTGTTCTTCCCTTCTTCCTAGGCGATGTCTTTCAGTTGAGAACTTTCTGTATGAGACCCCTTTTCTATTCACAGTGATTGTTTGTTTTCTTTTTCCTTTTTTTGGGTATGATTCACATTTATTATAATGTCAAACTCCGTTACACAAACTTTATTTTATTTTACTTTAAAATAATTCTTTATTGTTGAAAGTATTACATATGTCCCTTTCCCCCTCATTGACCCTCTCCAGCCTGCCCCCAACCCCGCCTCCAGCCTTTACCACCCTATTGTCTGTGTTCATGAGTTATGCATACATGTATGCAAGGTCTTTGGTTGATTACCTCCCACCCTCCCCCTGCCTTCCCTCTGAGATTCCGCACTCTGTTCCATGCTACCATGTATCTGGACCAACTCCATTCATCAGTTTATTTTGTTATTTCGATTCCACAAATGAGCGATACTTATGATACTTATTGATACATTTGATACTTATTTTTCTCTGACTGACTTATTTCACTTAGTGTGATACTCTCCAGGTCCCTCCTTTCTTTCTCAAAGGGTAAGAGATCTATCTACCTCTCTTCTCTTCTCCTCTCTCCTCTTCTTCTCTTCTCCTCTTCTCTCTCCTCTCTCCTCTCCTTTTTTTTTTTTTTTTTTTTTTTTTTTTTTACTGCTGCATAGTATTAATTCCATGGTATAAATATACCAGTTTTTTTTTTTTATCCACCCATCTACTGATGGGCACTTGGATTATTTCCAGATCTTAGCTATTGTAAATTGTGCTGCTATGAACATAGGGGTGCATACATTTTTTCTGAAACCTGGTATTTTAGGTTTCTTAGGATATATTCCTAGAAGTGGATCACTGGGTCAAATGGCAGTTCCATATTTAACTTTTTGAGGGAACTCCATTCTGTTTTCCATAATAGCTGCCCCAGTCTGGGTTACTACCAGCAGTGTTTCACAAACGTTAAAGAAATCTTCCAACTCAAGGACTAGTCTGTAAGAGCTGTGCTACCATGGTCATTAACTGCTGAGCAGACTGTTCTGAATAGAGCAGGGGAGATGCAGACTTATACGCAGACTTCAGAATCTTAGCGCCAGATGGGCTCACTCAGTGTTTCATTCACACACTAGGAAACGGAAGCCCAGAGGAGAAAATGACTTTCTCAAGGCTTCTATAACATTCATTTGGCACTTTGCTTTTATTTTATTTTTATTTATTTATTTATTTATTTACTTTAAAGCATTCTTTTTCTTTTTTAAATATATTTTATTTTTTTACAGAGAGGAAGGGAGAGGAATAGAGAGTTAGAAACATCGATCAGCTGCCTCCTGCACATTCCCTACTGGGTATGTGACCACAACCAAGGTACATGCCCTTGACCAGAATCGAACCTGGGACCCTTGAGTCTGCAGGCCAACACTCTATCCACTGAGCCAAACTGATTAGGACTGGCACTTTGCTTTTAATGACATCTCGCAAGCACCTGGCTTTCCCTCTGCTACAAGTTCTTGGTTTTTTTATTTAATACACATACCACCCTTTCAATTTTTGCTATATCCTTGTATCGCATACACCAGTGTTGACTTGACATATTCTTAAAATTAACTCATTTTTAAAGGAAACATTTAAATCATCATGTAAATGGAAAACCAGTACTTTTTGGCATGAATAGCAATAGTAGCTACTAGTTATATACAGCTTATTATGTGTCATGTTTTATTCTAGACTCTCTCTATATATATTCTTATAATAACTGTAGGTGGTATATGTTATTGGTAGCATTTTCCATCCATTTTATGCTTAGGAAATATAGAGGTTAAATAACTTGCCCTAGATAACAAACTAGTCAATGCCAAAGCTAGAATATGAATCTAGGTAATATGATTCCAGGGTTTATACTTTTGGAGCATCTATATATATAAAACCCTAAGTGAAATGATGACCGCTGGTCACTATAACTCACACTGACCACCAGGGGGCAGATGCTCAATGCAGGAGCTGCTCCCTGGTGGTCAGTGTGTTCCCACAGTGGGAGCACCGCTAGCTGACTGATGGGTGTCAGAAGCCGGGCTCATGGATGGTGAGTGCAGCTGTGGCAGGCGAGTGCAGCGTGGCAGGTGTGAGCCTCCTTTGCAGCAGTGCTACCTAGCAGCAGAAGTCAGGAGGGTAGGTGGCAGGGGTGGGTGGAGCCCGGGGGCCAGGATGAGCTGGAGCAGCCGCTCTGTGCTAAGGCTCCCCCCCCCCCCGCCCCCCCTTTGCGCATTACTACATCCCTGGGCTGGAGGGGAGGGGGATGTAGGACTGCTGGCTTCGGCAGTCTGACATCCCCCCGACGGGTCCCTGATTGAGAGAGCGCACAGGCCATGCTGAGGGACCCCACTGGTACACAGATCCGTGAACCGGACCTCTAGTTCTTGAATAAAATAGAAGGTTCTTAAGAAAATATGTCATTATTAAAAATAAAAAAGACTATTCTATCTAACATCCTCTTCCACATACCTGAACTCCACTTCTAGAAACATTGATTTAAGATATTGGCTTGGCAGTTTGTTGTGCTTTGGCAGTAACTCGGGAGAAGTGTTAATTGGAGGAGGGTGACGTTAATTAGGAGTTAGTTGAGATCTTAGAGTAGTGTAGTACCAGGTATGCCTTGTTGAGCATTCTGGATAAACAAATCAGCAAAGCACTAGGTTAAACAAGTATGCAGCTGAATTGAAGTGCTATGCTGCAGGGAAGTGTTTGCCAAATCCAGCTGGTTCTCAGAATCCTCTGGGGATCTTATTACGTAAACAGGTTCCTGGGCCCCACCCCTGGAGCTTTTTATTTGTTAGGTGCAGCAAAGATTAGAGAGAGCCCAGTGAAGAATCTAGTGTCTGACACACTAAAGCAGTCACATTGTTAATAGTAATAGCTGTCTTATTGCATGCATACATTGTACCGAGTGTTTTTTTTCCCCCTGAGTGTTTTATGTAGATTATCTTATTATAATTCTTAAGAGGTAGATTCCATTTTTATACCTATTTTTCAGGTGAGGAAAGACGCTCAGAGGTGTCTCATGCAGAACCAGAATTTGAACTGTCATTTTAAAAAAAATATATATTTTATTGATTTTTTACAGAGCGGAAGAGAGAGGGATAGAGAGTTAGAAACATCGATGAGAGAGAAACATCAATAAGCTGCGTCTTGCACACCTTCCATTAGGGATGTGCCCGCAACCAAGTACATGCCCTTGACCGGAATCGAACCTGAGACCCTTCAGTCCACAGGCTGACGCTCTATCTACTGAGCCAAATCGGTTTCAGCTGAACTGTCATTTAAAAAAATATATATTTTTATTGATTTCAGAGAGGAAGTGAGAGGGAGAAAGAGATAGAAACATCAATGATGAGAGAGAATAATTGATTGGCTGGCTGCTTCCTGCACACTCCCTATTGGGGATCGAGCCCACAACCTGGGCATGTGCCTTTACCAAGAATTGATTGTGACCTCCTGGTTCATAGGTCGACTGCTCAACCACTGAGCCACACTAGCTGGGCTGAACTGTCATCTTGGTAAGCACTATCATCCTATCCCACAATGCTATTATCATTGTGAATTTTGGCAAACACAGTGTTTGAGTTTGATGCTAGCTATTTTCAGCTCTCCTAAATTTCCAGTGATTTCACTTTGACTGATGGTTTCTAGAGAAGGAAAGCATAGGAGACATTAGATGTATTCTCTCTCACTCTTTGTTTTTTAGAAAGGGAAGCTCTGGAAGAGGAATATGGCTTGCCCATTTTTGGAAGTTGTTGGCAGAACTGAGATTAGGTCTCTTAATTCTACTCTTGGGCTTTTGTAATAGCACGGAAGAGCCTGCCTTCCAGAGCCCAAATGCATCTTGTCTGTCACTATTGTTCCCCATCCATGTCCTCTGGGTGTTTAAGCTGCTTTCTCTGTCTCCTTCTGGTGTTTCTCAGGCTCTCCCACCTGTGGTTGGTAGGTGGCAAGGAAACAGCAGTCGGCCATGAGGCAGAGATGAAATAACGGTTCTTGGGAGAGAGGTGGAGTGATGAAAGCCTTGAGCTCCAGGGTGTGAAATGGGAACTTGGTGCCGACATCTAGTGGGAGAGCTGGGGCACCACAGAGGTGGATACGGTGTCAGTGAGGCCGGAGAGTAATTTTAGCAGTGATATTTTAGGGATGACTTGGGGAGACCAGCACGATTTCACCCCTACTCCCTCGTATCCCTGAAATAACATTGCTTCACAGTAATTTCCTAACTGCTCTGGGACAGGCCCGAGATCTTGTTCCAGGGGACTTGGGGGCATATCCCGCCTTACAGAGATATGTATAATGCTTACTCCATTATACTTTAACTGCATTTCTGCTAGATTTCTTTATAGCACTTGTGAAAACCTGGAAATAATTGATTTATTACTTTTTCATTCTATTTCTTCCACTAGAATGTGAGTTCCCTGAGAGCAGGGGCCATGAATATCTGCACTGTTCCCTTCTGTATCCCTAGAACCTAGCATCAAAGCATAGGCACTCCAATATTGGATAACTGAGTGAGTGACAGTACAAGCTGAAATGCTCTTGCCTGTTTCTAGCCTGTGGTAGACACTGGGAATTCAGAGATGGAATGCAAAACAGCCCTGGTCCTGAAAGCTTTCAGTATGGCTGGTAGAGCAGATTGACATATAAGCAAATTAGTCAACCTTGTATTTATTGGACAATTACTTCTTGTAGGTTCCTTTGTGAATGCAGTTGGCAACATCCCTGCTCTTAAGAAATTTAAAATGGCAAAACAAGAAGGCTTTTTTGTTTCTAAAAACCCCAGTTTTTTAATTTCTGATTGAGCCCTCAGTTGGCTTTGATTGCAGTGAGGAGTGGGTGGATGGTTGCTGCAAAGTTGATTTTAATAAATCACCTTTCCCTCTCTCTAAACTAGTTATGAGGATTGATCCCATTGGTAAACATCTTTTTCATGGCTGACTTGTTAGAGGTTTCCATTGCTTTTCTTAAAAAAAAATTTTTTTTTAAAATTTATTTTAGAAAGAAAGAAAGGGAGGGAAGGAGAAAGTGGGTGAAGAGAGAGAGCGAGACATTGATTTATTTTTCCACTTATTTATGCATTCATTTGTTGATTCTTGTATGTGTGCTGACCAGCAACCTCGACACAGAGGGATGACGCTCTAACCAATTGAGCTACCCAGCTAGGGTCTACATTGCTTTTCTTTTAAAATGCATGTCTCTCTGTTGGGTGGATTTAGAGAGAGGAAAAAAATAGAGAAAGAGGCATTATTTTACCACGAAATGAGTCCTTAGATATTTATTCCCAATACTTTGTTTAATGAAAAGAAAACAAACAATCTGAGGTCTAAGGCTATGTGATGCACCTAGGTTATAGCAATCAGAGTTGGGTGAAAACTTCTGCTCCTTGTTCAGGGTTCTTATTCCCACATGCCATGGGGAATGTTTAGGCAAGAGGCTGGTGTCCACTTGTCTAGGGTGTTGTACAACAACAGGTTTTATTGTTTTATGGTAAGCATTACTTAAAAATCCCATTTCATGGACTTTTGTCACTCAGATGACAAATTCTGCTATATTGGATTTCACTGTGCTTGAGATCTTGGCTTTATTTAGGAATCATAAGAACTTTCAGAATGAGCATTCCCTTTATAGTGGTCACCATAGGAGGGTATACATTTTTTCAAATGATTGATATTGTGCAAAACATTTTGGAAAAGCTACTTGTCTTAGAACCTGTGGCACAGTCTTTTGGATTTCTTCAGGGATGACAAATCTTCACATTTCAAAGATTAATTTGCTTTTAGAAGCTTTTCTAAAGTCATTTGGAACTAGAACTTCAGAGTAGTCCAAATTAATAGGCCTGGAAACAGTTTTGTTTCATTAAAAGTACAGATTGAGTTACTACCTTGCTTGGTCCCAAAATTGGCTTTGAAAGCCACTCAAGAAAGATATTCTAAAGATGTTTTGAGCAGTTGCAGCATTGTAGGGATTAAGGAGAAGTCTCCAGATGTAAATTTGAGTCCAAAGCATAAATTCTGTTATTCTTACTATATTCTTTCAACAAACATTTTCATGTTTGGTTTTATACTTGCCAAGGTTAGGGATTGATGAAATGCAAGTCCCCACTCCTGGGGACTCATAGGCTCACACAAGCAGATGAACATCTAAATAAACAAATGCAATGAAGTTCTGTATGTACTGTGATAGAACTGTGCACAGGGAGAGAGGCGGCAGTTCTGTAGGTTCTGGGAGTTTAAAGGTCTATTGAAAGGCTTTATAAAGAAGAGATGCTTCTGTGGAGACGTGAAAAGAAGGGTTAAGTACTTCAAAGCAGCTGATACAGAGAGTGCACAAGAAAAGGCATTGAGTTGAAAACCAGTGTTAATTTTGGCAGTTGCCAGTAGTTCATTCATGCAAGGAGGGTCGAGAGATAAACCTGGAGAGTCAGGCAGGGTATCAGATTATGAAGCACCTTGTACTTCATACCAAGGCATTTGTTATACTGTTGTAGGTAAACAGGGACCCATTAAAGAATTTAAGTCAGGAAGTAATATATCAAATGTGTTTTGAAAAATAATTCTGACTATATACAGAGGATGGATTGTAGGGATGAGATGAGGAGCTGAAAAGCCTTTGAGAAGGCTGGTGAATGTTATAGGCAGTTGATGATGTGGCCTATGGTAAGGTGGTGACGAGTTTAGAGAGGAGGCAGAGTAGAGAGCTGATGGGCAACATTAGCATGTGAGAGAGGATCTTTTAAAAATTGATCTGGTTATACATTTCATTCAAAACAACAGCCCAGGAGCTAACATTTTATAGTTAGTATTAATTCCCAGATTGGTGATAGAGTATAAGTGCTTAAGAAATAAACATTTTAAAAAATTTGTTTTTGAGGGATTGGGGTATAGGAAGGAAGAGAAACATTGGCATTAGTTTGTTTTCTGTTATCAGTAGTATTTTTCATAAATTTAAAAATAAGATTTTGATGAATTCTGTTTTGACTGAATATACAACTCTAACTATGTCCTTAGTATTTGCCTCTCTTCTGTCATGATATTCCATCTTTGCAGTGCTACTGCAGATTTGATATGCCTTTGTCTTAGCTGGGTAAATAACATACTGAAATACAGCTTTTTGTTTGATTCCTGGTTTTGTGAACTTCCCTTTAAGACAAGGATTTAATCTTAACTCGTGGAGTTCGTCCTGGGATGTCTAATTGAGTTGTTTACTCCTCCCAGGGTGTTCCTGAAAAGAAACTACTTCCAATCACTGTCCCCAAATCACCGGCGTTTGCATTAAAGAACAGAATCCGAATGCCCGTCAATGATGAGGTAATTGCCTGGGGTAGGGATTTCTTCCTTTTCATAATCAGTCTAAGCATTACTCTTTCTTTTTTTCTTTTTTAATATATTTTATTGATTTTTTACAGAGATGAAGGGAGAGAGATAGAGAGCTAGAAACGTCAATGAGAGAGAAACATTGACCAGCTGCCTCTTGTACACCCCCCACTGGGAATGTGCCCGCAACCAAGGTACTTACCCCTGACCGGAATCGAACCTGGGACCTTTCAGTCCGCAGACCGATGCTCTACCACTGAGCCAAACCAGTTTTGGCAGCATTACTCTTTCTTAAAGCTTACTGGAACTCAGAGGCAGTCACTCTTGTCCGGAGTTGTCTTCAGCCAGTGGGCATAAACATTTGATCATCTCTTTTGCTCCTCCTAGAGCAAAGTGATTGGCATGAATCTTCTGGCTTGCAGTGGTAATTCTTTGCAACTTATTAGAGGCCTGACTGTATAACTGTATAACAAGAAAAAACACAGTTTTTTGTTTTTTTTTACAATGGTAGGAAAATTAGCCTACCATTGTAATGTGGATTAAAAGTTGTTAATCCCTGTCCTCTATTTTGCCTGAGTTGTTGTCACCATTCACTGAGGGACTTTTTAAAATGTCATTTATTTATTTTAAGAGAGAGATGTTGATTGTTCCACTTATTTATGCATTCATCGGTTGCTTTTTGTATGTGCCCTGACTGGAGAGTGAACCTGCAACCTTGGTGTATTGGGACCGATGCTCTAACCTACTGAGTTACCCTGTCAGGGCACTGAGGGACTTTAAAATTCACACCAGGCCTAGTGATTGGGGCATAGAAAAGGAAGAGAAACACCAGGCTGTTAACATTCACCCTGTCCTATCTCCGTTAATTTAAGGGTTGCAAAGGTCACTGTGGGATGATGGGTCATGAAACTGGAATACATAAACTGATATTGACCAGGCTAGTGCCTGTTACATCTCCATCCTCCTACATAATAAAAGCCTAATATGCAAATTGACTTAACGGTAGAATGACCAGTCGCTATGATGTGCATTGACCACCAGGGGACAGATGCTCAATGCAGGAACTGCCCCCTGGTGGTCAGTGCACTCCTATAGGGGGCGTGCCCCTCAGCCAGAAGCCAGGCTCATGCCTCTGCTGTAGGTGGGCGGTAAGGATCGAGGAATCTCAGGCTGTAAGAGCCCCAGACTGTGAGAGGGATGTCTGACTGCTGGCTTAAGCTGGCAAGTGGACAACCCCCGCGGGGTCCCAGACTGTGAGAGGGCGCAGCTGGGCTGAGCTGAGGGACACACACACACACACACACACACACCCTTGAATGAATCTCATGCACCAGGCCTCTAGTTTTATCCATAAATATCCAGAGTTGGGGTAATTTTATAGCAGATCTTAAGCATAAGCCATTTTATGTGGGTTCATTTGAAACTAAAATACACAGTAATCTCATGTTGCCAGCTTGAATCCAAACAACTTAGTCCTATTCCGGGTTTGACGACCCATTAACTCCCCAGTCACATGTTTTAGTGGAGTCTGGATGGAGGTTGGGTCAAAGAGGAGGTCAAGGTTTGTGTACCTTTCTTTTCTGCATTTTATTCACACTGATTAATTTTATTTGTTACAACCTTCCTGTGAAAGACTTTAGATCTGTAATTGTGTTAGACCTTCATAAAATACTTTCATATTGGTCTCGCCCAACTTTGCTACACAGGAAACTAAGACACCTAAGAGACTGAGTGATTTGCCTTCAGTAATGACTTCTGTCATATAATGTCTTCTGACTTTCCATTCTGAGGAGGTAAGAGTGAGCAGTTTTGTTTCTAAACTGTGTTTTTTCTTGTAGGAAGAGGAGCCGGTAGTGGTAAGAAGAACTCAACCTCGGGCACATTTGGGGGTACCTTTTAAGCCTCAAATCCCAGAGGCAAAGACTGTGGAAATATGCCCTTTCTCATTTGATTCTCGAGACAAAGAACGTCAGTTACAGAAGGAAAAGAAAATAAAAGAATTGCAGAAAATGGAGGTAGGTATTTTCATTTCTGTAAGTAGCTTAACACAATTCTTTGATCCCTCAATGATAACCTTTTATGTTGCACTTTTTAAAAAGTCACTTACTTCCTTTGGTCTCTTTATGACAACCTTAAGAAACATAAAAAGGGCAAGTAATTTTAATAACCTTTCTGGATCAAGGGTGTTAAAGTGACTTGTCCATGATTATGTTGCCATTGCAGGCAGTACCAGTATTAGGAGAAAACCTGTGTTCCATTACTCTTTAAAAAAAAAAAAAATGTTTTAATTGATTTCAGGAAGAAGGAGAGAGAGAGAGAGAGAGAAACACATCAATGATGAGAGAGAATCATTGATTAGCTGCCTCCTGTACACCCCCCTACTGGGGATCGAGCCCACAACAAGGACTCGAACCTGGGACTCTTCAGCCTGCAGGCTGATGCTCTGTCCACTGAGCCAAACCGGCTGGGACCCTTTCCTCTTTTTTTAGATTTAGATTCATCCAAATATTCTCGTGTAGTTATTGCTTTCTGGCTAGAAAGGCCTTATCTTAAATCTTATGTTTTCTTTTATATCAGGTGCCCAAGTTCAAGGCACATCTTTTGCCTGATTTTGACACTGTTAACCTGCCAGAGAAGAAGGTGAAGAGTGTAACCCAGGCTGAGCCTTTCTGCTTGGAGACTGACAAAAGAGGTGCTTTAAAGGCACAGACTTGGAAGCACCAGGTGAGGGTTTGGGAGAGCAGCTAGTATGTAAATGATTATTTGTTGGTTTGTTAGAACGGGTACCCATGACATTGAAATTCATCTCAGAACTAACACAATAGATTATTTCAGAGTCTCTGCTCTAAATCGGGTCAGCAAACTTTTTTTATTAAAAAAAAAAAGAGAGATTGTAAATACGTATTCTAGGTTTTGTAGGCTGTATACGATCTGTCATATAGTGTGTGTGTGTGTGTGTGTGTGTGTATGTGTGTGTGTGTAACACTTTAAAATTGTAAAAACCATTCTTAGCTCAAAGAGTTTGTAAGCTGGCTGAAGTTGCTGATCCTGGCTCTAAGTGCTCATCTGAGGAATGTGAGAACTGATAGGTTTTCTTTGCATATGGTGTTTCTTTATATATTAGACTGTTTACATGCTCACTCGTTTCTGTTGGTGCTTTGATAAGAGATAGAATAATGAGAATAGAGTCTCAATATGGTATGCTCTTTTGTCAGCATAGTGTGCTCTTTGCTCTTTATAGATGACAGATTGTTGGCTGTTTAATTGGAATCTAATTCTGCCCTATCTGGGGGAAAATTTTTTCCTGAACCCCTACGTTTGTTGGTATTTTTATATTGTCACTTATCTTACACTCTCTCCAGAAGGAGCTCTGGGCTAATTTTTTGAAACCCAAGAAATGTGACTGCTAACCTGACTGAGCAAGAGTAGGCCTGTTATTGTTGTTTTCCAGGAAAAATTGAGATTGTTGCTTTGAAAGTACCAGTGAATCTCTCTTTCAAGGGCTGTGACACAGAATATCTGTGAGGGTTATTTTCCATAATAAAGATTTTTTTCAAGTTTTTCAGACGTATACAAAATAGAATAGTATAATGAACTTTCATTAACCTGTAACCTGGTTCTATAATGATCAGAACATAGAAAAATCTTACTTTATTTGTGCTTCTACTTACCTCTACACCGGATACTGCTACCTACACAGGGTTACTTTGAAGCAAATCTTTATTTCATCTCATTTCATCCAAAATACTTCAGTGCATATCTTTAAAATAAAAGGACTAAAAAATATAATCACAACATTATTATTGTAATAAAACATTAACAATAATTCCTTAATAGTGACAGGTAGTCAGCATTTATATACCCTCAAATTTCATAATTTTTTTAAACCATTGAATTGCTCAAATCAAGATCCAAATAAGGTCCACATATTACATTTGTTTAATAAATCCAAATC
This sequence comes from Pipistrellus kuhlii, assembly GCF_014108245.1. Classification (NCBI taxonomy): domain Eukaryota; kingdom Metazoa; phylum Chordata; class Mammalia; order Chiroptera; family Vespertilionidae; genus Pipistrellus; species Pipistrellus kuhlii. Next base: position 54,703,120 of record NW_023425562.1, on the reverse strand, counting down.
CCTTTTAATCTATAAGCTTGTCTACTTGCATTTTATTTGTTGAATAAACTGGATTATTTGTCCTATAGGTTTTCCATAATCTGGATTTTGGTCATTGCATTCTATGGTGTTGCTTAATATGTTCCTCTGTCTCCTGTATTTCCTGTTGATGAGTAGTTATATTAAGAGGATTGATTAAACTCTGGCTAGGGTTTTTTTTTTCCCCCCAGGGGGCTTGAGAGGAAGAATACAGATGATCACATCTGGGGGTATATAATGTCTATTTTGGGGGTAGGTGTTAAGATAAGGTCTTAAAATTACAATTGATCCTTGGACAACTAATTTGAACTGCACAGGTCCACTTTTACGTGGATTTTGTCAATAAGTACTGTGAATGTATTTTCCTTATTTTCTTAATAACATTTTCTCTAGCTTAATTTATTGTAAGAATACAGTACTTAATACATTTAACATACAAAATATGTTTTAATTGACAATTTGTGTTTTTAGTAAGGTTTCCAGTCAAGAGTAGGCTGTTATAGTAAGTACATTTGGGAGGAGTCAAACATTAGTATGTGAGGATTTTTCAACTGTGTGGAGTGTTGGTGCCCTAATCTCCATGTTTTTTGAGGGTCAATTGTATCATAAAGATAATTTCTAATTCTCAGTGGATTTCGATGTTGTCAGTCTGATCTGCTCCTTGTAGATGAAATCCTCCGCTGTCTTTAGTGCTGAAGCATTAGAAACACTAGCACTTGAGTCATGGAGATGGCAGTCATGGCAGGTTGTCTGACAGGCTTTCTTTCTTAAAGCTGGAAGAAGAAATGAAACAACAGAAAGAAGCAACTTGCTTCAAGGCTCGTCCAAACACCGTCATCTTCCAGGAGCCCTTTCTTCCCAAGAAAGAGAAAAAATCCATGACTGGTATTATTATATGTACCTTTGGGGGATTGGGACAACATTGTCAGACTTCCCAGGGGGCCGCCTGGGACTCAGCTGTGTCCGTGTAATGCTGTGGCAACCAGGGCATTTGCCTGTAGAGGATCTACTTTTTCCCCTCCTTGACCCCATCTTTTGAACCCAGCAGCTATGTTTAGTTTCAGAATACATTGGGGCCATATTCATAGAGGAAGATCCTGGGCAGAGGCAGCTGGCATTTCAGTAATAGTTTAAGGCTTTGTCCACCTAAAAAGTTCCAGTAAGTGAGGGAGGGATGGCCAGGACCTCTTTCTGGAGTTCACCTTGAAGCAAGCCTTAGATACAAAACATTTGCTTCCATAAGCACTGGGTAGGTTGTCAGAAAATTGGGGTTCTTCTACATCTATCTGTCTGAAAATCACAATGTGGTTTTAAGCAAGCTACTTCACCTATTTGGGTCTTGCTTTTCTCCTAATTAGTTGATTTTCGAGGGGCCCTTCCATGTCTTAAACTTCTAAGACTCCAATTTTCAGTAAGCCTTCCTTAGCGCTCGGCCATTCTATTGACATGCATGTCTGAGCCTCTTGCTGGCTCTGTGGGGTTCAGGTTTATGCAAGTCCTGCTTGAGTACCAATATTCTCTCTGTTTCTGTCTCAGAGAACCTTTCACTAGTTCAAGAACCTTTTCAGCTCGCTACTGAGAAGAGAGCCAAAGAACGGCAAGAGATGGAGAAGAAAATGGCTGAAGTAGAAGCCCAGAAAGTCCAGAAGTTGGAGGAAATCAGGCAGCAGGAGGAAGAGCAGCAGAAGGAGGAGCTGGCCAGGCTCCGGAAAGAACTGGTAACTGGGCAGCAGGAGTGCTGACTAACCCGTGATTGTCTCTGTTTTGTTTTCCTTGTACCTTGTCTTGTTTCAGAAAGGACCTATGGTGGCAACAAGGACACATCAAAGACAGGGGAAGCGGGAAACCACACAAATCAAGGGTGGTGACAAAGTGGAGATGTGAATGAGGATTACAATCTGTACATTGTGATCCATGTATCTGCTAAGTTACCATAATTTTGGTACTTTTTAGGAACCAACCTGTCAGTTACATAACTCAATGTTCATGCGATAAAAGCAAGCTAGTTGTTAAAATAATACATTTATCCTTAGTATTGCACTCAGATAGTTTCTTCCAGGAGTCTTCATAACGAGGAAATCCTGGCATAACTATTCACAGTGATCACTAACTTATTTTTATTATTTCTTAATGTTTAAGAAAACCAATGCATTTTACAATTAGACAAGAATACATAATTAGGGAAGGACCATGATAATTGGGCAGTAACTATATTTTCCTTTTCCTTTTAATACTTGACTCAAATTCCTTGGAGTAATAGTGCATATCAGTTCACATGAACCTCTGTGCTAACACTAGTGTAATGATTTAAATATTAGTTATCCAAAAAGAAAGCTTAATTCACATTCAGGACCCTTTCACTAGGAGGGCAGCAAGCCACAGTAACTGCATCAGTGAGAAGGAAGACTGCCTCCTGCACACCCCCTACTGGGGATGTGCCCGCAACCAAGGTGCACGCCCCTGACCAGAATCGAACCCGGGACCCTTGAGTCCACAAGGCCGATGCTCTAGCCACTGAGCCAAACTGGTTTCAGCAAAAGACAGTTTTAGATGAAGCTTCATATGATTAATAAAAATGACTATGGACATACATAAGTTGTTGAAGTTTTGTCTAAAAGTGCTAAGCCAACAGCTGATACTGTGGTTGGCAGAGGTAACTGGCTGCAGAAAGGGTCTAAGCACAAACTATTAAAGGGACTAGCTTCTTGGTAAAATTCAGGCTACCATTTTCTGATTGAGTAAAAACAATATGTTCCCCATTCCAGTTATACTCACAAAACCAACCTTTTTTTCATCCTCATGCTCTCTGATTTTTTCAACACTTGTTACCTTCTGCTTATGTTTGTCCCCATCATGGAACTGTTTCTTACAGCGAGTCTCAGTGTAGGCTGATAGCACAGTTCTGTCAGGGCTAGTTAACTCTATTAATCTGGCTTGATGTAGGATAGATTGTAGACGAAGCATGTCAAACTGTCGGCCCGCAACGAATATTTTTGTAGCTCAGCCAATATAACGGCATATAAGAAACATTTTAATAAAAACTTCATGACTTAGTTTTTACAATATCCTGTTATATATAATTATTAATAATGAACTACAATGTTCGCTAATGACTGATTACTATAACCATGTTGCATTAATTTCCCTTACGCATCTTATGCGCAGGCGCACCATTTCTCTCCACTAATACTGGCAGCGAATATTTTAGCAGCCGATTGCCACGTCATTAGTCCTTGTAGTGACTTGTTTGGTGTGTACAACAGGAAATATTTCTCTTTCGGAGAACAAGAAAAATAGGTTTATTTGCATTACACTTATTAATCTGTGCAGTTATTCAGTGTCTGGTAAGTTAATATTCAAGGAAAAATATTAATTTTTATTAAAACATTCTATTACTTTATGTTAACAATTACTCATTTCAGCCCTTTGTATTCAGTGTGTCTCTATCGAAATAAACCTATGTTTCTATGAAAATTGAAGCTTTTGTTTTTTTCGGCCCACATAAACTTAAACCTTGTTTATTTGGCCTGTGTTGTTAGCCTTTGAGTTTGACATGCATGTTGTAGACTGCCCAAAGGATAACGGGACCAGGTATTCTTTCAGCAGTCCTTCCTGGTTACTGTTTTTTTTTGTTTTTGTTTGTTTTTTTGTCTGTTTTTGTCTATGCTTTTAGTGACTATTAGGACTAGTAAGCTTAAGGCTGTACTTTAGCCAATTCTTGACATGGATCTCTTTTCTGCTACAATTGAGTACTGCCCCATCACATCCTAATAATAAACACTCAAACTGGAGATGGGTTTGACATCCTTTAGTGTAAGCTGAGGGATGTAGCAAGACATGAATAGAAACCTACTTGGGCTCCAAAGCTCATGTGCTTTTCCATTATACTGTGTTTGCCTCCCTGCCCGCCCCCCACCCCCACCTTGGGTTATTGACTGGGATCTGTAAGACTTACAAACATTTTCTCAAGAAAAAGCAAACAACTACAGTGTAGTTTTCTAACATCAGTATCAGTGCTGACTTTATTTTCCTTCCTTTGCAGGTGCACAAGGCAAACCCAATACGCAAATACCAGGGTGTGGAGATAAAGTCAAGTGACCAGCCTCTGACGGTGCCCGTATCTCCCAAGTTCTCCACTCGATTCCATTGCTGAACTCAACTGTGGCTGCAGACACTGCCTGGGCACAGGAGCTGCTTTTTCCATCCCAGCGTGCTTGTCACAGCGGTATGGAGAGGACGCATTTCTTCAGACTTTTACCTCCCCGTGCCAACAGAGCATACTAACAAGTGTGGACTCTGATTCTGTTGAGAATTGTTATCTTGTATTATTGAGGCTGATAATGAGACTCAACTCATACATATCTCGATCAGACTCCCTGTAGTTATTTCCTTTGGAACATCAGTTGACCTTTAAAGTGGGTTTTAACTTGGACTAGAATTTGAAGTCTTTATATCAGCACTATGTAATTTCCATTGCCCTCCCCCACCCCCTTTTTTTTTCTTTTCTATTTTATGTCAGAAAATAAAGATAGTTAATTACTGAGATAGGATTTGAGTCATGGCTTCAGTGAGGAACAGTCAGTATATCAAATTCCTCTTCTCTGCACAAAATGAATTTCAAGTTGAGCTCTTTGCTACAAGGGAAAGCCTCATTAACTGCACAACAAGGAAGAAGACGGTGTGGACTGCTGGGAGCCTCACAGTGGCCATCAGCAATCTTTGGGCAGAGCTGCTGCTGCCAAGGCACATTCTTCCCTTATTGGTGCTGATAATGATGGCGATGCCGTGCAGCCCATGTTTTAAGTTCATCAGTAACTTGGACTGGAAGAAATATGTTTGTCTTTCCCTCCCTGGTTCCTTCCTTGTAAGTGTCAGCTCAACTAAAATTTTTTAAATAAATCCTTTCTTGATCATATGACCTCCTTAGATAAGGATGATCACTTTTTTTTTAGTGCCTCCCACATGTTTCTTGTGTATGTCTCTAGTACAGCAATTACACTGAGGTACTTGTACTTGTTTATAAACTAGTAGAGATACAGGATACAGGTATCTAAAATTACCTTAGGCATCTCTGTATTTCTTGTAGCTGGCACAGTATTTGCTAGGTCCATGTTAAATAGTATATTTTCTTTTAGACTTGACATTATTTATGAACTCTGTTCCATACTAATAATATCTGTCTAGGCCAGTCCTAGGTACCATATTAAACCTATATCCCTGTTGTTTATTCATTCAGTGAGCATTGTGTACAAACCATTGTAGATTCAACAAGATATGATTTGCAGGCCCACAAACTGCAAAATATGGTTCCTTTATTCACTTAGATGTATATAGTATACAGTTCCATAACTACTTATGTAGTTCATTTAACAATATTAATTTGGTACCAACTACATATAACTTGGCATTGTACTGGTCTCTAGAAATATAGCAGTGACCAAAAATAGAAGACCTTGCCTTCATGGAGCTTACCTTTTTTCGAGGGGAGAAGGACAATAAGCAAGTAACCGTTCTGTCAGAAGTTTCCCTGACTGACTGCTGTGTGGAGAATAGACGGGGGCGGGGAGCGGGGCATGTGAGAAGGAAACGGGAAGGTTGAGGTTCTTGATATAATCTAGGCGAGAGCTGGCAGTGGCCCCCGGGCTTGCCTGGTAGCAGAGAAGGTGGTGAGAAATGGTTGGATTCTGAGTGGATTCTGTAACTGATAAAGATTTGCTAACAGATTGGACCTGGAGAGTAAGAGAAAAGGAGTTAAGGAGGACATGCAAGTATCAACCCCAAGCAGAGTTCTCCGTCCTTGTGCCCTGAGAAATCCAGTTCTATCCCAGTCCTTGGACCTCGTGGGCTTTCTGGGGGCTTTGTCGTTGTTATTTTTTCTAGTCACCTCTTGCTTTGGTTTTTAACTTCTGTTCATCTCTTGATCCCCTCTCTGTCCTGTGGAGCTTTTCTACCTACCTCTACCAGCCTTTCCTTTCTGACAGTTCCCTGTCCTCCACATATCCCCATCTGGTATCATTTTTGTTGTTGTTCGTTTCTTGTTTTTGGTGGTTTCATGGAGAATAAATCTGACCCTCCAGGTGAGGGTTTGGGAAGAGCATTATTGAGAATTCCGGGCCTTTGGCATCCTTTTATCCCATTTACTTCATTCTGGGTTACCTCCTCCAGAAACACCGGTGTCAGAGTGGAGTGTGTTTTAGAAGCGGACAAATAGCTTGAAATTGAAACACAGATATCCATTGCTTCTTGCTTCCCAGAATTTCTCAATTTTCCAGTGGCTCTCTTTTCTCCTTAGCACTGCCTGTCTAGTATTGAGTCCTCTCTGAACTACCTCACAGGACATTCATTTTTCTATTAATAGTACAGGCTCCCATTTTCCCTGAAACTTTCCACTTTTTTTTTCTCCTCAGATATGCCTCGGGTTTATTAAAGATGCCCTATACACACATTTGCTACTAAAAATTGAAATAGGACATCAAACAATGTTACAACTCCAATAAGTACAATAATAAGGTGTATATCTAAATGGCTCCATACCATAATTGTCAATAATACAATCAAGAGGACCTGGATATAATAGGCAATGACTACAGCCACATTTAAATTCTGGTTTATTCAGATTCAAGGTGCGATATTGAATAGCATCCATCCTTCATCGAAGCCTTTCTCTCATCTCGATTTATTTCTGAACACTTGCCACTGTCCTCCTCCATGTTTCGTGTAAAGCATGCCTTGATTCAGCCCCAGTCCTGACGCCTTCAGGTTATTTCCTATGTCCTGCTGTTGGGGTGAATGTTTTGGTGGAAGAGAAGGGAATTTGGTACGAGGGTTGAGAGTCAAGTTACTAAGGTTCTGTGCTAGTCCTGAGATAGCTTGAGTGCCAGCTGAGTATCCTCCTCCAGGCATCTGAGAAAACTCCTGTGTCCAGGGTGTGTTACTCTTTGTTGGTGAGTCCATTGGAAGTTTAGTCACAGCCTAGATTCTGTCCAAAAATAGCTCATGCAGAAGGTGATGCTAAAAACTCAAATGGATTCAAAGTCTCCACTTTCATTTTACAGAAAAATTTAGGTTCTTCATCCCTTCACACCATGTCTTAGAAGGAGCCTCTCAGCACTCCGAAGTCACTGCAGTTTTTCTAAACCAAAATCATGTCCTCTGAGAGGAATTTACTGTTTCTGAGAAATCTGGTGTCACATTTTGCTCGACAGTTTTGCAAAGTTACTAGCACCTCTGCATTGTTGGAATTCCCACAATTTCTGGGGCAAACTCTGTTTTCCATATTGTTTTGACTTGCTCATGGTTTTCCATTGCTAATAGCCCTGCACTAAGTTTCACACACTTAGATTATTGTTCACTTTTTAGTTGATCATTTTGCTCTTGTGTAATTGCTTTGTTTTTTCTTGACTGCTATTTTACAATAGTTCTCACTGGTTAATTTCCACAGTTTTGTCCTTGGAAAGTGGAGGTTGAGTGGTAGGCAGGCTGCAAACTCAACTGCTCCATCGTTTAACGGAGATGAAACCTGTACACGAGGAACTGTAACACCAGATAAGATGTGATGGAGCCATGTGAGACAGACAAAACAAATGCTGAGGGAGATTCTTGTTAGGGGTGAGGTTGCAGGGTTTTTTAAATTTTTTTTTTAATTGATTTGAGAGAGAAAGAGAGAAAAACATTGATTTGTTATTCCACTCTTTCCTTGGTTGATTCTTACATATGCCCTGACCAGGGATCAAACCCTGACTTGGCGAATTGGGATGATGCTCTAACCATCGGAGATCCCTGGCCAGGGTGAGGTTGTAGTTCTTTAAAAAAATCCAACAACAAACGTATTTTTATTGTTTTTTAGAGAGGAAGTGAGAGGGAGAGAGATTGAAACATCAATGATGAGAGAGAACCATTGATAGGCTGCTCCTGCATGCCCCCTACTGGGGATTAAGCCCACAACCTGGGAGTGTGCCCTGACTAGGAATTGGCCCACGATCCCCTGGTTCCTTGGTAGACTGTTCAGTCATTGAGCCATGCCAGGCAGGCTCTTTTCTTTTTCAGTGAAAGTTACAGAAGTAATACTGCCTTTGTAAATAAAACAATAATGATTATATTAAGGCATGAGCATCTCCTCCCCCTATTCCCATTCCCTTGGGGTAACTCATATTTAATGATCGTGGATTCTTCCAGAAAGCTTTTTATGTTCTCACGGATTTGTAGGGCATTTTTCTTTTTATAACAATTTGATTATAGCATCCTCCATTTTTATTTTTATTTGTTCTTTGAAAGGTTATGCATTCACATGGTTCAAAATCCAAAGGCCACCCAGGTAAAGTTTCCCACTTTCTCCTCCAGCTGCTTCTCTGCAGATTAGCGCCGCCAGGTGTGTTCCCTTGCGGAGAGGGCTTCTGCATGTGCAGATTCCTGTCTCTAACCTTTTATTTTTAGACAAAGTGTCATCCTCTACACTCTGACCTCACTCTTTTCCTATGTTCTACATTGAATGGTGTGGTTCAGCTGCTACTTTGGGCAAGTGCTGGCTTGCTCCCTGACTGAAGTAAGAGGCCTCTAATGAGAATCTAGTGACACGGAAACAGATCTGGAGTGGGGTCTAGTTCCTCTACATGATGTCCTTGGCTAGTGACCTGAGGTCCCAAGGACTGGGGGGCAGGTCAGTAACACCTGGTCTTTTTTGGCTCCTGGTTTCGCTGAGCCTGGGGGCTCATTGGCTTGCATATTTGGTCAAACCTGTGTATCCCTTCAGATAAATCTTTGCCTTCTTCTCAGTTCCCTTCCGAATCTTGTCTGCTGGAGAAGCTTCCTCATTGCTGACAGTAGCAGTTAGAAAAGCCATTGGCCACGAGGCTGGGCTCCTATTTCTGCACAGGCAGCTTGGTGGTGTGGATCCAGGTAGGAATTGGTCAACATTCGGAATCCTGAGCTGCCATCTGCCCTGCAGCCTGCTGGGATGCTCAGTTTAGACAACATATAAAGTTTCCTGGATACGGGACAAGCCCAGGCCTATGGAAAGAGCAGGGAGGTTAAAGTGGGTGGTACTTTGAGCAGTGACGAAGGCGTAACCAGGGAGCTGACATGTTTGCTCTGTCGCCAAGAATTCCAGGACAATTTGTTATCCAACTCAAGCCAGTGTAGTTGCTGCAAAAAAGAAGCCTGGGGATAAAACCCTACACTTTCCTTGTTGCGTTTGCTTTCTTGCATATCCACTCATCCAGTGCTCTAGTGAAGTTTACCGACATGGAAATGTCTGAGGATATTTGCTGTTCTCATGCAAGAGAATAGGAGGCTGGGCTCAGGCCAAAGCATGGCTTTTATGTGTGGGAGGTGTCAGCTTCCTGAAAGGGCTTGACAAATGCAGGCATTTCACTCCCAGAAATCATAGTTGGAGGGGCCTGGGTAAAAAGCTTAGGCAAATTCTAGGTTTTATTTAGGAACGATTTCACCAGACTAAGTGTAACATGAAGGTATCAATTGCCTTCTCCCTTTTCCTTAAACTTTTATTAAAAAGGCAATAAAAACTGGGCCTGTCTGGTCTGCTGAGACCCATGCAGTTATGGGATTGCTATCCTAGAACTGCCCAGGCAGGTATGTGAATGTGCTAAGAACTGCAGCCAAGTGCCGGTGCCCAGATTGTTTTGGCACTGGTGGCATTTTCTCAGGTCAAGGGTGGGAGACATAGTTTGCAGTTGGTCAAGATACTAAATAGTGAATGGTCGTGAATTGTAATATGAAAAGCAGTCTGGACAGACTGACAGACCTTCACTGGTGGGCATTTGTGTGCTCAGTCCCTCAGAAAACCCACAACGTCGCCAGAGGTGACTTTCAATTTGCTCAATGCAAAAATCTCACAGCATTGTATGTATGATTTGGAATATACCCCGTAATAAGAGGAAAGACGAAAAACCCATGATCCCATCACCCACCTTGAACACTGGTATTACTTTGTATAATCTCTTTTTCTCTTGTGTAAAACTTTTGTCAATTTTTCTACATTATAAGGTTTTTCTGTATTTATATTTTGTATTCTACTTTTTTAAAATTTTATTATTTAGCATAGTAATGACTCAAATATTTTTCCTGTATTAACACATACTTTGTAAACACCGATGTTAACCACAGCACACTGCTCCATTGTTTTGTCGTTGCCTTTCTTTGTTGAAAATGCTTGTTTTGCAAAGGATTTTTCTAGACTCGATTTATAGGACAGATTGGTCTTGATTTGCTTCCCTCTAATGTATCATGCTGTCTCAACTTGAAGTGACTGTTTCAAACCATTAGTCAGTCTTTATAATTAAAATATTAAAAGGACATAAAGCCCTCCCGAAAGCAGTTAGTGACGTTATTCTGGCATACCCGTTTGCAGAATGGGGAGCTCCTTTCAGCTGGTGTGAGCCGGGTTACTGGCACTCACACCCAGTGAACAAGTTTATTGGCATTTAGCAAAGCCTTTCTGGAGAGGACTCAAGCTAGTTATGTTATTTTAAAGTGTTGGAGCGCTACATCTTCAGACACAGAGGATTGTTGTCTCTAAGCCTTCAGGTCAGATTTGAAAGAACGCCCTTGTCTTTATTGGGGAAATAGGAGCAAGGATGTCCTCTCGCTGCCGTCCCTGACATGCTAGGTGACATTTAACAGGCCACTTCCCGTTTCTGGACCAGTTTCCACATCTGTCAAATGAGGAGATTGAACTAGAAAGATAATAGGGCTCTTTTCAGCTTGAATATCTTCGTAATTTTTTTTCTAGGCAATTTGTTTTCGCTACACCAGCCCTACTTTCATGTTTACGCTTTTCTTTTTTTTTCTTCTTTTTTTAATATATTTTATTGATTTTGTACAGAGAGGAAGGGAGAGAGATAGACAGTTAGAAACATCGATGAGAGAGAGTCATCGATCAGCTGCCTCTTGCACATCCCCTACTGGGGATATGCCCGCAACCAAGGTACATGCCCTTGACCGGAATCGAACCCAGGACCTTTCAGTCCCTAAGCCGACGCTCTATCCATTGAGCCAAACCGGTTTCGGCAATGTTTACGCTTTTCTATAACCAGTTGCTCAATCACTGTGAGAGGGCACCTCTAGCAAACTTTCCTGCCCCTGGATTTTCACTTGAACTTCAGTGAAGTATGTTGGAGACCAGTTTGTTATCTTGTTGAGGACTTTGCAAAGGTTGTTCTGGAAACAGAAATCTATCCCAGATCACTCCAGAGGACTAATCTCTGAATGATGTCCCCTGACATACACACATTTTCTGATGTTTCTCTTGACCTGGGAACTGGTTAAAGACTGCACAGGATGAATGCTCATTGAGTTCTTGCATGAAGTCCCTCCCATCCTGGCATTTCAAGGTGTGAAGTTATCTCGAAGTGGTTCTGTTGTGGTAGGTGGTTTAAGGACAGCCCAGTCAGACTGATGGATGCCTTGCCTGGCTGCTCTTCTGTCTCCACCACAGTTCAGTTTTGACACTGTCCTTGGTCAGAGGGACTTAGGTTGTTTTGGGACAAATGCCACAGGGATCAGGTGGAATACAGAATTACTTAGTGGGATGAGCCCTATTGGGGATTGGGAGTGGTTTCTGGCTTTGTGACCTTGAGCATGTCGTTGGAATTCTCCAGGCCTTAATTTCCTCTTCTAGAAGTTACAGTGATGTGTCTAGAAAGGACCTTTCCTCCAGGGCTGTCAAAGGCTCTCCCAGCGTGACTCAAATGTACTCTGGGCAGCAGCGATGACTGTCACACTGGGCACGTGTTTATCCCTGTTGGCCAATGTGACTCAGTCATATTCTCAGTACTAATTGTTACTGGGTATGTGTCACTAGGGGTTGCCAGAAGCCCCTGCTGTTGACTCAAACTAGCAACCTAACAGGACAGGGCCAGCAGCTGCTAGTTAACAGCCAGCGAAAGGAGCTGGGAGATTTCTCAGGAAGGAGGCTACTGGGAGTTTGCATGCAAGAAAGGCAAGGGATTTGAACTGAGTTTGTAGAAATCTCATTCTTAATGGCTGGAGATTAGTGTCTACACTGTAAGCTCTTTGGTCTTATTTGCTCATTAGCCTTTTTCTCTTGCAATTTGTTACTGCAGAATAAAAAATAAATAGAGGAAGCAACACAGAGCAATTAGAAGTTGGGAGGACTGCCACGAACCACCCCCGTTCACGAACAGTTTATGTTTTTGTGCCTCTCCCTCTCTTTGAACACCAGCTGTACTGATAGTGGGGTCTGAGGGTTGGTGTTTTCCTCACACTAGTACCCAAATCCTCCTCCCTACCAGAGGCCTCATGAAAGTGGGTAGGGATTGCCAGGCTGGAAGCTCAGCAAGTTGGTCTGGGACAGCGGACCTCAGAGTGTGGTCTGAGGACCAGCAGGTAACAACTGGGACTAGAAGCGCAAATTCTCTAGCCCCGCTCCAGACCCCTCAGTCAGACACTGTGGCAGCAATGTGTGTTAGCAAGCCATCCAGGGCACTGATGCACGCCCAGGTTTTAGGACCACTATGCCGGGAGAGGGGCCTGCAGGCTTCCCAGCTCAGATCTCTATGGGCAGGGAGCCAGCAGCCATTCTCTCCCGTGGCCCTCTGTGTCCAGACCAAACGAGCCAATCTGGGGGGCAGGACACCCCTCCTGCCCAGAGCTCCCTGGGGGTCGGCTTTGTGCCGTCTGCCACGTTAAAAGGAGAGCTGCTGAGGTTGTTGGACAGGTATTTACCTCCTTAACCAGTATTTTATGAACAGAACGAAGATGGAGTGAAAAATGCTTTTTCCATATGTCCTCCCAATAAGTTATATGACAAACGGAGGCTCAGAGTTTAAGTTACTTTCCGAAAGTTCACCGTGCTAGTAAGTGGCAGAGTCAGAATTCGGATCCAGGTCTCTCTGTCCCCAAGGGGACATCATTGCATCCCTCACGTAGAGCCACCTGTAGGGAGTGGCCATTCTCACCAGGCGTCGCCAGAAGGTAACGTAACGGAACCGGGCCAGCAGCTGCTCCTTAACAGCCAGCGAGGGAGCAGGGAGCCGGCATTCTCCTGGCTCTTTTTATTTACTTTATCTTTTTAAAACATAATTTTATTGGTTTCAGAGAGGAAGGGAGAAGGAGAGAGAGAGATATAAACATCAACGATGAGAGAGAATCATTGATTGGCTGCCTCTTGCAGGCCCCCCACTGGGGATGGAGCCCGAAACCCAGGCATGCGCCCTTGACCGGTTTCAAACCCAGGACCCTGCAGTCCTCAGGCTGATACTTTGTCCACTGAGCCAAACCGGCCAGGGCCTCCTGGCTCTTTTTAGAATTGAGTGATTCTTGACCAAAGACCCCTGGGTGAAGAAGAGAGAGTTTTTGCCCCCTCCCCGACTGGCGGCTCTGGGCTTGGGAGCAGTTGTCTTGCGAAGGTTGCAGATTTGTCTGGGGCCTGCACTAAACTCTCGACCTCCAGCTAAGCTTCCCGGGGGCTGGGAGGCAGGTCCTCCCCGCACTTTCACACGGCGGCGAGCGTCTCAGACCATTGCTGTCGGGGATGTGGTAGCTGTCAGTCAGTCAGTCACAAGCCTCAGGGGGCCTAGGTGAGAGCCAAGCTGGTCAAAGTGCCAAGTGTCTGCAGGCAGGAGGCGCTTCGTCCAGCCCACTCCTCATCCCCATCCTTCATGTGGACGCCCCCAGCATCCCACACAGCGCCCTTCCTCCCCGCTGTCACTCCGAGCTTGCCACAAACCCCCTGGTTCTTAGGGCCACTTAGTTTAGCAAAGGGACCTGAAGTTTTATAAATAGCGTCGTGGTGGGCGGGGAAGCCAGCCTGTGCACCAGGGCAGAACACGCATTCCCTGCTTTCTGAGACATTTCCTGGGATTGTGTGACAGGAGGGACTTCTGGTGCAGATAAAGCTGAGTTACACTCCACTCCCAGGTCTCTGCTCTGCTCTTGGATCCCGCTTCTGCTCTGACATGCTTGTCCCCCGCCCCCGCCAGCCTGCCTTCCTGAGATGGTGCTTCCAAGTCTGGTCCTGGGCCGTTTCCTGTTCTTGGAACAGCTGCGCCAGTCTGGGGTACCCTCCTGCCACTTGATCCTATAGGGAGGTGTCCAGTGGCCACGGGCCGTTTTCAGATGACCTTGTTTTTCTGACGTCACCACGTGGCTATTTTTGGCTTTGCTGTTTATGCTGCAGAGAGCTGGGCTGAGAGAGGGGAGAGGGAGAAAGAATGAAGGAGGGGCCGGTCTTGGTGCCCATGGTCCCAGGGCCCCTACCGAAGCAGGAGCACTTATTTGTCAGCGTTTTCAGAGCACCTATTGAATGTCAGGCCCCGGGACTTCCAAATGAGGTGACACAGTCATCTCCACTCGCTCACAAACGTGTTTTTCAGCGTCAAGCTGGAGAAGCGCAGCCCCGAGGGCTCGAGAGGGAGATTTGCTCTGGAGTCCCCGTGGGCTGCACAGTGGGGCCCTCACAGCTGGCCTCCGCCGTGGGGCTTCTCACCCTGGGTGCTGGTGAAACCACCCGGAATGCCGGGCCCGGGCACTGCGAACGCCTGCACTAGCCATGCGGTGGGCTGAGAGCATCCCTGACCATAGTCCTAAAGACTCCTCCTCTGAACTCCCAGTGTTTTATATTTCACGTGTAGCTCCTTCCATTTTCTGCCTTGAATTGTAGGACTGTGAGTCCATATGGATATGTTTTGAATTATTAATCTCAATTACAAATGGTCATTTCAGAAAAGTTTTGCAAAATTCAAAGAGTAAAAATTGTCCATACTCCACACCTGTTCACATGTATATTCCAATTCCTCCAGACATTTTCTCTCTAGATATTTTTAAGAAAAAGAATCCCAAGTTCACGAATGATTTTACAATCTGTTTTCACCTAAAAGGCACTGAGTGGCTATTCTTTTCCCCAACTCCATCTCTCTGTCCCTAGAGTTAACCAGTTTAGTTCTTGCCAGAGAGGAGAACACTCAGTAAGTTGTCTTTGCAATAAAACTCTGCAGTTCGGGGTGGGACAGCACGCCATTTGAGCTTCCAGATAAATCTATGTCCAGCGGCCATGCAGGGTGCCCATAGGTCTCCGTGTATACAGCTCTCTGACCAGGGCTTTCCCAGAGGCCTGGGAGCTATGCTACAGCCCCGGGCTGGGGGCCCAAGGTGGGAGAGGGCAGGAGAAAACATCCCTCAGCGGCTCCCGTTCCAGGACCGGAGGAAAGCTGTGAGGGGACTTGGCTGCTCCCTTCAGAGTCAGAAGGTCATTGCTCAACTCCCTAGATTTTCCATCACAGCCGAGCCGGGAGAGGGTGAGGCTGGGAAATGTCTCCGCTGAGCAGGTCCTTTTAAAGCATCTTGGCTGGATTAATTTCATCCTGAGAGCCAGGAAGCAGTGCCCGGCTGGAGTTAACCCCTCTGCTCCCAAGGAAACCTCCCCGAAGTGGGCGAGCCTGGGAGCCCCGGCTTCTGGAGTGCAGAGCCGTCCAGGGCAAGAGGCCTGAGGAGCCGTGAGTTCTGGCTGGAGATGACTTCCCTCCGGCCTGGGTAAATCCAACAGGCATAATTGCATCCTGCTGACCTTAATTCCCCTGGCAAGTTTAATTGGTTCTGGCATCGCCCCACTTCCTGCCCTGCCCCTGTGGAAGCAAAGGGGATGGCTGTGCAGCTGGTACAGGGTGGGAGAGCCCCTTCGTAAGGGTGGGCAGGGGCTCTGGCAGCCCTCAGCTGGTGGAGGGGGTTTCCCCCTGCTCCACCCCCGTGCCTCCAAGGGAGAGCCCAGAAGAAGCCCAGGGACTCCCAGGAGCAGCTGGCCATGCTGAGCTCAGCCTGGGCGGCCAGCAAGCTGCAATCCTGTGGGTCCGGAACCAGGCCAGCTTCATCCCAGCTGGAAGGGGCCACGGAGGAGCCTGCAGGGACAGCTGAGCCCTCCACCTGGGATGTCCACATCATCATGGAGACCCCACAAAGCACACGGATGAACAAAGCAGATCCAGAGACACAGAAGCATGGAACAGACTGTGGGACCTCAGAGGGAAGGCGAGGGAGGTTGGGTGGGTGGGAAGAGATCAACCAAAGAATTTGTATGCATATATGCATAACCCATGGACACAGACAATAGGCCTGGGTTAGGGGGTGGGGACATATGTACCCCCAACCCCCCCATTGACCTTCTCTAGGCCAACCGTGCTTAGCCCTTCAATACCTGTGCTCGCCAAATGGTCCCAGCCACCCCCGGAGAGAGGCCTCAGGCAGAGTGGTAATGAGCTGAGCTTTGGATTAGGTGGTTCAGACCCTGTGACCCAGTTTTCCTTCACATCTTTGAAATGGGTTGAAGTAACATTTATAATGCACGTACTATGTACCCAGGCCCTGTTCCTACATCCCTCCCCCTCTGAGGAAGATGTTCCTCCTACAGATGAGGAGACAAGCAAAGGCCTTGGCCCACGCCCGTTAGTCTCAGCTTGGCCGACAGAGCTCCTAACCACGGAGATGGTTAAGAACTGAACTGAGAACACTCAGGAAGTTCTTATCCAGGTCTGGCCTGTTTACATAAGGGTTCAGTAAGTGCTATTTATTATTCGGAAATCACAACCGTGACAAAGGTAGCAAGTTAAGCCCTTTCTGTTGTCTAAGCCTGGATTTTAGTTTCATCAGGAGGCGGCTCTGAATTTGAATCTGAGTAAATTGAAGCTAAATAGAGGCAAGCCTCTCACCCTTTCCTAGCATCAGTTTCTGCATCATTGAAATGCCTAACATTTGGTCCCTGGAGTCCCTTGTGAGGATCCAATGAGCTGGAGGGAAGCCTTCGGCAGAGTCAGGCCTGGCCCTCGGTGGGCACTCAGTAACTGAGCAGTATTGACAACACACCAATAGCAAGAGGATGTCAGCAAGGGCCATCATGACAGAGCAGTTTCCATACCCAGTCCAGACACTTGCTAGTCTCATCGAACACTGATTGGAAGTACGCCTTGTGCTGTGAGCATCATACAGCCCCTGCCCTCGAGGGCTCCCAGATGGTGTTCATAGTGGGATCGACCTGGAGCTGAAGGAGGCCAGAGGAGGGGGGAGCCAGCATTTCAAGCTAAACCAGAACCTGCTACAGGGACAACCAAATGGGCCAGGGGCTCCCAATAGTAGGTGCAGACAGGAAGCATTTCAACCTCCAGAATGCTGGGACCCCAGTGGGGACAGTGGGGTGAGCACAGGCAGGGAAATTTTATGGAATTAAGAGAACTTTGGGTTGTGAAGGACATTTCTGTTTGGACTCCTCTTAGTTGTAGAGTGACTTTGTGCAAGTTAATCAATTAAAAAAAAAAAAGATATATATATATATATATATATATTAGAGAGGGAGCAGGAGAAAGAGAGAAACATCTACATGAGAGAGGTGAGAGCATAACATCAGTCAGCTGCCTCCTGTTCCTACGGGAGATGGAGCCTGCAACCCAGGCATGTGCCCTGACCAGGAATCAGACGGGCAGCCCTGCAGTGCACTGGATGACACCCAACCAACTGAACCACACTGGCCATGGCAAGGCACTCAATCTTTTGATCCTCCCTGTCTTCACCTAGAAAATAAGATGAAAGCTCCCCGCAGAGTTATCAGATGATGTTTTAAGCGTTGGCCTGCACACTGAAGGGTCATAGGTTCAATTCCCAGTCAAGGGCATATGACTGGGTTGCAGGTTTGATTCCCGCCTCCGGTTGGGGTGCATTCGGGAGGCAACCAATTATGTGTTTCTCACATCGATGTCTCTCCTCTCTCTCTAAAAATCATTGGAAAAATATCCTCACTCCTCCAGTGAGGGGAAAAATAAAAGCCTGACCAGTGTGGCCCAGTGGTTGAGCATCAATCCATGAACCAGGAGGTCATGGTTTGGTCCCCTGTCAGGACACATGCCTAGGTTGTGGGCTCGATCCCCAGTAGGGAGCATGCAGGAAGCAACTGATCAATGATTCTTTCTAATCTTTGATGTTTCTATCTCTCTATCCCTCTCCCTTCCTCTCTCTGGAATAAATATATTTAAAGAGGTAGCTGTGCTCACAACCAAGGTACATGTCCCTGACCGGAATTGAACCTGGGACCCTTGAGTCCACAGGCCAATACTCTATCCACTGAGCCAAACCAGTTAGGGCAAAACATGTATTTTTAAAAGCTGATGTTTTAAGACAATATGGATAAAGCTAATAATAGTGTGCACTAAAATAAAAAAAAAATTAAAAAAAGGAGCCCCTTTCCCTTCAGAGAGCTTGGGTTCAAGTCCCACTCAGTCCCTTACAAACTGGATGACTCTGGATAAATTATTTAACTTCTCCATGCCTCAGTTTACCCATCTGAAGTTGGACCTACCCCACTGAATTGTTCAGAAGATCACATGAGTGAATCAACAGAAGAGCACCAAGAACAAGACCTGACACATGTGGCAAGTACTAGACAGGATCGGTTATTATTTCTTCTTTCTAGTTACTGTTTCTGTTTCTGTTTGCCAACTGGACCTTGAGGAGAAATGGAGGAGGGGTGGGCCAGGAAGAGCAAAAGTTGTCAAGAATGAGGAAGGAGCTCCAACTCTGTTTTTTTCTAGCCATTACCAATCTCTTCAGCATTTTCTCACTTAAAAAAATATTCACTCAGTTCGGTCGGCCTGGCTCAGTGGTTAAATGTTGATCTATGAACCAGGAGGTTATGGTTCAATTCCCGGTCAGGGCACATGCCCGGGGTTGTGGGCTCGATTCCCAGTGTGGGGCGTGCAGGAGGCAGCCGATCAATGAATCTCTCTTGTCATCTTTGTTTCTATCTCTCTCTCTCCCTTCATCTCTGAAATCAATAACAGTATATTGGAAATATTCACTCACTTTGAATAGTAAACTGTTCACGTAGTTCATTTTTCAAATAAAAAAAGTTAAAGGGTAGCCCACTGGTGTGGCTCAGTGGTTGAGCATTGACCCATGAACCAGAAAGTCACAGTTTGATTCCCGGTCAGGGCACATGCCCGGATTGCAGGCTTGATCCCCAGTAGCAGGCATGCATGAGGCAACCGATCAATGATTCGAAAAAGAAATTTTCAAAAGAAAAGGCTTTTAGGCCCATGGGCATGTTGAATAAGAACCTCTGAGACAATTTCTTATCCAAAGATGGTCCACGTAGGTCCAATTGCCAGGCAGAGCTCATAGGCACAGAGCTGGGCACTAGAGTCAGGGTGATTATTTCTTTCTTTTTTCTTTTTCTTTTTTTTTTTTAATACATTTTACTGATTTTCCACAGAAAGGAAGGAGGAGGGATTGAGAGCTAGAAGCGTCGATGAGAGAGAGACATCGATCAGCTGCCTCCTGCACACCCCCTATCGGGGATGTGCCCATAACCAAGGTACATGCCCTTGACCGGAGTTGAACCTGGGACCTTTCAGTCTGCAGACCGACGCTCTATCCACTGAGCCAAACTGGTTTCGGCAAGGGTGATTATTTTTGGGCCTGTGTGGCTCTAACCTGGTTCTGGGGGACCCCAGGACATGTGGGATGCAGGTGGGCAGAGCCGGGGCCCAGTCTGGGCATAATCTTGCCCTTCAGCCCTGCCTGAGATCCCCTCTTTTTCCAGGCCCCTCCCTGGTCCTGTTCAAGCCAAGGCATGGGAAAAGGCTGCTGCCCCATGCCCCAGGGCCCCAGGTGCCCCCTCCTTTTTCTCTTTTGCTTGTTCCAACACCACTCCCCGCCTGACCCCCCCGTCGGTCCGTGGGAAGAATGCTGTGTCCTCTGAATGGGGGCCAAGAGTGACAGGTGGTGGCAGTCCGAGCTGCATGGCCCCTGGTGTAAGAGATCCTCTCCTCCGTCCCCGCCTCCCCTGCCTGCACCCCTGCCTCCGCCTCTGCCCACCCGGCCCAATCCCTTACAACTGCCCCGGGACGGCTCCTGGGCGGCCGCTGCCATACAGACGCCACCAGGTTGCCCCTCTCTGCTCCAGGTACCTCTCTCTCCCCTCAGGCAGCCGGCCCTGGCCGCTGGGCCTGACAAGAGGAGGACTCCGGCCGCCTGCACGCCCCGCGCTTCTCTCTGCAGCTAGAAAGACTTGAGTTAGACAAGCGGAAGCGTACGCCTTCCTACCTCATGGCGACAGAAAACGGAGCAGTGGAGATGGGAATCCAGAGCTCATCAACAGGTGCCAAGCTGGGGCAGGAGGCGGAGGGAGGAGCTTGCTTGGGAAGGGGTGCTTGAATCCGGGTCTGGGCCAGTTCCTCGGTGGTAGTTCTGTGCCCAAGGCCTCTTTGTGTGGTGCATGGGGGACTCAGGAACCCGAATTCTCTCTGGGTAGGCCTGGGCTGGTTAAGAGCTGGCATGAATTCCTCCCCAGAGAAGCTAGGAAAATGTGAAGCTTTCATGGATGGCACTAAACACCGGGCAAGGAGTGCTGGGCTGTCCGGGCCCAGCAGAGGAGCAGGAGCCCTCCGCATGGACTCTGAGGTCCCAGCAGCCCATCTCTAGAGCCGTCAAAGGGCCCGACAGGCTCAGTGGGACAAGCATTTGCAGATCTTTGCTTAGTGGGGACCTGGGCCCAGAGCTGGTCTCTGGTGAGCCTGGCTGGGGAGAGAGGGGAGGGGGGTGAATCCTGACTGATGTCTCCCCTCCTCTACAGACAGTGCACCTCAAGGTGCAGCAGGCGAAGGACCCCCAGCTACAGAGAAAGACCTTGTCCCCACAGACCCAAAGAAAGAAACTGCCCCCCCAGATCCAAACAAGGAACCTGTCCCCCCAGACCCAAACAAGGAACCTGCCCACCCAGATCCAAACAAGGAACCTGCCTCCCCAGACCCAAACAAGAAAGCTGCCCCCCCAGACTCAAAGAAAGACCCCGGACCCCCAGACCCAAAGAAAAAAACTGCCCCCCCAGGTCCAAATATGAAACCTTCCCCCCCAGACTCAAAGAAAGACCCTGGTCCCCCAGATCCAAACAAGGAACCTGCCCCCCCAGTCCCAAAGAAAGGAGAATCTGCCCCCCCAGATCCAAAGAAAGAACCTGCCCCCCCAGATCCAAAGAAAGAACCTGCCCCCCCAGGTCCAAAGAAAGACTCTGGCCCCCCAGATCCAAAGAAAGAATCTGCCAACTCAGATCTAAAGAAGGAACCTGTCCCCCCAGACTCAAAGAAAGACTCTGCCCCCCCAGATCCAAAGAAAGAATCTGCCAACTCAGATCTAAAGAAGGAACCTGTCCCCCCAGACTCAAAGAAAGACTCTGCACCCCCAGACCCAAAGAAGGAATCTGGCCTCCCAGATCCAAAGAAAGAACCTGCCAACCCAGATCTAAAGAAGGAACCTGTCCCCCCAGAACCAAAGAAGAAACCTGTCCCCCCAGAACCAAAGAAAGAAACTGCCCCTCCAGACCCCAAAAAAGAATCTGGCCCCCCAGATCCAAAAAAGGAACCTGGCCCCCCAGATCCAAAGAAGGAACCTGGCCCTCCAGATCCAAAGAAGGAATCTGGCCCCTCAGATCCAAAGAAGGAACCTGGCCCCCCAGATCCAAAGAAGGAACCTGTCCCCCCAGATCCAAAGAAGGAATCTGGCCCCCCAGACCCAAAGAAAGACTCTGTCCCCCCAGACCCAAAGAAAGAATCTGCCCGCCCAGATCCAAAAAAGGAATCTGGCCCCCCAGATCCAAAGAAGGAACCTGGCCCCCCAGATCCAAAGAAGGAACCTGGCCCCCCAGATCCAAAGAAGGAACCTGCCCCCCCAGATCCAAAAAAGGAATCTGTCCCCCCAGATCCAAAGAAGGAATCTGCCCCCCCAGATCCAAAGAAGGAATCTGGCCCCCCAGATCCAAAGAAGGAACCTGGCCCCCCAGATCCAAAGAAGGAATCTGGCCCCCCAGATCCAAAGAAGGAATCTGGCCCCCCAGATCCAAAGAAGGAACCTGGCCCCCCAGATCCAAAGAAGGAACCTGGCACTCCAGATCCAAAGAAGGAACCTGTCCCCCCAGATCCAAAGAAGGAACCTGGCCCCCCAGATCCAAAGAAGGAACCTGGCTCCCCAGATCCAAAGAAGGAACCTGTCCCCCCAGATCCAAAGAAGGAACCTGGCCCCCCAGATCCAAAAAAGGAATCTGCCACCCCAGATCCAAAGAAGGAATCTGGTCCCCCCACCGTGAAGGAAGGTGCCCCAGAGAAAGGGGAAGGTGGCCTGGCCCAGCGCGCAGCTACCTGCCAGGGCTCCGAGGGAGAAGGCGCCGTGGGCAGCACTGGGCAGCCGGCAGCCCTGCCCCAGCAGAGCCGGACGGCTGAGGCCAGCGTCGAGAAGCCCAGCGACGGCGATAACCAGGCGTCCCCGGGCAGCCAGGCTCCTGGAGAGTCCAAGGAGCAAAAGAAGGCCCTGGAGAGCCGCGCAGCAGCCAGGAGGGGCTCGCCAGCCTTCCTGCATTGCCCCAGCTGCCCTGCCGCCATCCCCAGGTGAAGGCCCGGGGGGGTCAGGGAAAGGGCTGTCCCAGGGCCGGGCTGGGCTCCTCTGTTCTGGAATCATTGCCGTCACATTCAGTGCTGGGTGGGGTAGTCCTGAGTTCACCTGCTTGTACCCTTGCAGAAAGCAGGAATTGCATAGAAGCCTAGCATGTCAGGCAGGAGAGGGCTCAGAGACCACTCAGGTGGAACCCCTCTTCTCTAGGCACCCAGAGTCCAGGGTTCCCCATATTCTGTGCACTTGGGCCTACCCAAGGGTGGAGCCGAACTATCAGGAGGAAAGGAAAACCCCTCTTGTTAATATAATTATCAGCATAACATGGAAAGGCGACTCATTGCAGATGGGTAGATCCTTCCTAACACTTCCTAACTTACTAACACTTTTCATAAGAAAGCATCAGTCTCAGGATGCATTCAATTACACTTCCCTGAGTGCTAATCAGATTACCCAGGTCATTAAGGATATGTTGTTAAGCCACAATCATAACACCCTGTCAACTTAAATTTTATATTCACATCAATCCCATTGCCACTGTTTTTATGAATCAAAAGGTATTTACCTCCCTAATTATATCCATATAATGATTGGTCACATCAATAACCCTATTCATGGTTAGTTATTATCTATTAGTGTATTAATAGTCAAGATAATGTCCGCAGTCATTTGTGATAATGTTAACATTCCTTGATTTTGCAAAAAGTGGCTTTGGAGACATTGCCCCGTGCGCTTGGGGTTGGGGGGCAGGGTTACATCAGCTCCCCAGAGCAGACGAGGCTTTGGAAGCAAGAAGACGGGCCGGAGGCCACCGCGGGGCCGTGGCTGTAAGGGCGTCACCTCTGTGTTCTCACCTTCTAGCCCAGAGAAGCCGCTGGCGGAGAAGCCCCCAAACGAGACATTGGAGCTCATCTTTGAAGGGGTGCCCGTGACCCCCAGCCCCCCAGATCCCGTGCCAGCCAAAGCAGCAGAAGGAGGGGAAAATGTCCCGCGAGGCGGCCAGCAGGAAGCCGGAGAGAAGGCTTCGGGCCAGGCTGAGGTGGAAGGGGACACCTCGAGGGGGATCGAGTTCCAGGCTGTGCCCCCCGCGGCGAGATGGGAGGTGGGGCAGCCCCTCAGCCTCACAGCCAGGGAGGAGGACTGCTTCCAGATCTTGGGTAGGCCAGGGGCCGGGGTGGGCTTGAGGCTGCCTGGGGGCTCGAGGGAAAAGGGGATCCCCACGTCTCCCCCCACTCGAGAGGACTGAAATGCTCTGAGCCACGTCTCACCCAGGCTGATTCATCTAGGTGCCACACAACCGACTCCAGGCCGCATGAGTGTTTGGCCCTTTTGACAGATGGGGAAACGGAGGCTCAGCAAAAGGAAACGGGACGAGTGCCCCCACATCCACAGCTAGGAGAGGGCTTGCACCTCTGGGGCGTCCTCCCTCCGGAGCTCCGTCTTGGCTTTCTTTTCCTTTGGCTAGCAGGGGGCTTTGGAAAATGCCAGGCAGGTTACTGGAGCCACACCAACCCTCTGGGCGGCGGGAGGTGAAGTCAGTCTGTGGCACTGAAATGCCAGGCTTTGGTACTCGGACTGCTTCGCGGGCGGGGTGGGGAGGAGCACAGGTGTCCGTGGGAAGCGGAGGCCAGGGAGTCGGCGTGTGCGATGGGGCAGGGCCGCGGCGGGGCCTGAGCGGCGACCAGCCCCGGAGCCCGGGTCCGGGCGGCCGGCGGCGGGCAGCCACCGCGCATGCGTGAGCCCGGCCGGCGGGGCTGCGGCCGGGGCCAGGGTTCGGCCGGGCTGGGGGTGGGGTGAGACGGGGTCAGGAGAGCCAGAGTGTCCTGACACCCTCCCCCCGGGCCGAGGTGCCCTGGGAGCCCGGCCAGCCGGCCCGGGGAGCGGCACGGTGCCACCCAGACAGGGTGGGCGGGCCTGGCGGCTGGGCGGCGGCCAGGAGCCCGGCCTCCTCCGGAGCCGCAGAGACCTCCGCCCGCCCCGCCCCGCAGCCCCGTCCCGAGGGTGACGGCACCTGAACCACCTCCAAGGGCCGTCTGATTTATCGCCGGCCCGGCCCGGCTTCCCTGCCGCCTCTGGCTATTTATAAAGAGGCTTCCATTCCGATGATTCAGCCCGTCCACCGCCAGCGCCCTGTTCGCCGGGGCTGCCGCTAGGTGGCAGCCTCTCCCTACCAAACTCCGTCCCCCTCTCTTCTGCCCCCCTCCCCCATCTATCCTCCCCTCCCCTCCCGGGGCCAGCCTGGCCAGCCTGTGGTGCTATTGGAGGGGATGGTAGGCAGATCCCACCACTGCCCCCGGCAGACATGGTAACCCCTATCTGGCCCCTTTTTCTCCCGTGGAAGTGCAGGTGGCTTGGGACGCAGGTAGCCGGGGAGGGTCCCGGTCGTCTAAGGGGCCATCCCCATTGTGGTGCCGGAGGGGGAGGGGGAGGTGAGCCTCCCTCTGGCCGAGGCAGAGGCAGAGGCAGAGGCCTCCCAAGGTGGTGGCAGAGCTGAAATTGGAAACTGAGTCCCCTAGCCCTTGTCCTGGAGCCAGCTGTGCCCCAGGTACGGCCCAGGCCAGGCAGGAGTGGGGTGGGGGTGGTGTAGGGGGTGGCGTCGGGGGTGGGGGAGTGTAGGTGGATCCTCGCAGCTCCTGGCACTCACTGTGATGGCTCTGCTCTGCCTCCAGACGATTGCCCGCCTCCCCCGGCCCCCTTCCCCCACCGCATTGTGGAGCTGAGGACCGGGAACGTCAACAGCCAGTTCAGCATGAACTCCAAGGAGACTCTGGGCGGGTAAGAGCCGGGCCCTGGGCCCCGAACAGCATGGAAGCCCCTGAAGCTTTACGTCTTCCCTGTGCAAGTTTGGAAGCTACACAATGAACACAGGCTTCTAGTGGTGGCACCTGCCATGTGCAAGATGTCACGTGTCTCTCTCTCTCTCCCTCCCTCTCTCTCTCTCTCTCTCTCTCTCTCTCTCTCTCTCTCTCACACACACACACACACACACACACACACACACAACCCGCCCATTCAGCATTTCCAATAGGAGCGCACAGTGCTCTCCCGTCTGTCTCAGTGGATTCCTGCTTTGTAGAAAGCCCTGGAGGTTCCCCCCGGGGTCCAGAGCTCAGGCGGTCACATCAGGATCAGCAGCCCTTCCTGTGCCCGCGGTCTGTGTGGCTCAGCCATTGTTCCAGAAGCAGAGCTTCAGGAGGGCGTGAGGGCTGGCTGGGCGAGTGCCCCCGCCTCATGGTGGCGATCCAGTTGGCCCCCTCAGCCCCTGCCCCCCCCCCCTCACCCCCAGCCTCGTCTCTCTCCAGCGGCAAGTTCGGAGCCGTCTGTACCTGTACAGAGAAAGCCACTGGCCTCAAGCTGGCAGCCAAGGTCATCAAGAAACAGACGCCCAAAGACAAGGTAGCGGGGGTGGGCTTGGCTATGGGAGAGAGGGGATCTTTGGAGTGTGGGGGCCTCTCACCTTCCCCTACCCACGTGTCTGTCCGGACAGACGGACAGACGGACAGCCCTACCACTGGGGCCTGATGCCCCTCAACGTGAACCAGACACCTCAGTTAGTGAACTCATCCCGGGACTCCCCCTGCTAGGCACAGGACACTCGTGCCCTCTGTTCTGTTCAGTTCAGCCAACACTGAGAAGGGCAGGCTCCGGGCCAGGCCCATGCTGGGCCCTGGGCGTCTGGGAGTGCAGTGGCTGAGGTCCCTGCCCTCAGGCAGCACCGAAGTGGCCTGGTCTAGAGGTCTGCCTCCAGCACCCAGCCCAGGCCTGGCTCCGAGGAGGCCGAGAGCTTGAGGGAGGGAGGGAGGAAGGAGAAAAGGAGAGAGAAAGGGAAGGAGGGAGAGAGGGAGGAAAGAAGGAAGCAGGGAAGGGGAAAGAGGAACAAGTGAGGAAGGAAGCAGGAAGGAGGGAATGCAGGCAGAGGCTCACATGGAGCGAGGGAGTCGGGTGTGAGGAGGTGAGGACAACCGAGCCACCTGGTGTAGTGAGAGCTGTGACCCGGGAGAGCTGGGGCAGGCGGCAGAGAGGAGAGGGCAGGGGAGGCCTGTTCCGGCCTGTGGGTCAGGGGACCTTCCTGGCCTGCTGTCATGAAGACTGTGAAGAAGGAGGGACTGTGGGAGGCGAGGGCTGAGTGCTGGAAACAGCAGGGAATGCTGGGACTCTTGAGTTGGGGCAGAGGGAGCTGAGAGGTGAGCTTATGGCCATTCCTGGCAGAGGCCATGCACAAAGGCACGTGTTTTCTCTGTGACTCTGTCTTTCTCTGCCTCTTCCACTTGACAGGGCCTGGATGCATGTTATTGACTGCTGGGTCCCCAGGCCTCTCTCACGGGCCTGGCTCAGTGTAGATGCTCAATCCATGTGTGCTGCATACATCCACTGGAGGCAGCTATTGGTTAATTCTCACCAAACAATTTTTGGTGTGCCATTCAATGTGCAGAGGAAATGGCAGTGCACTAAGAGTCCCTGCCCTTACGGGCTGACATGCTAGAGAAGAGAAACAGACAACTAAAAAGCAGAATGCACAATAAGCCTGGTGCCAGGAACTGAGAGGTGCTAGGAGGAGAAATAAAGGCAGGTAAGAACCAGGGAGAGTGGAGTGTGCGGGGATGTGTAGATAGAGGGGGCGAGGCTAGGCCTCCCTGAGGAATGTATGCGAGGTGAGATAGGAATGGAGGAATGGATGAGAGAGATGAAGTGAGTGATTCGGGTTAGTGATATGATGTCCTGGGGAGGAGGGAGGTGAGAAAATTCAGGGAGAGGCCTGACTGGTGGCCTTTGCCAATTTCCGTGGTGTAAATATTTCTACCATCACTGATTTCAAACTCCCAGTGTGACAGCTGGCTTGCAAACTTTCTCAACGTGACAATTAATGGCGGCGTAGGCTAGGACGGCAGTGGTGGAGGAGGTGAGAAATCATTGGATTTGTAATCTGGTTCGAAGGTAGAGCCAGAAGATTGACTGATGGATTGGACATGGGGTGTGAGGAAGCAAGATTAAAGAAAGAATCTGGGATTGCCCCTAACCTGGAGTCCCGCACGCCTGGGTGAAGAGCGATGTCCTCTTGCTAATGGACAAGCTCAAATGTGGGGAAGGGGCGGTAACGAGGGTTTAATTTTGGACTTGACAGAGTTGCGATGCCTCTGGACATCCGAGGGAAATAAATGGCAGCTGGCGATGTGGGTGTGCTGAGTTCAAGGCAGTGCTCAGTGGGGAGAGCATTTGGAGATTGGTCACATCCGGGTGGAATTACCCAGTCATGGGGCTTGAGGAGAATGCCCAGGGAGAGGGTGTCGGGAGGGGAGTGATGAGCGGGGAGGTCTGGGCCCTTGGATCCCCCGTATCCTGCCAGGAGGAGAGGAAGAACTGCAAAGGAAGCACTGGGGGTGGGGAGGACACAGGCTTGGGGACGGGCACGGAGGCCAGTGAGGAGGAGGAGGCTGGGCAGTGTCCAGGCCAGGTTCCCATCAGGGTGTGGGTCTGGAGGGTGGAGGGCAGGGAGCGGTGACCCTTGGATGGCCCCCTGGCTCCCCTGGTCCCCAGGAAATGGTGATGCTCGAGATCGAGGTTATGAACCAGCTCAACCACCGCAACCTGATCCAGCTCTACGCAGCCATCGAGACCCCCCACGACATCATCCTGTTCTTGGAGTAGTGAGTGCCAGCAGGGGGGCGGGGCGGGGGGTGCGGGGCCCGGGAGCAGCCTGCAGAGGGTCTGTGCACGCAGCATCGAGGGCGGAGAGCTCTTCGAGAGGATTGTGGACGAGGACTACCAGCTGACCGAGGTGGACACCATGGTGTTTGTCCGGCAGATCTGCGACGGGATCCTCTTCATGCACCAGATGCAGGTCCTGCACCTGGACCTCAAGGTACTGGGGCTGGGTCTCCTGGGAGGGCCGGGAGCCGCCTCTGACCGCCTGAAATCAGGGTGGCAACCAGCCATCCCTCCTTTCTCCCACCCCTTCTTCTCTCCCTCCCTCCATCCTCCCACCTGGAGACTCACCAAGGATGGAGCACTTACTAAATACCAGAGATAAAGAACGGGACGGAAAACCAAGCAAGAGGCTTGGTCCTGGCTCTCAGGAGCTTCCAGTCTGACACGAGGCACTTGCTGAAAGTGCCTTTTGCAGCCCTGTGGCCCCCAAGCACAGGGCCTCCCACAAAGAGCTTACTACTCAGTGTTGCAAAAGCACTTACTTCTGTGCTGGGCCCTGAAAGACACTAAATAGACCAACACCTGGAAACAGATGTGTTTGCCTGTTTAGTGAACAAATATTTGTCGAGGGCCCACGCCAGTGTTGCCCAAACTTTTGACATATGTGTACCCCTTCTATAATTTTCGTAATGCTGAGTCCCCCTCGTACTCATGAGAACGTAGAATTAGGCGCAGCTAAGCACGGTGCAGTGCATACCCCCACCAAACTCTTCCCGTTCCCCTGGGGGTACGCGTACCACACTTTGGGAAACACTGGCCTACGCCATGCCACACGCTGTTCCAGCAGCAGGTGCAGATCGCGGTGAACTGAGCAGACCCAAACGCCTGCCCCTATGAAGCTGACAAACTAGGAGAGGCGTCAGACAAACAAGACAGTAAGTTTAGTGCCAGTGCAGCGATACACACATAGAAGGCGCTAACAAGAAAAGCTTCCTGAGAGAACAGTTATATCCCTCTTCCGACCTCGCTCAGTCCCACTCCATCGCAGGCTAGGGGAAGCAATAGAGTTTATGGTCCACTGGTGGTGCCCTTGGGTTACAGGAAGCACCCAGCGTGGGAGGGACTAGCCTTGAAGTGACGTCACTCACATAGGATTCTGGGAGCCCTGCCTGAGCACCCACGGGTCTTAGTTCGGTACTGAGGGTGGGGAGCAAAGGATGCCGTCGGCCCAGGCCCTCCCCTGTGGCGTGCACGGTGGGTCTTTGCCGGCTGGCAGCAGGCAGAATGATATCGGAAGACCAGCGCTGGCGTCAGCCGGTCCTGGCATCAAGCCCTGGCACTGTCACTTACTTGTTGGGCGACGGTAGCCAAGTCACTCCTGTCCGAGCCTCAGTTTCCTCAGCTGTGAAATGGGCCCGGGAAGTGACAGCCTCTGCCTCACAGCGCGGTTGGAAAGACTGAGGAGCTAATCACGGGAAGTGACTGATTCAGGGCCTGACAGCTGTAGGCGCTGTCCTCGTCCCTGACCGGGAGACAAGAGCACCCCTCTCAGAGCACGCCGGGAGCGGCGTGAGGCCCTCCGTGCCCAGGAGGCCTCTTCTGAGAGCCCCGAGCGAGGCTTCTGCTGAGAGCTCTGGTCTCCAGGGCTCCACGTACCCGCTGGTGACCCTGAACGAGCCTCTCCCCAGGGCACAGAGTGACTGCGCCCTCAGAACTGCGGGAACACTGTTCTTTCCTGGCCTGAGATGAGGGAAAATGCCGTCTGCACCCACCCAGAAGCCTGGCGCTGCAATGCCTCTCTCCAATCCCTCTCGGGCGCTCGGGGTCCACATCTGTGCCTGGAGCAGGCAGGCTGGGGGCGTGGATGGCGGCCTGGGCCTCTGGCTGGACCGGGGACCGGGGTGGACCTGAATGGGGAGGGAGGATGGCCGGGCCAGAGGCCAATCCGGGCCACCCCTTCTCCTCAGCCAGAGAACATCCTGTGTGTCAACAACACCGGCCACTTGGTGAAGATCATTGACTTCGGCCTGGCACGGAGGTACCACCTGGGGGGGAGGCCAGGGCCGGCCTCTGAGGAGGCCAGAGGGCGGGGCGGGGGGGGGAGGCAGCGGGCTGTGCTCTGAGCACTTGGTCTCACCCCCAGGTACAACCCCAACGAGAAGCTGAAGGTGAACTTTGGGACCCCGGAGTTCCTGTCCCCTGAGGTGGTGAATTACGACCAAATCTCCGACAAGACGGACATGTGGAGTATGGGGGTCATCACCTACATGCTGTGAGCCCCGGGGAGCGCGGGGTCCTGGGGTCGGGCGCCGGGTGGGCGGCGGAGGCCGGGGCTGGCCTCGGGGTCCAGGTGAGGTGGTCTCACCCCACTCGTTCACTCGGTCAGGGTTCTGCTGGGAGTTGGGAGTGTTAGGGAGAACCAGGGCAGGGGAACTTGGCACCCATTTTACAAATGGAGAAACCGAGGCCCCTGAAGGCATAGCATCCCAGCCCAGGGACTGGACAGCAGGTCTCTGATGGCCCCGGGCGGGGGCACAGGGGTGGTGGACATTTTTGTGCCCTCACCGTTCCTCTCCTTCACTGTAACCCTGGGAAGCTGGGATGATGATGCCCGTTTTACAGATGAGAAGAGTGAGGCTCAGAGAGGGGAAGTGACTTGCCCAAGGTCACCCAGCCAGATTCAAACTCAGGTCTGTCCCACGTGAGAGGCTGGGGGTCTTTTCAGCATCTGGTGCTGCCTCCTAGGATCTATCCCCGCCCCCCAAACCCTCCCAGGTGGCTTAGCATGTCCGGTCTCACCCCGCCGCCCGCCGCCATCCCCTCCCTCCAGGCTGAGTGGCCTCTCCCCCTTCCTGGGAGACGATGACACAGAGACCCTGAACAACGTCCTGGCTGCCAACTGGTACTTTGACGAGGAGACCTTCGAGGCCGTGTCCGATGAGGCCAAAGACTTCGTCTCCCACCTCATCGTCAAGGACCAGGGGTGAGGCTCGCGCACCCCCCTGGGCGAGCCCAGTGCACGCGTGTGCAGGCGGGGTGGGCCCTGGTTGCAAGGCTGGCTGGGCGCCGGTGCCCGTGGGCAAGCCATCCACCCTCTCCTCGCCGCACCCTCCCCCGCAGGGCCCGCATGAGCGCTGCCCAGTGCCTCGCCCACCCCTGGCTCAACAACCTGGCCGAGAAAGCCAAGCGCTGCAACCGACGCCTCAAGTCCCAGATCTTGCTTAAGAAATACCTCATGAAGAGACGCTGGAAGGTACCGCGGGGCTGGGGGTGGCTGAGGGGAGCGGCGGCAGGGCGGGAAGAGCTCCTGGCACCAGTTCTCGGCCCCACCAGGCCTGCCTTGGCAAGTTCCACCCACCAGGCCTGGCCCTGCCTGAGAACAGGGTTGGCTGTTCTCTCTTTCCTGGGCTGGCTCCTGACCTTCCCCCCCACCCCCTTCACCCTGAGGAGGGGCATCCGCCTGGGGCTCAGGGTCAGGAAGAGGTCTCTGACCTCTTCACAGGCTTCCTTCCTGCCCTTTTCAAATATCAATGGAGCCTCTGCTACCTCCAGGCACCGGGGATACAAACCAATGGATAAGACACAGGAGTTCAGTGTTTGTGGACTGACGTTTGGGGGTGTGGGTGGGGGGTGGGGAGATATGAAGAGGCTTAGGGAAGGGCTCTAGAAGAACAAGGATGGTCCGGAGTGCCAGAGGAGAGTCGCACTGCTAAATGGGGGCTCAGGGAGGACTCACTGAGAGGGAGGATGTGGACAGAGACCTGAAGGAGGCGAGGGGTGAGCGGTCCAGGCGGAGGGAACAGCCAACGCAAAGGCCCTGAGGGAGAAGCTGGTTGGCAAGTGTGGGGAGCAGGCAGGAAACCAGGACTGATGGGGAACCTACGGGGTGGGGAGATGAGCGCAGAAGGGAGCGGGGGCAGGGTGTGGAGGGACTCTCTGGCCATGGCTAGGGGTTTGTCTTTCGCTTGGAGCACCTTGACAGAGCACTGGTCTGGCTGACCAACCTGTGGAAGGAAGGAATCCTGGAGGGTGCAGTCATGGCGCCTCCTGTGGCCATTTTGAACACTGCACCCTCCCTGGCCGCTGGCCCTCCTGCAATCAAGGGGACGTTAGGAGACACTCAGCTGCCCGATGCTGACTGGGACCCCTCTCCTCCCTCCCCCAGAAAAACTTCATCGCTGTCAGCGCTGCCAACCGCTTCAAGAAGATCAGCAGCTCAGGGGCACTGATGGCGCTGGGGGTCTGAGCCCCAGAAGCGGCCGAGGCCTGGATGCAGCTGCCCGGCGGCCGGGGCTGAGGCCTCACAGCCCAGAAGGCCAGAGCAGATGGCCAGACCCCAGGGTGGCCTGGCCAGGACAGGGCTGCGCCAGGCTGGGCGGCTCGGGGCTCCCCACGCCCCCACACGGCGACCGCTTCCCCGATGAGAGCCGCCTCGGGTGTGGCCTGAGTCCATCCTGCTGACGCCGCCCCCGGCCAGCTCCGGCCCCTCAGCCACCGCCCGATGCCATGGGCCTGCTGCTCCCTCCCTGGCCCCACCTCTGGAACTGCTGGCCTGGTGACCCCTGCGTGGCCCCGCCGGGGCACCCTGGCCTGAGCTTGCTCTCAGCTGAAGGGGTGGGGTCCCCATGTGGGGGGCCCCTGCGGGTGTGGATGGGAGGCTCTTGGTGGGGCAGGAAGGCAACAACGTCGGTTCCTGAGGCCCAGCTGCCGGCAGACAGAGCGGGCTTTGTGAGAGAGGCTCCCGCGCCCCGCCCGCCTCCCTGCACCCAGCAGATAAGGCCGAGCACACACCATCTGGCCGGCTCCGGCTCCCTCCCACCTTCCCCGCCGACCACCAACACACAGGAACTCCGAGTGAGCGAGCGAGCGGGAGGACGCCGCCCAGGCCTGGCGGAGGGGGTGGGGGGGGGGGGCGGAAGACCACCCCGAACTTGCCTGAGGGCCTCGCTCGCTGGCTCCACCGGCCGCGGTGGCCCCCGCCCCTGCCACGAGGGCTTCAGAGGACGGAGTCACAGGCCCCGGAGAAGTGCAGAGGCCGTGGCGGCCCCCAGCCTGCTCTCAGCTTGTGCCTTGTAAATAAATGTACAGGTTGGATGTGGCCTCATCTCCCTGCATTCATTCAGACGACGTCACAGGCGACCCCCGGCCGGCGAGCGGCGTGCTGGTTCCCAGGGTCACCGTCACCGGTGCAGCCTCGGGAGCCACCCTGCCCAGGGCACGATCTGGGCAGGTGGCTCCTCTACATTGTGCCTCAGTTCCCTCACCTGTGAGAGGGAGGGCACAGCACCAGCTAACACCTACCTACGGGGTGACTACTGTGTACCGGGCTCTCTCTGAGCACGTGTATGTATAGTAACTCATTTACTCCTCTCAGAAAGGTTAGGTGGGTAGATATTATTATTCCTATTACCAAGGGGGAAACTGAGGCTTGAGGAGGGGAGGAAACGTGAGGAGTGAGTACTCAGCAAGTCAGAAGCTGGGGCTTGACACGAACCCTCTGTCTCCCAGAGCAGGCTCGTGCTCTGAGCCCACCCTGCTTCTCACCAGAGCCCAGCGTCGGCAGAGAGCGGAGTCTTCGCTGGGCCTGCGGGGCGGGGGGGTCCTCCCAGGAGGCCTCGGGAGAGCTGTTCTTGCTGGACTACAGCCTCCCTCCCCACAGGCCTGCAGGGCAGAGGAGGGGGCCCCATCTGCTGGGGGTGGGGTGACAGGAGAGCGTGACCCTCAGAGGGTGCATCCGGAGGACATTGGTCAGAAGTGGGCGGCTGGTCCGCCTGCCGGAGGCATGGCCCGGGTCCCAGCGGGGGTGGCACGGAGCGCAGGTCACGTACATGGCGCACCTTCATGGTGCCGGCCCGGCCCGGCTCTGCTCATGATCGCACCCGCTGCTCTCGGTGACCCTGCGAGGCGGGCGTTGTGTTGTGTCTGCTTCTCAGGCGGGAAAGCCAAGCCTCATGGAGGATAAGCCACGTACTCAGGCTCATACAGCGGTCAGTGGCAGAGCCAGGACTTGTACCCAGTCTAGGCCCAGAGCCCACGCTCTTAACTGCTGCGCTGCCTGCCTCCTGAGAAGCTTGGACCTGCCCACAGACCGAGACCACGACAGCTCCTCCCCTCCCTCCCCTGCCTCCGCGATGAACACGGGTCCCCTGCCTCTGGGCCTTGGCCACCCCCTAGTGACCACCCCCGGGGGAGGCAGGGTCCTCACCGCCACCCCTGCCCGCTTCCACAGGTGGGTGCAGGTCCTGCTGCAGCAGGTGCCTCACGGAGTGGGTGACTCTGGGTCTGGGCCTGGTGGGCGCTTAGCCAGGGCGTGGAGGGGCTTGGGAGCCTAGCTTGGGCTCGTGGTGGGAAATGAGCTTAAGGGCAAGGCCCCCACGGCCGAGGATCCCGCTGCCTGCCCACCTGCCACCTGCCAGCTGGGCTGGGCCTGTGGCTTCCTCTGGTTCTCAGCCTCGCTGGCCCCCACCCAGGCTCAGCTCTGGCCACACAGCGTGATGATGAGGGGTGAGTCACTGCTGTGGGTTGGCGGGGAGGAGGAATGAGGTCCGGTGACAGCAGAGAGTTAGGGCCTGGGTCCAGCTGTGGAAGCCGTGGCCGAAGCGAGGAAGGCCCCTCAGCAGAGACAGCAACGGCTGGACCTAGAACCCAGGACCCCTGGCTCCTCCTTCCTGATAGAAAGCCCTCAGCCCTGCTCCCCTCTGCCATTCCTAGGGCCTTAGTGATAATCAGCATCTGGGACTAGGTGCTCGCTCACCGCATTGCACAGGTTCAGAGAGGGAAGGTGACTGGATCGAGGTCACACAGCAAGCGAATAGACCCTGGCCGAGAAGCCCACCCAGGCCCAGGGAACAGGCTGATCTCTGCCTCTGTCCCCACCCCTTCCCAGGAGTATATCTTAGGAAGCTCTTTTTTATTATTAGGTGTCTCCTTTGGGCCTCCCCTGGTCTCTGGAGGTAGCAATATGGGTAGGGAAATGGGGATTCAGGGAGAGTTTGCTCTTTCCGAGGGCCACAGAGCACACCTAGGAAAAAGCTGGGGGGAGGGGGGGGCGGGCAGCCCCTAAAATGGGACCGAGGTCCTGCCTCTCTGCAGGCCTGGCCCCAGCACCTGTCACTGGAGCCTCCATCGCCAGCAGCCTCGGGGGAGGTGGAAGCAACTTCTCCCCCCCCCCCCCAACTCTCCTACCCCCCCCTCACCAGGAGCCACCTGATGGAGGCATGAACCCTCAGCTGGTTTGGGCCTGCCGGCTGGAGCCAGGTCAGGGCCAAAGCTTCGGATCTGCAAGTCCCAAGTGCTAGGCTATGACTGTCCCCTGCCCCTTGCTTGGTGTGCCCTGCCCGCCATGGAGCCTGGTGTGTGGCCGGTGGAATCTGGTGCTGTGGCCTTTCCTGCGAGGTGCTCTGTGCCTCATGGGGCCGGAACCACAAGCTTCCTCTGCCGGCGTCCTGGCCCCCTTTGTGGGCTCAGAAGGGTTAACGGCCTCGGTGGGACAGCTCCTCCTGGCTGGTCCCAGCCCAGAGAGCGTTCCTCCAAGACTATTTCCTGCCTCTGGGCCTTGGCCAAGCCCACAGTGACCACCCCATGGGTCTGAGGCTGCATCTGGTTTGCATTACACCAAGGCTGGTGACGCTGCCTCTTCCTGTCTGTGTCCACTGGCCTCACATTCCACCGGCCACCTTGGACCCAGCAGGGCAGCGGTGGGAAAAGATGCAGCCAGGGCCGCCCTGAAGGAGGCGCCCGCCTGGACCAAGCTCCCGCCCGCGCAGCTGCCCACCACCTGTTCTCTCCTCCACTCTCTCGGGCGTTATTTATTGAGCACCAGGCACCGTACCAAGTGATTGCACGTATGAGCTCATTCATCCCCACACTGTGAGTGGGTATTCTCACGGCCAGCTTTGCACAGATGAGGAAACTGAGGCACAAGTCCATGGGTTCCCAGCCAGTAAACAGTGGAGTCAGGCTGGTGAAATGTGGAAGTAAGCCAGCAGTCAGACTTCCGACACATCCAGTCGCCTCCTGGCTAACTGAGGAGTCCCTGCTCTGAGCCTGGCCAGCCTGGCGATGAATTAGTCATGGTCCCCACCCTTGGGGGGTTCACGGCCTCTGGGACCCCAGTGGGTAGGAGGTTGGCGCTGACAGGGAAGAAGACACTGAGCCCTGTTTCCTCCCCAGTGAAGGTGACAGCCACGCCGAGGGCAAATAGGAGCAGGGTTTTTCCAGATCGAGGGAAGAGGGCATTCCAGGCAGAGGGGGCCATGTATCCAAAGGCTTGGAGCTGGGAGCAAGCATGACTGGAGCATTTTTTAAAATTGATTTTTTTTTTTTTTTTTTTTTTTTTTTTTACAGAGAGAAAAGGAGAGGGATGGAGAGCTAGAAACATCAATGAGAGAGAAACATCGATCAGCTGCCTCCTGCACACCTCCCACCAGGGATGTGCCCGTAACCAAGGTACATGCCCTTGACCGGAATCGAACCTGGGACCCCTCAGTCTGCAGGCTGATGCTCTAGCCACTGAGCCAAACCGGTTTTGGCTGGGAGCAGTTCAGTGAGGCTCTTGCATCTGATGAAGCGGGAGATAATTACAGAGAAGTTGGCAGCCTGGAATGCCAGCCTGGATCGGGACAACAGGGAGCCATGGAGGGTTTTAAGCAAAGAAGGGCGTGGTCAGATCTGTGGTTCAGAAGGGTCTCCGCGCAGGGAGGTCCGTGAGTGGGAGGTTGGAGACGGGGAGACCAGAGAGGCTGAGCCACATCTGCCTGAGGGGCTGGGAGGACGTGGGCACAGGAGGCGGGAGGCAGATCTCATACTGCTCGGGAGACAGGCTGGCGGCAGAGACGGGGTGCAGGTCAGGCAGACAGGGTTCCAATTGATGTATTTGCCCTCTCTGAGCCTCAGAGTCCCGTCGGTGGAGTGGGGTAACAGCAGCCCCTGCCTCCCAGAGCCAGGGTAACAGGCACATGAGACGTGAAGAGCAGCACGGGCGGCTGACCTCATACCCCACAGCTACTGCGCCAGCACCTGTATGTGCCAGACGCTGCTCTAGGTTCCAGGGCCAGCAGCCCATTGACAAAAGTCTCTGGCAGAAGTCTGAAGGGCAGAAAGGAACTTAGAAGGCGTTGTTGGGGTGGGTGGGATATGGCCATCAGAGTGGGCTTCTCTGCGGACGTGAAGGGCATGGGGGCGGGGGGTCCTGAGGGGTTTCTGCACGGGTGAAGGCTGTTTGGAGTCAGGGACAGGCAAGAGGAGGTGAAGCCAGATCACACGGGCCCCTGAGGACTTGGGCTTTTGCTCTGAGGGGGCCAGGGAGCCCTCTGAGATTTAATCCATGGCAAACGGATGAGTGGCTGACATGACTCCACTTGTCCACTCTGCAAACCTTTATTGAGGGCCTGCTCTGCGCTGGCCACCAGGTTAAAGAAGTGGATACAGGGATTGAGGTAGATCCAACCCTTGCTTCTTTAAAAAAAAAAAAAATTTTTTTTATTGATTTTTTACAGAGAGGAAAGGAGAGGGATAGAGAGTTAGAAACATCGATGAGAGAGAAATATCGATCAGCTGCCTCCTGCACACCTCTTACTGGGGATGTGCCCGCAACCAAGGTACATGCCCTTGACCGGAATCGAACCCAGGACCTTTCAGTCTGCAGGCCGACGCTCTATCCACTGAGCCAAACCGGTTAGGGCATCCCCTGCATTCTAAGGAGAAACACGATTAAAGCGAATACAGCAGAAACGCATGCTCCCGCATTGCAGTAGGTGCCAGCGGAGGAACCAGGGGGGCTGCAGAGAAAGGAAATGGTCCGGGGGCACCTACTCAGAAGCCCCAGGGAGGGGCTTCTCTGAGGAGGGGTATCTACTGGGCTCTGGATGGGAGGGTCCGCTGAGGGGAGTGAGCATTCCAGGTGGGGGGACAGCGCGTGCGAAGAAGACACCCTCCAGGGAACCCGCTGGCTTAACCTGGAGCCGGAGGATTAGCCTCTCATTTGTATCATAGAGACAGGTGCACCCCGAGGACTGGGGTCCCGTGTTTCCAGGGAGCACCAGGCAGGGTGCTGGCTGACGCTGGCCCATTGTTAGCGGGGAACTGCTTCCTTCAGCCCTACCGGCTGCCTCTGCGTCACCAGCCAATTAGCAGCCGGAATAGGGGGCCAGGCACCTCCAGGCCTGCGGGGAGGGAAGTTCTGCCCTGGCAGAGAGGCAGGGCGGGCTGGGCTGAGGTTACAAGACCTTCCAGGGGGCTGCTGTTTGTTCCAGCTTTATTCTCGCTGACTGACTGACGCTCATACTGTGCGGGTTTTCCACACACCAGTCCGGGAATTGGAATCATTGTCCCCATTGGACAGATGAAGAAACTGGAACTTGGGAAGGTGAGCCCGTGTGCTTGAGGTCACACAGCCAGGAAGACGAGATGCCAGGAATTAAATTCAAAGCCTTGTCTACGTCAGTCTTTCCTCCCCTGCCTTCCCCCACCTCCACGGTAGCGTGGCCTTTCCTTGGGGGGTAAATCAGTTTAAGGGGACACGCCCCCAGTGCCCAAATACTTATTTATTATACTTAACAACTATATTGCAGCTTCCATGTGCTAGGCTCTACTCTAAGCACTTTGCAAATATTAGCTCATGTAATCCTCACAACAACCCCATGGGGGTAGGTACTGTTAATGTCCACATCCTACATAATAAAACCCTAATATGCAAATAAACTGAATGGCCGGTTGCTATGAAGTGCATGACCACCAGGGGGCAGACGCTCAAAGCAGGAGCTGCCTCCTGGTGGTCAGTGCGCTCCCACAGGGGGAGCACTGCTCAGCCAGAAGCCGGGTTCACGACTGGTGATAACAGTGGCAGTGGCGGGAGCCTCTCCAGCCTCCAGAGCTGAGCATAAGGAGCAGCGAGCAGGAAGGCAGTAAGGAGCAAGGGATCCCAGACTACAAGAGGGATGTCTGCCTGCCAGCTTAGGCCCGATCCTAAGCTGGCAGTCAGACACCCCCTGAGGGGTCCCAGACTGCAAGAGGGTGCAGGCCTGGCTGAGGGACAACCCCCGTCCCCTCCCCTGAGTGCATGAATTTCATGCCCCGGGCCTCTAGTTTTATAGCTAAACACAGAGACATACAGAAAGGGAAAGCAACTTGCCCAAGGTCACACAGCTGGGAATTGGCAGAGCTCGGCTCTGAACCCAGGCAGCTGGGCTCCCAGAGCTCCTGCTCTTAGCTGCTGCACCTACTGCCTCTGGCAGCCCAGCCCTGGGGGAGACGGGAGCCCGTGGGGTGTGGGGAGGACATGTTTGGCTGAGGCCTGGATTCCTGGGCTCCGTTCACTCCCAGCAGGCAGACATGCCAGGCTGGCTGCCACGGCCTCCCCCTTCCTTCTTCCTCATCACTCGTGGCCTCAGAGCACCCGCCCTCCAAGGGAGAAGGTCCCCACCCCTGGCCCAGGGGCTGCCCGGGGTGTGGGAAGGAGTGTTGGACTCTGGGCCATGGAATGCCAGAAACCGGGGAAGGAAACGTGGGTGGGAGAGTGGGACACGGAGGGCGGAGGAAGGAGCTGCTGAGGAAGGCCCGGCCCTGTGGGTGGGGGTGGCCGCCTGGGGGTAGGAGAGCCGAGACCGAGGGACCCGCCTGACAGTCCTTTGGAGCTGCCAAAGGGGACGGGGTGCCTCTGAAGTCAGGGGCGCCTTGCCCTGGAACCCCATGTGGTATGCACTACTCGGTGCAGAGAGGGTTCAGAAGCTGGGCAGGAGACGCCCTTTCACCTCTGACATTCCAAGAATCTGAGCTGCTGCTGTGATTAAACTCTCTGGAACATCCTGACATACCACTGGTTTTACCGTTTCCAGTTTGGACTTAGCAAGGTGACTCAGTACCCTTTTCGCCCTACCCTTCAGGGCGGGGTGGGGGCTGTGACCTCCTCCTGGTTCTGACGAGTCGGCAGGGGAAAGGGTCCTTGCAGCAGAGTCAGGTGGGTGGCCCTGGTCCTGAAACAGCTTAGGCTCAGCGGGAGGAGCCACGGTAGGTACTGTGCTGTGTGGCCTTGGGAAGGTCACTTCCCGCCTCTGGCGGTCTCGTCATCTGTGCTGAGGTGCACTCTCAGGGTCCGCCAGCTTGGGCACTCTGAATCTCTGCTAAGAACTGCCCACCCCCAGGTGGGGGTGGCCAGGCAGGAGCCAGAGGGAGTCTGCTGGTCATGGAAAGAATGTGAGGGCAGAAGGCCCAGTGGGTGGGGTCCCCAGGCTGGGCAGCGAGCAGAGGGCAATGTGAGATCATGATGTCTGGGCCTTCGGGGCCAGCGCCTCTGGGGTGAGATCCCCTCCAGCCCCTTCCCCCTACCCCCTGCCCAGGTCACACCCTCCTCTAGGACGCAGACTCAAAAAGTCAGGCTGTCTCCCTGCTCCCCCACCCGCCTGGGGCAAAGGGAATGAAACCAGGGCCTGAGAGGTGGGCACTGGTCCAGTCTTACACAGCGAGTCCAAGGCAGGCACCGAGCCCAGGGTCCTGATGGGGACTGGGACTGAGGGGGGCCTGTCTTCACTTCTCAGCGGTGCTGGGAGCCAGAGCGGGGGGGGGGGGGGGGGGGCGTTCCTGGGCGTGGGTTTCCCCCAGGCAAAGGGTGGGCAGGCAGGGGGTGCAGCATTCTTCTCCCCACGCCCCCACCTCAGTTCAGAAGCCAAACCTCCTTGGGGGAGGGCTGGGCAGGATGCAGAGGCTGGGGCTCCCTGAGGCAGGCCAGCCTCCCCATCCTCCTCCGAGCTCAGGACACAGGCTGGGAAGGAACTGGGGTCACCAGGTCTCCAGAGGAATGCACCACAGGGAACAGCGCCTGGCAGAGGCCTCTTTCCCTGAATCCGCTTGTCCTTGTCTCTGTAACTGTCTCTGTGCACCACACACACACACACACACTCTCTGAGACATACTGACCCACACAGGCACATGCCATCTACGAATCCACACGAGAGCCTCCTCCCCTCTCCTCATCCACGCCCCCCCCCCCCCCCAGGACCTTTCTCTCCTCCCCTCTCCGCCACGAGGCTGCCCCAATGTGACAGGACGGACCCTCTCCTCCCCATCGCCCGATGGGCTCCAGGCTGGGGTCCAGCAGACATGGAAGGGAGGGGCCCCACAGCTGGCCAGGCACTTTCTCAACCCCTTCCGGCCTCAGCTCGCCCCCACCCTGCAGGACCCCTTCCACCCTGGCTCTGGAGCCTGTGGGAACCAGACAGTTGGGGCTGTCCAGCCGGGCTCGCTTCCTCCCAAGCCCCAGGGGACCTGCCGAGGGAGGAGGGAGAGCAGAGACTGAAGTCCCTGTGGCGGCCTGCCCAGGAAGCGCCTCTGAGGGGCCTGGGCCGCCCGCCCCGTGAAGGGGTCTCCAGTTCCCTGGGTGCCACCTTGTGGCTGTAAGACCCCCCGGAACACCACACCGAAGACCAGGAAGGGGTCCCTCAGTATCCTGGCCCTGCTCTTCGAACACCCGTGATCCAGAGGGGGAACTGAGGCTCTGGAAGGAGCCTCAGCCACTCTGACATGAGGGAGTGGGACACTCCAAGCTCCTTCCTCCGAGGGGGGCACAATACACCCAAGGGGGCAGCCAGAGAGGGACAGGCCAGGGCTCTGTCACTTTGGGGCTGTACCCAGGACAGCCCCTCCCCTCCCCACCATGAGAGAAATGCTTCTCTTTCCTTTCCTTTCCTTTCCTTTCCTTTCCTTTCCTTTCCTTTCCTTTCCCTTTCTTTCTTTCTTTCTTTCTTTCTTTCTTTCTTTCTTTCTTTTTTACAGAGAGGAAGGGAGAGGGAGGGAGCGTTAGAAACATCGATGAGAAAGAAACATTAATCAGCTGCCTCCTGCACACTCCCCACTGGGGATGTGCCCGAAACCAAGGTACATGCACTAGACTGGAATCGAACCTGGGGCCCTTCAGTCCACAGGCCGACGCTCTATCCACTGAGCCAAACCGGTTAGGGTGAGAAATGCTTTCTTAAGTCGTCAGGAGAGCTCAGAGAGCTGGGACCCAGGAGCCCCGGTTCTTGCAGGAAATCCAGAGGAGGGACCAGTGCCTGCCTTGGAGCCTTGAAAGGCAGAAGCTGTGCCCTTTTACCACCGGCATTTGAACCCCCTGAACTCTACACCACCAGCTCTGCTTCTACCCTGCGTCTGCTCACGCTGCAGGCCAGGCGGGGGGCAGACACACACCCAGTTTCCATTTCCCCTCTGCCACTCATGTGCCATCTGGAGTCGAAGCTAGGACCCCAAACTCTCCAAGGCTCCGACTCCTCCCATGTCAAACGAGGGTATCACCCCAACCACACAGGATCTGGCGAGAGGAAGAAGCCTGGGATGGAGTGAATGACACAAATGGTCACGGTTATCCGGACCCATTCTGACGGGGGCAGCTGAGTCAGAGTTTGGGATTGGAGAACCAGCCCCTCCGGCCAGGCCGGCATCCGCCCTCCCCCATCTCTCACGGTTGCCTCCCTCCTCTCTCTGCCCCATTCCCTGCTCCCCCTTCCTCTGCCTTCCTGGGAAACTCCCCGAGAAAGTCCCCAGCAGGAGGAGTCCTCACGTGGAATATGTCCACCGGGGGTCTCTCACCTGCCACACAACCCCACAACCACGGCCAACCACACAGAGCCAGGCCTCCCGGCCCTCAGCCCCCGACCGTCCAGCAAGCTGACCCTCATCGGCACACCGGCTTTATTGGCCCTGAGAGCCACAGATAAACCTCAGGGGGGCTCTGCCTCTCCTCCCCCCAAGTCTGTCCGGAGGCCCTGGTGCTGGCTGAGTGTTCACCACTCCAGTCTCGGCTTCCTGTGCCCGCTGTCTGCTGTCGGCCTCGCCAGGCCTGGGTCCTTGGAGAGCTCCCCGCTCCTACAGCCCGGCTCGGCCCGGAGGGCGACGTGGCAGGGGCTGCCCACGGCCAGGCTGGCTTCACTCAAAGAAGAACATTCCCGGTGTCCGGTAGAGGCAGGGGGTCAGCC
Organism: Pipistrellus kuhlii; assembly: GCF_014108245.1. Lineage (NCBI taxonomy): Eukaryota > Metazoa > Chordata > Mammalia > Chiroptera > Vespertilionidae > Pipistrellus > Pipistrellus kuhlii. Next base: position 54,660,098 of record NW_023425562.1, on the reverse strand, counting down.
CCAGCGGGGAGCCGGAGCCTCCCTGGACCTGGAAGCCGCCCGCAGCCCAGGGCTCCTTGGGGTCGGCTGTGAGGGGCAGCGGGGCCCGCAGGGAGGCCGGAGGGGCGGGAGGCGCAGGGGAGGGCGCCGCCGAGGCCACGAGGTGCTCCAGGCCCGGGTCGGCGCCCATGCAGAAATTCAGGGCCTGCAGCCGGCACTGGTAGCCGCTCCCAAGGCCGGCCTCGGGGGTCAGGATGGGTGCCAGGGCCTTGCTAAAACCCTCAGCCTCAGAGAAGCCGGCAGGAAAGCCAAAGGCCGGGCACGACGAAGACGAGGTGCCCACGGGGCCCTCCCCTGGGCCTGCAGGCTTGGGCGTGGGCATCTCTTTGGGCTCCGCAGACGGCCGGGGCCTGACGTCGGCGGTTGCCGGGCACAAGCTGGCTGGCAGGGTCCCCACCAGGCCCCCAAAGGTTAGGCTTTTGGGCTCCGGCGGCTCCGGCAGGAACGGGCACTGCCTGCCGGTCGTGGCATCGAGGGCTCCCGGGCCCTCCCGGCCGGCGGCTCGGAGGGCTCCCCGGCGCGCCCTGGCGGGGCCCTTGGTGCCCTCCGCGCCCGCGCGCCGGGTGAAGCGCCGGCGCCGGCGCAGGAAGCTGCCGTGCTCGAACATGTCGTGGCAGTCCGGGTCCAGGGTCCAGTAGCTGCCCTTGCCCGGCTTGCGGTCGTCCCGGGGCACCTTGACGAAGCACTCGTTGAGGGACAGGTTGTGGCGGATGCTGTTCTGCCAGCCGGGCCGGTTGTGGCGGTAGAAGGCGAAGCGGCCCATGATGTAGCGGTAGATGCCGCTGAGCGTGGCCCGCTGCCCCGGGGAGCTCTGGATGGCCATGGCGATCAGGGCTATGTAGCTGTAGGGGGGCTTGGTGGGCTCGGCCGCGGGGGCCAGGGGCCCCGGTGGGGGCTGCTGCTGCATGCTGGCTGGGCTGGCCGGGCCGGCGGCTGCCAGGACCACGGGAGCCAGGCACCGCGTCCAGGGCTGGTGTCCGGCACAGCCTGCCCAGGCTGGTTAAAAGGCCCACTGGCCCGGCCTCCCAGCCTGGAAAGGCAAAAAGGGGTGGGCCCGCCAGGCTTCCCTCCCTTCCTCCCTCACCCCCTCCTCCAAGGCCGGAGAGGGGCGGGCAGGAGAGGCCTGGACTGGGAAGTTTTGAGCCGCTGCCAGGGGCAAGAAGTTGGGAAGGAAGGGACTGAGTGAGACCCTCAGCCCACATGTGCTGCCTGGTGGTGGCTGGGGAGGGATAGGATGTGAAACAGAGGGAGACAGAGACAGAAACAAAAAGAGACAGAGGCAGAGATGTAAAGAGACAGATAGTGGGGAGGGGAAAGAGACAGAGACAGACACAAAGAGAGGTAGAGATCTAGCAAGAGACAAAAACACACAGAGATAGAGGCAGAGACATAAAGAGACAAAGATAAGACAAAAAATACACACACTTGCACACATACATGCAGGGAGTATACAGAAAAAGAATCACTGAAATAGAGAAACAAATGTACAGAGATAGAGAAAAAAAGGAGGACACACACACGCACAGAGAGAGAGAGAGAAAGAGACTCACAAGAGAGGGAGGGATAGAGAGACAGTTATCTCTGCGGAGAGAGGGAGAACTCAGTATCTAAGTGCTGAGCTAGAGAACTGGGCGCTAAAAGCCACCAAGGGCTTCTCCAGTCTCCACTCCAGTTCCCCTTTCCTCCTCTCCTCCTCCCAGGCCTTCTTCTCCCAACTTCCCACAACGCAGAGCCCTGGAGGCCACACTATTCCCTAATCTCCTCTCAGCAGGGTGAATGTGGGGTGGGGCACCTGGGATGGAGATGAGAGCCCGCCAAACCCATTGGCTGAGCCCCGGCGCCCTCTAGTGGTGTAGGGAGGACAGACATTTGGGTAGAGAGATGCCCTCTCCCATGAGGTGTCTCAAGCAAGTCCCTGACCCTGGCTGAGCCTATGTTTCCCATCTCTAAAGTGGAGCTGGTGACTCTTTTTTTTTTTTTTTTTTTTAAATATATTTTATTGATTTTTTACAGAGAGGAAGGGAGAGAGATAGAGAGCTAGAAACGTCGATGAGAGAGAAACATCAACCAGCTACCTCTTGCACACCCCCTACCGGGGATGTGCCTGCAACCAATGTACATTTCCTTGACCGGAATCGAACCGGGGACCTTTCAGTCTGCAGACCGACGCTCTACCACTGAGCCAAACTGGTTTCGGCGGAGCTGGTGACTCTTGATCTGTTCCAGTTGTGGTGAGGAAGCAACAAGGCTCCCTTGCATAGTACCCAGCACCCTCTGTGAGCCTAGCACAGAGTAGGACATGGCTGAGGACAGTCACTCTGAACTGAGCTCCCCGCCTGCTGCAGCCTTGGGCCAGGGATACAAAAACAAAAACAAACCAAAAAAGCCCAGGACAGACACTCAGGCCTTCTGAAAGATGGCGGAGCTTCCTCCATGTTCTCTGAGCCACACGTAGCCAAGTCAGAGGGTACCTACTGTGTGCTCTTTCCATGCCAGGCCCATTCACCTCCCTTCTCCACATGCACTTCTCAGACCGCCCCTGCTCCAGAGGCCTTCAGAGCTGCTTTTGGACAGATGAGGAATCTGAGGCTCAGAGAAGTGAAGTGACTTGGTTACAGTCACACAGCGAGTGAATGAAAAGGCTAGGATTTCAACCTAGGGTTCTGTAACTCCTTCACACACCACCTCTCCTGTGAGGGGCAGGGACACAGAAGTCCCTGGGGCCCCGCTGGGAAACAGGCTGTGAACCCCAGTTAGAGTCGGGCCATGCTGTTTTGCTCTGTCCCCAGAGTCCAGCATTGGCCTGGAACAGGTGTTCCATCCACATTTACTGAATGAATTTAAAAAAAACAGCGATCGGATTGACTTCTGTCCTTTGTTGAATCGTAGTCCCCCTTCCCTCCCATAAAAGTGACTTATTTTTTTTTTAAATATACATTTTTGTTTCAGAGAGGAAGGTAGAGGGAGAGAGAGAGATGGAAACATCAATGAGGAGAGAGAATCATTGATCGGCTGCCTCCTGCATGCCCCACACTGGGGACTGAGCCTACAAGCCGAGCATGTGCCCTGACCGGGAATCCAACTGTGACCTCCTGGTTCATAGGTCCACACTCAACCACTGAGCCACGCCATCCGGGCAACGTGAGACGTACTAATGTCTCACTAAAAGAGATTTATTATGATGCCACCTGCAAAAGCAGCCTTTTCAAGTCAGAAATCAGGAAAGGGGCGGAAAGTGGTGACTTATGACAAAGCAGGGCTAACTGCCCTCATGGGTGAGGGGCTCCCTCTCAATCTCAAGGACTTGCTACAACTTAGTTTGTAGAGTTTGAAGGGGCTTGGGGAGGGGCTGGACCCCTCCTAGTTCCCACTTTGGCTTCTGCCCCAGGGCTCTGTTTGGGAGCGGGGCTGACTCAGTTTCTCCAAAGAAAGTGTCTCCAGGTGCTGATGGCTTAGTGGTTAGTATCCAAAGTCCCTGAGTCAGGCCAAGTCCTCTGTTTTGGGACCTCCTCCCCTCACCCCAAACCCAGGTAGGAGAAGAGTCTGGAAACTCAGAGCCCCTTCGAGGTAAACTCAGCTTTAAGCAAAGCTTATCATGGATCAATCTCAGAGTAAGGTCTGCTTTAGAGTGACCGTATAGGCTTGTTGAGCTCTCCGCAAAGAGAAGGAGTCTTATTTCTTCTGCTCTGATTGCTGCTTCTGGCATCTCAAGGTCCAGCTCAGTTTCCGCCTGACACCCCGGCCCGGCTGGGAGGCCCTCCGCCTACACAATGCCTTCCCGGCTGCGCCTCCTCAGCTCAGAGGCTGAAGGCCGTGTTCGGTGGGGGGTGGGGAAGGCCGAAGTCCGCTGGCTCAGTGTGGGCAGAGCTGGGGTGGGATCTGCATCGTGTGTGTGTGTGTGTGTGTGTGTGTGTGTGTGTGTGAGAGAGAGACTTTAGAAGGTATGAGGGAGAAGCAGCTGCTTAGGGCCGGCTCAGCTGTGTCACCGCATGAGCGATGCCATCAGGGATGTGGGGCCTGGGGCCTGGCGCCCGGGGCCCAGTGCCTGTGGTGCTTCGCATGGCGGAGAAGCTCTCGGGCAAAGACTGGCTCCACCTGCAGGGGGCAAAGAGAGGCAGTGAGCCGACGTTCCCCATTATCCACCTTCCACGCTCCTGTGGGAAGTCACAGCCTAATGACGGTCCCTTCCCCACACACGTTTTGCATGAGGGTCATACATGCAGAGGGCCATATAGCAGGTCAGGGGCAGAGCTGGGACCAGAGGGAGCAGTGAGGGGCCGTCCAGAGGGGACTGGCGGGTGTGGGGCCTGGCCCAGGAGGTGACTCACGTGGGCCATGATGAGCCGCTCCTGCGGCTGGTCCGGGGGCCCAGGGTACTCCTCGCCAAAGCACAGACGGATCTGGTACTCGGGCTCTGGGTGGCCATCCTGCAGGTGGGCCTGCAGCTCTGCGGGCACAGGTTGTGGACGTCCCACCTGGTGCCCACCTTGCGCTCATATCCCATGCCCACGTCCTATGAGCCCGCATCCCCATTGTGCACACCCATGCCCTATGCCCACTTCCACATGTTTCATGTCCCACATCCGTGCCCATTTCCAGTGCTCACGCCCCATGTCTTGTGCTCCTATGCTCACTGCTCTGCCTTTATGCCCATCCATGCCCATTGCCACTCAGCTATGCCTATCTTGTGCCCAGTGCCCCTCTTGCCCACCCTACGTCTAGTGCCCTGCCCTAGACAACACACCTGCCCACGCCTCTGCGTATGCCCCCATACCCCCAGCACCAAGCCTGTTCCCGCCTGTATCTCCCATTTGTTTACGGCAATATCTGTGCCCAGCTCCCTGATGCCCATATCTGTTCCCACTCCCAGGACTTCTGTGCCAGGTCCTTTCTTTCCATGTCGGCCCCATGCCCCGCATCCTGAGGCCCATTCCCCTGCTCGCACACCTCTCTGCCCACTCTCCCCTGCCCACAGCCCTTTGCCCATCTTGTGTCCGGCCACTCAGTGCCCCGCCGGCCACCCCGGCCCCACCTTCCCACCGACCTGCGAGGAAGCGGCGCGTGTCCAGCAGCTGGCAGGTGCGCTCGCGCTCCAGCTTGTTGGGCCGCGCGCGGTGCGGGGCGAGCGGGCCGCGCCAGTACACGCGGCCCCGGCACCGGCGCTTGGCGAACACGCCCTCGGGCGCCGCCCACAGCAGCAGCCCGCGCTGCAGGTGCGGCAGCAGGCGGCGCAGCGCGCGCGCCCCTGGCGGCGGCTCCGGGAAGCGCACCTGGGCCTCGCGCGGCGGCCCCAGGAGGCGCTCGGCGGCCGCGTCCGCGGCGGCGGCGCGCGGGCCCAGGCGGCAGCCCTCGGCGGTGCGCGCGGTGGCCTCCCGCACCAGCTCGGCGCCGTAGAAGAGCCGCACGTGCAGCCAGCAGCCTGCGGGAGGGGCCGGGGGCGCCGGTGAGGGCGGCGCCAGTTCCCACCGCCCGCATCTCACCCCCCAGCAGGGCCTGGGACCCTGGGTGCCCCCCGCATCCTCCCACCCCCGACAAGAGACAGCAATCATTCTAGCGGTGGCTGCGGTGGTAAATAACCGCAGCTTCCAGTGTAAACGGAATGGGAGCCGAAACCGGTTTGGCTCAGTGGTAGAGCGTCCGCCTGCGGACTGAAAGGTCCTGGGTTCGATTCCAGTCAAGGGCATGTACTACCTTGGTTGTGGGCACATCCCCGGTAGGGGGGTGTGCAAGAGGCAGCTGGTTGATGTTTCTCTCTCATCGATGTTTCAAACGCTCTATCCCTCTTCCTTCCTCTTTGTAAAAACATCAATAATAAAAAAAATAATAAATTGAATATGTTTCCAGAAGCAGTGCTTAATACAGGGCCTGGAACATAGTAATTGTTCAATAACTATTAGCTATTACACACACACACACACACAAAAAAAAACAAACAAAAAAAAAACAACAACACCAAACCCACAAACAAACAAACAAACAAAAAAAACGGAATGGAATTTTAGCTTCAAAAGCAGAGCCTGGGATTCTCTGTACAATGGGGGGCCTCCCACAGAGGCTTTCCCAGCCCCAACGCTGGGATTTTAGGAGCTTCTTCCCAGCATGCTGGTGGACATAACAACAAAGCAGCAGCCTCCCTGTGAGGAGCCAGCAGTGGTCAGTGGTTAGGGCTGTGGGCTCTGCAGCCAGGCCCCGGGCTTCTCCTCTCTCGCTGGCACTTAGGAGCTGCTAGGAACGTCCCCAGTCGCTCGCTGTGTGACCTTGGACAAGGTCCCTCAGCTCTGTGTCTGGCTTCTGTAAAATGGGGGTGGTGGCAGGATCTCGCTCTCAGGACTGTGGGGAGAGCTCAGAAGGATGCATAGAAGCGACTAAGCCCTCAGCAAAAGATTAGTGGGAGTCTGGGCCGGGTACCATGGGGGGAGACAGAGGTAACTGGCCCCAGCCCCGGGCCTGCACGGTGGTTGGTGGGTGAGTGGTTGGCGGAGGAGCCTCTAGACTCCTTACCGGGGTTGCTGGAGTCCTCAGGGGGCAAAAGGCTCCAGAAGCCGGAGGGGTCTGGAGCCCGGTACCCTGGGGAAGGAGGGAACGCAGGCAGGCACCCCCTCACCCTGTGCTCCTGGACCCTTAGAGCAAGGTCCTGCGGGAGGCCAGGAGGATGCAGGGTGGGCGAGGGACAGGTACTCACTGTGGTCAGCCAGAGGGCCTAGGGGCAAGGCAGCTGGTGCCCAGGAGCCCTGCTGGGCCAGCCTGGGGGGCTGCTCCCTGTTCGCATCTTCAGTGGCCAATCCGGAGCCAGCCTGAACACCAGGAGAGAGAATAGTGTGTGTGTGTGTGGGGGGGGGGGGGGGAGCGGGGAGGAGCTCCCAGACTGTGGGCAGAGGAGGTGTGGGTAGACTGAAGGCTCTCTGGGGTTGACAGGAATTGGAGTTTCAGAGCTTAAGACCTTTTTCCCACAGAGGTAAAAAGAGAGTTGGTGGGATTGTTGGAGGTGAGAGCAATGAACCACTGATGATGGGGGAGAGGGGATGAGGGTGGAGATAGTAGGGGTGATACAGACAGTGATGGAGATGGAGATGATGTGGTGAGAGCTACAGGTGATGACAGTGAAGGGAAGTCGGTGGTAGAACTGGATCTTATGGGGTGATTGGGGTCAGAGTAATGGGCCCACTGATGACAGGGGTCAGGGAGTAAGCTTGGAGAAAATAGCGTTGGTGCAGACAATGATGGAGCTGAAGATGACGGGGGTGATGGGAACAGTGAGGGAGCTAGAGGCGATGGAGGCAAAGTGGATAGAATGATGAGTTGAAAGTGATGGCAGAGGTGAGGTAGAGCTGATGGGAAGGGTGGGCATGGAGGGGGGAGAGCATTTGCTGGAGACATTGAGAGGGTGTTTGGGTAAAAGGTGACAGCTGGCGAGGCTGGAGGGCTGCAGGGCACACACTGACCTGGGCTGGCCTGCAGGCGGGCTCCGTCACTTCTCTGAGGGGCTCCTGCTGGCTCCGGAGAACCCCCTCCTCTGCAGGGGAAGCACGAGTCCTGGTGACTGGATGGAGTAAGAGACAGGCTATTGACTCCTGGGCCCCAAGGGGGACCCCCTCAACTGAGATGATCCCAGACAGAGTACCCCAGCTCACTGCATAATCTCAGGCAAGACCCACCTCTCTCTGGGCCTAAGTTTCCTCCTTTTCTTTCTTTCTTTCTTTCTTTCTTTCTTTCTTTCTTTCTTTCTTTCTTTCTTTCTTTCTTGTTTTAAAATATATTTTATTTATTTTTTAGAGAGGAAGGGAGAGGAGGAAGGAAAAGGGATAGAGAGCTAGAAACATTGATGAGAGAAACATCGACCAGCTGCCTCCTGCTCACCCCCTACCGGGGATGTGCCCACAACCAGTGTACATGTCCTTGACCGAAATCAAACCTGGGACCTTTCAGTCCACAGACCGACGCTCTATCCACTGAGCCAAACCGGTTTCGGCAGTTTCCTCCTTTTCAAATGGGGAGATCAACAGGGTCCTTCTCTGCTTAACTGCCCATTAGTTCAGCTTACCATTTCCCATTTTATGATGTGCAAAATGAGGTTCTTACTGCCCACAGAGCCATTCTTGGCCACTACCTCCAGGGGCAAGATGGTACCTGGGCCATGGGCACTGTCCGGCACAATCTGGTAGACCTTGTAGGGGTTGGAGATGTCCAGCTGGCTGCGCTCACGCACCTCGCGGAAGTCCACACTCTTGGTGAGGGCACAGCGGAGCCGTGTCTTCCAGGTGGAGGGGTCCTCCTTGTCAGTGCCCTCCAGGTGCTTGCCCTTGTGTATGGCCCAGGCCTGGGGATGAGCAAGGGTATTTGGGCAGGAATATCCTGGGTGGGGGACTGGTGTTATAAAAAAGAATGAGGGCCTCCCTTGCCTCCCACCCTTCTCTCTCTCCCTCTGACCTTTGTTCCTTCACCTCTCCATCCTTTCTTCTTTCCTCACTCCCTCCATCTAGCCCATGTTCCTTGAGCTCCTACAATGTGTCAGGACTGAGTTAGAAACTGAATGGGGAACAAGACAGACACAGTCCCTACTCTCAAGGAGCTCCAGTCTGATGGGAAAAGAGCTGCAGACAGCTCAATGGTAGTAGCTATATTCCAAATTATGGATTGTGATAAATAAAAAAGAAATAGGATGATAGGATATAAAATAATGTGGTGAGCTGCTATCTGGAGGACCATAAAATTAACTCTTAACCTGTTGCCACATACAGAGAGTGGACTCCAGAAGATGAAACGAAAAGTAAGAGGTAAACTTATGAAATGAACAGTAAATAATGTAGGAGAAAAACCTTCTAGGAGCAGAGAATACTTGGGAACAAACCTTCAAAGGCATGACCCATAAGGCAAAACAAATGGACCATGTTTGAAATTAGCAAGGGGCCAAATCTAGAACATATAAAAAACTTCTGCAAATCAACAAAAATGAATGCTTTACAGAAAAAGAAACCATAAGCCCCTGAACACACGAGTATTTAAATACATCAGTGTTAGAGAAATGCAAATAAACAAAGGGATATCACTTGTAAGCTGACAAAACTTAGCCAGTTGGATAATGTCAGGAGTTGGTTGCGAGGTGGGCAGAGCTGATGGGTGTGGAATGTGTGCAGAGCTTGTACATGGTCATCTGGCATGCCTACTGAAATTAAGTAGAAACATACCCTGTGAGTAGAAATTCACATTCAAAGGAGTTCTCACAGAGGCTCATGGAGGGCCCAGGGAGAGCTCCTGCAGAATACTGTGGTGCTATGTCCCCGGGACAGTGTGTGTGTGTGTGTGTGTGTGTGTGTGTGTGTGTGTGGTGGATATCCACTATAGAGTATAGGCAGCATCTAGAAGCATTTTCATCAAGTGATCAATAACTTTGTTTTATGTGTATTTCCACAGGATACCTTATCTATATCTATATCTATATCTATATCTATATCTATATCTATATCTATATCTATATCTATATCTATATCATCTATATCTATTTCATCTATATCTATATCATCATCTATATCTATAACACCTTTATCTATATCTATATAACCCTAATATGCAAATAGATTGAACGTTGGAACAACCAAACAACCAGTTGCTATGATGTTCACTGACTACCAGGGAGCATGCACAGAACATGGTGGGCATCGGCCTTGGCGGGATGGTTGAGCAGGTGAGGGGGCCGCCAGACCAAGGCGAGCCTCTGGTGGTTACTGAACATTCTTTGCTCCCCAGTCACATCCTGCCTGGTGCTCTCACCCACTGTTGGCACCTGGTGCTAGCCCAATCACCCCTCAAGGGTTCTCCACCTCCCCCTGCTCCTGCGGGGCAATTGGGGCCAGCAGCCAACTCTCGCATCCGCAGCTGGTGCCAGAGCCGCTGCTTGCACCCACTGCCGGCGCCCAGGCACCTTCTTGATCACCCCTGAGGGCTTCTCTACCTCCACATGCAGGGTGGTGGTGGTAATGGGGCCAATCCCGGGCAGGGGGTGTGCAGGAGGCAGCTGATCCATGTATTGTCTTACTTTGATGTTTCTCTCCCTCTCTCTCTGCCCCCCCCCCCTCAAAATCAATAAAATATTTTTAAAAAGAACACAAAAATATTTAATACGTGGCACTAAATAGATGGCAAAAGGACATTTGTTTATAGCGTGAGAGCTGAAACAAGAAGGCAGAGCATCATCGGATCAACCTCAGCTGGGAATGTGCACGTCCAGGGACTTAGGTTGTTCACTCGTCTGCAGGTGTCTGTAAATGGCCACAGCCGTGATTTGGAGTTACACATTTCAGCGGATGAGTGGATTTGCGAACATGAAATCCACAGGTAATGTGTGTGGTGGGAGAAAGGTGGAGAGGAGCCAAGGAAGGGCTAGGTGGAAGTTGGGTCACAGAAGTCCTCAGAGGCCCAGCTTTGTCCCCTGGGCTTTGGGCTCCAGGAAGGTGTGAAGCCAGGGAGTCACATGTGTGTGTCAGGGGTGGGCTGAGGGGTGTTCAGAGCAGCCAGAAGGACAGGGAGGGCCGGCCTGCAGAATCTCTCTCCTCTGAACAGCAGCACAGAAGGCCATGCAAACACTTAAAACACTTCCTGAGCACCTGCTGTGTGCCAGGCTCTGTGCTCGGTGTCACCACGGCACTTATCATTCTCAGGGAAAGTGGGTTCAGTGGGGGAAGCCGAAGGAATCAGGGATGGAGTGGGAGAAGCACTGAGTTAGACTTAATAAGAGCAGTAAATGCATGCACCGGGGAAGAGTCTTGAGGAAGAAGCGTTTAAGCTGAGCACCATGACAGTGGCCGGGTAAACATGAAGAGGAGCGGGAACACCAGGTGCCAAGGTCCAGTGGTGAGAGAGCCACGAAGCATTTGGAAACTGAAAGAACTCCCCGCTGGGTCTTCAGTGGGGAGTAGGGTGGGGTTGGGTGGGGAGTGGAGAGATGAGGGCAGGGAAGAGCAGCTCCTCCAAGGCTAAGAGGCCACGATAAAGAGCTGAGACTTTATCACAAGGGCAAGGCAGAGCTACGGAAGGATTCTGGGGAGGGGAGCCGCAAGGCGAGATGTACATTTAGAAAGATCGTTTTGGAGGACTGAGGGGAGAGCCGAGAGAGAGACAGGAGGAACCAGGGAGTTCACTGAGGCCGCAGCAGACGTCCTGGTGAGAGATTTGCAGAATGGGTCCACGTCCGTGGACGGAGGAAGGTTCCGTGGGAGAGCCGGCAGGCCGTGGTGGTGGAGTAGAGTGAGCTCGGAGGGGAGGAAGGAAGCCAGGGTTCAGGCCCCCGGCTCTGGGGTCTGGGTGGCAGCGAGTGCAATGTTCCATTTCGAGAAACGAACGCTTGTGGGGGCAAGCGGAGGAGCGCGGTGTTGAGGAGATGCTGAGTTTGAGAGGCCTGGGGACTAGGAGACCAACAGGTGGGGCTGAGGAAGGGGAGAATGGGGCGTGAAGGCCCAGGAGTGGATGCTGAGAGCCCCGGAATAGGAGAGGAGGGCTTGGAGGCTGAGAAGCGGGGGCCGTGAGGGTAGGTCAGGGAAAAACGGCGGGCAGGGTGTGTGTGTGAGGGGAGGCAGAAGTTCTGGAAACCGAGCGAGTGTGTTTCAAGGAGGAGGGAGGGTGCTCCAGTTCCAGACCCCCCCTCCCCCCACCTCCGAGGGGTCAAAGCAGATGACAGTGATGGCAACCTTAGATTTGGCACCTGATAACATTAGCAGGAGGGACGGAAGGAAGCCAGAAGGGGCAGGGGAGGGAGAGAAGGAATTGGGGGGAGGGGTATGAGTGAGGGGGTTGGTGGCCAGCAGACTTTTTCCAGGAGATGGGGAGACCAGAGGATCGGGAGCTAGAGACAGTGCGGAGTTTGGGGTGCTGGTGGCCACCTGACACGTGGTTGGCTGGTTCCTCACTGCTTACAGGAGAGATTCTGGACCTTGGATGCGATGGGAAAGCGCCCGTTGGGGGAAGTTAATGCTGGCTGAAGAAAGGGCAGGTCCCTGAGAAGGGCTGGCGCTGGGAAGCAAAGAAAATGTCCCCAACCGAGGGAGTTCCCGTCACCGGCATCTCATTTCACGCAGTGGAGAGGGAGGAGAGGCCCCCTGAGATGTGCGGGTTCTGTTTTAAGGGGGAGCCTGAGGACACTAGAGACGACTGAGGGAGGCTAAGGGCCGAGCCAGGGGTCCAGGTGCTGGACGGGTTGGTCCGCAGCCCGCCCTGCCTGCCTTACCCTGAAGAGCGCCGCGTCCCGCCGCGCCTGGTAGCCCTGCTTGGCCGCGTGCTTCCAGGGGATGCGGAACAGGGTCTTGCCCTCGTCCTCCCAGCGCAGCCCCTCGTAGCTCCCGCTCTCGATCTGCAGCACCAGCCAGTCGCGGAGCCGCAGGGGACCCCCGCGCCCGGCCGAGGGCCCTCCGCCGCCGTCGGGGACCTTCCCTTCCTCCCTCCGCCAGGGGTCGCCGGCCATCGGGGACGCAGGGCTGGGGGGCAGCTCTGAGCCCGCAGCTCTGGGCCCCCAGCGCGAAGGGCAGCGACAGCGGGGCCACCTGGGAGGCGTGTGCAAGCAGCGAAAGCGAAAGTCTGGCCGGTCAGGTTTCGCTTTCCTTTCTGTCCCCCCTCCCGGAAGGCCCTTGGCCTTGGTCTCTCCCCGTGCAGCCTGGCCCGGAGGGCGTGGGGCCGCTAGCAGAGGTCAGCTAGAGGGGCCAGGGGCGCCAAGGCCCATTGGGGGCAAGGCGTGGGTCAGCCAGGGCTCTGCCCATTCCCAGGGGTGGTGGTGGGGGGCAACAGGCACACGAGGGTCCCTGCCCCCCCCCCCCCCCCCCCCCCCCCCCCCCCCCCCCCGCTGCGCCTGTTTCTGTTCTTCCCGGCGGCCAGAAAACCGCCGGTCCCTTTGCAGAACCTGGCCCGTGGAGGCTGGAAAGGTGTAGTGTTTCTCAAGCTAAGCCACCCCAGGCTTGTAGAACACGAGTCTGACCCAGCGGGTCCGAGGGCCACAGTGGACAGCGATTTCCTTAAACCGTGGGCCCCCTTAGGACGCTCACCACCGTACGGCCTGCCAGAGCCCTCCCGCAGTGACTGGGCTGGTTCTTGAGACGGCGTGTGAGGTTAGTACAACTACCCCTTTCCTTGTAAAGAAGACTGGAGCTCAGAGAGGGGAAGGCCCTGTGACACGGTCTCAGGGCGAACAGGTGGGGCAGCCAGGACAAAACCTGTGTCTCTCTGTCTCCGGAGCCCAGGAGCCTAAACCACGGCTATCCCTGGAGCCTAGGGGTTCCCGGTGGGGTCTGTGATCTCCTCAATGTCTCTGCATTTTTCTAGTTTGTATCTTTCATTAAACTGTCCCCGGGGGTTTGCAGTCTGAAAGAGGTCAGGTAGCTCAGGCTGCTCCATCCCTCGCTGTGTATCTGGGGAAACTAAGGCTCCAGGAGAGACCCCGCTCCTCCTGCAGTGAGTGCAGGGCTGGGCGCCCAGCCAGTATTGCCCGGAGGCTGAACCTGCCTTCACACCCCGCCCTCCGTCCCCATAGTCCAGCAGCCGCCCAGTGCGGACACTTCTAGCCATGGCCAGGATTCAGACTCGGGCCTGAAGGGCTCCTATGGGGCATAGGGCATTTCACATGATTAAATCCAAAAGTATTTAAAGAATACAAAATAACTGCATCCAAGCAGAGGCCTTTGGCGTGCCAGACAAGCCCTTCATTTGCCTAAGCGGCAGAGGAGGAGAATTAGGAGTGGGGGGGAGGGGGTCCACAGCCAGACTGCCTGGATTCACATCACGGCCCCCCCACGTGCCAGCTGGGGACCCTGGGCACCACGGCTCCCCGCTGGGGCTGCTGGAGGATTAAACGGGATCCAGGTGACATGTGTAACACATGCCTGGCCCACAGCGAGAGTCAGTACACGAATGGTATGGTTGTTGTTGAGTCACAGTGTGGTGACAGTAACGGTGGAAGGAGGGGGCATCGTGGAGGACCGGGAACATCAGATCAAGGCGTTTGCTTTGTCCTATGATAACGGGGGGCCATGGAGATGTTTCAGTCGGGGAAGGCACGGATAGAATTAGAAAGGTGTTTTTGACCCAGTGGATGGTGACACCCCCCCAAACCCACCCCTCCAGTTAGCCAGGACCCCACAGGCTCCCCGCACTCTGCTGAGTCCAGCCATTGGGGGAATGCTTCTCCCCAGAGAGAGGACAGCTCACCCCCTCACTCCCTGCCTTATGCTCCTTTTGCTTATCCATCTACCTGATGTCTTTCCCACCAGAACACCAGCTACACGAGGGCGCAGTGTTCGGGGCACAGTTAGAGCCCCATGCCAGTGGCTATGTTATTGTAGCTACTTCAGAGCCCTCTCAAACTCTGGGTTAATTTTAGTTTAGGAGAAGGCAGCTCCGATGGCCTCTGCTCATCCCTGAAGTCAATTTGCTGCTTTATTGGCTGCCTGACCTTTACACTCTAGGTGGGAAGATCTTCCCACCAGCTGGGGTGGGTCCTCCTCTCCAGAACCGCCAAAACCAGAAAGAGCTGCTTCTTCACCCTCACGCCTGCCAACCCTGCTCCAGCTGTGTGTCCTCTGGCAAGCTGCCTGCCCTGGATTAAGCGAACTCGTGTACAAGGGAGGCATTTACCATAAGGTGACCAGACGTCCCGATTTTTAACAATTTGTCCCGTGTCCCAAGGTATTTTAAAGAAGTCCCGATTTTTGGAAAGAATGCACGACAAGCTAGAGAATGGAGGGAGGACCTCAAGAGACCCTCAAGAACCCCCCCCCCCCAATGGTGTCCCCCTTTACCAATGTTAAAATCTGGTCACCTTAATTTACCAGCTAGTATTTGTGAATAGGGAAGGGGGCTCAGGGGAAGGAGACCAAGTCTTGGGGAGAAATGGGGGTGGAGTGTGTGTGTGTGGGGGAGAGTGTCCGAGAAGCCTTCAGAATTCAGCCCAGGGACTGCAGTTTCACCCAGAGTGGCGAGCTCCGCAGAGGGCCTCCCCCACCCCTGCTTCCTGCAGGCCCCCGGCCCCTGGCAGAGTCCCGCTGCCCCACCTTCGCTCAGTAACTGGGAGGCACTCAGGAAAGCCGCTTCAGTGTCTCTTTAATACCCCACGGGCCGTCCAAGCCCTCTCCCTCCGCCTTTCAGAGCAGGGGCCCGTGCCCCCGCCTCCAGCCCCAGGCCTAAGGCACCAGGTGGCTGCAGCAGGCAGGCCCGACGCAGAGGAGCCGGGACGGCGGAGGGCGCGCCACCGCGGACAGGCAGGGCAGGCAGAGGGGGCAGGAGCAGGGCCCGGGCCGCCGCGGGGCGCCCACGGGCTCGGGGCCCTCCTGGAGGCCGCGGGAGGCCCAGGCGGACCCCCTCTGGGGACCGGTCAGGAGGAAGAGGGCCGGGGCCCTCACTTGCCGCCGCGGCGGGCCAGGCAGCGCGGGAGGCAGGAGAAAGTCTGCTTGACGCGCGCCAGCAGCGGCAGCGGCCCGCGCGCCTCCCGCGGCGGCCGCGGCACCAGGCGCTGCAGGGCCCCCTCGGAGGCCGAGGCCTGCGGCGCGGGGCAGGCGGCCGAGGTCGCGGAGCCCTGCCGGCAGCGCCTGCACAGCGGCAGCAGCAAGCGCATCTCCTCCTCGTCGCGGAACGGGCTCTCTCCGAAACGCTCCTCCAGCTGCCTGCGAAGCTGGGGTGGGGAGGCAGGGGTTCGGTCGGTGCCAGGCCGTTGGCCCCGGCCCCCTCCCGGATCCTTAGAGCTTCTGCCCTGGGGCCAGCTTCCCAGGCCTCGCTAAGCCCCTCCCCTTCCCCAAGGTCCCCTGAGCCTCCATTCTGCGTTTCCATCCCCCCATCTTCCAGACCTGCCAGAGTGACCCTCCTACCTGCACAGCGGAAACCGCATCAATCCCTCCCCCCTGCACAGAACTCCACTCACACCGGCCTCTTCTTTGCCTGCCTCCTTCCTAAAGCCTTGCAGACAAGCCTCTGGGTGCCAGCCCGCCACCTGCTGAGAGCCTTCCTGCACTCGCTGCTGCTTCTCTCTCTCTCTCTCTCTCTTTCTGTCTCTCTTCCCCGGTTGTCCCAGTTGTCCCAGTTGTCCCGGAAGTCCCGTGCCATCTGCCCGTTGGGCAAAGGAGAAGGGACTGCTTTGGCCTCATCAGGGATCCAGGGGTAGAGTAGGAGGTGGACCTTTCTCTCCAAAGGGGCCCAAACGCTCAAATGCCCTTCGGGTTCCAGGCAGGTAGAGCAGGTAGTTCTGGGACCTGATCAGATTGTGGGGTCCAGAGTCTGGCCTAAAGGCCTTCAGATTGTAAGTGAAATGGAAACCTTCTAGCTATCCAAACAAAATACACCTGGGGGATATATTAGCTCAAGGGCCATGCATTTGAGACCCCAGAAAAATCTTCTGCCATGTCTGAAGCAGAGGCTAAATTCTTTTTTTGTTTTTGTTTGTTTGTTTGTTCTTGTTAATCCTCACCCGAGGATATTTTTTCCATTAGTTCCTAGAGAGAGTGGAAGGGAAGAGGGGAAGAGAGGGAGAGAGAGAGAGAGAGAAACATCGATGTGAGAGACACACATCGATTGGTTGCCTCCCACATTCTCCCCGACTCAACCAGGGCTGGGGATCAAAACCTACAACCCAGGTACCTGCCCTTGACCAGGAATCGAGCCCATGACCCTTCAATTCATGGGTTGGTGTTCTAACTATCGATATTAAGCAACCCTGCCAGGGCTAACTTCTTTCCAATCAATGCTCAGCTCAAGTGGGAAGAGCCTCCCACCGTGCCCCAGCCCCTGCCCCAGTCCCTACCTTCCGGGAACTGCCCCAGCCAAACTCTTCGAGCTGCTGCCTAAAGCCCGGGTTGGGGTTAGCAATGGGCCGGGTGGACTTGATGGCGTCGAGCACTTCCCGCCAGCCTAGGCCGGTCACAGTCATCACGTAAGCTGTCACGACGGTGGTGCTTCGAGAGATGCCTGCAAAGCTGATTACCCCACTCCAAGCTTCAGGCAAGGCCCCCAGAAACCACCCCCGCTCCCGCCTCCGCTCTCCCACCCTTGCCTCCTGAGCTCCAACCACAAGGAACCTGCCAGGACCTATCTCCCCACCGCCAGGCCTTTGCCCGTTCTGTTCCCTCTGCCTGGAGAATCAATCCCCAGGCATCCCTCCACATTCAAGTCCTGAGTGAAACATCATTTCATTCATCCATTCATTCAACGGACGTTTTCCGACCCTCTGTTGTCTTTCAGATCCTGGGGATCTAGTGGGAAGTATTGTAAAACAGAGTTGGCCTCTGTCATCCTGATCCTCATGGTATGGCTGGGGGAGACAGACGCTAACCAGGGAAAGGTTTCAGGTGGTGACAATGAAGGTGAGTCCAGGGGCTGGGAGATGGAGTAGGAAGAGATATTAATCTAGTGGGGTGGGGGGAGGAGGAGGATGAGGGAAGCTGTTCCTAAGGAAGTGACACCATGCCGAGTCTTGAACAGTGTGCAGGAAGACCAGGAGATGGGAGCCTGGTGGACTTGAAAAACAAGGAGATGGCCAGTGCGTTCTGAGCAGGGGAAGGAGGGAGAGCGGGTGAGAGACAGGCTGCAGGTAGCTCTTCCTGTGGCTGGGGCTCCAGCTCAGGACTAGTGCTCAGGGAGAAGTGATGAAATGAGTGACGTATACTGGGCTAGGGGCTCCTGGGAAGACTTGGGGGTCCCGTCTCCCAGCCTGGGGTTCTCCACTACCCTGCACTACAATGGGCTCAAATGCCTAGAGGGGAGGAGAGGACAGGGGAGGGGAGGGAGCCAGAACTATTGGTGGGTATTTGGTTACCTGCATGACCTCACCTGTCCCTCCCAATAGCCCATCATGTCAGCATTCTTTCCATTTCACAGATGAGGAAACTGAGTCTCAGGGAGAAACAGCTATTTGGCCATGGCCTCACAGCCGGGGAAGGACCGAGCCCTGATCTGAGCGCCCTTTCAGCTTCTATCAGATGAACCGTGGATGGTCAGCCATTGTGACCACTGGACAAGACCTGCCACACGTTCCCGCTTCCCCACAGGATGAGTGTGTGTCTGGGGTAGAGAACAGCCCCTCTTCACTCACCAGTGCACAAGGCAGTTCCCCCCGTTGAGGCGGCAGCAGTGGATGAAGTTGATACATTCTTTGAAGTGCTTTTTGCTGGAAAAGAAAGCAATAGGAAGGGAGCACTAGGGGAAGGAGGGGGGGGGGTCCTCCCAGTTGTCCCCCTCCCCATTTATGGGATGGCAAGAGACAAAGAGCCTGAGGTCCTCAGTCAGCTAGTGCTGCAGTGAGGAGGGGCCAGTGCCACAAGGTGGGGATGTGTGAGACAAGAGAGAGAGGCCAGTCATGGCAGATCCCGCTGCGGAGGCCGGAGAATCTCCCCAATGTGTCCTGGGGACCCTATTTTCACAGGGGAGGGAGAATCTTGATTTTTTAAGGAAATGGGTGGGAGGAGACACAGGGGTCCCCCTTCCTCGGGGGGTCTGCCATCACCGGGGACAGTGATGGTCTACAATGGGGCTGACAGCAAGGTTCCAGAGGAGTAGCGGTGCCTTGTCTGGGCCCCTCCCAGGCTGGAGGCACTGCTGCTAACATGAACAAAAATCCTGGGTTCTGCCCAAACCGGTTTGGCTCAGTGAATAGAGCCTCGGCCTGCGGACTGAAAGGCCCCAGGTTCGATTCCGGTCAAGGGCATGTACCTTGGTGTGGACACATCCCCAGTAGGGGGTGTGCAGGAGGCAGCTGATTGATGTTTCTCTCTCATCGATGTATCTGTCCCTCTCCCTTCCTCTCTGTTAAAAATCAATAAAATATATTTTTAAAAAATCCTGGGTTCTGAGCCCCCAATATACTTCAGGCTAGATTCTCAACCCATGCCATCTGACCTCAGAAAGCCTCCTCAATGCTAATGACACCCCCATTGTCCCTCTCAGAGAAGCGAAGTGATTTATCCAAGGTCACACACCAAGTAAAAGGCAAAGCCTGGCCAGAGCCCAGATATCTTAACTCCAGGGCCAGGAACCAGCTGAGCCTGACCTTCCCAAATGCGCTGGTGCAGCTGATCCTGTGAGTCGGGCACTTTCTCCGATTCACAGCAGGAGACACTCAGCTCTGGGAGGTTAACGGCCTTGGTCAGGGGCACAGACCAAGGCGTGGCTGAGACAGAGTCAAACTTGGGGCTGGGTGACCCTCTGTGCTGGGGTCCCAGAACAGCTTTCTGGTCTGAGTCCTCTCTTCTCTCCCTCACACCACTTCCCCTCCTCCCTCCCACCGTCACAGGAGGCAGCTGTCTGTCCCACTGTGGGTCCATCCGGGGAACTTACATGGGTACATCAGGGTTGTCGGCTACTGGGATGCGAAGGTAGGTTATGCCCTGGAAGTACAAAACACACACAGGCCGTGGGAGCAGGCTTGCTTGCACCCTCTTACCCAGCCCGGGCCCCCCAAGCACCTCCTGACCCCAAGACCAGTTCCTGTCCCTCTCTGGACCACAGTTGTCCTCCCTGTTCAAAGAGGATCTCCCAGCTCTGACCATCTGTGATTCTAGAACCTTCTAAGAACTTGATAAAAAGGATCCAGGGACTTTTCTTTTAGGCAGGAAAGGGTCACTTAGAGTGACTACCCTCCAAAGAAGGATTACAAAATTACATCGTAGGAAGGGCACAGCAGATTTCATTTTCTTGAAAAGAAACAAAAAATTATGAAAAGTAAGTTTACACTTCATGAATTGTGGTTATAAAACTTGTGCTAATTATTAAAATAATCAAGGAGTGTAGTGTCACTAGTTTTTCCAACAAACTTGTTCCAGCATCCTTCATTTCATGCTTCACCTTCACTCAAGTTCATAAAGATGATTTCTGCTCACATTACAAGAACCTCATCACTTTTTTTAAGGACTTGTCTTAATCGTTTGATATTCAAATGGCTCTTTTCAGGTATCTGGCCCACCAATGGCTAGCAGCTAACAGGCGGCTAAGGGGACCCTCCCCCCCCATCCTCATTTGTTAACAGCTTCATGTGAGAGTCCAGCCTTTCTCCAGCTCACTTTCACCAAGGTCACTCCATCTGCATCTTTTGCAAGGTTTGCAATTTCATTTGCAACACATTTGGCCTTGCATTTGCAGGGCATAATCACCCTCTGGCTGGTAAACTCACTGATGGATGGAGTGGGAGAGACGCTTGGGAGAAGAGGGGAGGGCTGTTGGAGCAGGGACTCATTTTACAAGCAGCCATTTCATTAGTAAATATATTCATGACTTCACAACCTTCCCCGTGCAATCTAGTGACTGCATACTCCAATTACTTCAAAACAAGCCTGCCTTATAAAGCAAAATCAGACTCCATTGACCTGAAAAATTCTTCTTTGAGTGACCCTGAGAAGCATAGATTATTGGGTGTTGCTCTCAGAAATAATCAAATCAGGCACATGGGGACACTAAGGCCCAGAGAGGGAAAGGATCCTGCCTAAGGTCACACAGCAAATCTGTGACAGAACCTGGTCTGAATCTCAGATCTTCAGAGCCCTTTCCCACCCCCAGTTCTTTACCTCCAGTGGGTGACTGAGACTAACAGATGAGGAGGAAGGGTCACTGTTCGTGCGATGAGTAAGATTAACCTTGCAACAGATCAGCTGTAAATTGTTAAGCACCTATTGTGTGGCTTGCAACAATTCAGTGAGGTCAGTACTCTCAGAAAATTCCCTTTACAGGTCAGACCACTGAGGTTCCGAGAGGTGATGTCCTAAACCAGTGGTCGGCAAACTCATTAGTCAGCAGAGCCAAACATCAACAGTACAACGATTGAAATTTCTTTTGAGAGCCACGTTTTTAAAACTTCTCCTAATGCCACTTCTTTAAAATAGACTCGCCCAGGCCGTGGTATTTTGTGGAAGAGCCACACTCAAGGGGCCGAAGAGCCACATGTGGCTCGCGAGCCGCAGTTTGCCAACCACGGTCCTATTATACCCACGGTTACAGAGAGAATAAGTGCAGATGTGAACGCAGGCCTCCTGACTTCAGCACACGTGGTCTGAGTTTCCTGCTTTCCTCCTCTGGGTCAAACACTCTCACCCCCTGCTCCCCAGGACTCGATAATTCCAGCACCAGCTGCTCCTGTGGGAGCCGTGCTTTACAGTGTGCAAGGCATCTTCACCATCCCACAGCCCGTTTGCCCCCTCCCAACAGCCCCCTGGGGCAGATGGGGCTGAGGGATCAGGGGCCCAGAGAGGCAGAACCACAGCACCAGGTCCTACAACGAAACACAGAGCCCAGAATCATCCACTTGGGGTCATCCGTTCAGCTGGGCCGTGGGAAGCCCCTGTGGGGGCCTTGTTATGGTTCGGTGGAGGCATCTGGGGCCAGATGGCCTGGGTTCCAATTCTAGCTCAGCTTCCTGGATGTGTGGATCTCGGCAAATGACTTTACCCCAGTTGGCAAACAGGGATGCTAATGTTAAAGAGGCCAGTTTTCAACCAAATTAGATAGCATGGGTCAGGGGGTCAGGGAGGCAGTAAAGGACTGGCTGGCACATACCGTGTTTCCCCGAAAATAAGACATCCTTTGAAAATAAGACCTACTTACAGGTTTCCTTCTGAGTGAAATATAAGGCATCCCCCGAAAATAAGGCCCCCCCCCCCTCGTCTAAACATGAGAGATTTGGTCCACTGATTCTGAAAGAAATGGAGTCACAAGAAATTCACCAGGAAATTCAGGAATTGGATTGTTATGATGATGTTCCAGAAGATGATGACATGATTGTCATAGAACAAATGAGTAAATTCTTGATACTGTAGGATTCACAGTTTGTCTGGTTTGTGTTGACAACTACAGTACTACCGTACCATATACAGGTAATAAATTTCCTTTATTTTCAATTAACAATAAATGTGTACCGTATTCTTCTTCATGGAAAAATAAGAGATCCCCTGAAAATAAGACCTAGCGCATCTTTGGGAGCAAAAAATAATATAAGACACTCTTATTTTTGGGGAAACAGGATAGTAGGTACATGATAAATGGGCACTGGGGTGTGTGTCTGAAGCCCCCTCCCTGATCTATGCACAGCCCTGGGATGGCGGGTGACGAGTACCTGCATCAGAGGCTGGGGTGACTCATGAATGGAGATGATGTGTGTGATGTTATTTCGGCTCAGCTGGTCCGGGTCTTTGGCATCTGAAAGAGACAGGTGTCTTGAGCCAGCCTGGCAGGTGTGACTTCTGTGTTCCTGATGGCTAAGTGAGAGGCGACTCCCCACCCAGCTCTCCTTCTCACCTCACCCTCTCCACCTTGGCGGACCCTCTGCCTGGTCCCGACTCCTAGGCCACCTCCTGCTCTTGGCATAGGTCCTGCCACACCCCTAGGCTTCAGTCTGGTCTCTGGGGCATCCCCAAGTTAACAGCCCCGCATCCCCCCCACCCCCCCTTTGCCCTGAGCTATTCTTTCCATCGCAAACACCTTTTCCCAGCATAGCCTTGACCCAGTAATTCTACTTCTAGGAATCTTGTCTACAGAAGGTTTTGTTCCCATGAGGTTTTGTGCACAGAGGACACTGTTCTCTGTAGTGCTGCTTATAACGGTAAAAACATCAGAAATAGAAACGGGGGCAAACTGAATGTCCATCAGAAGGGAGCCGGGTAAAAAATGGCATATTCATACTTGAATACTATGCAGATCTGCACGTGCTGATGTGCAAGGATGTCCGCAATACATGATTAAATGGGAAATATAGGCGGCAGGACAACATGCAGAATAGGTTTCCATTTTTGTTTTAAATCTGGTATCTGCATCAACAAAGAGATGAAACGTGACCTGGGGACAGGCCCACAGTCTACTGCTCTCAGAGGTCATTTCTAGGGGCTGGATGGCCAGTCTATACAGACCTTTTATATATAATCAAAGTATATGACACACACCGCCTCTCTCCCCATTTGTCCACATCCTCATTCAGCACACTTACTGCTGCTCACTATGGGCAGTCCTTGCTTCTGCCCTCATGGGAATGTGGACCTTATTTAGCCAAATGCTCAGAAAGCAGAGTGGCACGTGCTGCTGAGGCAGCTCCAGGGAGGAAGGGATCAGGGCTTATGGGAGGGGGGCACCTAAGCCGTTGGGGGACAGGGTGATGGGGAGGGCCCTGTCCCAGTTCAGATGCCCCTCTCTCTCAGGAGCTTTCTCTGATGCTGCAGATGGAAGTGACTTTTCTCACTATGGGCCCCCCAAACCCTGGACCAGTCTGTCTCTTAACACAGGCCGGGAGCAGGCAGAGTGCCAAGGCCTTGGGGCAGAGTGGGCAGTGCTGACCAGTGGAGTTCCTGAGGTGGAATCCAGTCTCCAGGACTTCTGCAAACAGACCTCAAGCCAGCCCTTCAGGGTCAGCACATTCAGAGGCGCTGGTCTGGTGTGGAGGGAGAGGCTGAGGCTCCGAGCAGCTGCTGGCTTGCCCAGCGTCCAGCCTTCTGAGCCCTTTGCCCTGGAGACAATGCCCCACCCATGAACCTGCCCCTTAGTCCTCGTGAGCTCTTCCCCCTCCCAGCCTGGTGTCACTTCCATGCCCCCAGCCCCATTCCTGAGGCCTCCAGGGTGCGGGGGCCAGAGCATGGATGACAGGCAGAGTGCCGTGGCCCGGGACAGAGGGGCCGTGCTCACCGATGAAGTTTCCGAGGTAGAGTCCAGGAAGTACCTACAGGGGAGACAGGCAGGGTGAGCCGGCAGGGTCAGCAGGGAGGGGAGCGGGCCCTTCCCACCCCCGCAGCTGGAGCCCGCAGCGCTCTCCATCCCATGAAGGCTGTCTGAGCCTCAGGACGGGGGGCCCTGTCCCTCTGGGGGCCTGGACCCTGTGAGGGGGACGGGGGGGGCACGAGGGGGCACAGGCAGGCTGCCTTGGGTGGGGGCGGGAGGAAAGAAGAGGGAGGGCAGAAGACCAGGGAAGAGGGAAGGGGAGACGGACTTGACAGAGTGGGTGGCCAGGAATTCTGAGGACGAGGGAGTGGGGAGACAGGGACAGGAGGAGGTAGAGTCAAGAGTCAGAGACAAGGGAAGAGAGAGAGAGAGAGAGAGAGAGAGAGAGAGAGAGAGAGAGAGAGAGAGAGAGAGAGAGAGAGAGAGAGAGAGAGAGTCTAGGAGTGACAGAGAGAGACAGGGAGAAACAGTCACAGAAAAGGCAGCTACAGAGACAGACAGGAGAGAGAGAGGGAGAGAAAGTGAGAGGGAGAGGAGATGGAGATGAGAGGAGAGAGAGAGGGAAAGAGGGAGAGAGAAGGAGAGAGAGACAGACAGACAGACAGACAGACAGAGACAGAGACCTAGACACAGCGAAATACGATCTCAGAGTCACAGGGAGCAGGAGACAGAGACCCAGAGAGACTCGGCGGGAGCCAGAAGGTCAGAGGCGGGCAGAGCCACCCCGTCCAGGGCCCGGGCCGGGGGCGAGCAGGTGCGGGCGGCGCGGTCCCGCCCACCTACCTTAGTCATGCCATTCCCCATGATCCCCGGGCCGGGGGCCCGGCCGCACCCCCAGCCTGCAGCCGCGAAGGCGCTGGGGTCACAGCTGCCGCGATGGCCCAGGCCCAGCGCCGGCTGCCGGGCGGGGAGCAGGGGGCCTGGCGTCCACAGCCGCGCCCAGCCCGGCCCCGCCGCCGTCACCGCCCGCCGACCCCCGGCCAGGGAGGCAAACGAGGGAGCCGCCGCCGCTGCCACCGCCGCAGGCTCCTCCTACCCCCTTGGTCATGTGGGGGCCCCTCCCGCGGGTCGCGGCGGGGACTGGACAAAGCCCCAGTGTGCCGGGCCCAGGGCCCACGGGACAACGGCAGCTTGTGGGGCCGCGTGGGGCCCAGGCCTCCGGAGGCGGGGGGAGCGCCCCCCCCCCACCTGGCACCGGCAGGCTCGGGCCGGCGGGGGCTCAGAGCCCCAGCGCCCAGCTCCCAGCTCCCGCTCTGCCCCGACTTCCCAGCGGGCCCTGGGGCACAGCACTAGGCTCCGTTGGCCGTGGTTCTCTAGCAGAAAAGTGACGGGGGCAGGACCTTGCCTGCTATGGGTCCCGTGTTCTTCAGATTCTGTTTGAGACAGAGAAGTGAGCAATTCCTTCCAACTGTAAGCCTCGGTCCCGCCACACGCCCCATGCAGGCACCCTAACAGCCAACCCTTTATCCTCCTGCCCCCCTCACACAACCATCTGTTCTCCCATCCTCCAGTTCATTCATTCACTGATTCATCCTCCTCTCCATTCATCCATCCTCCCATTGACCCTCCCCTCTCTTCATCCCAACTGTGGTCATTTGGGTCAGTTCTGTTGGGGCCAGGCACACCTGTTCTTAGGGCCCCCTTAAGAAGACAGAGGTGAATGGGAGGGGAGGGGAAGGTTGCAGTCACCTGGCCCCTCTGAGTTAAAGGAGACTACAACAGGATGTCGTTGGAGGCAAGAGTCCAGGAAAGTGATTCTGGAGACCAAAGTTCCAGGCCCTATTCCCCTCTGGCCTGCTGGGTGGCCCTGGGAAGGTCCCCTTGGAGTCCCAGCTGCCCTCTCTGAGGGCCTCCGTGTGCTGAGCTGAGCCCTCCTGCTACGAGGACCAAAGCTGGAGAATACAAAGTGAGGGAGACCAGACACCTTCTCTGGGACTGAAATAGAAGCAGCGGAACCAGGAACCAGCTGTCCTCCCCCATCCATAGTGGTAATGACTATGCGAGGAATGTCAGAACAGATAAGGACAGAGGAGTGACAACCGTTGAAAATGCAATGGCTGGAGAAAAAGAAAACCTTTGCCTCTGCGTTTCTTTACGCCTCAAATTCACAGCACACATGGGGCCGCCTGTCTCAGCGCCCTCTGAGCCCAGAGTGCTCATGAAAACCAAGTTATTCGACGATACTCACCGAGCACCTACTACAGGTAGGTACTGGGGACACATAGGTAGGAAAGGGAAACAGTTCCTAGAACAACACTGCCCAATAGAAATAGAACGTGAGTCATGTGAGTCATTTAAAATGTTCTAGTAGCCACATTAAAAACGTAGAAAGAAAGAGGTTGTTAATGATGTTTTAAGACAATATAGCCAAAGTATTATTATTTCAACATGCAGTCAGTATTTTTAAATTATTATGACATATTTCACATCTTTTTTTAATGGTATGAAGTCTTTAAAATTCAGTGTGTATTTTATACTCTGAGCACATCCCGATTCAAACCAGGCACATGTCAGACACTTCATAGCTGTATCTGTCTGCTAACCGCAGATTGGACACCTCAGGTTTGGGAGGGTGCCCAAACAAAATAAGCAAGTAGACAAAGCATTTATAAATGGTCACGCTTTTCTAGGAAGGGAACGAAAGTGGAAAAACGAAAAAAACAAACAAAACCTCTCTAAATAGGTGACATTAAAGTTGAGACCTGACGTAGAAGAAGGACCCAGCTATTTAAAGATTAGAAAGAGGTGTGTGCGTGTGGGAAAGTACAGAGATTTCCAGCAGGAATAAACAGCATGTGGGGGACCAGCCAGCATGGCTCAGTGGTTGAGCATTGACCTTCAGGCCGGGAGGTCACGCTGGAGTCCCAGTCAGGGCACATGCCAGGTTGTAGCCTCAATCACCAGTGGCTTGTGCTCTACAGGGTGTCCCCAAAAATGTATACACATGTAGCAGCTGATAGCTCAACTGATGTTTTTTCTTTTCAGATTTAACCCATTGGAATTAATAATTAAAGTATATATACATATATATGTATTATTGCTTATCTAAGAACTCTTTCTCCACCCTGAGATAATAAAATGTTCTAATAGTCTGAAGTATTTGTTTGCCATATTTATTATTTCATCCACTTGAATTAGGCATTTATTTTTCACTCCTAGGAAAGCCAGGTCCTTGGTGCCCTTTACTGAGTCCTCCATCCTTTCCCCACTCGTTTATGATGCCACCTCTATAGCGCGCGCGCACACACACACACACACGCACACACGGTGTCTGTTTCTAGAATCGCCCATGTATTCCCTTGCTATTTGCTTCTCCCTGCATTACACTGGGGCTGATAGGCAGGGAAATGTCTTCTGCCTCAACACATACACTTTGTTATTTTGGTTTGACAAGAGCTCTCAAAATTCCTGATTGGATTTGGGAAAATACACATTTTTATGTTGATATTGAGTCTTCCCATCCATGTACATGGTATATCCCTCCATTTATTCAGGCCTTCTTTAATGTCCTTCAATGTTTTGCAGTTT
This sequence comes from Pipistrellus kuhlii, assembly GCF_014108245.1. NCBI lineage: Eukaryota > Metazoa > Chordata > Mammalia > Chiroptera > Vespertilionidae > Pipistrellus > Pipistrellus kuhlii. The sequence continues at coordinate 54,632,885 of NW_023425562.1, read as the reverse complement.
TCTCTATGAGAATACAAACTCCACAAGGACAGATGCTTGTTGATTTTGTTCACTGCTGTATCCTCAGAGTCAAGAATGGGGCATAACAAAGAGTAGATACTTAATCTGTTGTTTAATAAAATATCTTGCATACATTTTGTAGACATATTCCTACTTAACATATTTTTGTTGCTATACAAAAATAACAAAAATTAAAAAAAAAAAGTTCCTGATCAGCTATGATTGGTATATAGATCCCCGGGGTAGTGGAGTGGAGAGGGGAAGGAGGAAGGACAGGGAGCCAGTACAGAATGCAGTGATCAATAAGTTGCCACTTCAGGTTATATGCAGGGGAGAATGAAGATCGGATTTGTGTTTGAAAGAGCTCTTTGGCTGCTGTGCAGAGAATGAAACTGGAATGAACAGGGCAATAGAGGTTACTAGTAGACCGGTCAGGTAAGTAGCTACTGCAGGCGTTGAGGTGGGTGCTGGCATAAGAATTACAAAGAGTGACTGGAGCCCCAACCGGTTTGGCTCAGTGAATAGAGCGTGAGCTTGCGGACTCAAGGGTCCCATGTTCGATTCTGGTCAAGGGCATGGGGAATGTACAGGAGGCAGCTGATCGATGTTTCAAACTCTCTATCCCTCTCCTTTCCTCTCTGTAAAAAGTCAATAAAATATATTAAAAAAAAAAAAAAAAGTGACTGGAGAGAGCAGAAGTGGTTGGCAGCGTTATCAACTGATCCACTAACTGACCAGGTGACTTAGTGAGGGCCGGAGTAAGGAAACATAGGGCCATTGCATTTTCCAAAAGCTGACTTTTCAGGCTCGGCGCTCTCGGGTCCAGCGAAGTTCAGCAGGAAGAGGCTCTGGGCCGTGAATGCCCGCGGGGTCTCGGCCGCCGGGGCGAGGAGGACTTCCTGCCTCTGAGACGCGCCGACCGCTCCAGAAGGCGTTCTCTAGGATCATCCAATCAGAGCGGCGGATCCGGGCACCACCCCCTTCGTCGCCTTGGCAACAGGACGCACAGGCTCCCGCCCGGTGAGGTGGCGGTTTGAAGCGGGCCCTGCGGAATCGCGTCATGTCACGACTGAAGGTAGGAGTGCAGCAGGACCCTGGCGCTTTCGTCGTCCCCAAAGAGAGGGAGGGAAGCTGCGGAGGGATTAAACATGTAGGATCCTCGCGGAAGGATTCCGATGAATGGAGCAAAAATTATAAATTCAGAGAAAAGACCACAAGTCCCGGCATGCCGCGCGCCATCGGAGCCTCTGCGCGAGTCCACCGAACCAGACTGGCTGGCGGGAAATTTACAACACTGTAGGACTCGCACTGTACTCGGCGATTTCTGTGACTCGGGGGAAGCTCACAATTTCGGATTTCCTAACTTGGAAAAGCTCTTAGAGATCTGTTTGCCCCATCTCCCGCTTACCTACCCATTCATTCATTCATTCACAACCCATCCATCCATCCATCCATTCATCCATCCATCCATCCATCCATCCATCCATCCATCCATCCAGGGGAACACAGAGCTGGCCAATGGGGACACAAGATGAAGTCCTGATCTCTAGGAGTTCATAGGCCATCTCCCCCATTTTAAGTTAAAAAAGAGAGAGAGACCCAAAGAAATGAAATGAGTTACTATAGAACCTATCTCTTCCCACTCCAACCAGCTTCTTCTTATCCCGTGTTCCACCTCTCATGAATGGCAACTCCTTTCCTTAATTCCCTTTCACAACTAAAAATGAGTAGTTACATTGGACCTACCCAGGCAATTCCAAATGATCTAGTTTAATCAATATTTTAAAGTCATTTGGTTAGCAACCTTCATTCCATCTGCAACCTTAATTTCCTTGGCCATAGAATGTAACATATTTACAAAATCAAATAGCTATGAAAAAATTTTAAATGTTCAACATACACTGAAAACTAGAAAACATTGTGGAAAGAAATTAAAGACTTAAATTAATAGAGATTCTGACCATATTCATGGATTGGAATACTCAAATGCTTTATGATGTCATTTCTTCCCCAAACAATCTTTAGACTTAATGCAGTTCCAATCAAAATTCCAAATACTAGCCCTGGCTCAGTGGTTAGAATCCTGAGGGTTGAGGATTTGATTCTCTATCAAGGACATCTACCTGAGTTGCAGGTTCATTCCTCACTTCAGGGCACATTTCGGAGGCAACCAATCACTGTGTCTCTCTTACATTGATGTTTCTTTCTCTTTCTTTCTCTCTCTCCTCCCCCCACCCTCCTACTCTAAAAGCAATGGGAAAATATCCTTGGGTGAAAAAAATTTTTAAAAAATTACAACATATTATTATTATTATTTTTTAGAAATTAGCAAGCTGGTTTATATGGAGAACCCCCAAATTATAGACAATCTTAAAAAAAAAGTGTGGAAGACATGCCACCTGATTTCAGATTTACTAGAAAGCAACAGTAATTAAGACAGTTTGGTAGTGATATTCAACGAGACAAATAAGTAAATAGAACAAAATAGAGACTAGAGATTGACCCACATATATAGTCAATTGAATTTTGACGAAAGTGCCAATGCAATACAGTGAGGAAATCAAAGACTGGAGCAGCTAGGTAAACATGTGGAAAATGGAATTGAAAACATGAGAGAGTATAAAAAATGCAATAAAAAAGACTAGGACACTTAACTAGTTTGGAGGCATTTGGAGGGGATTGAATGATGAATGGGATAAGATTTTAACTTACTTCTGTGCATAAGCTTATTTCTGCCAATTTTGTAGAGCAGCTTCCCATTACCTTCCTCCAACAGCTCTTTGAGGGGGTAGAATGGTGTGGTAGGCAAAATTCTAGATTGCCCCTCACCCAGATTCCTATCCCCAGTGTACACACTTTGTGTAATTCCCTTCCCTTAAATGTGGGCGGAGCCTGTCAATTTGATTGGATAGTTACCATCATAATTACAATAGGTTATATGAGACCCCATTGTGGTTAACTTGAAGGGACAAGGGTTGGAAGTCAGAGGACCTGCTTCTATTAGCCTGGAGGAAAGCCAGCATTCATGTTGTGAACTGCCTCTGGGACCAGCACTCCCTAGGAGCTGAGAGCAGTTTCCAGCCAATGGCTAACAAGTAAACAGGGACCTCAGTCCCACAACCCCAAGTAACAGAATTCTGCCAAATGGTTTGGAAGAGGACCCCAAGTCCTGGATGAGAACCACAACTCAGGCCATCATTTTCATTGTGGCTTTGTGATACCTGAGCAGAGGCTCCAGCTAAGCCATGCCCAGACTCTTGGCCCATATAAACTGTGAGATATAAATTTGCACTGTTTTAAGCCATTACGTTTGTGGTTATTTGTCATGTAATAATAGAAAACTAATGCAGATGACAAGTCTGTCCAAGCTGCAGAGGACAGCCTGCGGAAATCACAAGTTCTGATTTCTTTTCTCATATCTGCCACCAGTCACCCAGGGCTGAGGGCCAAGCTGTATGGTAGAAGCAGAATAATACCCACCACCCTTTGAGAATTTGAAAAATCTATTTCTCTGACTCTTTGACCCAGCCCCCTCCTGAATCACAGATCTAATCAAACATTCAAGGTTGGAGTAGAAGGTCTTCTCACAGATATGGCCGAGCTCAGCCTTCAAAACTGGGGTTCAGGACGGACCTTTGGAGCATTGAAAACTAGGTATTCCCTCTACTGGTCATGTCTGTGGAGAAAGTCTATAGGGAGGTGGGCCTTGGGTACTTGGGGGTTTATTCCAAGGACCAAGTTGCTGGCCACATGGTGACCAATGAGAACTTGGCCAGGATGACCTTACTGTCTCAGGAGGATCTGGACAGTGCTGAATCTGATGGATTGAAGATGTTAACATTTGCAGTAAGTGGAACTGGGAAGGCAAGGTGGACATGCAAAACTAGTGGTACCACTTTTCCTTTCTCATTGCAGAACCAAAACTACAAGGGCTATGGATTGTCAAAGGGAAAAGAACGGTGAGTGGTCCCACCCAATTAAATAAACACAGAAATAAATTCATTCCTTCCTTCCCCCTCCTCCTTCTTAACTTTAAAAAAATATATATTTTATTGATTTTTTACAGAGGGGAAGAGAGAGGGATAGAGAGTTAGAAACAACGATGAGAGAGAAACATCAATCAGCTGCCTCTTGCACACCCCCATCTGGGGATGTGCCCACAACCAAGGTATATGCCCTTGACCGGAATCGAACCTTTCAGTCCACAGGCCGACGCTCTATCCATTGAACTAAACCGGTTTCGGCTCCATCTTAACTTTAATAATCATAATAATGATGATGATAATAATAAAAACAATTATTGAGCATTTACTATGTGGTGGGCCCTGGGCTAGTCACTTTACCTGAATGATCTCACTGAACCTTACCACAATCCTTGAAGTAAATACTATTATGACCACTTTATAGATGGGGAAACTGAAGCTTAGAGGGACTATGCAACTTGCTCAAGACCATAGGATTAGTTAGCAGAGTTGGACTCCAGGGCCCATGTTATATGTAACTACGTCTTCCCTCCTCCTTTAACAGCCATGGGAAATTGACGTGATAACTCAAATGTGAACTCCACCCTGATCTTCTGCTTCACTCTGCAATAGTAACCTGGTGCAGAACTCAGCATCTTTTTAGACTCCCTCAAAAGAATCTGTTTGCACAGAGCAGGAGTGAGCAATGTAGACTTTGCTGAATAATTCTGTGGGGACTTAGAAGAGGTCGTTTATGTTATACACACCATGGCAAATATTTTAGATATTCCTATTCTTTATTTCATTATATGTTTTTGTTCTCTCTCAAGTCCCTCCTGGCTATACCACCGTCTTATGCTCTTCTCTCATGCAGCAGCCATCTTTGCTTTCTTTCTTGCCTCACTGACTCTATCCCATCAGTGTTAAATCTCTCACTTTCTTATGCAGAGCAGTTCAGCTCTGTTCTAGATCCTGGCCCTAAATTTACACACCCACTCCTACCCCCACAAAACAAAGAGCATGTCAGTTAACAGGATCCACCCACATATTTTATTAGGGCAGATATCAATTGGAAATGTGTTTAGCTACCATAACAGGAAACCCAACTAATAGCAGCTTTAAAATATTGTATTTATTTTTTTCACATAACATAAAATCTTCAGGGCTGGTGCAGTAGTTCAACAACGTCAGAGCTAGTGTCTCTGTGACTGTCTTGATCTTTTCCTTATGGACACCAAGTGGCTGCTACAACTTCAGCCTTCAGGTCATGATCAAGATGGGAAGAAGTGGGGAGGGAAGACACAATACCTCTCTCCTCCCCCACACCCGGCACCCTCCCCCTTCTCTTTCACACTCACTCTCTCACACACACATCAAAACATCAAAAAACAAACACACAAACCCCACAAAGCTTCCCAGGAACCCACCCTCCTTATCAGCCTTATATATTTAATTTATTGACCAGAACTGTGTGGCATGGACACCCCTAGCTGCATGAGTGGCTAAGAATACACATTACATTGTGGCATTATACTGTGATGATTACACATCCTGCTTTTGTAACACAAAATCATATTTTCAGTATTTATCATATTTGTGCATGTAGGTCTGATACATTTATCTACTCCATATGTCCCACTGTATACCACAAGTTATTTACTTCCTGTTAAAAGGCATATAGGTTGTGTCTTAGTATTGGTTTCCTCCAGAAGTAACCTGAGCCAAGGATTCGAGGACAAGTCGTTTATCTGGAAGGTGATTTCTGTAAGCACTGGCAGGGAAGTGAGTCAGCTAAAGGAAGGAAACCAACGAAAGGTACATTATTGGCAGGTTCTTGCTGTGGGGAAGTAGGGCTCAATCCCACTGGGATGCCTAGGAGATAGCATAGAACACAGTGCAGACTTAACCCAACTAAGTGATGAGAGAGCTGGAGGACTTATCAACTCCAGTCACCATTGGTTATATGCTATTGGGGGAGGGCAGTTAACTCTCTGGTACTTCAGTTCTGCTCCAAGCGCTAGCTGAGCAGACTCCGGAGAGCCAGGAAAAGCCCTCAGCAAAGAGGTACTGGAGGTGGAAAGCCCTCTGACTGGCACGCGCAGGAATGTGAATGTCCACGGGACAGGGCGGGCCCCCAACAGCATATGCTGCAGGTTAGTTCCATACAAAACATTAACAGTTACTAAGGAACACCCTTGTACAAATATTGCTTAAAACATATGTAGGGTGTCTGTCTAGAGTAGAGCTAAGATGGAATTGCTGGGTGCAGAGTATGTGCAGTTAGCTGTACTCAGTACTGCCTCGTGGTTCTCCAAAGCGCCTTCTACCAGCAGAGGAGGAATTTCCATTTTAATGCATTGTTGCCAGGACTTGGACTTGGAGATTTTGCCAGTTTAATGTGTATGAAATGTTATTTGGCTTTAATGCGCCAAATTACTCTCCAAAGGTTCATCCAATTTGCACTCCCATCAGCATTGTCGGGTAATTACCATTTCTCCACATTCTTATGAACACTTGGTATTTGTCTGTTTAAACATTTTGTTTTTACATCTGGGATCGAGGAGGCAAAATAAAGCAAAGCAAAAATAAACCACGCAGAAAACTCTCCACCCTTCTGTTCTTTGGGTCCTAAAGTCCTGAGTTGGCCTACCTTCTATTCATCTTACAGACTTCTTCTGTTTGTTTGTTTGTTTGTATATAGTGTCCTGGGGTTTTAGTTGTACTTACAGAAGGAATAGGGAAAAGCACATCTGCTCCATTTTTCAGGATGAGCGCCAGAAAAGGGGATTTGCAAATACGTATCATTAATTATGAGGGTTAGGCATGGCGCATAGTAGGCACTGAATAAAATGGTTGCTATTATTTTTCAATGATCTAAATATGCTATAGTTTTCAATTTGATTATTTTAAGTGTTGCGTGTTATATGCTAAATTCTGAAATTCAGTCATTCCACTTTTTGGCATTTCCTTTCTTTCCCTTTTTTGCCTCCCCCTGGACCATCCTAGAGAAATAGTTGATCCTCAGCAAGTGTCCTGTTGCCTTGTCTTTCAGAGAGCAGAGAGCATCAATCCGGTTCAAGACTACTCTTATGAACACGCTTATGGATGTCCTTCGCCGCAGGCCGGGATGGGTAGAAGTAAAGGAGTAAGACCTCCCGCCTCCAACCTCATCCCTCCCTCCCTTTGTCTCACAGGTCCTTGTCTTCCTGTTTTTCTCCCAGTTCCTCTGGGTGGCTACTGGGACTCCTCCCAATTTGTCTGTGCCAGGAGCCAACGTTTATTTAGCACCCACATGTGTCAGGCACATTATTGATGCTATGTTTGTTTTATTTAAGCCTGATAAGCATCCAGAAACATCTGATTAAGCCAGTTGCTTAAGGTCACAGAGTACATGAGTGGAATTCAAACCCAGCTCTGTTATTCCACAGCTCCGTGTCATGGAGCTCCGGCCTTACATCCACATCCAAGAGCCATAGGTTGGAAGGAGGCAAGAAAATACATGCCTTTCTCTTAAATATGCCAGGCTCATCGCGGCCGCATTCTAGCAATGTCTCGTGGCTCTCTGTAAAACAAGAAGTGCAGCCATCACAGACCTGCTGGCGAGAATCTAGTGATGACAGGTCCAGGTCAGGACTGCTCTCCCCTGGCCACTTACTACCTCTGTGTCCTTGGACAAGTTACTTAACAAGTTACTTAAGCCTACTTTTTTTCTTCTACGCTGAGCCCTGAGGATAATGAGATGAGTACGGTTACAATGTCTGGCACATAGTAGGTGCTAATATTAGTTTCTAAGGTTAGGGTTTGGATGCATGTAACAGAGACCCAAAGTAAAAGAGGCTTTGACACACTGCAAGTTGACTTACCTCTCCCACTGAAGAACAGATGTAGGATGTTAAGAGATGGTATGGAAATGTGGGATCCATATGCTTCTGTCTTTCCACTCTGCTATCCCTTGAATGAGGCCCTTTTCTTCCACAGTCTCAGATGGAGCTCCGGCCTTACATCCACATTCTAAAAGCCGTGGGTTGGAAGGAGGCAAGAAAAGACATGCTCTGCCCTTAAAGGACACAACCCAAAAGTCCCATTTCACCGGCTGAGACTTAGCCAGGTGGCCACACCTAGCTGCAGGGGAATCTGGAAAATGTAGAATGGTAAATGTTGGGATTTCTACTACGATAGAAAAAGGGGAGGACAACCAGCTACCCTGTCATGGTGCTCAATACATATCTGTTGCATAACAATAGCTAAGCCTGCTAGACACTCTTCAGCACTTTACATGCACAATCTCTTTGAATTATCCAGCAAACCTTCCAGGTAGGTGCCATTATTATCCCCATTTTACTGATGAGAAAACTGGACACAAAAGAGCAAATAATGTCATGTTTGAGGTCATTCTGTTTGTACGAGCTTGTGCTAGGATTTGTACCCAGTCCGTCTGCAGAGTCCCAGCCTCATCTCTGCCCTATTCTAGCAGCCTCGCAGTGAATGAAGGAACAAATGAGCCAAAGGATGAGTTCAGGATTCCCACTGCCTGGTGTAATGGAGGGTGGGGGAGGGGCTTGATGGATTAGAGAAAGGTTACTGGCACATGCATGTGTTGTGTAGGAAGGGGCTCTCTCCTGTTTTGCTCTGTGGGCTCAGGCTGTCCACTGCCCCTCCTCAGCCTTGCTCCATGGTTTGAAGGTTTGTCTTGTGCTAATGGTGTGGGAGTCCATGAAGCAGGTTGCTTCATGACTGATCCCAAATTGTCTCAGGGTCCTCAAATGAGGAAGAGCCAGAGGCCAGGGCCATTACACCAGACTTGACTCTGTGGATGGGAGGCCTCACCCTTTTGGACCTAACCTGAGGTCTAGTATCTCCAGATAGAATGAGGTCTCATTCAGACCATCAGCCTGTCAGGTATTTGGAATAGATGTGGCCAGAGCTGTCTCTTTCTTTGCTTCCCACCAAGAAAGATGACGTGATACCTTTGGGTGATGAGCATGAGGACAACATGTTAAGGATGGCAGAATGGGAAGGTAGAAGGAACCTGAGTCTCTGCTGTCCTTGTTGAGCAGCTTAATGTCTTCCTGGGTGATCTAAGAGCAACCTGACTGTGATGATCATGAAGATGATGTACAAATGAATGAACTTTTGGAATTAGAAAAGAACCCCAAGTATGCACCATGGCCTACAGAGCACTGCTATGGGCCCTGCCCTTCTCCAGCCCATCTATGACCTTTCTCCCTCTACTCTGGCCTTTCTTCACATTCTTGAACCTGTTCTTTCCAACCTCAGGGCCTCATCTCCTGCCCTCCCCTCATCCTTACTATTAAGGCCTCAGTCAAGTGATCACTTCCACATGGTGGCCTCCACCCAACATAGGTCCCTCAGCTACTCTGCCTCATGGCCTCCTACTGGATTGCTCTTGGCATATTTCACAGTTCCTCATTATAGAGCTATTTTTTTTGTTTCTTTGTTTATTGTTAATATTCACTGTGGTATTATATGCACCACTTGGCCAGTTGTTTTGGTTTCTCCCATGTCTTATACCCAACAATGCACCCAACATCATCTCTAACACAGAGATAACCTCAACACACATGTGTTGGATGAATGAATGAATAATGCACTATTTATTAATTCATCCAAAACAAAAAGTTGGTGGAAAAGCAAGTTGTAAAAGGCAATAGTCAGTAGTGGTTCTAACCACAGAGCTTGGTCTCAGAAGCTCTGCAACTTATTGGCTGTATCAACTCAGGTGAGTTCCTTTACATCTTTCTGCCTCGGTTTTCTCATCTGTAAAATGGGCTTAATAATAGAACCTATTGGGTCGGCAGCTAAGTAATTGCGGGTTTCACACACATATGGCTTCAGTTGAATTTTTAGGTTTGCAGACGTAGTACAAATGTAAAACACATTTTGTTATTTGGTAGTTGGCTATTCAGCTGTTAATCAGTGAAAAAAGTTTTTTGATCGGTTTTGTAGTTTTCGTTTGGCGTTCGTTGAAAAATGGAAAATCAAAAGGAACATTTTCGTCATATTTTGCTTTTTTATTTCCACAAGGGAAAAACGCATTGCAAGCTCATAAAAAGTTATGTGCTGTTTATGGTGACGAAGCCTTAAAAGAACGGCAGTGTCAAAATTGGTTTGCCAAATTTCGTTCTGGTGATTTTTCACTCAAAGATGAAAAACGCTCTGGTCGTCCAGTTGAAGTTGATGACGCCCTAATCAAAGCAATAATCAATTCGGACTGTCACAGTACAACACGTGAGATTGCAGAGAAGCTTCATGTATCACATACATGCATTGAAAATCACTTAAAACAACTTGGCTATGTTCAAAAACTCGATACATGGGTTCCTCACGAACTGAAAGAATCACAGTTAACGCAACGCATTAGCAGCTGCGATTTGCTAAAGAAACGTAATGAAAATGATCCATTTTTAAAACGACTGATAACTGGCGATGAAAAATGGGTTGTTTACAACAATATCAAGCGGAAAAGATCGTGGAGCAGGCCAGGTGAACCAACTCAAACAACATCAAAAGCTGATATTCATCAAAAGAAGGTTTTGTTATCAGTTTGGTGGGATTACAAAGGAATTGTCTACTTTGAACTCTTACCACCCAACCGAACGATCAATTCTGATGTCTACATTGAACAACTAATGAAATTAAACAATGCAGTTGAAGAAAAGCGGCCTGAATTGACAAATCGAAAAGGTGTTGTATTCCATCATGACAATGCAAGGCCACACACATCTTTGGTCACTCGGCAAAAATTAATGGAGCTTGGTTGGGATGTTTTGCCACATCCACCATATAGTCCTGACCTTGCACCATCTGATTACTTTTTGTTTCGATCTTTACAAAACTCCTTGAATGGTAAAAATTTCAATAATGATGATGATGTCAAATCGTACCTGATTCAGTTTTTTGCTAATAAAAACCAGAAGTTTTTTGAACGTGGGATTATGATGCTGCCTGAAAGATGGCAAGAGGTCATTGATCAAAATGGGCAATACATTACAGAATAAAGTTATTTAGTTCCATGAAAAAATTGTCTTTGATTTTCTTTAAAAAATCCGCAAGTACTTAGTTGCCGACCCAATAATACCTAGGATTGCTATGAGGGTCAATGAGTTAATATTTGTAGTGTTTAGAACAGCGTCAAGCACATGGTAAGCAATAAGTATTAGCTATTAGAAAGTTTAAAAACATGCCAAACAAGGCCATGTGCTGTAGATGAATACACTCATGTACATAGTAAAGCTGTAAAAGCATTCATAGAAATGACACACACCACATTCAGGCTAGTAGCTTCCTTTGGGGCAGGAAAGAAGATACATGGGACTTCAGTTATATCTAATTTTTTACTTAAAAATTTAGAAGTAATCATGGAGGTATTATTTTAGTTCACATCTTTTTCAAGCACCTCCACCCCAGCTCTGGTGTCAGATTTATAGATCAGTCTGGTCTCTGTCTCTCTCCCTGTCATGGTGGTGAAGAATAAGGTCGGAATTTGGAGTCAGGCAGGCCTGGGTGTGAATCCTGATGCTCTGTCCTGGGTGAGCAAGCCCATCCTTGTCCTAGGGCTCGAGGTGTGATCCTAGTCACTTCCAGAGCTGCTGCTCTGAGGATTCAGTAAGAAAGGGCCTTTTGAACTCAAAGGGTCTTGCAAATGTTACCTAATTCCACTGCTTGGTAATGTGAGCGTGGGGGTGGCAGCCCCAGGATGCTTCCAAGACCCAGGCAGGTAACATGATCAGGTGAGGCTGGCTGCTTGTCACAGGCCATAGGGAGTGGTGGGGGCTGTGATATGAAGGGTGTGTCTGTCTGACATGGATAATTATAGTGGGGATAATTATAGAAGAGCAATTTGGCCAATATGTGCCAGGAAGTAATATCTGAACTCACTGGAAACCACCAGCCTGGATCTTGGTAGGAATGTTTCTCTGGTTGTCATTCTAGCCTACCAAAGCAGGTTGTGGTCAGCAGTGGCCCACGGCCACCTCCTGGAGACTCCTAATAGACACACTGCTGCTGACCCCTTAGCTGTACCTCCCAGGGCCCCAGACTCCCGGCAGTGCGGAGGTCCTCAGGCCATGACCTTTGTCCCACCCCACTCCCAGCGAAGGGGAGTGGGATTTCTACTGGTGTGACGTCAGCTGGCTCCGGGAGAACTTCGACCACACCTACATGGATGAACACGTGCGGATCAGTCACTTCCGAAACCACTACGAGGTAAGCTGGTGGGCTGAGGGGACTGAGTCAGCCAATGCCTGCCACTGGTTGTAGCAATGAACAGGAACTAGTTTGGGGTTACAAGAACCAGGATGAAAGGTGTGCATGCCAGGTGGGCAATGTGTACAGTAGATATATGACGGGCTAACTAGTGAGAGGGAGTAAGGATCTAAGGCCTGAGGAATAGGCTGTCTTGGGGTGGGGTTGGAGGTCCGGGCTGGGTGGTGGTTCGGCAGTAGAGATGTGAAGGTCAGGTTGGCTTGGGCACAAGGGCCAAAGGAGCAGGATGCTTGAGCGCCTGGGTGACCTCAGGGTAGAGACAAGTTGAACAGTTTGGAATCTAGAGATAGGAGGGAGGTCCAGGTGGGACCAGAACACAAAGATGAGGCTGGAGAAGCCAGGAGTGGGAAATTTTTAAAAGTTTGTATGGCACAATCAGACCTGGGTCAAAGCCTGGCTGTGCTGCCTGTTAGCTGCATAGCCCTGGGCAACCTCCTAAACCTTTCTGAGCCTCCACTTCCTCAGCTGTAAAGTGGGGAGAATGAGAGAATAGCAGGCTAAAGTTACGCTTAGTTAGTCAAAGTCACTGTTACTTCGTGGGCCAGACAATGGAGGCAGTGGGGCAGTTGGGATGGGTGGGGTTGGAGGTGGAGTGGGGCTAATGGCCTGCCCATTCACCCCCTGCTCAGCTGACCCGCAAGAACTACATGGTCAAGAACCTGAAGCGGTTCCGGAAACAGCTGGAGCGCGAGGCAGGAAAGCTGGAGGCAGCCAAGTGCGACTTCTTCCCCAAAACCTTCGAGATGCCGTGCGAGTACCACCTGTTTGTGGAGGAGTTCCGTAAAAACCCAGGGATCACCTGGATCATGAAGCCTGTGAGTGCCCAGTGCCAAGGACCAGGGGGCAGGGCTGTCCCAGGGCGCATCTCAGGACAGGACCCTGCCTGGTAATTGTCTCAGATGCACCGCCTGCCTCGCCTGAGGGGCCAACTTCATCTCCTCTCCGCAGGGTGTGGACCCAGCAGCTAGGAATGCCAGTACACCATAGGTGCTCAATAAGCGTTTGGTAGGGGAACATGTGGTCCTCAGGGCACCAGGGCAGTGAATCCAGCAGTGAATCCAGGGCCTTGCTGGAGCTCAGATCCCTGCCTCTCTTCCTGCCATAAAGGAAACCCGAGACATGGATGGGAAGTGCGGTTTGTTTTTTTTTTTGTTTGTTTTTTAAATATATTTTATTGATTTTTAACAGGAGAGAGATAGAGAGCCAGAAACATCAATGAGAGAGAAACATCGACCAGCTGCCTCCTGCACACCCCCCACTGGGGATGTGCCCGCAACCAAGGTACATGCCCTTGACCGGAATCGAACCCGGGACCTTTCAGTCTGCAGACTAACGCTCTACCACTGAGCCAAACCGGCTTTGGTGGGAAGTGCGTCCTTGCACTGCCCAGGTCTTGTGGTCCTTGGGAGGAGGTCCTACCAGTCCCACTGTGACGGTGAGGAGCTTAGACCTACTTATTCAAGCTTTTCAGAAATGCTCAGTGAGCGAAGACTGAGCCGGACCTCCCCCGGCCTCCTGATCCGTCTGCCGGAAGGCTGGCATCCCTGCCTGAGAGGCACAGTGAGGAGGCGCGAAGCTGAGCACAAGGGCTTAGGCAGATGGACGCTGCAGCCCACCTGCGGGTTCCAGCTCCCAGCAGCCATTATCCTCTCCATGATAGTCTGTGCTAATTGGGAGCGAGCACTCGCATATTAAGTTGATTCCTTTTCCCAGCCCACGGCCTTTATAGCTGTAATTAAGAGGAGGGATCTTGGCTGTGTGTGTGTGTGTGTGTGTGTGTGTGTGTGTGTGTGTGCGCATACTTGCTCTCCTTCCTGAGTAGCTGAGGCACCCTGTCTTGGGTGTAAGGTGTGGAGAGGGAAAGAGAGGTAGAAATGTCAATGATGAGAGAGAATCACTGATTGGCTGCCTCCTGCGCCTCCCCTGTAACCTGGGCATGTGCCCTTGATCAGAATGGAACCTGGGACCCTTAATACTCAGGCCGACACCCTATCTGTCCATTGAGCCAAACAGGCCAGGCTAGCCTGAGTTCTAACCCTGTAGCTGCCACTTATGAGCTCTGAGATCCTGAGCAGTCACTCAACCCCTCTGAGTCCATTTCCTCAGCGGTAAAGGGAATTAATGCGTTTGCCATTGCCCCTGTCCCTGAACAACACTGAGTACAGCAGTAATTCTCAGACTTGAGAGTAAATGGGAATTTTCTGGAGAGCTTAGTAATGCGCCTCCCTCCCACGGAGTCTGATTCAGTAAACTTGGTGTGGGACAGAGCTGGGCTGTCACTCTCAGGGAATGTAAGAACAAACCCTTGGGTTTGGAACTTAAAAGTGTGAGACTTCTAAAGTTATGATGATAGGTTGACTCCAGAGATGGTTAGCGGAGCAGCTGGACATCGCCCTCAATCCCAGTTAAATGCAAATTATGATTTATCATCATTGTTTACTGCTCTACTGAGTGAATATTTGTCTACTTGGGAGTATTGAGGTTGGAACTATTATGAATTGTGCTGCATGGGCGTTCCTGCACATGCCCGTGGGTGCCCATGCGCCTGTGTAAGGGCCCAGGAGAGGAATTGCTGAGCCACAGGGGTGCCTGTGTTCAGTGCAGTGTTTCCCAAAGTGCGGTTTGGGAAGAGTTTGGTGGGGGTACGCGTTGCACCGGAGTTTGGTGGGGATATGCACTGCACCGTGCTAAGCTGCACCTAATTCTACATTCTCATGAGTACAAGGGGTACTCAGCGTTACGAAAATTATAGAAGGGGTACACATATGTCACAAGTTTGGGAAACACTAGCCTAGGGGATGCTGCCAAAGAGTTTCCACACACCCCACACTCTCCGCACCGGTGAGAGTGCCAGCCCCTCCACAGCCTCCCCAGCACTAGGACTTGCCTGTCTTCTGTGTCAGTCACTCCCAGGGAGTGTGTAGTGGTGTCATGTTGCAGTTTTCGCTGGCATTTTTCTGAACACTGATGCAGTTGAGTGCCTCTTCATTGTTTTCATTGGAACTTAAAAGTGTGAGACTTCTAAAGTGCCTCTTCATTGTCTTCTGTGAAGTGAATGTAAATCTTTTGTGCGGCCATGAACTCTTGGGAGCCCTTGGAGCACACTGATTATTAGTTGCTTTCCAAAACAGCTGTGCATGCTGCTGCCCCTGCGCCACCATAGTGCTCCGCCGTTTTTGGACACCCCGTCTCCTGGGCACACCCAACCTGAACCGGGGTGCACAGCACAGCAGACAGAGAAGGCGGGGTTTCAGCCCCCACTGCCCCCATGACTGGGAGCCCTTTGTGTAGGGGGGCCACCTGCACAGCCGAGCCTGACAACTCTGCCTGCCCCCACATTGTACAGAGAGCCCCACAGTGGCCAGCAGGGCCGTGCTCAGGGGAGAAGAGAGAGAAATGAGTTTTTTTCTTCTAAAGGCCTTCATGCTGGAGGAAAAAATGACTTGGGGGGCCTGCTCAGTGGCTGAAGATAACTAACGGACCCAGGAATCAGATTCGTCCTAGGGGGTCCTAGACGCCGGAGCCAGGCAGGCAAAATTTAGCTCAAAACAAGTTAGGCTGTGAAAACTTCACGAGGTTATTGCTATAGCATAATGCCCAGCACACAGTAGACACCTACTGTATACCTTTCGGATGACTGCTTAATAGAGCTACTCTGCAACCAATGGATGTGCCAGGCCAGGCAGGTGACCGTCGAAGAGGATGTCACGGAGGAAGTAAAGCCTCTGGTACTGAGGGCTTTGCATTATATTAAAGATTCTCCCAGCCCCTCGCCTCTGTGAAGCTATGAATTATCCATGCTGGCATTCAGGGAAGGCAGACTGATTTCAGGATTAGCCGAAGGAAAACCTAATTAGGAAGGCAAATTGATTTCTAAAAAAAGAATTGGATGCTATGTTCCCAGGACTGCTAGAAATGGGTTTTTTAATCATCCGCTCTTTTGTATTATTCATGCAACTGATGCCTTTGTGAGCTCAGCTGGTCTCTCACTTTCCTCTCTGCCTCACCCTCCTTCCAGGCGTAGCACCTTCCCTGTTCCACCTCCTCAGGGCTGGGCTGGGCCATTCCTCAGGGAAGAGCAGGAGGGCCATGAGGGAGATGGAGACAGACGTGCTGGGGAGGGTCCCGGCATATGGGGTACACCAGGAACCACAAAGAGCCGAATGCTGACCTTTCTGCATCCCCCCCACCCCCACCCCAGGTAGCCCGGTCCCAGGGGAAGGGCATCTTCCTATTCCGGAAGCTGAAGGACATCATGGACTGGAGGAAGGTGAGCTCGCCTCTCCCGCTTCCTCCCTAAACCCTCTGTGCTCACTGGGACAAGGAGCCTTTCTTTCCCTCCCTGAAAACTTGAAGGGCTGGCAGAGAAGTTCTGCCCATGGGTCCTCCCAATGGGTACAAAGTCTCTGGAACCAGATTGCCCGGGTTCAAATGCTGATCTTGCCTCTTAATAGCTGTGTGACCTTGGACAAGTTACTTCACCTCTCTGTGCCCAGCTAAATGAGGGAGAAGTACGGGAGTAACAGTACCTGCTGAGAATGAGTTAATATGCCTGAAACCTGAGAACATTGCATTACCTGGGCCTCCTGCTTACCCAGCTGGGGGCAGTTTGGTTAACTTCCTAGGTCCTAGTCCCCTCTTCCCCTATCATGTCCCAAGACATGACTCAGTAGAAATTCTGGTTCCAATCTGGCCTCCAATACCCAGAAGCTGTGTGGTTTTGGGGAAATTGCTGAACCTCTTTGAACCTTAGAGATGGTAACAGTGCAGGATGGGTGAGAGGAGCAAGATGATCAAACTCCTACACATCCAGCACCTACTGCACTAGCAGGCTCACAGCAGGTGCCCAATCAATGAATTTCCTCCCTCCACCGCATATCCTGACTCCTTCCATGAAACTATCAGGGCACTGCTGGGAAAAAGCTCACCAGCTTGCAGGCCCAGCAGGCCCAGAGTGCTGTCAATCCCTCTGGCAGCCACGTGAGTACCTATATGGGGGCATCCGGGTCCTAAGAAGGGCTGCCTCTGTGTTGAAATAGCTTGGGGCCACCCTTGGGGCCAGAATCCCTGGGTTTCGGGGCCCCCTGCCACTGGTCTGTCCTGTGACCTCAACAAGTGTGTGAGGCTTGCCTTTGGGCCTCAGCTTTCTCACCAAGTTCCTCTGCAGGGAACAGTGTGAGTGGCAAGGGCTGTGCAGGCTGAGGCGCTGCGCACGTGTGTGAGGTCACCGCTGTCTCCTGGAGCTGGGCTGGCCAGCAAAGCATGAGCAGGCAGAGGAGGGAGAGGCATGTCCCTGGGGCCTGAGTGGTCACAGGCAGCACTGACCAATGGAACTTTCCACAGGGGTGGAAATGGTGTTCCCTGTGTGCTTCCCGATATGGTGACCACTAGCACTTGTTGACCTTGGCCAGAAATGTGGCTAATGTGACTGAAGGACTGGGTTTTTAACCTATTTCCTTCTTTTTTAAATATATATTTTATTGATTTTTTACAGAGAGGAAGAGAGGGATAGAGAGTTAGAAACATCGATGAGAGAGAATCATCGATGGGGATGTGCCCGCAACCAAGTTACATGCCCTTGACTGGAATCGAACCCGGGACCTTTCAGTCCGCAGGCCGACGCTCTACCACTGAGCCAAACCGGTTTTGGCTTATTTTCTTTTTTATTGTGGTAAAATATATGTAAAACTTACCCTTTTAACCATATTTAAGTATACAGTTTTGTGACATTCATTCCATTTACATTGTTGTACAACCATTACCATCTGTGTAAAAAAAAAAAAACCCAAACATTTGCTTTTTTTTTTTTTTTAATTTCAGAGAGTAAGGGAGAGGGAGAATGATGAGAGAGAATCATTGATCGGCTGCCTCCTGCACATCCCCCACTGGGAATCAAGCTCACAACCCGAGCATGTGCTCTGACTGGCAATCGAACTGTGACCTCCTGGTTCATAGGCTGATGCTCAAGCACTGAGCCACATAGGCCGAGCACCACCAACCATCTTCTGAATGTCTTCATCTTCCCCAGCTGACACTGTGCCCATTAAACAGCAATTCTCCGTCCTCCCCTCCCGCCAGCCCATGGAGGCCACCTTTCCATTCCTGTCTACATGAATTTTATTCATCTAGGTACCTCATTCAAGTGGAATCAAACCATATTTGTCCTTTTGTGTCTGGCTTCTTTCACTTAGCATGATCTCTCCAAGGTCATCCTTGCTGTAGTATGTCAATTCACTTTCTTTTAACCAGTTTAAATGTACATAGCCACATATGGCCAGTGGCTGCCCTATTGGGTTAAATGCCAGGTTCTGGACCCAATCTGTGTGGGTCCACTTCCCAGCAGTGCCACTGACCCGCATGTCACCTTGGGCAAGTCATTCCCCCTCCCTGTGATTTAATTTCTCATCTGTAAAACGGGGGTGACATTACAATTTCCCTGATAGGGTTGATTGAAGGATCAAATGATATACCTCAAGTAGAGTGTGTAAGACAGTGCCTAGTGCACAGGATATGCTCAATAAATGTTAATAATAATAATAATAATTAATTATTATTATTATCGTTATAACTAGGACTCAAGATGTTCGGATGACCAGAAAGAAGAAATTCCTGTGGAGAATTATGTAGCGCAGCGTTATATCGAAAACCCCTATCTGATAGGAGGTGAGGACTGTCTCTGCTCCCTGCTCTCCCACTGCGTGGTCCGTCATCAGTCAGTCAGTCAGTCAACCAGCCTTGACTAGCAGCCTGCCTACTGAGGGCTTGGCCTGGCGCCAGGCGTGATTTGATGCAAAGATGGAGATCTGTCCTGCACTCTCCCACCTCCTCGCTGTCGCCTGTGCCGCTCCTCTGCCCGGCATGCCCTTCTCCCTCCCTCCTTGGTTCCCTAAAACTCCCCTCATTTTCCAAGAACCAACTCATTCATGTGTTTATCCAACAGATATTTATAAAGAACCTACTCAGTGCCGGCCAGTGTCCTGAGTGCTGGCTGCCGACCCTGCTCTCATGGAACTTATGCCCTAGATGAGCAGACAGCATTAAACCAGAACCAAACAAATAAGCTATTAAGCTAGTTCCACAGAGTGTTATGAAGTAAATCAAGCGGGGTGCTGGGACAGAGAGTGAGGGAGGGCCTCTCTGAGGTGACGGGTGAGCTGAAACCTGAGTGACAGCTAGGAGTCACCTGTGGGTAGACTTGGAGGGAGAGGTAGCTGCAGGGGCCTAGGGCCTGAGGTGAGTCTGTCAATGGTTGTGGGTTCCATTAAGCTAGATTGCCTGGGTTCAAATCCCGACCTTGCCACTTAGAGCTGTGTGACCTTGGGCAAAGTTATTTTACTTTGTTCACTTTGCCCAAATGCCCTCTTTTCCTATTTTTCAATGACAGCATTATTGAGATATAGTCACATACACACAATTCACCCAGTGGTTTTCATTGTGTTCACACGACCTGGTCCCCTCCCATGAAGTCTCTGCAGAATACCCCGGGGCATCTGCACATCTGCTTTCCCCGCACGGGGCCTGTGAAATGCAGGCATGTCAGGCATGTGAGGGGGGCGTGGCTCTGGGGGTCTCAGCATCTGAGAGGGGCGGGTGCTAAAGGGCATCATTAAATACTGTTCATCCACTCGCCACCTCTCAGCCCTTGGGTAATATTCTTCTCCAGGGCAGCCCTTTGGCCTCTCCTCCCCGCTCCCCTGTCTCCCCCAGTGACCCCGCCTTCTCTCTGTGGCATGTCTCAGCTTTCTGTGGAGACCTTGCCCCCACACCCCAAGTCCTGAGCATCCCCCTCTAAGCATCTCCCAGCCACTTAAACCCCACATGCAGAAATCCAGCCCTGTCCTCCCACACCATCTGGTTCACTCTCCAGACCTCCCATCTAGGGACACAACCCCAGTCTCCCCGTGTTGCTAAGCCAGAAGTCAGACCGTTCTGGGTGTATCCCTCTCTTCCCCTCCCACATTCGGTTCTTCACCAATCTCCCAGCTCTTGAATCTGTCTGGCCGCCCACATCCCTGTGCTGCCACTGTCCTCTCTCCTGGACAGCTGTGCTGGCCTCCTCCCTGTGCCCGCTGCTGCTCTGTCCCCGCTAACACAGGAGCCAGAGGCAGTGACACCTCAGCGGCTTTCCACAGGGCGGGTGGACCAAAATCCAAACATTGCACATGACCTGGCCCCTGCTGACCCCGTCTCCCTCCACTCAGCTCTTGGCCCAAGGTCTTTACCTCCCTGGGCCTCTGGTCATGCGGTTTCTCCTGCCTGGGTGAGGGAGACACCTGCACTTTGTGTGTTTTTTATTGGCATTCATACCAGTGGGTCCACTGCCATACCCCAAACCCAGCACAGTGCCTGACAACCAGTGTTTGTTACATTAATTACTTCCTTGCCTCACAGGCCGCAAGTTTGACCTGCGTGTCTACGTGCTGGTGATGTCGGTGAGTAACTAAGACAGGTGCCCTCCTCCAGCGTGGGTAAGGGGCCGCTGGACTCAGGGACAGGGGCCAAAAGCCATTCTGGGGCCCCTGTGTGAGTGTGTCTGACTTTGTCTGCCTGGAAGAGTGTGGGGGGACCACTGAGGGCGAGTGAGGGCTGGTAAATGATCTAAGTTTTACCATCTTAGACGCCCAGCATCTGGATGTGCCCTCTACCTGTCCCTTTTATTCATTCTGTTCTCTATGGTAACCACAACTAACATTTATTGAGAGCCTACCAAGTCCCAGGCTCTGAGAGTTAGCATGTTTTATCTTCTTCAGTCCTCTACTAACCAGGGAGGGAGGTTCTGTTACTCATTTCACAGGCGAGGAAACAGATGAGGGGTTGAATGACTTGCTCAGGGTCACACAGCTGGTGAGAGCTGGGATTACAATCCAGGCAGCCTAGTTCCAGAACCTACTAGTCTCTTAATTAAGGAGTTTCTCTCTCCCTGCACCCATTCATTCATTAAAAAAAAAAAATGTTTTTATTGGTTTCAGAGAGAGGCAGGGAGAGGGAGAGAGAAATAGAAACATCAGTGATGAGAGAAAATCACTGATCAAGTGCCTCCTGCACGCCCCCTACTGGGGATTGAGCCTGAAATTCAAGGATGTGCTCTGACCGAGAACTGAACCATGACCTCCTGGTTCATGGGTCATGCTCAACCACTGAGCCACACCGGCCAGGCCATTCATTCAACGAACATTTAAACCTCCATGGTGCACTGCTCTATGTTGGATATAAGGAGATAAGCTCACCCACCGTCCAATGGGAACTGTGGACACACCCTGAGGTGGGGGTGTCACACGTGGGGGTGAGCAGAGAAGAAGCCCATCATTTTGTTTTCTTCTGCATCTTGCCCCTGCCCCACCCCAGAGAAAGAGGGGGGTAGAATCAAAGGAAGCTGATATTGGAGCAGATTCTGGAAGGGTGATGTGGGATAGAAGGAAGGGCCCACCAGGTGGAGGGAACAGCAGGCACGAAAGCTAGTAAGCGTGAAAGCACACGTATTTATTGCCCTTCCTCTTTGTCTTCCTCCGTTCCCTCCTCTGCCACAGTACATCCCCCTGCGGGCCTGGCTGTACCGGGACGGCTTCGCCCGCTTCTCCAACACCCGCTTCACACTCAGCAGCATTGATGACCAGTGTATCCTGGGATCGCACCCCCTCACCCCCCATGCACCCTTCCCTTCCTGTCCTTTGGCAGTCTGGAGAGAGCTCATCCATCCCACAGATGTGTGCTGAGCGCCTGCTGGATGCCAGGTTCTGGTCTGGGCACAGGAGAAACAGGCTTGGTCCCTTCCCTCTGGAGCTTCCAGTCTTGTGGGGGTGAGAGGCCCCAGCGATCTGAGGACAACAGCCCTGCTCCGCTCAGAGCAGCTCACCCTACACAGTCCTGCTGGATGGTCCTGCCATTCGCCTTGATTGGTATTCGCTGGATCTAATGTTCACATCTGTTAGTATTCATAAGATTGGACACTTTGAGCCCCTTTGGAGAGCCTTACATCCTTTCACACCCTTTTCTTCAGTGCCTAGTCATTGGTTCACTCATTCACTCAAATACAATGCCATTTGCACCCATCTAATTGGTAGGGAACAAAGATTTGATAAGACTCTGTGTTGGAAAGGTTGGGAGAATGCATACATTACTGGTGGGCGTGTACATTGGTGCCTTATTAGGAGGCAATCTGGGAAATGTCCATTGAAAGACAAATGCACATACCTTCTGACCCAGCAATTCTCCTTCTGGCTCTTTCTCCTACAGCTCCGCTCACAAGGTAGGAAAACGGAGGCTTAAAGGCTATTCACTGTATGTACAACCTCGTTTGTGAAAGTGAAAGAACAGGAAACGGCTAGAGGAGTGGTTCAT
Source organism: Pipistrellus kuhlii (assembly GCF_014108245.1). Taxonomy (NCBI): domain Eukaryota; kingdom Metazoa; phylum Chordata; class Mammalia; order Chiroptera; family Vespertilionidae; genus Pipistrellus; species Pipistrellus kuhlii. The sequence continues at coordinate 54,610,299 of NW_023425562.1, read as the reverse complement.
TCATACAATGGACCAGGTTCATTGTTAAAAAGGAATGGGGGAAATGCTTTATGGACTGATATGAAATAATCTGGTGTGAAGGCGCCATTTCCTTATATACATCCTTATACCTTTTGAATCATGTGAATCTATTGTCTGTTTAAAATATCAACATCAAAAAATGTTTTTAAGCCTGGCCGGTGTAGCTCAGTGGTTGAGCATCAACCTATGTACCAGCAGGCCGTGGTTCAGTTCCCTGTCAGGGCACATGTCCAGTTTGCGGGCTCCATCCCAGTGGGGGATAGGAGGCAGCCCATCAACGATTCTCTCTCCCTCTCCCTTCCTCTTGGAAATTAGTAAAAATATTTTTAAATGTTTTTAAGATTTTTAGACCCGAGCATCAGATAAAAAGGAATAAACAGCGCAGGAATACTCAAAGGTAAATCAGCAGGGTTGGATTGCCTACTTATGGGAGAGACGGGAATGGAAGATGAGGCTGCTGAGCTGCTGATCTGGGTGATCCAGCTAATGCTTTTAGCCAATTCACAGCAGTCAGCCTTAATTCCATCATTCGATTAAGTGACTGTCCAAGGTAATGCATTTGCCTTGCCTGCATGTTAGGGTGGGAGTAGGCCCTCCTGAGAATTTTTTTTTTTTTTTTTTACCAACGTCAACATTTCCTGTGTGTGTGTGTGTGTGTGTGTGTATGTGCTCTTTTTTTTTTTTTAATCTAACAAGCATTTATCAGATGCAAGCCATCAAATTTATTTTAATTTCATTTTGTTTTCCATCTTGTTTTCATTTTATTTGGTTTTAATTAAGATTAAATGATGCAGGTAATGTAGTTAGAACAGTGCCAAGCCCAGAGTGGCTGCTGAGGACAAGGAGGGGCACCGCTCTCCCATTTCCAAGTGTTTGCCGACTTCTAGGCGTCACGGGCACTTCTCAAACAGACCAAGGCCCAGCGCGAGTTTCTATTTAATGAGGCTTTGCTGCTTCCCCAGTGAGTGACTGTGTGTCATTTTCCACCCCTTCTAATTGTTTTTAACTTTTAATATTGAAAGATTAAAAAAAATATTTTAAAACTGCAGAAATCCATGCATCTAACATCAAGTAGAACAGATATTAATATTTTGCCACATTTGCTTCAGATATTACACACCAACTTTTAAAATAATAAACCAACTTTGGATCACAAAGCCTTAAGACATGTTTTTAACCTGACTTTTATAATTGTGCATAAAAATATATAATAGTTTGATATATATTGTTTATAGATAAATTAGTCAATATATAAACACAAAATACAAAAATATTCACCTCAACATTGAAATAGTAAAATGTAGAAACAGCCTGGCCAGTGTGGCTCAGTGGTTGAGCGTTGACCTGTGAATCAGGAGGTCAGGGTTCAATTTTTTATTGGTTTCAGAGAGGAAGGGAGAGGGAGAGAGATATATAAAAATCAATGATCAGAGAGAATCACTAATTGGCTGCCACATGTATGCCCCGCATTGGGGATCAAGCCCACAATCCAAGCATATGTCCTGACCAGGAATAGATTCTAGTTTGGTTGACCTCATGGTTCATAGTCAACACTCAACCACTGAGCCACACTGGACAAGCTACACATCTTTTCATGTGCTTGTTGGGCATTTGTAAATCTTCTTTGGGGAAATGTCTACTCAAAGTCTTAGCCCTCTTTTAAATTGGATTATTTGCCTCTTTAATTGTTGAGCTATAGGAGTTCTTTACCTATTTTTTAAATAGTATTTCCTTCTTAGATACATGACTTACAAATATCCTCTTCCATTTTTGTGGGCTGTCATTTATTTTTAAAGACTTTTTGTTGTTCACGGCAAAACTGAGAGAAAGGTAAAGAGATTTCCCACATATTTTGCCTCCACAAATACACATAGCCTCCCCTGTTATCAACATTAACCCACATCAACACATCATAATCACCCAAAGTCCATAATTTACATTAAGGCTGTAACTTCTATGGGTTTGGACAAATGCATAATGACATGTCTCCATCATTATTGTATCATGCAGAGTATTTCCACTGCCCTAAAAATCCTGTGCTCCACCTTTTCATTTTCTGGATAATGTCCTTTGAAGCACAAAAGTTGTTTTGGAGTATATGTGTGTGTGTGTGTGTTTTCATTCTCACTTGAGAATGTTTTTTTCCATTGATCTTTAGAGAGAAAGTGGAAGGGAGGGAGGAAGGGGAGAGAGAAAGAGAGGAACATTAAAGTGAGAGAGACGTTTAGATTGGTTGCCTCCCACATGTGTCCTGACTGGGGGCCGGGGATCAAACCTGCAACAAAGGTACGTGCCCTTGACCAGGAATCAAACCCTCAACCCTTTGGTCCACAGGTTGGTGCTCTAACTACTGAAAACTGGCCAGAGCGAAGCACAAAAGGTTTTAATTCTGATGAGGTTCAACTTATCTACTCTTTCTTTTGTCACTCATGCTTTTGGTGTCACATCTAAGGAGCTCTGACTAAGCTTATTTCTATGTTTTACTTTTAAGAGAATTAAAGTTTTAGCTCTTCTGTTTAGGTCCAAGATGCATTTGGAGTTAATTTCTGTCTATAGTATGAGGAAGGGTCCAACCTTATTCTCTTACATGTGCATATCCAGGCGTCCTGGCCCATTTGTTGAAAAGCCTATGCTTGCCCCCACTGACCTGCCTTGGCACACTTTTCAAAACTCGGTTGGCCATAAACCTAAGGGCTCTTTTGATTATTTAGTGGCTTGTTATGTGCTTATTCTTTTGAAATTACGATAGAAGAAGTCTCAGACAAATTTGGAAAAAAAAGTATTTGGAAATCTCTAAAGAAGACATTCTAGAACAATGGTGCTAACGAAGATGCCCGCCTTCCTCTGCCGGACATGCTGCAAACAGGGAGCAGCACGTGTTTTGGGGAATTACCGTTGGGTTAGTTACCTAGAACCTCTACCTCCCAGTCAGCCTGGAGGAAGTTACACCTCGTGGTTATTTCATGAGGTGAAGTGCAGTGCGGGAGGGAAGGTGTTGGGGGAGGGAGAGTGTTGGTGGAGGGGTGTTCTGAATGGCTGTCCCTTTACCTCTCTGAGCTTCCGTTTCTCTTCTTTGAGATGGGAGTAATTTGAGGAACAAATGAGATGATTTGTGAGAAATGCTCTGTAAGCTCCACAGTGTTGTCGATGTTACTGGTGGTCACCATGGTGATGATAGCAAAAGGCAGACTCTTAGAGCTGGGACCTCAAAGGCCATCTTGACCCCACCTCAGAGCTGGATCACTTTTTCAATATTCCTACAAAGTGGCCACCCAGCACAAACCCCTCCGGTGACAGAAAGCACAGAATATCCCAAGATGGCTGGATTTAGTCTCTCTAGTTGTTAGAAAATGTTCTCCTCTTGAGTTAAAATATTATAACAGCTATAGCTGGCACTATAAGAGGTGCTTCTATATAGAATGTTATCTAATCTTTCAAATAGTTCTGTGAGGTCAACATATTACTAGAGGCCTGATGCACAAAGTTTCATGCAAGAATGGGCCTTCCTTCCCCTGGCTGCCGGCAGCACCTTTGCTCTGGTTGGAGCTGCCTTTCTGCCTTCCCACACTGCCTAGAGGCCTGGAGTGGCTGGGGTGGTGCAGAATGCCCCCAGCCGCTTGGCACCTGTGTATGCAAATTAACCCACCACCTTTGTTGGGTTAATTTGCATACTCACTCCTAATTGGCTGATGGGCATCGTGAAGGTATGGCCAATTAGCATGTTACTCTTTTATTAGGTAGATGTACTCCCATCAAATATGTAAGAAAATAGACTTTTAAGAGTTTTTTTTTTGCTTAAGGGCTCGGAGCCAGTAACAATCAGGCAGGATTTGAACCCTGGCCCATCTGACTCTAAAGCCCATGCGTGACCTCTGGGCTGTTTTTGTGCCTGTCCCATCAATTCCCAAGGAAGGGTCTTACTTTGGTCCCTGGGGCTACATGGAGCAGGACTCACTCTTGTTGTCCGCACTGATCCTTGACCACCAACCTCGGCCAGATGTGCACCTCACCAATGTCGCCGTGCAAAAGACGTCCCCTGACTACCACCCAAAGAAGGTGAGCAAGCTGGGCTTCCGCCCGCCGGCACAGCCTCTGGGATGGCTGGGTGATGAGTTAGAGTGCCACAGAGCCCAGGACAGGCTTGTCTTGGGATCATAGTTTTCAGTGCAGTCAGGCCCACCCTTCCCATTTGCAGTGCCCAGGGCAAGAGTACAAACGGAGGCCCATGCATAGTGTCTGGATATTTAAAAGTTATAAGCCAAACTAGCATACCCTCTGACAAAATGTGCTATCCTACTGACCTGACAGATATGCTTCTATTTATTATCATCTATCTACCTATCTTCTGTCTAATAACCTACAAGGCCAGGTTCAAATTTAGAATTCTATGACTTCTAAGAGTTAAGAGCCAGAACAGAAGTGCACAGGGAGAAATGGCCCCCAGCTCATATCCGCACAGTGGGGGCCTCCTGCATACCCCCCGACCCTACTACAAACAGCAGGTGATCATTCTCTGGGCCTTGGGATGCACACATGGTCAGTGCAATCTGTCATCCGGGAAGTAGGCCCAGGAAGAGGCCTGCACAGAGCATTTGGGGCAAGGACTGGGGCTGTGAGTTTAGGCTCTGCTCTAGAAGGAGAGGCACATACTCTCTGGCTGGACACATCCCCTTGGGCTTACAGAGTCTTTGTCCCAAAAGGAAGGACACCCTTGGGTTCTCCTGGTTATAGGCCTCAGGGATGGGTTCCTCTAGTCCAAGCCCGAGGGCCCCGTTGATTGTTGGAAGGTCCGGGCAGCCCAGGTCCCGGTTAACAAAGGCTCCCTCTCCCAACCTGGGTGCACGGGCCCCAGGGCTGCAAATGGATGCTCCAGCGCTTCCGACAGTACCTGGCGTCCAAGCACGGCCCAGAAGCAGTGGAGTCGCTCTTCAGTGACATGGACAACATCTTCATCAAGAGCCTGCAGAGCGTGCAGAAGGTGATCATCAGTGACAAGCACTGCTTTGAGCTGTACGGCTATGACATCCTCATAGACCAGGACCTCAAGCCGTAAGTGGATGGGCCTGTGGCCCTGGAGAGCCAGAGGGCACATGTTCCACCCAGACAGCCTGGGTCTGGCCTCAGCTCTGCCTCTTCCTAGTTAGGCACACTTTCTGTTGCCTCAGTTTGCCCAATTGTAAAATGGTTGCTGTGCCTATAACATTGTAGTGAGGAATAAATGAAGTATAGGGCACTGAGCCTCATGGCTGGCACTGAGAGGCCTTTCCTAAATATACGCTGAGTCGGGGATCCTCCTCTGGTCCCAGCAAGAAAATGACCCTCTGTAAGCCCTGGTGCTTTCCAGATGCAAAGTGCCTTCACCAGGTTGATCCCTGTCAAGAATTTGGTGCATCCCTCAGTGTCCATGATGTTGAACTGATGAGTAGAACAAACTGCGGTGGCAGGGACCACAGCAATGGCCCTCATGCAACACCCTTGGGGTTATTCTGGGAACTTGAGGTCACCCAGTAAGTCAAGGGCAGAACCAGACCTATGGTCTTAGCTCCTGGGCTGAGCTGCTCCCGCCAGTCCGCAGCTACGGGGCCCAGCACCTCCTGAGGGTCACTGCATGGTACTGAGGGGCTTTCTGAGCCAGGAGTAGAAGACAAGACCGAAATCAGGCCCAGGCTCAGAGAAACAGGGTCAGTACCAGTGGGTCTCTCTCCTGTGCCCGTGGGATAAAAGTCATGCAAAAGCTGCCTGGGGTAAGACGCGGCTGTGGGCATCAGAGTGGATGCTGACAGGGGAAACAAACTCGGAGGAGGCAGGAGATAGTGGAAAGTGGGACCTGAGGCTCCCACTGACCTGCTGGGTGAGCCATTCCCTTCCAGTGCCCAGGTTCCTGGCTGTAAATGACTGGGTTACACAAAACAAGAGGCTGTAAACGAGGCCATTGGGTTGTCACCTGGAGTTTGGCCTTCAGAATCTTGTTTTTGTTTCTTTTTCATTGAAGTTCAGTGACAATCTCTAAACATTGGGAGATGGTCACACAAAATCTGGATTTTTGGCTTTTCTGGAAAACACAAGACAATCATGTAATCCTGGGTCACGCTCCTACAGGGCAACACTCCCCTGGAGCTGGCCTCAGCCGGACCTGTGGACATGGAATGCTCTTTCCAGTTCACCATAGCCCAGCCCCTGTGGGGTATCAGTTGTTTTCAAAAAGTTTTAGCCACGTGGAGAGAGTGACTCTGGGTGAATTGAGGATGAGGCCCAGGCACCCCATCTAGCCTCTCAGTGAAGTTTCCGGAGCTCCAGGGACCAGTAACCCTAAGACACCCCCCTCTCCTCCCTCCCCAGATGGCTCCTGGAGGTCAACGCGTCCCCATCGCTGACAGCCAGCAGCCAGGAGGACTATGAGCTCAAGACCTGCCTCCTGGAAGACACCCTGCACATCGTGGACATGGAGGCCAGGTGGGAACAGCCTCTCAGGCACCCCGTACCCGACAATCGGGGCTCCCACCCGAGAAGAGATAGAACCCAGAACCTTGGACTTGAGCGGCCCTCAGAGACACTAGCCTGCCCCGCTATTTTATAGACGGAGAGACTGAGATGTCCACACAGGGTTGGAGCCTGGTCCAAGGACCCAGCCCCTTGGGTCAGAGCAGACGACCACAGCTTTCTGAGATTTGGTCCGGCAGGATTTCCTGGACACACTTCCTGAGAGTGGGACCCTGGACCAGTCATTCCACCTCTGCGAGCTTGTTTCCTCATCTGTGTCTACCTCTCAGGATTGTTAGGTCAATTTACCTAGATAACTTACTGTCAACTGCCTAGCACTACAGTAAGTGCTCAGTGAGAGGCTATATATTGTTATTACAATGTGTCCATAAGGAAAATTCAGGGCCTGACTTCAATATGTGTTGGTTGGTCTGTCTTCTCACTCCTTCCCCTCCCTCTACCCTTCCCTCCTAACCTCCCTACCTCTATCACTCCCTCCATTCCTCCCTCGCTCTATCGCTTTATCCTTCCATTCCTTCCTCCCTCCATCCCTCTCCCTCATTCCTTTTTATCTTTCCTTCTTTATTAGTTTTTTTCTCAATTATTTCAGCAATAGTTTGAGGGCTGACTCTTATTGCTCATGAGTGGGGTTTGGGTCACATGCCCTCTCTGAAACAATCATTATAACTCTGATTAACCAGGCCTAGGCCTTGTGTTCATCTCCCAGGGGATGGGGTCAACCTCACCTGAGCCATGTAAGTGAGAGAGGGAGAATGGTTCTCAAAGGAAAAACCGAGGCACTCTTAGGCTGAAAGAAGGTAAAATGGATGCTGAGCAGGAGGAACCTTGGGTGTCCACTATATCTACCATCATTTAGTCATTCAACAAACACTTGAGCCTCATATATGTCAGGCCCTGTGCCACACACTGAGGACACAGTAAAGAATAGAACAGACCCACTTCCTGCCTTCATGAAATTTATGGTCTGGGGGAGACAGCAGAGTTTAAACCAGAATTCGGAAGTACCGAGGGCAAGTGTTTAAGCCATGGGACAAAAGTGGGGGACAGCCCCTCTGAGACCTGTGTGGGCACCTAGGAAACAGCTGGTGGATGGATGGGCAAAGGAGGGCATTCTGACAGTGTGGGGACCAGCAGCTGCAGGGATGATCAGGAACCTGGCCAGGGTCTTTGGTTCCTACCAGGTGCCCCTTCTCTAACCCGTTGTGTCTCCTGCCTATCCAGGCTCACAGGAAGAGAGAAGCGGGTGGGAGGCTTTGACCTCATGTGGAATGATGGCCCTGTCAGCAGAGAAGAGGGGGTTCCCGACTTGTCAGAAGTGGGGAACTTTGTGACCAACACACACCTTGGTACGTGGGGCCATGTGGGTAGTGGGCACCAGGGATGTGTCATGGGAGGTTCCGGGTAGTCTAAGACCGGCAGCTTGGCACAGCTGTCTGCCCTGGACCAAGACGTAACCTCTCTGTTCCTCACCTGTAAAATGGAGATTAACTAGTTTCTATTTCAATATATGCCTGGCACATAGTGAGAGATATTATTAATCAGGAGGTAGATTTCAAAAGGTTTAGGAAAACAACTCCCCTCCCATGATAGATTAAAGAGAAATTAAGGACTTCAGGGCTTGACTTTAAAACTTGGTGTTTAAAAAATGAAAATGTTGCCAGTCCGGTGAGGCTCAGCTGGTTGAGTTGTGTCCCACGCACCAGAGGCCCTGGTTCTGTTCCCGGTCAGGGCATATGCCAGGGTTGCAGGCTCAATCCCCGGTAAGGGGGAGCAGGAGACAGCCGGCAATTAGGGGGTGTGCAGGGGGCATTCAATTGACGTTTCTATCTATCTCTCCCTCTCCCTTCCTCTCTGAAATAAAACACATTAAAAAATGAAAATTATTCACACTTATTGTAGACTATTTGAAAACTAAAGAAGGAAATGAAAAAAAATTATCCAGACACAACCATCTTTAACTATTTGGTGTGTTTCCTTCCAGTTTTTAAAAAAATGCATATATTCTATTTTTTTCTTTTACAGATTTGGCATAGGCCTGGAGTTTTCAGTCCCACTTTTCCATGTAGCATTTTCCACATGTTCAACAATATTAATAAGAGCCTATCTTTTGGAAACATTTATTTGCCAGGTCTAGACTAAATATTTTACATATGTTATCTCATTTTATTTTTAGGCAGCTTTTATTATCATTTTATAGATAAGAAAATGATTTCCAGATGTTACACAACTTGCTTAAGGTCTCGGTTTTAAGTGGTGAGCCAGGACCTGAACTCCAATCTGTCTGACGCTAAAACCTGAATAATATGTTTGACTGCTAGGCTCTCCTGACCCTTAGCACAGTTAAAAACAAAGTTCCCATACAGCTACAAAATAGTCTAGCTCACTAGGTGCCAAATTGGCTAAACCAATTTCTTGTAATAGAGCACATGGCATGATTTCAATTTTTCGCTTTTATAAACAATGGCAAGATGAACATCCTTTCACAGAAAGCTCACTGAGAAATCTGGCTGTTTCATTAGGACAGATTTCTAGAAATACAATTACTGGGTAAAAGGGATGGACTTATTATAGCCAGATTGCTTTCCGGGATGATTATTGAATTTTCCAGCTCTGAATTCAAACAAACAATAACACTTTAGCAACGTGTGCATTCCACTGATTATTGGTGAGGTTTCAGATTTTTAATTTGCATTTCTTCTTTGGTTAGCTGTCCGTACTCAATCTATTTTTCAATGGGTTGTTTACACTTTTTTAAATGTATAAAGGCCTTGGCTATAAATATGTTAAAGATATCACCTCTCTGTGAAGCTTATTGTAAACATTTTACTGAGTTTGTAATTTGCTTTTTAAATGCTCTTCGTGGCATCTTTTTATTTTTTATGAAAAGGTTTTAAACTTTTTTCGGGTTTGGTATGATTTAGGATTGGGCTTGGCGAAAAGCAACAAAAAAACCAACTAGTGGTTAGCCAGAGAGGGACTGCTTTGTCCTGAGCCACAGGAAGTCTTGGGGCTAGTGGGGCAGGGTGGCACAATGGCAGCCTGATGCCCTTTCCTCTTTTTGCTTTGCCATGCGTAGTAGGTTACCTTGGTGCTCGTGCTTGTTGCCTCAGGTTGCTCAGGTAGCAAGATGGCTGCTCCAACTCCAGAAACTCTGTCCTGGTCCCAGGCAGAAAGAAACATCAGGCTCAAGGACCAAAGCCTTTCCTTCAAGCTTTGATTGTTTATTCCAAAAGGGATGCCCTCCCGGGACCTCTGCTGACATCCATCAGCGCTGGCTCTCATGGCCACCCATGATGCAAGGAAGCCTGGGATGTCCAGCAGTTTGCCTAGAGGAAGGCAAAGGAGAGGAAGTTTGTGAATGGCTTTTCCACAGCAGATCCCTAGTGTCTGCCAAAGTGCGTGTTTGGAGGATGACTACATAATGCTTTCAAGCTGTGGATACAACCACCTGGAGCTCTTGTTTAAATGAAGAATATGATTCACTAGGTCTGGAGTGAGGCCTAAAATCCTGCACATCTGACAAGTTCCCAGGTGATGCTCTCTATTGGTTAACGGTTACTGTGTAACAAACCTTCCCCAAACCTCACAGCTTCAAACAGCTGCCTTATTTGCTATTCATTCTCCAGGTGTCGCCTACAGTCACTAAGGGCTCCAGCACCCAGCAATGCGCTGAGATTTGGTAGCCTAGGACAGTGTTTCCCAACCTTCTCTCATGATGAGAATCACCTGGTGGAGTTGTTAAAACACAGATTCCCGAATCCCAACTAAGAAGTGCTAAACTAGAATTTTTGAGAACATATAGGTAAAATTGCATACCTAACTTAGTGCTCTGTATATAAAATCTGTCTTAGAGCACTAGTTAAGTATACAATTTTACCTATATGTTCCCAAAAATTCTAGTTTAGCACTTCTTAGTTGGGATCCGGGAATCTGTGTTTTAACAACTCCACCAGGTGATTCTCATCATGAGAGAAGGTTGGGAAACACTGGCCTAGGATAGCTTCATTGCGTGTGTGGTGGTTGATAATGATTGTCAGCTGGGCCTCTTTCTAGGTGGTCATTTGTCCTCCAGCAGTGTTGCCTGGCTTCTTCGCATGGTAGTCCCAGGGTTCCAATAAGGAGAGGAAGATGTAGTGAAACCTCTTGACCCCCAGGCTTGGGCTTTTAAGTCCCAAAGTATCATTCCTCCACAGCCCATTAGTTAAAGCTAGTCCAGCCCACATTCACAGGGCAAGGAAATAGACTCCACCTCTTGTGGGAAGAACAGCAGTCACCCTGCAGACAGATGCGCATGTAGGAAAGGGAGAGGTTGTTGCAGCTCTCCTTGCTAACAATCCATCTCAGATGTCGATGCTGCTGTTTTCTGGGCCCTGTTTGAGTAGCAAAGATTCAGGACATCTTGGCTTCTCCACTTTGGCCGCCTATTGGAATCACCAGGGACCTTTAAAAAAGACCAATGCCTGCTGGAGATAAAGATGCAGTTGGTCTGGACATCGATATTTTTTAAATCTCCCGGATGACACTAAAGCACAGCCTAGATTGAAAGCCACTGCTTGAGGAGTCTCTAGATAACTCCCAAGTATCCAGTGGAGTGTGGGCATATGGTCGTGAACACCAGAGGAGCTGGCTGGGAGTGGGAAGAGTATTGATGAAATGCATTATGGATGTGTTGAGAGATCTCCTGGTGAAAAGATCAGCAGATAACTCAGAGATGAGTCTAGAACTCCAAGAAGAAATTTGCATTGGACACAAATATTTGGGAGTTATGAACGAGCCACTTGCAGTTAAAGCTAAGGTTCTTAGCTTTGAAGCCTTGACAATCAGTGAGCACCTAGGAGTTAGGAATGGGGCTTTGGGTGCTAAGAAAGATGGCTGTCTCCTCCAGGTCAGTAGTTGTGGCCATGTGGATTCATCATTCAGCCAGCATTTGTGAGTGCCATCAATGTGCCTGGCACAAGATTCAGTGACCATGGAATTGCTTCAAGGATCAACTCTGAGAGCAAACAGGAAGTGGTAACATTATGAATGTGCCAGGAGAGGAGGTGTCTCCAAAGTTCATGTTGGCCTCAGCCTGGACTACCTGGACACACATGAGAGCAGGGGCTACTATGGAAATATTTGTCTTAGCCAACTGTGCATGACACATGGGGCTGGGAAAGGGTACTACTAGGTACTAGGCACTGTGCTAGCTTTAAAGCATTTTCACTGACTAAAACCAGAGGAAAGCAATGTGGGCTAGTGGTTAGGAACTTGACTTCTGGAGCTAGATTAGCCTGGGTTCAAAACCCAGACCTGCTATTTTTTTGTGTGTGTGATTTGGAGCAAATAACTTGGCATCTGAACCTCGGTTTTTTTCTTCTACACATCATTCTGGTGAGATCTCAAGTCAATCCACATTCAGCACCTGAAGCAGTCCCTGAGGTAAGTCCCCAATGTTACCTTCCTTTGATGATCCTTACACTCATCCCATAAAGCAAGTATTTGGTTTACAGATGAGAAAACTGATGCATGAAGAGGAAAATTACCTGCTTGAGGGCCACAGCAGTTCAGGATGCAAACCATAAGCCATCCATAACTGCATGGCTGCTGTCTCCTCCTCCCAACAGGTAGCAGAAGCACAGGTCACTCCACTCCCAAACCCCTTTTCCTATGGACAGGACCTCCCAGCCAACACTCCACTTCCCTTCCAGGTTGCATCAATGATCGAAAAAAACAGCTGAGGCAGCTGTTCCGCTCCCTTCAAGGCCAGAAGAAAGCTTCCAGCTAATACCCAGCCGCTGAGAGGCAAGCGTCCCTGGAAGGTGCCATGTCATCCAGTCCTCTCCCCACTCCATGGCCAGCACAGCAGCACCTCAGAGCACACGCCTCCCTCCCTCTGGATGGGCCACAGCTGCTGCTGCTTGGGCGGGTCTCCTGGATTCCCCCACCAACCCCTGGGCACCTTTGCACCAGGAGACAGCCAATCCTCTGGACTGGATGGGTTTTAACCTCTAAAGATTGGCTTAGCTAATAGGCCCAAAGAGTAAGAACTCAGCAAATTCGACTATCCAGAGAGATCACATCTAATAAATGAGCACAGGCCTTACTCGCAGTTACTGGGCAGCAGGCTTGGCTCAGGGAATGCTGTGGGCTGCAGCGGTGTCCTGGCGTCACCCTTTGATGTCTCCCAGGAGGTTAGTGTTGAGAGTCCTCCAAGAGCAGAGGGTTCACGGGCTAGGGAACTTGTCTTAAGCTATGTTGGCAAGCAAGCAGTTATTAGATTGTTTATTGTGAGTCTGGAGGACTGAACCCTGCACATCTCCTTACAATAACCTGACCTTGCATGTCAGGGGAACCTGTGGAGCTCCCCTGGGGGAAAGCCAGCAGGCCAAAGCATCCCTGTTTCTCAGATGGACATGGGCCAGGAAGGCAGAGCTCCGTAGTAAGGGTCCCTGCAAAGGGGCACTTACCTAAGTCATCTAGGTGGCAGGTCCTCTCTGAGCTTTCCTACTTGAGGTTGGGAGCTGAGTTTCTTAAACTAGAAAACCTTGTGCTGGCAGGCAAGGAGATAGCATTCCCACGTTCCTACACCTCCTCTTAGTTTAACAGGAGTTACAAGTGGGCTGGTGGGCTAACTGCTCCATGGGGGACCCATTAGGGGGTCCCAGACAGCTCCCTCTACCACTCTTCCTGCTTCAGGACAGTTCTTCCAGCTACAAGAACAGAATCTGACTGCCCAGGGATGGGAAGGGCTTTTGGAAGTGAATACTGTGAAGTCCAGGAAATGAACCAGGTAGCTCTGGAAAGGCCAGAAACCAGCCATTCTGGGCCTCCTACCTTCATCTCTGTGACTGAGGAAAAGCCAGACAGCCCAAGGCATGGGGTTTACCTTTCCAGTAGGATCCAACTGGTTCTTTCTGTCCTTGAATCTACTTCGCTGGATAGGTAGGGGCAATGTTTCGAGGGAAATTATGAGCAAGGCAGTCCTATCAGATAATGTCTAGCAAAGTGAATGCTGCTACTCCCTACTTTTTAAATTTATATTTAAAAATATGCAATATAACAGCAACATGTTCTTTCCTTCCACCCCAAATATGCTGTTTGTTTTGAGGGAACCAAATAACTGGTGATTGCATACAAATCACCAGCTTATCAGACACCTGTCCTGCCCCCTTGCTTTTCTCAATCTTGGAGCTTGTTCCAAATCAGTGCTCAAAGAGCTTCCTTATTCTTGATTATAGCTGTGTAGCATCCCACTGCCTGCAGCCATCAATTCTTTTAATCTACTGTGGATATTTAGTTTCCAATTCCATCTCCCTACTGTTAGAACCAGTATGTGAAGAACACACAAATTTCTACTTAAAAAAAACCCCAAAAACCAAACAAAAAACACCTCAAAAGGATGCAACGTCACAATTCTGAGCCAAAGTTGACTTATGTAAGGTATTTTATTTGGCCAACACCAAAGTTTTAAAAATTTTTCTGAATTAGCAATATTTAAAAGACAGAAAATTCAACTTAAAAATGCAAACTGCTAGTTCCTCTTGAAGAAAGCATAGGATCTGGACATAGCAGCCTGTGTTCCAATAACACTGTCGGCAGCAGCTGAGGGCCGCAGGGGGCATGACAGTGTGCCTGCTATCATTTCAAGGAGGAGCCACTGCCCTTCATAGGTGGTATCCTAGGGGAGTGGTACGCCTTCAGTTAAGGACCAAGGAGGTAAAGAACAGAAGCAGCTATCCATTCATTAGGTAACCTTTATTGAAGCCTCAACAGAAAGACACCGTGTTGCCCGCACACACATTCACATTAGGACCCGAGACCACTGATAAGGGAACGCAGAGAGCAGCGCTGGCCCTGGCCCTGCTTCCGGAGGTGGCGGAGGGGCATCCTGAATGCATGAAGCATGTGAAGGGCAGGCTCCCTCCCCCATCTCTGGGGCAGGACTCTGACGAACAAGCAGCTGTAAGCAGCACCTACTGGGCTCCACTGGGAGCAAGCAGGAAAACGGGCCAACATGGAGCGAGTGGGGGGAATGGTACGTCTGCTCCACAGAGAGTTGTGGGGAACCACGAAGCACCCGGATCCTGTCCTTCATTCAGAAACCACCTGTGAGCTTCCTCTTCATTCCAATTGTTACACATGCTGCTTGAAAATGTCTCGCTTTCCGAGAGGAATGCTGGAATGAAGCTCCCACTCTTCCCCTCTCCCTTCTCCCCTGCCCGGGCCCGTTTAAACAGCAGGCCACTGTTGAGAAGTGTCTGTTGCAGTCATTCTCAAACCCCCACAGGCGCTGCCCCCACCCACCCACTGGTGGCTGCTAGGCCTGTCAATGGGTCTTGTGTCCATTAGCTCCAGCGGTCAGGCCCACAGGCACTGGCAGGCTGAGGTTCCCTCTGCTTTCATAGAGCCGTCAAGCTCTACAGATAAAGAGGCTGCAAACAGGAGCCATGGCCAGGTTGCTGATGCTGCGCCCTTGCAGGGCAGGTCCTGTCCTTGGAGAGTTCTGGGTCCTACATGATCCCAGGGGATGCTGGTTTTAGGCCCCTAATCTAGGTTCTTGAATTTCATCCTTTCAAGATGATCTTGAGAGCTTTAAGTTCATCCTGGTTGAGGGGGGTCAGGTTAAAACCCTTCAGCTCCGGTTTGCCTAGAGGGAGAAGACAATCCATCAGTGCGTTCAGGCCGCCTGTTGTCCAACCTACTGGCCCCAGAGTCGGGCCTGGGAAAGGAGCTCACACTGCATTCATACTGTCAGACTCCTGTCTTTGAGGTCTGACAGGGAAGGGCCTCAAATCTACAATATACTGAACAATGAACATTGACATCCACTACTGACACATCAAGATCCTGCAGAATTATGACTCTGCTGGCCAGAAACATCCAGATTTCTGCCAAACCTATGGCAGATCTGACGTGGTAAGGTTTACCTAGAAATTCAGCTTCTGAGTCAGAGCTGTCCTGGTCTCCACATCATGCCCTAGCACCGTGGTCAGCAAACTGCGGCTCTTTGGCCCCTTGAGTGTGGCTCTTCCACAAAATACCCCGGCCTGGGCGAGTTTATTTTGAAGAAGTGGCATTAGAAGAAGTTTAAGTTTAAAAAATTTGGCTCTCAAAGAAATTTCAATCGTTGTACTGTTGATATTTGGCTCTGCTGACTAATGAGTTTGCCAACCACTGCTCTAGCATAAAATGTAAGATACTTCAGGCCATTCCTGAACCTGAACAGAATTTGTGATAGAAGACCCCACAAACTTCCTTGTCCATTCTATCTCGGGAAGGCTAGAGACAACACTGCCCCCTGCCCACAGCTTCACTGCCACTCACAAGCTGTCCAGGCCATTGCCCATCGGGGAGGGGCTTCCCAATCCTGCCCTCTAAGTCCTTGTTGATGGTTTTGTCCCTTCCTTGTTTCTTCCCCATCCCCCACTTCCTAAGCTCATACCTTGGGCCTCAAAGAGGCGGTTGACCTTCACTTTAAGTTGTTTCCGGAGTTTCTCTATTTCTTTATCCAGATGATCCTGATCTGAAAAACGAGGTGGGCAAATAGGATGAGGTTATGCTACAGACACAGTGACTAAAAAGGAGTTGGGGATGCCAGCCTCTCCCTAGCCCCTTTGAGAGCAAGGACTCTTAGCATTGAGGAAGGAAAAGGGGACTTCAGGAACTAATTGAGGCAGGAACCAAAGGCTAGAGAAGCAACGTGACCTGCCCACAACCACTGAGTGAGCCCAGGATGGGGCTGAGCAGACCAGTCCCCTGACTCTCAATCTCCTGACCTGTTTTCACTACGCAAATACCTTGGGCTAGTTGGTGCATAGGGGAGGCAACATCAGGATTTTAGGTCACCCTTCCACAGTGAAATTAGAGAAAATTCAACTGAAAAAATAAAACTAAGAACCTACAGCAGACTTACCCTGTGATGACTGGAAAATGAGTGGCTAAGGGATTTTATAAACTCAAGTCCACCAAGTAGTTTTTAGAAAAGCATGACTGTGATAACATGCGACCTAAACAACCTAACAATCAATAGGCAAGCTGAATGCTCAAGCCTAACCTAATTAGCCTCAGTGGATAGGAGAGGTTCTCTCTCCTTAACAGACTGCTCCTGAAAGCAAACTGCCTGTGAGAAGTGGAAGCTACAAAGCTCAATTTCAGAGGTTACACCTGTCACTCAATCCTCTCCACCTGCTCCGTTCTCACCTGCTCACAGGAACATCTGAGCTAGTTTGTCTTCCCCACAAGCTTTCATTCTTTCTGACGAGAAGCCCTTGATCCAGTGGGGCCTCTGGTCTGGGGAATGGTTCTACTCAATCTTTTAAAATGGGTTGCTCGCCCGACTGGTGTAGCTCAGTGGGTGGGAGTCAACCCAGGAACCAAGAGGCCACTGGTTCAATTCCTTAGATTCCAGGGTTGTGGGCTCAATCCCTGGTGGGCGTCATGCAGGAAGCAGCCAATAGATGTTTCTCTCTCATCAATGTTTCTATCATTCTATTCCCTCTCCCTTCCTCTCTCTCTAAAAAAAAAAAAAAAAAAAAAAAAAAAAAAAAAATCAGTAAAAATAAAATGGGTTGCTCAATGTAAATGAGTAACCCTACTCTTACAAGCTTGTTTTGCCTGTGTCAATCACTGAGAATTATAATGATGTCCCAGAACCCTTCTAGGTACAGTTCACATGACCACATTTATGGGCCGAGACAGCTGAAGATCAGATCCTGAACCCAGGCAAGCGACCCCCTCTGAAAGCATCCTCCAGGCTACCACCCTAGTGCAATGACAACTTGATTTTATAAACATGTTAGTGTGTTTTTCAATAGGACAACCAGAAACTTCTATTCCAAGCTAATCCTTTGCTAGAATTTTTATTTCAACAGGGATAGAGGCACCCTGTCTTCAGGGATGGAGGCAGCCTTGCTGGTCCTCTTGCCTATACATTTTCAAGGGTAGAAGAGAAAATGTGTGTTACCTGCCCTTTTCCAGCCAAGGATGCATTTGCAACCTGACTTTTTACCTTTATGATGCATCTCCAAAGAGCTTTGGAAATGGTGGTCATGCATATTTGAGAAACATCTATTTAGTTGCCGACTCTAAGGTTCACTCACCCCAAGCGCCCATTTCAACACAGTCTCTTTTGTCAGGGATGTTAAAATAAAAGCTCACTATGCCAAGCTCCCTGTTTCTATATAACTTAGTTCTAGCCATAGAGATGTCAGCAGAAGGCCTCAGGAGGACAGCCTAATTTCCAAAACAGAAGGCAAGGCCATAATCAGGGGTGGGAAACCTTTTTTCTGCCAAGGGCCATTTGGATATTTATATCATTCTTGCACTATAACAAAATTATCAGCTTAAACATTAGCCTGGTATGTTTGATCAAACATTTAACTCACCCCTAATGCCTTGGCAGGGCCAGACCAAATGATTCCCCGAGCCTTAGACGGCCCCGGGCCAGACGTTCCCCACCCCTGCCATATAAGGAGAAAGCCCTTCGCCTTTCCATCAGCCTGGCACGTGGACATGCAATGATGACACAACCACCGTGAGAATATGCTAAGGCGACACTGCTGAACAACAATGCCAGTCCTAGATGGCTGACTCCAGATAATTTCTTACATGAGAAAAACAACCAAAAATTTTAAACCTCAATTTGTTGAATTTTCTGTTATTTGTGATCCAACTTGTTCCACAGATAAGCATTATGCTAGACACACACACGGTTTTCTCTCAACTTCAAAAAAAAAAAAAAAAAGTGCTAAGGAGATGCACCCCACCCCAGGGGGAGGCAGCTGTTCCCTGACTCATGCCCAGGAGGCCTTACCTTTCTCAATCATTTCCTTCGTCTGAGAGTGAGGCATCTTGATAAACATGTTCCCAAAGCAAACCATCACATCTTCTGAAATGGAAAATGGTAATTCCTTCAACAAATATTCTGAGCACCTGCTATCCACGAGGCACTGTTTTAGACGCTGAAGACACAGCAGACCAAGACAAAGGTCCTGCCTCATGGAGCTTAGTTATAGTGGAGGAAAGGGAATAAACAGGCAAAGGTATCACTTGTCAGGCCGGGCGGGTCTAAGCACTGAAGAGACAAAGCAGGTATGGGGGCTGGGGAAGCCAGCGTAGGGAGACTTGTGACACCTGGTGGTCTGAGAGGCCTCACTGATTATGTGACATGTGGACAGAGACTTGAAGGAAGTGAGGGGTGAGCCCTGCAGCAAAAAATCAGTGATGTGCTTAGGGCATTAGAAATAGCAAGGAGGCCGGTAAGGATGGGGTCAGTGAGGGGGAACAGAGATGATGGTGGAAGGGTGAAAGGGGGTCTGGATTATCCCCAGATAAGAGTGAAAGGGGATCTTGCGGGACTCTGGATTTTACTCTGGTCAGATGAAAAGCAACAGGAAGGTTTTAGACCTTCCAATGCATTTTAAACAAAATTCAAACTACTTGACTCATTATGGCCTGGCCTCTGTCCATCTTTCCAGCTTCATCACGCCCTTCCTCCTTGCTTATTCTGTCACAAACACTTGGCCTCTCAGAGCCCCCATCCCATCCTCCTACACCTCTCACACGCCCAATCCCATCTTCAGCTTTCTCACAATTTCCAATTACGTGTTTATGTTGTTCTGCTCATTTGTACTGTTGTTATACCCCCTCCCTGTACTTTCCCAGTGCCAACATTGATAAGCCAGCACCTAACGGCCTGTCATGGAGTTGAGCAGCTGAAACCCTGAGCCACAGTCTGTGTGAGACCTGTGACATTTCCTGCCCCATCTCCATGGGGGTGTCACACCCTGTGGCCTCCTGCCTGGTCTGTTAGGGACAAGGCAAAGCCTTCTAAGCAGACTGAACAGGCTTCCGGGGCTGTAGTGAGGAAGTCTTGACTTACCAGAGAGGCTGAGATCTTTCTGTAGGGCCCTCAGGCCCTCTCGGTTCTGATTCCTTTTGGTGTCCAGGTCCACAATCTGAAAAGCAAAGAGGTAGGAGAGAGGTCAGCTACTTCTTGCCCCAGCTTGTCAGCTCCCAACAGACCCACCTTTCTATTAAAACCTAACGGAGACAACAAGGCATCGTTCCTGGGTGCTCCCAGAGTCCTCCTAAGATAGACCGGTGTGTGAATGTACAATACTTCTTCCCCCGCTCAGCTTCCAGGTCCCTTTACAGACCGTGCGTAGTGCAGATGTTTTATCCCCAGAGAAGATGCTGGGAAAATGCTGACTAAACAGATTATTCTTTATTATCCACTCGAGAGCTAGTTCTCAAGTGTTAGCATTTCAGAATCCCTGGAGAGTGGAAACCTCTCCCTGGGCAAGCTCCCCCAGCTGATTCTGAGCTGGTATCGTGAGAAACCCAACCACATGAGACTGGAACAGAAGGGGTAGGGCACTGAAATGGTGCTAACAACACCACAGCTGCTAAAGAAGTGAGGAGGGGGTACCATATACCGCGTCAGAACACTGGCTCTGGAGCCAGAACACCTAGGTTTGAATCCTGCTGCACGCTAGTAACTGCGATCTCACCTTCCTCACGGTTACTGAGTCAGGAACAAGATGGATTATCAGCAGTGCCTGACACCAGGTGAGTACTCACAAACTGCTATTATCATCACTCAGCTCACTGATGCAGTGATTAAGTCTTCCCCTTCTCGGTAAATACCCAACCCAACCACCAATCAGTCATCTAACTGGAGATGGGGAGTCACGAATCATTCTTGTCTCCTCCTACTCCCTGGCCCCTGTGCACTACTAACCATCATCAAGACCTACTAACCCGATGGCAGTGGGTTAAGTAGAAGCTATCCTGACATTCTCCCAAACTGGAAGCCCTTACAACAAAGGTTGTAAAGAGGAGGCCACATCAAGACCCGTCCATCGCTAGCTTTTATTATGCCATTTTCTTAAAAAAAAAAAAAACTTGACTTCTACCAATTGAAAAGTAATGAGGTTGTATTGATTTTAGTGGAACAAAATCTTTACTGCCACTGTCCGAAATTTGTCAAAATAAATATACAACTCTAAAAACAACAACAACAACAACAAAAAACATGCCCATCTCCAAAATATATTACGGCCCCATCTGCTGTCTCCATCACCACCACCCTGGACCAATGGCCCCTTGCCTTCCTATACTTACCGTGCTCCACAGAGAAGCCAGAGGGATCCTTTAAAAACCTTAATCCAAGTACGTCACCCTTTGCTCCCATCCTCCCCACCCTCCCCAACTCCCTTCAACCACCTGGCACTCCCATGAGAACCAGGCCCGAGCTCCCCGTTAGGTCTACAAGGCCCCACAAGCCCGGGGTCCACGTTCCTCCCACGGCCCCACCCCTGCGCCATCACAGACACCCAGACCTCTTTCCAGTTCCTCTTCTCCCCTCCAAGGCCTTGACTGGGACGATGCCCAGAACTGCCCTTTGGAAAAGGGGATCAGGTAAACTGCCCAAGGGGTGATGGGTCGGGAACGGAAGAGCACAGGAAGGATGGAGAGAGGACGGCTAGCACAGAGCGGACGCTCCCCTAACACGTAGGTCTATAAATGGGTGAGGCGCGGCGCTGTGCCCACATCGCCTCAATCTGCCCCGTTTGTCGCCAGCGCCGTCAGACCGCGTAAACTCAGTCCGGGTGAACTCTGCCAGCGCCGCCGGAGCCTGTTCCGGACCCCGCACTTCCCTGGGGCGATCGCCTCCAGGCCCAACAGCTGGGCCCGGGCCCTGCGCGGCGGACGCGCCTCCTACCTGCCGCTTGTCCGCCAGCACCGCCTCGGCGAGCTCCTCCACCTCCACCAGGTACCGCAGCACCCGCTCCGCCTCGGGGGACAGCATGACGCCCGCTTCTCCGACCCCACTCCGCATCCAGGCCCGCTCGGGCTCCGCGGCGGCTCCTTCTGCGCACGCGCCGCTCGGGCCGGGCTTCCGGCGCGCATGCTCAATTAGAAGAGGCGCGGCGGCGCGCTCGCGCACGCGCTCCACGGCACCGAGGTCAGGGCCTGCCTTTCCGGGCCGGGAGCGCCCCCTGTAGGCCCAGAGAGCACAGGCCTCAGGGCTCCTCAACCTCTGCCTTCCTCTCTTCATATGTTTTGTTAGTTTGTTGTTAATCCTCACCGGAGGGTATTTTTTCCATTGATTTTTAGAAAGTGGAAGACACACACACACACAGAGAGAAACATCGATTGATTGCTTCCCTCACGCTTGGGCGTGGGATGGAGCCTGCAACCAAGGTACGTGCAGTTGACTGGAATGGAACCTAAGACACTCCATCCACGGAGCCAAGCCATCCAGGGCTCCTCATATATTTCTCAGGCAGGCAGTTTTAGGAGCTGAGAATGCAGCAGTGAACAAAACAGAGTCTCTGCCCTCATGAAATTTCATCCTAATGGGAAAATCCGACAATTGATATAAAATAATTACATACTATGTAGCTGGTAGAGATAGGGCTGGAGAAATATAAATTATTACTTCCCTGTTTAAGGGACTTTAAGGAAGCCCACGTAGCAGTGTGACTTTTATTTAACCTCTGAGACCTTAAGTTTGTAATTTATGAAGTGGGAGTGAATAAAAATATTTCTCATGGTCTCTCTGCAGGATCAGAAGAGGCAGGAATCATTTTCAACTCAGTTTGACCAGTGTTTGCTGAGCCCTGTTGTTGGGACCAATGTCCGGAGTAGTTGACCTAGACCAGCGGTCGCCGGTCTGCAACCCCAAATATCAACAGTACAACAATTGGAATTTCTGTCGAGAGCCAAATTTTTTAAACTTAAACTATATAGATAGGTACATTGTTATTAACTTAATTAGAGTACTCTTAAGCTGGCCTTTGCTAAAAACTCAAGGGGCCAAACAGCCGTATGTGGCTCGGGAGCCAGTTTGCCGACAACTGACTTAGACCCAAGGAAATGGCCGGAAAACCATGAAGTTCTGTAAGTGCTGAAACGCTAATCAGTGTGGTTTGTAGGATCCAGCGGGACCTCTGAGAAGAGGCAGGTCAAAGGGCAGAGAGTGGCTGCCCTTTGCAACCAGAGGGTTCCCTAGAGATCATGCCCAACCCCTCATTGTAAAGCTGGAAACCCAGGCTCAGAGAGCAGCCATGACTTTAAAAAGTCAACAGCAGGCCTGACATTAGAATTCTGACCTCCTGCCTGAGTCCAGCCTTTTATTCCCTCCTTTTGGCCCCTGTGGCCAAATGCTTTCACACCCCTTCCCTCACTTGAACTTCACAACCTTTGTCTGGGTGGGTTATTCCTACCCCATTTCACAGCTGCAGACTGAGGCTGGGAGAGGGTGATGCCTTCTCAGGCAGAAAGTCAGGAACAAAGGTGGGTCTAGAAGCTCTCTGGTGTTCACAGCTGTCTCTGGACCCTGAATCTGTGGCCCCACAAGTCTCAGTGGCACCTCCTCTTGGCCTGGCCTTTGGCTGCCTTAACCTGCCAGAGGCAGAGCTAGTGTTCCCCGCAGCTGCCTGGTGTGGAGAAAAGGAGACTCATTAAGGATTTCTCATTGAGGGTGAATTTGTTGCCAAAGCCAGGATGTTTTGTGTAAACACCTTCTGGTTCAGAAACACACACACAAGCCCTGGGAAGGAAGGGGGGACATTTACCAAAGGAGGAAAAGGGCTCAGCAGTCCTCCCTGGGCTCTGGGTCCCAGACTGGGCCTCCTCCACCGTGGGGCTCAAAGAGAGCTGGACCAGGCCGACCACTGAGCCCTGCCAGATGGGCCTAGACCGGGAAAGGCTGAGTTGAGGGAGGCTTCTAAATTGGCAGCTTGTTGGCTATGACTGGCCCTCAGAGGGTAACCCTGCCACTGGAAGTGTTGGGGAGGTCATATCCAAGACAGACAGTCATATCTGGAAGGACTCTTGTTTCCGAACCACTTCTGTTTCAGAACCATTGATTTCACAAATATTTACTTGGCCCTATTTTAGGGATTCCACCATGGGCAAACCCAGACATGGTCATTGCCCTCAGAAGCTTCCAGTTTGGTGGAAGAGACAGACAATAAACATATGAACAAGTAAATATGTCATATTAAGTGATGATAAGTACCCTGGAGAACAATAGAGCAGGGCAAGGCGGAGAGGAAATGGTGAATATATATTTAAGAATAGAAGAGTATGGTGGCTACATTCCCCAGCTTCTTTGCCCCTCTGTAAGAGACCCAAGAGGAGACTGCTACAACCATCCAGGTAAGATAGGATGATCCCTGAACCAGGGTGGCAGTGGGGATGGTGAGCACTGGTGGGATTCTCAGGGACTTTGCATACATTTCTCCATCAGCCTGAATTAATTTTTTACCCTTTGTACCCATGTAACTACTACATTACTCCCATTTATCAGCTTGGTGTCACCTCCTCTCACAGTCAAGAGTCCCCTCTGGCCTTGGCAGCATCTTGGGCTTCCCTACCACTGCACTCACCACACCATCTTTTTTCTCTAGTCATTTCCTTCTCCAGTCAGGAGCTCCTCAAGGCTGGGAACCTTGCCCGTCTTGTTTGCTGCTGTGTCACCAGAACCTAGAGTGGTACCTGACCCACAGCAGGTGCTCAGTCGATGTTTACTGACTGAGTGAGTGGACTCAACATGAAGCAGAACTTTCTGCAACCCAAACTGTCCAAAGGTGAACAGAGCTAAGTAGTACCTCATCCCAGAAGGTATACAAGGCTGGACAGCCACAGGGTCAGGATCTTGCAGAATGTGAATCCCTCAGAGTCCTGGTTGGGAGGTGTGCCTACAGTCTTTTCTAACCAGAGAAACTCTACCTGGTCACATTGGGGTATGCCTCCCATCTTTACCCACCCCGAGCCTGGGCCAAAAGGGCTGTGGTGCTGGGGCTCTGGTGTTTGGGGACTGGAGCCAATAAGAACGATGCTTCATCAATTCCCCTTAGACCCCTATTTACCACTTCTGTGAGCCTTCCTGGAGTAAGTGTTCAGCAACCAGCACTGGCTCCTCTCCTTGGGGAGGACTGCCCTCAGGCTCTGGAGCCACATGGGTGACTGACTGTACCCCATCATTTCAGGGATTTGAAAGCCCACCGTTTTGTTGTTGTTGTTTTAATATATTTTGTTGATTTTTACAGAGAGCAGGGGAGAGGGATAGTTAGAAACATCGATGAGAGAGAAACATAGATCAGCTGCCTCCTGCACACCCCCTACTGGTGATGTACCTGCAACCAAGGTACATGCCCTTGACCAGAATCGAACCTGAGACCCTTCAGTCCACAGGCAGATGCTCTATGCACTGAGCCAAACTGGTTGGAGCAAAAGCTCACTGTTTTGCCTGGGCTGCTGGCATGCGTGTGGGTGGGTAACGCTGGGGTACAATTACACTCCAGAGTTCCCCTGTGGGATAAGGCTGAAGCAGCCACCTACAAGGCACCCTGCTTGGCTTCCTCTCCTTCCTGGTTCTGCCTCACCTACTCCCTTATGGTCAAAACCTTCCAACACTCCCATCTCACTCAGTGAAAGCCAAATTCCTCACCGAGCCACACAAGGCTCCACATGAGTTGCCTACCTCTCTAGGCACCTTCTCCCACCTCTGTGCTGTTCCTCACACATACCAGGTGCGGTCCCACCTCAGGGCCTTTGCACTGGCTGCTCCCTCTGCCTGCACTTTCCCCTGGTGTCTACATGTCTTCCACCCTCACCTCCTACAAGTCTTTGCTTAAAAGTCACCTTCTCAATGAGGCTTATCCTGACCACCCTGTTTTGAAAATGCAAGCCCCCACTCCTCCCAGTACTCCTGATCAACTTCCTTTGCTTTAGTTTTTTTTGTTTTTAAATAACATTTGTCATTTTTGAGCATGCTATATAGTTTACTTATTTGTATTTTTTAAATTTTATTTCTTGATTTGAGAGAGAGAGAGAGAGAGAGAGAGAGAGAGAGAGAGAGAGAGATCAATTTGTTGTTCCACTTATTTATGTTCTCTGGTTGATTCTTTTATGTGCCCGGACCGGTGATTGAACCAAAGGCTTTGTCATACGGGGTCAATTCCCTAATCAACTGAGCTACCTGGCTAGGATACTTCTATTTATTGTTAACCTCCCTCTGCTATAAAGGAAGCTTCATGAGGCCAGCAACCTTTGTCTGGTTTGTTACTGATCTCTCCCAAATGCCTCTATTAGGTGCTCAATAACCATTTTTTGAATGAATAAAGTGTGGAGGGGCAGAATTCTATCCAAGACAGATTCTCTCTGAGGCCAGGATCTTAACCCCCATGCTGGAGGTGGATGATAATGGCAGATCATGTCTGACCTTGTTGGCTAGGGTGAAGGGGTTGGATGCCGGGACCTGATGTGGCAGGGGCCAGACATGGCAGGGATCTCCCTTTTCCATTTCCCACACAGAGAGATAAATGAACCGGTTCTAAGTGGAGGTGGCCAGGGATTGAGAAATAATAGAAATAAAGAGAGAAGATACAGAGATAGATTTCAAGTTGGGAGCTGGGTGGGCCACCATCCTGTCTGCTGGAGAGGCAGGAAGAAGAAGACGACGACGACGACGACGACGACGACGACGATGGCCCCTCCCAGTGCATTTATTTTATACCCCCAATACCAGGAAGTTATCACCAACTTATTTGCATTCTTAAGTAGGCCCTAGCATGCCTGGATTTACATATCGAGTCCCGCCCCTGCCAACACCTTGGCTGATATGAAGGCTAAGCTGACAACATGTCTGCCATCTTGAATACGCCTTGAGTTTAGCTGATGATAATTAAGGAAAATTGCCCATGTGCCTTCCCAGGTGGCCCTCTACAGTTGGATTTTGTTTTTAGATCAGGGCATCCACTGAAGGGTTTGGAGTAAACTTGAGACATGATTGGATTTACTTTTGAAAGCCCCCTCTGGCTGTGGGGGTAGAATGGACTAAAAGGAATAAATGTACAGTCCTGTGTGTGTGTGTGTGTGTGTGTGTGTGTGTGGAGAGAGAGAGAGAGAGAGAGAGAGAGAGAGAGAGAGAGAGAGAGAGTGTGTGTGTTGTGGGTGGGAAGGCGATGATGGGGACTTGGAGAGATGACAGAGCTGTGGCTGCAGGAGGCTGGGAGCAGCAAGAAGCATGTCATATCCATTTCTCAGGCAGCCCAGGTGGCTGCCACAGGCTCTGACCTGTGTGCAGTCCAGGCCAGCTGCTGACAACATGCGCCTGGGTGGTCCCCAACCCCTCCCTCTGCTTCCTTTGTGTGCTTGTGGGCTTGGCAGGTGGAGAGGAGGCTGCACTCCCTGCCTCCTCTGACCCAGAGAATAATCCCTTATATTCATGGGGTTCTCTCCGTGCCCTCATTTCATCCTCCCACATCCCCTCCAACACAGAAAGCTAATTCCCATTGGGCAGATGAAGACATTGAGGCCGCGGGAAGGGGAAGGGACTTCCCAAGGTCATGAGCCAGATGGGGATGCCAGGTGGAGACCTGTCTCTCAACTCCCCATGCCTCAATTTCATTAGGCAACAGATGGTCCCAAGGCTTGACTTGAAAATTCTTAAATGACCCGAAAGAGAATACAAGCCCAGAGTATTCCAGGCCTCCCTGAGCTGGTCTTTGCCACTACCTTCAACACTAAATCCATTCCTTTTAAATTCCATGAATAGATTCTTATCAAAACTGAATTAAGTCTTATCAAGACTAAATTATAGAGAAGACTTAAAGTTCCTTTTGACACCCCTTTCTCCCCTACCCATCTCAGTTTTCTCCAGAGTCCTAATTGGGCGTGCCTTTTCAGAACTGTGATATTCATTTAAAGACGTAGTTAAGAATCCAGAGAACAGATTTGGACTATCTGTGTGGCAGGGTAGGAAGGCAGAGTGGGGGGCACGGCACACAAGTGTATCATTCTGCAGCTGTTTGCTCTTGGGCGTCTTTAATTGGCATGTTTGATCTGTCTCCTGTTTTCTGATAGCTGCAGAGTACTCTGTAGAATAAGCACCATAGTCCCTTTGTTTATCTAATTTTCCAAGTTCAAGTTTACATGTATTTTCCATGTACTGAAATACAGAGGGTTCATTAATCCCACCCCTCAGCTCTTAGCAGATGGTCATGAGTTCACCTGCAAAGGCCCTCTCTTGTTTCTGTTGTTTTCTACTCCTCCCCACACACCCCCTCAAACCCTCTCTACTGTGTTTGACCCAGGTTCTTAAATATTTGAGATTTCTTCCGAAGTGCATAGTAATTACCTTATACATTTGTATATTTTAAATTTTCTCATTGAGGTATAACACACAGAAGCGTTAAACAAATCATAAGTGTCACAGTTCAGGAACTTTCAAAAACTGAACACACCATGTAACTAGCTCAAGCAATAGCACTTCAGCCTCCCAACCACAACCGGGAGATAACCACTCCCCTGATTTCTAACTCCATACTTTGCTAGCTTTTGAACTTCCTACAAACAGAATCACACAGTGCGAGCTCATTTGTGCCTGATTCCTTTCGCTCACCATTAATTCAGATATATGTATCTCTATTGTTGTTTGTAGCGATAGATTGCTTACTCCACTAGATGACTACACTGCAATTAAACCTTTCTGCCTTTGGTGAACAAGTGGTGGTTTCCAGCTTAGAGCTGTTACACACAGTGCAATATGAACAGTTATCTATGTGTCTTTGGACACATACACCTATCTATGTGTTTCTGTGTGTGGGATTGCTTGGTATAGTCAGCTTTAGTAGCTGATATGTACTGATAAATTGTGTATGTATTTTTAATCCATGTAAACAGGATTGTGCTGTTAAGTGGTGTTCATTTCCTATGTTGTTGCTTTCTGTTTGTGTGTTTGCTCATCCTGATGTTTCTTTGACTGATCCATGTGCTCTGTGCACCTTTAGTTCCTTGCTCCTGGCTGCGGGTGCCTGAGCTCCATTTTCTCCCCATCAGCACACACAGTGCCACACTGCACACCCTGGTGAGCTAGTCCCTTGTCAGAGGACATGCATATACTTGTTTTTCCTAAATACTGCCACATTCCTCTCTGGAATGGCTGTACTCAGGTACACTTCCACCAGGGATGCACATTCCCACCAACGTTAGGTGCTATCTGTCTTCCTATGGCTTACCGCGCAGCGATGGTGTCACAGTTGCTGAACGTTCTCTGGTGGATGGACATTTAAGCTCTTTTCCATCTTTCAGGATTAGAAGAAGCACTGCTGCGATGATCCCGCAGGGACACATCTCCTGGTTCCTGTCTATGCGTTCAACTTCTCCACCTCATCAAAACCGGTTTCGGCCGGTTTTGGCTTTTTTGTCACCCTGGTTGCCCATTGAGATCCAGGACCCTCAGAGAATGCCAAAGAGAGGTCTGCTGAATGACTGAGTCAGGCCTTGACCTAAACATGCACTGGAGGAAACTAAGGGTCCTGTCTGTTTGTCTGTCTGACTGTCTCTGTCTCTCTCTTCCCTTTTTTTTGTTAGCCAGACCTTTCAGAAGTAACTCATTCCACTGGAAAGAGGGTAGAATATGGTATCAAGATTTCCCCTCTCTCGCTGAAACCAGTTTGGCTCAATGGATAGAGCGTCAGCCTGTGGACTCCAGAGTCCCGGGTTCGATTCCGGTCAAGGGCATGTCCCTGAGTTGCTGGCATGTCCCCAGTGGGGGGTATGAAAGAGGCAGCTGATCAATGTTACTCTCTCATCGATGTTTCTGGCTTTCTATCCCTCTCCCTTCCTCTCTGTAAAAAATCAATTATATATATATATATATATATATATATATATATATATATTTTTTTTTTTTTTTTTTTTTTTTTTAAGATTTCCCCTCTCTTGAGAGGGGGTGAGTGACTTGACCCATCTGTAAAATGGGTGTTGGCAAGGTAGGAGAGACAACTGAGTCCCCATTGTACCTTTGAATTTTGAACCATGTGGATATATTAACTATTCAATAAATAAATACAACCATGCTTGTTTAAAGGACTTTCAGATTCTATAGGGAAGAAAGTGACATCAGAACAGAGAAGACATCCAGGATTATTGAATTGAAAGTGTCTCGGTGACTTCCTTATTTTACAAATGGGGAAACTGAGGCCCAGAGAGGTGAGGTGACTTGCTCAAGGTCACCTCAGCAGGTAATGGCAGAATCAGGACTGGCTGTTACCTGAATTATAGAACTGGGCCTTTTCATGTGACAGCTGGCTCGGGATCTCTAAGCATCTATGTGCCAAGCTCTGCTGTGTGCTGAGGACACAGTGGTGAACAACACAGGCATGATTGCTGCCTTAACAGATCCTATATTCTAGACAAGAAACCAAAAAATGCATATTAAAGCATCATGTAGTGGTAAGTGCTTTGGATAAAAAATAAGTAAGGCAGATGAGGGATAGAGTGTCAAGGGAAAATTATCAGGAACACCCATCTGAAGAGGCAACATTTTAGAGAAGAAGATGGAGCCTGTGAATACCTGGGGAATAGCAGGAACGAAAGTCAGGTGGGAAAGAGAAGGCTGTAGTGTTAAAGGAATAGGAAAGTATCAGTGGCTGGATCAGAATGAGCAAGGGGAAGGCAGAATGAGGTGAGGTCAGAGAGAAGAGAGGGAGAGAGGCTGTAGACAGCACTGAGGATTTTGGCTCAAAGTGAGGAAGGAAGTAGCCAGAAGGTTCTGAATAGACATGGGACCTGGTCAAATTTCCTCTTTCAAAAAGGCCCCTTTTACCAAAACTGGTTTGGCTCAGTGGATAGAGCATCGGCTTGCAGACTGAAAAGTCCCAGGTTCGATTCTGGTCAAGGGCATATACCTTGGTTGCGGGCACGTCCCCAGTAGGGGTGTGCAAGAGGCAGCTGATGGATGTTTCTCTCTCATGGATGTTTCTAACTCTCTATCCCTCTCTCCTCCTCTCTGTGAAAAATCAATAAAATATATATATTTTTAAAAAGGCCTCTCTGTCCCTGGCCAGTATGGCTCAGTTGGTTGGAGTGTTGTCCTGTGCACTAAAGATTGCTGGTTCAATTCCAGTTAGGGCACATACCTAGGTTGCTGGTTCGATCCCCGGCTGATATTTCTGTTTCACACTGATGTCCACCCCACCCCCCGTCTCTCTCTGTCTCTGTCTCTGTCTCTGTCTCTCTCTCTTTCTCTCTCTAAAAATCAATAAAAACATATTTTTTTAAAGGCCCCCTCTGGGTAATGGTGGAGATGGAACATTAGGAAGAGAAAGAAGGGATGGTGCAGTCCGGTTGTCCAGGAGAGAGGTGAAAAGACCATGGCCTGGGCGATGTGATGCAACAAAGGGGTTGGATAAGACAGTCCCTTAGGGCCTTTCCAGCCCTGGCATTTTGTAATTTGGTGGATTCTCTCAGCACACACCTGGGAGGCGCAGCTAAGCCCCTGTTTTTCTTTTCTTGCAATTTCTCGGCTTCTTCTCTTGGATTCTGAGACTCAACAAAGCCCAATGATCTGAGGCTCAGAGTGGTGTCTCCTTCCCACCTGCCAGCCCCACGCCTGTCCCCACCTCTCAGGGACAGATGGGCGGGCAGCGGGAGGCAGCTGGACCTCGATGCCTGCAGGGCCCCAGGAGAAGAAATTATCTGAGAGTTCATAACCCCTCTCTGCCTTCCAGATCTTGAGTTAAAAGCCCCAAGTGTCACGGCCCCAAGGGTGAGGGTTGAAAGGTGCCAGGAGAGGGGCCGAACAAAGCACAAGGTGCTTTTCTGTCTGCAGCTGCCCACGTGAGGGGCAGGGACCTGGGGTACTGAGAACTCCAGCCCTGGGAGCAGGAAGCCATTAGCACTGAGGCTGAAAACTGGTGGCCTTCAGGCCGCAGCTGACCCACTGACCTATTTACTTGGCCTGAAAAGTGTTTGAGAGGGGAAAAAAATGAAGCCAATCTTTAAAAATGAAGAGATTTTACAATACAATCCAGATTTCTGGCTTCTCTTGAATAATTAGAAAATTGGACCATACTGACTGCCTATTCCCATATGACAGCATTCGGCAATAGCTGAGTAGCAGCTGTCCCCATTATTATTTTACTAATAGGTAAATACAGTCACATGATTTTTTTTAAAAAAAGTATATTTAGGCATATAATGAAGTCTCCCTCCCATCCTTGTTCCCCTTGTGCCCCGTGTTGCCTTCAGTAATCTCGTTTTCTTATTATTACACTTCCCAAGTTTCTGTATGCATGCACTCACAAGTACATATTATGCAAATACGGATTATGCCCCCTTTTCACTCAGCTTTTGTAACTGGACAAACAGTGTGTCTGTGCTGCCTGCCACTACTCTAGCCAATGAAGCAGAGGCAGGGTTGAGTCATATATGAGCGTTGATTCTAATACTGCGGGCAGGATGAGAGAGCAGCAGGTCAGCCACAGAAATCTGCTCTGCACCCAGCCTAGCCAGTTGCTTATATAGTAAAAGTACAGAGGAAACGTAGGAAAAAGGGAAGATTACAGATATGCAAAAGAGCTAGGGGGTCTTTAAAGGGCTTAGTGATATGCAAGGATTGGAGGTACA
Source organism: Pipistrellus kuhlii (assembly GCF_014108245.1). Taxonomy (NCBI): domain Eukaryota; kingdom Metazoa; phylum Chordata; class Mammalia; order Chiroptera; family Vespertilionidae; genus Pipistrellus; species Pipistrellus kuhlii. The sequence continues at coordinate 54,578,367 of NW_023425562.1, read as the reverse complement.
CGGGGAAATAGCCAAAGGAGTGCAGATGGGCAGTTAACAGGGGAGCAGGCAGGAGGTCTACAAAGGCCTGCAGGGTTGCAAAAGGGCTGGGGATCTTCAGAGGGCTGGCGATTCTGGTTTCCGTAACAAACCCTGGTTCATCTTTCCATGGTAACAGGCAGCTCCAAACCGGGAGGAGGGGCTGCATCTCCCGGTCAGCTCCAGCCAGGGTAGAATGTGCCTTTAACAGGATAAAACCATCACTGTTAACAGCATGATTGGGCCCAACCTAGGCAGGTGCCTTGACCAAGAATCAAACAGGACCTCTCAGTGCATGGGACGATGCCCAACCAACGCAGCCATCAAAACTAGACGGGCCCTTTGAGATCTCATTCAGTTCCCCAAGCTCCTGTCTCGTTTTATAGATGGGGACACTGAGGCCCAGAGAGAAGTTCCATATCTAGCAAATGGCAGAAGCAAATCTGGGAGCCTTTTCCTGGTCGCCAGGTGTATGGTCTCTGGGCTTCATTGGGAGTCAGTCTAGGGAACAGTTCTTGTCACATTTTCCCAGTTAATTGAGAGTTCAGTCCATGCCTACTGCACCTCAGCGTGGACCAATTTCTAATGATATTCCTTTAGTTCTTGTGCAAACAATGCACGAGATAATTGACACAGCATTGTTTATAACAGCAAATATTGGTAATGACCCAAATAGTCACCTGTAGGCGGCTGGCTAAATAACTCATGGACTTCCTGACAACGGAATAGCATGCCAGTAAAAGAGGCGATGAAGCTCCCTGTCTCCCAATACAGAGAGGCCTCCATGGGGAAAAGCAAGGGAGAGATTAGGAGACAAAGCGAAAGGGGGCAGCAATAGAATTTGGGGAACCAGCTAGTATTGTAAGAAATATTAATCATGCCACCACTGCAGCAGGCACCACCTCACCAAGCACCCCAAGTTTGTGCAGGACATGATTTGAGAGGTGTGCAGCTTTGTGGAGACACATATCTGCACCAAGAAGAAGAGAAAGGAGCTGAGTAATGTCCTGATGGTCAGAAGGACTAGCCACCTCCCGTCTGGGAGTAAAAAAAAACAAAAACCTTTTCTGAAAAAGAAAAAAGATGAATTGTCTCAACTCTCATGGAGCTCCTAGGCAGTTCCAAACATAACTAAAATAAATTGCCACTGTACTGATGTTAATAAGGAAAGACTAATGTGTCATAGAAGCTCATAACAGGGGCGTGTCAGGGAGACTTCTCTGAAGGATAGAGAGCAGCGTACAGCTGGGTGGGAGATCCAAGAGGGCTTCCTGTGAAAGACATCACCCCATCTAATAATTAACATTATTTATCCTCACCACACCCTTTGGAGGAAGGCACTAGCTACCCCCCGCCCTTCATTTTACTTTTTCCTCCTAAACTAAGCAAAATTGAGTGTCTTTCCTAAGGTCATGGAGCCAGGAAGGGGAGAGTAGGTTTTGAACTTAGGTTTCCTGGCTCCAGAATCTCAGGCAGAAAAGTGTGCCTCGGACTGCCTGGTTGAATGGGCTGACCCTGAGCTTTAGAGAGACATGGAAGGTAGAGGGGATCCTTGGAGTGTGGGGGGGAGGTCAGAGGGGAGAACCTAATCCTGTCAGGCCCCATCTAGGACCTGTGAGAGGGCAGAGATCCAGACACATGCAGAACTGTCCCGGGGCCATAAGACAGTCTGGAGGCAGACCTTCCCTCTACCCAGAGCGCTGTGCACTCCATGAGTCTTCCTGCCTAGGATTGTAGGAGAGAAAGGAAAAAAAAGATATTGTTCCTGCCTAAGTCACATTGGGAGTCAGACTCCCCTTTAGCCCAACCCACAGAAACTCCCACTAGTCTACACACATCCTTGGATAGAGACTGTCAGCTTTGAATCCAGCCTTGGAAACTTCCTTAATCCCTAATTTTTCCTCCTCCATTTTCAGCTTTGGGCAACAGCTGCCACTCCAACCTCCTTAGCATTGCCAGGGCCAAATCAGTCCCTGGACATTAAAGGGATGCCGAGCTACAGCACTGCAGATGGCTGCTCCTTCCTGACCCACGGCAGCTGTCTCCCTTCATCTCCCCCTTTCTGCCATTCTGAAGCAGGGTGGTCCTCACACTTCCGCTCCTCCCCTCTTCTTTCCGCCCCTTCTCACTTACCAGTAACTCTCCTCTCCCCTTGAAAGATAGAAAAACCTATTCTGGAGCCAGATTATGGGTTTGAATTTAGCTCTAGCTGTATGACTCCAAGCAAATGAATTAACTTCTCTGGTTCAGTTTCTTCATCTGTAAAATGGGAAGGGAAAATGCAAATTACCTCACAAATTGTTAGTAATTGTACAGTGCTTAGAACAGTCCTGAGCAAAGAGAGGCTGCTGTATATGAGTGTTTGCATAATAAACCCTGGTATAGACATCCAGGATGTCTGAAGGATCCTGCCCCCTCTCCTGGGTTACTGTTATGTTTTTCACCTGGTCTCTCCCTTCCCAGGCAGCTTCCCTGTGTGCACTTCTCTCCTCTGGCTGCAGGGTCTTCTTTCAAAATCCTGACTTGATCACATTACCCCCTGCTCAAATTCCACAGTGGCTCCCCGTTGCTTCTTGGATAAAGCATATCTTCTGGCCCTTTAGCATCTCACCCTGCAGAACGCTACAGCTCCAACTTTCTCAGCTTTCCACCTCCCTAGCTGTGGGACCCAGACTTCCTTGAAAACATGTCCTCCAGTCTCAGGCCTTCAGGCTTTTGTACTAGCTCTTTCCTCCACCTCGTGTTCCCTCCCATCCCTTCCCTGCCCCTAGTTATGAGGGCTGTGGCCAGAGGAAGGCCGTTCCAGAGGAGGGAAAGGGGGGCGTGGGGAAGAGACAGCAACTCTCAGAGCTTCAGTTTTCTCAGCTTCAAAAGACAATAGCAAAAGGGGCCTCTCAAGATAAAAGAAGGGGGTGGAACAATATGTGAACACCCTGGAAACTAGGAAGTGGCCTGTCAGCATGGAATGATTGCTGAAGAGTTCCTGAGGTGCCCGCCTAAGCCGCCCCTTTCCAAGTTCCTGCCCGGCCCCACGCTCCTCAGACCCAGGCCACCGGAGGTAAACACAGGACATAAATGAAAAGGGAGAGGGGCGCGGTGAAGAAAGGAGAAAGGAAGTGGAGCAGGGTGAGGGGTGAGAGGCAGAGAGCATGTGGCTGGAGCCCCCCACCTCCCAGGAAGGCAGGAGAGGGTGACCTGGGATGCTCTCCCCCGTCCCCGGCTCCCTTCCCGGGGAGGGGAGTGCTCCCCGTGCGGACACAGCCCGGCAGGTGGAGGAGGGGTGAGGGCGGCGCCAAGGGTAATGAATAATTGAAGTAGAGGGAGGAGGAAGACGAGGAGAAGGAGGAAGAGGGGGAGGCTGGAGCCGCCACAGCTCAGGGTCCTCCCCACTCCGCACCCCACCCCCTCCGCCTCCCGGAAGTCGCTCCCCGCCTCCCGCTCCGCCAACATGGCCGCGAAGTCTGATGGAGCGGCGGCCGCGGCCAGCCCGGCGCCGGAGGGGGCGGCTGGGGGAGCCCGGGGCAGCGCTGGCGCGCGCGGGGAGGCGGCGGCCGCCGAGGGCCCCGAGGTGGCCGGGCCGGGGGGCTCGGCGCCCCGCTACGGGCTGCGGGACTGCTGCTGGGTGCTGTGCGCGCTGCTCGTGTTCTTCTCCGACGGCGCCACGGACCTGTGGCTGGCGGCCTCCTACTACCTGCAGGGTCAGCGGATCTTCTTCGGCCTCACGCTGCTGTTTGTACTCCTGCCCTCGCTGGTGGTGCAACTGCTCAGCTTCCGCTGGTTCGTGTACGACTACACGGAGCCCGCGGGGACCCTGGGACCCGCCGTCAGCACCAAGGACAGCGGCACCGGCGGGCTCTCCGTCAGCACTAAGGACAGCGCCACCGCCTTCCTGGCCAAAGAGGGCGGCTCCGAGCTGGGATCCCGGCCGCCCGCGCCCTCCTCGGCCAGCGCCCACCGCCGCCGCTGCTGTCGCTTCTGCGTCTGGCTGCTGCAGACTCTCGTCCACCTCCTGCAGCTCGGCCAGGTCTGGAGGTAGGAGAAGCGCAGGTGGAGGGAGCTGATTCCGAGGAGTCTGGGTAGCGAAGGGCCGCCTCCCACCCCAGCTTTCCTCTGATCTCTCTAGGTCCCCTCGTGTCCTGACCTCCACCACACCCCACCCTAATGTAGCTCTGATTTTTTTTTCTCTCTGCCAGCTCCTCCCTGCCCTCTGCTCTCAAACTCTGACCAACCCCAGAGCCATCCTCTTATCTGGCCATTGAGGGAGGAGGGGATGGAGCAAGAAGAGAGAGGAAGGGCCCTGGGTTAATGAACGTGAGTGTGAAGCTTGGAATAGAACTCCAGGGCTCCCTCCATCCCTGACCCACTCCTTTCTGCCCGAGTGCTGAGCCTGGGTGTAGGAAAGATCTCAGAAGTCCTCCCTTGCTCTCAAAGATTCTCAGTTCAGAATTGAAGTCCATTTTCAATCTCCCAGGAGAAGCATGGAATTTGAGGTAGCTAAATGAATATCCTGCTCAAACTTTTTAGACTTTTGGGAAAGGGTATGCCAGACCCAGCTGAGGAGCCATCTGGCTCCTGTTTCTTAGGACTTCTCCAGTGTCCACGTCCTGCCCGCACCTCAACAGGCCCAAGGGGGTTTTGGATCTTGAATCTGAGATTAGATGGCCACTAGCTGTCCTGTACTTGCAGGGCAGTAAGACAAAACTGACTTTGCACAAACAGCCTACTTCCAGGCTTACTCTGCCAGGACTAAGAGTGGCTTCTGAGTTGAGCTGAGCTGAGTTCATTGGAGAGGGGGGAATTCTGAACCGAGGGTTCTTCTTGAATCAGGATTGCTCCAGTAGCTTAGGCTGTCCTGTGCACTGAAAGAATTGAACTTGCTACTTATGTCATCTTAGACAAAACCGCTCTTCCTTCCAAGATTCAGTTTCCTCACCTGTGAAATATGGGAGAATTCCCTCCTTCTCATCTCATTAATCTACCATCATAGTTTATTTACCTAGTGGGTTGGTCATGTGAGAGCTGGTCTGTGGGAGGCCCTGCAAACTTCAATATGTTTTAGTAATGTAATAGATTACTAGGGTTATCACAATTGTATGGAAAAAGTTAAAGTCACAGTAGTGATATAGAGGGTGATTATTGCTGTTCTTATATTTATTCTGTCTGCTACTTGTTAACACGTTCTGCCTAACTCAAGATTTAGTTCTTTGCTGAGGGTTGGAAACAGGACACCCAGAGCTTGTTCCAGATGCTCACTTGCTGTGTCACCCGTGTTGCGTTGCCAAATCTCTCTCTGCCTTGGTTTCCCTCTCTATGCCTTGTCTGGATTTATGTGTATATTCCATTTATCTGTCTTGGGAGAGAAGGAGGGTGAAGTTGTATCCACCCAAGTTGGTGTTGTTATTATTATTAGCTTGACACATAAAAATATTCATGTCTACATCCAGGAACTAATCTGCAGTTATCATTCTGTGCCTGAGTGGACAGATGGTAAAAGATATTTTTAGATTCTGAAATGGTAACTTCCTATTCTTGATGGCCAAATCCTCACTGCCCTTTCCTTCAGCCTAAAGTGGGCCAGCTGCCCCTCAACTCACTGACTACCTCGAACCCTCCTTCGCTTGTTCAGAATCTACATGCAAGAAACTGATATTCCTTCTTGAACAAACTGCATATCTCTCAAATACGGCAAAAAATGATCACAGAGTGTGGATGGGGGCCTCAGGGGCGTGGCTGAAGGTAGCTGATGGCCCATTGAGATCCATGGTTTCTTCGGTAAAAGGACTAGCTATTTCTACTCTCCCCCATTTGTAAAGGGGGCTGGGGTTGCAAACTAATGGCCATTGAAAGCGTTTTGTTTGGCTTGAATAATATTTCAAAACTCTAGAAGTCCTAGCTTCTCTTTAAAAAAAATTATATATATATATATATATATATATATATATATATATATATATATACACACACACACACACACACACACACACACACACACACATATATAAAGGAATCTAGCAATGTCTGGCTTGTAACAATTTAGACAGAATATATGTGCTCCACTGTGTCCCGCTCCATTCTCTTTTGTCACCTTTGGGCCATTTCACATAAGCTTTAGGGGTACAGATCCTCTATAACAATTATTTTACTAAGCACTCACTTTGTGCCAAGCTTACTGCTTGCCTTTTTACCTGTTTCATTTCCTATATCCCTCCGAAGAAAACTCTGATGTGGTTGTATTATCATTCCTACTTGACAGGTGAGGGGATCGAGGCTCAAAAAGTGTACACCCTTGCCCAAGGTCACACCGCTAGGGAGTAGGAGAGCTGGGACTCAAGACTCTGCCTTCAAAGCCCACGTTGAATTTATCCACTTTGCAGTTCTGCCACTAATGTGTCCCTCACGCTCAAAGAATTATGAGTCTGAGATCCCAAGATTCTAGGATGATAGAAAGCCATGGCTCCTGCTGCATTGAGATAAGAATGTGAAAGAAGGGGGAGATAAGGATGTGGGTAAGGATGGGAGACAGTGTATATTGTGGGGAGAGTGCTGGGTTGGGGCACCTATGTCTTCACCCAGGTTTGTAACTAGCTTGTTAAGTGTACTTGGGTGAGGCTCTTCCCACACCAGCCTTAGTTTCCCTGTCTGTCAAGTAAGAATATTAGATTTGATGACTTTAACAACTTTTCTTTTCTGTAATTCTAACGATGGTCTAGCTAGCTAAGCAAAAACCTCTGGGCACCTGTCCCAAACCTTTGGTTTCTGAAATGGCTGAGGGTCTGGCTAAATGGAAGAAAATCCAGACAAGATATAGAGAAGCCAGCAGGGCTGGTATTCCTAGAAGTTAAGCAATGTTGGTACAGCATGTTTGCTTACCACATGAAATGTTCCCACAGTGAACAGTTTCTCTCTTCAGCAGGACTTGGTGCTGATGCTCTGAGTAGTGGGAACTGGAGTACTGAGGAAGGGATGCGTGTCTGAGCCCTCCAGGATCAAAGCTGACTTCTCTGAGCCTCACTTTTTTTCAAGAGGTGACAGGGTCAGAGAGGTCAGGGTTTGGACTTTAACTGGCTTGACAGCCCTGAGTGGCTTAACTGCTCAGACGGTTGGGGTGGAGGTTGGGGAGGAGTGAAAAAACAGGTTGGTTTCCAGCTCATGTCCCACCAAAGGATCTGTGTGCTCTTCTCTTGGGGTTCAATCTGTACACAGCCAATGCTCTGAAACACCCCCCGTCTCCCTACTCAATGAAGTTATTCACCTCCTGATCTCATATCTCCAATTCTGAATACAAGAATTTAAGTCATAAAGGTATCTTTCAACTCCTCATGCTGGTACAATACTGGATGAAAAGCTTAAATACTTTGAGAAGCAGGAAGCACAGACCTGTGTGCTGTCAGTCAAGAGGACATTTGGGGGTAAGCAGTGTCTTAGAGAAGGGGAAGCCACCACCTAGCCCCACTGAGGGTGCCATGAGAAGTTGTGGACTTGGTATTGTCAATTTGTGATTTATCATGAGAAGTGGAAAATTGGGATTTTTGTGTGAATTCTTCCAATTTTCAGTTATTAATTAATATTTTTTAAAACATGTCGACCAAAGTTAACACATTTGGGAGCTTGTCTTCTTTGTGACCTCTGGTCTAGCTCTATACAACTCATGAGGTGCTTTCTTATTCTATTTCCAAACAACCTTGCAAAATGGGTATTGGTATTATTATTTTAAACACAAATGGGGCTCTGAGGAGGGAGGCGATGGGGAGGAATTCATGGATACCACGCACTCACTCTGTCCCAGTCGGCCCCATGTGAGGCACAGGCACAGTATCTCTTTTTTCCCCTGAACTGCCCTTCTGTTGGCAAATGACACACGTTTACCAGACAAAAAAGTGAGGCTCAGAGAAGTCAAGTAACTTGTCCAAGGTCACCCACTAAGGAAATAGGAGGGAGGTGAGGTGCCAACCCAGTTTTGCCCAACTCGCAAGCCCAAGCTCTGTTCCTGGCACCCCCATGCTGATGGCATAGGGGGCAGACCATTGGCAGAGTACAGATTGAACCCCAAGAGAAGAGCACACAGATCCTTTGGTGAAACATGAGCTGGCTGTGGGCTGGTCACCAGTCTGTGTTTTCATTCCTCCCTACCCTCCACCCCAACCGTCTGAGCAGTTAAGCCACTCAGGGCTGTTAAGCCAATTAAAGTCCTAACCCCGTCTCCCTGACCCTGTGGGCAGCAGAGCAGTAAGCCATGACTCCTGCTTTCTCTAATCTTGAATTCACTGGGCTCCACGTCTGCCCGGATAAGCTTGGTTTGCTAAGCCAATTAGTGGGTGATGACCTGGCACAGTATTCCTTCTAGGCTGTCAGGATCTGGGGACCCCAGAATGGGAGGGAGGGAGGCAGCCTGGGCTTTGAAGGCCCTCCCTCTGCTACCCCCTCTGTGTCTAGGCCTGAGCACTGCTCCCTTTGACTCCTCAAGAGTCCTGCTTGGTGTGAAAATCAGACCCTGTGTCTCTTCTCTGGGAAGCCATAGTCTTGGAATAATGGTTAAGTGCGTGGACTCTATCCCTAACTGGTTTGGCTCAGTGGGTAGAGCATCAGCCTGTGGACTGAAGGGTCTCTGGTTCAATTCTGGTCAAGGGCACATACCTCAGCTGCAAGCAGGTCAGGGCAGGGCAGGGGTCGGGAGGCAACCAATTGGTGTGTCTTTCTTTTTTTATTTATTTTAAAAATATATATATTTTATTGATTTTTTTTAAAGAGAGGAAGGGAGAGGGATAGAGAGTTAGAAACATCGATGAGAGAGAAACATCAATCAGCTGCCTCCTGCACACCTCTTATTGGGGATGTGCCCGCAGCCAAGGTACATGCCCTTGACTGGAATCGAACCTGGGATCCTTCAGTCCATAGGCCAACACTCTATACACTGAGCCAAACTGGTTAGGGCTGATGTGTCTTTCACATCAATGTTTCTGTCTCTCCCCCTCCCTTCCATTCTCTCTAAAAATTAATGGAAAAATATCCTCCAATTGAGGAGTAACAGAAAAAGAACATGGACTCTAATTCAAATGTCCTCAGTTCAAATCCTGGTCCTTTCACTTCCTGTATGTGACCTTGATGAGCTATATAATCTCTGTGCCTGAGTTTGATCCCTTGTACCTAGAGACCATCAGGGTACACCTCTTGGGTTGTTTTGTGGTTTAATGAGATGATGTCTGCCCAGGGTTTGGCAAAGGGCTGGCCGCATTGTTAAGTGTTCAGAACCATTGGCAGTGCTTAGTGCCATCGACCTGGGCTTTGTTCCCTGCAGAGGGAGGTTAGTTCATTGAGCAGGTGGCCAGGGAGGGGCCAGGAAGGCAAGAGGGCCTTCAAGGCCCCTGAAGCCATAAGGACATGGCAGCTGTTCATTTGATCTGCAGTCATTCATTCAGAAAATATTTATGGAGCACCTGCTGTATACCAGGCACTGCGTTAAGTGCTGGAAATAGGGTAGTGAACAAAACTAAGACCCTGCTGTCATGGACTCAGTAGTCAAATGGGGGCAACAACAAACAAAATATAGTGTGTATTATCTTGCGGGGGAGTGGGGGGGGGGCGGTGCAAAACTAATAACTCTCCTCCCAACTTCTAAGTTCTTCTAGCTGGGCTAATAATCAAGTTTGAGACAGACTAACAGGAGAAAATGTCCAAAGTTTATTACAGATGTACCTGCGGGGTGATGGGGATGTGCCATAGGATCTGAGACCCAAAGACGCATTGGGCAGCTGAGGTCTAAATGCCATTGTGAACAAAGAAGGTGGGCAGTGGCCTGGGATTTCAAAGGGAAGCAGGTAGTCCACAGGGAGACAGCAGGCGATAAACAAGTTCTTGTTGGGCCATCCAGAAACAGTGGGACACAGCATCTAGTGAACAGGTTTTTGTTTGGAGTCTCCTGGTCTGCAACACTTAATTCTTAGGTGTTAGGTGGGTTTCCTTCCTGAAACATGCTTCTATCTGAATTCCCGCAGAAAGGCAAGGAGGAGGGTCAAAGTTTCTTCTTGAGCCTTTTGTTTCTTAATAACCAGCTTAAAATCAATATCCAAAATAGCATGTTTTGGGGCGACAAAACTTTGATCACCTTCACTATGCATAATATAGAATACTAGAGGCCCAGTGCATGAAATGTGTGCACTGGTAGGGTCCTAGCATCTGCCTGCGGCTGGCTGGGTACTCCCTCCCCCTGGCAGCCTGTGCGGGCCTCACCCCCTGCATCTCTCTCACCCCTCCTGTTGTTGTCTGTGGGGGCCCAATTGCCCCCACCAATCACCCCACCACACCCATTTCCCAGGAACTGAGAGAGCCAGGCAGTGCCCCCCCCCCCCCCACTGCCTCTGGTCACCTTGCAATTGGATCAGTTGGGCTTTCAGCCCCCGCCTGGCATCTGTCTTGGCCTGGCACCGCCCACTCCACCATCCCACCCCAGTCCTGCTCTCCTCAGGGCCCATCGGAGCCTACAGCACCTCCACTGCTCCCCGCTGTGTCACCAACGCCCACCATGTTCTGTGCAGCCCCCTGGTGGTCAGTGCACATCATAGCAAGCGGTAGAACTCTCAGTTGAGGGGACAATTTGCATATTAGGCTTTTATTATATAGGTTAATGGATCAGCCCTGGCTGGGTAGCTCATCCTGATATGTTTCAGGTTTAGTCCCAAGTCAGGGCACATGTAAGGATTAACCAAAGAATGCATAAGTAAGTGGAACAACAAATCTCTCTTTCCTCACTCTCTCTCTAAAATCAATAAAAAATTTAATATAATGGATCAGATATCAATAAGTGTATGGAAAAAGTGAAACAGGTAGGAAGCTACAGAGGCCCAGAAAGAAGGTGTGGGTCTTGGAGATAAGGTGGTCAGGGCAGGCCTCTGGGAGGCGGGGGCATGTGGGCAAAGGGCTGGATGAGGTGAGGTCTCGCTGTGTGATGGTCTCGGGGAGAGTGTTCCAGGCAAAGGGAAAGGGAAGACTGAGGAGAAGACCCGTGTGGCCGAAGCAGAGAGGAGGGGACATTATGGTGGACAAGTTGGCTTGGTTAGATCACAAGGCCTCCGAGGCCATAGGGCTTTCACTCTGCAGGAAGCAGGAGTCCAAGAGGATGTGAGCAGGGGAGGAATAGGGCTTTACTTATGTTTACAGTGTACACTCTGGCCGCTGGGTGGCAAATAGATTGGAGGGAGGCCAGGGTAAGCCCACGAGGAGGCTTCTCGGTGATCCGGGTGAGAGAAGATGGGGTGGGACCAGGGAAGTAGCAATGGGGTGGGGGCTGTTTCAGGCAGAGTGGACATGACATCTGTCCTTCTCTGGCCAGTTTCCCTGTTGGAGCCAGATTGTCAATGGTTAAGAACCCCCATTCTGGAAGCAGCCACACTTTGTCACCACTTTCTGTGATTTTGGGCAAATAGCAAGATATGTGTGCCTTGATTTTCTCATCTCTGAAACAGACATCCTAATGATAATACCTATCATGTAGCTGGGGGGAGTAGTAAGTTAAATAATGTTTATAGAGTGTTTACCACAGTGCCTTGAATACAGAAAATGCTCACATCTCATCAGCCGTCACCATTTGTATTATTATTTATAAAATGGGACAAGGGTTGGATTCCACGTCAGTTTCCAAATGTATTTCATGGCCCTCTCACCATCATTGCAACCTGAGTGTCTCTGAGCTCCTCTTTTTGCTTTGTCAGGTACCTGTCTAAGATTGTGGTCAGTCCCACCACTGAAACATGTTTACAACCCCCTGCACTCGGTGACTTCCCAGACTCCTCCCTGCTCTCACTTTGCAGGCTCCTTCCTGCCCAGCCCCACCCCTCAGCTCCTGGGAGACACCTCAGGACGCCACCCACCGCCCTCCTCTCCTTTCCCTGCCCATCTGCAGCCACAGGCCATTAGAGCAGCTCCCAACAGACACGGTGGCGGCAGTTGGGCCCATCGTCCCCTGCTTGATCTATAAAGACCACACGGAAGCCTTGGGGGGAGGAGGGAGGCTGCCAGGAAATGGCTCTGAACCCAGCGCTAGGGCGAAGGTCCCTAGGGAGAGGAAGGAGGGTGTGTTGGGATCTACTCTGGTCTCTCCGTTCACTGCCCTGCCTTTGTTACAAGGGCCTCGTCATTCCTCCCCTGGGAAATCTTATCTGCCTCCGGTTCCCTCCTTCACCCACCCCATCCTATCTCCACTGGCAGCCAGAGGGTAGCTCTAAAGCTCAGGTCTCACCTTGCCACTCTGAAGCCAGAGGACTGGCACCGGCTTCCCTCTGCCCCTCCAGCTAGTCCAGATGCTTTAGCCTGGCATCAGGCCCTTTGCCTCCTGCTCCTGAGTCCCCTCTCCCCCAACCCTCCCATCACACACCCCCACTCCACCCCCGAAATAAGCCACACACTCCTTCCCTCATCACATCTCTGCACTCGGCCTACAGTCCTTCCTCCTTTCCCCTTTCCTCCCAGTGAAATTCTGCACATCCTTCACTGCCAAGCTCAACACCACCTCTTCTGAGAAGCTTTCCCTGAACAAACCCACATGTGCCGCCCTCTGCCCCTCCAACCCCACCTCCCACTCCCTCAATCAGGCCAACGTTGTGGCTTTTACCTAAAATGGAAATTGCTTAGTGGTTTTGTTTGTTTATAAAAGAGCTGTGCACTTTTTGTTGGAACCTCAGGCAGCACAGAAAAGGGCTAAAGAAGACTCCCCTCGGCTCTTTAACTCTGGGGATGGAGAGGTGAGGTTAGGGGAGAGTTCCACTTGCTAATTAGATCTTGTGTAGCTTGAAGATTTTACTCTGGTTTTTAATTAACCAAGAAATACATGCATGCATTCACCTGTTATTAAAAAGTCAGATATTACTGAAAATTCTAGCTACTCCATATAGAGACTTAGGTGAGATCATTAGCCTTCACAGCAATCCTGTCGTGTAGGATAGTGTGTTGAGGAAGGATAAGGACTGTGGAGCCCAAACTCTGGCTCTGCTACGTATGAGCTGTGTGGCTGTGAACAAGTCACTTTAACCTTTCTAGGCCTCAGTTTCCTCATCTGTGAAATGGGATAATAACATCCCTATACAAATGGCTATTGTGAAGGTTTATTGAATGAATATATGGAACATGCATTGCACATCTGTAATATGGGCCAATGCTGCTAGCTAACACTAGCTGAGTTGGTGGAAACTGAGACGCAGAGAGGTTAACAGCCTCCTAGTTAGTAAATAGCCAAGTTCATGTTTGACAGGACACAGTCCAGCTCCAATGGCCACATGGAAAACCACCAAGAGATACTGCCTTCTGCTAGTTAAGTGTATTAATCGTGCATGTACTGCTTTGGGAAGAGAAAAATAAATCAGAAAAATAGTTCAAAAATTTGAGTTCAAGATGAAGGACCCACTGTTAACATCCTGGCTTCTCCCTCTCAGACTCCCTCCCAGGCACAATTACTCATCCCTCTTCAGCCTCGCAGCTCTGTTCAGATTCTAATGCGATCGCCTGCCCACCTGCCTGGGTTTCCTACCAGATTACAAGCCCCTGGGGGGTTGAGGCCTTGTCCTTTCATCTCTCACGGTGACTGGCCCAGAGCGGACCCTCTGTTGCTGTTAGTGGCCTTGTACCCAGCCAGCTCTACAAGATCCATAGCAGGTTCTTAGGACGTGAAGCCTGTTGGAGCAGGCTTTGCATCTGTGCTGATGTAGGGGTGGACATTGCACTGAGATCTGCTAGGCCTACATCTGCAGCCTTCCACACGGTCATGGACAAATGCAGGTCAAGGGCAACGCATTTGTATTTGTATACCATGTAACGGGGCAAACCTGGGCTGAGTCTCCAGGAGGATGCAGGTGTGGCCTCACTTATGAGATGGAGGAAATAAAATTGCTTGCATGCAGTCGGTGCTCAATAAATGTTCATGTGAACTGAATGGAATCTTTAAAATCAGAATCCTGAGCGAGACACACTTCATTGCCTGGAGTTCAGTTACTTTGTCTGTAAAGTCCAGCTGGGGGCTGGAGAATCCTGCATGAGTGTTGCCAGGACTCAGACAAGAGGGCAGAGTAGCTGAGGGCTGGGGCACAGGTGCAGCCCCTGGCTCCGTTAGTTCCCAGCGGTGTGACCCTGGGCAGGTCACTTCACCAGGGAGCTCTACCTCCTCTATGAAATAGGGATAATGACAGAATCTACGTCTTCAGGTTCTTGTAGAGGTATTGGGAGATAATATAAATGCACAGGGCTTGTCACATACTGCAGGCTCAGAAAACGGTAACTGCTCTTACTGTTAGCATTGGCCCAAGTTGCAGCACAACCTACTTGCTTAGGAACAAGGGAGGGGGTGGGAGACGGGAACCGGGGATCCTAATGCTCACGAATGTTCCTCCACTGACAGACACACACACACACACACACACACACACACACACACACCGCCTCTCCCGGAAGGAGACTTTTCTGGGCTCCAGAGATGGTGTGAGGACAGATAACAACCCAAGGTTAAAGGGAGGCAGAGTCCGCTTGAATAGAAGCAAGAACGCCCTGACAATCAAGCTGCCCAGGAACAGCGGGCTGCTCCCCTGGGCGAGACCGCCACAGCACAGATGTGGGCAGACAGCCGTGGCTGGCTTTGGCAGGGAAGCTGTGGCAGGTCTCCGGGTGGGACTGGGCGATAAATTAAATGGTCTCTGAAGCCCCTTACAGAGGAGGCTCCGCGGATCTAACTTGGGGGCCTTATGATGCTTGGAGGCCAGGCCACATGTGACACATCCGTAGCCAGTGGGGAAAGCCAGCCTGGCCCACACAGGACCTTCCCCGCTACCGAAACTGTTGAAACGATTAATGGAACTATTTATTATGGGAAAATTTTAAATATATAGAAGTAGAGAGGACCTTTTATTTTCCATGTTCTGTTGAGTACATCTCAAACATCATATCATTGCATCCATAAATATTTCAGTACAGCTCTAAAGAGACAGACTTTTGAAAAATACAACTAATATTGTTATCACACCTTAAAAAAAAGGAATAATTATTTCTTACAAATTCATATGGTATTTTTAAAATTAGTTGCCAACATTTCCAAATTGGGATAGTATCTTTGCATAAATATCCTAATTTCCAGCTATTCTTGGACAATTAAAATTCTAGCCCCTCCCTCATTCTCCAGTCCCTCATAATGATTTCAGCATGGCCCCTTTATCATCTAGGATCTTACACCCAGGCCAGGGACAGATAGAAGTGGTGCTTCCTCCCAGCCCAAAGCCACCAGGAGAGTGGAATCTAGTTCCTTCTCCCCCAGCTAGCCCATGGCATCCCAGCTCTGCACCAAATGGCAGGAAAAGAAAGAAGTGGGGGGTACAAAGAGTCTTGAACTAGAGTATGGGGTCCTGGGTTTTAGTCTCTGCTCTGTACCCATTTCACAGATAGGGAAAGTGAGGCCAGAGAGGGGAGGAGACCTGGCTGCAGTAACACCATGAAAGACATAAGAGGTGAGAACCTGGTCCCAAAGCCTTTGCTGGAAAGGAACGGCCTGCTTAGCTGTTCAGCAAAAAGAGGACACTGGCTGGTGGCTGCTGGCAGTGGGTGGGATAGGAAAGGGTCTCAGCTTTTCAGCCGAGGCTAAAATTAGTGGCGGGGAAATATTTGGCTTCATCCCAGCAGAAAAAGAGGTGCTATGGCTCTCTAGGGGCTGCTAAGGAGGAGGAAAACGGCCCAGCTCCCAGCACCACGCGAAATGGGATCCGAATGTGTAAAATCACTTTCCCTGCTGGCATTTATGACGCATTTGGCTGCCAACCCCGAGAAGGTCCTATTTTAAATCCGTGCAGGAGTGCCCAGCGTCAGGGGTGGGCAGGTAGGGAGGGGGCCTCAGGGCCATTCCCACAAGGCTCCTGGGCCACACGTGGGTGCTGTAGTGTATGCCTGGGGCCCGATGTTTCCCACAAGCAGCACCTGAGGCCCCAGGGCCCGGCTCAGCGTGGTGTGTGCTCTGTGGCGAAATGGGGGAGTTGGCCAGCCTAATTTAAGATGCAGCTCTGATATTCTGGCTGTTAACTTTGGGCAAGCCACTTCTCCAAATGCCCGCTAAACGTCTCTGGAGTCCATGGCCTCGCCTTCCGTCTCCATTCTCACCTCAGCTGGTACCTGGTCCGCCACCTCCCACCCCTGCCTCCCCCCAGCCTGTCCCCCGCAGCCAAGCACTCCCTCTAGAACGCAGAAGGGCTGTCTCATCCCGTCTCCCCAGCAGTCTTACGATAAAGGCCAAATGCTTCACCACGGTCACCTCATCTCTTGCTTTCTTACTTTCTCCTCTGAGCGACAGCCCTTTGACCTCTTATTGCTCTTCCCAACTCAGGACCTTTGCCCATGCTGTCCCTCTGCCAGAAACACCCTTCCCTCCTGCCTCCACCTGGCTAACTCCTGTGCCTGCTTCAGACCATGGCTCATAGCCACCTCCTCCAGAAAGCCTTCCCTGACTGCTACGCCCTTCCCATGCGGGGCCAGGCCCTTCTCCAGCAGCACTGCTTGCTCAGTGGGGGAGCATGGAGCCCTGGTGGCAGCACGTCTGGAACCCACAGAATATGTTTGTGGTTCCGTATTTACATGATGACTTAATTAGGGTCCAAGCCCCCCACAGACAGTACCAGATAGTCTGGGTCTGTCTTTTGTTGTTGTTATTAATCCTCACCTGAGGGTGTTTTTCCCATTAAGAGAGAGTGGATGGAAAGGAGGGAGAGAGACAGACAGACACATAGACAGTTATCGATTGGTTGACCCCTACATGCCTCCAGCCCAGCCTGGGAGCAAGCCCACAATCCAGTACATGTCCTTGACTGGGAATAGAACCCGAGACCCTTCAGTGCGCAGGCTGACACTCTAACCACTGAGCACACCGGCCAGGGATGCCTGGGTCTGTCTTGTTCACCATTGTGTCCCAGCACAGTACCTGGTGCGTTGTAGGTACTCAAAAATGCTGGGTGAATAAATGTCAAATGAACCTCCTCTTTTCTGTGACTCAGTTTCCTCATCTGGAAAATGGGGATCATGCCCCCAAAACCTCAGGGCTGCAGTGAGAATGTTAGCAAAGTCCACACAGTAGGTCTTCAAAGAGTGGCAGCTATTTTCAGGGGGAGGACAAAGACCGCAAAGAAGACCCTGCCCTGTGAACTTGCCTCAGAGGGCCTTCTCTGTCCCGCTCTCTCCTCTGGACAGATTCAGTGAGCACCAGGGAAAGCCAGCCTGGTATTGGGTCTCAGCTCCACCAGAAACCAGAAGGCCTCCTGTTCCTGCGGGGGCCTCGGAGTCAGAAGCCTCCCATTGGTCGAGGGCAGGCACCGGGCTGAGCATTTTATATAAACCACCACTTTGATTTCACAGCTACTTCAGAAGGTGGGCATTGAGCCAAGGGGTTCAGAGAGGGAAGAACTTGTCCAAGACCACACAGAGAGTAAGTGATGGAGCTCCCTGACTCCCGAGCCTGGTTATTCCCCTCTGCATTTGACTGCCTTTACCTGGGGAGCTTACATAGCATATGCACACTCTCATTCATTCATTCATTCATTCATTCAGGAAACAGAACATATTGAGCATTAACTATGTGCCTGGCACTAGAGACATAGCAGTAAACAGGAGAGCCGCGGTCCCCTCTCCATCGCAGAGACGATAAATATGAAAGCAAGTAAATTAGGCCATTTCAGGCTGTGGTCTGTGTTAAGAAAACAGGGTAACATGACGCAGTGGCCAGAGAGGTGAGGAGCGAGCTTTGGAAAGGGATCTGGGCGGGCCCCTCTGAGGAGATGATCCAGCTGAGGTGGAGAGAATGAGAATCGGCCAGAGATTGGTGGAGCCCTTTCCAGGCAGAGCACCGGAGGCTGGGATGAGTTTGGGGTGTTCAGGAAGCAGCAAGGCCAGCGTAGCCAGAGAGGTGCATGATGGGAAGGCGGAGGGAAGGAGGTCCTAGAGGCGGACAGAGCTAGGTTGCACTGGACCTCAAAGATTCTGATAAGAATTTTATTCTGGAGCAATGGGCAGTGGCATGACCGGGTCTAAGATTTTACAGCGTCCCTCAGGCTGCCGTGTGAAGAAGAAGCTCTAAGAGGGACGGGAGGAAGGATACTTAGCAGGGCGGATGGAGACTGCTTGAAGTTGGCTGACGTGGACCAGAGTGGGCGACATCGGAGTGGAGAGAAGTATCCGGGTTCGGGACACAGATGCTGGGCCTTACTGTTATAAGAATGGGATGGGTGGGGAGATGGGCCTGGTGAAAACTCCTTGGGGTAAGCAAAAACCAGGTTACCTGGGCCCATTTTATAGAAGAGGACTGAGGCTCACAGAGGGGTTGGACTTTTCCAGAAAGTCCAATGGTTAAAAATATATTATAATAATAATAGTTCAATGAAGGACTTGAGCCTGGGTCTCCTACTGTTGTCACCCCTCCCACATAACCCCAAGCAGAGCTTTGAGGTCCTCCCGGGCAGTGGTACCTCGGTGAGACTGAAGCACCTTCTCTGGGGCAGGGGCCCACGAGAGTCACCTCAAAGATTTGCTGTGAAGAATGGACAACACGGACCCAGCCAGTTTGGCTCAGTGGATAGAGCATCGGCTTGTGGACTGAAGGGTCCCAGGTTTCATTCTGGTCAAGGGCGTGTGCCTGGGTTGCGGGCTCGATCCCCAGTAGGGGGTGTGCAGGAGGCAGCCAATCAGTAATTCTCATCACTGATGTTTCTCTCTCTCACTTCCTCTCTAAAATCAATAAAATAAAATAAAACTTTAAAAAAAATGGACAATATGTATTAAAAAAGGCTTACTTAGCATAGCCTGTCATGCAGTTGGTGCTCAATAAATATGAGTTATTAACATTAGTATTAACACCTGCATGCTGTCCCCCTACAGAGCCGTAATGAGCCTGGTGTGGGGGGCCCTGCGCCTTCCCATCAGCCCTGCTTTCCCAGCTCCACCCTGCTCCTCTCCAGAGTTCTGGAGACCAGGAGCTAGCCGAGGCAGAGAGGGAGGTAGGTTGGGGGGTTCCTGGATGGAGCGGGAGCGGGGGCGCCGCTGGAAGCTGTTGTGTTTTTGGCCCAGAGAGTGAGGGGGAGTGGAGAGGGGGGGAACCACACTCAGAAACACGGAGACCGACAGATGGAGGAGCTGAGGATGTGAGAGACACAGACAGACAGAGAGGGACCCAGCGTCGGGGAGAGGGGGGCAGGCAGGGGAGGACAGCCGGAAAACTGGCAGTCTCGCTGAGCCATGAGCTGAGCAACACACCAGCAGATGGACCCAGCAGCCAAGAGACTGACAGACAGCAGACCAACAGGCAGACCCAGTATCCAGGAGGACAGACAGGTTCTCTTGACATCCAAGCGACAGGCAGAGGGATGATCCCGGTCCCTAAGAGGGGACAGACCGGCTGACACATGAAGCCAAGTCAGGCGGCTAACAAATAGACCTAATATCTAAGGGACAGCCTGGGGGACTGACCCAGGGTCCCAGGGTGAGACTGGCTGACAGGCAAATAGATGGACTGACAACAGCAGAGGAACAGATAAATAGGCCGACCCTGCATTCAAGGGACAAACACAACAGGCTGATCTGAGCACAGAAGAGGCCATGGCCCAGGACCTTAGGGCAGACAAAGGGACAGGTCCAGCGGGGACACAGGTCTGACCGCTTGCAGGAACCGAGGCCCTGGCCAGAAACCCTGACCTAGCGCCAGAGACGTGGGGCGACCCAGGAACAAAGAGCCGGAGAAAGAATGACCCAGACGCTGCACCCAGAAGCTCTCTGGCTACTCAACATGTGGCTCCCCCATCCTTTCCCATAGAGAATAGCTCGCCACCCCTAGGGGATGCTGGGAGGTTCCTGAAAAACCATCTCTGTCCATTTCTTGACCCTGCTGTCTGCTCACAGAGGCAATGGGGCCCAGCAGAGACAGCTTTCTGGAGCCTGAGTGGAGGGACTTCCCATCCTAGCTGCTGGCTTCTCTCCTCTCCAGACTGGGTTTGATTTGCTCCCCACCCATGCGCCTCCCACCCCCACCCCTTTTTCTCCTGGACACAAGGCTGGGAGTTGGCAAATTAGATCCAAAATAGGCCTCTGAGCACCCCTGTTTCCTTGCCTGGAAAATGGGGGCTGGTAGAAGCTGTCTGTTAGGCTCTGGCTCACACTGGCCTTAGGCAGAGGCAGTGTAAGGCTGGGGCTGTCAGCGCTGGCGAGGCCCAACCAGGCTGAGGAGCACCAGGGAAAGCTTCCCGAAGGAGAAAGGACAGAAATCAGTCAACTGGGTGTCCCGGCTCAGGCAACAAAGCCCCAGGGCCTCCAAGGTCAGGAGAGAGAAGACATGCAAACACTCACATGTATTCATTCAACAAATATCTATCGAGTGCCTACTACATGCGCTGATGCTGGGGAAACAGTGGTGACCAAAACAAAGAAAGTCCCTAACCTACCAGAGCCAAGGCGGTAAAACAGAAGATCAATGTGTGAGTTAATAAATAAGGTTGTTTCATATGTACGTTAAGGAGATAGAGAGGGCAATGTGGTAGACCAGAGTGATGTGGTGAGAGCAGAGGGGCTGACAGGGGAGGGCACTCTGAGAATGAGCTGAGAATAGGCCACCACAGGGGGTGTGGCAGCGGTGTTCCAGGCAGAGCAAGCAGCGAGGGCAAAGGCCCTGAGTGAGGAGCACGTGGGCTGGGTTTGAGCACGCCTGGGGATACCGGAAGGCTGAGAACAAAGGGCACGGTGGTGTGAGAGGAGAAGGGAGAAATAGGCGGGGCCGATGGTTTAGGGCCCGCAGACCAAGCGAGGAGCTTGGGTTTTGTTCCAAGTGTGGTGGGTGGCCCTTGAAAGGTTTTGAGAAGGGGAATGAGACATAATCTGATGGATTTTCAAAACACCCTGCTGGTTGCCATGTGGCTGCAGGGAGCCCACCAGGAAGGCAAAAGTGACGGTGGCCTGGACCAGGGTGGTGGCCGTTGAGAGAATGGAGGGAAGGACTGGGGATGCGTTTTGGGGGAGAGCAGATACATCCCTTCCCACCCCCCCCCCATGACTAGGTTCCTTTCCCTGAGGCATCAGTCCCATTTGTGGTGAAGATTAATCTCTCCCAACTTCCTTTCAAGTAGAATGGGCTTCCTGGGGGAGGTTTTAATTATATATATATATATATATATATATATATATATATATATATATATATATATATAAAATTGATTTTTTACAGAGAGGAAGGGAGAGGGATAGAGAGCTAGAAACATCAATGAGAGAAACATTGATTAGCTGGGGATGTGCCTGCAACCAAGGCACATGCTCCAGACCGTAATCAAAGCTGGGACCCTTCAGTCCATCATCCGATGCTCTATCCATTGGGCCAAACCAGTTGGGTTGGGGGAGGTCTAAAGAGCAGCTGCTGCCGAAACCGGTTTGGCTCAGTGGTAGAGTGTCAGTCTGCGGACTGAAAGGTCCCAGGTTCGATTCCGGTCAAGGGCATGTACACTGGTTGCAGGCACATCCCTGGTGGGGGGTGTGCAAGAGGCAGCTGGTCAATGTTTCTCTCTCATCAACGTTTCTATCTCTCTATCCCTCTCTCCTCCTCTCTGTAAAAAATCAATAAAATATATATTAAAAAAAAAAAAAAGAAAAAGTAAAGAGCGGCTGAAACCAGTTTGGCTCAGTGGTAGAGCGTTGGTCTGCGGACTGAAAGGTCCCTGATTTGATTCCGGTCAAGGGCATGTACCTTGGTTGCGGGCACATCCCTGGTAGGGGGTGTGCAAGAGGCAACTGGTCGATGTTTCTCTCATTGACGTTTCTAGCTCTCTATCTCTCTCCCTTCCTCTCTGTGAAAAATCAATAAAATATATTATAAAAAAAAAAAGTAAAGAGTGGCTGCTGATGAGGGAGGAGCCAGCGGCCTCCACCTAGCTGGCATCCCTCCCCCTTATGTGCATATCCTCTGCGCTTTCCAAATGCTCACAGCGAGGATGAAAACAAGGCTCAGTGAGGCAGAGACTACCCAAGGCCACCGAGCATTCAGGGCAGGGCCGGGCAGCAAACCCACACACTCAGCGTATCGCCATCTTGCCGTTCTCATTCTCACCGTGGGAGCGGTGATGTAGACAAGGAGGGTGAGTGCTGACGCCGTTTCAGAGACAGTGAAACTGAGGTTCGGGGGAATTAGGACGCATGTCCTGGGCAGGGCTGTGTAAAGACCTCTGTGGGCCCCACACCTATGAAGCATATTAAAATGCAGCTATATCAAACATCAAGTGCAAATTACATACAGCCAGATAAAAGCCAAATTGCAGTTGACTGGCTGATATCATGTGCTGTTTCGCAGACGTTTAATTAAACATTTATTAATTTTGATTCTGCAGTTTTTCCCCTGTGTTATAGAGCCAATCTCACATCCCCATCCCCACCCCCTCCCCCAGGCCTCACACATTGTCCTAGGCCCATAAAAACCTTGCAGGCCCTTGGCAGTGAGCATGCAGTGGGGCTGGCAGGAACAGCCACAGATCTTGCTTCTGTTGCCAACGAAGGCAGAGAATTGCTGAACCTAAGCCTTTCCATCCCCCCAACTGTGACATGATCTCTCTACGCTCCCTGCTGACCGCAAGTTTTGGGGTCTCAGAGGCCTTCTTTCTTCCCCTACCCCTTCCCTGATCCGGCCCTCTGTGGTCCTGGGCTGAGGGAGCCCTTTGTCTGTGGTTAGCTGGGGTGTGGGTGTTGGGAGCTGGCAGGAGTGGGCGAGGAGGGGGGCAGGCGGCCTGTCAGGTGGTGATGGATGCTGGCTGGGCTGGGGCCTCCCTCATGCTGACCAGGGCCAGGAAACAGATGGTCTTCCACCAGCCTGAGAGAAACTTCCAGGGTGTCGCCCTCCCCCAACTCCCCAGGCCCCTTCATGTGGGACCAGCTGGTCTCTCCTTCCTGCTCAAAGCCAGAGCCATGGGAACGGGCAGGGAACGGGGTCTGGAGGAGATGGGGGCTGAGAAAGGTGGTCTGTGTTCTGGGCCCTCAGAAGCTCTGGGGGCCCACCTGGTCTCTCCCCCAGGACCCCACACGCCCTCTGGCCATCCCCAGCTCTGTTCTCTGCCCCTCCTCTGTGCCCTGCCTGAGCGAGGCCCTGGCATTCCAGGCCTGGACCAAGCCCCAGCCTCTCCTGGCTTTCCTCCAAACCAGCCTCCAGACCACGCTTTCCGAGCCACTGAGCTCATCCCATCACCCCTGATTCTGGGATAGAATTCAAATTTAGAATAAAATATGAACTCTTCAGTCCAGAATTTGATGCCCTTCGCAGTTCTAGTGTTCCTGTGCCCCTGTCCATAAACCCTCCTTCCTGACAAACCACTGGCCAGTCCCCTAAAAGGCCACGTTCTCTCATGCCTCTGTGCCTTTGTTCAGCTGACTATTCCACCTAGAATGCCCTTCCATTGCCCTTGCCGGTTTGGCTCAGCGGTTAGAGCGTCAGCCTGCAGACGGAAGGGTCTTGGGTTCGATTCCTGTCAAGGGCATATGCCTGGGTTGCCAGCTCCATCCCCAGTAGGGGGCATGCAGGAGACAGCCGATCAACAATTCTCTCACCATTGATGTTTCTTTCTCTCCCTCTCCCTCTCTGAAATCAATAAAAATATATTTTTAAAAACAGAACGCCCTTCCACCCGTTGTGTGCCTTAAAATACCTGCCCATGCTTTAAAACTCTTTCTTCCTCCAGGAAGTCTTCCCTGACCCCCTTAACCCCCCAGCCAGAGCCACCCATCTCTTCTCTGGGTTCCTCGGCATCTCAGAGCATCTATTTCAGCTCTTACCATGTCTCTCCCACGGGAGTGAGAGACAAAGGCAACAGGACAGGGCACATAGCAAGTGGTCATATTACACTTGCTCTGTGAATGAGTGATTCTGGCTGCAGGGATCCTTATGTGAGGGTGTAGGTATAGAACAAAAGATACAGGGAGGAGACAAATGTCTGCTCATCAGAGAAACACAACCCGCCTGGAGCTGCTCGGAAGCAGAAGGCCCGCCTCTGGAAACAGGGACTCCCTACCACAAAGTGTGTGAGCAGAGCGTGTAAAGCACGCGGCCGAGAACTGCTAGAGGAATGTCAGCGTTGGGTGGGAGAGTTAGCTGAAGGATCGGGGATGGCAAGGAGAACCCCAATTGGGATGTTTCCAGCCACGTTTTCAGGGGAGAGTTTGGATCCGAGAACATTTGCTCTGAAAGGATCTCCAGAGTCATCAAACCCATCCCTATTGGAGAAACTGAGGCCCAGAGAGGGCCCACCATGGATACTCACTGGAGAAGCTCTGGGTCTGTCAGTGGGTCCCACATTTCAGGCAGCACTGCCGTTCCTCCCGTGGGCTGGCTGTACACAGTTGAGTGCTGTTGGCCTCTAAAGAACCCTCTGAAAACGCCAGCACTTCGTTTCTGGGAAATCCCTGGTTCCCCAACGTCTGATGGAGGCAACAAGGTCACTGACTATGTTGTGTCTCTTCCCGCCCCCCCTCCCCGGTTTATGGGGAAATCACTTCTAAAGGAGTCCCCTCTGGTTTCAGCAAAAGGCATGGGTCAGAGAATTTGGGGGTTGGGGGGCCAGTGTCTATGGTTGCAACCGCCAGGGGTGGAGCTGCTGGGCCAGGCACCGGGACGGAGAGGAGAGATCAGATGCAGAGACCTGTGTGGACAGTCCCTTGTCACCCAGTGGGCACTGCAGTTCACAGTCGCCAAGGATCTCACCCACTTAACCTCACAGGCAGGGCTCCGAGAGGGCCTTCTTGCTCAAGATGACACAACTAAGTGAGGAATTGATCTCAGGACTTTGGGATTCCCTCTATGCCCCCTACTGGGTTACCAGAGTTCCATTCAGTTAAATTTTCAGTCACTCACACGTTCATTCATTTATGCATTCAGGCAACACACAGATCGAGCATCTCCGTGGTAAGAATTGGAGACACAGCAGTTAGCAAGCCGCCCCAATCATTCCCACAGAGATCAGTGTGCCGGCGGTGGGTGCATAAGCAGACAGTTACACCCGCTGTGAAAAGTGCTGGGTTGGAGGGAAGCCTGGGAGAGGCCCCTACTCCAAGTGGAGAGATCCAGGAAGAAATCATGTTTATGAGCTGAGCCTTGGGGGGAAAAGCAAGAGTTATCCTGTTTGGGGGCTGGCGTGGGGGTGTTACCAGGCAGAGGAAACAGCAGTTGCAAAAGCCCAGGGTGAGGAGGAGGACTGTGGGCTGGAGCCTGTGGCCTGTGCAGAGTAGCTGGAGGCATGACGTTTGTTGGGAGAAGTGAGAAGCAGCAGCAAAGTCTCCAAGGCCAGAGGGTGTCTAAGCAGCCTCCTCTAGCTCGTGGGGAGATGGGCACTCAGAGGTGGGCTTGGCTACACACCAGAAAGCTGCTGGTGGCTACAGAGCTGGGGGTGGCACCAGGAACTGCTCCTGCGTAGGCAAACTCTTGGCATGCAGGGAGAGGCCGAGTTGCTTAATGGTTAGAAGGTGAGCCCTGTGGCCAGGCTGCCTGGGTGTGAATGCTTCCTAGCTGTGTGACCTTGGACCAAGGACATACCTCTCTGGGTCTCAGTTTTCTCATCTATACAATGGGGATAATAGCAGGGCTGTTGTAAGCCCAGGGCCCTGTAGGGAGCCAGGAATCCGGGGAAGAAAGCAGGCCCCCATGTGGCAGAGCAGCATTGATGATGAGAATGCTGTGCTAAGCCTTTCCTTTGTGTCCCTGCTTTAAGCCGAAGAGCCCATCAGGAATTCCCCAACCACAGCCCCAGAAGTGGGGCCTTTCCAAACGCCCCTTTTACGTTTGTGGTGTTAGGCTCTGTGTGGCACGGGCCAGGTTTGGTTCGGAGTGGGCGCCTCAGCACCGCGTCCCTCCGGCAGGTACCTGCGCACCATGTACCTGGGGCTGCAGAGCCGCTGGCGCGGGGAGCGGCTGCGGCGCCACTTCTACTGGCGGATGCTGTTCGAGAGCGCGGACGTGAGCATGCTGCGCCTGCTGGAGACCTTCCTGCGCAGCGCGCCGCAGCTCGTGCTGCAGCTCAGCCTGCTGGTGCACCGCGGCGGCCGCCCGGACCTGCTGCCCGGTGAGCCGCCCCTGGCCCTCCCGCCCGCCCGCCGTGCTCCCGGGATGGCCTGCGTCCCCGCCCCAGCCCCAGCCCCAGCCCGGGCTCACTCCTCTCCAGTATTCCGTATTCTGACTGCCCCAGTGTCAGCTCTTCCTGCTGCAGGCCCCTCCCCGCTCCCAGCCGAGGTTTTGCAGCCCCTTCTGCTCTCACCCCGCTCCAGGCCGGTGAAGACCTCCATGTCCCCTCCCATAGTCCCCTGGGTTCGTCCCCCGACCGGACCCTCCGCCCTTCCCCATTGTCAGGGCAGACCAGACCCATTGTTGCCCAAGTCCAAAGAGGCCCTTGACCCCCTCGCCACACCTCAGGCCCTCCCCACCCGCTTCATTCTCCAAACTGTCCTGATCCCAGCGTGCACCCCTCCAGGGACTCCCTGACTCGCAGACCTGCCCAATCACGGTTTCCAGAGAGCCTGTCCATCCACCCTCTCCCTGCTCTTCGCCCCCTGGGAACCCGTCCCAGGCCCAGCTCAGGTCCTGTGCACCCAGCTCCTCCTTGCCCCTTCCCTAACGCCAACAGACCAGAACCCCGTCCATGTCAGCAAAAAGCCACATCCCTCTCTCTGGGGCTCCCCATGCTCCTCCCTCCAGGACTCTGCCCAGCCCGCCCTTAATGTCCAGAAAGACTATCACTCCGTCTCAGGCCCCCTGGGCATTCCCCGCTGGGGTGACGGGGCCCCCATCCAAACTCTGGCCACTGTAGATTTTCTCTCCGTCCCCTCAGCTGTGCTCAGCGTGGACAGTCCTCTCCACACCCTAGTCTCAGCCTGGTGACCTCTAGCTTCTAATAGTCCTCTCCTGGCCTCTCCAGGCCCTGACTGTGACACCCCCTCCCAACTCTGCACCTCCTTTCCCATTCCCAGAGCCCCAGACTCGAATTCCCCACCTTCCCACCAAGCCCCCGAACCCTAACGGTCTGATACTGGAGACCTAGCCCTAACCCTTACGGAGACCCAAACCACCCCCCTTCCCTCTCCTTTTATGCTCCCGCCCTGAAGACTGTACCCAACTCTATCCATCCCCATGCCCCACCATCACTTTTTAAGACCACCCTCTGAGACCCTCCTCCCACCCCCTGCCTGATGCACAGCCCCTCCCCTCACACCGCCTCAGAACCCAGCTCCTGACCCGCAACCCTCCCCTCCACCCACCCCCCACCCAGACCCACCCCTAACCCGGCCCGCCCCGCCCCCGCCCTGTCTCCGCAGCCCTCTCCACCTCCGCCTCCCTCGTGTCCCTGGCCTGGACGCTGGCCTCCTACCAGAAGGTGCTGCGGGACTCGCGAGACGACAAGCGGCCGCTGTCCTACAAGGGCGCCGTGGCGCAGGTGCTCTGGCACCTGTTCACCATCGCGGCCCGCGGCCTGGCCTTCGCGCTCTTCGCCAGCGTCTACAGGCTCTACTTCGGCATCTTCGTCGTGGCCCACTGGTGCGTCATGACCTTCTGGGTCATCCAGGGCGAGACGGACTTCTGCATGTCCAAGTGGGAGGAGATCATCTACAACATGGTGGTGGGCATCATCTACATCTTCTGCTGGTTCAACGTCAAGGAGGGCCGCAGCCGCCGCCGCATGACCCTCTACTACGGCATCGTCCTGCTGGAGAACGCGGCGCTCACCGGCTTCTGGTACGCCAGCCGCAACTTCTCCGCCGACCTGCACTCGCTCATCCTGGTCTGCGTGGTGGCCTCCAGCTTCGCGCTGGGCATATTCTTCATGTGCGTCTACTACTGCCTCCTGCACCCCAACGGGCCCATGCTGGGCCCCCAGGCGCCCGGCTGCATCTGCCCGGAGACCCCAGAGCCCCGCGGCCCGCCGGCCGACGCCGTCACAAGCCCCCCGAGGTCCCTGCCGAGGACTACAGGCGCCGAGCGGGATGGGGTCTCGGTGGGGGGGGAGCGGGCGGGGACCCCCACGCCGCCTGTCTTCCAGGTGCGGCCCGGCCTGCCTCCCACACCGGTGGCCCGCGCCTTGCGGACAGAGGGGCCCGTCATTCGGATTGACCTGCCTCGTAAGAAGTACCCCGCGTGGGATGCGCATTTTATTGACCGCCGGCTCCGGAAGACCATTCTGGCGCTGGAGTACTCCTCGCCCGTCACGCCCCGGTTGCAGTACCGGAGCATGGGGACCTCGCAGGAGCTACTGGAGTATGAGACCACAGTGTAGGCCACAGCTTCTCCCCCCAGAAAGGGATGGGCTTGGCTGACCTCATATCGACCACAGTGTTGAGCCTGGGATTTCAGGGCCGCCAGGCTAAGGGGAAGCAGATCTGCTGGTCCAAGGGTAGAGTGGCTCCACCACTGGGTTCTTTCAGGGGAGGGGGCAGCCTCATGGAGGCCTCAGCCCTCGGCCCTGTTTCCAGCCCTGTGGCCCATTTTCTAACACTCCCCCCCCTCGACCCAGGGCCCAAGGGATTAACTGGTGCTACACGCCTCATGCGCTGCCCGCTTTCACGGAGGCCTCCATACCCCCTCTGGTGCTGGGGGCTCCACACCCTCTCCCCCACCTGGAGCTGCCCACGTGTCCCCCCGGTGGACTTGTCAGAGGAAGGGCCCCGTCTGAGGTCCGTGACTGAGGCCCTGTGCTCCTGAGGGGGTGCTGGGGATGAAGGAGGCTATGGAAGATGGGGGGTGAGGTGGGAGAGTCTGGTGGACGAGGTGGGTACAGTTCCTGTGGGGCCCAAGGTTTGGAGCTTGGGCCAGAGAGGAGGATTTAAGGGAGGAAGTTGGGGTGGGTGGGGAGTCGAGGGTGGGAGGTAGACAGTGCTAGAGCTGGAGGGGAGGGAGAACCCGAGACATCTGAGGGGTTCGAGCTAGCTGGAACGCCAAGGGTCGTGGATCCAGAGCACCGAGAATGCTTCCCAAGTGAACTCCTCCAGAGTCTCCTGTTCGTGGGCTGGGCTATGGGTGAGGTTCCAGACCCCTCAAGGGAAATGCTTCCTGGAGTCGTTCTTTGTTCTAGACGAGCGTCTAAAGCGTTCCTTGTAGGAAAAAAAAGGGTTTGAAAGCAACAGGTAAAATGTCTAGGAAGATATCCTGTCTGGGTTCAATTATAGATGAGGTTCTAGCACAGTTAGCAGAGGAACTGTTCTAGAGGGACATCCTTAGTTCTGGATGAAGTTCTAGATCACTTAGCTGGCCAGCTGGCCTAGGGCATCACGGACCTGGATTCTGTGGTCAGGCTGAGTGCACTGGGGCCCTGTGCTGTGCTCCGGGGCGTTGCAGATCCTGCCATGGTGGTGGAGGAGCGGCCTCTGGAACCCCATGTGAGTGGCTCTCCTGGGCGGCAGCTAGACAACGGCTTTGTTTTGTCCAATCCTTGAGACGTGTGGTCTATTCCCATGTCCCAAATATCCCATGGTGCCTGGAGATCATTCACCCTGGGCCTCTCCTCTCCACCTGGGACGGCCAGTCCTGGGGTGGGGAGTGCAGGAGTAGGCAGTCTGTGGGGTGAGGGGACAAAGCCTCTAGGCAGAGCTTGGAACCCCCCATCATGTCCCCGTTCCCCATGCAAACTAAGGTGTGTTCACTGCAAGGACACAGTGGGTGATGTTCAGGCAAGATGCAGGCCTGGGCTGGGAGTGAGATGCCCCGTGAGGATCCTAGACTATGCAAATGAGAGGAGCACTTAACCCTCTCTGGTTCAGCCTCCCTGGGGTTACAGATGGGAAACTGAGGCCCAGAGAGGCAGCTAGTCTCACAAGGTCTCAGACTCCTGCTGTTCCATCAGCTAGTGATGGGTGATAGGGAGTTTGCTGAGGATGAAAGGAGAGGGCCACACTGGGGGTGCAGGGTGACCCGAAAGGCAGACAGGACAGGACCACCCACATAAACACACACATATAAGCACACATGAAACCTGTGACACAAGTCACCTCACCCCCTGGCACACCAGCTGAGATGGTGTGTGCGTTCCTCCCACCATCACATGAAGAATGCTCCTCCCTCTTCCTTCTCCGCCCCTAATCCCCGAGAACGCTTGGGAACCAGGCCTCCAGGGGACAGGTGGTGGGGGACCCAACCTCCCTTTGGTTCGTTCACCCACCCTCCTGGATCTGCCCAGACCGATCTTTGGAGGCGGAATTTCACGGCGTTACACACACAGAGCCCTTTGTGAGGTGGCGCATTGAGATTGTGGACACAGGTCCTCCTGACTGTTTCTCCAGGGCTGACCGTGCCAGTTTTCACCCTGCCTTGTTTCACTTAAACTTTTCCTGGCTTGCAGCTCCCCTAAAAAATAAGTGCTATCAACCCCTCTCACAGAGGAGGAAACTGAGGCTCAGAGATGTGACATGCGGTCACCCTTGGCAAGTTATTTTACCCACCAGGGTCCTAGAATGGCTCATCTGGCATCCGTTCTCCAGCATCCTAAAAGGAAACGTTAAAAAATAACCTCTCTAGGAGCTGGGAGTCCTTACGGCTCCGTGAGAGACCCAGCGAAGAGGGAGAATCCAGAGCTGGCAGTGCCCGAGGCAGGGCTAGAGGCTCTTGGGGAAGCCTTGACCACAGTTTTGGACCTTACTCCATCCCCACCCCCTCATCTCAACCCCACAAACCTCCCCTCTGAACCTCTGCTGCAAGACCTGACCAGCAGAAACGGCCCTCAGAGAGGGCCCCGGCACCTCCTCCTGCTTCTCACCCTCAGGAAAAACCTTAGCCCCTTAAGGACTCCCCCACCCTCACCCCCAGGAACTCAAGACCCCATCCCTGCAGGCCTGAGGTCCCTCTCCACCAGCCTGTCCTCCACTTCGTCTGGTCCTTGCCAGTCCTCTGTCTCAGTGGAGAGGGCACAATCCCATTCCAGCTGTTGTTTTGTTTTTGTTTCTGTGACAATCTACCTCAGCCAGTCTCTTCCCCACCAGAATTGGATCCCCCGAGCCCCCGACTCCTGCTCCCCATTTTCTGCCCCCGCCCGAGCCTAGCTGTTCAGTCCTCTCCCAGAAACCCTACAGGGTCATTACAGTGAGAGCAGGTTCCAGGACCACAACCTAGAGGGGTCCTCATGATGAGCCATCCGCCCTCCACATCCACTGTTCTGGTGAAGGAGAAAGGAGGCCCAGAGAGGGCTGGGGACTTGCCCAAGATCACACAGGAAGTCAGTGGCATGGTAAGGCTTTTCCTGGAGCTGAGACAAAATTGGGTTCCCCGTCCCCCCCTCCCCCCCCAGAGAGGAAGGGAGAAGAGAGATAGATAAAAACATCAATGTTGAGAGAGAACCATCCATCAGCTGCCTCCTGCACGCCCCCTAGTGGGGATTGATCGGGAAACCCAGTATGTGCCCTTGACCGGAATTGAACGTGGGACCCTTCAGGCTGTAGGCCGATACTTTATCCACCAACCCAAACCGGCTAGGGCAGCTTAATTTTTCCAGGAATAGACGAGAACAGGATGCTCTGGGTACCCACTATGCCAGACCCTGCCCTGTCCTCAGTATCTTCATCCCCAAGAGACAGGTGTCCCCATGTCCAGGACAGACTTCTGTCTCCTAGTTTTCCGGAACCGACCCCTCAGGCTACTACTGACTGCTCCCCAGACCTCTCCAGGCACCACACACCCCTTGTCATACCTCCATGCACTGATGTACCATGTGCCTTCTAATCGCCATCTCAGCCAAACACACAGGCCTCCACCCTCCACGCAAGGGACTCCCAACAACAAAGTCTCTTCTGCTCCCCCCTCTCTGCCTCATCCCCCAAATCTGCCTTTCCCCTAGCCAGCTCCCTGCTAAACGTGTGTCCCACAGAGCGTGCCACCCGTGAGAACTGGTGAAAGCGGAGGAGGGAAGGGAAGGCTGGGGGATGTCTGGGTCTCAGGGTGAATCTCAAGGGACAGTGCATCCAAGGAAGACCTTGCCTGGCAGCCCCGAAGTTCTGAAGGTCTTTGCTGTGGAGCTCACCTGGGCGTGGAGTGGACAGAAGCCTCAGACAGTGGGGAGAAGGTTTTGGGGAGTAGGGTGCATGGGTTGCAAATTCAAATGCCTTCAGGTGATGAAAATGATAACGTAGTGGTGCTACACCAGAGGGGGTGGTGAGGACTCTGGTAAACAGGAGAGTGCATACCCTGCCTACAGGTACTAAAATTCAAATATTTGAAAAATCCTGAGCTGGCCAAACAAAACACTTATATTTGGGCCATTCGTCACCAGTTTGGAATTCTGGGGAGCCCTACAGCTCCCGGATACCCTCTGGGGGAGTTAAGGACAGAGGCCCTGGCTTCCTCTGAGACTTTTCTAGTCCAACCCTCAACTTTCACCTCCTGGCCACCTAAGAGTTGGCCCCTGAGTTAGGAATCACCATCTGCTAAGCCTAAGGGCTAGAGACCCCCCAGTGCCTGATGAAGTTAGCTTGGGGGCCCCTGGTTAGGAAGAACCTGCATGGGGTGGGAGGAGAGTCCACGTTCAGGATGAGGACTGAAAGCCAGAACCCAACTGCCCTTTTCAGTGCTGGCCCCTGCCACCCTTTGACACCCATCTTCCTCCCAGGTAAAGCTGGAGGTCGGGCCTTCGGGGAGAGGAACTATCCCTTTTCATACTGAAGTGCTTTGTGATTTCTCAACGAAAGGGGCTGAGGGCCAAGCCATGTGGGCAGCAGTGGGGATGGGGCCTGAGTGCCCCCTTCCCAACCAGAGGGGCTTCTGAGACCCCGGGGCTGGCGGGGAAAGGAGTGGTGTGTGCCATTCTGTTTGGGGAGGAGCTGGGACATTCCCAGGTTCTTGGATGCTTCAGGTTGAGGCAAGGCGAGGAAGGGAAGTGCGAGAGGAAGGCTCTGTCTGGGATGGCCTGGTTCCTGGAAGCAGAAAACTCCCCAGGGAGAGAGGGGCAGTTCCCTCCTGCCTGGCCACCTCCACCCTTCCCTTCTCACTGCAAGGAGGGGCTGCCTTCTCCCCAGCGATCCTGGCCTTTATTCTATGCACAATCGTTGTAAGGGCACCGCCAGGCCAGGCCGGAGGGGTGAGGGCCTAGAGCACCCGCAATAATCCCAGAGTGGAGGGCAGCCTGAGGCACAAGGGGGTGAGAAAAGTACCAGGCAGGACAAGGATATTTCGCTGTCTCCCTCTCACCAAATCCCAGAATCCATCTCCATGGGGCTAACCCACCAAGCTTAGGGGGGCCTCGTACACAAAGCCCCCTAACCTCTTGGTTTCCCAAACGGTCAGAAGTAGCTGGAAAGGACCCAGCGATTCCCGGAGCCCTTGTTATTATTTTCACCCCTGAGGATCCTAGCATTTGGGAGATTCTTCTCCTGAACAAGCCTCGATTCTTGAAGCATCATTTATTTTCTCATATTCAATTAACGCAAGCTGAGCTTCTGAGTGCACAGAAATGCTACCAAGACCTCAAGTTAGCTTCTGGGGCCTGGGGCTGGAGGGTTGGGGCATATCTGTGTTGTATCACAGTGTTTACACAATTCCCAAGAGCACTAGTGGACCTGCGTTCCTGCGTGCACACACACACATACACACACACACACACACACACCACCAGAGTTTCGGACCCCGAGGTGAGAATCCGCGTTTTAACCACCCAGCATCCTGATTTCCTGAAAGGGTGAGCCCAGAGAGGCAGCCAGCCCAAGGCCACACAGTGAGTTGGGGCAGGCTGGGGTTTTCAGGGTGCAAGGAGCACTCCCAGCGCTGACCTGCCTCTCCAATCCAGCGTGCCCCCCCCCCTCCAGGAACCACTAGCCATGCCCGAGGGGCTGATTCCCCTCCCTCAGCACAATTCCGGGTGATTCTCGCCTCCCAAATTGGCTCCCACCCCTGTCCATTTCTGTCTCCCATTCCTGTCCAACCTCCTGGTATTTACTACATCTGTGCCATCCTCAGTCCGCACCCCCTACCCCCCACGCCCGCGCCGGCTCACCCCTCTGCGCTTCCCCCGGAGGGGGAGGGGCCCCAAGCCGTGGCTTCTGTACTGAGACTCTTTTGTACACCACGAACTTTTTGTATATTTTTAATTTTGCTGCGACATGAGATATTAAAAGTCATTTCAGTACGTGTTGTCTGTGTCCCATTGTCTCAGCTGTTCTGGGTCAGAGGAAGGAGACAGGGGAGGCGGGATGGGGAGGAAGGACACCCTCTGCCACAAACAGTTTGCTGGGAGGGTTAGGCTCTCACACAAAGCTCCCTTCATTGGCCAGAGCCTCCATCCATCAACCAGAATGGAGGGGGTGAGCAAAGGTCCTAGGAATTGGCTCCAAATGCTTCATTTTACAGATAAAGGGGGGAAAGAGATGGGGGGGGGGGCTGACTTGCCAGAGGTCAGAGAATGAGTCCATGACAAGCTCAGGACCCAGGCTGAAGTTTCTAACAAATATTTATTGAGTACCTACTATATGCCAGGCACTCCTCTCTCTCTCTCTCTCTCTCTCTCTCTCAAGAAAAGAACATATCCTCAAGTGAGGATTACAAAAACTAAAAGGAGGGTTGTGCTCTCCCCTGGCTCTGTTTACCCTTCGCTGGCGAGACTACAGCAGTGTGGAGAGCCACCTTGAAGCTGAGAGCAGCCCCAGAGCATGGAGCCAACTAGGAAGCCCCTGGCCCTGCACACCTGGGGCTCCCACATCGTCCTGGGCCATATATATATATATATATATATATATATATATATATATATATATATATATCCATATATATCCCTTTATAGAGAGGAAGGGAGAGGAATAGAGAGTTAGCAACATCGATCAGCTGTCTCCTGCACACTCCCTGCTGGGGATGTGCCCGCAACCAAGGTACATGGAATTTAACCTGGGGCCTTTCAGTCCGCAGGCTGACGCTCTATCCACTGAGCCAAACCGGTTAGGGCCTGGGCCACTTTAATGATAGAAGAGATAAGCTTCCAGCAGGTGTAGGCCACTGCTCTTTAGGTCTCTGTCACAGCCAAAATATATTCTGGCTGATCTAGCTGGTCCTTCGGTCCCTGAGAGGACTTTCGAAGGATCTCTGGGGAAGGTTTTCCCTCACTGAGAAACACACAGGAAGGGGGAAGCCCTGGCAGGATCCTGATGGATGTATCACTCCTAAAGCCGCAGCGGCCATCTTACCAGCCGTCCGGGTGCTCTAGAGCTGCCAAAACAAACGCCCGCACGGGGGGACTTCCACAACAGAAACCCAGGTCCTCATAGTTCTGGAGGCCGGGAATCCCAGGCCCAAAGGCCGGGGGGATCGGCGTCTTCCGAGACCTCTCGCCTTGGCGGGCTGATGGCTGCCTTTGTGCATTGTCCTCACACGGTCTTTCCTGTGTGTGCGCGCACCACTGGTGTCTGTGTGTGTGTACCAATTTCCTCTTCCTGTCAGGACACTGGTCAGATTAGGTTAGAGCCCCCTCTATGGCCTCATTTTAACTTATCTCCATAAACAGCTACACTCTGAGGTACTGGGTGTTAGTGCTTCAACATATACATTTGGGGAGACACAATTCAGCCCACAAGCCCAGCAAAGTGGAAATGTAAGGAGCTTGCTGCCATTTTTGAGCTGCTCAGTTAGTCAGCCCTGAAATCACTTACCATGGAACTTCCTGCCTTAACAGGGTGTCCTTATGCCTAAGCCGCCTCTGGTAGAGCAGTCTGCTCTTTGCAGCCAAAAGCACCACAATCCAGGCTCTGTGTGTTCGTTCAAGCTGTTCCCTCTGCCAGAGTGACCTTCCTTCCCTGTGCCCTTCAAGGCTTGGCTTGGTGAACGGCTCCTGACTGCCTTCCCCCAACTAGTCGCTTGCCTTCACCTGTGTGAGTCTCTCTCTCTAACCAGGTCAGGGTCAGCGTATGCACTGAACACCAGCTGCCACCTTCCCCCTCCTGCCCCACGGCAAGCATTGATAATCAATCCCCTCTTCACGCTGGGAGTCGATCTGGTGTTTCTAATCCTCTACACACACACACACACAGCCCCTGCCAATCAGCTGAAGGTGGCTCAGAAGTGGTGGATTCTATTTGCCACAACTGCTAAGTCTTTGAGAGCAAGGACTTTGTTTCACTCACCTCCTTTATGATTCACAAGCTAATTTTAATAATAAGCATTACCATTGTGTGCTTCTGCTCCCATTTAATCCCTGCAGCTGCCTTCTGAGGCAAGCGCCAGCATTATCCTGCTGTGGACACATGAGGACTCTGAGCTCCCAGAGAAGAACCAACTACCTGTTCAAGGTCATTAACATTTGAACGCAGGTGCACCTGTCTCCACCCTCTTTCAGTGACATTTTCTAAGCACTTGATCTGTTTATGGCCCTGGGAGGGCGCCCAGGGGCCACTGCAGGGAATACACAAATGGCTTGCTGTTTCTAGTGGCACTCAGAGCATGTCTTGTCCTATCTGTGATTCCCAACAGTTCAGTGATGTTTGGAGTTAGTTCAGAAATAGCGCAAGTCCTAATTCTACAGAGAAAGGAAAAGGTTTGCAAAAGTCAGCCATGGGGCTGCCAGAGCAAGAAATCACCTTTTGCCCTAACCGGTTTGGCTCAGTGGGTAGAGCATCGGTCTGCGGACTGAAGGGTCCCCAGGTTCAATTCCGGTCAAAGGGCATGTAGCTTGGATGCGGACACATCCCCAGTAGAGGGTTGTGCAAGAGGCAGCTGATGGATGTTTCTCTCTCATCGATGTTTTTAACTCTTTATCCCTCTCCCTTCCTCTCTGTAAAAAAAATCAATAAAAATAAAAAATAAAAGAAATCACCTTTCACTTCCTGTGCTGCTGGGAGTCCAAGGCTTACTCCGGGGGCTTCGTGGGAGTTTTGATGTCAGGAGCAGGCAGGGATTGGTAGATAGTCTGGCCTCTTCCTGTGGGCGGGCAGGCCAGGCCAGTGGAGATCTTTCTTCCTGCTCCTGGGAGGTGACTGGCAGGATGTAGGGGAGCAGGAGGGTGTGGCTATATGAGCTTGCACTAAGCAGTCTGGGCCGTTCCCCTCCCTGGAAAAGGGGAGGGAGGGAAGGAAGGCAGGCTGGTAGCTGACAGTCTCCTGTTGCCCTCTCCCCCAGAGGCTGCGGGAGCTCCGACCCTCATTCCAACAGGCACTGACCCGCACACCCATGCTTCCAGAAAACCTTCCAGAACAATCCTGTGCTTTGTTTGGCGCCCACACTTCACCATCTCCAGCCGCTTCCTCCGTCCGGGGCCTGATATCTTTCTTGGCACCCCTCTGACCGCAGGGCAGGGCTTTGGGGTTACTGTTCCCATTGGGAAGACCAGAAGCTGAGGCCCAGAGAGGTTATAATGAGCAACCTGCCTTGGACCCTACAGCAACTCAGGTGCAGAGCTTGAGTCTCCAGAACCCAAGCGTCATGGCAAGGGGAGGCTGGGCCAATCAGACCCTTTCCAATAGTCGTGGGTGCGGCATGCAGAGTGGATAGGCCCTACAGGTAAGTGACCAGGCTTCAGATCCAGACCAGGCAGAATTCCCCCCTCTTAGTCGCTGTGACTTCCTTGGGCAGCCTCTCAGTTGAACCTTTAAAAAAAAAAAAAAAAAAAAAAAGTCTGTATAATATTGTAACCCAATGTTGTGAGGAATAAGTGAGACAAAATACTTAGTCCTCAGCACAGAACCACAAAGGGGGCCTTATCCAGGCCAGGACACAGACGCAGAGAGATGGGTAGGTAGTATTTATTGACCACTTCATGTGCCAGGAACTCTCCTAAATGCATTTAATCCTTACCAGGGCACTATGAAGCCAAACTGCCTAAGCCCATTTTATGGATGAGGAAATGGAGTCACAGAAGGTTCAAGGATTTGCCCAAGGTCATAACCCTAGTAAGGGGCAAAGGCAGGATTCAACTCAGGCAGCCTGTCTCTGAAGCCCATTCCTTACCGCCTCCCTCAGTAGTGATGATAAGATTTCACGATCATAACCTGCTTGGACACAGGGTTGTGTAGTTGATGAAGCACTTTTGCAGCAACTCTTTCATGTAGTTCTCACCCCAGCAGCCCAGAGAGGGAGACAATATAATCCCCATTTATAGTGGGGAGGGGGAAACCGAGGCTGTGAAAGGGGGTACTGACTGGCCTTGCCAAAGTCACACGCAAGGTCAGTGGTAGGAGTAAGGGTACAATTTGGGACTTTCTGACTCCAAATTTAGGGGACCCCTAGCTTCACTCAACTCCCAAGCCCCCTCCACAGCAAGCCTCTGGCTGGAGGCCCTGAAGCTGTCTCCCAGGTCCGCGCTCTGGCTGGCCTTCCACAGTTGAGCTGAAGGGTCCCAAGGCTACATCCCGCCCCCTCCACTCTGCTCCTATCGCACAGGAGGGGCAGGAACTCCGGGCTGGTGGAGTTTCCGACCAGGCAGGAAAAAGAACAAAGGGAAACTTTGAGGGGGCGGGGAGAGGGGGCAGTAGTTACGAGGGCAGCAGAAGGGACACTTCACCATGGACTATGAAGTCAAGAAAGGGAAAAAGGTAGGTGGGAGGCTGGGAGGGGCGCAGGGTGAGAAATGTCCCTGGAGCTGGAGCTGGAGCAGTGGGAGGCCAGGGGTGGGGGTGAGGGGCAGTGAGGGGCAGAAGCAGGGCCTCCCTTCTCATTTGGAAGGACTTTTCTCCTCACCCCTGAGCAGTCAGACATTTGGGTTCCAATCTCCCTAGCCTGCTCTCCCTGTTCTCGGTGGCCTCTGCCATCCCTGGAATATGGACAGACAGACACCGTCCAGGGAAACCCAGACAGACAGATTCCAACCTCCTTCCCTGGTATCCTGGGGGAATCCCTGCTGTAGCTTCTCAGGCCAAGGACCATGAATAGGCCCTTCGCCTGCTCCCTGCCTCCCAGGACAGAAGGCGCTCTGCAGAGCAGGTCTGTGCTCTACGGCTCCCAACCTGGCCTGGGACACCTACCTGCTCCCCTGCTGGGCTCCACTCTACTGCCCTCCCCCCACGTCTTCACACAGGGCCCCCTGCTAAGGCTGATGTTCCCAAAGGCTACCCGCCGCGCAGGAACAGCCGCCCGGAGCAGCGTGAGCCGCAGGCCCCTGCACTCCATGCCCCTGTACCCCCCCGACTACCTCATCGACCCCCAGATCCTGCTCTGTGACTACCTGGAGAAAGAGGTCAAGGTGGGTGCGGAGTGAGGAGGAAGGGTGGGCCGTGCTGGGGATGAGGGGTGCAGGGGAGGAGAAAGGTTCCTCCGCCCTCTCGGTGTCTGGCTGGTCTGAATATGAAACCGACAAATACAGATCCACAGGAGAATGAAGACCCCTGAGGAGTGCCCGGCGCAGGGAGCTTTTGTACCTCTTTGACAAAGAAGCAGTAACTGTGTGAAGACTTGACAAGGCCGAGGAGGGTTTCGGCTAGGGCTAGGGACGGGGAAGAAGTGACAGGGTATGTTTGTACAGCCTGCTCGGGCCTACGTCCCGTCTCTGGCGAGAAGGATGTCTGCCTTCCTCCTGTGCAGAGGGGAACCTTTCACACAGGTTTGTCTCCTGCTTTCAGGGAAGAGGAGGTCAGATGTTTTCTCAAACTCCTTTGGCTTAAGATATTCCTTTTTAAAATACATTTTTATTGATTTCAGAAAAAGAGAGAGAGAGAGAGAAACACCAATGATGAGAGATGCCTCCTGCATGCCCCACTCTGGAGATCAAGTCCAAACCTGGGCATGTGCCCTGACCAGGAATCAAACTGAGACCTCCAGGTTCATAGGTCAATGCTCAACCACTGAGCCACGCCAGCAGGACAAGATATTCTTAATAAGGTGCCCTATTTGGGGGTACCATGTCCTGGACCCATCAAGAGAGACCTTACCTACCTCTCCCCACACCTACCCCTGAACAGCCCTGTCTCACACAAAGGAGACTCAGAGAAAGAATCCAGGGGGCCTTGCCCCTGCCTCATACTGTGGACCCTCAGCAAGCGACCTCCATGTGCTCGGTCTCAGTGTTTCCATCTCAACATGAGGCTCAGAACCTACCCGCTGGGGAGAGCGATGGGAGAGGGTTCTGTGTACTCAGAAGCAGCACCTTCCAGTGAGATTTCACTGTAGGGGCGTTGTTGCTATTCAGTGTCCACGTCCAAGGAATCCAGTTCAGCGAACCAAAGGGCACTGAGACCACTCAAGGGCTTGCCTTCTATCTCAGGAACACCATGAAGGAGCAGCGAAGAATCCTCATTACCCAAGGAAGATTGATATGGGGTTAAGAGTGTCAGATTTAGCAAAAACAGTTAAATTTGAATTTCCGGTAAACAAGTAATACTTTTAAAATATACATTTTTTAAATTGATTTCAGAGAGGAAGGGAAAGAGAGAGAAGATAGAAACATCAATGATGAGAGAGAATCATTGATTGGCTGCCTCCTGCACATTCGATACTGGTGATTGAGCCCACAATCTGGGCATGTGCCCTTGACTGAATCGAACCTGGGACCCTTTAGTCTGTAGGCTGATGCTTTATTCACTGAGCCAAACTAGTTAGGGTAGTAATACGTTTTTAGCAATAATGTATGTCCCAAATACTGCATGGGACTAAAAAATACTAAAGCAACAACAACAAACATTTGTTGTTTATGTGAAATTTGAATTTAACTGGAATCTTGTATTTTATCTGGCAATCCCATATGGAGGAAAAAGCTAACAAATAAATCCACTTAAAATTTGGGAACTGAAATAAAAAGAAAATTCAGAATAAGAAGAAAAGGTTTGATTACTTAATCCACCTAGAAGAATAAAACTAAAAGTAGTAAAAGACTTCCTTCTTATATTGATGGAATAACATATAAGTAAACGGATAGCATTAAGTTATAGCTAAGAATGAATGAAGAATCAATTTATTGATTTGGGCCATCATTTTTCTCACAAAATGATGTCTGAGTTGGATACAACATTCATTCCTTCCTATTTGATTTCTTCAACAAGATCACAAAGAGGGTGGGTGACCTGGTGTTTGGGGTGGACAGAGCCACACAGGTCAGTTTCTTTTAAGCTTTTTTTAAAAATATATTTTTATTGATTTTTTTATAGAGGGGAAGGGAGAAAACTAGAGAATTAGAAAAATTGATGAGAGAGAATCATCGATCAGCTGCCTCACACACACACACACTGGGTATTTTCCAGCAACGAAGGTACATGCCCTTGCCCAGAATCGAACCTGGGACCCTTGAGTCCACAGGCTGACGCTCTCTCCACTGAGCCAAACCGGCTAGGGCTATTACAGTGACTTTTGATTCCATCGCAACTAAATAACTGTGTTCAGGCAATATAAGCTAGCAGTGATAGGGTGAGCTGTGGTGTGTGGAGTCCAGTTTTGTCCTTTCTGGTGATATAAATTGGACATGTTTTTTACCTTTGCTGTGCCTTAGTTTTCTCGTGCTTAAAGTGAGTCCTGGCCCGTGTGGCTCTCAGTTGGTTGAACATTGTCCAGTGCATTGAAAGGTCGCCAATTTGATTCCCACTCAGGGCACATGCCCAGGACATCAATGCTTCTCTCTCTCTCTCTCTCTCTCTCTCTCTCTCTCTCTCTCTCTCTCTCTCTCAATAAACAAACAAACAAACTAATAAAAACAGATTTAAACAAATAAATGAGGATGCATGTGCACAAAACTCTCAGGACTGTGCTGTGTCTGGCTCAATAACAGTTACCATCAGGTTCTTATTATTAATTCAGATATTTCTGTCTGTCTATCTGCACTGTATCAGTGAGGAGGTCAGGGTCCTCCAAGGCTTCAGTGTGTCTTCTTTCTGCCCTTCTCCCACCAATCCCCCCCTCCCATCCCTTTTTGCTATCCAGTTCCTGGGCCACCTCACCTGGGTCACCTCCTCACTGAATCCCTCCAGCCGAGATGAGCTTCTGCAGCTGCTGGACGCCGCCAGGGTAAGGCTCTGGAGAGGGGAGAGGCAAGGTCTGTCCCCTTCTCCGTCTCCCACCCAAGGCCCTGGGGGACTCAGGAGATCCGACCCACCATACAGCAGCTGAAGGAGCTGCCGCTGAAAACCACGGCGGAGCAGGACAGCATCCTGAGCCTGTCGGCCCGCTGCCTGCTGCTCACCTGGCGCGACAACGAGGAGCTCATCCTGCGAATCCCCACGCACGAGATCGCCGCCGCCTCCTACCTACAGGACGACGCCCTGCACTTGCTGGTGCTTAAGACAGGTACAGCGGGTGGGCCAGGAGGCCAATAGAAAAGCCTCAACGGCTTGTTTTGGGAATGAGTGTGACCCGGGGCAAGAGCAGGCCTGAGGCTGTGTGACCGGATGATGGCAAAGGTCTGGCCACCCTATCCGGAGAGTAGGGTCCGGATCTGGCCCTATGCCGTAAGACCGAGCCCAGGGCTGAGGCCAAAGAGAGGGCGGCCTGACCCACAATACGGAGGTCAAGTGGTGAAGGCAGGAGAAGCCGGAATCCTGAGGCCCCGGAAGAGCATGAAGTTGAAGGGCCGGTGAAGGGTGAAGGGGGCCGTGGCCACAGCGCTCCGAGGATAGGATAGGGCGGTACTTCGGTGAGGAGCGGGGTCTGATCGAGGGGAGGAGTCTGATTTAATTGAGGGGAGGAGTCTGATCGTGGGGAGGAGTCTGATCGTGGGGAGGAGTCTGATCGAGGGGAGGAGTCTGATTGTGGGGAGGAGTCTGGTCGAGGGGAGGAGTCTGGTCGAGGGGCATGGCCAAACGCAGGGGGCGGAGCTCGAAGCTAAGGTAGCCAGTGGGAGATGTCAGACCTTGCAAATTAGGGCGGAGCCTGAGGCCGGGGGCGGGGTGAAGGGAAGACTGAATCCTAGGGGGCCCTGAAACCAGGGACAAGGTCCGAGTTAAGGGTACAGAGGAGGGACAGTCTGACCACCCCTAGGACCTTGGGCAAAGAGAGGAGCACTGGGGTGGGTGGGGTGGGGTGAGGCGGGGCGGGTGGGAACGGCCTGCGGAGCCTGAGGCCGGGGATGGTGTCCCATAGTGAGCACCAGAGGGAGCGGGGGTCTGGCCTCAGGACCTTTCCGCTGAGGCGGGCCTGAAGCCAGCGGCAGGGCCCGGTGCGGGGGACACCTGCGAGGCGCCCTCAGGCCCCCCAGACGGTCTCCGGGGGGCGCTCTCAGCCCAGTCTCCCATGGCTGAAGTCCGCCCGCCTCTCCCAGGTCTGGGCGTGGACCCGGTGCCAGCGGGCGTGGACGCCAGCCCCGGGGGAGCCGGGCGCGACCCGGGCCCGCCGGGCGCCGCCCCCGAGAAGCGGCGGGTGGGCACCACGGAGCGGCGCCACACCATCTGCAGCCTGGACTGGCGGGTGGCGTGGGGCGGGGCGGCGGGGGCCGAAGCCCGGGCGGGCGGCGGCGGCAGCCTGGAGCGCCAGCGCGCCGGGCCGCGGGCGTCGGGCAGCTGGGAGCGGCGGCAGACCTTCAGCGGCGGCGCGGAGCGGCGGCCCGGCGGCGGCGGCGGCGGCACCGGCAAGCCCGGCGGCAGCTGGGAGCGGCGGCAGGCGGGCGGCGG
This sequence comes from Pipistrellus kuhlii, assembly GCF_014108245.1. NCBI lineage: Eukaryota > Metazoa > Chordata > Mammalia > Chiroptera > Vespertilionidae > Pipistrellus > Pipistrellus kuhlii. The sequence goes on along the minus strand of NW_023425562.1, from coordinate 54,534,873 downwards.
CGGCAGCTGGGAGCGGCGCCACCCGGGCTCCAACCCCCTGGACCCGGACCCCAGCCCCGACGCCTACTGCAACCTCGTCATCCTGGCCGTGCCCAACAGGGTGAGCCCGGGGCACCCCGCGCCGCTGCCCCTGCCTCCCGGGCGCGTCGGGGCTGGGCTGGTGCCGCTTTCCCCCCTCCCCTCTATCCTGCCCCATCCACGAGCGTCCTGGGTACCTTCTCCCTCCTTCTGACTTCAGTTACTACCTGTGAGCCCGTGACACCAAACGGCTTCTAAACTCCAGCCCCGGACCCTTCCAGGACACTTCCCCCAACTGTCCCAATAGGATGCAACTCAAAATAGACTCGATTTAATCCCTCCTCCAACCCTGCTCTTTCTCCAAGATCGTCAGTGTGCGAACTACGTACCACAGTAACAACCATGAGGACTCGAATCCCCAGCATGAATCCAGTGTAAGGTGGCTAGACGTCCCATTTTTGGGCGGGACAGTCCCCATTTCTAACAAGTTCCAAAAATCGGGACTTTTTTAAAACACCGCGGGACAAATTGTTAAAAATCGGGACTTCTGGTCACCTTAATCCTGTGCCAACCAGTGGCAGACACAGAATCAGCATTAACTTATTTCATCCTAACAGTACCCGGTAGAGGGAAATACTTCAGTCATATCCATTCCATAGAGAAGGAAACCGTGACCCAGGACTAAGTAACTTGGGCAAGGCCACACAGGAATCAGGCGCCGATTTCAGCATTGGTACCTGGAAGCTCAGGGCCTGTTCTCACCGGGACTATGTCGTCACCCAAAGCCTTCTTGCCATTCTTTCCTTGCCTACCCTCCCACAGCCATTCTCGACAATCCCCCTAGCTTTCAGTCATTTGACCATATTTATTGAGTGCCAGCTTGTGCTGGGTATTGGGCGAGGAGCTGTGGGTACAGAGATAAAGGAGTCATACTCGGTGACCTCCCTTAGGGAGCTCACAGTCTAGCAGACACCATCAAGCCCTGTGGCTTCTAAGCTTTTCCTCTGGCCCAGGGTCCCCTGGTGAACAAAGCAGACACGTTGCCTGTCCAAAAGGAGGGATGGATAATAATCAGAAAACTTTCGCTCTTCCTTGAAACACTTTCTCACTTGGCTTCCAGCTCTCCCCATTCTCCTGGTTCCCTCCAACCCCCCATGTCCCTGGCTGCTCCTTCTCTATTGCTGCTTCCCCCTCTTCTCTTCAGCTTCTTAAGGCTGGAGTGCTCCAGGCTTAGTCCTTGATCCTCTTCTCCCTTTTACCCATTTCCAGATGGTCTCTTCCAGTCTTGGGGCATTTAATATATATATTTTATTGCTTTTTTACAGAAAGGAAGGGAGAGGGATAGAGAGTTAGAAACATCGATGAGAGAGAATCATCGATCAGCTGCCTCCTGCACGCCCCCCCACTGGGGATGTGCTCGCAACCAAGGTACATGCCCTTGACCGGAATCGAACCTGGGACCCTTGAGTCCACGGGCCGACACTCTATTCACTGAGCCAAACCCGTTATGGCTAGTCTTGGGGCATTTAAAACCCCGAGATGTCCCCAAAGTTTCTCTCTCATCATCAAATCTCCAGACACATTTTTCCACTCTGCCCCTGCATTCGAAGGTCTAAATGACATACAAGCTGAGCTCCCAGGCTTCTCCCCCAAACCTGCGCCTGCCTTGGTCTCCCCGTCTTGATTGACGGCAGCTCTGTTCTTCTGTTGCTTTTACCAAAACCTTGCAGTGATCCTTGGCTCCCCATTCTCTTCCACACAAACCATATCCACTCTCTCAACAAATCCTCTTGCCCTATTTTTAAAACACAACCAAAACCCACCCATTTCCCCACTCTCCACAGTCCCTGCCCAGGTTCATGCATCTGTAGTCTGAATCATGCAGTCCCCCCTCACTGGTCTGGCCCTTACTTACAATCTCTTCCCCCACGGATCAGAGCAGACCTGTTAACCATTAAGTCACATTATGTCACTGCTCGAAATCTTTCAGTGACTCCCCATTTCACGCAGAATAAAAGCGAATGTCCCTACCATTGCGTATAAAGCCATCTGCCTTCTATTAGTAGCTCCAGCCACCATCCCCATTACCTCTCTGGCCTCATCTTCTTCTACTCTCCCCCCTCATCACTCCACTCTGTACAGACGGGCCTCCTTGTAGAGTGCAAGAGACCTGTGGGTCCTGGGTGGTTCACCGTGGTGTTTGCAGCTCTTAGAACAGTGTTTGGAGCACAGTGGTTACTCAATAAATATCGAATGACAGGATCAATTAAGTCACATTATATTATTATACCTTGTGAGAGGGACCAATAAGAAAATAAGCAGGTTGCAGTGATAATTAGGGAGGAAAATCTATTTCCAAATCCATAGGGAAAATGAGTTTGTGCCCTATGTGTCCCCGTGGACTGTGAGGGCTTTAGCGTACAGACCTCATCTCATTCACCTCTGAGACCAGAGCCTGGCCCAGTACCTGCCACACAATAGAACTAAATGAGAATTTATGGACCAAATAAATAAATGAAAAGTTGTTTTCTAGGAGTTTCTTAGCCTCTGGCCTCCTATCCGAAACACTGTGGTCCCAAGGAGGATAAAGGACTTAGAGTAAAAACACCTGGTGTGGCTGGTGTGGCTCAGTGATAAACCAGGAAGTCATGGTTCGATTCCTGGTCAGAGCACATGCACAGGTTGCAGGCTTAACCCCCAGGGGGGATGGTACAGGGACAGTCAATCAATGCCTCTCATCATTAATGTTTCTATCTCCCTCGCCCTCTCTCTGAAATCAATAAAACCATTAAAAAAAATCTGGGTGCTAATGTTAACCAATGTATGAGCCTGCTGTGAGCCAGGGCGAGCCATTTAATCTCTCCAAGCCTCAGATTCTTAACTATGAAATAAGGATCCTCTCTTCCCTGTCCATTTCGTAGGGTTATTGTAGGGCTCAATCTGGTTTAATAGTACATTGCCCATCCCAAAATGCCTATCCTGAGTCACATTTTTACACCTGAGCTTTTTTTTTATTTTTATTTTTTTTAGACAGAGAGATACAAAATAGAAAATGCCTTCATAGAGTTAATCTCTTTGTCATTTCTGTGTCTCTTGCTTGAAGGCATGACAAGATCAATTGAAGAATCAAATTCTGCCCTAGCTGGTTTGGCTCCGTGGATAAAGTGTCGGCCTGTGGACTAAAGGATCCTGGGTTTGGTTATAGTAAAGGCGCATGCCAGGGTTGTGGGGTTTGATTCCCAGTAGGGAGCATGCAAGAGGCAGCCAATCAAAGATTCCCTCTCATCACTGATGTTTTTGTCTCTCTCTCCCTCTCCCACTCTGAAATCAATAAAAAAAATTTTTTTTTTAAAAAAAGAAGCAAATTCTTCTTTATATTTGTAATCTCCAAAGAATTTCACCCAAGGACTTAAGTTCACTCCTTCTACCAGAGACTGAACTTTATGTATTCATCCTGCTTCCATTTTTGCCCTGGATTCAAGGAAGCTCATATCTAACTAAGTAGTAACTATGTCGAACCTAAGGCTTTTATCCACTTCATTCTTCCTCCTCCTACTAAGTATTGGGAGACCTGGCTCCAGTCCTGGCCAATCACTTTACCTCTCTGGGTTTCACCTTCCTACCTGTAAACTAAAACAAATTGGGGCTTATTTAATTTAATTTTTAAAATATTTTTATTGATTTCAGAGAGGAGAGAGAGAGAGAGACAGAAACATTAATGATGAGAATCATTGATTGCTGCCTCCTGCATGTCCCACACTGGGGATTGAGCCTGCAACTCAGGTATGTGCCCTTGAATGGAATCGAACTGGGACCCTTTAGTCCGCAGGCTGATGCTCTATCCTCTGAGCCAAACCGGCTAGGGGGAGGTCTTTCTTTTAGATAAACTTCAGGAGGGCTAATGGCTCCCCCAGAAATTGGGTTGCATGTGTGCATTTTTCAGGGAAGAAGGGTTAGAATCATCATTGGATTCTATTGTATAAAGGCGTCCAAGACCCAAAGATGGGACATATCCTCAAAGCCCTTTTGTTAAAAGGTATGTGTGTCTCTGAGAGCCTCCTCACACTGTGCCTCCTCCCCCCGGCCAGGATGCTGCCGAGGAGTCCTGCGCCCTCATCTGTCAGGTCTTCCAGATCATCTATGGGGACCAGAGCATCGAGTGCGTGGACCGGGCTGGCTACCACTACACATCCACGCCCGAAAGGCCGTGGCTCTGCAGCCGCAGTGAGTAGTCGAACCCCTGGCCTCCTCTCTTACGAAACATCTGAAAGGCCAGGGGAGGGAGGGTGCCCCAAGACATAGGGCCAGTGGAAGCCTTTAGGTGTTCTGTCTGCCCTACAATTACAGTGTACCCCAATACGTGGTTTGGTTTGGTTTTAATGTCCGTTTTCATGATTTCAACCCTAGCTGCTTCCTAGATGTTCTGGTTGTCAGATTCAGAACAGCTGAACTTCCCTCTCCCTTGTGTTGTTGTGTTCCTTCTTTTGCAGAAACTTAAGATAGTGCATTGTCTGTTTATGAAGCTGGCTAGCCCCATTAGGACAGTAGGTCAAAGCCAAAATTTCAAGACTGGTCCTTGAATGCAATCAAGGGCTGGAATGAGAATGAGGCCCATAGAATATTCACTGAGCACCAACCATGTGCCAAGCAACCTTGTCCATCCTGTTTGCCACTGGATTCTGTGTGCCTCGCACAGGACCACAGACATCACAGATGCTCAATTTTATTTTTTGAATGAATGAAAGAACTCTCTATGAGGCCTTATGATCCCAGTTTTACAGAGGAGGACATTAAGGTTCAGAGTAGTCAATAAAGTAATCAAGTATACACAGCTACTGAGTATCAAAGTTAGGATTCAAAATCAGGTATGTGTGATTCTAAAGCTTCTATCTGCACCAGCTTCGCTCCCCTTGCTGCCTTCAAGACCACTAGGTGAATTTCCTCAGGCCCAGCCCCCTCCACATGGTCCCTGTTTGCATAGTTCCAGCCACAGGGAGATGGCTCTTTACTTCTGGAGGCACTCCCATCTGTAGAAACTGGCTTGAGGAAGCTGGGATCATTCATTAACGGTCGCAGATATGACAGGCAAATAAATGAGGTAAGGCAATAAATATTTCAAGAAATTCATTCGCCCAATATTTGTTGAGCACCTACTATGTGCTGGGCTCTGCAAATCGCCAGGATATATTGCTGAGCAAAACCAGATGTGGCCCTCCCTTATGAGGCTTGCATTGCCGAGGTAATGTGACAGTAAGTAGTTAAAGAGCTACAAAAACACAGTGTAAGCACACGCTGCGCTGTGAGGACATGTAATGAGGAAGCAGCCTGCCTGGGGAGTCAGGGAGGTCCTGAGGAAGTGACACTGAGTGAGCCAAGGTCTGAAGGTGAGGCCAGTCCCTGGCTTCGATGACATAACAGGGCCAGGCACAGAGCCAGTTCTCTGTAAACAGTGCTTCTTTACTCTCAAGACTGAGTTCCTTCCCAAAAAAAGTTCTTTGTTGTGCCAATTCCAACACATCCAGTTTACATAATACTCCCTCACCTGATCCTGCATCTGTTATACCCAAGACCCTCTGAGATAGATAGGAATGTGATGTCCCCATGATGAGGAAGTTCAGGGCCAGGAGACAGGAGGTGAGTTGCCCAAGATCATCTGTGCGTCAGGGGGTGAGGTGTGTGTGTGTGTGTGTGTGTGTGTGTGTGTGTAGGGGAGGCAGGAACCATGGTTAGAAGCTTCCAGTAGCTGCCCATTTCCAAGCAAAAGCTAACATCCTTACAATTGCTTACAAGGCCAACTGTTCCAGCCACCATCCCAACCCCAGGGAGGGGCTGAGGTGGAGGCCTCAGAAGCTGGGGATGCTGACTCCTGCTTTGCTTCCTCTGACGGCCCCTCTGTCTGTGTCCCAGGTGACAGCTGCCGAACTGACGGGACTTACGCCTATGATGCCGACTTCAGCTGCTGCAGCTCTTTGTGGGTACCACCCTTGCTGGGACCCTACTCTCCCCCCTCCTCCCCCCACACACACCTGTTCATAAACAGGGTTGTGCTTCTAGGCATTCTTGAACCCCCTGTGGGTAAGACAGGTGGGAGAAAGTGACCCCACTTTGATTTGTGCCGAGCAGTGGGCACTGAGGGTGGGAGGTAAACTGAACTCTGATGAGCTCAGAGGATCCATACCCCTGAGAGACCTAGGTGTGACCAGAGCCCAGAAGTGGGCCCACGTGGGCCTGTGGTTCTCTCCTAGTCATCCAGACTGAGTGGCCTGCGAGGTCCAAAATCACAGCTGACACCAAAAGTCATTTTGGGTTATTTTAGTTGAAATAGAAAAAAAGGAAGAGCTTAAACAAGATGGGGCATTCTCCCCGTCTTTTACATAAAAGATTAGACCAGTTTTTCATGTGTGGTCTTGTGGTTGTTAGGGGCCCAGGCTTCTCTTTTCCTCCCTCGTCAGCACTTACTTCCATCCTGAAGGCCACCTCATGTCCCAGAGATGGTCATAGCTCCAGCCATCGGGGCAGCACGCCAGAGGCCTCTTTAAAGAGCGTTGCTGGATTTCCCACTGGCATTGTTTACTTACATCTCATTGGCCAGATTTGGTCACATGGCTACAAGTAGGAAGACTGGAAAATGTAGGATTAAAAAAAAAAAAACCTCACCTCACCACCATGTTATAGAAAATGTGAAGACCAGGAGGCAGGCTGGCTTTTTTTTTTTTTTTTTTTTTATTGATTTTTTTACAGAGAGGAAGGGAGAGAGAGATAGAGAGCTAGAAACGTCGATGAGAAACATCGACCAGCTGCTCCTTGCACACCCCCTACCGGGGATGTGCCCGCAACCAACGTACATGCCCTTGACCGGAATCGAACCTGGGACCTTTCAGTTCGCAGACCGACACTCTACCACTGAGCCAAACTGGTTTCAGCCAGGCTGGCCTTTTATTAAGCAATATTTATTGAGCACGTACCCAGGCACTAGGCTGTGTGCTAGGAATACAGTGGGGAACAAGACAAGGACAAGACCCATGGCTAATGCACAGTAGGTACACAACAAGTGAAGAAACACAAGTTCCCTGCTCTTGCATGGTTTACAGCATAGCACAGGAGACAATGAAGTCATTATTTAATAGTGATGAGCATTAATGAGAATGAGCACTAAAGAGAAGCTCAGAGTGCCGAGAGAGCCTGTGCGATCAGGAGGGCCTCTCGGAGGCGATGGCACTTGAACTGAGAGACCCGGAGAAGGAGCATTCTGGGAGAGGGCACAGCAAGTGCAAGGATTCTGAAGCGGGACAGAGCTGGGTGTGTCTGAGGACCAGCCAGGAGCCACAGTGACTGTGGCAGTGACTGTGGTGGGAGAGAATGTTCGGTGAGATCTGGGAAGCCCTTGCCTGTCATGAGTAGACTTTGTGACCTCATTGGACAGAGAGTCTGACCCAGTCTGGGGGGATCAGGGAAAGTTTTCCTGAAAAGATGACATTTAAAATCTAGGTACTCTCCCTCCCTGGAGCAGGCCCATGTGTCTCCTAAACGCTAAGGGACCCCAGGAGGCTTGCAACCAGGGAGCAATGGGCAGGTTAACCCCGAGGGCAACTTGTCCCAGGTTAACCCCCCTAGCCTGTCTCCAAGGCCTCTTTTCTCGTGACTCCAGGGAGTGGACAGCAGCCCCACCGTGGCTCACTTTTTTCTCATAAGATTTCCAGAGAGCCAAAGCAGCCCCATCTTCTACCCTAGGCCCTTTCTTGTTTCACTGCCCCCAGCGTTAATAAATGTTCTCTCACCCTAACCGGTTTAGCTCAGTGAATAGAGCATCGCCCTGCGGACTCAAGGGTCCCAGATTCAATTCTGATCAAGGGCATGTACTTTGGTTGTGGGCATATACCCATTAGGGAGTGTGCAGGAGGCAGCTGATCGATGTTTCTCTCTCATCAATGTTTCTAACTCTCTCTCCCTCTCCCTTCCTCTCTGTAAAAAAAATCAATAAAATATATATTTTTCAAATAGAAATAAAAAACAAATAATTAATTAAATAAATTTACTCTAAAAAGAAAACACACTCACACATAAAATAAAATCCAATGATGAATAAGAATTAGCTGAGCAAAAGATAGGGGGAGAGAGCCGTTCCAGGATGATGGAACAGAATGTGCAAAGGCCCAGAGGAAAAGAAGGCAGGGTGTCCTGAGCACAGACAGCAAGAGTGAGAAGAGGCTGGAGAGGCAGCCAGATAACGTGGGGCCAGGGAGTGTAAGGCCTTGGAAGAGAAGATGGGTCCTAGGATGAGGCCTCAGCCCAGAGCACGAGTAGCTATGCCCTCCCACGTTCCACCCACGGCCGGGGAGGAGCTGGAGAGAGGTGAGTGAGGACCCCTTTCTGCTTGTCCCTGCAGCAACGGCTCCCAGGACACGTTTGAAGCGTGTTACAGCGGCACATCCACACCCTCTTTCCACGACTCCTGCTGCAGCGGCAGCGACCACAGCGCCGTGGGCCTGGAGCAGTTGCAGGATTACATGGTCACGGTGAGCTGGGCACCGGTGCAGGCAGCACCAGCAAAGGCCTAGAGATGGGAGAAAACAGGTCATTTCAGGAACCGTAAGTAATCTTGGGCATCATGACTGAAGCATAAGGCCCAGAGTGGGACCTGAAGTGAGGAGAGTATACTGAGGCCAGCTTGTGGAAAGGCCTACACCAGGGGTCGTCAAACTCATTAGTCAACAGAGCCAAATATCAACAGTACAACGATTGAAATTTCTTTGGAGAAACAAATTTTTTTTAAACTGAAACTTCTTCTAATGCTACTTCTTTAAGGTAGACTCACCCAGGGTGTGGTATTTTGTGGAAGAGCCACACTGAAGGGGCCAAAGAGCCGCATGTGGCTCGCGAGCCACAGTTTGCCGACCAGGGGCCTAAACTAATGTCAGCAAGCATTTTCAGAGGAGGGCTGGGCCACGGATGCCCTGCGAGAGGGCTCTGGGCCTTTCAGGCAGGGGCTGGGTCGGGTGCTTCCTGGGATTGATCTCCAACGGTGTCCCCGGTGTCCCCGCAGTTGCGGAGTAAGCTGGGCCCCCTGGAGATCCAGCAGTTTGCGCTGCTGCTGCGGGAGTACCGGCTGGGGCTGCCCATCCAGGACTATTGCTCGGGCTTGCTGAAGCTCTATGGAGACCGGCGCAAGTTCTTCCTCCTCGGTGAGCCCCTCCCCCACCCCCCAAAGGTCAGCCAAGGCCCCTGCGCGGTCAGGGCAGTCCTGGTTAGTCTCCAGGCTGGGAGTGTTTGTTCCTTATCTCTCAGCCTCTGATAAGGCTGAGAGAATGAGACCTGTGGAGCTTGTGAGAAGACCAAGGTGCAGAGAGGAGAAGGGACTTGCCTTCAGTCACAAAGTCAATAAGAACAAAGCGCTGTTAAAATTAAAAAAAAAAAAGAAAGCAAAAATAAATGACCTGTTTATATATTTAAAAATAAAAAAAAGAAGTGATGAAAGTATGAACATAAAAAAAAAAAAAGAAGAAGAAGAAGAAGAACAAAGCGCTGGTATAACCATCCCATCTTCACGGCAAACCTGGGAGAGGAGCCCATCCTTCCCATCCGACCCCAGGAGGAAGCTAAGGCTCAGAGAGGCCAAGGAGCTTGTTCAAGGTCACACAGCTAGTGAGGAGGGCTAGTGAAACAATAGTGGGAATGATAGTATTACTCAGTTAGCATGTATTTGGCCATTACCAGGTGCCAAGCATTCATCTCGTCGAATGGCCTCAGATCTGGGAAGTGGGGGCTATTATTTACCCCCTATTTTGCAGATGAGCAAACTGGGGCTCAGAGAAGCAAAGGGCAGAAGTCACAGAGTGGTCACTGAGGTGAAATGAGCGCCCTTTTATGGGGCACCCGGTGTGTGCTAAGTACCTTATTTAACCCTAACATGCCTACCAGGAGGAGATGGGGAAAACCTCCGTTTTCCCCGGGAGGAAAGTAAAGCTCAGAAGAGTTGTTCTTTTTCTTTTTCTTTTTTTTTAAATTTATTGATTTTAAACAGGGAGAGAGAGAAAGAGGGAGAAACATGGACTTCACGAATTCACTGGTTGACTCCTGCAGACGCCTTGATCAGGGCTGGAACCTGCAACCCTGGCCTCTGGAAAACTCTCCAACCAACGGAGCCAGCAGCCAGGGCCCAGAGTAGTCACTTCATGAGAGTCACACAGCTCTGTAATGCGGGTGCGACAATAACAAGCTAACCCTAATGCGCATGTGCCATGAACCCCGAGATCTGTCATTATTCTCTGGCTCAGAGTCACAGCGCGTGAGTGGTGGGCGGGGATCTGAACCCTGATTTCCAACAGAGGCGATCCCCCTGTGGGAGGGGAAGGGGCCGGACCCCTGGGAGTCACCTGCCCCTCGGCCCGCAGGGATGCGGCCCTTCATCCAGGACCAGGACATTGGCTACTTCGAGGGCTTCCTGGAGGGCGTGGGCATCCGCGAGGGCGGCATCCTCACCGACAGCTTCGGCCGCATCAAGCGCAGCATGAGCTCCACGTCGGCGTCCGCGGTGCGCAGCTACGACGGCGCGGCCCAGCGGCCCGAGGAGCAGACCTTCCACCGGCTGCTGGCCGACATCACGCACGACATCGAGGCGCTGGCCCCCGACGAGGACAGCACGGACGAGGAGGCGCGGGGCTCCCCGGGCGGCAACGAGGCGTCGGAAGACAACTACCTGTAGCCGGAGGCTGCCGCCGGGCGGAGGGCGGAGCGCGTGGCCCTGCAGCCTGGCCTTGGACTCTCACTCCGGCCTGGGGCGATGCCCATCCTCTGGGCCCCTCCTCACCAGGCCACCACCCCCAATCCCGCCTCCATTCCCCGTCTCAGATCCTGCCCTAAGGGCTCCGGTTCCTACTGAAGTCCGAGGCAGGGGCTTGGGGCTCAGCTAGCCACTCTGCACACCCTCCCGGGATGGGCAGCGGCCCCCTGGCCCCCTCCTCTTCCCAGGATCCGCAGCAGGATACCCCCTCCTCCCTGGCTGCGCGGCTTTCTGAAGGCCCCGCGAGGGGCGATGAGTGGGCTCCACCTTCTGGCCGACTGAGAAAAGAATCCCCACAGCCTGGGAGACCGCAGTTCCTCCTCCTCTACAGCCGGAGGAACCGAGGTTGAAAGAGGGAAAGGGACTTGAGGGAATCTCCTGATTCTCCTGCGATGCTATCTCAAACCGACCAGGCTACGTCTGCAGAGGGTCTTTTTAAGGCTCTAAATAGCAGGGACTCCCCCGACCCCCACCCCCACCTCCCCACCACACTGAATCAGATCATCAGTGTGGAGTAGAGGTTTTTCTCTGCTGGGAGTTGACTCGGAGGAGGGTGATTTGGGTCCCAGTCCTAAGACTCCAAACAAGTTGCTTATTCAGATCTTTGATTTGGAGCCGGACAGACTTAGGGCTGCCCTCTCCAACCTGCCTTTGGATCTCTTTGGCTACCCAAGACCCCTGAGAGGGGGTCTGGTTAGCGTCCTAGCCCCTGTGCCCCATCTCCTTGCATGTCAGATGACAGGGGCCCCACCTGCCTCAGGGGGAGGTCACGGAGATTAACCAAGGTCAAGACCTTAGTGCTGAGTCTGCCATAGGATGGCCCTCAGAAAATGCTGTTCCCTTCCACATCTAACACGTTCTAACTCAGTTTACCTGTCTTTACCCCATGTGCACTGGGATGGGAACTGAGGTGGGAGTGAGGTCTAAGAAGACCCTGAGGGAGCACCGTTTGGGAAGGGGAAATAGGACTTTCCCTCACAGCTCCACTGCAGCCTGGCTTCATGCTGGAGCCAGAAAAGTACCCAAGACTCACAGAGCCATCCCAGGGGTCTTGGGCAGCCAAAGGAATCTAAAGGGAGGGTAGAGAGGGCAGCATTAGTACAGCGTGTGGCTCAGTCCAAGGACAGGCTTGGAGGTTAAAAGAAGTAAGTCCTGAAAGGAAACCAGAGACTGACCTAGAACTGTGGTCAGCAAACTAGGGTTCCCAAGACACATGCGGCTCTTTGGCCCCTTGAGTGTGACTCTTCCACAAAATACCACGGCCTGGGCAAGTCTATTTTGAAGAAGTGGTGTTAGAAGAAGTTTAAGTTTTAAAAAATTGGCTCCCAAAAGAAATTTCAATCGTTGTACTGTTGGTATTTGGCTCTGTTGACAAATGAGTTTGCTGAGCACTGGCCTAGAAGAACTAGTAAGTTTATTTATAATAACATTACAGAGCCCTTCATGGCAAGACACATGGTTCTTACTAGGAGGTAGGTGTTATCACCCATTTTTAAAATTGACTGAGAGAGAGAAAGAAACATTGCTTTTTGTTGTTCCACTTACGTATGCATTCATTGTCGATTCTTATATGTGTCCTGACTGGGGATCAAACCCACAACCTTAGCGTATTGAATGATGCTCTAACCAATGGAGGTACCCAGCCAGGGCTACCATTACCCATTTTAAAATAATAACATTATTGTTAGGGCTTCAGGTCCAGAGAGTTCCATGAGTCATACTCAATTTGTGGCAAGTAACCATCTCAGCAAAATTGGTCTGTGCAAGACACTTCTGCTATTTTGCTCTGTTTTATTTTCCTTTTATACCTACACATTCCCATACTCCTCCTCCCCATCATGGGCACCCACTCCTATGTGTTGATGTATGTCCTTGGACATAAAATATACAATGCTTTGTGTGTGTGTGTGTGTGTGTGTTTACACTTCATAAATAGTATTGGGTAAGGATCTCATTTTGTTGCTTCTTTTTCTTTTTTTCCTTCTTTTTTTTAAAATATATTTTATTGATTTTTTACAGAAAGGAGGAGAGAGGGATAGAGAGCCAGAAACATCGATGAGAGAGAAACATCGACCAGCTGCCTCTTGCACACCCCCTACCAGGGATGTGCCCGCAACCAATGTACATGCCCTTTACCGGAATCGAACCTGGGACCCTTCAGTCCGCAGACCGACACTCTACCACTGAGCCAAACTGGTTTCGGCTTGTTGCTTCTTTTTCACTTCATAACATGTTTTCAAGATCTACCCATCTAGCTTGTTGCAAAATATTCCAAGCTGAGCATCCACTGTTTTATGTATCCTTTCCCCCAGTGATGGACACTCAGGCTGTTTCCATCTCCCTCTTACCACAAACAACACTGAGATTGGCATCTTTGTGTATGTCTCTTATGGAGCTGCATGAAATTTTCTTTGGGCTCTATACTCAAGAGTAGAATTACTAGATCACAAGTCAGATAGGTTTTAAGTGTCACTAAATTCTGCTAAAGTGAATCCACTAGCAACCTGAGAAGGATGCTCTCTCCCCACGCTTTCATCAGCTTTTACATGACCGGACTGTGTAATTTGGCCTAGAGATCGGGCGATAAGGTGGCATCTCATCGTTTTAACTTGTATTTATCTATTAATCCTGAAATTTAGAACCTCCTCCTATACTTGTCAGGCATTCAGATCTTTTGCCCAATATTTATTGGGTCTCTTGTCTTTTTCTTGTTGATTTGCAGGGGTAACTTATACATTTTAGATATTAACCTCTTGTTGGCTGTTGATGTTCCAGATACCTTCTCCCAGTATGCTGCCCATATGTTATCTATGGCAGTGGTTCTCAAACGTTAGCATGGGTTAGAATCTCCTGGAAGGTTTGCTAAAACACAGATTGAAAACTCCACCCCGAGGTTCTGGCCAAGAATTTGCATTTTTAATAAGTATTTAAGTGATGGTGATGGTCCAGGGATCACACTTAGAGAACCACTGGCCTAGAGTGCTTTGCTTGGAGCAAATTTGTTCCATTGAACAAATCCGTAATTTTGATCTTTTCAAGTCTATATATCCTCGTTTTATGAATGAAGAAACTGGAGCTCAAGGAATTGAAGTGGATGGCCCAAGGTCACACAGTGAGCTAGGATTTGGACCCACATCTGGCTAACCCCAGAGCCCATGCTCCTAGTTGCCCAGCTACCCTGCCTACCAGACTTAGGGATGTAGTGGTCTCAGGCTGAAGCATTGGGACCTGAAACTACAAAAGGCCTTAGTAGGCTCCTAAGTGAGACAGCCTTAGAGGGAGGAGTCAGTTGTTTAGAAGCTGGGGCCAAAGACCTAGAAGACTCTCTTAAAGGCCTGCGGCTTTTGCAAGCTCTGAAATTGCCCAGTCCTAGCCAGGGCACAGTGACCGGCTGCTGAGAGGCACTGGAACACTTCTTACCCCACAGCTCTGACAATGGAGCAATTTCCCTCCGCCCCGAGGAAGTCCCCACCACCCCAGAACTGCCCTGTTACCAAAGCCACGTAACCTCTAGTTGCTGAACCAAAGAGCTCTGACTGGGGTGGCACAGGCTCTGAGCATGAGGACTCTGGCCACACTTCCTCCTATCATGTTCACAGACCCAGCCAGGATCACTTCCCACCATGGTCCAGTTCCTGGCACTGCAAGAGGGGAAACCCCCTGGGAGTAAACAGCTGATTCCCAAAGATTTATAGGGATGGTGTAAGAATGGAACTTCCCTACCAGCTGGATCCCCTGGGGGCAGAACTGCCCCAGGCATGAGTGATGAAGTCAATGAAATTACCTTTACCCCCTACATTAAGCTCCTCCTACTTTGGGACCCTGCAACTTCCTACTCCCTCCTGGCATCCAACTGGAGACGCCTAGCAGTTCCTCACCACTGTGTGTTGGGGAGGAGTCCTGGGGCCAGTCATTTGGTCACCAAACAAGAGGGCACTCACTCTGTGCCAGGCACTGTGCCATACAGCTCTCTCTGGAGAAGATGGAAAATGCTTTGCAGAGAAAGTGACTATGAGCAAAACTTTGAAGGAAAAGCAAGATTTGGGGCAGGTATACTGTACAAAGGTAAGCCTTCCAAGTGGGGTCAAAATAAGCAAAGGTCAGGGAGTTCAAAGGAGCAAGGCAGACTCTAAGACTAGTGGCCAGTTAGCACTAGAGCGTGGTTAGACCCTCTGCCTCCCAGGTCAGACTGAGTGAGTTTTGAATATCAACTCTGACATCTGCTACTCGGGTGACTTTGGGTAAGGCCCTAAATATCTCTGGGTCTTAGTTTTCTTATCTGTAAAATGGGAATAATAATAGTATCCCCTTTAAAGACCTCATAGATGATTGTGACACTTAAGATCATTCACGTAAAAGTACAAATAGTAAGTGTTCAATAAATGTGGCCATATTATTGCTGCTGGAGGAATGTGGGGTGAGTGAGGTGGGGGACAGGGCATCAGAGAGGAAGCTAGAGGAGTGGGGAAATTGAGAAGACCCTTTAGGAACAAGAAAGAGAAGGCAATGGGGATTGACGTCACGGCTTACATCTTCCGGAATGAACCTAGCTACCGGCTGAGGGAGGTTGCCTGGAGAATAGAGGAAAGCCTGGGTGCTGGGGAGTGGGACAGGAGGCTGGGACAATGCCCAGATAAGAGATGCTAAGACCTGACTCAGATGGGGTAAGAGGAAGGAAGAGGAGAGGGCAGGTCCCAAGAGGAGGGGAGGGGAAGAGGGCTCCCTCCTGGCTCAAAAACAGCAGCCTCTCACATCCTTTGATTAGACTCATTCATTCATTCCACCATTATTCATTTATTCATTAATTCATTCCACAACTAAGTTTTTTTTTTTTTTTTAGCACTTGAACCCTGGGCACATGAAGCTTACTTTCTAGGGAGTTTATATAGCTACTAGAGGCCCAATGCATGAAAATTCATGCACTGGAGAGGGGTCCCTCAGCCTGGCTTGTCCCCTCTCACAGTTTGGGAGCCATCAGGGATGGGAAGCGACCAAGTAGAATATAGGTGGTAAGGGTGGGAGTTTCATTGTAAAGGTCTTTAAATTTTGCTGTATGTTTGGAAATTTTCATAATAAAATGGAGAAAAGCACCCTTGATAACAATATGTAACAATCCTCTCTGTTATTATTACTTTAATCACACAAATAAAAATGAGTGTAGTTTAGGGGACAGGGTAGGTTTGAAGAGGTCAATGGGGGGAAGTGAATATAGTCTATCTGGCGTTGCTCAGTGGTTGAGCATTGATCTATGAACCAGGAGGTCATGGTTGGAGCCTGGGTTGCAGGCTCGTTCCCCAGTGTGGGGTGTGCAAAAGGCAGCCTTTCAGTGATTCTCTCTCATCATTGATGTTTCTCTCTCTCCCTTCTTTTCTCTGAAATCAATAAAATATATTTTAAAAAATGAATATAGACTAATTAAATTTTTTTTAAACAAATAGAGAAAAAGTCACCATATCTTTCTTCCATATCATAATGCTCCTTTCTTCTTCAGTGGCAACCTCTAAGACACATGTGTCAAACACAAGGCCCGCGGGCCAGATCCGTCCCGCCAGGCCTTGCAATGTGGCCCACACCGTGCTGTCATCACTGCACTCCGCTGCGTTTCCATCACAATGACAGTTTATGACTGTTCAGTAAACCATTCGGCCCGCGATTTAGGCTGGATTTTAGATTTTGGCCCCTTCTCTGATTGAGTTCGACACCCCTATTTTAAGACATGGCCCAGATGGGGTAAGATGTGGGCTGTGTAGTTTCCAGACGTTTCTCTATGCATTTGTTGTAGGTGGGGTCAAACCAAACCTGGATTCAACAACCTTGGTACTTGGATTCTGGGTAGGAAAGAATTAGAGTCCAGACCCAAACTATAAGAGAACAGTTATTGGGTAAATTACAGAGGTAGAAAAAGTAAATAGTAGAAGAAATGGGCTTGCGTAAGACATAGAGGTAGTGGAAGGACCCTTGGAGCTGGGGGGAGGGGGAAGGCATGGGTGTGCTCATGGGAGGGAGAGCATACTCCATCCTAAGGGTTTTAAGAGCAGAGACTTTAGGGGAGGTCCCGGAAAAGTATCTTACTAGAATATTCAGCAGTTTTCCCGGCGAGTCCTGGAAACCTTTTAGGGTTGTGGCCTCTACTGATTGGCCAGCATCAGGGTAGGGCTCCTTATTCAATGCAGCTGGTCCTGTGTCAGCCAAAGCCTCGGTCGGTTTAGTTGCTTACCTAGGCCTGGAGCTGAAATACAACTGAAGCATAGATGTTATCTCTAGAAAGGAAAGGTCAGGGGGGCCAAACCATGTGACTATCCATAAGCTAGGGGAGGAAAGGCACCCTGGGGCAAGGTCCCACCCTACAGATGATTGTCTGTTGCTAGGTACCTGGTGCTTTCCACCCTGGTGACCTTCTGTACCTGGCCCGTTATCCTTGCTCTGCTCGTGTCTGTCTTAACTGCCTAAACACGTTTATATACAAACCATTGGCCCGGTGCATGAAATTCATGCACATTAAAAGAGGATTCATTAGAGGAAATAATTTAATATTGCTATTTGCCCTTTCTCTATAATAGAGGTGTCAGAGATAAAAGAAAATTAGTAAAATGTATATGAAAACCTTCCTCCTGTCAGAGTCTGGGGCACACCACGGGACCCAGAGTCAAGTCCCTGCCCACCCACATGCACCTCAAAATTGCCTGAGACCCAGACCCGGCCGGCCTGCCCGCCCCCCATTAAGCTAGATCCAGACCCAGCCAGTCCTACCCTTGTCAAGCCCTGCTGGGCAGGAGGCATAGCCTCAGATCCCCTGGCCCTATGCCATGACAGGGGCGTGGCCTGAGGTTGCCCAGCCCAGACCTGGGCAGGGGGCGTGCCTTGAGGTTATCCGTCAAACCCCGCCAGGTGCGGGACACAGCCTGAGATCCCCTGTCAAGACCTACTGGGTGGAGGGCATGGCCTGAGGTTCCCCCAACAACTCCCGCCAGGAGTGGGGGTCGGGGGGTGCTGCCTCCCCGTCAAGCCCTGCTGGGCAGGGGTACAGCCTGAGTTCCCCTGACCCTGCACTGGGGGTGCACCTTGAGGTCCCCTGTCCAGCCCAACCAGGCAGGGGTCGCAGCCTCAGGTCCCCTAGCCTGATGCTGGGGTTGGAGGCGTGGCCTGAAGTCCCCTGTCAAGCTCCACCTGGTTGGGAGTGTGGCCTGAGGTCCCCTGACCTGGTACTGGGGCAAGGGGAGCAGCCTGAGGTCTCCTAGCCCAGCATCAGAATGGGAAGCGCAGCTTGAGGCAAAGCCTGAGGACCCATGTCAAGCCCTGCTGGGTGGGGGGCATGGCCTCAGATCCTTTGTCCTGGCACTGGGGTGGGGTGCAGCCTGAGGTCCCCCAATGTGATGCCAGGTCAGGGGGCAAAGCCTGAGGACCCATGTCGAGCCCTGCCAGGTGGGGGGCACGGCCTGAAGTCCTCTGCCAAACCCCACAGGGGTGGGAGAAGGTGTAGCCCCATGTCCCTGCTGATTGTTCGTTAAGGTTCCTTATGGGAACTTGGCCTCAGCTGTGGGAGCAGCCGTTATGTGACAGAGTGATGGTCAATTAGCACATTCCCTCTTTATTAGATAGGGAATATCACATTATTTTAAAAAATGAATCTACCCTCTCTACTAATATGCATGTGATCTTGGGGATCTCTCCCTGTCAATCCGTGCACATCGCCTCAGTTTTAAATTGCTGAGTAAGTTATGTGCCTCCTCATTCAAGATGCAAGGCTCAGAGAGGAGGTCTTGTGCAAGAAGGGACAGTAACTTAGAACTGCTGAGTGGAGAACCCATTCTCTTAGCACCCAGGCCTGGGCACACCCTGCAGGAGCTTGGACAACTCTGAATGGGGGTGTGGCTGAGGACCAGGCCTTTTTATTTCGGCGGTGGGGGGTGTGGGGAATGCCAGAGGGTGGGCAGGTCCCTTCCCCGTTACTCCTCCCCCACCTGCCTGGGGTCCAGCGCACCAGGACCCAAGAGGAAGTCCTCTAAGCGCTTCCTCTTTTCTTGGCCTCTGGGGACACTGGGGGAGGGGAGGAGTTGTGAAACTGAGTCCTTCCCTCCTCCCCTCCCCCCCACTCTCCCCCCTCCCCGCCCAGGAGGGGGGACCTGTCAGCTGGAGATGGCCACGCAGCTGGGGTCAGAAAAACAACTTCGTTAGCATCCCCAGAATCCCCATCTCTGCCCTGTGCCACCAAACCCCTGAGCTGGACATTAACTGCCTTTAGGATGGCAAATCTCCCAGGTCACCGAAATGAGAAAACTCCACCCCTCATCAGCTGGTGCGGCCATCGCCAGCCTCATCTTCCTCCTGTCTGTGCCCCGGCTTCAGGCACCAGCCACACAGAAGTGTTTATGGTTCATCAAACAAGCCAGGCTGATCCTTCCTCAAGACTTTGTTAAAGCTGTCCCTTCTATTCGGAATGCCTTTTGCCATGATCTTCTACCAGCATCCTTTAAACCTCAATGGATCACCTCTTTCAAGAAGTCCTCCTTGATGCCCTCCAGGCTGGGCCAGTGTCCCTCCTACATGGTCCTAGGCCTCTCTCTACCACAGCATTTTTCACTCCGTATCTAAGTTATTGGTTTAAGTTTTTGTCTCCTTAATTGGATTGGATGTTGCTTGAAGGCCAAGACTATCTTGTTCATTGTGTGTGTGTGTGTGTGTGTGTGTGTGTGTGTGTGTGTGCTCCCTAGCAGAGATGCACATAGTAAGTTCTCAATAAATATTAATAGAATGAATCAAAGAATGAATGGCTTGGCTCTCAGTGCTATCATTCATAAACCGTGGGCTTCAGTTTCTTCTTCATCTATAGAATGAGCAGGTGAATAGCACCTGCAGGGAACTTGAAAAATGTAGAATAGAGAGACAATAAACAGATTAACATATACAGTGCCTGGTGGTGACAAGTTCTCTGGAGAAAAATAAGGCAGGAGGAAGGGGCAGAGAAGATGGAGGATGGAGGGGCTTTTGAAGAAGTGGGTTAGGGTCCAGGACCTGCCTGGGGCTGTTGGGAGTGTTCCAGGGGCTAGTCTCCTCAGATTGTCAGTTGCCTCTTGGAAAACGAGGGCAGTGGTGACCTCCTGTAGCTGTGAAATGAGCACTGGCTACTTTGCAAACAAAAGGGGGAATATCTGAGCCCTGAAGTAATGATCGTGGCCCTCTTCCCTATCCCCCATCCTGTTTTGAATATAGAATAATCATCAGTCGTCCCTATGAACTTGAAATATGAAATGCAAATGCCTCTGAAAATAGGAAAATATAATTTTGAAAGAGCCAGCCTCTGGTCCCCTGTAAAGTGAAGTCTGCATTGTTTCTTCGCTCCCGCCCTCCCTCCAGGGCTGAACCCTGGATCATGTCCTCACTCTCTCCTCCTCAACGTCCAGAACACACTCACTGAATTTGTGTCGTCATTGCAAGCATAGCCTTTGGAGACTCACTGGGAACTCAAAGTCATGGGTTTGGTTCCCAGCTCTACTGCTTGCTGTCTGTGTGACCTTGGGCAAGTGTCTTTACCTCTCTAAGCTATCCATTTGTAGTCACTCCTATCTCAAAGAGATTAAATGAGTTGATGTGAGGGCACAATAATAAGAGCTTTTCATGCAATAGTTCAGTGACCTGGTGAGGAATTTTCACTTTGCACATGAGAAAAGAAAGTCACAGTCCAACCTCGATGCTTTGCTTCCATTGTTTCTCCCACTCCTGCACCCCTGTCCAGTGCACACCCAGAATATTTCCTGACTCTTTTCACCCTCTCTCTAAACGCCCTACCCAGCGCCAATTCTATCTTGTCCATGAAGTTTCTGATTTTAAAAAATATATATTTTTATTGATTTCAGAGAGGAAGGGAGAGGGAGAGATAGAAACATCAACTATGAGAATTATTGATCAGCCGCCTTCTGCATGCCGCACACTGGGGATCAAGCCTTTAACACAGGCATATGCCTGTGACCTCCTGGTTCATAGGCTGATGCTCTAACACTGAGCCATGCCAGCCAGCTCTGATTTTTTAAAAACTGACTTTATTTTTGAATAGTTAATATATCCAGGTGGCTCAAAGTTCAAGAGTACAAAGGGTGTACTAGAACCAATCAGCCTCCCTCCCTCCTCTGCCATCCTGCTACACAGTTCCGCTCCACTGGGGCCACTTCAGGGGAGACCACCCTGTGTGCCCCTCCTGACTCACACCAGGCTGTGCTGGTGAATTCCCACACGTGTTTGTGCTCTTGTTCTATGCAAATAGTAAGATACACTAGAAGCTATTGTACACCCTGTCCCACCTCCACTTACTAACTTGTTCCCTATAGGGAGTTCCTTCATTCTTTTTAAGAAAACATTTTTTATTGAATTATAATTCATATGGCATACATTCATCATTTCAACTGTACAATTCAGTGATTTGTAATAGATTCACAGAGTTGTGCAATATACCCACTACCTCTGCTTTACTTTTCTTATAATACTCATCATCCTTGAATGTAAGATGCTAGTTGATTCTCACAATGACTCATTGAGGTAAATACTATTATTATTCCCATTTGACAGATGAGGAAACTGAGGTCAGAGAGGTGCAATATCACTCAGGTGCAATATAGTGGTAGTTTGAACGCTAATCCGACTCCAAAGATGCAGCATTTAGCACCACCTCTTGTGATCAGCTTTATTCCCCACGACAATAAATGAATGAATGAATGAATGAATGAATGAATAGACAAATGTTTGCCACCTCAAATACTGGTAAGGCAGTGTTTTAAAATAAAATTTGTAATTGTATAAATATTCTTTGATGCTAACATATGGTGGTCATTACCCAGGGGTATACATTTGCCAAAACATATCAAGCTGAATACTTACAATGGTGTGTGTTGTTTATAAAAACATTCCAGAGTCCGTTGTTAGGAACTTTGGGAACGTGTACAAGGATTTCTATCGCAGGAAAAATCAATGGGCAGAGGGGCGGGGGGAGCGGGCTGTTAACAGGAGAATGTTCCCGCTATGAACATTCACTATGTCATTATCACAATGACAAACTTGTGGGAAAAGACACAGCTGATGCTGGGGATGACCCCCTTATGTCCCCTGAACCCGCATCTCTCTTCCTGCTGGCCGACTCCCCGCCCCTCAGTGTCCAAAGTCCTCTGAACTGCCGGAAGCCCGCAGGGAATGAACCAGGGCGGTTCCTGCAGGGGAGGAACTTTGCATGGCCTTTGTCTAGCCGGGGTCCTGTGCCAGAACCCGAGGGCCTGGAAGGCTTGGGAATGGCTGGGGAGATGGGATTGGAATGGGGAGGAGGGGGAGAGGGGAATGATCAGACTGCTGGGGGAAGGGGCGACTAGAATCCTGTCAGCGTTGGGTTAGAATCTGGGATTCCTGGAGAACAGAGCTGGAATCTTCCAATGGGCTGGGTTAGAATCCTGAGGGGCGGATTCAAATCCCTTGGAGCAAGGTGGGGATCTGTTAGGAGCGGGTAGAGAATTCTGGGGTTAGGGTTATAAATCTTTTTCTTCTAATATATTTTTATTGATTTCCTAGAGGAAGGGAGAGGGAAAGAGAGAAATTGAAACTTCAATGATGAAATGCCCTAGCTCTGTGGTCGGCAAACTGCGGCTCACGAGCCACATGCGGCTCTTTGGCCCCTTGAGTGTGGCTCTTCCACAAAATACCATGGCCTGGGCGAGTCTATTTTGAAGAAATGGTGTTAGAAGAAGTTGAAGTTTAAAAAATTTGGCTCTCAAAAGAAATTCCAATCGCACTGTTGATATTTGGCTCTGTTGACTAATGAGTTTTCTGACCATTGCCCTAGCTGGTATGGCTCAGTGGATAGAGCACCGGCTTATGGACTGAAGGGTCCCAGGTTCCATTCCAGCCAAGGGCACATACCCGGGTTGTGGGCTCGATCCCCAGGAGGGTGCGTGTCAGAGGCAGCCGATCAATGATCCATCTCTCCCTCTGCCTTCCTCTTGGAAACATATACAGTATATATAAAACATCAGTGGGCTGCCTGCTACCTCCCCACAACTGGGAACCGAGCCCGCAAACCGGGCTTGTGTCCAGACCAGGAATCGTACCCTGACCTTCTGGTTCATCGGTTGACACTTCGAGTGGGATTCAAAATCATAGGGGGCAGAGCTAGGGTTTTTGGGGTGCAGAGACGGGGGTGGGTGTTAGGGTTCTTGGGGACGGGTTGACATCCTGGAGATGGGTTTAAAACCTTTGGGGACAAGGTGAAATAGACTCATTAGGAGAGGGGTTAGGGTCTTTGGGGGAGGGAGATGGGCTCAGGATCTTTGGGGGAGAGGTTAGAACCCTCGGGGGCGGGGTTGTTATCCTCCAGGGCCTAGGGTAGACTCCTGGGGGGTAGGGTTAAAAATCTAGGGTGGATGGGGTTAAATCCTTGGGCGGCCAGATTCGGGTCCTGGAGGTGGGGTGGAGATTAGCATCCCGGGGGCGGGGTTAGGACCTTCGGGGCGGGGTTAGCATCGCTCCAGCGCGGCTGGCTCGCCCAGATGACCTGTGGGCGCCTCGTTGTCCCTGGTTCTAGCCCCGGCGGACCGCCCGGGCCCAGAGGCTAGTGGCGGGCCCGGACAGTTCGGATCCAGAGGAGCTCGGAAAGACCGCGCACGGAGCTCCCGAGGGCCGCCCTCCGGCTCCCCAAAGTCCGCCGCTTCCCTCCTGGCCCCCGGAGGCTGCGGAGCTGGGGGGGCGCTCGAGCTGTGAGGACCCCGGCTGCCCGCGGGAGGAGGAGCGGGCGCCCAGGTGAGTGCGCGGCGGGGGACGGGGGCTGGGGACCCCTGGGAGGCGGCCTGAGGCTCCGGGGCTGCGGAGGGAGCGGGTGGGGGCTGGCAGGCTCTGTGCAGCGGGAGGGAGGGCCGTCCGGGAGCCGCGGACGGGCCGTGGGACGAGGGCAGACCGGGCAGCGGGCACCCAGGTGAGGGGGGCAGGCTCAGGGCCACCCCGGGAAAGGTGGACGAGGGGCGCTCGGGCCGCCCAGCGCCTTTATGCTGGAGCTGCCACTTCTCTTGGCCGTCCAGCTTCCCCTTCTGCAAAAGAAAAAACTTAAAAAAAAGAGGAGGAGGGAACGGGCTCAGCGAAGCCCGGGCCGGGGAGCCCTCACGGTTCCCAGTGGGGGTGGGTGACGGTCACGGAGGGTGGGCAGCGGTCGTGGGGAATGGGGACCGCTGGGCAGAGGCGTGACGTGCCAGCCACACCCAGGCGGAGTGCAGCTGGGAGCCCTCACTGCACCCTCCTTCTCCTCCTCCTCCTCCTCTCACCTCTCCCCCCTCCTCCTCCTCCTCCTGGGTGCTCCTCTCCTCCTCCTCCTCCCCCTCCCCCTCCTCCTCCCTCTTCCCCTCTACTCCTCCTTTTTCTCCTTCTCCTCCTCCTCTGCTCCTCTTCCTCCTCCCACCTCTCTCCTCCCCTCTTCCTCCCCCCTTCCCCTCCTCCTCCTGGGTCCTCCTCCTCCTCTGGGTCCTCCTCCTGGTCCTCCTCCTCCTCCTCCTCCTCCTCCTCCTCCTCCTTCTCCTCCTCCTCCTCCTTCTCCTCTGTTGGGCCCTGATCCCTCCCAGGTCTTGATCAAACCCCAAAACCTCATGGACTGACCACAAGGTGCCTGTCCCTTCACTTTCCTCACTCTTATCTCCGAATTCCAGTTTCTTCATCTGTCAAATGGGGCTGTTCATCCTCTCTCCCGAGGCTGCAGTGAGCTGGCTGTGCCAGGCCCACAGGTGAATCCAGTTTAGCGTCCTGGTTAAGGAAGCGGCGCGGGGAGCCACCTGCCAGGGGGACTTGGGGCCGGGATTTGGCCTTCCAGTGCCTCCGTTTCCAGAACTGTAGGATGGGGGTAATAACAATGGCTCCCGCCAGGGTTGTTTTCATTGATTTGAGAGAGAGAGAGAGAGGAGGGACAGGAGAGAAACATCGGCTGGCTGCCTCCTGCAAGTCCCTCGCCGAGGCGGGGATCCAGCCTGCAACACAGGCACGCGCTCTGACTGGGAATCAAGCGCCGGCCTCTGGGTGGATGGGGCAAGGCCCAGCCCACGGAGCCACAGCAGCTAGGGCTAACAGGGCTGTTGTGGAGATTAGATTGAGTCCCTGAAGGAAAGCTCTTCAAGCACCGCCTGCCAGGTTTATATGCTTGAAACATGCTAATTGCTGTCGCAGCTCTTACGGCCAAGCCCGTGGTCCTCAGCGCCAGGGGCACACCAGCATCGCCCGGAAGGCTGGCCAGAACACAGTTCTGGGTCTGACCCCAGAGTTTCTGACTCGGTAGTTACGGAGCAGGACCCCGAGAATTTGCATTTCTAGTAAGTTCCTGGGGAAGCTGAGGCTGCTGGTCCAGGGACCGCGCTGTGAGAACCACAGACAGAGGCCTCCATAAATATCAGTTCCCTATCGCGTGGCTTTCTCCTCGCCGATCGTTTGTGGGGGCTGGGAGGGTAGAATACAGACAAGGTGAAAAGAATAATGTATTAACTATCCCAGCGACCCACCACCTAGAATTAACAAATGTTAGCCTCTTGCCATGTTTGTTTCAGATTAAATATGAAATAAGAGGTAAAATGGAAGCCTCCCCACCTTGTATCCCCTCCATTCTGCTTCCCTCTCCCTCCCTAGAGGACTGTCGGGAATTACAGTCCTTCCAGCCTGTGCCTTTATAAATGTACTGCATGTACATGGATTCATAAACAGTACATAGAATTGTATTGTGTAGTTTAAAGATCTACATAAATGCTATCTAACTGTTAGATTCTTCTGCAACTTCCCCCCCCCCACACACACATACACACACACACTTCTTTAAAATATATATATATATATATATATATATATATATATATTTCTTTATTGATTTCATAGAGGAAGGGAGAGGGAGAGAGCAAAACATCAATGATGAGAGAGAATCATTGATTGGCTGCCTCCAGCACATCCCCCACTAGGGATGGAGCCCACAACCCAGGCATCGGCCCTTGGCCAGAATTGAACCCGGGTCTCCTCAGTCCGCAGGCCAGCGCTCTACCCACTGAGCCAAACCAACCAGGGCCACACACACACTTCTTATCATTAAGGCATCAGGGTCTGGCCAGGACGAGAAAGAGAGGTCCAGGTCATTCTAAGTGGAGTCCCGGCAGGTGGCCACCTCCCGTTTCTCACTCCCTGCTGAGGGACAGGCAGGTGGTTGCAGGTGTTCACCGCAGCAAACAGCGCTGCGGGGACCAGCCTGGAGGTGTGGCCTCGGGCTCCTGGGCAGCTGTTTCTTAGGGAAATTGCCAAGACCCCGGGTGGCTCCCCGGAAGGCGCACCTCTAGCCCTCTCCTTTTGTGGGAGAGGAGGATTGAGGCCTGGAGGGGTCACCCAGGGGTCACCCAGGGGCAGAGGAGAGAGAAGACTCTAGCTCTGCTGACCTCCCTGCTCTCTCAGACCCAGGGCCACTGTCCCCAGTCCCCTGTGCTCAGCTGCAGGAGAGCAGAGATCTCCATCTGCCTCTTTCGTTGTTCTGACGCTTAGTAGACTATGGGTGCATGCTTAAAAAAAAATTTTTTTTTTTGAATAATAAGCGTTTTAGTTTATTTTTATATAGTCTTCTTTCCTGTGCACTTTTTATTTAACGTAGTTAGTAAAATGCTGCATACGCAATGTTTATCATACTTATTCACTTAGCATTGCATTGTAAGCATTTTTTCCATGTCATTAAAATACCCTTGAATTTTTTAAGGCTGCATAATATTCCACGGTTTGGATGTACCATATTTTGTTTAACCATCCTAGCAAAGCACTTTTACGTAGTAATATTTTTAGGCGAAATTTACATAGCATTATAAAATTAATCATTTTAGAGTGAATAGAACAGTGGCACTTAGTACATTCACAATGTTGTGCACGCACTGTCTTTATGGAGTTCCA
The DNA here is from genome assembly GCF_014108245.1 of Pipistrellus kuhlii. NCBI lineage: Eukaryota > Metazoa > Chordata > Mammalia > Chiroptera > Vespertilionidae > Pipistrellus > Pipistrellus kuhlii. The sequence goes on along the minus strand of NW_023425562.1, from coordinate 54,508,160 downwards.
GAACATCTTCATCCCCCAAAAGGAGACACCATTCCCAGTAAGCAGTTATTCCATGCCTTCTGCTCCCAGCTATCGGCAACCACCAACCTTCTTTTTTTTTTTTAATTAATTAATTAATTTATTTATTTTACATATTTTAATGATTTTTTTTGCCCCCCTCCCTCCCTCCCCCATATCCCCTCCCTCCCCATAGTTTTATGTCCATTGGTTGTACTTATATGCATGTATACAAGTCCTTTGGTTGATCTATTATCTCCCCCAGATCCTCCTCTCCTCCCCGCTGTAATTTGACAATCTGCTTGTTGCTTTACTGTCTCTATATCTATCTTTTGGTTCATCAGTTTATAATGCTCTTTATTATCCACAAATGAGTGAGGTCATGTGGTGTTTCTCTTTCATTGATTGGCTTATTTCACTCAGCATGATGTTCTCCAATTCCATCCAGGTTGCTGCAAATGATGAGAATTCCTTCTTCTTTATGGCAGCATAGTATTCCATTGTGTAGATGTACCATAGTTTTTGGATCCAATCATCTGCTGACGGGCACCTAGGCTGTTTCCAAATTCTGGCTATTGTAGATTGTCACCAACCTTCTTTTGCTACCTATGGATTACTTTCTCTTGGGCACTTCATAAGCGGGATTATACACATGTGATCTTTGGCGTCTGGCTTCTTTCACTTAGTAGAATGTTTCAAAGGTCAACCATACCATAGCGTGTATCAGTATTTCATTCCACTTTATGGTTGAATAATGCTTCATTGTATGTGTACACCACATTTTGTTTACCCACTCATCTGCAGATGGAAATTTGCATGTTTTCGCCTTTTGGCTAGTGTGACAAATACTATGAGCACTCTTTCAGTTCTCATGGGTAGATACCTAGCACTGGAATTGCTGGGTCATGTGGCAATTCTGTGTTTAACTTTCTGAGGGATCTCCAAATTGCTTTCCACTGTTTTACAGTCCCATCAGCAATGTACAAAAGTTCCAATGTCTCCACATCCTCACCAACACTCACTATTTTCCTCTTAAAAATAATATTTTTTTACTGATTTCAGAGACAGGGAAGGGGAGAGAGAGAGAGACAGACAGAAACATCAATAATGAGAGAATCATCCCCTACTGGGGATCAAGCTCACAACCCAGACATGTGCCTTGACCAGGAATCAGACTACAACCTCCTGGTTCATAGGCGGCACTCGGCCACTGAGCCACACCAGCCGGGCTAAAACTATCTCAATGATTATAGGCACCTAGTGACAAAATGGCAGAGAAGCATGCAGACTGGGGCCTGGTCCCAGGAATGCTTAGTCTTCCAGGCTGCTGTCTGGGGTCCTTACCCCAGAGATAGGGGAGAAGGTCATTTGCATACAGGGGACTGAACAGGGCTTGGACTTTAAACTCTTCTAGAAATTGAGTCCCACCGGGGCACAGACATGCTGTCTCCTGAACCACTGTATCTTTAACACCCGACACCTGGCACATAGTAGGGCCTCAAAAAGATTGAACACAGGAATGTTAACAACCTCTCCCCTTCCTTGACTGAGAGGTCTCAGCGCACAGGCATGTGTTAGTTGGTCCTACACAATGATTCTTTTTAATTCGTTGCTAACATTTAAAGGTGAGACAGCCCACATAAAGGCTTTCTGTCTTCTCTCGAAAACCTGGGAGAATTATCAGTCCTGAGACTATGGCCTCCGTCTCCATGCTGCTCTGCCATTCTCTCAGGACAGCATTGGTGAGGCTGAGGAGGGACTGTCCTGTACACTGCCCTGAGCTGTCCAGTTGGCACCACCCTTGCCTGGGGTGCTTTCCTCATGTGGCCCTGTGGGCTCCCACACCCATTTGAATTTTCAAGCTCTGCCCTCCAATCATGCCAGGGCATCCCTTTCTATAGAAAAGTCATGTCAGGCCCAGAGAGGGTAAGTGAGTTTCCCAAAGCCACACAGCAAATACATGGTACAATCTCTCTTAGGCATCTTTCTCAACAAACCCCCACAGCACTTCGATCTTTACCCCATTTCTACAACGTTCTCTACCCCAGGAGTGGAGGTTTCGGTGTTCTTCCAGAGGCTTGGGGATTGAGGCAGGAGAACTCTTGCTTGGATGTAAAATGTGCCCTTTTTCTTGGCCAGTGTCCATGGCCACCCGTGCTGCACCCTCAGGATGGCTCTTGCTTCCCTAATTCTGCCCTGAGACACCTGCCTGAGCTCCCACCAGCAGACTTAGGCCCAGGAGTCTTAGGGGCAGCCCAGAGAATAGGAGAGAGACCCTCCCTCATCACCACCAAAAAAATGAAGCACAGGAGACAGAGCACAGGAGACTTGAGTTTGATGCCTCCCTTGCCTCATACGAGCTGTGATGCATCAGACACATTCCTTCCCTCTCTGAGTCTCAGCTCTCTCGCCTGCCGAGCGGACTGGAAGGGCCTCACGATTCACGCAGCACGCTAACACACAGAAACCGTGCTCCACATTTCCCAAGGCTGTACACGTCTGAGCTCGAGGTTCCCCAGAAGCACACCCTAGAAAAGACTTCAAATGCAGTCCCCAGTCATCTTGGGAACTGACACTAGAAAACCGGAGTAGGGGAGTGGGGAGGCGAGACGGGGAGAGAAGGCAGCCATAGAGGTCTGAGCAGGAGTCTCCCCTGCGGGCACCGGGAGCTCTGGGAGGCCGTGAGCACACTCGCACGGTGAGGGAACAGCTCTTCACAGCCCCTGGCTGAGGGCTCCTCCTGGGGCGGGGCTGATATTTCTCTAGCATTTCAGCTTGCCAGGCTCATGGGCAGAGCGGGTACCAGTGGCCACAGAGAAACCACATGGGCAAAGAGATGCGGGCACTGGCGGTTGGAAATCCAGCGACAGTGGCCTGAAATGGTAAAGGGCAGAGTGAGGGGTGGGCTTCATACAGGGTATGCCAGTGCAGAGGGAGAGGCTACCGGAGGGGGGCGGGGTGGCCGTGGAGGGCGGTTTCAGGGGAGAGTCCAAGGAGCCTTAGATTTATCTGTAATGTTTTCATTTTTAACAAGGATGGATGATGTACTGTTTTACTAGGTGATGAAAACTCATTTTAAAAACCACGCACACCCTCCAAACAATAAAGGAAATGGAGGCTTTATTACTTTCCAACTATTAAAAAGTAATTAAGGCCTGGCTGGCGTTGCTCAGTGGTTGAGCATCAACCTATGAACCAGAGGTCCCGGTTCGATTCCCGGTCAGGGCACACGTCTGGATTGTGGGCTCGATCCTGGTGCGGGGCGTGCAGGAGGCAGCCAATCGATGATTCTCTCTCATCATTGATGTTTCTATCTCTCCCTCTCCCTCTCCCTTCTTCTCTGAAACCAATAAAAATATTGGGTCGGGAGAAGTAACTGTAAAAGGGTCAGAGCATGAGTTATTGTGGCTTTGAGGTTTCCATTTGTGGAGGACAGATTGGGGGGGCAGCTGGCCTTGGAGCATGGTGGGAGGTTAGAGTGAGAAGTGGCCACCACGTCTTGTCCGAAGGGGACCACCTCCACTCAGATTCAGTCAGGGGAAGACTTCGTTCCTCTCAGAGCTGTCCTCAGTGTAAACACACACTCATCACTGTTGGTGAGGCAGGGACACTGGGGCACCCAGGAAGGTAAAAGGAGACTTCATTCAATCACTCAAGAATTTATTGAGCACCTACAGGGTTCTGCTAAGTCTGTATCCCAGAAGGACTGGGATCTCGCATTCTCTGGGGAGAGGGGTGATAAACAAACCTATGGGCAAAATATGAGGTGCGTTACCGCAGGTCCTTTGAGAGGCAGACTCTCAGAGACATTAAATAAACAAGAAATTTACTAGAAAGGATGCCTGTGGGAGAAAATAGGGGAGCTGTCAGGTGGCAAGGTGTTTGACTCTAGGTGAAGAAGAAGAGAAGGAAGGAAGGAAGGAAGGAAGGAAGGGAGGGAGGGAGGGAGGAAGGAAGGAAGGGAGGGAGGGAGGAAAGCTGGAAGTATCCTGGACTTCAGTGCTGTTCTAAGGAAGTTTGAGAAGTGCTGCCCAGGACCCTTAGCCAAGTCTCCTGTCAGGCCCTCCACACTCAGTCACTGGCTGGGAGCCGCCAAAGCGCAGCAGCTGGGACCATGGGTCAATTCCGCTCTCTGCTGGTGAGATGTGAGAAGCCCGAGCCTGGGTGGCCACATTCGGTGGGGGTTGAAGCCTGAGAGGTGGAGCTTGGAAGGGGCTAGAGTGTGATGGAAGCCGGTGAGGATGCATCGAGTAGAAGGCTCACTGAGCTGGCGGCATCGAAGCCATGCCTAGAAAGTGTCTGGCATGTATTAGGCCCTTCTCATACATCTGTGGAGTGAATGCATTATGTTCAACCCTCTACAAGCCTTACCATATTTAGCTGAAGTCAGGAGGACCAGAATTATGAGCCCATTTTTCAGATGGGAAAATGGAGGCCCATGGCAGAGAGAGTTCCCAAGTGGTCAGTGGCAGGTAGAATGAGAACATTTAACGGCTAGTGATCAATACTTTTGTGTTAATTTCCAATTTGAAATAATACTAGTGAAGCCCTAACTCACAAACAAAACAAAACGAAAAAGACACAAGTCTTTTCCTGGAACACAGGCTCTCAGCGCTAACAACCCAGGGGAGTCGGCGCCTGCAGCTGGAGAATGGCCAGAGGCCCCAGTTCCTCTCCAGCGGGTGGCTCCGCCCCCTGCTGTGTGACCCTCAGTAAGACAGCACCCGCCCTCTGGGGCTGCTCCCATCTGTATGACCATGGTCTCTCCAGTCCCTTCCTGTTTGCAAAGTCAGAGTTTTGAGCTCTTGGATCAGAAAGAAGCTGAGGGTCAGAAAAGAGAGATAAGGAAGTCAGGGGAGACCCTCCAGGGTCCCTTAGGGGGCCCTGACCAACGGTTTGGCTCAGTGGATAGAGTGTCGGTCTGGGGACTGAAGGGTCCCAGGTTCAATTCCAGTTAAGGGCATGTACCTTGGTTGCAAGCACATCCCCAGTGGGAGGTGTGCAGAAGGTGGCTGATGGATGTTTCTCTCTCATCCATGTTTCTGACTCTCTGTCCCTCTCCCTTCCTCTCTGAAAAAATCAATAATATATATATATATATATATATATATATATATATATATATATATATATAATTTAATTTTTTTTTAAATGAACCTGAGGGACAACAGTCATGTGGAGGTTCGGGTGGCTCCCTCAGAGGACAGCCGGGAACAGGAAGAGAGGAAGCTGTAGGACTCTGCAGCCCTGGAAACTCCTCAGGGAATTGGCCCTTCATTGGGGAAGGCTTTCTCCCCACCCCCTAGGCTGAGCTGTTCTAAGAAGAGCAAGTTCCTCTAACTGGACAGCCTTGAGCTCTGAGCCCCTAGCAGCTTGCCTTCCGGGGCTTCCTGTTTGGGTTCCTCATGCCGCCTCCCCCTCCCCACCTCCCCTGCAGCCTCTGAGACTGACCCCAGTGCAAGATGAGAGGCAGGACAACTGGGTTCTCATTCTACCTGCCACTGACCACTTGGGAACTCTCTCTGCCATGGGCCTCCATTTTCCCATCTGAAAAATGGGCTCATAATTCTGGTCCTCCTGACTTCAGCTAAATATGGTAAGGCTTGTAGAGGGTTGAACATAATGCATTCACTCCACAGATGTATGAGAAGGGCCTAATACATGCCAGGCACTTTCTAGGCATGGCTTCGATGCTGCCAGCTCAGTGAGCCTTCTACTCGATGCATCCTCACCTACTCGAATGGGTCTAGCACCTCCTACTGCTCTTCTTCCAAAACCCGCTATCAAGGAAGGCCTCGCCATAGCCATTTACACTTGGGTATACATTGCAATCAATCCCTTGTAAGAATTCCTTCCACACCAGGTAGAGCTCTTTGAGGTTAAAGGGGACAAAAAGGCAGCTCAAACTGACTCAAGCAGAAGAAAAAGCTTATTGGAAAGTCAGCGAGCACATCAGCTTCAGGGCTGGATTCAAGGCTCAAGAATCTGTGTTTCTACGTTTCTTGGCTCTGCTTTGCAACTGCAAGACTCTTCCAACCAAAAGGTAATATTTCCTTCTCATTGGCCACGATTGACTCACATGCTCATCTCTGCTTCTATTTCTGCAACTCTGATTGGCCAGACTTGGTCACAGACCCACCCCTGTTGTCAGGGTTGAAGTCAGCTCTACCACAGCCCATGAATTGAGAATGAGGGAGAAATGGTCCCCATAAGAAACTTGGGGAGTTGTCAGAATAAAGAGAAACAGATGCTATGCAGAGAAAGGTTACAGCTGTCCCCTTCAGAGAACTTACCATCCTACATTTCACTTCGTATTTGGAGAGAGGTTGGGACTTGCCATAAGGAGCTTGTGGCAGCAGCGGGACCAGAATCCAGGGCTCCTCATCCCCAGCGCTCGCAGGCCTCTGCGTGAACCTCCCATAAGTCATCTGCTGCCCACGGCACAGGATGCTCAGGCAGGGCCGGCCCTCTGCCCCTTGGGAGTGCGGGAGGAATCTCTGAGCCCATGCAGCCGGCATGGTGGCGTGGGAGGCAAGCTGACCTTTCTCATTTCCCTCCATGTGGCCCCAGCAGGAGCTGTCGGGGGTAAATAGAGGTTTCAGGTTCCAGGAGTTCAGCAGGGACTTGAGGAAGTGTCTTTGCCAGATGTCAGCAGTTCTAGGCTAGACTGGAGCCGAGGCGGTCACTTCTGCTCTTACAGCCTGGCTTTGAACCGCACTGGTCAGGAACATGCTGTGTCTCATTGGTTTTAAAAGCCTTTCACATCCCTGTCACATAGGACCTCAGGCCAAGCCCGAGGAGCCAGTGCCTTCTGTTTTATAAGGAAGAAAATGAGGCTTAGAAAGGGGAAGTGACTTACCTAAGGTCACATAGCCAGCCCATGTCAGGACCAGGAAGCAAATCCTAGGTCTGACCCCAAGTCTGGCCCTTGTTCCATCACATTGGTGGGTCTCAGATTTTAATGCTAAGAATTTCCTGAAGAATTGTTAGAAATGCAGATTGTAGGCCCTCGGCCCCAGAGACTGGTTCATTCCATCCAGTGTGGCCTAGGAATAGTCAGGAATCAGTGAGGACTGTTGGGTGTATGTGGCAGAAATCCAGCTCACACTGGCTTAGGCAACATTGGAAATTTATTTGCTTATGAACTGGAAAAATCCCGAATCTGGGAAACTCCAGGCATAGCTGGATCCAGCGTTCAAACATGATCAGGAATCAATTGGCCTCCCTTGCTCAGTTCCCAGTCCCCTGCGGTGGCTTCCCTCTGAGGCAGCCCCTTCCTTCATGATTCAGGATGGCTCCCAAGAGCTCTGGGTTCCTACATCTGCATCAACAGCCCTCTTGGAAAAAGAGTGCCTTTCCCATCATTTTCCCAGCAAAATCCCAAGGCAGATTCTGACAGCCTCAGCTCCTTGGATCACACCCAGGGCAACAACCGAACAAACCACTGTTGGTTGCCAGGGGGACATGGAGGTCTCTTCTTGGCCAGACCGGCACCAAGCTGTCAGTCCCTCAGCTTGAGGGTGGCGTTAGGCCTTGGTGCCTGCCACACCGAGGGGGAGAGGGCTGGCTTACGAGGAAGATCCCGGTGCCGTTATCAGGAGAGGCATGGATGCTGAGGAAACAGGTGCCACAGGTGTTCCCTATATAAGTGCATCCCAGCTAGAACGAGCACAGGAATCGCCCGGGCCTTGTTAAAACACTCATTCTGACCTGGGAGGTGGGGCCTGAGATTCTGTATTTCTAAATGCTGCCAGTCCTCACCCTGGCCACACTTGGAGTAGCTGGGCATGCTGTCACATTTCTCAGCTCACTTCAAGCCACCCCATCACAGAGCTTCTGCAATCTCCATCCTGCAGAGAGGTCCTGGACTATGAAAACCTCTTTCCTCATCCCCTCCCACCTTCACCCCCTCCCATTGTTTTGAATGCACCAAACATCAGCACCATCTATTTGGGAACCACTCATCAGCATATTAGACTCTGCTCCCATTTCACAGCTGAGGAAACTGTCCACTGTGACCTTTACATGAAGACACACATAATAAATTTGATTTTACACTAGAAGGCCGGTGCATGAAATTCATGCATGGGTGGGGTCCCTAGGCCTAGCTGGTAATCAGGGCCTATCAGGCCATCTCGCCTGATGGATAGGGGAGGGACAGGGGGAGGTTGGCTGTGGGGAACGCATTGACCACCAGGAGGCAGCTCCTGCATTGAGCATATGCCCCCTAGTGGTCAGTGTGCATTATAGCAACTGGTCGACTGGTCGTTTGGTTGTAACAGTTGCTTTTATCCTATCTAATAAGAGAGTAGTATGCAAATTGACCATACCTCCATTATACCCACAAGCCATGCCCACCAGCCAATCAGGAGCAAGTATGCAAATTAACCCAACCAAGATGGCTGTGGCAACAGAGCAGGCAGGAGACTCGGGTTTCCCTGGCAGTGGAGGAAGACAAACTTCCTGGCCTGCCCTGGCCTCCACTCAAGGCTACAAAGTTTCAATTATAGAAGATAAATAAATCCCAGATCCCAGGGCCTCTGTTTGGGTCACTAGGGGGCATGGCTGGCCTGCAAACCACCACAAGTCCCTCACCCAGGCCGCCCCACGCCCCAAGGGAACCTCCACCCTGGTCCAGGACAATCTTCAGGGCAAACCAGCTGGCCCCCACCTGTGCACCAGGTCTCTATCCTATCTAATAAAGGAGTAATATGCAAATTGACCATCATTCCAACACAAGATGGCTGCCCCCATATGGACACAAGATGGCCACCACAAGATGGCCAGCAGGGGAGGGAAGTTGGGAGGGATCAGGCCTGCAGGGGAGGGCAGTGAGGGAAGTTGGGGACAACCGGGCCTGCAGGGAAGGGCAGTTGGGGGAAACCAGGCCTGCAGGGGAGGGCAGTTAAGGGCATTCAAACTGGCAGGAGAGTAGTTAAACATAAATCAGGCCTCCAGGGGAGTGGTTAGGGGGTGATCAGGCTGGAGGATTTCAATAGAGATTTGGGAAAAGTCAAGAATGTTCCAAAGAAGCACTGACTTCCAAAAAGGATTTGAGGGAAGGCAGAAGTGGTTAGGAGCAATCAGGAAAGCAGCCAGGTGAAAAGTTGGGAACCAGCAGTCCTGGATTGTAAGAGGGATGTCCGGCTGCTCATTTAGGCCCAATCCTACTGGGATCAGGCCTAAATGGGCAGTTGGACATCCCTCGAGGGATCCCAGATTGGAGAGGGTGCAGACTGGGCTAAGGGGCGCGCACACACACACACACACACACACACACACACACACATGCATGAATTTCATGCACCAGGCCTCTAGTATATATGGATTAGTGCTCAAAAAATATTTTTGTTAACAAATTGCGATACTTCCTGGGATTTTATGGTGACAATGTATAAGTTCCCTTTTACCTTGGCTACTAGGAAGCTCAGAGATAAATCTAGTACACAGTGACTGTAGCAGTCACACCCTAGGCTTCTGGTTCAGAAATCTTTCCTTTCCAACTGCTGTACCCTAACCTTTTGAGTTTTGAAGTGCTCTGTATGTGGTTTAATATTTTAAGTGCCTTCGAATCCTTTTTGGAAGTCAGTGCTTCTTTAAAACATTCTTGACTTTCCCCAAATCTTTATTGAAATCCTCCGCAGTTTTCAAAACCCAATTCGCCATTATCCTGCTGCTCAATTACTATAAACAGGTTGTTTTTTCTATCTATACTGACATTCACAGTACCGGAATATAAATACATGGGACAAATAGGACTTGATAATATATATGTTTTGCAAGTTGCTTTTTTCGCCCACTAAGTATCTTAGCAATTTTTGCATGGCTCTGACTGTGCCATCCCTACCAGCTTCTTTGCACGTGGCTTTGGAATGTAATTCCCTTCTCAACTCGGTTCCTGGATCAGGACCCACGTCTTGACGTCTGTGTTGGACCAACTACATAGAGCCCACGCTCTGGGCATGCATTTATTCACTAACTATGCATTATGTCCTACCATGTGCCAGGGAGGCACTGAGTTAAACACTGAGGGACGTAGACATGAGCAAGATCAGCATCTTGTGTGCAAGGATGGATACATACTATATTTGTACCACTGAGTACAGTAGCTTTAACTACAGGCAGCGTTTGAACTCCCAAAACATGGCAAGTCCTCACTGAGGGGTGCTGACCATGTAAAACACACACTGGGATGGGAAAACTTAACATGAAAAAGCAAAAGTACCTAACTGATGATTTTTATATTGATAAGCTGTTAATATGAATTTTGAGCCGAGACCGGTTTGGCTCAGTGGATAGAGCGTCAGCCTGTGGACTGAAAGGTCCCAGGTTCAATTCTGGTCAGGAGTATGTACCTTGGTTGCAGGCACATCCCCAGTGAGGGGTGTGCAAGAGGCAGCTGATCGATTATTCTCTCTCATTGATGTTTCTAACTCTCTATCCTTCTCTCTTCCTCTCTGTAAAAAATTAATAATATATATATATAAAATATATATATATAATATATATATATATATATATATATATATATATATATATATATATACATATATATGAATTTTGACATTTTGGGAAAAATAAATGTGTCTAAAAGTTAATCCACTTGTTTATTTTTACTTTGAAAAATATGGGTGGAGAGAATTTTAAGTTATATACATGGCTCACATTACATTTCTAGGTCTAGCAGTCATGCAAATGAGCGTTTCTGAGGCCACTCCACCCTGGGCAGTGGGCTGGTTCTCTTGGTTTAAGGGGACAATCACATTTTATGCAAACTGGACTCCTGCTGGTGTATCACTTTTTTTAAAGCACACTTTATTGTGGGGGGGAAAAATGAATTAATGGGAATTCTTTATTTCAAAAAGTTAAAATCTTAAATGTTGTGGTATCTCTAAGCTTATGGGCCAAAGGATTTGCAACCTGCGCTTGCTTTTGCTCCAGGCCAGGGCCATTATGCGAGTTAACAGAGATGGTTATGGTTAAGGTTTCTGAGCACCTACTGTGTGCCAGACACCTTTACACTTACAACTCACTCGGTGCTCACCAGCATCCTCTGAGGTAAAACCCCACCATCCTTTCTCAACGGTGGCCTTGAATCGTGCATGAACCGGGGCTTTCAGAGACCCATCCCTCAGGACCCCGTGGCCATCTTTATGTAAATTGTGATGAAATGATGCTTCATAGGTGCTCAGAGAGGTGGAAGGAGCTGCCCCGTATCACACAGCAGTGCTCTCCCCAGAACACCCCCATTAATCAAAATATATGAAATGCAATGCAATGCTATGCCATATAAAACCACACAGACGCTGCTCTATTTCCCAGAGCTGTGATACTTATCACCAACCAAAGAGGTGCTGGTTTGGTTTCTGTTTTAAATGAACGCCAGCACAGTGGAAAGCAGTGAGTCTGGATTCCTTACTTTATTCACAAAAGGCAACTGAAACACAAACCCCTTAAGTGCTGAGGTGGTAAATTGTCCCCAGTTCCCACCAGGACAGACAACACAGCACCCTTGTGAATGAAAAGAATTTTTTTCAAATAACTCCCCTAAACCTAAGAATTAGGACTTCCCACCCCCACCCCCCCTCCTTAAACCACTAACACATGTTTATTTTAACAAGGATAACTGCGTTCTGTTTTAGGAGAAAATGTCAGTGGTGCACAGATGAGGAAAACAATGACTTCCTTATGTGGCTGCTCACAGCCCGTCTCCCCAGCAAACACATGTGTGCATGTTGAGAAAAGAAGTGAAATATTTCTGCCACCTTTACAATGAGCCTTGACTCTGATCAGGTGAATGTGTTTTCTGTAAGTGTCTTTAAATTAATTAACCAATCCATCAGCACAGCCTGTCCGCTCTCCCTCCAAAATGGCCCTGAATCTGTGCCTGCTTCTGATCTCCTCAGCAGCCACCACCCTGGGCCGGGCCACCGTGATGTCCGGGCTGGACAATTGCAGTGGACAGTGTTCCCTGCCCTGATCCTACAGTCCATCCTCAACCCAGAAGCCGGTGGGATCGTTTAAATGGAATCCTATCGTTGTCCTGCCTAAAACTTCCCAATGTTTCCCATCACCCTTAGAATCTAACCCAAGTTCCTCACGTAGAATCTAGAATCTAAATTCCCCGCTGACTGTTCAGGATGTGGCAACGTCATCGCGTACCATCCTTTCTCCTACCTGCAATCTCCAGTCCCACTGGCTGTCTTTAAGGGACTCATTCTCTCCAAACACAGTCCAACCGCAGGACCTTTGCACCTGCTGCTCCCTCTGCCGGGAACACTGCTTCCTCAGCGTGTTTCAAGCCTGGCTCCTTTGTGTCATTCGGGCCCCAGGTCCATTATCACCTCCTCTGAAAGGCCTCCCCCAACCACCCTGTCTGAAGAGGCCCCATAGAGCCCCGTGTGGCTCAGTTGGTTGGGCAATGTCTCATGAACTGAACTGTTGCTGGTTCAGTTCCTGGTCAGGGCACATGCCCAGGTTGCAGGCTCTGTCCCCAGTAGGGGTCATGCAGAAGGCAGCTAATTGATGTTCCACTCTCAGGTCGATTTTTCTCTCTCCCTCCTTCCCTTTCCCTTCCTCTCTCTAAAAATCAATTTTAAAATCTTAAAATATTTTTTTTTAAAAAGCCCAGCTGGTGTGGCTCAGTGGCTGAATGTTGACCTATGAACCAGGAGGTCATGGTTCGATTCCTGGTTAGGACACATACCTAAGTTGTGGGCTCAATCCCCAACTTGGGGAAAGCTTGGGGCCTGCAGGAGGCAGCTGATCAATGATTCTCTCTCATTACTGATGTTTCTATCTCTCTACCCCTCTCCCTTCCTCTCTGAAATAAGTAAAAATATATTTTAAATAAAATAAAGAGGCCGCACAGAGAAGTTCCCTATCATATCCTCTTTTATTATCCTCACACTTTTCAATAACTAAATCTACCTTTTTATTTATTTGTTTATTGCCTGTGTCTCCCATTCATCCCAGTGTGAGCTCCATAAGGGCACGAACTTGCTTGTCTTATTCATGGTTTTAGAAAAGTGCTCAATAAATATTTGCTGAGTGCCCTAGCCTGTTTGGCTCAGTGGATAAAGCATAACCTGTGGATGAAAGGTTCCGAGCAATTCTGGCCAAGGGCACATGCCTGGTTTGCAATCCCCAGTAGGGGGCGTGCAGGAGGCAACCGATCAATGATTCTCTCTGATGTTTCTGTCTCTCATTCTCCCTTCCTTTCTGAAATCAATAAAGAAATATATAGAGCCCTAACTGGTTTAGCTCAGTGGATAGAGCGTCGGCCTGCGGACTCAAGGGTCCCAGGTTTGATTCTGGTCAAGGACATGTACCGTGGTTGCGGGCACATCCCCAGTAGGAGGTGCGCAAGAGGCAGCTGATCGATGTTTCCCTCTCCACGATGTTTCTAACTTTCTACCCCTCTCCCTTCCTCTCTGTAAATATATTTTAAAAGAAAGAAATATATATATATATATATATATATATATATATATATATATATATATATATTTGCTGAGTAAATGAATGCATGAATGATCAGATTAAATCAATGAAACAAAAGGAGAGAGACCTATTATGAAGCGATCATAAAATAACCATAGGAACCTGTTATAAAACAATCATAAAATGGTGCCTTGAATGTTACTTAGCTGGAATGTATGAGCCACATTACAGGATTGATCTTTGCCACCTAATAGAAAATGGTAATGTATTAGATAATAACAGTATATTATAGTTTTACTTTCCTGTTTGCCTGAGCCTGATGCTGTGCTGAGTGTCTGTCTGCCCACATGCTTTCTCTCCTCCTTCCAACCCCCTGCAGTAGGTGGTGTTATCTGCTCCCTTTGCTGACAGGGAACTGAGATGGGAGCAGCGGGAATGAGGAGTGAGGTGAGGGTAGTGTTGAGCAGCCTTGGGTCACCTCGGTCTTTCTGAGCCCTGAGCTGGCTGTGCCTACCACCCACTCTGTCCCCACACTCTACTCATTGAATTTCAACGATCCTCACGATTTAGTCTCTAAATATACTCGCCATAGTAAGGGTCCCTCATAGCATGACTGTAAAAACGTGTCCGCTCTGTGTTGTGCATGGTTGACATGGACATGAAGAAGCCCAGAGATGGCAAGGACAGAGCGAGCTCCGTGTGGCAAGTGGGGGGTGGGGGGTGGGGGTGGGGAGCGGGGCTGACAAGGGAGGGGTGATGGGGAAGGAGAGGAGAAGCCAGCCTGGGGGCAGAGTGCCTGGGACCCAGCATCAGAGACTCCCCTGCCTGGCCTCAGGGCCAGCAGGGCTCACCTCCCTTCTCTCTGCCGCAGGATGGGGTGCGTGAAGTCCAAGTTCCTCCGGGACAGAGGCAAGGTCTCGAAAAGCGAGGCCTGTGCCAACCCACACAGCCCGTTGTATGTGCCAGATCCCACGTCCACAGGCAAGCGGGTGAGTGGGGGAGGAGGGGGGGGGCTGCCCTGTGCTGCTTCAACAGCCTCCTGTTTTCCCAAGTGTGAGCAGGCATGTGTGGGGTGAAATGGGACTGACCAGTCTCCAGAAGCCTCCTACCTAACTCTCCAGCACACGTCTGCACTGAGCACCCAGGGCTAGGACGTCACTTCTTCTTTTTTCTTTTTTTAAATCCTCACCCGGGGATATTTTCCTATTGATTTTTCACCCATTGATTTTTTTTAGAGAGAGAGAAAGTCAGAGAAATATTGACGTGAGAGAACACATCAGTGTGTTGCCTCTTATACCAGCCCTGACCAGGGCCTGGGCCAGGGAGGAGCCTGCAACCAAGGTACATGCCCTTGATTAGAATTGAACCCAGGACCCTTCAGTCTGCAGGCCGATCCTTATCCACTGAGCCAAACCGGCTAGGGCCAAGGACGTCACTTCTTCTTCTTCTTTTTTTTTTTTAAATATATATATATTTTATTAATTTTCCACAGAGAGGAAGGGAGAGGGATAGAGAGCTAGAAACGTTGATGAGAGAGAAACATCGACCAGCTGCCTCTTGCACACCCGCAACTGGGAATGTGCCCGCAACCAATGTACATGCCCTTGACCGGAATCGAACCTGGGACCTTTCAGTCCCCAGACCAACGCTCTATCCACTGAGCCAAACCGGTTTTGGCAGACGTCACTTCTTATCCTGCCACGCGGCCTGGGCTGCAGTGACCAGATCCCAGGGAACAGGCCTCAAGCCCAGGAAGTAGCAGAAACTGAACACAATGAGTGACCAGCAAGTAACAACAGCGGCTGAAGTAATGGCAGTGAGGATACTATCAAGGTTCCTAGCAATGGCTGTAGTAACGGTAACTGCTCTACTCCCATTGCTAAATACCCGTGGGAGTGTAGCAGCAAAAAGACAAGTGTAGCCAAAACCGGTTCGGCTCAGTGGATAGAGCGTCGATCTGCGGACTGGAAGTTCCCAGGTTCGAGGGCATGTACATTGGTTGCGGGCACATCCCTGGTGTGGGGTGTGCAAAAGGCAGCTGGTCGATGTCTCTCTTCCATCAATGTTTCTAGCTCTCTCCTCTCCCTTCCTCTCTGTAAAAAATCAATTATATATCAATATATATCAATATATATATCAATATATATATCAATATATATAAAAGACAGGTGTAACACTGGCAGAGGTATGGACTTACATTTGTCCAGAGCTTACCCGGAGCCAAGCACTCTCCTGAGTGCTTTATAGTTATTATATTAACACCTTTACTCCCCACAATAATCTCATTGTGGGTCACAATTTTCACTACACCCATTTTACAGAGGAGCCGCAGGTTAAACAATCTGCCAAAAGCCACGTGGTGAATAAGAAGGAAGACCAGGATTTAGACTTGGCTCATGCCACTTCCAAAGTGTCAGCAGTAGGAGCGGAAGTAGCAGAGGCAGAAGCTGAGTGCTAACGGTCAGAGCAGCAGCAATGGCGGTAATAGTGTGGGCAATGGTGGCAGAAGTAGTTAGGGTAACAGCACCACTAGGAAGGGTAGTTGCCACAGTGATATCAGAGGGAGGTAACAGTAGTGATCGTGCTGGCAACCATAACAATACTGGTAATGAGATGACAGTAGTAATAGCAGCAGCAACAGTTATACTAACGGAGACTATTTTTGAACACCTACTGTGTTCCAGGCACCGAGTGAGGTGTTTCCACATCACTAATCCTCACCAAAAGCTGTGAGGAAGGAGTTCTGACACTTTACAGCCAGGGTGACTAGGGCTTACAGTGGTTCAGTGACTCCTTAGGGTCACAGGGCTGGGCAGAGGGAGCGCCTTCTACCCTGAAGGCTGGGTTCTCTCTCCTTCCGGGCTCCTTGAGTCCAACCCCTTCCCGGAGGCTGCCTTAGAAAGCTCAGAGGCAGAGGTGTCCGCCTTCACCTGCACCCTTAGAAGGACAGTCTAGCTGAAACCGGTTTGGCTCAGTGGATACAGCGTGGGCCTGCAGATTGAAAGGTCCCAGGTTCGATTCCAGTCAAGGGCATGTACCTTGGTTGCAGGCACATCCCCAGTAGGGGGCGTGCAAGAGGCAGTTGATCGATGATTCTCTCTCATTGATGTTTCTAACTCTCTATCATTCTCTCTTTCTCTCTGTAAAAAATCAATAGAATATATTATTTAAAAAAGGACAGTCTATTACCCCACCCCACCCCACTCCTTGTTCCCAAACCTGCCCCTCAGCCCGCTCCAAACACACCCACCCCCTTTGCCATGCCAGCCTGTGGAGGTTGAAGGCAAAGATCTTACCCTAACCCACTTGTTTCTTCCACATCTTCTTGCTTGTACCATGGCTTCCTGGCCTCTCTCCAGCCTGCTGGCCCTTTGCCGGGCATGATGTCTGGACATGAGAGAGTCGTAGAAGGGTCACCTCCCTCCCTCTGGCACGACCTCTTTTGAAACAGCCTGAGGTGACGTGAGCTTCTCACACGGGTGACGTCCTAAGCTGACATCCTAGACCCTGACCGCTCCTGGGTCTGCTCCCCTCCGGCCTACCTCACCGGGGCCCGTGCTGTGGCTCTCCGAGGCCCTCCAGCTTGTCCCCGATGGGAAGTGGAGGGTTTTCTCCCTCCAGTTTTTGGTTGTCCTCTCTGAGCATCAGATTTAAGGGATTCTATATTCAGCCACTCAGAGTTCCCAGGTCAAATCAGTTTGGGAAACTGACCAGATCAGGCTCCTCCCCTGGAAAAGTCGGGGCTTTTATGACTCTTGGCAGCGGGCCTGGGGCTCTCCCAGAAGAGGGTTATACTTCACCGTGTTTCCCAAACCCGGTTCTTTAAATGACTGTTTATCTAAGCACGTGACACACAAAGGCATTCCCCTCGGAAAGAAAAGTCACACATTACAGTTAACGCTACAGTTGCCTCTGACCAAAGACCCCTCCCCAGCGGTCTCATCCCTCTCCCCAGAGGCATCCACGATGGCCAGCGTGGTGAGGACCCTCGCGAACCTTTGCCGTGAACATGCACTCACACGTACATAGTGTGTGTCCTCACGAAGTGTTTAGGGAGGGTGTGTATGCATTTCATGTCAGTGTATCCTGTTCTGAAGAACTAGCCTTGTTCACTCAACAATACATCGTTCAGGCTTAGTTGTGTCAGGAAGGAGGCTCGGCCTCCCTCTGACAAGGGCTGCTTAGAGCGCGGCCGTGTGGCTGCCAATTCCCCTGGAGACAGACACTGAGCTTCCTTCGCTTACATCTGGGAGCCTTTCCTCACAGAGCATGTTGGGGGGCCAGGGTTTCTTCAAACACGCCTTGGAAAACATGGGCCTGGACCAACCCCCCTCACTGTACGTCGAGGGGAAGAGCCAGGCCAGTGTCCCCCAGGATGTCCAAAGCCAAGGGCAGAGCCCACAGCTCCAGATCCTTGTCGTGGCTATAGCCCATGTGCCGTGGGACCTCAGGCATGTCCTCTGCCCTCTCTGGGCCTCCTCCCAGGACACACAGGGCTGGGCTAAGAGGCCTGGGGGTATCCCTTTTTTGACACAGGCCTTCTGTGGCTCCCCGCACATTATTGGCTTCATCCCCTTCTCTTATTTCTTCCCCACAGCGGCCTGACACCAACAACGGCAACCCCCCAGGGTCCACGGAGGGTAAGTATCTGGCGAATGCGTGCGGTGCACTCTGGTGTTCTGTAGAGGTTGAGGTTAGGTTCTCAGTCAGAGCTTGAGGCAAAGGTTCATCAAAACCACCCTTGAGCCCTGACCGGTTTGGGTCAGTGGATAGAGCATCAGCCTGCGGACTCAAGGGTCCCAGGTTCGATTCCGGTCAAGGGCATGTACCTTGGTTGCGGGCATATCCCTAGTAGGGAGTGTGCAGGAGGCAGCTGGTCAATGTTTCTCTCTCATCGATGTTTCTAACTCTCTATCCTTCTCCCTTCATCTCTGTAAAAAATCAATAAAATACATTAAAAAAAAAAAAACTTGAAAATCCCCTAAATTGCCACCCACATCCTTCGTACAGGCTGTTTTGTTTCTATATAGCACTGTTTGATAACATGAACAAACCACTGTTAGCTTTAAACTGTAGAATCGCACCCAGCATGGCAAGATGCTTACTTATACAGACAGACACATCAGGGGGTCCAGGGCTGGGTGCCAGGGGTTGGAAGGGAACCCCCCAGGGCGGTTGGGGTGCTCGGATAAAGCCTCCCTGCCCCCCGTGTCTCTCGTCCCCGCAGGTTCTAAGGACACCATCGTGGTTGCCCTGTATGACTACGAGGCCATTCACCATGAGGACCTCAGCTTCCAGAAGGGAGACCAGATGGTGGTCCTGGAGGAGTGAGTCCTCATCCCCTCCCCCGAGACCTCCCTGCCCCCAATACCCAGTACACTCTGTTCTGTCCTTCAGTCAAGACCCTTAGGCTAGGGCAGTGGTCGGCAAACTCATTAGTCAACAGAGCCAAATGTCAACAGTACAACGATTGAAATTTCTTTTGAGAGCCACATTTCTTAAACTTCTTCTAATGCCACTTCGTCAAATAAACTCGCCCAGGCCATGGTATTTTGTGGAAGAGCCACACTCAAGGAGCCAAAGAGCCGCATGTGGCTCGCGAGCCGCCGTTTGCCGACCACTGGACTAGGGTATATGTGACTGATGAGAATAGACCTGATTGTAAAAGAGGAGGAAGGGCTGAAGGCACAATAAAGGGGCTTGTGCGCTTACTAACGGCTCCCACCCGGGCAAGGAGGAACGGCTCAGAGAGCTTCCCAGGGAAGCCTTCCTCAGGCTCCTGTGACCCAGCTGCAAGCTGACCTGTGGGCCAGACCCTGAGGAGGAGACTTTGCACGCAGAAATCTTTGGATTTCTGAGTTTGCTGCCTTGAATCTCCTCCAGTTTCACCATCAGCGAGTGTAGTGTCCAGTATGGGGGGAGGTGGGGCCCCAAAATGGCAGTGGTTATGCTTGGTCAGACTCCTGAGCCCACTCCCTCTGGCTCTTGGCCGCAGCTGAACCCCTAGAGCCAGCCATGGGCACAGGGCCCCACCGCAGGTGTGGCTAGGAAGGCCAAGGCCGCAAGACCAGGGAGCAATAGTGGGGCCACAGATCTAGGTCTGTAGGCTGTGAGTGCAGGGACAAACCTTGATTTCAGGCCGTCAGATGCGCAGTGGGGACTGTTGTAAAGATCCGTACCCCTAATCATGGGTATGCAGGGGGTACTCCAGGCCAAAGCTGAGGGCCCAAGAGGACTAGGGAAGTCCTGCCCACTGACCCCTTTGCTCCCTCCTGCTCTTAGGTCTGGGGAATGGTGGAAGGCTCGGTCCCTGGCCACCCGGAAAGAGGGCTACATCCCAAGCAACTACGTTGCCCGCGTTGACTCTCTGGAGACAGAGGAGTAAGTCTTCTATTTCCCTGCCCTCCAGAAGAAAGCGTGAGCAAGGCCGGCCTTGTTCCTGCCTCAGGGCCTTTGCACGCCCTACCTCACCTACCTGGCATTCTCTTCCTGGGGCTCTTTGCGTGGCTGGCTCCTTCTCCTCATCTTTCGGGACTCAGAGGGGCCTTCTCTGACCACCCTGTCCAAAGCAGGTCCCCTTTGTGACTTTCCCTCTCATTCCCCTTTCCACGCTTCTCACTAGCATTTCTTCCTTGTGCAAGATCTGCGAGGTAACTTCCCAGGGGTGGGATTGCCGGGGAGATGGTTCTTACTAAATATCCTGCTTGACTCTGTCACCATGGCAGGAATCATTTTACAAAATGGAATCAAAGGAGGTTGGGGGAGGGAGCACCATGTAGCACGGTGGTTAAGAGTGTGGGCTCTAGAGTCAGACTGCCTGGATTTGAAGTGTGGCTCCACCACTTTCCAGCTGTGTGATGCCAGGCAAGTTACTTGCTCTCTCTGTTCCTCAGTTTCCTTATCTATAAAATGGGGATAATAAGGCCCTGACAGGAATGTTGTGTGCTCTTGTGAAATTTGCAGAAGATTTTGACCGCAGTTGGGTTAAGACATCTGTATTTTTACACTCAGCCTCTCTGTCCGTCACCTTACCGCTCTCACTGGGTGCTGTTGGAATGACCTCTGGGCATTTTGTATTTGTAAGGCTGTGTTCCCCAATGTTCGTAAGTTTCTGTCAGTCTCAGCAAGCTGGATTCAACCCTGGTCAAATGTCTATATTAATATGAAAAGAATCATTGTTTTTCCCAAAAGAGTCTTTGAGGAAAGTCAGCGCTGCAGGAAACCAGGCCCTTGGTACCCTGGTGGCCCTGTCAGTGGGACAGGACCGCCCGCCCAGGGCTCACACGCCGTCTCTTCCCCTTCCCACCAGGTGGTTCTTCAAGGGCGTCAGCCGGAAGGATGCAGAGCGCCAGCTTCTGGCCCCTGGCAACGTGCTGGGCTCCTTCATGATCCGCGACAGCGAGACCACCAAAGGTGACCCAGCAATCCCTATCTATCTATCTATCTATCTATCTATCTGTATGATGATGATGATGATGATGCTGGGCTCCTTCATGATCCGTGACAGCGAGACCACCAAAGGTGACCCAGCAATCCCTATCTATCTATCTATCTATCTATCTATCTATCTATCTGTATGATGATGATGATGATGATGATGAAGAAGAAGAAGAAGAAGACGACGACGACGACGACGACAGACAGCGTTTGCTGAGCGTTTACATCCTGACTGCTTCACAGGCATTACTTCTTTCAATTATCAGGCAATGTGATGAGATAGGGAGGTCTCACAACCAATCCCATTTTACAGATGAGGAAACTGAGGCACAGAGAAGTGATGCACTCACTTGTCCAAGGTCTCACAGCTGGACATGGAGAAGCCTGGACAAGAACCTGGCTGCCTGATTCCACAGCTCACTCTTACCCTTGTGCTCCACTGCCCGGCTGCCGGGATGGTGCCGGGGGTGGCTTTATAGGGGTGGCTTTGTCCGGAAGGGGTGCCTCGGGAGTGGCCGGACTCTGAGCAGTTTCTCTCTGACCGATGCAGGGAGCTACTCTTTGTCGGTGCGAGACTACGACCCCCAGCATCGGGACGCAGTGAAACATTATAAGATCCGGACCCTGGACAACGGGGGCTTCTACATCTCCCCACGGAACACCTTCAGCACGCTGCAGGAGCTGGTGGCCCACTACAAGAGTAAGTCCTGCCCAGGGCCTCACCCCAAGCAGGGTGGACCTGCCTCCCGGGAACCCGGGTCATGGTGCACTGTGCCCTCTGAGGCCTGCTGAGCTCTTTCTGACTCTCCCCGAATAGTTGCTGTGGATTCTCCTGGAATCCTAGGCCTGTTGAGAAGGAGGGCAGAGGTGGCATCTGGTCATGCTCTGCTCTCTGGGAATGTCCCTGATCATGGCAACCCCCCGGAGCAGTGGCCAACGCCGCCAAACGGGCAGGGAAGCCTCTGAGGGGAAGCCTCTGGCTGGCCGAGAGCTGGCCGCCCTCGCTGACACACAGCTCTGTTCCAGAAGGGAGTGACGGGCTCTGCCAGAAGCTGATGGTGCCTTGCGTGTCCGCCAAGCCCCAGAAGCCGTGGGAGAAAGATGCCTGGGAGATCCCGCGGGAGTCCCTCGAGCTGGAGAAAAAGCTTGGCGCCGGGCAGTTTGGGGAAGTCTGGATGGGTAAGGACCCCAGGCCAGAGGGTGGTGGGAAGGAGGGAGCAGGGAGGGCATCACTTCCAGGAAGAGCCCGAGACAGAGTGGGAATGCCACCAAGGGTCGAAGGGGAGATCTGAGTAACAACCACAAAGGAGCAATTCCTCTGAGAGCAAACCAAAGTGTCAATTCCTCTGAGAGCAAACCAAAGTGTCCCGCCATGCAAACACCCATGTACCTCTGCGGCCATTCACCTGGTGGAGTTAACAATGTCCTCCTGGGAAGCAGGAGTCCTAGATGAGGAATCTGCTCCGTGACGCAGAGCCACGAGGCCTACCAGTTGGGGGTGAGATCACCAAGGCCTCTTAGGATGATGGGAATTAAGAATGGGGAAATGCAGCCTGGAGATCTCCAGGGGAGTTCAGTGTTGGTAACTGTGTGCCTAGCACCATGCCAAGGTGTTGTGGGGCACCCATAAGGCATGCTCCACCCCTGCTGTCTGCCGCTAATAACTGGAGAACTGCAATGCCTGGTACAGCCGATTGTGTTCCCACCCACCATGTTTTGAAGACAATTTACAGAGTCGCAAACAAGTTAGTCCAAAAAAAAAAAAAATGTTTAAATACACATATTCCAACTATCCTTGTTGAGAGCCTGCTATATGCCAGGCACCTAATAGGAGGTTGTGGCAGAGAAAGTATGGAGAAGAAGGGAAGACAGGTCTGAGTAATGAGTTAGAAAACAAAACTATATTATATAAGGGTTTCTTCTTACTAAAGGAAGACCTCAGACTTGGATTAAAACTTCCTGGCAGCCAAGGCAAAAATGGAAACACAAGCAATTAAGAGATTTATGCCACCGAGTAGAAATGGGGTGAGGGAACATCACGTGGGACGTTCCTGGGGTGGGAGGGGTGGTTAGGTCCCTGAGGAGCTGAGTGACATGCAGGCTGACTGTACACAAAAGTCAAGGGGAGTTTGGTGGATGGTGAAGCTGGCAAGGTGGGCAAGGCCAGATCATGCCGGCCTTGTAGACCATGATGAAGCTGGTATTTATTTTGAGCGCCGTGTTAAGGTTAAAGCATTTTAAGAAGCGATGGTATATGTGAGAGGGAGAGACAAGGCAAAGTGGTCTGCGTGTACGAGGGACAGGATCTGAATCCCTTATAACAGCCTTTCAAAGGCAGGGCTTATCATTCCTACTTGGCAGAGGAGGAAACCAGAGATGAGGGAGGATACATGACTTGCCCAAGGGCGTACCGCTAGGAAGGCATGGACCATCCCTCTCAAGGGGCCACGTTGGGCACAGAAGACTTTGTGGAGGAGGCGGTTCTGCAGCTGGGCCTTCCTAGGCGGTGGGGGAAGAGCAGGGGCTCTGACCATCTTTCCTGCCTTCTCGCCCTCTCCAGCCACCTACAACAAGCACACCAAGGTGGCCGTGAAGACCATGAAGCCAGGGAGCATGTCTGTGGAGGCCTTCCTGGCCGAGGCCAACCTGATGAAAACGCTGCAGCACGACAAGCTGGTGAAGCTGCATGCTGTGGTCACGGAGGAGCCCATTTACATCATCACGGAGTTCATGGCCAAAGGTGCGGTGTCTGGGGGCTGGGGGTGCAGGCTGTGGCCCATACAAGTTCATTGAAGACTCAGAGGTCAGTTTGACCTGGTTCTTGCCCTCGAGATGCCCCAAGTCTGGCCAGGAGCTCTTCCCACAGGGATAAGCAGCCATTGCCCAGTCCTCTTGGTTAATGTGGTGAAATCATGTGAGGGGGGATGCCGGTGGGAGGGGAGCACAGGAAGCTACCAGGAGAGGGGAGTAGGGCAGACCCCCAATGGGTGATGGAAGAAGAGATGGATTTACTGTGTGCCTTAAAGGCCAGGGAGATTCTCCCTGTCGGCCATGTTCCCTGCCTGGGCCAATGGTCTGGAAAAGAGATTCCACAAAGCACCCGCTCCAGGCTGTCCCCATCCTGCTCACCCATGATCTAGAATTTCTCAGGGACTTTTTAAGGCCACCATTTCACAAACATTTTCAATCCCTGCCCATTTTTAAAAAATATTTTTATTGATTTCAGAGAGGAAGGGAGAGGGAGGGAGGGAGACAGAAACATCAATGATGAGAATCATTAATTGGCTGCCTCCTGCACACCCCTCCCCCAACCCCGCCTCAACTGGGGATGGAGCTGCAGCCCAGGCATGGGCTCTGACAGAGAATTGAACTGTGACCTCCTGGTCTAGAGGTCAATGCTCTACCACTGAGCCAAAGGCCGGTCAATACCTTCCCATTTTTTATTAATAGAAACATATCACCCAACCTCATTTAGTGTGATTTAAAAATCTCAAAACTTTTTTTCATTTTCTAATTACACAGTTACACCAGCCTTATAAGACCATAGCCCAAGTCGCCTGGGCTCAGAAAGCTATCTCAGTCAAAGAACCAGTCTAGCAGTCACAAAGTCACCTAAAAAACTCTCAGCTTATTTTTTCTCAAACACTAGGCATGGTAAACAGATGTTTTATTTAAATCCCTTACTCTGAACAATTTTACCCTAAGTAGTGAGAGAGCTCATTGTTGCTCCCCCTCCCTCACAGGAAGCCTGCTGGACTTCCTGAAAAGTAATGAAGGCAGCAAGCAGCCATTGCCAAAACTCATTGACTTCTCAGCCCAGGTGAGAGGCTAGTGGGGAAGCTGGGGGGAGGTGAGGGGAGGGTAATTCTTTATCAGCACAAACTTATTGACATGTTATAATAACAGCAACAATACTGGATAACATTATGTTGTTGTTGTTGTTGTTGTTAACCCTCGTCTGAGAATATTTCCCCCCACTAATTATTAGCGAGAGTGGAAAGGAGGGAGAGAAAAACATCAATGTGAGAGAGACCCATAGACTGGTTGCCTCCTACATGTGCCCCAATGGGAGCTGGGGATTGAACCTGCAACCCAAGAATTTGCCCTTGACCAGGAATCGAAATCCCAATCCTTTGGTGTACAGGCTGACCTCTAACCACTTAGAAACACTGGCCTAAGCACATTTATTGAGCACTCTGTATAAAAGTATACTTTTAAAATGTGTCTTACATGTACTAGCTCATTAAGTCCTCACCTCAGCTTTCTAGGATGGGATTTTTGTTATCTGTTCTTTTTTTAAAAATATGTTTTTATTGATTTTAGAAAGAGAGAAGTGAGAGGGAGAGAGAAACATCTATGTGAGAGAGAAACATCAAGATGCCGCCTCCTGCATGAATCCCTGACTGGGGGGTATGGGGGGGGGTGTGTGTGTGTGAGCCTGCCACCTGGGCATGTGGCCAGACCGGGAATTGAACTGGTGACCTTCCAGTGCTTGAGACAGTGCTCAACCAACTGAGCAACACCAGCCAAGCTGTTTACTATTCTTATGTAACAAAGCTTAGGAGCTTGAAACAATAATTTATTTCTCATTATCCTGTGGGTTGACTGGAGTTGGCTTTGTGGTTGTCCTGCTCCATGTGTTGAAACTGAGGTCACTCACATGCCTGTATTCTGCTGGCAGCTTGCCAAGGGCAAGACTGTCCATGGTGATGTCTCATCCTCTGGATTTTTTTTTTTCCATGTGGCACCACTCAGTAGTCCAGCCAGTGTTTGTGGTTTGGTGGCGAGGTCCCAATACAGAGTATACCAAGGGGCCAAACACTAATGTGCAAATGCCGATTGATTTAGCCTGCATGATGCTTGCTAATGTCTCATTGGCTAAGGTAAGTCATAGGGCTCTCAGCTCAGAGCCAGTGTGGAATGGGGCTGTCACCAATATAACAGTATAGCCACAGGATGGTAATTGTCATTACCTAAGAGAAACTTAAAGCATCGAGAAGATATATACAGATGAGGAAACTGAGGCCCAGTGGGGTTCAGTAGCTTGCCTAAGTTACTGTGTTCTTTTGATGGGTATGGCAGTGAACAAAATGGAAAGAATTGCTGTCCTCACAGAGCGAACAGTCCAGATGGGAAGACAGATATTAAATAACTGAATCTCTTCAAGAGCCATGACCCAAGAGGCCTGGCTCAATGTCAAAAGGATGTACTATCCAGCAAAATAATCATGTACACAAGTCACAGGAACACTTCTTAAAACCCCATCGTTCTCATCTTCCCTTCACGCTCTGCAGCTCCTCTCACCCTCAGTTGAGTGCTTTTTATTTCTGTCCTCTTTCATTCTTTCCCATTTGAGGGAAAACAGATAGGAAAGGGGAGCTATGGGCGTACACAGCTGGACTAGGAGCAACCCAAGGAGACTTCCCAGAGGAATTGGCCTCTGGGTTGAGTCCTGAAGAAGGAGTAGAAGTGAGTCTGATGAAGAGGAGAAGAAAGGGTGTTCTAGACCAAGGAAATGGCCTGTGCCAAAGCTCAAAGGGAAAACACAAGAACTGGGCCTGGTCAGCTGGGGCCTGGGGCTGGGAAAGATGAAGGGAGTGTGGTTTGCAGCCTGGAGCATATTAAGGGAGACCTGCACCAGGGCCTAGACCTGGACCTTCTGACGATGCCTAAGGCAGAGCCCATTTGAGTAGGCAAATCCTAGGTGTTGGGGGAGGTCAGAGGTATTAAAAAAAAGTCTTGCATTTCAGAGCCTGGAATGCCAGAGACATATGGAAATCAAGGCCTGGCATTTTGACTTTAATGGGCCCTGTTCCTAGAGAAACAGTAGTCCAGTGTGTGTTGCTAAATTATAGCCATTAAACTGGGAGAAACCTTGCTGGGTAAGGTCATCAACAGGTTCTTTGACTGAGACAGATTTCTGAGTCCAGGTGACTTGGGCTATGGTCTTATAAGGCTTGTATAACTGTGTAACCTTTTGGGCAAGAGCCACTCTGCTCCTTTCACAGATGGGAAAACAAAGCCAAGGGAGGAAAAGAGGCGCCAAGCCCTATGCATCCAGGAGCAGAGGTGACCTCAGGGTCCAGGGACAAGAAGGAGCCAACCTGGTCTTTGCCTCCAGTCCCAGAGTCAGATGAGCACAATGCTGGTTACCCGAGGCCTGTTGCCACCTGGCCGATGGCTTTGGATCCACTGTGGGTCTCAGTCTCTCCATTTGAACTGGACCACACCTGTGGTTTTCAAGTTCAGACGCTTTTTTATTTTATTTTTTAAGGCAGAATTCTGTTGGTCAATGAAATCGTATACAGTAGCTGAGTATTTCAAAATAGGTCAAACAGCTGTTCTGATTGTAAGGTGGGACCTCATATGTGGCCTTTCTTTTTCCCTCCTTCCCTATACATACTCCTACCCCACCCCTGGCTACCTTAAAGTATCAGTAGGATTCAGTTTGAAGGGCTAGAATATCCTACAGATGCTTCCCACTCTGATTCTGTGATTCCTTGAGAGAAACCCAAGTTCCAATGCCTGACATCATGGCAGCCCATTTGTTGGTCATGAAATCTCACCACCTAATCCACCCCCAATTCTTAGACCAGCCCTGAGCCCAGTAAACCTATCCCTTAATTCATTCCGTTAACAAAACCTTGAAAAGCAATACTTGTGTATTGGGCTTAGGAGTTGCATAGCATTTTGATTTTGATCTTAGCTCTGCCTGTGTAGCTTTGAGCAAGTTGGGTAACCTTTCTGAGTGCCACTTTCCTCAACAGAGAGCACTATTTGTCACCACTGAAGTAAATACTTAACATGCTAGAGACCATTCTTAGTTCTTGATGTAGGCTTGCAGATTTAATCCTTACTGAAGCCCTCAGAGGCAGGTTCTATTGTTGTCCCATTTTACAGAGAAGAAATGTGAGGCATAGAGGTTGAAATAGCTTGATGGGGCTCAAAAAGAACTGGCCCAATTCCAGAGGCACGTAGGCATCATCCCCTACTGTTCTATGTGGGTTTTGTCCTACCTGCCCCACTGAACTCATGTGAAAGTCAATAGCATGATGGTCTGCCAGTGGTAACTACCAGCATTAGTGCCTGCTCTGTGCTAAACAGATGGCCAAAAATTCCAGTAGATTAATGGCTAAGTGCATGGACCCTGAGCATGGTTGTTGGAATTTTAGTCCTGTTACTTATTTCTCTGGCTTCCAGCATTCTCACCTGTAAACACAGCTGATCAAAATAGTGCCTCCCCTAAAGCAGAGAATACTATTTGTTAAGTATCATCTTATAATCTATGTAGAAGGCTAATATGCTAAGTCCATCCAGCTAATGACATCACGTATGGATGCCTGGCTTCCTCTCCCTGGGGACTAGCCTCCTTGCAGTTTCTTCATCCCAGGAACACGACTTGCTTTATAGCCAGATGCAAACATTTTACACTTTTTAAAATATATTTTATTATTTTTTTACAGAGAGAAAGGGAGAGGGATACAGAGTTAAAAACATCGACGAGAGAGAAACATTGATCAGCTGCCTCCTGCACACTCCCTACTGGGTATGTGCCTGTAACCAAGGTACACAGCCTTGACCAGAATCAAACCTAGGACCCTTGAGTCCACAGACCAACGCTCTATTCACTGAGCCAAACTGGCTAGGGCCAAATATTTTACATGTTAACCAAATGTCTGTGCAGCGTTTTCCTGTGCCTCATCTCATTTGATCCTCACAGAAGTCCTGGAGTAGGTAGATAGGAGACTCGGTGGAATTCTATTTTTATTAGCCAGAAAACGGAGATTGAGAAAGCTTAGACTCTTGATTTGACTGAAAAGAAGTAAGAAATGGTGGACCTTGAAAATGACTTCAGGTTTTCTCATTGCACAGAATATAGTCAAATATTGCTGCAGTTAAATATTTTACCCTTCGTTCTCCCTGCGTGATCTACAATAATAAAGTGCTCTGTGTTGATATTTACTGCTGTGTTGCTGACAATTACCTGAAAGAGAAGTTGGGGTGCATAACTGGGCTGGAAAAAGTTCAACTAAATCAGAAAGCAGGTCTAATTAAGCAAGTATATTCTATATATACAATATATAAAAGGTTAAGTTGACTCACACATGCAAGATTCATATAAAGCTCTCACTGGGGCCAATCACACACGTGTGTTTCAATCTGTCATTGTCAATCATGAATTTGGTTGAGACTTCTATTATAGAGAAAGGGCGAATAGCAATATTAAAATATTTCTTCTAATTAATTTCCTTTCAATGTGCATGAATTTGTGCACCAGGCCACTAGTACATGAATAAACTATGATGTCTGCCATTAAGGTAATAACTGTTGTTAACTGTGCCTCTTTGGACTCCTTATACATTTCCCACACACACACCCAGGCAAGACCTGTCTTACCTGACTCCCTGACAGGCTATCCCAAACAAAATTTAAAAGTTTGGAGTTTTTGTTGGAAGGTCTGCAGCCTCAGACCTCAGTTTCAATAGTCATGGGTGCCCCCTCTTGTCCACTTCCGGTAAGTGCACTGTCCACTTTTCCTCCGACCTTGAGCAGGCTGGTGCACTGGTTTGGTCTGTCTGGCGAGGCCCCCTATCCCTTCCAAATAATCTCACCAGGTTACACCAGCTGCAGTCTTCCAGGACACTGGGGATCTGCAGTAATTAGAGGCAGCATGGTGCACTGGGATTGAGCACCCACAGACTGGTTTGAGTCTGACATTCAGAATTTTCTTGGTGCTATGATCTGGAAAACACAGATTGTGAAAGCACCTGACTCAAGAAGCATGAAGACCAGTTTGTAAATTACAAGTGCTGTTTAGAGGGTGTCTGAGAGTTAATAATAAACCTCTTTCTAAGGGTGAATGCACAACTATTCTATGTAAAAGATGTCTCTAAGGAAAAATACTACATTTTCCCATCAGAAACACCCAGGCCCCATTATGAATAAGAATCCTTAACACAGTCTAATTATTCACTTGGCAGCCATGATGACATTAAAATATACATCAGACAGCATCACATTCCTCCTCGAAGCCTTCTACTATCTTCACATCACACTCAGAATACAGTCCAACTTCCTCTCCAAGCCTACAAGGTCCTTCACAATCAACCACTTCTCTCTCAACTCCCCCCATGGTCCCTGTGGCAACTTCTTCTCAGCGACCTGTTCCACAAACATCCACGCTCATTCCTACCCCCAGGCCTTTGCACATGATGTTATTTCTGCCAGAACATTCTTATTTGACACGCTATCATCACTGAGATCTTCACCTCCTCAAAGCAGCCTTCCATGACCACTCATTCCAAAAGCCCTCTAGGTTTCCTCTCCTGTTACCCTCTTTATCCTTCCTTATGGTGCTTAATACCACCTACAGGGGTTTTGCCTGACTTAGCACATATTCAAGTAACATGTCTGGCACCCCCAAGACACTCAGTAGATATCTGTGAACAAATGAATTTTCCCTCGTGAGATTTGGGGATAAAGATGGCATAGGAGATACAGCAGAGCCCAGCTGGCATGGCTCAGTGATTGAGCATCAACTGTAAACCTTGAGGTCACGGTTCGATTTCCAGTCAGTGCACATGCCCGGGTTGTGGGCTTGATCCCTAGTGGGAGGTATTGCAGGAAGTGACCAATCAATGATTCTCTTTCATCATTGATGTTTCTATCTCTCTCCTTCTCTCTTCCTCTCTGAAATCAATAAAAATGTATTTTTTAAAAAGAGAGATACAGCATAATATGATGTGGGCCTAGATTGTCCCCAGAAAGAGTGTAGGGGAGGAAAGCTCTTCATAGTATCTGGTGTGAGTGGGTATACAGGTCCCGGAGAACAATGTCATTGCTTCTCCTCAAAGTGCTCTCCGGAACTCCCAGAACCCTAGAGAAGCCCCACACTAACTCAGGCCCTGCGGATCCTCCCAACCTGGAAGGGTAGACAGGGAAATGCCAGTCTGAGCTTAGGACTCTCCCACACAACAAGAAGGAGCTGGAACACATGTTTTCCTGTTTCCTCACACTTGGACACTCCTCTTCTGCCTTTGGGTGGAACTCATCTTGGGCTGGGCCAGATCTGAGGACAAGGATATCTCTGTTTTGGTTGTAGATTTCCGAAGGCATGGCTTTCATCGAGCAGAGGAACTACATTCACCGAGACCTCCGAGCCGCCAACATCCTGGTCTCTGCGACCCTGGTGTGTAAGATTGCTGACTTCGGCCTGGCGAGGGTCATCGAGGACAACGAGTACACGGCCCGGGAAGGTAGGGGATGCTGCCAAGGGACCCGTGGGGCCCACTTGGGTTGGTGGTGAGTGGTGAGAGCTGAGCCTGTGAAAGTGATCAGTAAATGCAAAGGTCGACCCCAGTATTTGCTATGTGTTATTCAACTTGACAGAGTCTTTCTGGACATAGTGTCCCCGCCCCGAACCCCCCAGAGACTCTGACTTAGATTAAGTTAGGTGTATACATGTTGAAATTAAGCGTAAGATCAACTTTACGGATAATAGGCAAAAACAGAGGAGTCCAGATGTCTATAAATAGGAGAATGAATATGTAACTTGTGGTATATTCATACAATATAATGTATGCAGCAATGAAAAATTACAAACCATTGCTACATGCAACAAAGTGGTTGACTCTCATAAACGTAATATCAAAATGAAAGGCATCAGACCAAGAAAGTAGATGTTGGACAGTTCCATTTATATAAAATTCTGAAACAAGCAAACTCCTGTATGAAAGTTCATAGAATCATTATTTGTAACAGCCAAAAAGCAGAAACAAACCAAATGTCCATCAACTGATAAACAGATAAACAAAATGTGGTCTATCCATACAATGGAATATCATTCATAAAGGAATGAGAGACATGCTACTCATGGGTAAACTTTCCAAGCATCATGTTAGTGAAAGAAGGCAGATACAAAGGTAACATATTACATGATTCCATCTATATGAAATGTTCAGAACAAGCAAATCTATAAAGAAAGTAGATTAATGATTGCCGAGGGCTGGGGTGGGAAAAAATTTCATGTTTGTTAGGACATGATAAAAACAATCTAAATTAAGGGCACCCACTAAAAGACTTAAGAGTAGACCGTATAATCTCTAAAACAGGAGAGGAAAACCAGGAATAAAGAAAATTCTCTCAATGTCAAAGAGGGAAGAAATGAAAAGAAAAAACAACAGCATTTTCAAAACTTGACCATGCACTCAGCTATAAAGTAGGCTCATCAAACTTCAGAGGACATGTATTCTTATAGAGCATATTCTCCAACCACAATGGAATTAAGATGGAAATCAATAACCAAGGATTAACTAAACCCATCCCAGACGAGGTGGAAGGAAAGAGTAGAACGGAGACACCCAGCGCCAGGGTGCTAAGGCATTCGCTGCAAACTGATGTCCTGCTGTCCCGAACATTTTGTGACCTCTAGGACGCCACTCCTCAGGAGGTGTAGGTTGCTGGGGTAACCGCTGAATTAACAAGGTGGCCTTGGGCAGTTGGCTACCCAGCCACACCCAGACCCTCTGCCCACTCCTCCCCACTTTAGCCATCTGTCCTCAGCATGGGCGTTCCTTGCTTCTAGAGGCCAGATGTAGATTTAGGGAAATTGCAGGTCTGCAGGGGGCAGATGTGGGCAGCTGTGCTGTCCTGTTCCCTCACCCCAGCAGAGACCTAGCCCACTGCTCCCCAGACCCTCCCCGACTCTGCTCTTTCCAACTCCGCAGGGGCCAAGTTCCCCATCAAGTGGACAGCTCCGGAAGCCATCAATTTTGGCTCCTTCACCATCAAATCAGACGTCTGGTCCTTCGGTATCCTGCTGATGGAGATCGTCACCTACGGCCGCATCCCATACCCAGGTAGTGAAGGGGCCTCCGCGCGGGGCTGCTTCCAGGGCCCAGGCTGGCTTTCTTCTCTTGTCCGTGTCCGTTCAGACTGAGTTCTTCGTCCTCCTCCCCAACCTGCCCGCACCTGCTCCATCTCAGTTAAAGGGATCACCATCCACCAGATTTCTTAAGCCTGAAATCTGGGGGTTTCCTCCGTCCTTCCTTTTCTCTCATGCCTTACCACATTCAAGCAGTCACAGGTTCTGGTATTTGACTCCAGAACACATCCCAAGTCTTCCCCTTCTAACTCCACGGTCTCCACTGCTCATCCCGGCCAACATCACCTCTCACCTCGATAACCAGCCTGCCTACCCAGCACCCTGCTTCTCCCCTGTCTCCTATAGGCCATTCTCTATGTTTAGCCAGAACAAGTTTTCTAAAATTGTGACTCAGATCTTGTCCCTTCTCCATCTCTAACTCTTCCATGCTCTCCCACAATTAGGACAAAATCCCAAACTTCTCATTATGCCTGTAGGTCTTGCATGATCCAGCCCCTGTCTACCTCTCCAGCTTCACTTTCTGTGGTATCCCACCATCCAGTCATCCAAAGTACCACACGTCCCCCCATGCTTCTCATTCAAAACACACTACCCTGTTTCCATCACACTTGGTAACCACGTGTTTGTTTAATATTTTCCCCATCAGACTCTGATCTCCGTGAGGCCAGAAATCATGTCTGTGTTCCTCACTGGTGTATCTGCACTGCCTACCTCTGTGTCCGCCACATTTGTAGGTGCTGCGGGTGTTCTCTCTCTTGATCTGAGTGGGGATTATAAGGTCTACCCATGTCGACAATGCATCGAGTTGTATAGGAAGGGTTTGTGTACTTTATTTCATGTTTGTTAGGACATGTGGATGCTTCCTAGCTGCTTGTGGAACAGACAAGTTTACCTACATGCCTGGGGGCAGCACCCTAGACTAAGTAGAACACAGGGGTATATAAAGATACACGCAACATACAGATTGCCTAGCACTCAGTAAATATTGTTGTGCTCTGTTCCTTTTTGGTTGGAACCTCTCCATGGGTATCCCTAGCCAAAACACTGGGAAAAGAGGACAAAGCAGATATAGAGAGTCTCATTTTTTTAATAAACCGTCCTGAATTTGAATGGTGTCCTCATCAACTATTACATTTTGACAAATTCACTTCACTTTTATCCCAGAGTTTTCACCTGTAAAAAAAAAACCATAGGTGTCCTATCCAGTAATGATATTTACCTTACACAAGTGGTTGTGAAGGTTAGGAACAAGAGATATAGACATGCCTTCCTTGTGTGAGGCTCCAGGATACAGTAAGAGACAAGGCCCCTGCTTGAAAGAGCTCACGGTCTAGCCTGAGCACACGCCAACCAGACACACACTCCCAAGGAGATCACTGCTGAGAAGAAAATGAAGCGGAGGCATTTAAGAGTGAGTGACCTGGAGCTCCTGTGGACAGGGAGTACCTGTCAGAGCAGGTCACATTTGAGCTGAGAAACAGCTGGGTGAGGATCTAGGGAAAAGATTTCAGGCAGAAGGCACTGCTAGTTTATAGGGCCTGAAGGACAGCAAGGAAGCCAGGCAGCTGGAGGCCAGGGATGGCAGCAGATGGGAGATGATGAGGTTGGCAGCGGCCAGATCCGGCAGGGCCCATGGTCATGGAGAAGAGTGAGTGGGTGTTAGTATAAGCACGCGGAAGCTGGGAGGTGGCATCGTCTCATGTTTAAGTGGTGCATGGCTCAGCGTGGAGAGCGGATTTGGGGACAGGTGGGAGCTGCGGCAGTGGCATGGGCACAGGTGGTGATAGCAACAGAGATGTAAGTTGATGGATTGAGGCTACATTTCAAAAGAAGAAAGGATGTGAGTTGCTGATGTGGAAGGAGAGAGAAGAATCAAGGATGGTTCTTCTGGTTTTAATTGAGCAACGTGGGGGGCAATGGTCTATTCTGTCTTAAAGAATTCTGTCTTAGCCCCATTAAATTTGAGGTGACTAGTAGACATCCAAGTAAACATGTTCAAGAAAGCACTTGGATATATAAGTTTGGAGTTCAAGACTGATGATATAAAATTGGGGGCCATAGACAGTTAAATGGTTGTTCTTAAAGATAACTAACAAATTCAATTAAATAAGGAAATGGTCCCATTCACACATAGGGTGCATCAAGTCTGGCCTCTTATTTTGTCTTGAGGAAGGCCAAGAAAAACCAGGAACGGTTCTAGCACCCTGTATCCATTAGGATGAATAAACAAAATAACAGACAAAGGAGTGGTAGAAACAATAAGTTATTGTTCTCCATAAGGAGTCTGACATTGGTGACTGATTAGTTCAGCCGCTCAGCAGCTCTCAGGACTCTGGGTTAGTTTGGCTGTGGCCGTGGCCGTTTTCCTCACATAGTCCGATGGCTGCTGCAGCTCCAAGGACCACATGGTCTCACAGTGCCCGAAGGAAGGAGTAAGTGGACTATCTTTCTAAAGACCCGCTTTGTGTAAAGGGGTCTCCTTTTTGGCTCTCCTCCAATTCCACACAAAGTCGTTATCTCAGGGAGGAAAACCTTGCTTGGAAGTCTCCCTGGAGACTCCCCCTGGGCGTCCCATTGGCCAACCTTGGGTGCCATGCCCCTGCCCTCATCAGGGGAGTCTATGGGTTTCACAGTCAGAGAGGCGGAGCTCCCACAGGAGGTGGGGAGTGATGGCTGCTGGGGAGGCAACTTTGCCTGCCTCCCCAGGACGCCCATTGCCAATCCCTTCCTTGTTAATCCCATGGCTCCTTCTCAGGGATGACAAACCCAGAGGTGATCCGGGCGCTGGAACGTGGATACCGCATGCCCCGGCCAGAGCACTGCCCCGAGGAGCTCTACAACATCATGACTCGCTGCTGGAAGAACCGCCCCGAGGAGCGGCCCACCTTCGAGTACATCCAGAGTGTGCTGGACGACTTCTACACGGCCACTGAGAGCCAGTACCAGCAGCAGCCGTGATGGGGGGACCAGGGCAGGGCCAGGTGCTGAGGCGATGCCTGTGAGGTGTCTCCAGCGCCATCTGCTAGATGTCCGCTCACCCCCCTCACTCCCAGACACCCACCCTCACTCCAGCCGCAGCTCTTCATTCGTCAGGTGGGTGGGCTGGACTGGACAATCTCTCTCTGACTCTTAGCAATCCACAGTCTGCCATCCTCAGGAGACCCCAAGTTCTATTTCTGTTGCCTGGGACATTTGGATACCAGTTACAGCTATGGTTTGAATAGGAAACTTTAAAAATAATGAAATAAATATTTAAATAAAAGATACAAGTGCTAAAGGCTTACTGACAGGCTAGCTTTTCTTCTAGCTCCTGACTATCTATTTGCCTTTTTGCTGGACAAGTCAGAAATGGGGAAGACCCCTCCTTGAGACCAGGAGGACAAAGAGAAGTGGAGTATGATATTCAAATTGCCCCAAATAGCTGCTGACTGTGTTAGTTTCCTCTTGTTGCTGCAACAAATCACCACAAACTTGGTGGCTTAAAAACAACACAAATTTATTACCTTACAGTTCCAGAAGCGTGAAACGGGTGGGCAGGGCCACGTGCCTTTTGCAGGCACCGGGGGAGAATCCATTTCCTTGCCTATTCCAGCTTCTAGAGGCTGCCCAGTTCCTTCCTGTTCTTCACTCCAAACGACTTCAGTCATCATATCTCTGCCTCTGAGCCTCCTGCCTCCCTCTCCCACTTCTAAGGGCCCCTGTAATGACACTGGACCCACGTGAATAATCCAGACTAATCTCCCATTGCAAGATCCTTATCATATCTGTAAAGTCCCTTTGGCCATATAAGGTGACATCTTCACAAGTTCTGAGAATGAGGATATGGACCTTTGTGTGTGGGGACCTTTGTGCCTATCACACTGGCACTGGGACTCTGGATGGGTTTCTGTCTCCAAGAAGCTGGGTCTGCCAGGTGACAGGAATGACTTTTCATGCTCTGGGACCCTGACTCTCTGGCCAACCCACACTGCTACACGAGCTGGTGGGTCTCTACCAGCACTGGGGGCATTGCCCATGGCCAAGGAGCTACTATGGCTGCGAAGATGGTATCCACCGTTGCAGGAACCCTGGGGTCTGGAGATGTGGCTGCTGCGAGGCATCTGGTTGCCTGCGTGGGAAGCTCTCAGTGGACAGGAGGGAGACCTGGGAAGGAAGCAGAGAAGACATGGAGGCAGGTTGTCACAGCTGAAAGTCAGCTTTTGTTGTGAGGGAAGCAATGAGAAGAGATAACAGAGGGATGGGCACAAATGATGCCTTTCTATATTATTGCATTCCTTGAAGGATCCACATCACAGCACCCACCAGGGTCCCTTGGAACCTTATACGGAACTGATTCTGTACCCCTGTGTAGCACAGAGTCTTAATCTTAGAAACTGGATATAAAAACAGTGTATAATAAAGCTATCAGTGTTTCAATTTACCTAGTTGGTAATTCCATTTTTCTCTTGTTTTCTTGTTTGGGATGCATCTTTGGGTATCTGAAGCAGAGCACAGGGCTCCGTGATAGGAATCTGCACTCATGATTGTGGTACGTTGAATTGCTGTTCAGTAATCCATAGGAGGAGTACCCTTCTCTAGACCACTAATGTTGAGCTAGGCATGAGACTTGCTTTAGCCAATGGGATAATAAAAGATGTGTAGTAAGCAGAGACTTACAATGTGCTTGTGGGGCTGGCTTCCCTTCCAGCCTTTTATCCCTGAAAAGAACATGTTCCAAGAAAGACGAATGACATGTGGTGCAGATCTGAACCCAACCTGCAGCTTGGAGTTAAATCCAGCTGATCCCAGCTTCAATCAACTGAACTCCAGCTGACCTGTGGACATGAGAGAGGAATACATGCTTAATATTATAAGCCTTTAAGTTTTAGGATTGTTTTGTTACATAGCATTACTACAGAAATAGCTGACTGAAACATGATCTTAAGAATTTGCCCTAACCAGTTTGGCTTAGTGGATAGAGCATTGGCCTGCGGACTGATGGGCCCCAGGTTTGATTCCAGTCAAGGGCATGTACCTTGGTTTCGGGCACATCCCCAGTGGGGGGGTGTATGGGAGGCAGCTAATTGATGTTTCTCTCTCATCAATGTTTCTGACTCTCTATCCCTCTCCCTTCCTCCCTGTAAAAAAATTAATAAAATATATTTTTTAAATAAAAGAATTAGAGCCTATTGCTTAATGGACAAGACCCAAGAGTCAACTCATGCCCTCCTGCAGTGCCCTACACTCTGATATTTCCCTCTGGTCACAGGAAGGACAGGTGAAAACATGGGGATAGAACACCAACAGCATGATCCATGAAAGAAAAACTGACAAATTGGACTTCATTAAAATTTAAAAAACTGATCTAAGAGAGACAGAGAAATGAAAATGAAAAGACCAGTTCTGACATAAGAGAACTTATTTGCAAAACACCTATCTGATAAAGGACTGATATCCAAAATATACAAAGAAGTCTTAAAATTCAATCATAGAAAACAACCCAACTAACAAATGGGTAAATGAGCTGAACAGATGCCTCACAAAAGAAGATATATACATGTGTCAAATAAGCATATGAGATGATGCTCCACATCTATGTCATCAGAGAAATGCAAATTAAAACAACAATGGGTATCACTACCCACCTATGAGAATAGCCAAAATCTAAAACACTGAGGACACCAAATACTGGTAAGGATATGGAAAAACAAAACAGGACATCTCATTCTTTGCTGGTGAGGATGCAAAATGGAGCAGTCACTTTGGAAAATATTTGACAGTTTCTTATAAAACTAAATATACTCTTACTATACAATTCAGCAATGCAAATACCCACACAAAAACCTACACACTAATGTTTGTAGTAGCTTTATTTATAATTGTCAAAACTTGTAAGTACCGGTAACTAAGATATCCTTCAATAGGTGCATGGATAGCTCTGGCCCGGTAGCTCAGTGGGCGAGAGCATTATCTGGATAAGCCAAGGTTGTGGGTTCTATCACAGTCAGTATTCAAAACAAGAATCAACCAATGAATGCATAAATAAGTGGAATAACAAACCAATGTTTCTCTCCCACTGCCCTTCCTATCTATCTCAAATTAATAAATAAAATTAATTTTTAAAAAAACAACAGGTGAATGGATAAACAAACTGTGGTACATTCATATAAGGGAATATTGTTCAATGATAAAAATAAATAAGCTATCAAGACATGGAAGTCTGGCCAGTGTGGCTCAGTGATTGATCATCAACCCATGCACCTAAGAGATCACTAGTTCGAATCCTGATCAGGACACATGGCCGGGTTGCAGGCTCAATCTCCAATAGGGGGTGTGCAGGAGGCAACCGATTGATGTTTCACTCTACATCAATGTTTCTATCTCTCCCTCTCTTTTTCCCTCTCTCTAAAAATCAATAAAAACATATATATATATATATATATATATATATATATATATATATATTTTTTTTTTTTTTTTTTTTTTTTTTTTTTAATGGAAGAACTTTAAATGCATATTGCTGAGTGAAAGAAGCCAATCTCAAAAGGCTGCATGCTGTACATTCCAAATATCTGACATTCTGGAAAAAGTAAAACTATAGAGACCATTAAAAATCAGCAATTGCCACGGATTTGGAGGGGAGGGAGGATGGGATGAATAGGTAGAGCATAAGGGATTTTCAGGGCAGTGCAACTATTCTGTACTCTTAATGGCAGGTACATATCACTATATATCTGTTAAAACTTACCGAATGTACAGCACAGAGTGAACACTTATATAAACTATGGACTTTGGTCAATAATAATGTATCAATATTGACTCATTAATTGTACCATTTATACCATATTAAGGCAAGATGTTAATAATATGGGAAACTAGGGACTGGATGAGGGGGGATATGAGAACTTTGTACTTTCCACTCATTTTTCTGTAAATCTAAAACATAAGGTCTAGTAAATAAAGAAAGAAAGAAAGAAAGAAAACAAAACATGGGGATAAATTTTGTGTCACCAATTCTTTGGGGCTCCATGTGCAGTTCTCCCCTGAAAGGTGCCCCATTGTTCATGACTTGCTTCAATCTGTTCATGTGGCTTTCATTATAAATATAGAGAAAGCACAGTTTTCCCCCGATTTGAAAAAACTGCCTCCTTATTCCCCAACCTGGGCCCTCAATTTTGTCATGGGTCTGTCCTCATCACAGTATATCTGACGTAAGGCTATATTGACTTACATTCTGTTTGCATCCCTTCCCTTTTGAAGGTTGGCAATGACTACTAGTTATCCCCACCCCCATGTTTCCCCTTCTCCTGGAGAAAGAGAATTTTTATCAGGGACATGTGACCATCTAGAAAGAATGCTACATTTCCCTCTCCCTTTTGCAGCAAAGTGTGGTCATGTGCTTACATTCTGATCAATGGGTTGTAAAGGGAAGTGTAGTATAGCACCTTTAGGATCCTTTTTTAAAAGATGTGGACTCTTTGCCCCTTATTTTTCATCTCTTCCTCCATCATGCTGTCTAGAATGTGCATGAGAAGGCTGGAGCTCTAGCTGCCATCTTGAACCCTGAGGGAAATGAATTAACTCTAGGGATGACAAAGCAGGACAGTGCCTGGATCTCAAGATATTTGAGGCATTGCCACCATACAGCTAGGACAATCCTTCAGACTTGTACCTCAGAGGGTGTGGCATGCATTGTCAGTATCCCTTAAAGTAGCCTAGACTTTTAGCTGTCATCATCTGTATCACTGTGCCTGAGGGCTCTTTTTCTAAAACTGCAAAAACGCACACGCGCACACACACACACACACAAAACCCTCAGCTGCCAGCATTCCAAGATGACTTCATTCACAATTCTAGTGCTCAGCTGAAGTTTCTAGATGTCTTGAGGAGTTGGCTGGCTCCCTCCTTTTCCTTGTGGCTCTCCAGCAGGGTAGCCAGACTTCTTTAGACCCAATATGATAGAAGCTACCAAACCTCTTAACACTAAGACCCAGAACTGGCAGTCATTTGTACCACATTCTATTGGTCAAAACAAGTGATATGACCAGTCAGATTCAAAGGGAGGATAAATAAAATCTGCCTCTTGAAGGGAAAAACAGCATGCTCATGAAAAAATGGGCGGACTTGTTGGCAGCCATCTTTCTGGACAATCTACCACAACGGTGCTCATTTCTACTCAGGGAGATAGCAGAAATCCAAGTGCCATTTATTTGCCAACCATACCCAAGGGCAGATGGACTTAAGAGAATAAATCTCATTTTGGCACATCAGCCTAAACCTAAGGAATAATCTATGAGACCTCCCCTTAACTCCCAGCCTTTAAAAAAAAAAACAACCCTCGCCGAGGCCGGTTTGGCTCAGTGGATAGAGCGTCCGTCTGCGGACTGGGGGGTCCCGGGTTCGATTCCGGTCAGGGGCATGTAGTACGTTGGTTGCGGGCACATCCCTGGTGGGGGGTGTGCGGGAGGCAGCTGGTTGATGTTTCTCTCTCATCGACGTTTCTGGCTCTCTCCCTTCCTCTCTGTAAAAAAAAATCAATAAAATATATTATAAAAAAACAAACAAAAAAAACCTCAAACTGAAGGTCCCAGTGCACTCCCTCTCCCTCCCAGGAGCATGTCCAGCCTTTCCCAGCCCCTTCGTGTTTCCCACAGGCATGCATCTCCTACACTGTAAGGGACTCCAGAAGGCTTGCAACCAGGAAGCCAAGGGCAGCGACAGCTCCTCCCCAGCTAACCCTTGAGCTTGTCCCAAATGCCCCCTTTTCTCTGACTTCCTAGTGAGCTAAAGCAGCCCAGCCCAGGCTCATTTCTCCACCTAGTTACTCCCTCTCCTGTTGCTTCTTCTATTCTAGGTCCTTCCCTGTTTCACTGTTGCCAGCTTTAATAAACATTCTTTAAAAATCACCTGGATTCCTGCTGTGAAATCTTTCCTGTGCAAAGTCAAGAACCCACGCAGGGACAGGTCACCTTTGCGGTAACAAGAGTCACACACTTACCTAACACATGGTGAAGTGCACATGCAAAGATGTCTTCCTCCACTAAATATGTTGCTTTTCATTCATTCCTTTAACAAATAGTGCATTGTATTGGGCAACTTGCATATGCCTGAAGGAAAATACAAAAGAGTATAATGATAACTATGTGACCTTATGTCATTACATCTTCATCACAAAATTATGGTGACGGTATTACCATAATCCCCTTCCCATTTTACAGATGAAAATGGAGTGAGGTTAACTAATAAAACAGGACCCTACCTTATAGATATGACAGTCTATTGGAGAGGATATAGAATAATTAAGTAATTAAATACATAATTACAAATTATTTTCAGAGTAGATCCCTGCTATTGGAATCTTGGTATCCGCCTCTCACCTAAATCAAGGCCTCAGGTAACCCTGGCAACGGTTCTCTGGCCATTAGTAAAGATGGTGCCCCGAGAACCCTTGCGTTTAGGCACCACCCTCATTACCCACAATGCAGTGGGGAAGAGGGAGTAGCTGTCTCTGCCAGGAGCTAACATGGCTCCGAAAGTTACGCCGAACTCTCTTCCCCTAAGCAGCGACTTGACTGCCCAGACCAGGCTACGGATCAGGAGCTGAGTCTACTTCGCTCCTCCATCCCGCAACTACAGGAGCGACTGAAGTTGAGCGGCGCCTCACAGAATCGAACTCCGAAACTGGGGGAAACACCACTTCCGCTGACGTCATCACGCCGACACGTGGACCCAAGATGGCGGCAGCGATGGTGAGTGAAGGAGACTCCCGGAGCCGGAGCTGGAGCCGGGTTCTCCGGGGGATCCCAAGATCTTCCGGCACTCCATGCCTGCCCCGAGCCGTCTCCGGAACCCCTAGCTCCGGCTTGAGGGGTGTCCCTGACTGGGCTTGTCTCCCCTAAAGTTCCCCTTCCGCGGCCCTGGCCCTGCACTCAGGCTTGTCAGGGCCTGGCGTTTTGAGGGAGGCATTGGGTCGGAGGGAAGGTCTCGGGCTACCGCCTCTGCTGGTTCCTATTCCTGCTCTGGTCTCCGCTGTCTGTGACCCCCATTTTCCAGTGTTCACTTCCCAGCTCTCTGAAGAGCCCCCCATTATTCCCGCCTTTGCTCCTCCCTCTTACGTCCAGATCCTGCTGTCTCCGCCTCCCCACTCTCCGGACCAGTCCGTGGGAGCGAGCTCACCTTTGACCAGCCTCCCAGCCTCAAACCGGGGTCAGCTCCTGTCCTGGGCCCCGTCCGCACCTCTGCTCCCCCTGGCCCTCCGCGCACCCATCTCGACTGTGCTTACCCCGAACATGCCCTTTCCCATCCCCACCCCCATCTCCCGCCCCCCAGACCCTCCCCTGATTATTTTTCTTGTCTTCTTTCTGCCAACTGCTTTTCCTGGGGAGCTTTTATCCCATTGTTTGGGGGGAGGGGGTTGAGGAGAGGGAGGCCTGTTGAAAGTACTGTAGTTTCCGGGGCCCCACTCCTGAAGATTCTAATCCCTTACTGCTAGGCGATACCCAGGAATTCTCAGTTTTATAAGCACTCCAGTGATTATGAGGGAGGTGGTCTGGACTATGTTTAAAAATAAACAGAAACACTATACTAGCCCCGCTTGCCTGTGCGCCTGCAGGGGCCACACAGCTGTTAGGGATGAAGGTGGTTAGGATGGATGGAGCTCGTTGAGATAAAGCCTGTGTGTGGTTAAGGGTGCGGTGTGCCTGGAGAGTGGGTCAGACCTTGGCTCCTGGTACAAAGTCCTGGAAATAGATCTGGGAATCAATGGCCTTTCCTCCAAAGGCTCAGTTCACACTCTGCTTGTCAAGACAGAACCAAAATTTGAGTCATTCAATCCAGAGTGACTTTCTGGGTCGTCTTGAATGTTGCTTCCTTAGCTAATAATCTGCTGAGAGTGAATGCAAAGGAAGACCCGGAGAAAAGGGTGTGATATTTGACTTTGACAAAGGAAAGTTCTTGTTTAAATTCTTTGGTGTTGGTTTTCTCCTAACAAGGGTAGGTTATTGGCTGATAACAAGTTTCCTTCCTTCTGTTAACCAATGGATAATTTATCTTTCTGTTTAATGAGAGATTCCTTATTGAGAACCTCAGAGACCAGGTAAAAAGGATTTCACAGCCTTGTGCTGTCTAATTTCAGTCTGAATCATGAGTGGGGGGAAATCCTCAAAGTGGCGTGTTAAAACCCATTTTTTCCTGGACCGAGTTCAGATCAAGAGTGGCGTAAGAACTTAACCGGAAAAGGCACACCCTCTCTTGCCATAGGGAAAAAGTTCAATAAAGTGGCATTTATAAAATTGCATGAGAGACTCCTGCCCCGTTCAGAGGTTTTAAAGAGGTAATAAGTTAGCAATACATATTTCTGAAACACATTTATATAATCAACAAATATTTGTGTGCCTGCTCTGTGCCACGGCCTAGGGATGTAGTTGTGAGTTAGAGGTTCAAGGTCTACCCTTGAGCTTTTCTAGTCTGAGGAGAAAGAGAACAAATAAACAAAATACATGAACATGATAATGCCAGATGGTTTTAAGTGCTGTGAATATACCGTTTCCCCGAAAATAAGACAGTGTCTTATATTAATTTTTGCTCCCAAAGATGCGCTAGGTCTTATTTTCAGGGGATGTCTTATTTTTCCATGAAGAAGAATACGGTACACATTTATTGTTAAATGAAAATAAAGGAAATTTATTATCTGTATATGGTACGGTAGTACGGTAGTTGTCAACACAAACCAGACAAACTGTGAATCCTACAGTATTAAGAATTTACTCATTTATTCAATGACAATCATGTCATCATCTTCTGTAACATCATCATAACAATCCAATTCCTGAATTTCCTGGTGAATTTCTTGTGACTCCATTTCTTTCAGAATCAGTGGACCAAATCTCTCATGTTTAGCGGGGGGGGGGGGGGGGGGGGGGGTTTATATTT
This sequence comes from Pipistrellus kuhlii, assembly GCF_014108245.1. Lineage (NCBI taxonomy): Eukaryota > Metazoa > Chordata > Mammalia > Chiroptera > Vespertilionidae > Pipistrellus > Pipistrellus kuhlii. Next base: position 54,463,489 of record NW_023425562.1, on the reverse strand, counting down.
CACTCAGAAGGAAACCTGTAAGTAGGTCTTATTTTCAGGGAAACACGGTAGTAACTGATTTAAAGAAACTGAGGATGTAATGTACACAGTGACACCCAGAGGCCAGTGTGAAAGGGTGCACAGGAGAAACTGATTCAATAGTGAAAAGGCGTGGTAATAAGGTTGTTAAGAGTGCCTGTGTAATAGGCCAAGTGGAGTCACAGATAGACCTGAGTTTCGTATGTGTTAACTGTGAAGTCAACAGTCCCCACACCCTCTGTACACAGGGTGTTTCACAACCATTGGGGCTGTAAGCAAGTGGGTCTGCTTTGGGGTGTATGGGTTTCTGAGGCAAGTTGTACAACCAAAGAGGAACTGAGCTGGTGGGCTCAGTGACCGTGGGAACAGGCTTGTCCTTTTGTTTTGGATGTTAGGGTTGTAGGTACAAGTTTGAAATGGTAGCATTTAGGGCCTTTTCCCTCCCTTTTTTTAGTGAATGGCTCTTCTTCCCCAAGGAGGCTGCCACCTCCCAGTTCTGCGTTAGCACAGTGGGTTCTTCCACCATGGGATGGTTGGGATAAACTGAAGTGCCCTCTGGTGTTCCTGCCTTCCTCCTGCCCTGGGTTTAGAGTTTAGACTCTAAAGTTACAGGATACCAAGGTGAGCTAGCTGGGTCTGAGGTGAGAGGCAGGCTCATCTCACTATGGAAATATTGCGCATATGGAATCTGCTTTTGGAAACATTATTATGGCAGAATTTGTGAAATACCCATTGAGTACATTTGTAGACATCTCAGGAGTCTAGAAACCTCTATTTGGAAAATAAAATTCTTTGTACTTCTCTCACATATATCATTGTTCATGCTGTTTTGAGTTTTATCTTTTTCCTTTTTTATTGAATATCATTCATTTACCATAAAATTTTCCCTTCTAAAGTCTACAGTTTGGTGGTTTTTAGTGTATTCACAAAGTTGTGCAACCTTTACCACTATCTTCTAGAACATTTTCATCACCCAAAAAAGCCCATTAGCAGTCACTTCCCACACAACCCCTCCCTTGTTCTCCACAACCACTAATTTACTTTCTGTCCATATAGATTTGCCTATTTTGGTTATTCTCTATAAATGAAATCATACAATATGTGGTGTTTAGTATCTGGCTTTTTAAAAAAAATATATATATATGTTTTTTTTATTTCAGAGAGGGAGGAAGAGGGAAAGAGAGATAGAAACATTACTGATGAGAGAGAACCATTGATTGGCTGCCTCCTGCAGGTCCCCTTCTGAGGATCAAGCCCACAACCTGGGCATGTGCCCTTGATCAGGGAATCGAACCAAGGACCCCACAGGCCGGCACTCTGGCACTCTATCCACTGAGCCAAACCCAGCCAGGGCTAGTGTCTGGCTTTTTTAAAAAACATAGCATAATGTTTTCAAAAGGTAATTAATGTTGAAGCATTTATTAGTACCATTTTTTTTTTTTTTAATCCTCACCTGAGGATATTTTTCCATTGATTTTAGAGAGAGTAGAAGAGAGAGGGAAAGACAGAAACATCGATGTGAGTGAAACACATCACGTGGTTGACTCCTGCACCATCCCTGACCAGGGCCCCGGCCCAGGGAGGAGCCTCCAACCAAGGTACGTGCCCTTGACAGGACCCTTCGATATGCAAAGCTGTGCTCCACCCACTGAACCAAACCGGCTAAGGCAGTACTTCATTCCTTTTTATAGCCAAATAACATTTCATTGTATGGCTAGACCACATTCTTTTTGTCCTTTTCTTTATCCTCTAGGAGCCCTGCACACGAATCTGTGTTCCAGCAGCTCTCTGCCCACTGCTCCGCCCTCCTGTAGCTCCCCCTCCCCCCTGCCACCGGCCCCCTCCCCTCATGCTCTGCCCCCTCCTGTAGCTCTCTGCTGCTCCTTGTAGCTCTCTGCCCCACCCTCCTGCTCATCAGTGATCTGGTCATTATGTGGTCGGTCATTAACACTTCATGGTGTAATGACTATTTGCATATTACATCTTTATTATATAGGATTGATGGTTATTAGGTTTGTTTCCACTTTTTGGCTATTATAAATAACATTGCTGTGAACATAAGTGTGCAAGTTTTTGTGTTTTCCGTTTTCTTGGATTTTTATCTAGTAGTGGAATTGGACAGGAGGGGTAGACTCTGCCACCAGTCCCATGTGTGGGACATTGCTGTCTCCTCTGGGCCTCACATGTGGGGTGGGCATTGGGGAAGGAGCACAGAACAGGAGTCAGCAGCCTATGCCTAGTCCTAACACTGCCATTGATCCACCGTGTGGCCTGGGTGGAAATCACTTTGGCTTTATTGGTTTGTTTCTACATATGGGTTTGGACTTGATGCTTTCTGAATTCCAGGTTGAAAATCTTGTGGTGTAGAATACTTGGATTTAAGGCAACTTTTGTCAACCTATATGTATATCAAAGGCTAATATGCAAAGTGAGTTCCACCAGGAGTTGGATCACTCGCTATAATGTGTGCTGACCACCAGGGGGTGGCATGGAGCAAAGGAAGGCCCCAGCGCTGATCACTGGCCAGGCCTAGGGATCTTACCCATGCATGAATTTCATGCACCGGCCCTCTAATACACCTATTAAATCAGATGGATTCCCCCACTACCCCCTATGATCATAGTTTCTGTAGTCTTTCCAAGTCTTGTTATTTGGTCGTGTTGTCTGTCTGATCTTGAGTTGCTCCACGGGCACATATTCTGCAGGAACCACTGTGCCCTTGGAGCTGATGCAGACACCAGGCCTTGGCTCAAATGTGTTTCTCTGAGGAATCCTTTTAAAGGAGTGCCCTTAATCCCCTCAGGAAGTACTGAGGAGGCAGAGATAGTGTTAAGTTGCCTCTTGGTTTCCCTTTTACAGCTTGGATAAAAGTTCCCCTTTGATCTTGGCATTAAAGATGTAGGTCACAGAATGCTGGAGAGGGTTGAGTTTGATCTCTGGCACTGGCAGAAGTGTGGGAAGGACCCAAGATGAGCAGGGCCATCTGGCCACAGACAGTGATAGGAGCCACCTACCACCCCCTTACCTGCTTTGATCTCTGACCCATTTGCTGACACTAGTGTTTCCCAAATGGGGCATGGTTAAGTACTTCTGTTTCAATCCTTCTCATTGCTTCCTTCTCTGCCTTCCTAACATGATGTCTCACCTATGCCTGAGCATTAAATTGACAGACCTCCCAGGGTTTGGGATCCCAAGGTTTTATATTCAAAAGGAATGCTAAGTTCAACTAGCAGTTACTAGACTTATTGGGGTGATCACATTGTAAGGTATAAAAATATCGAATCACTACGCACCTGAAACTAATATAGCCAATATAATGTTATATACCAACTATACTTTAATAAAAAAATTAATTTATAAAAAAAATCAAATCGCAAGTTGGAACTGAATTTCTTTTTTAAATAAATAACATATATATGTTTAAAATAATTTTATTAATTTCAGAGAGGAAAGGAGAGGGAGAGAGAGATGGAAACATCATCAATGATGAGAGAGAATCATTGATTGGGAGCCTCATACATGCCCAACTCCTGGGAATGGTTCCCCCAACCTGGGCATGTTTCCTTATTTATTTATTTTTAAAATAAATAAATAAAATATATCAATAAAATATATTTTATTGATTTTTCACAGAGCGGAAGGGAGAGGGATAGAGAGTTAGAAACATCTATGAGAGACAATCATCGATCAGCTGCCTCTTGCACACCCGCTACAGGGGATGTGCCCGCAACCAAGGTACGTGCCCTTGACCAGAATCGAACCTGGGACCTTTCAGTCCGCAGACCAACGTTCTATCCACTGAGCCAAATCGGTTTTGGTGTGTTTCCTTATTTTTAAAGTAAGGATAATATTTTCTTCGAAAGGGTCATTGTGATGATTAAATGAAACATGAAAGTGCCCTGCACAAAGAGAGCGCTCTGTAACTTTTCCATTTCAAGGTTTGAAGTCTTTCAGAGGTGAACCATGTAAACCTGTTGCTTGGACTGAGTTTCTTTTATAAATACTCAAGGCAAAGAGGGAAGGCCAATGCATTTAAGTTTTATTTCTGTACTTTCTGGCCTCATGATTTAGGAGTGGTGTCTGTTGCTGGGACAGGGTAGTCATTTATTTCATATTTCCACTGGCTGGTGCGGATTTTCCCTACCCCAAGAAACAGTTTTGAGTCTTTTTATGTATCTGTTCACAGCTACTCTGTGGCCGTGGGCTCTGAAATAAAGGCTACATTTTCAGTCTTCTGTGGCTAATTCGATTCTGGTTTGTTTGATTTTGTTGTTGTTTTTCTCTGTGAGTTCTTTAGCTCCATGGGGCTGCTTGGTAAGTGTTCTTTAGCTGTCATTAACCATCCTTTGTGTGTTGCTGAATTCTTAGGGAGCTTTAGCGGATTGGGTAATTGATTTCAGTTAACTGTTGGCAAACTGTGCCCCAAAGCCTTTTTCTTTGTGTTTTTTCTCTTATTCTGGGGAGCAATTACTGAGTGACCTTAAAATGGTGACTGTATCTTAGAGAAGAAAAAGGAAGAATCTAGCTTACTGTTAAGGAAGAGCCTGCTTTTGCAGCAGGAAAGACATGAAATGGGAACTAGAAAAGCTGTACACATTGACCACTGTATTGTTAGATGATAGGAAAGAAGACTGCAAGGCAGAGGACTCCAAAAAAGAGAAGTTAGCTTCTGGCCCAGAGAAAGGTGAATGAATGAAATAATTTTCAGTTCTCAGAGGAAACTTCCTATTTTCTTTGGAAGAAGTTAATTGTTCACACATTTCAAATTGGGTGCTGCAAATTTGGGGGAGTGATGGGTTCTCTTTAGTCCTAGCAGTCCTTCACTGGGGTATTTGGGAGAGGTTTTTTTACACGCCTACCTCCTGAAAGTAAAATAGTTTTTAGGAAGGCAAAAACCTTGATTCTTTTAAATTATAACTTTTCAGGTCACTCATATCTTTGCTAGTGGTGGGGTGTTAGGTTACAGCACAAAGGGCTTCTAGATTACCATCACCTTGTTCCTTGACATGCTACCTTTTCCATCTCGTGACACAGAAACCAAATAAAGCAAATTACGTTGAATTGGCTGGTTCACAACTCTTAGGATTTCCGCTCCTTTCAGGACTCTGAACATACAAAGGATGTTTGCTTAAATACTTAATTGATTTTTCAGACTGATTCTCACATGAGAAGTCCTGTGGTGGTCAATTAAAAATTAAAGGAAAATACAATGGAATTTCCCAAGAAGCAAGTACTTTGCTATTCCCTAAGTTCCTTACAGAATAGAACTGTGGGTGGAACGTCATCATCGGTCAGGCTGTCAGGGCTGCAGAGGTAAAGAATTACAAAAGTTGGGCAACCCACCAGGGAGCTTTTCTGTGATAAAACTGCTTTCACTCACTTTAAAAAAAAAAAAAGGAATTACAAAAATTGAAATGGTGTTTGGTACCATGAACTTCTCAGTCCTTAATCCTTCTGGAATTGTACATCAGATTCTGCATTTTGTGGCATTCTTTTCCTGGGAGCAGACTCTGCGGGTTTTATAAGATTCTCAGAGGGTGTTGCAACACCTTACCTGAGGTTAAGAATTCCTGATCTGGGCTGGTTACCCACACACCTGGTTATAGAACCCCTCTGCATTGTTCTTACTTTATAATTCCTATTTTCTGTATTTCTTCAGAAGTGCTTGCCCAAGTGTTTTCAGAGGCAACCAATTTCCTTCGCCTTAAAATATAAATGTATTTATTTTGAATATGGGTGACTCATATATATGGCAAAAAGCTAGTATAAAAAATAGTTTTCGTTAAAAAACAACATTTCTTCAGCCTTGGTCAGTGTGGCGTAGTTGGTTGGGGTAGACCCATGCACCACGGGTTGCCTGCTCATTCCCAGTGGAGTGGACGGTGTGGAGTAGGAGAGTCTCTCACATTGATGTTTCTTTCTCTCTCCCTCTCTAAAAGTCAACTTAAGAAAAATCTTTAAAAAATTTTCTTCAGGACATTTTTATGCATATAGAAATGCCTATTTTTAAAAACTTATATTAAAAATTACTAACATACACGAAAGTAGAAGAAATGGTATGATGAACCCTCACAACCCATTACCCAACTCTACCATTATCATTATAATGCCAAACTTGTTTCATCTATACATCCCTTGGGTGTTTTTTGTTTTTGTTTTTTCCCTTCAGGGTTGTGAAGGTATCATTTTTAATACCATAAACTTACAGTACAACGATTTTTAGTAAATGTGTAGACTTGTGCAGCCATTATAACAATGACACAAACTTTTAGAACATTTTTATTAACTTCTCAACCCATTTCCTCACAAAGGATTGAAACTTGAAGTCAATCTCTGTTCCCACAACCGGCTAAACACTGATCTACTTTCTGTCTATAGATTTGCCTTTTCTAGACATTTCACATAAGTAGGATCATACAACATACAGACTTTTACACCTGGCTTTTACTTAGCATAATGTTTTTGAGGGCCATTGTGTTGTAACATGAGTTAGTAGTTTACTCTTTTTAAAAAAGTATATTATCTAAATTTACTTTTATATTTGATTTTGTTTTAAAATATATTTTTATTGATTTCAGAGAGGAAAAGAGAGGGAGAGAGAGATAGAAACATCAATGATGAGAAAATCATTGATTGGCTGCCTCCTGCACTCCCCCCACTGATCAAGCCCACAACCCGGGCATGTGGTTTTGACTAGAATTGAACCTGAGACCCTTCAGTCCTCAGGCCAAACTCTATCCACTGAGCCAAACCAGCCATGCTGGTGGTTTACTCCTTTTTATTGCTGAATAGTATTCCATTCTATGACTACGCTATATTATGTTTAGCTATTTACCAATTGATGGGTGTTCAGATTGTTTCCAATTTTGGACTGTTATGATCAAAGCTGTTAGGAACATTTATGTATAAGTCTTTCTCTTGAATAAATGCCTAAGATTGGAATTGATCCATAGTGTGGTAATTTCTATTTAACATTTTAAAGATACTGCCAAACTTTCCAAAGTGGCTATACCATTTTACATTCCTACCAATATGTGAGGGTTTAGTTTCTCCACATCTTTGTTCACACTTGTTATTGTCTGTGCTTCTGAGGTTAGCCATTCTAGAGGGTGTGCAGTGATATTTCATTGTGGTTTTGGTTTGCATTTCCCTTATGACAAATGATTCTGAACATCTTATGTACTTATTAACCATTCCTATATCTTTGGTGAAATGTCTGTACAAATCTTTTGTCCATTTTAAAATTGAATTGTTTGCCTTCTTATTATTAAGTTGTAAGAGGTTTTTTTTTAGATATTCTGGATACAAATCCTCTGTCCCCTATCAGATATGTGGCTTATAAAGGTTGTTGTTTTACCGAGACCGGTTTGGCTCAATGGATAGAGCATCGGCTTGGGGACTGAAGGGTCCCGGGTTCGATTCCGGTCAAGGGCATGTGCCTTGGTTGTGGGCATATCCCCAGTGGGGGATGTGCAAGAGGCAGCTGATCGATGACACTCTCTCATCGATGTTTCTAACTCTCTATCTCTCTCCATTCCTCTCTGTACAAAATCAATAAAATATATATATTTTTTAAAAAAAGGTTGTTGTTTTTTCCTAATCTGTGTCCTTTCATTTTCTTAATATCTTTTGAATTGTGGAGTGTTGAAATTTGGTGAAATCTATTTTCAAAATGTAGTTTGTGCTTTTGGTGATATATCAAAGACATCTTTACCTAACCCAAGGTCACAAATTATTTCTTCTAGAAATGTTATAGTTTTAGTTCTTCTGTCTCGGTCTATGATACATTTTGAGTTAATTTTTGTGTATGGTATGAGGTTCCTTTTCCATATGGCTACCAGTTGTCCAAGCACCATTTGTTAAAAGACTATCCTTTCCCTATTGAATTGCCTTGGCAACTTTGTTGAAAGTCAATTTACTTTACATGTAAAGATTTATTTCTGGACTTTTAATTCTATTCCCTTGATATTTATGGTTATCCTTACCATACTATCTTGATTACTATCTATATATATAAAATCCTAATACACAATAGGCCAAATGGTGGAATAACTGAACAGCGGGTCACTATGACGTGGACTGATCACCAGGGGGCACACGTAGAACATGGCAGGTGTCAGCAGTAGGCAATAGGCAGCAGAGGTGGTTCATGGTGGGCATCGGCTGCAGCAGGATTGTGGAGAAGGTGAGTGGGAGCACCAGACTGAGGTGGGGTGCCAGTTGCTGTCATCTGGGTGAGCTTCTGGTGGTTACTGAAAATTCTTTGCTCCCGCACACCATGATCCCACCTAACACTCATATGCGCTGCCTGAGCCTGGCATCAGTCCCGATTGTGGTGCCATCAGTGGGTGTGAGCAGCTGCTGCTGGCCCAAATCACCCCGGAGGACGTCTCCACCTCCCCCTGCTCCTGAGGGGCGATTGGGGCTAGCAGCTGCTGCTCGCACCTGCTGCCAGCGCCTGCCATACAAGTGGGGCTGGCACTGTCAGCGCGCAGGAGTGGCAGCAACAGGGACAGCAGGGTTGCCCGCAAATAGGGGATGCGGGTAAGAGGCAGGGGGAGGACTAGAGGGTGAGGACCACAGTGGGAGGGGCCAGGCGGGGGCATGGAGAATGGGCCGAGGCCCCCCCCTGTGCCTACCACAGCCTCGAGTCTCACAATTTCTTTCAAGAAAGGTGCACAAATTCGTGCACTGGGCCCCTAGTAACTTTTCTAATAAGCTTAGAAATTGGGAAGCATAAATCCTCCAATTTTGTTCTTCTTTAAAGTTATTTTGTATGTTTGGGGTTCTTTGAATTTACATATAAATTTTAGAGTCATCTTGTCAGTTTCTACAAAAAAAAACAGGCTGGAATTTTGATAGGGATTGCATTGAAACTGTAGATCAATTTGGGAGAATTATTATCCTAACAATATTGACTCTTCCCATTTTAAAAAATATATATTTTATTGATTTTTTACAGAGAGTAAGGGAGAGAGATATAGGGGGTGTGCCCGTAATCAAGGTACATGCCCTTGACCGGAATCGAACCTGGGACCTTTCAGTCCGCAGACCGACGCTCTACCACTGAGCCAAACCGGTTTCGGCGACTCTTCCAATTTTTGAAAGTAGGATGTCTCTCTTTCATTTCTCTTCAGAATGTTTTGTAATTTTCAGTATGCAAGTCCTTTTAAAAGTTCTATTTCATTCTTTTTTAAATTATTATAAATGAAACTATTTTCTTGTGGGTTTTTTTGTATTGTTGTTAGTATGAAGAAATACAATTAATTTTTATATATTGCTCTAGTAGTCTGTAACCTTGCTCAGCTTATTAGTTCTAGTAATTCCTTAGGCTTTTCTAGATATGATATGTAATCTGCAGATAAAAGCACCTTCACTTCACCTGGCTAGTGTGACTCAGTCATTGAGTGTCAACCTATGAACCAGGAGGTCAGGATTCGATTCCGGTCATGGCACATGCTGCCCAGGTTGTAGGCTCAACCCCCAGTGGGTGGTGTGGAGGAGGCAGCCAATTGATGATTCTCATCATTTATGTTTCTAATTTTTCTGAAATCAATAATATATATATATATATATATATATATAGAGAGAGAGAGAGAGAGAGAGAGAGAGAACTTCTTTTTAATCTGGATGTCTTTAATTAATTACTTGGTTTTATACACATTAGTTGCATTTATAAGCAATGTTGAGTAGAATAGCAAGAGTGGACATCTTGTTCTGTTCCTCATCGTAGGAGGAAGCACTCCATCTCTTACCATCAAGTGTGATGTTGGCTGTGTTTTTCATAGCTGCCCTTTTTCTGATTGAGGAAGTTCTTTCTATTCCTAGTTTGTTGATTTTTTTTTATTATTACAAATGTGTGTTGGATTTTTTTCAAGTGCTTTTTCTGCATCAGTTGTGATAATTATGTGGTTTTGTCCTTTTTTTTTTTTTTTACTTATATGCTATATTACATTAATGGATTAAGCCAACCTTGCATTCCTGGGATAAATCCCACTTGGTCACTTTTCATATATTGTTGGATTTGATTTGCTAATCTTTTGTTAAGGATTTTTAAATCTGTGTTCATGAGCAATATTCGTTTATAGTTTTCTTGTGATGTCTTTTTCTGGCTTTAGTACATGCTTTAAAAAATTTAGACAAATGAGATTGTGCTCTTCATTTATTGCTGTGCCTCTTACTTTTTTCTACTTAATAACTTACTTTGGCAGTCCTTTAATAATAGTTTTGCCGTAACCGGTTTGGCTCAGTGGATAGAGCGTTGGTCTGCGGACTGAAAGGTCCCAGGTTCGATTCCGGTCAAGGGCATATACATTGGTTGCGGGCACATCCCCGGAAGGGGGTGTGCAGGAGGCAGCTGGTCAATGTTTCTCTCTCATTGACGTTTCTAGCTCTCTATCCCTCTTCCTTCCTCTCTGTGGAAAATCAATAAAATATATATTTTTTAAAAATAATAGTTTTACCTCCCTTTTTTGTGTTAATAAAATAAATATCTAGAGAGAGAGCACTTTTTAAAAACTGCCTATTTATGTTCTTTTGGGTTATTTGTCCTTCATTGTTTTGTGTGAGCTCTTGGTATATTGAAGAAATTAGTCCTTTTCAGGGGTGTGGTAAATATTTTTTATCCAAATTATCTTTTTCTTTTTCTATGGTGTTTATATATTTTTATTTTCTTCCACCCTACATTCCTTTTTATTTTATAGCTTCTGGATTTTTTTAAAAACATATCTGTATTTTCTTTTAGTACTATTTCTATTCAATTTTTACATCTCAGTTTTGTCTATTTTCTTCAGAACCAGTTTGAATAGCTCTATGCACCCCTCCCCAATACACTGTCCTTAGCTTCTTAATCCATCATAGCATCTGAAACCTAGTATTGTAATTGGCTGATGACCTGTCCCCCAACTGGCTGAAAACTAGTGGGCATGCATTCTATGAGGCTGGCATAATGCCAGGCACATAGTAGGTGCTCAGTAAATAGTGAACTAATTTCTGTACTGGTTAGACTCGCAGGCGTCTTCAAACTATGGCCCGCGGGCCACATGCGGCCCGCAGAGGAGTCTGATCCGGCCCGCCAGGTTTTTTGGGCAGTGAGCGCAGCCGAGGTGTTACAGTAGGAATTAGTAGTTCATATAGTCCGGCCCTCCAGCTCTCTGAGGGACCGTGATCTGGCCCCCACTTTAAAAAGTTTGAAGACGCCTGGGTTAGAGAATGGACTGCCTGTATTATGTAAAACTGAATCTCAGTTTTCTGATCTCTGAAATGAGAATAATGAGTCTCTACCTCACAAAATTGTTGTGAAAATTAATTGGATTATTGCATGAAAAGAACCTAGAACTGTACCTGGCAGACAATCAGCATTCAGTAAATATTAACTTCAGATGTTATCAATATCATCCTTGAATGCTCATCATTGTTTAATGCAACTCACCTGCCTAAAAAGAACACACCTGTTTTTCTACATTCTGATCTTGGGCAAGTTATTTATCTTTGAGTCTTGAGTTAACTAGCAATCATCTGAAATGATGACAAAAATTCCCAGTGTAGTTGTGAGGATGGCACAAATCAGTATTTGTAAAATGTCTGCCACAGTGCCTTGTACTTACTTTGTAGGTGCTCAGTGACTCTGTGGCTTCCTGTTGCTTTTTAGTGTTGACTTCCACCAGGGTAAGTATTACCCTCACTGTTGGGTCCTTTTTGTTTGTTTTTATTTTTGTGTGTGTGTACTTGCTCCATTGAGACTTTGGAATAAGTGTATTGACGTCTTTGAGTATTTGCATTTTATTCCTCTGCAACCTGAGCTCTCTGGAAGCCTCTGAGTTCCCAAGGGTGGTGTCTCTCTGCTAAGATTGGAGGATTCTAGTTGCAAAAGAAGGTAGGCCCTAGCCAGTTTAGCTCAATGGATAGAGCATTGGCCTGTGGACTAAAAGGTCCTGGGATGGATTCCGATCAAGGGCACATGCCTGGGTTTAGGGTTTGATCTCCAGTAGGAGGTATACAGGAGGTAACTGATCAATGGACCGATGATGTTTCTCTATCATCAATGTTTCTATCTCTCTATTCCTCTCCTTTCCTCTCTAAAAATCAATAAAAATATTTAAAAAATAAAACGTGCAATTAAATTATAAAGAAAATGAAGTTTTTTTTAAAAAGTAGAACTTGGGTGACTTCTTAGGTTTAATTGGCTTGATAACCCAGGAGATTGTAATCCTCTACTCTGGCTTCAAATCACATATCAGATAAGTTTAAAAAAGGGGAGGGGGGGAGATTCTGATATCTTTCTTCTTAGGAGGGGAAATACTAATGTTTATATTATTAACCAGTGTCACCCCAATAAATTCAGTTAAAAAAAGGAAATAATGTTAACTGTGTATTTTTCATATATGGCCTTTATTGTGTTAAGATAAGTTCCTTTTATACCTATTTTGTTGAGAATTTGAATCATAAATGGATGTTGAACTTTGTCAAATGCATTTTCTGTATCTATTGAAATGATCATATGAGAGTTTTCTCTCATTTAATGTGGTTTATCACTCACATTGGTTGATTTGTATATATAAGCCATTCTTATACCCCATTGATAAAGCCCACTACATCTTGGTATATGATCTTTTTAATGTGCTGCTAAATTTGGTTTACTAGTATTTTATTGAGGACTAGAGGCCTGGTGCACTCGAGGGAGGGTCTCTCAGCCTGGCCTGCACCCTCTCGTAGTCCAGGTTCTCTTCCTGCATTGGGAGCGTGGGGTGGGGGGGTAACTTGAAGGAAGGATGGAGCAGCTGCCAAGGCAAGGTGCTCAGGAGGCTGTGGCCAGTGTCCAGGTGGGAGGAAACTGCAGCAGTAAAAGGGGTGGAGAGAGAAGGCAATTGCAAAACCAAGATTGAGTTGGTCTGCAGCCATGTCAAATTCGATGCCTGCCCTATCCATGGCAGACATTGGCCCAAACGGCTGCCATAGAAACACTGTGACTCATGGGCCCTGATCCCCTCTGCTGGGCCTCAGGGATAAATTTGGTTACAGACACCAAGAAAATAAATACAAAGAAGTATTGAGTTGGTGATCGAGGTATGGATGACAAAAGTTCCCTGTTCAGACCATGCAGAGAGAGTATCATGAAGCTCTAGTTCCTTAAGGGAGAAAAGGATGGTATTAGTGAAGGGAAAGCCATGCTTTCATGGGATGAATTTCTTGAGACCAGTAGTTGATCTTTCTTGCCTTTGATTCTCAGATGACTACCCTGCATGCAGAAGTGCCTACTTTATGCCAGGCACTAGGAATAGGAATGAGATGAGCCAGGCAGACATCTGTGGGGAGGGCATTCTGTCAGAGGGGACAGTAAAGGTGATGGCCCTGAGGTGTGGAGAAGGGCTTGCAGTCAGGAGACAAGAAGACCAGTGTAACTAGAGCTGAGTAAGGAGGAGAGTGGGAGGTGATGAGGTCAGTACAACTTTGAAGAAGGCTTATAGGAAAATATGTTGGTAATAGAGGAGCTTCCTGACAAAGTGAGCCTGTTACTATATAGAGCACATGTGTCAAACACAAGGCCCGCGGGCCAAATCCGTCCCGCCAGGCCTTGCAATGTGGCCCGCACCGCGCTGTCATCACTGCACTCCGCTGCGTTTCCATCACAATGACAGTTTATGACTGTTCAGTAAACCATTCGGCCCGCGATTTAGGCTGGATTTTAGATTTTGGCCCCTTCTCTGATTGAGTTCGACACCCCTAATATAGAGACATAGGAATGAATGGAACACTGGAGCTTTATTCCCTTCTAGCTCTACAGGAGAGTAATCTTGTCTAGTAAAAGCATAATATGCAAATTGACCATCACTCCATCACAAAGATGGCTGCTCCCACAGCTGAGGCCAAGTTCCCAAAAGGAGCCTTAACGAGCGAGCAATCAGCAGGGACCTGAGGCTATGCCTTCTCCCGTCCCTGTGAGGGTTGATAGGGGACCTCATGCCATTTCCCCCTCCCAGCAGGGCTTGACAGGGGACCGCAGGCCGTGCCCCCCACCTTGGCCTCAGGCGGGGGATCTCAGGCCGCACCACCGGCCCCCAGTGCTAGACCAGGTAATCTGAGGCCACGCCCCCCACTTGGTGGGGCTTGACGGAGGACCTCAGGGTGTGCTTTCCATCCTGGTGCTGGGCTAGAGGACCTCAGGCTGCTCCCACTGCCCCAGTACCAGGCCTGGGGGCCTCAGGCCGCGCCCCCCACTAGGTGGGGCTTGACAGGGGACCTCAGACCGCACCCCCTGCCCAGTAGGGCTTGACAGGGGACCTCAAGGTGCACCCCCAGTGCTGGGTCGGGGAACTCAGGCCACACCCCCGCCCAGCAGGACTTGACGGGACCAAGGCTGCGTCCCCTCCTGTTGCTGGGCTAGGGAATCTGAGGCTGTGCCCCTAGCCTGGTGGGGCTTGATAGGGGACCTCAGGCCATGCCCCTCACCCAGTGAGGCTTGACAGGATCTCAGGCCATGTCCCCACCTGGTAGGGCTTGATGGAGGACCTCAGGCCATGCCCCCTGTCCTGGGGCTGGGCCAGGGGACCTGAGGCTACACCCCCTGCCCAGCAGGACTTGACAAGGGTGGGACTGGCGGGGTCTGGATCTAGCCCAATGGGAGGGGTGGGGGGGGCCATGTCCAGGTCTGGGTCTCACACGATTTTGAGGTGCATGTGGGTGGGTGGGGACTTGACCCTGGATCCCGTGGTGTGCCCCAGACTTTGACAGGAGGAAGGTTTTCATATACATTTTACTAATTTTCTTTCATCTCTGATACCTCTATTATAGAGAAGGGCAAATAGCAATATTAAATTATTTCCTCTAATTATTCGCCTTTGAATGTGCATGAATTTCATGCACCAAGTCACTAGTTTTTTTATATATATATATAATATATATATATGTGTGTGTGTGTGTGTGTGTGTATATATATATATATATATATATATATATATATATATGTATGTATATATATATAGCCAGTGACCAAAATGCTGTAACCATCAAAAAGATGGGAAGCTATGATGATGCCCACTGCAGCCAGCAAGCAGGCCTGATGTGTGCTTGGGGGGGAGCAGGGGGAGGAGGGCCACAGGCCAACTTACCTCAGACCCTCCCCCCGGCTGGCCAGGGGGAGAGTGGGGAGGCTGGGGAGGCCGGCCAACCCCTCGCAACGTTTCCCCCAGGCTTCTTTCCCTCATTCCAACCTAGGCCTCTCTTTTTTCCAAACAGGCTTGGTTGCCGTGGTCCCTGCTGCTTCTCTCCATGTGTAGAACAAGAGCCTTCTATGTCCCTGGGGTCGCACCAATCAACTTCCACCAGAACGACCCTGTAGAAATCAAGGTAAGTATTCCTGGACCATTGGAGCCTCTGGGCAGTGTGGTTGAAGACCATGGTGAGCTGGTCTTATCCCTCCTGTGGTTGCAGAGAACAACGACCAGTGCCAGTTAGGAACTCTGCCCCTGCCCCCCACACACACACACCTCTTTTTCTCATCTTCATTTTTTTCTGTCTGTCTCAGTCTGCCTCTTCTATGACATCTCTACCTTACTCTTTTATCTACTCCATCTCCTCTCTTACCAGCTTTCCTGCCTAACTTATATCGTTTGTACATACACAGCCTATTGTGACCTCTGTTTTTTCAATGTTAGCTTCTGCTACCAGCTGACTTCTCCAGTTCAGTATCTCCAAAATGTGTGCTGCATATCTGAGTGGTGGTATATGAGATGATTTTAAGTGGTTGACAAATATATTTTAATAACTTTTAACATATTTTAGAAAACATAGCTAGTACTTCAACTCATGGTTTCATGGCTATCGATTTTCTGTCTTTAATACTGATACATAATGTTTGCTTCTTAAGTGTATTTATGAAAAATGAGTCAGATGCAATAGTATAATAAGAGGTAAGTAGATAGGGTAAGTTGGTATGTGAACAATTAGGATTTGAGGAGCATTGCCCTAAGTCAGGATCCAGAGAGAGGCTTTCCAACTGGGCTACCATTTCAGGCTGGATGCCAGTCTGAGGATCAGTCAACTGTGGTAGGTGGAGAGTGGAAGGGAGTCACTTAATAAATGGTTGACCAGGGGCAGTGGGCAGGTTGACATCTTGATTATGTCTCTAAAACAGTGGACTCTTGGTGGCATTCTCAGAGCCCCAAGCAGGGCTGAGGGTTGGTGGTGGATCTTCTTGGGTATGGTTTCCTAAGAAACAAACTGTAAGGTGGAGATTTGATGCAGGAGATGTACCCGGGAGACTCTCAGGGTCAGCATTTGGTGGGAGTGAGGGAAATGGGCTAGGCAGAGGGAATGTTGAGCTATGGTAAGCTGAAGCATGTGGGAAGCTCTGGAACGGGAATGGCTGGTCCTTCAAAGTTGCTCTAAAAATTGAGGCAAGAGAACCAACCACCTCTTCAAACCTCCCAATGGGCCAGTCATCGGATACAGACAGCTACCAAGGAAGGGGTGTAACCTTGTATAAGGCTCCCACCTAACCGGACTCCCCTGTATCATCACCCAAATAAACATTCTTAGTACTTTGGTCTGTTTTTCTTAGGCTTTTTTTCTGTGCAGTGTTTACAGTATAGGATATTTAGCATTCTCACACCTCTGTCAGTCCCCCATAGACAAAATAATGTGTAGTTGAGATTTTTGAGTCATCCTTCAGATTCTTTTTTTTTTTTTTTTTAATATATTTTTATTGAAATCAGAGAGGAAGAAAGAGGGAGAGATATTGTAGAAACATCCATGATGAGAGAGAATCATGGATTGGCTAACCTCCTGCAAGTCCCCCACTGGGAATCGAGCCCACAACCCAGGCATGTGCCCTTGACCTGAATTAAACCTGGGATCTTTCAGTTCACAGGCCAACACTCCATCCCAGGCATCCTCAAACTTTTTAAAGTGGGGGCCAGATCACGGTCCCTCAGAGAGCTGGAGGGCCGGAATATATGAACTACTAATTCCTACTGTAACACCTCGGCTGCGCTCACTGCCCAAAAAACCTGGTGGGCCGGATCAGACTCCTCTGCGGGCCGCATGTGGCCCACGGGCCGTAGTTTGAAGACGCCTGCTCTATCCACTGAGCCAAACCAGCTAGGGCATCCTTCAGAGTCTTAGTGATCCTATAAAACAAAGCTAGCAGAACTTACAAAGTTAAAATAAATTCTACTTCTAAAATAAATGTATATTTCTTGCTTCATTGCCATGTTGATGTGAACCACATCTTTACTGCTCTGTACAAAAGCAAGCAGTGAGATTGTGTGAAAATAACATTTTTATTATGTCCTAAGCATCCCAGTGTTCAAAAGGAGAAGCAGAATATAAGAATGTCACAAAGGGCTGTCCACATGACTTGCTTTCATGAATATGTCCCTTACTTTGCCACCAAATTTTAGGTATTATCAAAATTTCAAATTGCTACACATCATGCTCATTTGGGGCATCAGTTATAAACAGCTTAATGGGATCAAGAAACTAGAAGTAGAGACCACTATGATTATGACTAAGGAGTTAAACCTCTTTGTTCCTGAAGATTTGTCCTCATTTGGAGTTATTTCCTTAGGAAAGATGCCCAGAAGTGAAATTCCAGAGTCAGAGGATAATCAGTATGTTAAAGACTTTAAATATATATTGAATTTGTTTGTGATTTTAAACCAAGTCTGTAATGTAATCTAATAAACAATGAAATATGAAATAACTCAGAATTGTGGGCAGTAGAGTATATAGAACACTGTAGCAGTTCATTTGCCTTCTAGATAATACTGTCAAGTATGCCAAAGATGGTGGGTGCCAGGGAGGATTATTGAAACTGTCTGAATTGAAGAATAATGGCCTCTCTTCTCCCATTAGGCTGTGAAGCTCACCAGCTCTCGAACCCAGTTACCTTATGAATACTACTCACTGCCCTTCTGCCAGCCCTTAAAAATAACGTACAAGGCAGAGAACCTGGGTAAGTTCTCTCTCACTGTTGTCAGCCTGTCCCAATGGGAACCCAGATCTTTTCATAATGATAATAGCAGTTAACCCTTATGTAGCACTCACTGTGTCCTGGGCACTGTCTACATCGGTATTATGTTTACATACCGTATTTTTCGGACCATAAGACGCACTTTTTTCCCCCCAGAAGTAGGGGGGGAAAGTCCCTGCGTCTTATGGTCCAAATATAGCCTACACATATACTTTAAAAAAAAAGTTTTTTTACTTGCCCGGCTCTGTGTGGTCTCTGTGTGCTTGCCCGGCTCTAAAATGGTTCTAAATGCTGCTGTTTACTTTACAGGGTTGATTACATGTGTTTATGACTGTGATGTTGGGTTTTAATGCACATAAAATATTTTAGGACACTATTTGTTTCAGAATCTTTTTTTCTTCATTTCCCTTCTCTAAAAACTGGTGCGTCTTATGGTCCGGAGCATCTTATGGTCCGAAAAATACGGTACATATTAGCTTAGTAAATCTTCATAACAGCTCTAGGGCGGTAGCTGTTATTTTTATTCCCCTTTTCCAGGTGAAGTGACTTGCCTCTGGTTATACTGTTAATCAATAGGTAAGCTAGGCAGTCAGGCTTCAGACTTGGAGCCTTTGGCTACTGTTCAGATTGGTTCTCCCTTGATTTCTAAATACCATACCTTTCTCTCTCTCCCCCTCCCTCCCTTTCTCCTCCCCCCCCCCCCCCCTCTCTCGGTGGCTTCTGTAACCTGCTCTACTTTTAATTAAAAGAAAGTGATCACCTCTGGTCCTAAGAAGGCAGGGACATCACTGTAGTTCTTGTTATGCTGTGCAAGACTCACCTCAAGTAATGTGTGAGGCACCAGGGCAATGTCTGGCACAAATATTCCATAAATAGCAGTCATTTTATTCTAATTCAAATAATTCTCTCTATTTGGCAGAATTTCAAGCTTAAAGGAAAAGACATTTGGAGGCATCTATTCAGGACACAGCTATTAGTACTTATTTCTATGCCTGTCTCAGTGTTAAGGCCTGGAGATGAAAATGTGGAAAGATCGAAGGCTCTGCAGTTGGGCACACTTCTGAGTGTTCCCGGGTGATCTTAATTGAATGTGGACCCTTGAAGCTGGGGAATGGTCCTGCTTCCTAGAAATAGAAACTTGTGTGTACAAAAGTTATCCTGCCATAATGTATGTCTTCCTGCCTTTGTGTAGTGCTTCTCTTCATGGACTAGGGGCTTTTTGAGCAGAGGGATCATGTCTTACATTCCCCTCTCTCTCTCCACCACTTCTGACGCAATGCCCAACACACAGTAGACATTCAGTAAATGTTAATGTCCAACTGAGCGGAGCAGAAACATACTTGGTTGAATGCCTGTTGGATTGTAATCCCTGTACTCTACATTATCTTCATCATCACTGTTAATACAGGGCTTTTTCTATGAGCCAGCCACTCTTCTTAGCACTTCTATGCATTAACTTGTTAATTCTCACAACAGCCCAATGAGGCAGCTATTCTTATATCCTCTTATCAAGGGGACTGAGGCACAAGGAGATGAAGTCTCTTGCCCCAGGTCACTCACCTAGTAGAATACAGGAACTCTGGCCAAGACCGGTTTGGCTCAGTGGATAGAGTGTCGGCCTGGGGACTGAGGGGTCCCGGGTTCGATTCCGGTCAAGGGCATGTACCTTGGTTGCGGGCATATCCCCAGTAAGGGGTGTGCAAGAGGCAGCTGATTGATGACTCTCTCTCATCGATGTTTCTGACTCTCTATCTCTCTCCCTTCCTCTCTGTACAAAATCAATAAAATATATTAAAAAAAAAAAAAAAAAAAAAAAAAGAATACAGGAACTCTGGCCATACCCTTAAGCACTTTACTCTGCAGAGTATCTTAGTTGATTCCTATAGTAACTCTGCAAAGCCAAATATGATTTCCCTATTTCATAGGAGAGGGAACAGCTGCTTCAAGGGTTTGAAAGACTTGCCCAGTGTCATATGGTCAGTAGGTAGATAAATGGAGATATTAGCCCAAGTTTTCTAAGGCCAGATTCTTTCTGATGTCCAGCTGCCTTCTCCAGAAAGGTTCAATTGGGCTGTCTGAAAGCTGTGCTCACGATTGTCATACTGATGGAGATTCAGCTCATGGTCTGTGTGTGGCAGATGTGCTGGAGTACAACCTCAGACTCTTAGAGGGGCGACATTCATGGCGTGTTGCTCATTTAGCCTGGCTGACGACCTTCTTCCAGCTTTAGAGAGTTAAAAGGGCCCTAACTGGTTTGGCTCAGTGGATAAAGCGTTGGCCTGTGGAGTGAAGGGTCCCAGGTTCAATTCCGGTCAAGGGCACGTACCTTGGTTGCGGGCACATCCCCAGTAGGGAGTGTGCACGAGACAGCTGATCAATGTTTCTCTCTCATTGATGTTTCTAACTCTCTATCCCTCTCCCTTCATCTCTGTAAAAAAATCAATAAAATATATATATATATATATTTTTAAAAAGTTAAAAGGAATACAAATGAGCCATTCCAGACCATTATGTCCTCTTTCTTGGTTTAAATTTAATTTCTAAATATCAAGAAGTGATACCCACCTTACTTGGAACCCTGTTGCTCTCTCAGCTTATGGCCCTGTCATCTGTGTACCAACAACTCACAGCTTTCCATCAGTCCTGATCTCTCCTCTGATTCTTATGTCTGGATATCTGACTATTTCTAGATATATCAAGTCAAACTAACAAGCTGAAAAAATGCCCTTAGTCTAAATTTGCTATAGGTTCTTCCTAACTAGAACCTGGTTATAGAAACTTCAGTCTTCCTAATATGCATCTCTCTTCACTTCTTATATCAGTCAGGACCGGGTCTCTAGATTTCACCTCCTTAGTAGCTCCTGGATCTGAATACTTGTTTCCAGCCTCATCACACCCTCCCGTTCAGCCATAATTGCTCACTTGTATGACAGACCGCCATCATCCCGAGTGATCTTTCCGTAACAGAATCAGATGAAGTCTTCTGCTACCCCTATTCATAGAAACCTTTCATTGGCTTTTTTCCCCTTCTGGATAAAGTTGTAACTTCCAGTGTGGCCCACAGCCCCTGAGATCCAGCTCCAGCCCCATCTCTCCAGCTCACCTCAAGTTGCTCTCTGCATCAAAACTGCACAGGCCTTTCAGTTTTACCTTGCTTCCCCATCCTCAAGGGACCTTTGCACATACCGTTCCTACTGTCTAGAACATTCTTCCCCTATCTGTTTGCTAGTTAACACTTCTCTCTTCCTTTATAGCTCATTTCAAGCATCACCTGTCAAGAGCAAGTTCCTCTTGTTGAGCAATATATTCTCTTGTAATTAAAGTCTGCATTCCCATTAGACCATAAGCTTCGTGTGTATTGGACATTGAACATCCATTCAACATTGTATCGTTAGGGCCTAGGAGATAGCTAGAACCTGGTACATGTTTTGGGAATGAATGAATGAGTGAGTGAATGAATGAATGAATGAATGAGCGAATAAATGACTAGGCAGAGAGTGTCACATTACATAGGTCACAATGGTAGGCAAATGCTAGACCAAGTGTGTGTTCAGGGGTCAATCTTGCCTGTTGGTTTGGTCAGTCTCCTTTGGCTTGTCCCAGCTTCACATCATCACAGTAGCATTGTTAGTATTAGAATACTCAATACGAAAGCACTACTGAGTTTAGTTGTCAATCCCTAACTGCTTGGTGCCTGCTGCATGACATCTGCTAGCAGGTTACTCTGAGGCAGGCATGCAAGAGGTGTGCCAGTTTATTAATTAAAAATATATTTTGGCTAAAAATTTCAAATGCTGGATTTTATCCCATTTCCCTCCTAGCCTGAATCAGGATCTGAAGACACAGATAAATAGGAAACACTGTCTGCCTTTGAAGATCATAGTCAAGGGAGTCAGAAACGTAATATGCCAACACTGTGCAAAGTCACATCATTGACATAAAAGGTGCAGAGGTGATTCTGATGATGAAAATATTATTTGTTGCCTGCCTACTCTGTGACTGGTACTTTATTTCTCACTTTAACCCTGTGAAGTGGGTACTATTATTATCCTCGTTTTATAAATGAGGAAAGTGAGGCTCAGTGAGGTTAAATGACTTGCCAAAGCTGCCAAGTGAGTAAGTGGCAGAGCCAGCATTCAGCAGCAGGCAGCCCTCTCTCCTCACCACTGTATGATGCTGCCTCAGTGCAGAGGGAAACCAGAGGGGGAAGTGAAGAGGTCAGGAAGGGCTTCCCAAGGGGAAACAGAAGCTGAGCTGGGAGTGTGAGGAGGAGTTTCTCAAAAACGGGGGGCAGGCAATAGCCCTCCGATGCAAAGCAAAACGAACTGAGGCCCAGAGGCGTGGAATGAAATGGCATATTTGATGAGCTCTGAAAAGTCTGATGGTGCTAGAGCACAAAGGGGGAGGAGAGGGCAAAGGTAGGATGGAAGGGTAAGCTGAGCCTGAAGAGGTCGGGTAGAGTATGGAGTGCCAGGCTGCAGAACTCATGACAGCCCTGCAAGTCAGCCCTGGGTCTCCGTGGCTCAGCTGGCCTCAGCAGCCTCAGGGCTGAAGCACTGAGCTCCATCTGTCTCTCTCACGGCAGGAGAGGTGCTGAGAGGGGACCGGATTGTCAACACCCCTTTCCAGGTTCTCATGAATAGCGAAAAGAAGTGTGAGGTTCTGTGCAGTGAGTCCCACAAGCCAGTGACCCTGTCCGTAAAAGAGAGCCGGCTCGTGGCGGAGCGGATCACGGAGGACTACTATGTCCACCTGTAAGTCCTCTGCTGCCCGCCTCCTCGAATTCAGGCTGGGGAGGGCGCTGATGGGAGCGGCGGTTCAGAGGGACTGAGCGGGGCCTTGGATTTCCAGCATTGCCGACAACTTGCCTGTGGCCACCCGGCTGGAGCTCTACTCCAACCGCGACGGCGATGACAAGAAGAAGGAAAAAGATGTGCAGTTTGAACACGGCTACCGGCTTGGCTTCATAGAAGGCAACAAGGTAGAGTGTCTTGGTGTGCTCAAAGGGCTAGAGGAGCCACAACCCAAAGTCACGAGCACTTGGGACCACTGAGGAGGAAATATTTAGCCATGAGACTGGCTGAGGCAGATTCCTCCAGGGGCTCTTGGGCAAGGCTCTTGCAGATGCTACTGTGAAAGGCACAGTCGCTAAAAACCTCAGTTTCTAAAAAAAATTCTGAGGACAAAAACATTTCTTTTGCCCTACAGTCCCTGTCCTCAAAGGGCTTTTATCCTAATTGGGAAAAGACTGACAGTGTAAGACCCTGCATCTTAAAATCCCATATCTTTCTGACCATGTGCCACTGCCATAATGGTTAATGCCAAAGCTGTTCAGAGGAAGCTTTGAAATAGTCACAGGGGTGGTGGACCTTAAAAAACAGGTAGGCTTGAGCTCAGTGGAGTCAGGGGCAGGATTCTGATTGGAGTGAATGACATGAACAGAGCTGCAGAGTGGAGACTGTTCATGGGGAAAGGAGGAGTTCGGAGAGTTAAGGCGAACTAATGTGTCTTAGAAGATGGTAACAATCAGGTGATGGAAGGCCTTGAATGCTAGGCTTAGCGATGGGCTTTTGTCTTAAACCCTAGGGAGCCCAGGAAGGTTTCTGAGCCTAGGAGAGCTCTGAGAGCGTGTTTTGGGAAGGTTAGGATAGCTGGTCTGTTGGACAAGGGGAGTGACCTAATACCTAGGGTGGTCCCCCAGAGTGATTTTCTGGTTGTTTCTTGGCTATTAGTTACTTTGTTTTCTCTGTTGATCTGTTTTAGATCTACCTGCACAATCACCTCTCCTTCATCCTGTACTACCACCGAGAGGACTTGGAAGAGGACCAGGAGCACACGTACCGTGTCGTCCGCTTCGAGGTGATTCCCCAGAGCATCAGGCTGGAGGGTGAGTGGGGAGGTGTGACCAGAGGGGCAGGGCTGGTGGATGGGCCTAGGCTTTTACTCCTGGGTTTTCTCACACTTGATTCCTGAAATAGCTAAAAGGCCCTAATGTAGCATATGGGCCCAGCCACAGTAAGGTCACTGCATTCTCATTAGAGAAGGTAGGGGTCCAAGGGAGAGCTGGCATCTGTTGTGTCCTGGCCTAGCACCTTACAGGTTTACCACCTCTGGCAACCTCCAGATATATTTGATTATATATGAGGAAATAGAAGCTCCGAGAGGTTGGTGGCTTAGCCAAGATCAAACAGCAACTAGGGGCTTGCCCGAGCCTCTTATAAGAACCAGCCAGCTCCCTCTGGGTTGAAGGGAAAGGGGCAGTGTACAGACAGCTATCAGGCAACCAGTTTCTGTATTTCTTGTCTTCTGTGTGAGTGAGTGGTCTAGACTAAAATTGGCCCAAGCTCAGCAGACCTGGTCCAGTCTCACCTTGCTTATTAGCACAGGGCACTCTTTAATTTAGGAGACTGGCCTTTTGTCCACAGTGGGACTGGGTTTCAGGGCGGGTGAGGAATTGATGATTTGTTTTATTTTTAAGCTATGGAACCTAGTTTTCAAACAAAATCATACACAGAAGGCCTCAAATAAAACATCCTATACTTTCTGAACACCATTCTGCCTCTCCTTTGTGAGTGTCATGAGCACAGTTGGACATTTTTATCTGATTATTTTGACATCATCTGTCCCCCATTGCCTGTTGGAGGTTAGAGACCTGTCTCCTTTTCTCATCATTTTATCTCCAGCACAATACCTGGGATATAGTAGGTGCTTGTGGGATGTTTTTTGGTTGATTAAATGGATAGATAACAGAATAAATGAAAGAGGCATTCTTCGTGGATTACTGATTTGGGGACTAAGTGAATGAGGAAACATATGATAGACGGCGTCCATGTTGTTTTACATGTGAATAGGACTGATTGAATGAGTAAATGAATGTTTGAATTGCGTGAAGGAAGTTTAATTGATTAAATGAGGGGCTCAGACCCATCCACACATACACCTAAGGCCCTTTGGAAGGTGTGAGCTATTCTTCCAGCCTCCACTCAGACCTGGGTCCCAGCAGCATGCCATTCCCGCAGGCAGCTTCTGAAGACACCCCCCAGACAGCCCTTGGGTAGTAGAACGGCCTCCCACAGAAACAGACTGAGTCTCTATCTCTCACAGACCTCAAAGTAGATGAGAAGAGTTCGTGCACTCTGCCCGAGGGTACCAGCTCCTTGGCCCAAGAAATTGATCCCACCAAGGAAAATCGGCTGTACTTCACCTACTCCGTACACTGGGAGGTGAGAAGGGGCTGAAGCCCACAACAGGGAGGAGGGTCTGGTCTGGGCAGGAGTTGTTTAGCAGGAGGCTTGACTCTTAAGTGCTTACTCCCCCCCACCAGGAAAGTGACATCAAATGGGCCTCTC
Organism: Pipistrellus kuhlii; assembly: GCF_014108245.1. Classification (NCBI taxonomy): domain Eukaryota; kingdom Metazoa; phylum Chordata; class Mammalia; order Chiroptera; family Vespertilionidae; genus Pipistrellus; species Pipistrellus kuhlii. The sequence goes on along the minus strand of NW_023425562.1, from coordinate 54,438,151 downwards.
GCTGGGACACTTACCTGACTATGAGTGATGTGCAGATCCACTGGTTTTCTATCATTAACTCCGTGGTTGTGGTCTTCTTCCTATCAGGTGAGAGTTCTATAGGTCAGAGGGTTGAGAAGATAAGGAGGTGAGGGATAAGGGGCTGAGAGCATCACATCACTTAAGGGGGACTTCTGGGGTGTTCTTGGGGCCAAGAGCGTGGATCAAAAATGGGCCTCAGGGCTCTGTGCTAGGCATCAGGTACACAAAGGTGAAGAAGATTCGATCTCTAATCTGGAGAGCTCCTAGAGGGATGGATACATCTCATTACATTCAGTTAGTAAGACTTGCAAATTCTGTGCAAGTGCTGTGCCAGGTGCTGGGGATGTGGTGAGCAAACCCAACCCAGTCTCAGGCCACAGAGTCTATATTCTGGTGGTGGAAGAGACAAAAAAGCAAAGAAATAGTAATCAGTGACATGAAGCATATAAACAAGGTGATCATACACACAGCTGTAAGGAAAAGGTGAAGGCTGCTTCAGAGAATACCTCTCTCAATGATGAGTCACCATTGGAAGAACTAGGGAAAGGCTGGTCCAGCAGCTGCAATGGGACAAGCCTGGCAAGAAACCGGATGGCAAGAGGGTAGTAAGCAGGGGGCAAAGTGATGGGCAGAGGTGAAATGAAACTGATCATTTTAGAATTATATGAGAAGTAAAAATAATGCTATCAACCCAGGCCTCATATACTGTGCTTATAAGCATCTTAGTTCTTGAAGTCCTGTGAGTTAAGTTAGTTCAAGTCATATAACCTATTGTCTTAACCACTATATTTGTGTGAGAAGGAGTTAATCTGGGCAGAATAGGATTTTCAGGATAGAGGATAGCCTGCATAAAGGCATGGAGGTGAGAGAGCAATGCAGTGTGAAATGATAATAAAAGCAGCAAAGAACCAGGGGCAAGCCCTGAATGGGTTTCCTCAGTGTTTAGACCATTGGCCCATGGACCAAAGGGTTGTGAGTTCAAGTTCCAGATTTAAAAAAAAAAAAATAGAACCAGTGGTGAGTGAGAAGAGGGGAGCCCGGGAGGAGGTGAGGCTGGAGAAGCTGGTAGGACCAGGCCATGCAGTAGCTGCGGTGCCGTTCTGCCCATACCTATCCCAGCAGCTCTTTCCTTCCTTTGTCTGGGGGGTGGCCCTCTGTTCACTCCTGCCTGAATACCTGGGGTGGAGCTCTATTCAAAAGAGGACCTGAAGCAGCAGCATAGCCTCTTCTCCCTGGAGGAAGCCACACATGCCAGTCACCCCTCAGTGCAACACCAAGCCCAGGGAGGCATGCAGCTCAGAAGACTTGGTTGGCAATGCTAACAACTTTCTCTCCTTTTGTTTCAGGCATCCTCAGCATGATTATCATTCGGACCCTCCGGAAGGACATTGCCAACTATAACAAAGAGGATGACATTGTACGAGGTCTTGGCTGGGGAGGGATGAAATTGCAGAGGGAAAGCAGAGTAGCCTACCAGACCAAAAGAGGGGTGTGTGTGTGTGTGTGTGTGTGTGTGTGTGTGTGTGAAAGAGATCATTAATAGAGTAAGCCTTAAAAATAGTGAAAAGCAAAAAAATGTTTATAACCCAAAATGGGGTTAGACTCTGATTTCTAAGCATAAAAGCAATGGCAGAAATCACAGGAGAAAAACTATGAATTTGACATTAAAAAATTTTAAACCAGAAAAAGATGATACAGTTAAAAAACTGGTATAAAATCTCTTTTAAAAAATCTAAAATCCTTAATGTGATAGTGGATGAAGAGTTTACAGACAAGAAGCTGTACATAGCTAGTAAGCATGTGAAAAACTGCTTTCACCTGAGAGATACTCCTCAAAACCACAGATTCAAACAATCATGAGGAATAGTTTAGGTCCTTCAAAATATCACATATTTTTGTTTCCATAAAACTAATTTTTGGCAAGTTTAACATGAGATAGGCACCTTCTTGTATCACCCATGCCAATGTAAATTGGTAGCTTTCTGAAAAGTAATTTTAATTGGAAGAACATATAATACAGGACATATAATACTATAAAATAGTTGACTTGTTTTGATCCAGTAGTTCTTTTAGAATTTTTCTAAAGAAAGCATCAGAAATACAAAGACCTAGTCTAAAAATATTTATTGCAGCTTTATTTGTAATTTAAATAAACTGGACATTTTCTACTGTTCCATAATGATGGATTGGTTATATTATGGTATAGCTGTACAGTGAAAATATATGCAGCCATTAAAATAATATTTTTAAGAATATTTATCGGCATGAGGAAATGTTCACAAACATCAACTGAAAATAGCAAGTACACAGTAAATATACTATGATCCCCAATTTCAAATTATATATACATATACACAGATACATAAAGGATTAAAGGAAATATATCAAAACAATGGTATCATTAAATGTATAAATCATTTTATTTTCTGTATCTTTTTAAGTCTGAGTATGAGTTTTATATCTTTTGTTCAGTTTTTCTAGATTTTAAAAAAATTTTCTATAGTACTCATTACTTTTTTTTTTTTTTTTTTTTAACCTTTGTATATTTTTTCCATTGATTTTCAGAGAGCGTGGAAAGGAGGGGAGAAAGAAACACCTATGTGAGAGAGACACATTGATTGGTTGCCTTCTGCTCCCTGACTTGGGCCAGGGTTCGAACCTGCAACCCAGGTTTATGCCCTTGACCAGCATCAAACCCTCAGTTCTTTGGCTCTAACCACTGAGTCAAGCCAGCCAGGGCTTTTTGATCATTTGATTACCATGCCATATACCAACATTTTTTTACATTCTTATTGTACAAGTCAGAGCACATATTATTTTTATAATCATTGAAGAATTGATTCTAAATCTCACCACCCAAAAGTTATCACAGTTCACAGTTTTGTATGTTGATGATTACATTATTTTTCCATGCATAAGGTTTGTGGGATTTAGGGAGATTTTTCTCTTTATATAGCTTAGGCTTTATGTTTGTGACCTCCTTATACCCTGTGACATTTCTCTGGGAAGCACTGTATCATGTCACTTACACTCCTGTGTAAGAGTGGAGCTAAATGACGCTGAGGGACCCTCATCCCTAGTCAGGGTGGGTCCTTGGGGCTGATCCCAACAGCAGCTACCTATACCAGAGCCAAAGACGCAGCCTCACTTCCTGGCCCTTTGCTATAGGAAGACACCATGGAAGAGTCTGGGTGGAAGTTGGTGCACGGTGACGTCTTCAGGCCACCCCAGTACCCCATGATCCTCAGCTCCCTCTTGGGCTCAGGCATTCAACTCTTCTGTATGATCCTCATCGTCATCTGTGAGTGGGCCTGGTGTGGGAGGCTGTCGCCAGAGCAGCACGGGCTGAGTCTGAGAGAAGGGTAGGCTTTTCATCCTGGAGAAAAAGGCATGTCAGCACCTCTGGGCCAGATGGAGCTGTCCATCCCAGCAGAAAGGCTAGGTCCTCTCAACCCCAGGCCCTGGTAATTTGATGCTCGACAGAGCTTTTCAGCACTGTTTATAGCCCACCACATCCACGTCCACTATGTCAGTGCTCTAAGGTTGGCCTCCTTTTGCAGTCAGACATGAAGTGATTTACCAAGTCAGCACCAAAATGAGGGCTGGCATCAGATCTTTTTTTTCCCCCCTCAAAAATAATACCCTCTTTCCCCAAAAATAAGACGGTGTCTTATATTAATTTTTTCTCCCAAAGTTGCACTCGGTCTTATTTTTGGAGGATGTCTTATTTTCTGGGAAACACGGTAGATAGTAGTTATACACAGTTCTGAAGTCAATCTGCCTAAAATTTTTTTAAAGGTTTTATCCAACTTTTTTTTTCTTTTAGAGGGATGGAGAGGGAGAGAGAGAAAAAGAGAAACATCGATGTCAGAGTGAACATCGATTGGCTGCCTCCTACACAACCCTACCGGGGATTGGGCCCAAAAACCCAGAATGTGCCCTGACCGGAAATCAAACTGGCAGCCTTTTGGTAGATGACACCCAACCAACCGAGCCACACGGCCACGGCTGTCTATCTTGTAATTGACATAAAACATTATAGTTTAAGATGCATGACAATGATTCGATATGTGTATGTGTTGTGAAATGATCACAATAAGTTTAGTTAATATTTATTATCTATCACCTCTTATGGTTTTTTTGTTTTATTTTTTCTTGTGATGAGAACTTTTAAAATCTAAGCTTTGCAATTAATCTGCCTAAATTTGAATCTCAACTCTAAGCTTTGTGATCTTAACTTCTGTGAGCCTCAGTTTCCCCAGCTAAGAAATTGGGAAACTAGCCTCCACCTCACAGGGTTGATACTGCGGGTTTAGTGGCTAGCATTCGTAATGCTCTCAGCTCAGTGCCTGGTTGGTTGCATGTCCCCTGTGGCTGAAGCTGCAGCCCTCTGAGGCCCAGCTAAGTAAAGAGGAAGGGAGTGTACTTGTCTTGCTCCATCTGCCCAAGTCCCTGAGGGCCAGCCTGGGACGGGGGGTTGGGGCCTGGCCATCCATCAGTCACTGACTTTCTCTCCTCCGCCCACTCCCTCCATAGTTGTGGCCATGCTTGGGATGCTGTCGCCCTCCAGCCGGGGAGCTCTCATGACCACTGCCTGCTTCCTCTTCATGTTCATGGGGTAGGTGTGTCTGCGCGGGCCCCAAGGGCTGGCACACGCTAGCTGTGCTCCAGCTAATAGGTCTCTTGGTGTGGATCCCTGCTGTTTCCCACAGAGTTTTCGGTGGATTTTCCGCTGGCCGTCTGTACCGCACTCTAAAAGGCCATCGGTGGAAGAAAGGAGCCTTCTGTGTAAGTGTTTTCAGCCGCCTCCTGGTATTGGTGTGGAACTGAGAAGTTTCCTCCTGGTTTCCTCAGGAGCAGTGTCAGCAGGCCCTGGGAAGGTTTTAGGGCCAGAAGCTGAGCAGCAGCATGATGGAGCAGGAAGAGTATATCCTGAGAGTCAGGAATGCTGGGCTCGTACCCACAGGTGCAGCAGATCCTAGGGCTTTAGTTGCCATATAAAATTAGAGGATTGAGTGATTTTTAGCCTATTTAGTATGATGTCTCAAGCAAGAGAAGAAATAGAGGATTCAGAGTAACTGCATTTAGCCATCAAGCCTAAGTGTGAAAGTTTAAGGGCGAACACTGGTCAGGGCTGCGGGGAGTGGTGCACCCTGCCCGCTGGCGCAGAGGGGCAGAAGAAGCCAGACCCCTTGACACCATTAGTCTGTTTTCCAGATTTTGGTTCTTTGTTCCTTTCAGTGAGGACAGCTTCTGTCCTCCACCAGGACACAGAAATTGAAGGATGCCTAGGAGCCAACTGCACCTCTCAGGGAGCGCTGAGCCCTTCCAGAGCAAGGAGGTCTTTAGGAACCAGGAGGAGCCGTGGTGTCAAACTCTGAGAAGCCTTTAATCCCGGCATTCTGAAGTCACATAGAAAGCCGGGACACACACACACACACACACACACACACACACACACACGACGACACGACTCCAATTGCCTCAGAGCTCTGGCTGCCACACCCTGGCACATAGTAAACCCTGAGGATAGCAGAGCTGTGATGATTATTCTAGAAGGATCAAAAAAAGTCCAGAATTCTTAGTAACATCAAGTGTTTTTCTCAGGATATTGCGTGATCTACAGAAGTGTAAACCCTGCCCTGGTGAGGGATACCCTCCAGGATCTCCCTCAGTGGGTCTCACACCAAACCCAGTCTCTTCCCCCAAACCCATTGCTTGTATCTTTGTATCTGGTGGCAACACCATTCACCCCGGTGACCACTTTCTCAAATATCAAGTGTCGGGGGGTTTCCTGCCAAATAGCCCATGAGTTCCCTCCCATCTCCATCTCCAGGTTTCTTGCCCAAGTTTAGACATCTTTGCCTCTGGCCTCTACCCTTGACTATCTGTGAAGCCTCCCTGTCTCCCTGTGACTTTCTGAGCTTTCTCTGATGTTCTAACGTGTTTGCAGATGATCAGTGCGGGTATATGATTGCTTATTTCTCCAGCTTCTGCCATCACCTCTGCCTAGGTACATCACCCTCTCACCTCATCCTTTAAATTTTTTTTTTAAAGAATAGTTTGTTGACTTTTTTTTTTAAAGAGAGGGGAAGAGAGAAAGAGAGACATCGTTGTGAACGCAACATTGATTGGCTGCCTCCTGCACCGGGGATCAAGCCTGAAACCATGACCTCCTGATCCATGGTCAGCACTCAACCACTGAACCACACTGGCTTGGCTAGACATATATATTTTGTAAAAGTTTTATTCATTTATTGTTTTAAAATTATTGATTTCAGAGAGAAGGGATAAGGAGAGGGGAGAGAGAGAGAGAGCGCGCACAAATCATTGATTGGATGCCTCCTGTACACCCCCTACTGGGGATTGAGCCCACTACCTGGCATGTGCCCTTGATTGGGATCTTACTTGGAACCCTTCAGTCCACAGACCAACACTATCCACTGAACCAAACCAATCTGGGCTATTCATTCTTTATTCAACAAATGTTTATTGAGCAGCTGCTGTGTTCTAAATGCTAGGATTACATCAGTGAACAGGAGGGCACACTCCTTCTCAGCCTATGGTGAAGGCAGACACTGATTAGGTTACAACAATATGGAATTACAAACTGGTATGAGGACAAGGAAGGGGCTGTTCAGGAATCTAAAGGACAAAGAACATGAGTCTTGCCTAGTCTGGGAATCGGGAAGTGCTTTCTGGGGGGAATGATTCTTGAGTCTTAGAGGACATGGAGGGCTGAGGACCTGTAATCTGGGGGCCCCACTGGGACAGCTGGGAGCTCCCTAGATGAAGCTCCCCAACCTGACTCCTCTTGCTTCCAGACAGCGACACTGTACCCTGGCGTGGTTTTTGGCATTTGCTTCGTATTGAATTGCTTCATCTGGGGAAAGCACTCATCAGGAGCGGTAAGTGCCCTCCCAGCAAGGGGGGGTTGGGCAGCTGTGCTCAGCTCTACTCCCATAAGTCACTTCCTGCTCTTCCCTTCCCTTTTCTGAGTCTTCACAAAGTTCTATTTCCAGCTCTAGGGGCTAAGGGCTAGCTGGGGTTTCCCCAGCCCTGCCCATGTTTTTGCCTGGGCCCTGGCCTTTCTGTGGGCTTTTTCCGACAGCTGACCAAAACTTACTTCTCTACAGGGAGGTGTCCATGGTCCAGGGGCCAGCTGGGGAATTCCCCTTTGTCCCAACCAAGGGAAAGCTGCTTGGTGTCAGGGTCCCAAAACAAGGCTTTCCTCCCTTGCAGGTTGTTCTATCCTAAGGGGGAGGGGTGATCCTGCCGCCCCTGTTGTTTCTAGCAGCTGCCCAGGACTCATTGAGTAGGATTGTGAACTCTGTTGAGGGTTGGGAGACGGGGCCTTGATCCAGTAGCAGGACTGTGGTAGAGGCAGGCAGGCCTTTGCACTCAGCCACAGCAGGTGGAGCCCCGCCCCTCCTGCAGGTGCCCCCTACAGGTCCTCGGTGAGGCTTCCAGCCCAGGGCGCCGAGGACCGGCTTCTTTCCAGCAGGCCAGGAAGCTGCCCAGGAAGCACAGCGGTGCTCTTCCTCTCCCTCCCTCTCTTTTATACCTGGGTTCCTTCTCTCTTTCAACATTTTTCTCCCAATAACCAACTGCTCGTTACAAATACTCATTGTAGAAAACTTGGAAAGTACAGAGAAGTTAAAGAATTCAGAAATAACCCAGAATCCAACCACCCAGAGATAAATACTGTGTAGATCTTTACTATGTATTTTTCAGTCTTTTTCCTCTTTTTAGATTCATTTAAAATCGAAGAGTTTAATTTAAAAATTATAAAATAATAATAGCAAACACTTATAAGATACTTACTTTGGAATAAATTCTGTTTTAAATAGTTGACATATTAATTTATTTTTGCATGATTCCTTTTTTAAGTTAATTTTTAAAAAATATTTTTTATTAATTAATATTTTTTATTAATTTTTAGAGAAAGAGGAATGGAGAGGGAGAGAAAAAGAGAAAGAGAGAGAGAGAGAGAGAGACATCCGTGAGAACAAAGCATCAATCAGCTGCCCCACATACCCTTGACCTGGGATCAACCTTGCAACCCGATCAACGATGCATGGGACAACTCCCAACCAGCTGCCATAAGAGCCAGGGCTCTTTTTGCACAATTCTTATCAGAGCATAATCCTTTAGAGAAGAGGATAGAGAAGAAAGTGAAAAATCCGTTTTCATCCTCCCGTCCCAGCCGAGGAAGCACTAATAACTTTTTGATATAGGTCTTTTTATAGGCTCTTAAACAGATAAATATTGGGTATTTTTATTAAAATGGGGTGCTAGACATTCAGTTTTATAACCTGCTTCATTTAGTTAGTATTATATTGTAGGGTTCTATTTTGACAAAACAGGGAACACACTATTTGTGCAGTGTCCCTCCCCCCTTCCCCCCTTTTTCCCTTCACTTAACATACCAAACCCATAATGTCCCTTCATTCTGGCCTCTTCATCTTCCTTCATGTCCTCAGTTTCCTCCGTCCCTGTACTTTCCCCACTTCCTCCCTGAATGACAAACTCTGGGAGGCTGTGGTTCCATCTTCATAGCCCAAGTGGGTTTACCATATGACTCCACTTTCCCCCAGGGCTGGGGTCAGCTCCACAGCTTCTGGCCAGGAGCCCTCTGGGGTGTGTCTGTAGGGCCTTCCACAGGATGGTGGCCCTGCTGTACACACCCTCTTTCCCTGACACCCCAGAAGGTCCCCTTTTCTTTGCACAGTCTCAGCCTAGGCATCAGGGCCTTATGGGGCCTCATAATGGTGTGTCCTCAGGTACCCTTCCCCACTATGGTGGCCTTGCTGTGCATGTGGTTCGGGATCTCCCTGCCCCTCGTCTACCTGGGCTACTACTTCGGCTTCAGAAAGCAGCCATATGACAACCCTGTGCGCACCAATCAGATTCCCCGGCAGATCCCTGAACAGCGGTGGTACATGAACCGATTTGTGGGGTGAGTCTCCATCTGGGGCCTTCTGGAATGGGTGAGGTTAACACTACTCTTAGGAGAACATGGAAGAAAGTGCCTCCCCCCAAGGATGCTGTGACTGGTGTTTTGCAGCTCAGCAGCTTAGCTGGGCCTGGTAGACTTCATGAAACTTAGCTTTGCTCTAAGATAAAGAGGACCGAATTATAGCCAGATTTGGTGTTGGCCTAGGAACCAGGTGGGGGGGGGGGGTAATAAAGATGCGGTGACAGAGGTTAAAACCATTGCTTGGACCTTAAACAAGTCAGCCCGCCTCTCTGTACTTCATCTGTAAAACAGAGAATGATGCCCACCGGCTTACCTCTCAAGAGGCTGTAATGGCACAGTCATGCCGAAAGAATTAGAACCACCCCACCGTGTAAGCTTTCTCAGTCAGGCTGGCTAGGGAGGGAGCCTGGGCTTCCAATGGCTGGTCTCCCCCCAGTGTTAACCCTCCTGTTCTGCTGCAGCATTCTCATGGCTGGGATCCTGCCCTTCGGTGCCATGTTCATCGAGCTTTTCTTCATCTTCAGTGTGAGTAGTGCTGTCTGCTCCCCCTCCCTCCACATCACACAGCCTTTATCGCCGCTAGCCTGGTCCCTTCCCCTTCACTTGGGTGCTCTGCCTCTTGCTGCCTCTGAAGTTTCAGGTGGGCCATGTAACCTCTTAGAGCCCCCATTTTCCACCCCGACAGGATAATAGTCCTTCCTCCTAGGATGGCTTGGAAGGTCAAATGAGATACGGCATGTGTGCAAGGTCTAGTGTGGGAGGACTCAGTGCCTAGAAGCTGCTTCAATAATACTGCAGTCAGTCACCACTATTTTTAATATTGTTGCATCTGCTTTGATTTCTGGGTTCCTATACATTTTTACCTAAGTTACTCAAAAGACTCAGGAAGTGGAGGGAAGGAGGCCTGTTTTCAGGATCATTGTAAGTTGGAATATGATGTCTGTAAAAAGGCAGGGTGCTTGACAGTCAGAAACGCTTGTTAAATTGTAACTGTGGCTGTGATGATGATTGCTCTTGTCCCAGGCGTGCGGAAATGAAAATTGGCAGTAGAACTCCTCACAGCATTGAAATCTGTCTCACAAACTTGCTGCCTAGCACAGAGGGTGCCTTGCACCAAGTCAGTGCTGGACAAGTATTTGCTGCTCCGGAGTGGCCCAGCCCCTCCCTGCTGAGATCCCCTTGCTCACCCAGCCCTACCTAGGAAAAGGGTCAGAGAACGGGTTTCCTGCCAGCACACCCACCTCAGTTCTCTTTGTGTGACCTTGGGCCAATCACCAGCCTCACTGAGCCTTGACTTCTTTAACTGTAAAAGGCCACACTTTCATAGGTTCATATGTGAAGATGTCCTTGAAGCTTGTAGCTTGCCTGGCATGTGATAAGCTACCCCTGAGAGGTGGTGTCTGCTATGTAATTTTTCAAAAAATATATTTTTATTGATTTCAGAGAGGAAGAGGGAGAGAAAGAGAGAGAGGAAGAGAGAGAGAGAGAAACACCAATAATGAGAAAGAATCATTGATTGCTGCCTTCTGCATGCACCACACTGGGATTGAGCCCACAACCTGGACATGTACCCTGACCAGGATTGGAACCCTGGCCTGCTGGTTCATAGGTTGACACTCAACCACTGAGCCATGTAGGCCGGGCTGCTATATACTTTGACAAGGGTGTGATGCAGCTTTCTACAAGCTGCAGTGTTCAGGGTAAAGCCCACCCATCGCAGGGTCAGCCATGCCCCAGCCACTCCCGAAGAATAGGCTGGCTCACTCTGCTCCAGGGAGGAGGGCCAGTGAGAGCCATATGCCAGGCACATAGGCCCCGATGGCATTAGGATGATATCTCCATTCCTGCCCTGGTGACAAGTGCCATGCATGCCAGTCCTAACTGAGAGCAGGCAGGGTAAGCCAGGGGTAAGGGCCATTGGGTGGAGGCAGGCCATTTAACCTCTGAAGGCTGGCTTTGATGTGTCTGCAGGCAATCTGGGAGAATCAGTTCTATTATCTCTTTGGCTTCCTATTCCTTGTCTTCATCATCCTGGTGGTGTCCTGCTCACAAATCAGCATCGTCATGGTGTACTTTCAGCTGTGTGCAGAGGTAAGGGGCATGGAGCCAGGAGTTGGGGGTGGGGAACCTGGGTCCAACGTTGAATGGGTCACTGGGGCTGTCTGGGTTTCCCATGTTCCCCCTTCTGGCCACGAGGTTTGGGCAGATACATCACTTGCTCTCTCTGAGCCTCCATTTGTTCAGTGGGCTCCTTCGTTAGTAGCACTGGTTGCAGTTGCTTAACCTCTCTGTGCTTTCCTAATGTAACAAGGATCGCAGCAGGACCTGACTCAGTGCCGCTACAATGATGAAACTGGGCTGATTCACGTGCATCACTTAGAATTGTACCTGGCACATAGGGAGCATTTGCTCACGACATGTTAGTTGTTCTTACTATTCTTTTGTTGTTGTTGATTTTTAAAAATTAAGGTATATTTTATAAACAAGGAAGTTCACCCTTCACCCTTTTCGATGTGCCTTTGAAAATGCATACAGTTGTGAAACCACCATTTCAGTCAAGATATAAAACATTTCCATCGCCCCAGATATTACTGTAATTACCCAGAGTCTTGAGCTCCTTGGGCAACTATGAAACTTGGGGAAGAGTTCTGACCCCTCTGTTTCCTCCTCAGGATTACCGCTGGTGGTGGAGGAATTTCCTAGTCTCCGGGGGATCTGCCTTCTACGTCCTGGTCTATGCCATCTTTTATTTTGTTAACAAGGTACCACCCTTATTTTGTTAACAAGTTCTCTTAGCCCTTTGAGGGCAGGATAGTGGAGAAGAGGGTGCTGGGAAAGACTCAAGTGTCTGAATCTTCTTTCCCATCAGCACTGGGACCAATGCCAGTATAGAACTGCCTCTGCTCTAAAACATGTATCTTTTTAGAAAAGAGAATCTATGTTCTGCATTTTTGGAAGACAAAAGCTTTGAGAATATATGACCCTGAGACTATTGCATGAAAAACCTGTGAAATATATCACCTTACAAGGCTTTTAATAGTAAAAAGAAACTCTGATGATAACAGTATTCACCTCAAGAAGCTAGAGAAAAAAAGAACGTGAAAGGATAAAGAGGATAAATGAAAAGAGTTAGTCAAGATAAAAACAGAAAATAATGAAATAGCCTTGAGCTTCCAAATTTACGACCTCAGGTGTCCTGTCTCTGGATGCTTGCTTCCCTTCTTCGTTCAAGTCCAGTTCAGTCCTTCATAATAAGGTCAGGACGAGCCACGGCTTCGTCTGCATCTCAGATCGTCTTTGCTGTGTGAGCCACATAGGTAGAGTGTGGGCGAATGAAAGGGAGCCTGGCTTACCTGACTCGGGTACATTGTGTTTGCTTGGCTTCAGTCTGCTGGCAGGATCTTTCCACAAAGCAGAAAGTTGACCCTTGGCAGTCCTAGAGGCTCCTTTTTTCAGCTTTGCAGCCCTAGAGCTAAAGAAAGTCTGTCTTCTACCATCACATTGTCAATCCCTAAGGGAAAGCTGTTGTTGGCCCAGGTTACATGCCATCCTTATTGTTCCAGGTCCAGTAGGATGGCTTACACTGACTAGCTTAGGTTTTGTACTAGGAATGACAGGCCCCACAGGACCACAAAGTGAGGAGTGGCTACGCCAGAACACTGGGCAGAAGGAAGACAGGAGGCAGTGTTGGGCAAGCAAATCATAACTATCATAGCCTCCTACCAGGCCCCCTGGAGTCACATCATAGTCTCCTGTCCTTCCTTCCTCTGCCTCGTTCTTTCTTCTCTGTTCTAAAAACCTCCTTCTCCATCCCCAGAGCCTTTCTCGTCTGTAAAATGATGGCCTTGAGCTGTCTGAATTTCAAAGGACACTGCCAGTACTGCCTTTTTGCCTCGTCCCTTTCCTGGTTTTATCCCTGGATTTACCGCTGCCCTGTCCCCTGCCCCCACCTTCCGTCACCCTCATCCTTTCTCCAGCCACAAGAAATGTATAAAAGGAGAGGTGTGGGTGGAGCCTGAGAACATGGACTTCACCTTCACCTTAGGAAGGTCAAATATTCTCAACTGAGCCTCTCTGACTTTTTGAGAGTCATAGAGGTTCAGTTGGTTTAGCATACTATAAACAGAAAGGTTGCCAGTTCAACTCCTGGTCAGGGCACATACCTGGGTTGCCAATTCCATCCCCAGTTGGGGCACATAACGAAGACAACTGATTAATATTTCTCTCTCCTCTCCTCTCCTCTCCTCTCCTCTCCTCTCCTCCCCTCTCCCCTCTCCTCTCCTCCCCTCTCCCCTCTCCCCTCTCCCCTCTCCCCTCTCCCCTCTCTCCCCTCTCTCTCTCCTTTTCTCTCTTTCTTCCCCTTCTCTCACTTCCTCCCTCCCTCCCTTTCTCTCTCTCCAAACATGTCGGTACATGATTAAAATTTTTTTAAAAATAGTCCCTAGCTGGTGTGGCTCAGTTGGTTGAGTGTTGTCCGGTACACTTCAATCTATCAGAATTGAAGGTCATCCATTCAATTCTGATGGGTGTTTCTCTCATACCAATCTTTCTCTTTCTCTCTTCCTCTTCCTCTTTCTCTTTAAAAAATAAATAAATCTTTAAAAAACAGAAAAACAAAAACAAAACAGTGACTTTATTGTTTTCTTCTGGGCTCCTGGCATTTTGTGACCATGTGTCTGTCCCTAGAGCAGGCCCCATGCAGGTCCTACCTAGTATCTGGGCAGATCTTGATACCCAGGTTCTAGATTAGCTCCACTTGGCCTAGCACATACCAGCACAACACAGATCCTTGGCCTCCCTGCCCAAGCCTCAAAACTCTACAGAGGAGTCCACAATGCTCCAAGATAAAATCCCTGTGAGGTGTTAAGAAAGTGACAGTAGCCCTAGCTGGTTTGGCTCAGTGGGTAGAGCATTGACCTGGGACTGACGAGTCTCAGGTTCGATTCCGGTTAAGGGCATATGTCCAGGTTTTGGCTCGATCCCCAGTAGGGAGCATGCAGGAGGCAACCGATGGATGATTCTCATCATTGATGTTTCTATCTCTCCCTCTCGTTTCTCCTCTGAAATCAATAAAAATATATATATTTAAAAGTGACAGCATTCTGAGGAAGAGAGGGCTGGAGGCTGGGGCAGGAATATGGTGGCTCCCTGGTCCTTAAGCTGGGACTCTGAAACACCTCTTCCCTATTCCCTGTCTGCTACTCCGGCCATTCGGGAATTTCACCATACTGTTCTGGGAACTGTGGAGGGTAAAGTATCTATTTGTACTGCATCTGGTCCTTGACCCTGAGTCACACCTGTCTTCCCAGTGAGCTCCTAGGCCTTTCCCTGAGAGACTGCTGGCCCCTCTTACCCCAGCCAGAAATGGCCTGGGTCAACAGAGTTGGACCTTTGACTCCTAGCACTCTGGCCCCAGGTTCAAATCCCAGTTCCCTCTATTTCTTGGCTGTGTCACTGTGGGCATTGTTTAACCCCTCACTGCCCCATCTGTAACGTGGGTAACAACCCACCATGGTGTCGTGAGGATCCAAGGCCATGCACAGGCCGTAGCGTGGAAGAAGATTCACTGTGGCTGCGGGCCCGTCTGCCCCTTGCTGCCTATCTGGAGCAAGCGCCTTTTCCTGCCAGGCTTTGCCATAAAATCATGGGGGCGGGGGACAGTTGGCCGTGGCAGGCTGGCACTAAGCATCCACCCCTTTCTTTTCTCCCCTGCTAATGCCCCAGCTGGACATCGTCGAGTTCATCCCCTCTCTCCTCTACTTTGGCTACACGGCCCTCATGGTCCTGTCCTTCTGGCTCCTCACGGGCACCATCGGCTTCTATGCAGCCTACATGTTTGTCCGCAAGATCTATGCTGCTGTGAAGATAGACTGATGGGGGTGGACCGTAGCCATGCCCACTCCGTCCATGGACAGGAAGCACCCTGCGTGGGGACCTGCAGGCACGCAAAAATAAAGTAACTCCTGCTTGTTTGGAATGTAACTCCTGGCACAGTGTTCCTGGATCCCAGGGCTGCGTGGGGGCGGGAGGACCTGTAGATAAATCTTGCATTTTTCTCCATCATCTTATTCCAATTCTGTGGGGGATGAGGTTTTTTGTGGGTCATTTTTCTTCAGTGCTAAGAACGTTCCCTTCAGGAGGAACTCTGGGACCCCTTCAGGTTTATTTTTGGTTAGGGTTTTTTTTTTCTTTTTGTTTTTTTTTTAACAATGGATCCAGCATGGATAAATCCACCAAGACACTGGGTTTTGGTCACTGTCTCCACCTCAGTTCCTCAGGGCTGTTGGCCGCCCCACGACTAACTGGAAAAGGAAACACCAGGCCTCCTGGGACTTCAGTGAGGTTCCAAGCCTCTCACCGTTCATCCTCGCCGTTGATGCCGTGACAAGCACAGCTCTAGCCCGGACATGCATCCTCGGTGCCAACCTGCCTCTGCCAGCCACTTTCCCTCCCTCGTCTCACCTCTCCAGCCTTCTGGGGCTGCCAAGGCAGGGCTTCTAGCCAGGCCTCTGGGTCGTCTTGTCACCAGGAGCAAGTCCAATCCTGGTTGCTACAAGGAACTCCCTGGAAGTACTAGTGAGCAGTGGGAATTTGCTGGAGCAGAGAAGAGACTTGCAGCGAACTATTTCTGTGCCAAGAAATCCTGGATCCAGGGCCAGGTATTTCCAAAGCCAAACCAAGTATATCTATGTCTGTGCCTGGGCTGAGGGTCTTCACCCTTTAGGATTTCTCCCAGTCCCTTCCTCAGGGGGTTGCTGTTCTTACAAAGTGTGCTGGCGGTGGGGTCTCTCTTCCCCCACTTGGAGCACAACAAAGCCTGGAGACTTCAGATCTCTTCCTTTAGGTGGCTGGGGAGAGGCATTCCCTCCCTGACATCCCCCAGCCTTAGAGCCCATGCACAGCTTTTAGCCAGACCCATTCCCCTCCCCCTCCCATTTGAGTTCTAGCCTCCTTTGAGGGACACCCAGAAAACTGATGGTGAAAAAGAAATGGAAGGTAAGTTCTGTCATTTCTTCCCCAATTCCCAGGAATAGGCAAGGAGCCAGTTACCCCAAGTTAGAGGTAACTAACATGGCAGGTCTGGCTCCTTTATCAACACCCACTCTTGGGGCCAAGTCTTCCCTCCACCCCCACTGCCCATCCACTCTGCATGTCACTTTCTCTTAAATTGCAAGAGACCAAACCCACCCTGGGATTAGGGTTTAAGTAACAGCCACTCACCCTTGCTCCAGCCCCTTCAGGACTCCCATCACAAGACAAAGCTCAGGATGCTGGTTAAGCTAGGAACACACTCTACCCCTTCCCCTCCCAGGTTATTCTCAGAACGGCCCCTACCAGCTCCACCAATCAAACCAGTGAACTTCTCAGCCTTGCCTCACAGTGACTCCACAGTGCCAAGTGGCAGCCACCAAGAATCAGGTTGAAGAAAAGGGAACTCAAGCACTAGAGAATGATAATGGAATCTTGTTTATTCAAATCTTGGATTTCTTTTTCCCTAAGCGATTCTCTTTTTGGGGGAGTAGGGAAATGGACTCCTCATAAAGGATTTAAACATCATCAATTTTTCTGACTTTTTTAATCATCATCATTATTATTTTTAATTAAAAATGCCTGTATGCCTTTTTTTTTTTTTTTTTTTTTTTTTTTTGGTCCAATTGTAAATAAATATGCCATTGTCCTGTTGTCATGCCTCTTGAATATCTTGCAAGCATTAGGGGTCTGAGGCAACTTCTCCAAGTGGGTTGAGCTGAGTGGTTTCCCTCAAAGCTCAGTTCATGTCAGGCTATCTAGAGTTAAGGCTACTGTTGTTCCCCTACTTGGTATAAGTTCATAGCTTCTCCCATCTGCTCATCTCCTCCATTCTAAATCACAAGTATTTGCCCTCTCTGATCCCACAAGTAGGAAATAGTATTTAACTGTGAGCTTTGAGAGCAATGAGACCTGATTTTCGATTCCCAGCTCTAATATTTTACTGTCAATTCACTTCACCTGTCTGTCATGTAAGACTCCTTCAATTGCAGACAGTACAAACAAGTCAAATTGGCTTAAGCCCAAGGGGAATACGTTGGCTCATAAGTCACCAAGTAAAAGGATAATTTGGCTTCAGGTTTGATAGATCCAAGGGCTCAAAGTATAGCCTTAGGATGCTCCCTTTTGCACTCTGCTTCTCTCTGGTCCGTTCTGTCCCATTGTCAAGAGTTTTTCTCTATGGGGAAGGTATGGAGGACATGGCACAGATTGCTCTAGGCTTACATTAGCCAGTTTGGAAAACAAAACCTTCCCTACCCTACTTAAGTATCTATAATAATCTATAATAATAAAAGCATAATATGCTAATTAGATCAAACAGCTGAACAACCTTCTACAGGAAGCTGTGGCAGTGGGGGCGATCAGGCAGGCAGGCTAGTTAGGGGCAATCAGGCAGGCAGGTGAGCAGTTAGAAACCAGTGGTCCTGGATTGCAAGAGGTATGTCTGCAGGGAAAGAGCCTAAATTGGCAGTCAGACATCCCCTGAGGGGTCTCAGATTGTGAGCAGGTGCAGGCTGAGCTGAGGGAGGACCCCCCCTCCCGCCCCATGCATGAATTTCATGCACTGGACCTCTAGTATTTCATATAAATAAATCCCAGAAAAGCTCTCTGGTGGGCCTAGTTTGGATTACTACTTGCACATATTGGACCATTCAATAAACCCAGGGGAATAGAGTATTATGGGCTGCATACACCAAGGGTATTGGCTGTTGTGAATTTTAACCTCACTGGAATCCCTTGGAGTGGTGATGAGGGAAGAATGACTTCCCAAGGTAAGGAATGTAGAGTAACAAAAAAAATAGTTGCCTATTAAACCCCATCCCTTTCAACTCAGTTAATTTGCACTATTCTGATATCTTAAGGTAGAAGCTGAGGTAATTTATTTGTGGCCTCTTTTTTTCTCTAATATAGATGTTCAATGCTATGAATTGCTTCCTAAGTTCTGCTTTAGCAGCATCCTAGAAATTGATATGTTGTTTTTCATTGTCATTCAATTCAAGATACTTTCTAATATCTGATTTCTTTT
Source organism: Pipistrellus kuhlii (assembly GCF_014108245.1). Lineage (NCBI taxonomy): Eukaryota > Metazoa > Chordata > Mammalia > Chiroptera > Vespertilionidae > Pipistrellus > Pipistrellus kuhlii. The sequence continues at coordinate 54,420,095 of NW_023425562.1, read as the reverse complement.
TTGATTCATGTGTTATTTAATGTTTCCAAATATTGGGGGATTTTTTTTTTCCAGGATCTTTCTGTTACTAATTCTGTTTTGGGCAGAGACTTTGTAAGACTTGAACCTTTTGAATTTATTGAGACTTGTTTTATGGTCCAAAATATAGTATATCTTGGTAAATGTACAGTGTACACATAAAAAAACATATTCTGCTGTTTGGGGGTGGAGTATTCTATAAATGTCATTCAGGTTAAGTTGGTTGATAGTATTGTTCAAGTCTATTATATCCTCACTAATTTTTATGCTTGCTTATTAAATTAATTAAAAGAGGGGAATTGAAATCTTTGACTATAATTATAGATTTGTATATTTTGTCCCTTGGTGGGTTGCCTGTTCATTCTGTTAGTAGTGTCCTTTGATATAATTTTAATGAAGCTCATTTCTTTTGTTGCCCGAATTGGCTGCATTGCTCCTTCTTTCCTTTTATTTTGAACCCAGGGTTTGACTCCGGGCCTGACTGCTCTGGGCTAAAGGCAGTTTCAGAACAGTGCTCATTCTAGGGCTGGTTATTGGCCAATACTGAGACCTTTCTAAGTACTCTCCTCAGTGCTCCCATGACAGTGTCCGTAGTTCCATGGCTGGTGGGAATAGAGACTATTCTATTTCCTTTCATCTTTCCTGGCGGTTCTTTAGCTGGCCTCAGATGGTTTCCCCACAGGCTGTGCTGATCGGTTTCTGCTGAATATTCAAGGAGACCCTCTGCAGATCTCTAGGAGTTTCTCTCTGCAGCTCTCGTTCATTCTCTAGTGTTTTGTCCTAGGACTCATTGCTTTGGTCTGCCTGAACTCTCTGCATTGTCTTCTCAACTCGGTGCACTGGCTTCACTTCAGTCACCCGTCCTTATGCTAAAAACTGTCCTAGGGCAGTAAGTTAGGGCAATCATAGAGCTTACTTGTTTACCTGCCTGGGATCACTGTCCTTTTTGGTCAATGTCCAGAACCTGGAAAACCACTGTTTCGTGTATTTGATCTGATTTTTTTTCTGGTTGCTTCAGGTGGAATGATAAATATGATCCCTGTAATTCCATCTTGGCTAAAAACTGAAGTCTCTACTGCCAACTTTTTTACCTGTAAGATCACAGGTTGTCTGTGAAGGAATGTATGAGTTCTGTTAAGTCAAAGGGTCACTCACACTAGGTCCTCAGTTATTCCCTCCTCACCAAAGATGAGTCTAAAGGGCCTGACTCCCAAGAATCTTAGCTTGGCAATGACTTGCTGGACTTAAGCAGCTCTCTAAGACCAGAAACCTTGCCATTGGACCTATGCTAGCCAGAAGTCAGTACCCTCTAACCCTGAGGGCCATTACAGCATGAAAGTGTCATCTTGGGGGACCCATAGAAAGGCCAAATTATGGCCCAGCGGGTGTGGCTCAGCAGTTGAGCATTGGCCCAGAAACCAGGAGGTCACCAGTTCGATTCTCGGTCGGGACACATGCCCGGGTTGCAGACTTGATCCCCAGTGTGGGATGTGCAGGAGGCAGCTGCCGATCAGTGATTCTGTCATCATTGATGTTTCTATATCTCTCTCCCTCTCCCTTCCTCTCTGAAATCAGTTATATAGATATAGATAGATAAATAGATAGATCTATATATATCTATATATCTATCTATGTGTGTGTGTGTGGGTGTGTGTGTGGGTGTGTGTGTGTGTGTGTGTGTGTGTGTGTGTGTGTATATATATATATATATATATATATATATATATATATATATATATTTAAAAGGCCAAATTATGACTGTGAGCTCCTAGAGATGATGGTCCTAGTAATCCCACTAGACATTGTGGGTACACTTCATTTCATCGATGCTTGGTCCAAGCAAGTCATGGTACCATGCTCCCTCTCGCTAATACTTGCTAATAACTAATTCAAGAGTAGACATGTTACCCTGTTCTAGCCAATTACATACAAGATCTTGAAAGTCTAGAGTGGCTTCTGGGAAAGGTTCCCTCCATTTTAAGGGTGTTGTGAGAAGACAAATCAGCCTTTTCTGGAGTTGCTGTACCCCAAAGTGCCCCTTGGAGCTACTGCCACCATCTTGGTACCAACCTGAGAGTGGAACCAACAGAAAGGAAGGTGGATCAGAGAAGGCCCAAGTCCTTGAAGACATCATTGAGCTGCTGAATCAAACAGTCCCAAAGCCCATCTTACCTCTGGATGTTCAGGTAAGAAAAAAAAATGGTTAAGTCTAAGTTAAAGCTTCTGTTAGATGCAACCAAAAGTATTGTAACTGAGCCAGCCACCTGGAGAGCTGGAAATCTTATGTGAGGGGAAGGCTTCTTAAAGGTATTTTTCCTCCCTTTAAGGAATATCAAAGTCCCCCAAGCTGTAATCAGCACAGTGACAGGTAACGACTAGTTGCTATCTATAGTTTCTGGACATATTTTTCTGATTGAAAATAACTTGTTCAAAGGTCCTTCCCAGGCCAATAGAACAGGGCTGATCTCTTAGAGCAGAGGTGAGCACAACCCTGGTGTCAGAGGCTTGTGTTTGCTCTTCACCCCGAAGCAGGAAGCCCCTTCTCACCATCCTGGGAGCACGTGTAAGCCAAGTGGCCGCCTCTCAGTAGGAGGGACTGGGAAGGGGCCCAAAGACATCACTTCAACTCCAGAGACTGCCTGGAAAAGAGTTGCCTTGGGCCATACAGAGTTCCTATCTCTAACGATAGTTTTCTCCTGGCCCACCTGAGAGACCCTCCTGAACCTAGAGGATGTGCAGCATTCATTCATTCCAGTTTCTGAGCCCCGCACTGTGCTGGATGATATTCTAGGTGAACACCCTTCACGTAGAATAGCGCCCAGCAGTGAGTAAAAACAAAGTCCCCATGAGTGTAGAGGAAAAGGTAGATAAATAAATGTACAATATAATGTCAGGTGGTTGTGAGTCTTATAATACCGGTAAAACACAAATCAGAAAGGGGAAGGAGAGTGATGGCGTTTTTTTAGAAAGGGTAGTCAGGAAAGACTTCCCTAAAGAGATGAAATTGCAATAGATGAGCTTAAACCTTAATGAATCGAGAAGTCTGCCATGCAAATATCTAGAGAAGGTTCCAAGTGGAGGGAAGAGCAAGCAAGGTCTTAGGACAGATTTGAAGACTAGCAGAAGGCTGGTGTCACTGGAAGGAGGAAAAGCGTGGGGAATGAAGTTAGAGATGGCCAGGTCAGATCATAAGGGTCTTACAGACTATAAGAAGTATGTTGTCTTTTCCTCCTGCATCCAATCAGACTCTTAAAGGGTTTGGAGCAGAAGAAGGACATGGCCATCACATGGTTTAGAGAGCCACTCTGGCTGCTATACCTTTGTAAGCACCTGGTATATAATGAGTGCTCACTAAATGTTATCACTGTTTTCAGCCTCATTGGACTCTTGAGCTCACTGAGGGCCGAGACCTGAAAAGAGTCATCTTATGTCCCCAGTGCCCAGTACAGAGGCAGTGCTACAATGAATGGATAAACAAATGAATGGCTCTGGACCTGAATGAGTGAGCAAGCAGGAGTGGGTTCTGAGAATGAGACTCATGCTCCAGAAGTGCAGCTGAGACACACACTTGGCGAGGTCAGGGTCAGTGTGAAGGCAGCATGTCAACGGTCATGCAGCAGGAAGATCAGGTAAGCACTTGTTTTGGTAAGCGCCATTGTCTTGAGCCTAAAGACATAAAGAATTCAGCTTGGCCTAAATTTGAGCCGCAGGAACCAAAGTGCATCTACCCACCAGGTATGTTCAGGGCAGATAGCCAGCTTCCAGGATTGCCAGGACACTTCGAGGCTTATCCTGGGAGCATCAAGGACAGGCGTTTGGCACAATAGAGACCCAGAGGGTGCAGCCCACATGAGCACTGGTGTCCAAAATTAAGGTACTGGTCTGTAGTTGGGAGGTGACAGAGATTGGGGGCAGTCAGAGAGAGTTTCAGTAAGATTCAAACTGAAGATAATACAGAACTGGTATCTTTTCTTGCCTCTAGCTGCCCTGTGAGCTCTCCCATCTCTGAACCACGTTTGATCCTCTGTCCATGAGATAATACCTTTGTTTTTGCATTCAGTTTCTATTTCCAGAAAATGGCCTTAACCTACTCATCTAGCCTGCCTCTCCCAAGCAGCCACACTCAAGGCTCTGAACACATCATGCATTTTTCTATTTCAATGCCTTTGGTTATGCTGTTTACTGTCAGGAATTCCCTTCTCCTGACCCACTTTCTAAGCTACTGCCCTTTTTTTTTTAATATATATTCTATTGATTTTTTACAGAGAGGAAGAGAGAGGGATAGAGAGTTGGAAACATCAATGAGAGAATCACCGATCAGCCGCCTCTTGCACACCCCCCACTGGGGATGTGCCCGCATCCAGGGTACATGCCCTTGACTGGAATCGAACCCGGGACCTTTCAGTCCCCAGGCCGACGCTCTATCCACTGGGCCAAACCTGTTTTGGCTACTGCCCATTCTTAAAAGCCCAGCGTTACCACACACACCACACACAGTTGGGGCGAGCTGTATGTCAAGCTGGACTTAAGCTGGGTTCCATCTCTTTGAGATGACCATTGTGTGCCAGTTAGGCCTCTTGTCCCAGGGTAATTATTAGTAGTGTCCCTTTCATTCCCAGATGTGTTCCTGCTAAATGACAAATTATATGGTCACCCTTCATTGCCCCCACATTTCTCTGCCCTACTGAAATCCTTGGGTAGGAACCATGTTGACAGAGCCCAGCATAACACTCTTGACACATCTGAATAGTCCTTCACTCACAGTAATTTTTGAGGTGCTCATGCGGTAAAGCAGCAGACAGATAGGGATGGGGAGAAGAGATGAGAAAGGGGTAGAGGATGACTTCAGACAGCCTGGACAGGTAAGGCTCTAAAGAAGTATTTGAGGCCTAAAATAATTGAGGGAGCCAGAAATGAGACTATCTGCAGAAAGTAAATTCCAGAGAGAGGCAAGTGCAAAAACCTTGAGGTTGGAACGTGCTTAGTATATTTAAGGAGTAGAAGCAACTGATGGATGATGTCAGCAGGGAACCGAAAATGCTGGGCTTTATCAACCACAATAAGGAATTAGGATTTTTTTTTTTTCTCCCAATGGAGGGTTTTGGACAGGGCAAGAATATGACAAGTTAATTTTTCACCCAGATTGAAAGGTTCTTATTTTTTCTTCATGCACACAGAAGATGAAAGTGCCATGAGTCCTGATTGGACAAAGCCAATTTGTTTAGAATCAGAGATCAGAGTGATGTCTATTACAGCATGGCCACTGGGACACAGAATCATAACCATCAGAGTTACAGATTTCTTTTTGGAGGCTAAACTCACAAAACACAGTGACAGTTTCCATTCTGAGATCCTGCAAAACCACCATTATTCAAACTACTTCTAAGGGCAGGGTTATAATTAACAGGCCATAAAAACTTGATAACACCGACACCGGTTTGGCTCAATGGATAGAGCATCGGCTTGGGGACTGAAAGGTCCTGGGTTCAATTCCGGTCAAGGGCATGTACCTGGTTGCGGGCATATCCCCAGTAGGGGGTGTGCAAGAGGCAGCTGATTGATGACTCTCTCATCGATGTTTCTAACTCTGTATCTCTCTCCCTTCCTCTCTGTACAAAATCAATAAAATATTTTTTTAAACAAAACTTGATAACAATCAGGAATAACCACATTAAGTTCCCAGTGGCATAAAATAATTACAATGACATTCTTGTAAATGTTCTCAACTAAAAGCAACAAAAAGGCCTTGACAACTCAATTACCCCAGTGAGTGGAAATGAAGAAGGGGATGCATACTTATTATAAAAGCGGTGAAATGGAAAACATACAGCATTTACTTTCTATACAACGTTTTTACCTGGACCAAAAGAACCCCTAAAGTTGCCGTGTTCTGGTAATAGTCCTTCTAATTAAATATATATATATATATATATATATATATATATATATATATATATATATATATATATATATCAATATTAGTGAACCAAAAAAGTTAAGAAGTCAGAGGGCTCTCTCCCTTTCACTCCATAGGTTCTCAGGTGTCCCTGCCTTCCCAGCTGGCTTTGGCTTCTGAGAGTACCTCTCTTCCCCCCGCCAGCCCTCCTCATTATTTTGTGTCAAGACCTCCCCAAGTCCTGGGGAGCAGAAGACATACTCTTCCATGGGAAGGGGCCGGGGTATTATTACCCCCAAAATAAGATGGAAACAGCCGTGAAAGCCTGCAGAGGGGAACTCGGGGCGGGAGGATCCCACAAGGGGGACTGGATCTGGTGGAAGAAAGAGTTGGACTGAAGTTAGTCTACAAGAACAGCATAAGCAAAACAATGAGCTACCCCTACTCCTCAGACCTCCTGGTCTCTGTTCAGCAGCGCTGCCCTCCCACTTTGAAGACTAGACCTTGGTGAAGAGGGAGGGCATGGTGCAGCCTGGACAAAGCCCAGCAGTCTGTGAGCCAGCCCATCCTCTCTGGAGACAAAGAGGTAAACCACAAAGCCTGCTCCTCTTTATTAAAAAAAAACTTGCTCCTTCACTTATTTATTTTCTGTTTCTGAGCTGTCACTTTAAAGAAAATAAATAGATGTGAGCTCTGGGCAGGTGTAGGCCTCATGACCAGAAACACCTCTTCCCCAGAACCCTCAACCGGGAAGCTAAAACAGGTGGAGGGAAGCTGGGTTCTATGGTAGTCCAGTGACGGGGCCTCAGGAAGGGAGGCTTCTGGGAGAGACCAGTCATGGCCCCTGCCTTGAGCTCATACCCAGATGTGCCAGAAGCAGAGTTCTAGGGGGTTTGGGAGACCTCATGTGCATTGGCAGGCGGCCCACCTGACTCGAAAGGCAGTCCTTGCGGTCCTTATAGACCTGGGAGCAGGCAAAAGGACAGGTGGCAACCTGGGCAGAGCTCGTGAGACAGGTGAGGGCCACACATGGTAAGGTACTTCACAGCAGGCTGTGAGATAGCACCCACATGGATAAGAGCAGCGTGATCACAAAGAATGTGGTGCCCACTGCTTCATGTCCTTGACCTCACCCATGCCCAACAGCAGTCTGCTGTCGTGTGCCCATGCCGCCAGCTGCTGAACAGCCCAGCAGTGTGGGGTAGCCTGGCCTGTGCTCCCGAAGCTCGGAAGCCCTGGAATGTCCACGTCTGATTGACAGCCAGCACAATGCACCCACTTCATTGTGGTTGATAAGATTCAGCTTGCCACAGCCAATGTGCATGGCCAGCATAAATATGAAGCCCAGCATATTATGGCCTTGAAGAGGCATTGGTCCTCCTAGCTATGACTTGTGGGTACCCATCTCAGAAATGGGTGGTGATGGCAGTACATGTCTACAGCATCGGGTCTATAGACACTGTGGCATATGGGTCCCATGATGCATGAAGGCTACATGGAAACGAACTTGACCATGGAGGTTACAGTCTTGGAGCTGCATCCACTAAATGTGTAGAGAGGCCAGAGTGTGTGGGGGAGAAAGCAGATGGCAGAGTGCCATTGTGGGCATAAGCAGAGGTCCACAGGAGGCAGAAGTCTTACGTAGGTAGGGGCCAGGTCCCAGAGTGGGACTTAGCCACATTGGAACCCATAGGGCCTAGGAGGGGGCTTTGTGGGCCGCCTTACCAGGCCTCACCTGGCTGTGTGTGGCCTATTCCCCAGTAAGTAGTACTGCACTGGGTTGGGCCACAGATCCTCTTTAATAATCTGGGCAACCCTGTCAGCTTCTGGAAGGCTGTGCTGAGAGAACCTGATAAAGCTTTGGACAGTCTCCCGGTTCCCATGCACCAGAGCAGATGGTTCCTGGCCCGAGTGCCATGGAATGTGAGTTGCAATTGACACCACTGGCCTGAGAATCTGCATTCATACTCCTTCACTATCACCTGGTTCGGAAGTAGGGGTTGCCCCAAAAGCAGAACTTGAACTTGCAGCCTATCCTGGCATTCCTAGGCTCCCTCATCTCCCAGGTAGCAGAGCATATCTTCATCTCAACGGGTGCCAGAAAGAACTGGCCCAAGATTGGTAGGGCGCTGGCGGTGAAATGCGGGTGGCTCAGGAAGGTAGTGACCCAGAAGCCAGGAATATTCTGGATGCAGATAGTCCCAGTCGGCCTGGGCACTCATGGCCTCCAGTGGGTCCATAACTGGGCCATCAGGTTTAGGGGGACCGGTCCTTCCTGCGCCTCCGTCCTTACCTCCAGCTTCTCTGTCACATGCTGCTCTTGCACCTCCCAATGGGCTTCCTCCAAGAAGATGGCGCCCTCCTAAAATTACTTCTTCCGCCTTCCCGCCCCGCTTCAGCACTCAGCACGAGCCCCTCACCCCATCCCCCACCCCTCTACGCCACGGGTTTCTGGGGCCTCCGCCCCAACAAGGCCGTTTTCCAGGTTATGAGCAGTCGCTGCGGAGGCCGCTTCCCGGCTCCCAGGACCTGGCGAGGTGGTCCCTGGCCGGCCTCTCGGAGCCCAAGCCGCCAAGGCCAGGCATGAGCCCCGCTCTTGGGCGGGGCGGGGCCGGGCGACAGGCGCGCGGTGGTTTCCAGGACCTCAGCTCCCTCCTCCGCCTTCACCTGCGGAAGCCTCTGGCCTTGAAGGGGCGGGGCCCTCTGGTAACTCAGGGGACTCCGCGAGAGCGGCAGCTGGCGGAAAGCATGGTCTTCAACTACTTGGCGCACTCCGTCACCTCGGGCCCTCTTATTGGGATGTGATTCGTTAGGATCGCTGGGGACTGGGGCTGGGAGCTGGGGGCGTGGGGTGGGGTGGGGTGGGGTGGGGTGGGGTGGGAAGGTGGATTTCACTGGGGCCCTAGCCAGAGACCTGATCCATTGAGATGGACAGTGAACATTTGTCAAGCCGAAGGCCAAAGAGATGAAGGGCCAGCCCACTGCTCTCTTTACACGGAACACCTGTTACACACATTAGTTCATTAATGCCCCTTGGCTCCTGGGTTGGACTCCAGAGTTGCATTACATGGCTAAGGACACTGGCTCCTGACCACAGAAAAGCAAGCTCAGTCTGAGCCCTGGATGGGAGGATTTCAGCACATGTGATGGGACCCAGGAGAGTGACAACTACCTTTATTAGCGACTGACCAAGACATGTCAGCCTCTCAAGTTTGTTTGAACCTGATGGGTCAGCTCAAGTGAGCAAAGTCAGGTCCTAGCTGTTACCAGATGTGCACTGTGAGCAGTGGATAACATTTTCCTTGGACAACCAATATCCATTCATTCTTCTTCATAATAGTACCCCAAATTTCCTTTAAGAAACAAAATTTTCCCGTGTCATCACTGGCTTTTGGCCACTGGTTGGGGGATAGCAAAGAATCCCCTCAAGGCCAATGAGACAGGAGATGCTTACTGGGGCTTTTGTGAATAAAAGGATTCTCTCTCTCTTCATAGTCAGCACTGTGTGAGAATAACAGGTCTGGAATCATAGCAGCAGTCTACTCCTATATAAAGGGACAAGCCACTTTGTAGGCCCTGAGGATGCAGTCACAACTGTGCAAGATAGGGCAGAAAGAAATCAGAATGCTCAGACCAACCTTTTGAATACCTGGATCAATCCTAACCTAAAGACTAATCTACATCTGGCATTTTCAGTTTCATGAAATCATTAGGCCAATATGATTTTCCTGATTTTTGCATCCAAGATTAAGTGATAATATGATGCCACTTTCCTCACAGGCATCCTAGATCTTTTATTTCAAGTTGCATTTTCTAGGTGTCAAAGTGTAGGTCGTTCCTGTCTGTTCTATACTCATCATCTCCTTAGATGCTAAAGGTGTTTGGAGTTCCCAATTCTTCCCCACTCTCCCAACCCTTTCCCAATCAGATAGGTAGGTTCACAACTTCCAAACACATTCAGAAGTTTTTAATAAACAACTTCATTATAAAAACTTTTTTTTGAAAATGTAATTCTGTAAAACATTGAAAATCTACTTTAACAAAGATATGCCCTGTGCATTTTCTAATGGCACTTACATTTTACAATTAAAAACCTTGTTTTATATAAAGCCAAAAATATTCCAAGAGGTTATTCACTGTTTACAAAGTGCTAGGTTTTTGTCTTGTATCTTTCTCTTTAAATAATCTGGCATTACGAAGGAGAGGCTCCAAAGCCTTGACCACTGGGAGGGAGGGGGTGTGTATGAGAAGAAGTGGTATTTCAGGAGCTCTAGTGCCAAATATGTAGAGGTGAAGATGTGCATATGGGGAGAATCCGCTAAGAAAATCAGCTTATATCTGAAGAAATCAGAATACTTCTTCCAAACACCTCAAGAGAGGCACTAGATTATTATGGTGAATCCTCCTGTCAGAACCACAATACCCCCCCCCCCCCCCCCCCCCCGAGCCACAGCCCCTACTCTCCAGTGGTGAAGGTCATAGCCAATTCCTTCCACAGCAGGTTCAGAGTTTCAGGAGAGGCCAGGGTGGGGTCCCAGTTGAATCCGGATTTTTCTGGCCAACACCTGCCTAAGGCAAAGTTTATTACATAAATATCCTTGTTAAAAGCAAAATATTGATCCTATACAATATAAATTGTTGTTTTTTAAATCGTGTTTACAAACAGCTCCTAGATAAAGAGGGGAGATGGACGGGGGGTGGAAAAAATAACTACCAAAAAGGGGGGGGGGGGCATGGACTTAAAGGGCTACTAGGGGGAAGTTTAGGGTAGTGGGAGAATTTCAACTTAGGACAATAACTACGAGCAAAAAAGTAATCACACCTGCTTCCCAGATTTCCATTAACAAAATGCCATTTGTAAAAGGTTGGGGAGAAAAACCTCATTGGTGCTCCTTTCCCTCTCATGCCTTTACGACGACGGGCACAGATCCTTGGTGCTGACAAAGCTGGGCATGCTGTCCTCTGGCCCCCAGGACTGCACTCACCGTGACCAGCCACTGTGCAGGGTGGGAGGCGTCTGCCCCATTCAGGGCAGCTTAAGTTAGAGGAGATGGTGGGGAGAGGAGACATTGCCCCTTTTTCCTGGTCCCTGTTTGGTGTCTGCCACATGCCCCTCAGGCTCGCCTGGCCTCAGTAAGGGTACTGAAGTGGGTTTGGTACTGGGTGTAGGATAAAGCTATTCTTATCCTTTGAACAACCAGGTCAATAAGGCTTTTTTTTTCTTTCTTTCTTTTTTTAATTATGAAAAGGGAGTTTAAGGAACAGCTAGGTGGCTATGGTAAAAAAAAGAAAAGGTAAAGGCAGATGTTCCTCTGCATTTGCAAAGTTCACAGTGATAGGGAAATTCCTGTGGGTGGTGAGGGCACTGAAGGAAGAGAGGGAGCAGGAGGGAAAGAAGGGGAGGAGGCAAGGCTCTAATTACAAGGTTTTAAATAGTTGCTCTGCCTGTCCTATGAGATTCCCAGCATCACTAATGGCGGAGAGGATTCAAGGAAGGGACAAGAAAGAGCAGGCGGAAAGGAGGGGTCTCCCCCCACAGCCTGAGACTATATTCTGTGGCCAGAGGCCCATTTGCCTCTGTAAACGATGGGTGCAGGGAAGTGGCAAAGGGTGACTGGGTCTAGCGATGAAGACCAGAGACAAGGAGAATGGCAGCACTGAGTCCTGCTTGGATCCTCACATACCATTTCCTGTAATACGAGTCCCAATAACATGCACAGCATGCAGGAGGTGGCTGCGTACCAAGTGGACGCTTTTTTAAAATAAACCTTAATCAGTCCCTGGGACTCACTGAAACTAATTTTTAGAAGCAAATTACCTAGTCTGATTTCAACCTTGCCAGATATTTATATCTGGTTTTATTTTTTAAAGGTATCCCAAGATACCCTGCCTAAATCAAAACATGCTTAGTCACTCCACATTGCTTCCAATCAAGGGCTAGAGAGCTACATTTTAAGGCTTTCACCTCAAACAAAGAGTACTGGCCTGGGCTGAAGCAGAAGCCTGGGTCTTGGACCTGCTCAGTTTCCGATAATAAACCAAAGTTATTTCTAGACGGAAAGGGAAGAGGGGGGAGACTGGGAGGAGGCTGAGGCAGTTCCTCAGTAGTTTGTCCTGAAATCCTAGTGGAGAGGCCAGCATGAGGCACCTGCTATGAGAAGTGCCCAGAAACTGCTGGCTGCATCTGTCGGAGTCAACAGTAAAGAGGTAGAAGTGTGTTTCTGAATCACTGGAGGTGTCTCAGGAGGGTCCCACATTGGTGGTCCCTGAGCTATCTCCCTTCCATGAGTGGGAACAGTGCCCACGCAGAACTGAGATGAAGCAGGGATGGGGTTCGGCTGGACAAGGGCTGTGCTGTCTGTGGCAGAGAGCCCCACAGTCAGAAGAACTAATCATTTGTTGCAAGTAATCTTGCTGAGTATTGGGGGCAAAATGGAGGGGGGCCACAAGAGGAAGGTGGAAGTTCTTGGATGGAGAGCAGAAAAGCCTATGTACAGTGGCCCTGAGTCCAAGGGAACTGCAAAGGAGAGGAGAGAGGGGGACACGGTGGGTAAGACAAGTTTGGTGTGGGAAGGAAGCAACGATGCACCCATAGATTAGGACTCAACTATCTGCCCAGTCCTAACTTTCTGAAAACTCCTCTTTCCACAACTTCCTGGAAAGGGGACAGGTACGAGACAAATGAAGGATTCACACCCTCTCCTTTGCTATTCACACCAGCCTAGAACCGAAGCCCCTCCTAAGACTCATGATAACAGCTCATGATGCTCATGGTAGGGGTTAGGGGATGGGGAGGTGATGGAAGTGGGTGTGCCTTTTATTTCTTCCCCTTTCCAGTTCAAGAGGAGAATGAGGGGGTCATGATGTATACTTGGAGAAAAGTAGAATTGAAGACCTGTGAGAAAACTGCTCCAATCTTCTTGCCTGTCTCCCGCAGACACTGCTGAGGAAGCCAGGAACAGACAGTCACGGAAGATGGCAGAGACTGAAGCAGTCCAAAGTCAGTTTATTTCCCCACAGGGGAAAAATATGACCTCAAGTGAAGAGAAGTCAGTGAGACCCGACTCCGCCTTGTAAACAGGGCTCCGGTTAACACCAGGTACCAAAAGGCTCCAGCTGGTGCCAACTGGAATGGACTGGTGGGAATGAATTCACGGTGTGTAAACAATGTTCACTGCAATCATTCTAAGGCTAACAGCTCGGCAAGGGAGGTGAAATGGTGTGTCTGAAGCGACTGTGTAAACAGTACTGTTGCTGGACAACACTGACGGAAAATGGAGGTGCTGGTACAGGAAGGATGGGATAATGGGGAATAGAGGCCTTCTCTCCTGCCCGCTGGTTGGAAGCAGGTGATAGAGCCAAGTGACCCTCTGCCATCAGGGCCTGACCAACTGTTGGGTCTGCAGGTGGGGACCAGAAGGCGGGCTTCTTCGGCTATTTTTCTCGAGGTCATCCAAAGTGAAAGCCTCTGTGTCTCCAACAGGTCACCCCTTCTCCAAAGAGAATGAGGTTCTGACACTTGGGAGAAAGAGAGGACTAAGTGTGGCTCCCGATTCAGATTTAAAAAAATTTAAAGTAAAAATACCTGAAGTCCTATAGTTTGTAATCTTTTCATGGGGTTGGGGCTCAAAGCTCCTCTTGGAACTGATCCTGAAGCCTGAGCCCCGAACCAAGTGCTCCATACAGATACTGGATTTTTTTCCGTCTGAACCCAGCTCTGAAAGCTCAGCTGCCGTTATGGGGGTGCAGATAGGATGGGTATGGAAGTACCCTGACAGAGTTCAAGACTGAACCGAGGGCCTCCTTGGGGGCTACTGGAATGCCTGGTGGAAACGAGGCAGGGTGGTGGTGCTCAGGCCGGAGGTGAAAACAGGAGGCAGGGAGTGCAGAGGCCCGAAGTTCAGAGGTCCCCCAGCTCCCGGGGAATCTTGGGGCTGAGCTTGCAATGTGGTGAGCAGGGGCTGGGCCTCAGCCTGGGAGTAGCCCATGACCAGGCCCCCTGTGGCCCCAGGAGGGTTACAGGAGGGCAGGTTGAGTGGAAGAAAGCCCAGTAAGTGGGAGAAGTCCACATTAGCAGCGCAGAGGGCCTCAGAGAGGTTGGCGGGGCTCTTGGTGAGCAGTGCTTCATCTAGGAGGGCCGCAGCTGCCGCCGGCTGAGGTGAGGCGGGCTGGGGTTCTGCGGATGAGAGAGACAGGCTTCCAGGAAGTTCTGCCATAAAACTATCCACCTCCACTTTGGGCAATTTGTCGGGCAAGTATGAGGTAGATCCAAGCTGGTATTTTGGAGGAAGCTGAGCTGGAGAAGAAATAGGTGAAGATTCCAGAGGATAGCTCATACCCATGGGCAGTGTGTTGTGCACCAGGGAGTGTGGCATGCCTGCACTGGGCATGGTAGGGATGTGGGCGCCATACATGCCCATGGGTAACATACTAGGGAAGGCTTTGGCCCCCATCATGTCCCGAGAAGCCATGCACAGCACAGGGCTCAGCTCTTCCTTCACACTGACGGTGGAGCTGCAGCTGAGTAGGCCTAACATGTCCACTGGCTCTGTCTTAATTTTGAGCAACTCCTGCGAGTGGCTCTTCTTGACATGCCGTGTCAGGTGGTCCTTGCGGCCAAACCGCTGGGCACAGTACTGGCAGAGGAAGTCCTTTCGGCCTGTGTGCACCACTAGGTGCCTACGCACATCCTTACGAGTATAGAAGCGCCGGTCACAGTGGTCACAGGGGTGCTTCTTTTCCTTGGCGCCCCCTGCTACCCGGCGCGAGTGAGCCTTCAGGTGCTCTAGCAGGGCCTGGGTGCTCTCGAAGTTCTGCAGGCACACCTTACAGCTGAGGTCGCCGTTGCTAGCGGCATGCATGGCCAGATGGCGCCGGTAGCCCAGCTTTGTATTGTAATTCTTACCGCACTCGGAACAGTGAAGAGCCTCTTTGTTGGGGTCGTGGGTCTGCAGGTGGTTCCGGAGATGGTCCTTGCGGTGAAACATTTTATCACAGTACATGCACTGGTGTGGTTTTTGGGCTGAGTGGGTAGCCATATGCCTGGAATAGGGATGAAGGAAAAGAAAGATGAGATCACAGGGCTAGCCAGACAACTGAGGTGCCTATTATCAGGGAACCAGGTATAAAAATTATGGTAGGGCCATGCAATGGAATGGATGGAATACCATGCCAACTATACACTGAGTGGTCAGATTATGATGATCTTTGAATGCATAATAATCTGGCCACTCAGTGTATATCCTATATAATAAAAGGCTAATATGAAAATTGTCCCCTCAACCAGGAGTTAGACCAGCAGGCAGGCCGTCCAACCGCCCATGTCTCCTCCCCCTGACCAGGCTGGCGGGACCCCACCCATGCACGAATTCATGTACCGAGTCTCTAATATATATCTCAAACACACACACACACACACACAACACACAACTGAGTGGCCAGATTATTATGCGTTCAGAGATCATAATAATCTGGCCACTCAGTATATTCTAGATATCCTTGCCCACCTGAAGAATCATATATAGGATGGGGGGCAAAAGTAGGTTACAGGTGTCTGTAGAAAAGACAATAATAAATAATAATACAAAACACTATTTCATATCCTCACACTGTAAACCTACTTTGCCCCACCCGATATATAATATTTTCTTTCAGCCTGTGTATTTAGTAGCAAAACATCAGGAACAACCTAAATATTCATCAATAGGGGACTGGTTAAATAAATTATGACAAATTCATAACTCAACTTTTAAAAATAAGGCAGTTTCCCATGTACCCTCAGGGAAAAGCTCCTAAAATACAGTAAATGGGAAGCAATGAGACAGAAGACTACATATAGACTGGCACTATGCATACAAAAAGAAGGAAATATGTGTAAGTTTGGTTATATGTGCTTAAAATATTTCTGGAAGGACATAAAAGAAACTGACAACATTGGTTGCCTTTGGGGAGAAGACACATGTGGCTTATGGGTGTGATGGAGCATTTTCATTGTACCTTTTAGTACCTTTCGAATTATGTGAATGTATTTCCTTTTTAATAAATTATATTTAAAAAATTTTAATGACAATAAAGGGAAAATGAAGTTTAGATAAACTTCCTGATCTGGGGCTGAGTCAAAAAAGGAAGTTCAATATAATGTATGCAATACAATCCCTTGTGAAAATAAAGAAGGAATACATGTTTGAATGCCTCAGCAAAGACACATAAGAAACTGACCTTCCCCTCACCTCTCTGGGTGCCTTTGGGGAGAATAGTGACTTCATATGTGAAGACCATTCATTTTTCACTGCATGTCCATTTGTATCACTTAAATTGTTTGCCATGTAAACCAGCAACATATTTCAAATGTTTTCCTGGTACAGCCGAGACCGGTTTAGCTCAATGGATAGAGCGTCGGCTTGGGGACTGAAGGGACCCGGGTTCAATTCCGGTCAAGGGCATGTACCTTGGTTGCGGGCATATCCCCAGTAGGGGGTGTGCAAGAGGCAACTGATCTATGACTCTCTCTCTCATCGATGTTTCTAACCCTCTATCTCTCTCCCCTCCTCTCTGTACAAAATCAATAAAATATATTTAAAAAAAAAAAAAAAAAATGTTTTCCTGGTACAGCAGTGTCCGCTGGTTTACCTGCTCCCTGCTGGCTGGAAAACAGCTGAGAGCCTAGGAATTACAATCCAGAGCTCCATAATATTATACATTCAGAATCAACTCAGCAAGACTTTTAGGGCCCACCATTTGCTAGGCCCAGTGTGAGCTGAGTCATTAACCTTGTTCCTCATAAGAGGCTGAAAGCATAGAGCAGTCCCACCGATCAGTAAATAAGTGGCAGAAACTAAATTTAAACACAGAGCTTCCTGAGAACTGGGTTCACTTAGGTATGCCACCACTGTTTCTAGTATGGCACCCAGTGATCTTTTCTACCTAACGAGCATCAAACCTCCCCACTCCTCTCATGCTCCTTTCTTGCTCACGCGCATGAGGGTTGCCACTGACCTCCCATGACGTGACTGACATGATAATGTGTGAGAAGTGCTGAGCTACCCACAGCCTGCTTCCCTCGTTTAGCAAGTAAAGAAACTGAAGCTCAAAGAGGCTCAGTGACTAACCTAAGATCACACAATAGGTGGAGTCGGAGGTCATGCCTCCTGGACTAGACCTTTATTACAGCCTCCCCTTGTCACCTAGGCTGTCACTATGACGGTTTAAGAGGGAAGCATTTGAGATCATGCTCCCTCTTAAAATTTCATCACTTTGGTTCAAATAAACACATAAAAATTCTAAAAAAAAAAAAAAAAAAAGAACGGTCTAACAGAACAGCTCCAACAGGCATCGGCCTAAGACAACGGAGCACACAGAATCAAAGCGTTCCTGACGCCCACAGTACTGTCATGAGGGCAATTCTGGGCCCCTACTCCCGTTACCTGTTTTAGTTCCTTCCTATCAACTGTTTTCCAGAGAAGGAACTGAGGCTTTCTGTGGTCACCTTGTTCATATATTTACCTGTTTGCTCTCTGTCTACATTAAGACAATAAACTCAAGGAGGGCCAGCACTCCCATCTATCTGTGCCTGGTATGTAGCAGGAGCTCAGTAAATCATGATAGATGAATAGATAAAAGACTGCATCAGGCAGCTCATCTCAGCAGGGGTTCTTGGGCTTACAAGTTTCAGGAAAGCCACCGACCCAGAGGACACCAGGGGCTCTACAGACACAGAAGCAATCATCTGGATGACAGGCTGGTTCAGTAGAAGAGGCACTGTGGTACCTAAGAAGCTATGTGACCGTGGGTAAGTTACTTTCCTACTCTGAGCCTCCACTTTAAAATTTGTAGATTAGATCACAGCATCTCTTTTTCCTTCTAAAGTTCTAAGATGGATTCCTAATTTCTGGCCAAGATTTTCACTGTTACCTTACAGGAAACTGGTATAGAAAAAAAAAAGTTCAATCTAGTTTGTTTATAGCTATGATATTGTACCCACACATTCTAGTGTTTGAATAAAAAATACCACCATTATTTTTTAGTGGGTGACCCCAAATGGTTGGAATTCAGGGTACATTTATGAGACAAATTAACCTCTACTCTTCTCTCACACACCGATCTGGCTTTGTCCTCAGGGAAGCCCAGGACAGAAAGAGGTATGGGAGTGTCACCTACCTATACAGCTTATACTTGGAGGCAAAAGACTTGCCACAGTGCAGCTGAGGGCAGCTATATGGTCTCTGCTCTGGATGGAGAAGGCTGTGAGGCCTCAGCTTCTCCCCATTTGAGAAGGGTGGCCCCGAGATTTCACATTGGCACTTCACTTGACTCTCCGCCTCCCGGACCCGAGGCCTGGGAACTATTTTCCAGCCCACTTCCTCCTGCTTTGCATCTTGAATCCAGGGGGGGACGCTGGTGAAAAATGTGGTCATGGCAAGGCTAATGGCGAAGGGCCATGTTACTCAGAAAGCCTCCCCATCGGCTTCACACGGGCTCTCTGCTCTGTCACAGCTTCCAACGCAGCCTTCAGAAAACAATCTCTTCACCTGAAATATTAGAACACCTGGTGTTAGGGAGCCCAATACCATGAAAATATGGGTTCTGGAGGCAAACAGAGCCCCGTCCCAATCCCAGCCCTTCCAATTACTTCCCTGAACGGTTTCCTCATATACAAAATAAGCTTAATAATCTCTTAAGTCATAAGAATGTTTTGAAGACTAAATCGGATAATATAAAACACTCAGTAAGAGCTTAGTGGTAACCATTATTCACTAGTACCACCTAGGCTACTGGAAACAAGATAATCTGAGGAAATAAAAGCCCTAAACTCCAAACTTTCTCTTCTACATCCTTCCCACTAAACTTAAGAGATAGCAGCATATTCTCTTCCTCCTCGTTACCCTAACTCCCCCTCACCCACTATTTTCTAGAATTCTCCTCCTCATGGAGGTGCTAAGGAGCAATAAAACGCCCAAAAGGCAACAGAGAAGAAGGAAAAGGAAAAGCCTTTACTTAGGAAATTTACACCCTGAAAAGTCAGCACCTGTGCCAGATGTGTTGTTGTTTTTTTGTTTTAAATATGCTTCCTGCATGCCCCCTACTGGGATCAAGCCCACAACCTGAGCTTGTGCTCTGACTGGGAATCGAACTGGGGACCTCTTGGTCCATAGGATGAAGCTCAATCCACTGAGCCACACCAGCCAGGCCAAATATGTTTCTTAGCAGCACATCCATATCAAGAGATTCTGTCTAAGGAGGCAGCAGCACACTCAGGATTTCCACTAAACCAGTGCTGGTCCCATCCTGCCCTTCACTGCTTCTCTGAGTCTTTTTGTCTCAGGACCAGACCATTCTTCTTCTTCAGCAAAGCTGTCCAATAACCCAAGCTGCTGGTGGCCCCTCCTATGGAACTTCACAGTGCACATTCACTTCTCCATTACAAGCAGGTTCACAACATACTTGCATTAGAACTTAGTCTCCTCCACCAAACTCTGATTCTTTGAGGGCTCAGGACATCTCTTTCATCTCCATACATCTAGCATCTAGAAAAGGACCCTCAACTTTCTTTTAGGTGAGTAAATTAATCGTTGAATATAAGTTGATTCTCATAGGCTTAACTTAGATCAGGAAGTTCTGGTTTAAACTGGATTACAGCACTTCCAAAGTGTGAAGCCATTACCCTGAAGTATGATCCTTTCTTTTATTCAGTAGGAGGATTGGGGAGGGGTGAGGCTGGAGCAAGTGTCAGTGCTTCTTCCCTGTCATCAACTCAGACGAGGAGGATAGGAGTTTCCAAACTGACTCTCAAAAGGGGGACAACAGATCCACATTCACTCATAAGCTCATCAAAGAGTACCAGTTGCAATGCACCTTGCTACAACAGGGATTCCCTTTGAAGAGGTCATGCCAAAATATGGTCATGAGACCTTTTCCATGAGGGAGCAGAGAGGGTATCTGGGGGTTGTCCACGAGAATCTGGGGAGGGAGCCAACCATACACACTAGCTGTGAGCCACAGAATGCTTGCTCAGCTCATTAGCAACTGCGGCTTACAGTGACCATTCATCCAACAGACTGGCCTTGAACGAGATGATAGGATCAGCGAGTTCATGCCCTAGAGAGCTTTGCTCATCATTAACATGAGCTATGTCCTGTTCAGGAACCATTCCACTTGTTGAAGAAACGTTGCAATGTAATATGATAAACATTTCCCCATCATGAGTGAAGATTTGCCTAGAATGATTTGCACAAAGGTGGCCGCACTTTCCATGGATCACATGCTGGTGAGGTACAGGTAGCACCAAAAACTAGTCCCACTTGAGCCTTCAAGTCAAGGCCCATGTACCTACTTCATTATAAACCTCAAAGGTCCCTGACGCCTTGCTTTCAATGTTTAAGTATCCTTCTTCACAAGGGTAGAATTACCTGTTTATGATACCAGCAATTACTATGCACCTTGGAATTGGGTAGATAGGAAGCTCAAGTTTGAGGGGATTTCCTTTACCTTCAAAGTCAAATTCTGCTTCCTCTTGATATCTGAAATCATGCGCATCAACCTCTGGAAAGTTGGGAATGGCAGCCAGAGGGAAGCAAGTTGTACCATCTGGCTAATGTGAGAGGGGAGCCTAGCCCTGGAAATTCCGCACAAACTCAGAAAGAGAGCAGTACATCCCCCACCTCCCACACGTCCACCTCATCTGTTCTGAACAAGCACAAACAAGACACAGCAATTTAGTATGAGTAATGGGCTTCTAGGAAACAGGCTCACGAGGTTGTACTCACAGAACCAAAGGAGGAAGCCAGCAGCCATGTGCTTGCCTTGATCTGCATTTAATGGGGCTATGGCTTTCAAAAGAAAACAGCCAACACCCTGATCCTTCTTACCCTAGCTTTCAAAAAGGCACAGCGGAAGTCCTTGCCTATAGTCACTGAAAACCTGTTGGATAACCAAAGCTGCTAGTGTTACCTTAAGTAGTCTTTTTGGGAATCTAGTCTCTCTCCCTTTATCCTTTGTCTGCAAACTCCTCTCCAGAAAGAGTCCTGAGCTTTTCTCACATCATCAGGTCGACTCCTTCAGTTCTTCCTTGGCAAAACTGTCAAAGAATTCTGCTTCTCTTTCAAAGCTACTCTTCTGGTCTCACATGCTAACTTTAACTACAGAGAACCTGTTCCCATAAAACAAACACAATCACTCCCAGTTACTGGTATAGCTCAGTATATTTTCATCCTAAGATTCCTTCTGGCACCTGATCTGAAGAGGGAGGTAGCGTGGAAAGAACCTTGGACTTGCTATCAGAAGAGCTGCCACTCACTGACTGTGAGACTATGGGCAGGTTATTTTGTTTCTCTGAACCTCCGTTTCCTCAATTTCTAAGATAGAGATTTATTGAGAACATTTGAGATCTTGCTTTCTGACCTCAGTCTGGCTGAAATAAATGGTTATACATTTTTAAAAAATAAATTTGAGATTTATTATCCTTAACTATAATATTCTCATGGAGGATTAAGTGAAATAATACTCCTGAAAGCACTTGACATATAAAATGTGTGAATACAGTGTCATCTCTGACATCTAATTTGTGTCTGCCTCTTTTCCACATGGGGCCTGAGTAGGGCTACTTTTTTCCCTCCCCTTTAATGTTACTTTTCAGACCTCAGCTTCCTTCCCTTCCCAGCATCTCCCCAGAATGCAACCTTCCTCTTTTCCCCTCACAATTAACCCTCAGTGATCCCCTCTAACCAGTCCCTCTTTACTTCACCTTCCTGGGCCAGGGTTCTCTCCCTTTAGGCGTCTCTTCTATTATTAAGTCTCTGCGCCACAAATACAAGTGCCTGCTAAAAGCTCGATGGCCCTCTTTGGAAGTTGAAAGGAGACCAGTTGCTGCCTAGTCTGTCTGTCCTCTGTTGTGAGCTACCATACCCGCTGCCTTCTGATGAAACTAGTTTTTATGATGTTACATCATCTCTATAGAAACTGTGTTCTTTCTCCATTATTAGCCTATTTCCTCATCTGTAAAGCTAAAAATACTAACCTCACAGGCTCGCTGTAAGGATTATGATAGTCAGGTATGCAAAGAGTTCAGCATAGGGCCTCTCTTGCAGTAAGTGCCCAACAAAAGGCAGCTATTATCTTTGCCTTTGTATTGAGTTGCCTGTTCCCACCTTCTGCTGCCACACTAGAATTCTCCCAACCCTCTCAGAACGCTGCTGAGAAACAGCCCTCCTACAGCAGGGAAAGGGTTAATCTCTAAGTGTTCTTAACTAGAGAGACCCACCGAGGATTAACAGCTCCACTTCAGTGACTACCCTAAAATAGCTTTTATCCCTCCTGCCTAAGAGCTACTTGGGGATCTGAAGAACTCAATTCAACACCTGCCGGGGAGGAAACACACCCTGGAACCCATTCCTTGGGGTGGATAGGATCTTCCCTTAAGCAGAACCCAAAATAGCAACTGGGAAGGTTTAAATAGACTTAAAGAGGGGGGAGGAACTCAACAACAAACAACAGATCCTGACCTGGGCACCAGAAATGAATCCAAAAGACACAGTGACTGGCTGGAAAACAGTGGGGAGCAGAGGATGAGAGTAGCTGCCCCCCTCATTCACTCACTCTCTCACACTGGGGAGTGGTGGGAGAGTTAAATTACAGGGGCAGGAGAGTCTCGGTGGCTTGCATCATTCATTCCAGGAGACATCAAACTGGATCAGCAGGGGTTGGATCTACTCTGGGGCTGCTAGTTCTGTCAGTTTAGACGGGCCCCTCTCCGGAGTCCCTTCGACTCACCATTTCCTCTCATTCCCGCTGCCTCCCCCTCCTGAGGAAGCCTTGAGAAAAGGGCTGTAACTCACTACAGCCCCACTTTCACCAAGAGGAAAGCTGCTTAGACACCCACCCCCACCCCGGTCCCAATCTGGTGGCCTTACCTAGGGGATGGGGGTGGGGGATTAGAAACCCAAGGCCAGCCTCTATCAGATCCCTGAACTGACAGGTGGAAAAACACACAAGTCAGAAGACAAGCTACACTGGCAGGTGAAAGCACCAACAGCTCCCCCACACCAGTTGTCCCCACATCGTCCACCTTACGGGTCCCTTCCCCCACCGCGCTGGGGCCACAGCGTGGGGCTGGAACTGCAGGGAACAACGCGGCTCCCCCGGCAGCTTCTAGACTCTAGAAGGTTTCATTCTTTTGGGGCTGGGAGAGATGGGAGTGGACGCGGGGCGGCTGCCGGGGGAAGGATCGGCTGCTGGGTTTGGAGATCTCAGGAGTAGGAAAAAAGGGCAAGTATGGCAAGGAATCATGAGCAAGCTCACTGGATCTCTAAGGGACCCCCCCCAAAAAAAAAAAAAAAAAAAAGGCATTGGGGAATTATGAGGACTGGAAAGTTCCAGATAGTCACAAGTGAATTCCCCGAATTTCAGGAGTCCGGACATGAGTGTTCGGGTAGAAGTTACTTAAATTTAGGGAATAGGGTCACTGCGGAGGGAACTGCAGGAGGTCCTATCTGGGTTTCTAAAACCAAAACCAAGTATTTGAGGGAAGCCTCGAAAAGGGTTGTGAGGTTTTGGAAAATGAAACAGAGGGTAAAGAGCGGGCTCTGGAGCGGGGAGGGGGGTCTGTAGGTCTGAGTAGGCGTGTCCGCGGGGAGGGAGCAGGTGCAGCTTCTCTGGGTCTCCAGGGACCCCGGGGCCGGGGCGGTGGACCCTTCGGGCTGCGTCTCCAAGTCTCGGGAGGGGAGTGGGGGGGTGCCGTGGAGTTTCTTCGCGCCCCCCAGACCCAGGTATCCGGTCCGGGGAGAGTTTTCGTCACCACGGGGCCTATCTGGGCCCGGGCTGACGCAGAGGGGCCCCGGTCGGGGGTGTGGACGGCCGCGCTGAGGGGCCCAAGTAGAGGGGCACCGTCGCCCCGGGTGCCGGGCGCGCGCGCGGGCGCAACGAGACGGCCTCCCGCCCTGCTCCCCGCCGCCCCCTGGGGCCCTCGCCGGCACTCACCGCGCTCGGGGCCCCGCACTGCGGGCCGGGCCGCGCTCGGGCTCCGCCGGGCCCGCTCAGGCCCCGGTAGTGGCGGCGGTCGGGCCATTGTACGGTGCATTGTGGGAGCCGCGCGAGCGGGCGCTCGGGCAGTGGAGGGGGCGGTGCCGCGGGATCTCTATGGTCCCGCCCGCCCGCCCGCTAGCTAGAGGGGCCGGGGCGGTGCGCGGGCGGCGCGCGCGGGGGCCGCCGGGAGCCGGGCGGGCGTGCACGCCCCTCCTCCTCCCTCCGCCTCCGCGCCTCGCGCGCCGGGGCTCGGGAGCCGACCTGGGCGCCGCCGCTGCAATGGCGTGGCGGGCCTTGCCGCTGCGTGCGTTTCTCCTGCCGCTCCTGCTGCCGCTCCCGGGGCTGCCCGCGGGCTCCTGGGATCCGGCCGGCTACCTGCTCTACTGCCCATGCATGGGTAAGGCCTCCCTGCCCGAACGAGGAAGCGGAGCCTCGAAACGCGAAGCCACTCCTCGGAAGCGCCCCGCGCCTCCTTGGCTGGTCCAGGAGAGAACCCAGCCGTGGGCACCGAGGGGCCTCCGTGCCCAGCCTTCTGTTTGGCAGCAGATGAGGAAACTGAGGCCAGGAGAGCTTACATGCCTTGCGCAAGGTCTAAGCCAGCCTGGAACCCAGTAAATGGAGTTAGTGGGGCCAGAACTTGATGCCACTGGCTCAACGAGGACTCTGGGCGATGCTTTCATTCATTCGACAAATATTTACCCGGCGCTTACTCTGTGCCCAGCCCTGTGCTCTGCTCTAGGGATATGGCAATAAGACCGAAAACCCCATGGCCTTGGAGAGCTTCCATTTTAGTGGGGAAAGACAGTAAAAGAGAAACATTTAAAATAATAAGTAATTGTATATTACTTAGGGAAAACAGTGTAGAGAAAGGTAAGGAAGAATCTGATGGCCAGCTGAGGGATACAATTTAAATGGGATGGTGGACCATCGCTGAAAAAGTCAAGCCTCAATCCTCCAGACCATGATCATTTGGACCTCTGCCCATCTTCATCACACCCTTCTTTCCCAGATCTTCCAACGGCACATTCACCCCTTTCTATTCCTCACACATACTCAGGTCTTGCAGCCTGTGCTGTTCCCTACACCTGGTTCACCCTCTTCACTCTGCCAGACCAACTCCTTCCCATCCTCAGGTCACAGTTTTAATGTCACCAGAAATAGCTTCACTAACCTCAACCGAAATAATCTGCTTACTGTTCATCACCACATTTTCCCCATTCCTTCTTGAAATTACAAAAGTTTATCACTGTATATTTATTTACACATCTAATGTCTCCCTACCTGGACTGTGAGCACCTTAAGGGCAGAGACTTTGCCCTTCTTGCTCACTCCTGTATTCTGTCACCTAGCAGACAGCCTGGCACATGGTAGCGTCTCAATAATATTTGTGGGATGAATGAATGGATGCCATGCTGGGAATAACAAAACAAAAACAAAAAAATCAGAGAGGGTCCTTGCTGAGGAAACAGCCACTACGAAGGTCAGAAAATGGGAAAGGACCTTCTAGGATAAGTAAAGAACTGGTAACTCAAATCCAAGATGGGAAGCAGAGGAGGGGCCTAAGTGATGGCAGCAGGTAGGTGAAAGGATCCCAGTGAATGAAGCATTGGAGTTGTCCCTTTCATAGGTGAGTAAAGATAGAGGTGAAAAGGCACTCTTGGAGGGAACAGCAGAAAACAAAGGCTTGGGTTGAGGATGTGGAGAGCATGTTTGGGAAACAGAAGGGAACTAGGAGGGGCTGAGGCAGAAGGGACAGGGTCTGAAGGGCCTTAACTGTTAGGCATCTAGACTTGATCCCACACTCCCAGCTCCCTTGGCCTTCCCCAACCCTGGCTCTGCATCCTTTATGAGCCCTGCATTCACCATGCCCTCGATGTGCCAGGCCTCACCTCTCACAATATACCAACCAGGGCGCTTCGGGAACCAGGCTGATCACTTCTTGGGCTCCCTTGCATTTGCAAAGCTGTTGAACCGCACCCTAGCTGTACCCCCCTGGATTGAGTACCAACATCACAAACCTCCATTTACCAATGTGAGTACCTCCCGCTGACCTTGGCCCTTGTCCACCCTTTCCCAATCCTGTTCGCCTCTGCTCGATTCCCAAGTCCTTTGGGCTTTACCTCCCACCCCTCTGTGCTTACCCTACCGCCACCCAGAACTGTCTTCTCTGGAATACAATAATATTGATCCTGCACCTGCTGTCTGCCAGGTACTGTTCTGAGCACTTGCATAAAGATTAGCTCTTTTCTCCTTCATCTCATTCCTATGAGGAAACTGACTTAGAGAGATTAGGTGAATTGCCCGAGGTGACACAAGTGAATAGTAGAACTGGAATTCTCGGGTATCTGATTCTAGAGCCTGTGACCCCAACCTAAAGCTCCATTCATTTCCAGGCCTTGTTGATCCCACTCTTTGTGCATCCCATTAGTCAAAGATGATGAATGCGCTGGGACCGGTTTGGCTCAGTGGATAGAGCGTCGACCTGCGGACTGAAGGGTCCCGGGTTCGATTCCGGTCAGGGGCATGTACCTTGGTTGCGGGCACATCCCCGGTGGGGGGGGGGGGGGTGCAAGAGGCGGCTGATCGATGATTCTCTCTTCATCGATGTTTCTAACTCTCTGTCCCTCTCAATTCCTCTCTGTGTAAAATCAATAAGATATTTTTTTTTTTTAAAAGATGATGGATGCTATCATCTGTTTAGAAAGATAAACTGAAGCACAGGCTCGTTAAATAACGGGTCCAAGGCCACAAACCCAGACTCCAACACCACCTTTCATCCCATCAGGGGATCCCTGAGCTTAGTCATGCTCAGCATCTTCTAATTCCTTATTCTTTGTGTCTTCCACTGTCCGGTGTCTGTCTTTGTTCACACTGCATTCCCCAAGAGTCTGGCAGTAGTAACTGAATTAATATTTAATTAATTGACTTTACAAGTTTTCAATAAACTTTAAAAATTATATTTAGGCTCTAGCTGGTTTGGCTCAGTGGATTGAACGTCAGCCTGCAGATTGAGGGGTCCCAGGTTTGATTCGGTTCGGGTGCATGTATCTTGGTTGCAGGGACATCCCCAGGAGGCAGCTATGCAGGAGGCAGCTGATCAATGTTTCTCTCTCATCGATGTTTCTAGCTCTCTATCCATCTCCCTTCCTCTCTGCAAAACATCAATGAAGTGCATTTTTTAAAAATTATACTTGGTATGTATAAAACATTATATTTCATTTTTATAGTCTTTTCTTTGCATAGGATTTATTTTTTTCCTTTGCATGCTTGTAGTTAGAGGGTTGGTTTTTTTGTTTTTGTTTTTTTAATAAAGGTTAAAAGCCAGAATACCCAAGATCATAACCTGGCATGGCCACTTACTGGGCAGGGTACTTGATCTCTTTGTGTCTTGGCTTCCTCATCTTTAAAATGGGCTGGTAATAATGGTTGCTACCCTCCTAATTTGAGTTAGAGATTGTGGCATGCCTTGAATGTTGTATGTGTCTCTCTTAGAATCATCCCCCTCTTTTTCTCACCTTTTCTTGTCAGCCAAGTTTTTTGGAGTCTTCACTTCTTGCTTTCTACAGGTTACTTACCCTGCCCCAGTTAGGCTCCCCTTACCTACTGAGACCGTTCTCACAGAGGTCCCAGGATCCCAGAATTGCCAAAGCCAGTCTTTATCTCAACCTAGTGGTGCCTGGCCTTGTGAGCCTCTCTCCTTCCTGAGCCTTACTCCCCTGGCTTGCAAGATACAGCTTGTTCTTGCTTCAATCCTGACCTCTCAGCATTTTTCTCTTTGCGCTATATTGGGGGCTGCTGAGTCTCTGCCCACTGTTTAAATGCTCGTGAGGAGTCTTCTCTTTCTGTTTTCTTGTTAACTATGTGACTGCAGATGAGTTCACCTGGGTTTCTTCATAAGTGACCTGGAGATGGTTGTATTCCTCTTCTTAGAATTAGATGGGCAAATCCATGAAATTGTAATGAGTTACAGCACCTGGTGCTAAGTTAGCACTCAGTAAATCTTAGTTGCTATTATTACTGTTATTTGCTTTGCTATAAATTTCTGTTGACTCTTGTAGCTTTCACTATTATCCACGTACCTTCTAAGTTTATCTGTGGCCCAGACTCTCCTCTGACCATTGGCCTCTGTTTCCAACTCCTAGGCCTTTGAGTCTGACTGTTTCAACGATATCTCAAATTTTCAAAGCCAGATCTTGGCATCTTTCCCCTTAAACTTGTGTTACCTCCTATATCCCAAACCTTAATGTGTGTCACCTTCATTCATCTGGATACCAAGCCAGGAATCTATAAGTTATCCTAAATGCTTTGCTCTCTACTTTACTTTCTTCTAGAATTTCCATGCCTCTCCACCTTCACTTGGACTTATGTGTGATGCTCCGAAATATATGTTGAATGAATACTTGAACAAACAGAAGGACCATTTTAGTAGCCTCTTAACTCCCCCCTTTATTTTACCATAGATACGCTCTCTCCTCCGCCACCAGAGTGATCTTTCAAAAAGGCAAATCTCATATTATTTTTGCTTAAAATCGTCCAGCAAGATCTTGTTGCTAATAGTTAAGAGTTTCCAAAATCTGTTCCTTGGAACGCCAATGACTCATACAGAAGTGTGCAGTGGTTCAAACACGTTGGAAATTTTTATTATCAAGTTCCCATCTCCCCAAAATTGGGGATTTAGAATGTACACTAACATATTTAAGGCCCTGAAAAGCCCTATAGTAAGGAAACCAGCTTAATGCAGTATTTCCTAAGCCTGTTTAACTCTGGTGTCTTTTTATTGCAGAATCTTTTACCCACCTAAATTAGTGGAACATGCTTGGGAACCCTGACCTATAGGATAAAGTCAAAATTTTATTCTCTGGTGTTTTAAGAAATTCTTTTCAACCCAGAAAAAAAAAAAAAAAAAAAAAAAAAAGATTAATTTCACCATCTATGTATCCACCACTAGAAGTGATAATCGTTAACAGTTGCTTATCTTTGCTACAGATAAAAGATAAAATCTCTCTTGGCTCTTGAGGCTAATCCCAACCCCTCTCTCCACCCTTAAGGCAACCACTATCTTGGATTTAGTGTCTTTGGTGGGACTCTTCCAAGTTCTTTCCTGTATTGGAGAGCCCTCGTACCCATCTCCTGGTGCAAAGTGCGAGAATTTCTTTAGGGCAAATACCTGAGGTGGTGGAAGGAGCCATTTAAACTCTATTAGATGCTTCAACATTACATTCCAGAGTGGTTGTTCCAAAATGTACACTGCTACTCCAGCTAAGTTCGAAAATGCCCCTTTCCTCACATCTCTCCCAATAATTACAGTTAAGCTTCTACATTTTTCCTAATCTCCTGGGTGAGAAGTAATGCCTTATTGCTGTAATTTGCCTTTCCCCAATTACTAGTGAAGTTGACCATCTTTTGAGTGTATTGGCTAATTGGGCTTTCTTTGCTGTGAGTTGTTCACTCTTGTCCTCTGCCCATGTTTTCTCTTGAATCATTTCTCTTTTTTTCTTAGAGCTCAGTAGGCATTTTCTAACCCAAGGGAAATTACCCTTTGTTCTTTACAGATATCTTATCCCTGCCCTTCTGTTTCCTCCTTTTTCTATAGATCCATGTGCCCTTCCAGAAGTACTTCAAACTGGAGCCCCTCAAAGCCTACCATCGGGTCATCAGCCTGGAGGACTTCATGGAGAAGCTGGCCCCCACCCATTGGCCCCCCGAGAAGCGGGTAGCATACTGCTTTGAAGTGGCAGCCCAGAGAAGTCCTGATAAGAAGACATGCCCCATGAAGGTGAGTCCTAGGGACCTGGGGGCCCTTTTTGCCTGATCGGTGTTCTCTAGGCCCACGAGACACTGCGTGATGGCTCTTGTTGGGAAAGGCACCAGAAGAGCATAAAATAGAAAGATGGAAATGTAAGTCTCATTTCTGGCATATGTCAGTGGTGTCACTTTGGGCAGCGGACTTGTCAACTATAAAGTTTGAGCGCTTGTAAACCAGAAAGTGCCACATCAGTAATAACAACTAATGCTCACATAGCACTAATATATGCCATGCCACGCTAAGAGCTTTACACATATTAACCCACTTAATCTTCAGACTGCTCCATGAGGAAAGTACTATTAACATCCCATTTTATAGAGAGGACACTGAGTGCTACAGAGAGATTCAATATTTTGACCAAGACCACATAGCTAACAAGTGGTGGAGCCATGATTCAACCCTAGGGAAACTGACCCCATTGTCCACTCTCCTGAATTGTATACTTTCCCATCTTCAGCAGATTAATGAGAAGCTGTTATATTCTATCAGTACAAATTGTAAACCTGCAAATTCCTGGCACTTTGGGAATAAGACAATCCTCAATATGTCTTTCAGTGCTTAAGCTAAAGTCTGGGGAGGGTGGTTAGCGGAGCCTTGGAATGTAATGTTGAAGCATCTAATAGAGTTAGTGTCCTAACACTGCCCTCACTTGTTGTATGAGTTTGGGCAAGTGTCTTATGCTGTCTGGGCCCTAGTTTCCATATTGAAAATAGCAGCAATGGATTAGCT
This sequence comes from Pipistrellus kuhlii, assembly GCF_014108245.1. Lineage (NCBI taxonomy): Eukaryota > Metazoa > Chordata > Mammalia > Chiroptera > Vespertilionidae > Pipistrellus > Pipistrellus kuhlii. The sequence continues at coordinate 54,389,631 of NW_023425562.1, read as the reverse complement.
GATCTTAAAAGTCTCTTGAAGCTCTAATTCATGGTCCCATAGCCACGGTCCACTTCCTCCCCAGATCCACATCAATGCTATAGGGTCAATGGATGTAGCACGTGAGCGGGAAAGACTCCTTCAGACACTGGTGAATGTCTCCTGCTAGAAACCAGACTGAAGGTGGAACTGCCCTCTCGGGCCCCCGGCCAGGAATTACAAACTGACATTCCTATGGGCCATCCTACGAGGGTGTTTCAGCTTCAGTAAAATCGCCCAGAGTTCCCCAGCCACAGTTCCTTTGCCCCATCCCCAGTGGCTTTCCTTCCCCTTCAGTAAGCCTTTGACCACTCTCTTTCTGCAGGAAGGAAACCCCTTTGGCCCATTTTGGGATCAGTTTCATGTGAGTTTCAACAAGTCGGTGCTTTTTTCGGGCATCTCCTACAGCGCCTCCTACAAAGACCAGTGGATCCAGAGGTACTTGGAGGGTATGCATTGCTGGGTTTGGGAAGAGGTATGGAGCCCCTGGGCATTCAGCACCTTCCTGGCCCTCTCCCCCTCTACCACACCCTGATATATGAGACCAAAGGTGCAGCTGTTCTGTCTGCTGAACTCAGGATCCTGAGTGATCTGTTCCCCTCTCAGTGCCTGACACAGTGGAACGTTGACCTGCCACGAGGTTGAGCAAGAGTTTATCAGCCGATAAAGAATGTCATAAAAAGAATATTGTGCAGTCACATGAGTCTTGATTTCCTCCTCTAGGCGTGAGAATCACTCCCCTGTTACCTTCTTCTTAACAAGGTGAAAATTGGTAGCAGCTTCTAGAGAAGAACAACAACTTTAGGTGCAGACTGAGGAATGATGTCATCCTGATAATAATTGGATGTGTTTTATTAGTTGCCCTCCAGTAGGCCCTATTTTAAAAAATAGGTTAGCAGGGCATAGGCACAGGCCATGAGGTATTTATTAGAGCGTCTGTCATGTATGAGACATAGTACTCAAGGGCCAGAGGTGATCTATAAAAATGAGGAAGACCCAGCCTCAGCCTTCAGCTAGCTACTGTCTGGTTATAATGATAACTAACATAGTGTACTTGCCCTTGATGCTATGGTGTGGCAAGAAAGAGCACAGGCTTAGAAGTCAGGTAGGAGCTATAAGAAGCTTATGAATTCACGCGTGGTCACAGCACTTGGCATTTAGTGGGCTAAAGGTAGACTGACGTAGGGAAACAAGCATAGGCTCAGGATAAGACAGACTTGAGCTCCGGCCCAGCCCTGCTTCTTAAGTGATTGAGCAAATCACTCTAGCTGTCTCGCCTGCGTTTTTCCTCCTTGGTTTAATGGAAGGAGCACGACGGTATTTGCCTTATAGTGTGTAGAGTGTATGGCACATTGTAGAGGGCCAGCCAGTTTTAGCTATTACAATTCTTATTCACAAATTTTATTTTATGTAAGCCTTTGAGAAATTTCATGAAATGGTATTATGGTCAATTTTCATGTGACAGGTGAGAAAGCTGAACCCAGGGAGGTTAAATAACTTGCCCACGGCAATGCAGCTGTTGAATGGACATACAATCTGTATGTAAGCCTTTAATAGGTAATAAGCACTAATATTTATTTAGTTCCCACTATATGCCAGATACTCTTCTAAGACTTGTAAGGTTATAATTCACTTAATCCTTCCATAAGCCTCTTGGGACAGGCGTGATTGTCATGTGTGCTTTGCAGGTAAGGAAATTGAAGGAGAGAGGAGCAAGTCACTTGCCCAGGATCACACAGCCTGAAGTGACAGTCTGGGATTTGAATCCAGGCAGCCTGACTCCGTGGGGAAAACAACTATGCCTTTTTAAAAAAAAAAAAAAAAAAAAAAAAAATATATATATATATATATATATATATATATATATATATATATAATTGATTTTTTACAGAGAGGAAGACAGAGGGATAGAGAGTTAGAAACATCGATGAGAGAGAATCATCGATCAGCTGCCTCTTGCACACCCCCTACTGGGGATGTGCCCGCAACTAAGGTACATGCCCTTGACTGGAATCGAACCCGGGACCTTTCAGTCTGCAGGCCCACGCTCTATCCACTGATCCAAACCAGTTTCGGCAACAGCTATGCCTTTAATAGCTGTGAATTCCTATTTGGAACTTCCCTTCAGAGCTAGTTCATGAGCTACTCAGTTATGGCAAGTTCTAATCCCCCTCATTGTTAATCCAGGTAGTGCAGTCCCATTCAATTACCTACTTGGTTCTCCCCATTCCACTCTGAAGAACTTGGAGCTATTACCAGAAGGTAGACCTGCCCTGAATGGATAGAGATTTGTCCCTTATCATAAAATGCCAGGGGGGAAAAAGAAAATGTGACACCAGCTCTAAAAGTGGCTCCAAAAGCACATTCCAGAAAGCCAGAAAAAGCACACAGTCCCGGTTGGAAAGGAAGGGACAGTGCTGCGTGAATGCATTAGTTGAGGAATGTTGCTGAAACACCTTTTTATTGCCCCACAGTCTTGTTGTAGTTCACTGAGTTGTGTAGGAATTGTGTGACGGCTTGAGAAAGCCAAATTTTTAGGAAAATGAGACAAATAGAGAAGATGAGATCCCTGAAGGCAATGTGAGAATCACCTCCTGAGTGTCAAACACTGGTATGGATACTGGGCATTCAGGCAAGAACAAGGCAGTTAAGGCCCTTGCCCTGATGGAGGTGAGTCTAATGTTGAGACAGTGAATACTTTTACATAAGATCGCCCCAAAAGACGTGATGCTATGAAGGACATAAACGGGGTGTGTGATTGGCAGGGCTGAGACCTTATCTAACAAAATGCCACAAATTTGGGGGCTTAAGCAGCAGACGTTTATTTCTTATAGATCTCGAGGCTGGGAAGTCTGAGGTCAGGGTGCCAATATGGTCGAATGCTGGTGAGGACTTTGTGGCTTGCAGGCACTGTCTTCCTGCCTCTGTCTCTTGTCAGAGCACAGATCCCATTGGGAGAACTCCACCCTCATGAGCTCATCTAACCCTAACCACCTCCCAAAGGCTGGAGCAGTCAGCTGGCGTTCATACACTTGACCTTTCCATGTGGCTTGGACTCTGAGAGCATGGCATGGTAGCTGGCTTCTGAGAGGGTGCATCCCAGGAGTGAGTGTCCCAAGGGACAAAAGATGGAAGCTGCCTGGCAAAATGGTGTTAGTTAAGTGTCATTCCCAAGAACCGAAAGGTTGCCAGTTCAATTCCTGGTCAAGGGCACATACTTGAACTGCAGGTTTGATTTCCCCATCCGAGAGCCTACAGAAGGCAGCCAAATGATGTTTCTCCCATTGATTCCCCCCCCCCCTTTTCTCCTTTTCTGTCTCTAAAAATATCAATTAAATTTTTTTAAACAAAATAAAAGAGTGGACACTTGCTCACTGTAGAAAATTGTCCTTTGGGGGTAAGAATATGGGTTGCCTGGCTCACTGTGCGACTCGGCAGATTGTTGCCCTTCTCTGGCTGCAGTCCTCCATCTGTGAAATGAAGGAGTGAGCAAGGTCAGTGGTTTTTCAAACCATTCCTCGGAGTTCTTGAGAACAGCCCCTAGTGCCGTGGGAGCGGCAGTGGGGGCCTAGCTGGAGGGGCTCAGTTCTTCCCCCTGACCTCCTTCAACCAGGAACCCTCTTGCATATCACCCAAAAGTTTGGATGGCCACAGGGCTAGATTTTTCAGGCTACATGTAACAAAATCCAAAATAACAGCAAGTTTAAAAGATAGTTTATTTTCTCTCTTTTTTTTTTTAATTTACTGATTGGAGAGAGAGAAAACATCAATCTGTTGTTCCACTTATTTATTCATTCATTGGTTGACTTTATATGCCCTGGCCTGGGATTGAACCCACAACCTTTGCATATCAGAACGACGCTCTAACCAACTGAGCTTTCCAGCCAGGGCAAAGTTTATTCTTTTCTTTGGTGGAAAAAAAAAAAAAAAAAAAAAAAAACCCACACACACAAACAAACACTGAGATAGTCTTGGCAAGTGTGGCTCAATTGGTTGGGTGTCATCCCATGGCACCAGGAGGTCTCCAGTTGGATTCCTGGCCAGGACACATGCCAGGGTTGTAGACTCAATCCCCCAGTAGGAGGCATGTGGGAGGTAGCTGATCATTGTTTCTCTCTCATCAGTGTTTCTCTCCCTTCCTCTCTAAAATCAATAGAAACATTATTTTTAAGTGTTGGTGTATGCAACCCTGGCTGGATGGCAGCACCACTGTGTCATCAGGAATTAGGCTCCAGCCATCCCAGCACTGGCTTTTATCCTTAGAGTCACCTCTTGGGCTAACATGACTGACAGAGCTTCGGCCATCACATCCTTGCCCTCGTTAGCTGGAAAGACAAAAGGCGCAGAAGATGGCCACATCTTCACCTTGAGTACAACTTGTTTACAACTCATTGGCCGGTAGTCAGGGACATAACCATACCAGCTACAGAAAGTACTGTGAAGTGTCTTTGTTTTGGGCTGCCGTGTGTCCGGGCAGTTGGGTACAGACTTTTGGGTAACATACAAGAGGGTTACTGGTTGAAGTTGGGTTCTGGAAGAAGAGGGTAAGAGGTATTTCTTCACCACTATGTGGTTTCTGGGCTCTGATGGTTCTGAGTCTATGAATACCTTGGTGTAGATTTAATTCCACTGACATTTTGCACATTTGCTGTTTGTTGTTGGAAGGCTATGTTGCATCATGCTGGCCCATTCTTGGGGCATGAAAATAACAGGTATTGGAGCATGTAGCTTATCATTCTCTCCAGCCACAGCCTCCCTGAGAGAAGATAAACAGGTGATATATAATTTTCAGGGATGAGACCTGAAAAATGGGAAAGAGCTAGCCATACTAATAGCTGAAAGAAAAGGCCATTCTTCATAGCAAGGACATTGAAAGCAAGGCTTTGCCTTGTTCGTATCCCTGCACCCTCTGCACTCAGGATGGTGAACATCTGCTGGTCTACACACACAGATGTACACTGGGCACATGAGTGGATGCTGTGCATAGAGAAACCCCAGCTTTTTGGGGTTCTCAGTAGAGTAGGCGTGGTAGTGAAGAACCCCAGAGGTTCACTGCACCTAGCCAGCAGGAAAACAAACCTCCTTTAGCTGGACAGAGGCCAGGCTAAGGGCCTGACCTCGGGTGAACAGTCAGGGGGCAGATGGAGCTGGGGAAGCTCTTTCCAAGCAACACTCCCCTCCCTCACGGGGAGCAAATGAGCACATCAGTCTTGGTCTCTTGCTGTTTGTCAGATCAGAGGTGACACCCCACTGGGACAGCTGGGAGCTGTTGAGGAGATGGAATTCACCAAGGGTCAGCAGCAGGGCCTTTCCAAGAGGGCAGAGAGGGTGCAGATCCTGATTTAATCCTCACGTTTCTGCTCTCTGGGAGATCTCAAACTTTTGCTTTCCTTTTGTAATCCTTTGAGGTGGCATCGGAAAGGAGATTAGCTGAGACCCTGGCCCAGAGTAGGTGCTCAGTTCTTATTCACTTCTAACACGTGATCTGGTCTTTCTAGTGAGATCCCTGAATTCTTCTCATTCATTCATTCATTCCAAAAATATTTATTGTACCTGCTGTGTGTTGAGGCCTGTACTAGGGGCTGGGAATCAAAAGCCCTAGCCAGTTTTCTCAGTGGTTAAAGCATTGGGCCTTGGACTGACTGGTCTTGGGTTTGATCCCTGGTCCCAGCTGGGGCATGTGTGGGAGGCAACCAATCAATATGTCTCTCTCACATTGATGTTTCTGTCTTTCCCCTTCCCTTCCACTCTCTCTAAAAGTCAGTGGAAAAAATATCCTTGGGCTAGGATTAACAACAACAAAAGAAGAATATGCCACAAACGCAGCTTTTAAAATTTTTTCATATATTTTTAATGACTTTGAGAGAGAGATGAAGGGAAAAGAAGAAGGGAGAGAGAGAAAAACATCGCTGAGAGAGAAACATTAATCAGATGCCTCCTAAACGTTTCCTACTGGGGTTCGAGCCCACAATCCAAGCATCTGCCCTGATGAGGATTGGAACCAGCGACCTCTTGGGTCATTTCAACCACTGAGCCATGCTGGCTGCGCCAGACTCAGCTTTTTTTTTTTTTTTTTTTTTTTTAATATATTTTATTGATTTTGTACAGAGAGGAAGGGAGAGAGATAGAAAGCTAGAAACATTGATGAGAGAGAGTCATCGATCAGCTGCCTCTTGCACACCCCCTACTGGGGATATGCCCGCAACCAAGGTACATGCCCTTGACCGGAATCGAACCCGGGTCCCTTCAGTCCCCAAGCCGACGCTCCATCCATTGAGCCAAACCAGTCTCGGCCAGACTCAGCTTTTGAGGTGCTCTTTGAACAGAGTGGGAATGAGTTGTAGTACAATAGTTAATAGTATAGTTTCTGGAACAGACTGCCTGCATTTAAATTCCAGCTGTGTGACCATGGGCATGTTATTTAACCTTCCTGTGCCTCAATTTTCTCATCTGTAAATAAGAAGAACAATACTACTTACCTCACAGGGCTCATATGAGAATCAAATGAATTAACATACACAAAGCAGTGGGAATATTGTCAGATAATAAGGCTTACTAAAGGATTCACATGTATGTATGGTCTCCAGTTACCATGGTTTGACTTAGGATTTTTTTACTTTACAATGGTGTGAAGGTGATATGCATAATAAATTACATGAGATATTCAGTACTTGTTTGACAAGACGAGTGTTACATAGCGCCAGGCTGTCGATGAGCACTGTGTTGCTTCCTCAGCACTGGCCCCGGAGGAGAGTGTGTGGGAAGCATGCTGGACCCGACTGCTTGTGCCTCTGCCCTCGTGGGCTGATGGCAGAGCAGTAAACGGTTGTTGAGCACATCAGTGTGCAGAAGGCGTCAAAGGAGAAGAGAGAGCAGGGAGCCCTCCTGAGGAGCTGAAGCGTGGGAGTGGCGACAGGTCTTGGCAGTTTGGTATTTGAGGTGTTTGGGTTGGGCATGAAGAAAACAGCATGTTCATTGCAGCCTTGTTGTAGGAGTGAAAGATGGGAACAGGAGGGGACTAGATGGGTACCCCACAGTTTATTCTTGCAAAATAGAAAACCTCAAGAGAAGCTAACAGGATCACATGATCTACATGATCAATATGGCCAACTCTCTAAAACATAAAGTTGAAGCTTGAAAAAGTTAAAATAGGTTACCTGCAATGTGGTGATATGATGATGATGATGATAAAATTTTCTTGCAACTTTCTATGTGCCAAGCATTGTTTTAAATGCTTTGTTTGTATTAGTCCATTTAATCGTCTGAACAGCCCTATGAGGTAGGCATTATTATCAGCTCTATTATCAGCTCTAATTTGGTTAAATCACCTGCTCAAGTTAACGAGTGACATAGCATTCTAGAACAAGACCGTCAGGTTCAACAGCTCATGCTTTTACCATTACACTTCATAAAAAGCACACAATATGATGCCTTTTTATATCAGTAGTAAAAGTGTAATCATGCATAAAACAACATTATCTTCTGGGAAGAATAAGAAGGGAAAGACATGATAAAATAGAGCTTTTATTTAGATGTATGTATATTCTTTTTTTATATAAATATTTTATTGATTTTTCATAAAGAGGAAGGGAGAGGGATAGAGAGCTAGAAACATCGATGAGAGAGATACAGTGACCAGCTGCCTCCTGCACACACCTCACCGGGGATGTGCCCGCAACCAACGTACATGCCTTTGACCAGAATCTAACCTGGGACCCTTGAGTCCGCAGACCGACACTCTACCACTGAGCCAAACCGGTTTTCGGCTGTATGTATATTCTTAATCTGAAACAAAGTATTAATAGCTGCTAATTTGGATTCTAGGTATATGGTTTATTTTCTGTTCTTTTCCTGTATTGTTTGAAATATTTTGTAATTTTTAAGTGAAGTTTTTGTTGAGGTAATTGTAGATTCATATGTAGTTATAAGAAATAATATAGAGGGATCCCATGTACCCTTTGCCCATTTCTCCAATGATAACTTTTGGCAGAACTATATATAGTACAGTATTACAACCAGGATATTGACATTGACACAACCCACCCATCTTATTCAGATTTCTCATTTTGTACTCACTTCTGTGTGTGTGTGTGTGTGTATTCCAATTTTATCATGAGTGTAGGCTCATGTATCTACCACCACAATCACGATATCAAACAGTTCTACCTAAGATCATTATGTGGCCAGTTTATAACAATACCTCCCTCCCTAAATATTCATAAACACATGCACACACACCCTAACCCCCAGCAATCACTAATCTAGTCTTTATTTCTGTTCTCTTCTCCATTTTGTCATTTTAAAAACGTTAAATAAATGGAGTCATACAGTATGTATTCTTTTGAGATTGGATTTTTTCAGTCAGCATAATTCCCTTGAGATCCATCCAAGTTGTTGCCTGAATCAGTAGTTTGTTGCATGAATCAGTAGTTTGTTCCTTTTTATCGCTATAGTGTTCCTTTGGTTGGATGCAGCACAATGTGTGTAAGCATTCACTTACTGAACAACATCTGAGTTTCCAGTTTTTGGCTTTTATGACTAAAGCTGCTCTGAACATTCATCTGCTGGTTCCTGTGTGAACATAGGTTTTCATTTCTGGGTTGTATAGTAGTTGTATGTCTAGTTTTATAAGAAACTGCCAAACACTTTTCCAGAGTACTATGCCTACTTCATGATTTTAAGAACAGGATTTTGGCTAGTGAAGGAAGGCATTGCAGGCAGAGGGCAGAAGTCTGCAGGGATCTGGCCTGTGACAGTTTATGGAAGAGCAGAGTGTTTCATGTTGCTGGGATAGGTCTGGGCTTAGCTCAAGAGGGAACACAGGTTTGCTCCTCATCCATTCAGTCAGCAAGTCTTAGTAGAGCTCTTATGTGTTCCATTCACTGCTCTGAGCACATGGAGGCATTTCCTTCAGAAGCGTGCGTCCAGCAGAAAAGACAGATTGAAGTAATTACAAGGCGCGCCGTGTACAGAGGGGAGGAGAGCTTTGAGGGAGGTCTGATGAGGGGCATCGATAGAACTCTGGTGCTTTCCATGGGGGCAAGGACCATGCCTGTCTTGTTCTCCCCTGGGCTCCAGCACATAGTAGGCAATCAGCAAATATGTGTGTAGTGTTGAGTAAATGAGCTTATTCAGGGTACATATTCCCTGTGAGTGTGGCCTGTGCATTGCCCTCTGGAAGCAGTTGCACATCCCAGTCCCGCCATGTGGGTAAAAGGGCAAGGCTCCGTCCAGACACCACACCCTGGAGTGAATTGCCACACCACAGATTGGAAGCCAGCATGATATACAAAAGATTGGAATGCTCTACTGGAAATTTTTAATTGTTAAACAAGCAGTGAAGGTTGTAAATTCCAGGCGGCGGGACAGTATTGCATTTTGTGCCTGTTGCCGCCGCCGCCGCTGCCGCCCGCAGTGTCTTATCAGCCCGTTGGGATTTCACAATCTCTCACGCTTCTTGCATGTTAAAGGGGCCTCTGAACAGAGTCTCTAGGACATGGTGCAACACCATCCTTTTTCCCGTGGGGGTGATAGCCAGGCTCTCTGTGCATTCTGCCTGACTTCCCCTCATTGTGTTTTGGGTCTTAGATTTTCTCCAAAGGAACATCCAGTGCTGGCCCTGCCAGGGGCCCCAGCCCAGTTCCCCGTCCGGGAAGAGCATAGGCCACTGCAGCAGTACATGGTATGGTCAGATGAGATGGTGAAGACAGGAGAGGACCTGATCAGCACCCACCTCATCCGTCCCTATGTCGCTGTTCACCTCCGCATTGGCTCCGACTGGGTAACTTTCTCCTTCCTCTCCTGTTGGCAGGGCCCAGGCCTTGGGGTTTGAACACTGAACCCATTGCACAAGTTTCAGCCAAGACCATGGAGTCCCCACATGAGAGTTACCACTGTATCTCATGATCCTGCCATAGACACGTCAAACATGTGGCTCCAAAGAGCTTGCTTGCCAGCTCTTGTGCTAAGTTGCCATTTTTATCCTGGTTTTGAAGATGGGTAAATTGAAGCATCAAGCGAGACTCTGGGTCAGGCAGCAAGCCAGAGAGCTCAGACTCATAGTCCAGTAGTGCTCTGTCCCAGCTCAGTGTTTAGTCAATAGTCTACTTGTTAAAAAACAAGTTCTGGAGATTGGGTGGGGCTCCCAAGAAATGAAGATGTCGTCCTCTGAATTTGGAGGCTGTTTAAATGTGCAGAAGCCTCAACAGATTATCCTCTGTGTGAAAATAGCAGGAGTAATATAGTCTCTTTAATTTATGTAAGCAGATAAACATATGCATATGTGTTAGAAATACTCATTATTGAAGACTTGAAAACGATAGAAATTAGGTCAAAATTCATTCAGAGTCAATTGAGAATATTTCCCTTCCAGACTCCCTTCCTGCCCCACTTCCACAAAGAATTTAAGCCAGACCCAGAATACGTTATGGGTAGTTTCAGCCAGACCTTCAAGAACAGATAGTTCTCATCTGTACTTTCTTAGAACATAAAAAGATAGAAGATACTATTTTTTTTATAAAGCTAGCATAGCACTAATACTAAACTAGGATAAAGTCAACTCAGAAAAGCATATAGCCCATTCTCACTTATGAACATAGATGCACAGATCCTAAGTAAGAGATCAGCAAGTAAAATCCATACGACACAAGTAAAATTTATCGTAGGAATGCAATTAAATATTAACTATATTAACACCCAAAGAAGAAAAATCATATAATCATCTCAACAGAGGCCAAGAAAGCATTTGAGAAAAGTCAACACTCATTTATGATTTAAAAAAACTCTTAACCAAGCAGGAATAGAAGGGACCCACCTTAACTTGATAAAGGCTATCTCTCTGAAACTCACAGCAAACACGTACTTCATGGAAGCTATCAGAACTGTTCCCACTGAAGCCAGAAATCAGACAAGGCTGCCCATTATCACCACCCTGGTTCAGAATTCGACTGGAAGTCCCAGATAATGCAGTAAAACCAGTAGAAAAGAAAAACCAACTTTATAAAAAGCCAATATCCCACAACCCAGAAACAACTGTTACTGTTTTGATACATTTCCCTCTTCCCTCGATGCTTTAAAAAAAAACACCTAGTTGAGCCTGCCTTTTTCTACTTGCCACCTTTGGCTTCTGGGGTTCCAGGCCAGTTGCTGTTTCTAACTCTGTCCCCGTCCCCCCCCCCCCTCCCTCGTAGAAGAATGCCTGCGCCATGCTGAAGGATGGGACCGCGGACTCCCACTTCATGGCTTCTCCGCAGTGTGTGGGCTACAACCGCGACTCAGCAGCCCCTCTCACCATGACTATGTGCCTCCCAGACCTGAAGGAAATCAAGCGGGCCGTGGAGCTCTGGGTGTGGTCTCAGAACGCCCGGTCTGTCTACATCGCCACGGACTCTGAGAGTTATGTGCCAGAGATCCAGCAGCATTTCAAAGGGAAGGTATGTGTGTGCCCTGTGGGAGCGCAGCAGGAAGGGGACCTGGGAAAGTGCCCTGCGTACCCACTGCTCCCCATACATGCTTTGTGTCCTCCTGCCGCCAGACTTTTGCTTGGACATCCAGGCTCCTTGAAGGCAGATCCAGGACAGTCCTGTTCCTTGGCGTTAGCCAGGTGCTTTGACCTCCAGAGCTGAGGCCCCCACCTTGCCGTCACCAGTGTCGAGGACAGTGCCTAACACATAGAAGACAGTTGGCAAATGTTTGCTGAAGAAGGATGTAAAGAACGGGCCCCACTAGAGGTCCAGTGTAGCAGAGGAACCAAGAGCGTGGACTTGCCTTGGCCAGTGTGGCTCAGTTGGTTGGCTGTCATCTCATGCACCAAAAGGTTGCTGGTTTGATTGCCAGTCAGGGCTCATGCCCGGGTAGTGGGCTCAATCCTTGGTTGGGGGCATGCAGGAGGCAGCTGAATTACAATATGTTTTGCTCTCACATTGATGTTTGTCTGTCTCTCTGAAAATATTAAAAGAGAGAGAGAGAGAGAGAGAGAGAGAGAGAGAGAGAGAGAGAGAGAGAGAGAGAGAGAGAAAATATGGACTCTGGAGCCAGAGAACTTGGGCTCTACTCATTGTGCAGCCTTACACAAGGCACTGCCTTTCTGTGCTTCTGTTTCCTTGTCTATAAATGGGGACTAAGAGTAGTACCTATCTCATCAGCGATGATCAGATATAAAGAAATTAAACCTTGCCCAAACCGGTTTGGCTCAATGGATAGACCGTCGACTTGGGGACTGAAGGGACCCGGGTTCGATTCCGGTTAAGGGCATGTACCTTGGTTGCGGGCATATCCCCAGTAGGGGGTGTGCAGGAGGCAGCTGATCGATGACTCTCTCATCGATGTTTCTAGCTCTCTATCTCTCTCCCTTCCTCTCTGAACAAAATATATTAAAAAAAAAAAAAATTAAACCTGCTTGGTACCAAATAAGCACTCAGTTAAGTGTCATTGGTAGAAGTTGGGGGCTGATGCATAAAGAAAAGGTCTTTTGTGCTTAATTAATATTTTAAAAGCTGTGAATAGTAGGTATTCAGTATATGAATAAGCAGTAGAATGTATGTGCTTGGTACTGTATGCGTGAAGAGCGTGTATCATTAAATGACTGAATTAATAGTAAGCATTCAATAAGACGAGGCTGAATGAACGAAAGCCCTAAATGCTTGAGCAGATCTTAAAAAGCAATGAACCCCTTCACTTTATTTTATATATAAGAGGCCCAGTGCATGAAATTCGTGGATGGGGAGAAGGGGTTCCCTTGCTTTTTTACATATATATACATATTAGAGGCCTAGTGCAAAAAATTCGTGGATGGGGTGGGGAGTGTCCCTCAGCCTGGCATGTACCTTCTCCAATCTGGGACCCCTCGAGGGATGTCCTACTGGGATCGGGCCTAAACTGGCAGTCGGACATCCCTCTCACAATCCAAGACTGCTGGCTCCTAACTGCTCACTTGCCTGCTTGCCTGATTGCCCCAACCACTCCCTGATGGCCTGATTGACACCTAACTGCTTCCCTGCCGACCTCATCGCCCCCAACTGCTCTCCCCTGCAGGCCGGATTGTCCCCAACTACCCTCCCCTTCCTGCCTGATCACCCACAACGGCCCTCCCCTGCTGGCCATCTTGTTGTGGCCATCTTATGATGTGAGGATGGCCATCTTGTGATGATGTGAGGGTGTAGCACAAGGGCGCAAGAACCACATAGGCTTTTATTAGTAAAGATATATATTTTTCAATTGATTTCAGAGAGGAAGGGGGAGGGAGATGGAGAAAGGGATAGAAACATCAATAATGAGAGAGAATCATTGATTGGCTGCCTCTGCACACCTCCTACTGGGGACAGAGCCCAAAACCCAGGCATATACTAATACCCTTAACCGAACTGAACGTGGGCCAATGCTCTATCCACTGAGCCAGACCAGCTAGGCTGCCCTCACTTTTTAGCAATTAGTGCCCTTGCTCCCTTTCTCTTTTACCCCAGACACAGGCTTTTACTCAGACACAAAAGTGCTGAGTCAGCCCTGGCTGGTTTGGCTCAGTGGATAAAGTGTCAGCCTATGGACCAAAGGGTCCTGGGTTCGATTCCAGTTAAGGGCACCTACCTTGGTCGCAGGCTCCTCCCAACCTGGGTCCTGGTTGGGTGCATGCAGGAGGCAACCAGTTCATGTGTTTATCTCACATCCATGTTTCTGTCTTTCCCTCTCTCACTCTCTCTAAAAATCAATGGGAAAATATCCTCAGGTAAGGATTAACAATACAAAACAAAAAAAAGTGCTGAGTCAGTGCATTCTGGTCTCGCTCCCACCCACTTTATAGAAGAACTAGAGGCCCGGTACATGAAATTGGGGGTTGAGGCAGGTGTCCCTCAGTCCAGCCTGCACCCTCTCCAATCTGGGACCCCTCGAGGGTTGTCCTACTGGGATCGGGCCTAAATGGGCAGTCAGACATTCCTCTCACAATCCAGGACTGCTGGCTCCCAACTGCTCACCTGCCTGCCTTCCTGATTGCCCCTAACCGCTTCTGCCTGCCAGCCTGATCACCTCCTAACCACTTCCCTACCAACCTGTTTGCCACTAACTGCCCACCCCTGCAGGCCTGGTCACCCCTAACTGCCCTCCCCTGCCAGCTTCATCACCCCTAACTCAGCTCACCTTCCCTGTCAGCCGTCACCCCCAACTTCCCTCCCTTGCAGGCCTGGTCACTCCTAACTGCCCTTCCCTGCCAGCCTCATTGCCCCTAACTGCTCTCCCCTGTTGGTCTGGTCCCCCTGCTCCTCAACTGTCCTCCCTTGCAGGCCTGGTCCCACCCAACAGGCCTTCCCTGCAAGCTTGATCACCCCTAACTGCCCTTCCCTGCAGGCTGGATCACCCCCAACTGTCCTCCCTTGCAGGTCTGGTGCCTCCCAACTGCCCTCTCCTGCTGGCCATCTTGTGGTGGCCATCTTGTGTCCACACGGGGGTAGCCATCTTTGATCACATGGGGGCAGCCATCTTGTGTGTTGGAATGACAGTCAATTTGCATATTACTCTTTTATTAGATAGGATATCAGAGCTGGGAGACCTCGGAGCACCACTAACCCAATCCTGTGCTTTATTGCTGAGAAAACCAAAGTCCCAGCAAGGGATAGAATTTACCCAAGAGGTGCCAGAGCTAATTATGGGTGTAACACAGAGGGGAGAAGTTTCAAGGCGTGGATGGAATTGTTCAGGGGTTTTTGAGCTATGATTAAACTCATATTATTTCTTTGCTACCATCCAAATAGCAAGATGATGATTTTTGTTATATCAGAAATCTCTGTGTGACACCAAAGCACTTTCCGCCCAGCTCTGCCCACACTGACATCTCAGTACTAAGTTGAAGCAGGTGGAGAGTCCCAGGGAGTTTTTTGTGAGTTTTTCGTTAATGTGCTTGTTATGCCCTGAGCCTTTTGCCATTTTCTATTTCCTGTTTCTGCACCATTGTTCTTACCCTTCCCTACTCCTCAGCTCCCCTTTCTCCTGGACTGTCTTGCTTCTCGGTTAAGCCTGGCCAGTGCTGAGCTGGAGATACAGATAAATAAGAGGTGATGTGACCCTCCAGGGCTCACAGTCTAGACTCAAGAAAAGAAACTTTGCAGAGAACTATGCTATGTGCCATGAGTGGGAGGAGGGGGGAGAGTCTCATTCATTCAGTGCCATGAGTGGGGGGAGGGGGAGAGTCTCATTCATTCAGTGCCATGAGTGGGGGGAGAGGGGAGAGTCTCATTCATTCAGTGCCATGAGTGGGGGGAGGGGGAGAGTCTCATTCATTCAGTGCCATGAGTGGGGGGAGGGGGAGAGTCTCATTCATTCAGTGCCATGAGTGGGGGGAGGGGGGAGAGTCTCATTCATTCACTTGCCCAGGCAACAGATGCTTCTTGAGGAGGGCTCCAGCCAGCGGTGACAAGCAGACTGACACAGCCCAGCCCCCAGGTGCAGGAGGCTGACATTAATCAGAGTCACTGAGGAGTAAAAACTGCAAATAGACATGTACTCCAAAGCAAAGGAACATGGTTCTGTCAGAGTGTAGAACAGAGGACCCTTGCCTAGACAGGGGGCGAGGGAGGACTTCCCCAGGGAGTGAAGGTAAGTAGGAGTTAACCAAGCAAAGAGAAGCACCCAAATGGGAGGAAGAGCATATGTCAAGGTCCTGAGGAAGGTGGGCGTCTGGACTGTAGTGGCTGGAGGTATGAGAGGAAGTGGAAAGGGAGCCGAAACAAGGCTTTATTGGCCACAATCAAGATTTGCCATCTTGCCTGGCCAATATGGCTCAGTGATTGAGTGTTGACCTATGAACTAGAAGGTCATGGTTTGATGGGGGTGCAAGGGGCAGCCAATCAATGATTCTCTCTCATCATTGGTGTTTCTATCTCTCTCTCCTTCTCCCTTCCTCTCTGAAATCAATAAAAACATACTTTAAAATAAGTTTTGCCGCCTTTACCTGAAGAGCTATAGGGCACCATTTGAGGTGGACATGATGGGGTTAGAGGTATCTAAAAAGATTTTCTCTGGCTGCACTGTGGTGAGGAGGGCAGGAGGAGAGGCAGTGAGGAGACAGTGAAGAGGTAAGAGAGGATGGTGGCTGGCCAGGAAGTGGTATTCCATCAAGAGAAGGGTTCACCTTTGGGAATATTGTGGGAATAAATTGGATAAGATTTTAGGCTCTAGAGTAGGGGTGTCGGACTCAATCAGAGAAGGGGCCAAAATCTAAAATCCAGCCTAAATCGCGGGCCGAATGGTTTACTGAACAGTCATAAACTGTCATTGTGATGGAAACGCAGCGGAGTGCAGTGATGACAGCGTGGTGCGGGCCACATTGCAAGGCCTGGCGGGACGGATTTGGCCCGCGGGCCTTGTGTTTGACACATGTGGTCTAGAGAGAGGCATCAGGCAACTTAAGAGGATGCGTGGAGCGCTCTTCAGGAAGATCACAGTTTGCTGAGGGAAGCCAAGCCTGTCATCTAGGGCTTCATGAAGAAAGGTAGAAGTTGAGCTGAGACTTGAGAGTATGGTAGGAATTTCAATGGGCAGAGAAAAGGTATTCCAGGCAAAGAAAACGAGCCAGCGGAGGTGAGTGTGAGTGAGTGGTGTGTTTGGAGCTAAAGCTGGCCGTGGGAAAGAGTGCTGGGGCTAGTATTCCATATGGGAATAGGCCAGGGCAGCGCTGGGCAACCCTTCTCTTAGATGCCGGCCCTACCTCTTAATCCTCTCTGCACCTCCTGTTGAGTCTGTGACTTCAACACGGGAAGAATACTGGGAATATGGCTGCAGGCCTTGGCTGAGCTGGCCACCTTGGCCTTCACCCTGGCTAAAATGCCCTGCCCTTCCTCCTGCAGGTGAAAGTGGTGAGCCTGCAGCCTGACGTGGCCCAGATCGACCTATACATCCTTGGCCAAGCTGACCACTTTATTGGCAACTGTGTCTCCTCCTTCTCCGCGTTCGTGAAACGGGACCGAGACCTCAAAGGGAAGCCATCCTCTTTCTTTGGCATGGACTGGCTCCCACAGTCTCGGGACGAGTTCTGATCTAGGCTGGAGCACATCACCAGCCCAGCTGGTCCCTCCAGCTGGGCCTGGCACCAGAGCTGCTCCCAGGATTGACCCCAAAGGAGCAGGCCAAAAGAGAAGCAGCTGCCAAGGATAGAGAAAAGTACCAGGAACTTCCCGGGGCAGAAGATGGACCATCTCCCAGGGTACAGGACTTCCAAATTCCTAGGAGCCACACCATCTTTCCTGCTCCCGTGCTTCTGGGAGTTTCTCACACCAACAAAACAGTCCAACCACTGCCTTTTGGTCTACCCTGCTCTTATAAGGAGGCCCGGTGCATGGATTCGTGTACTGGTGGAGTCCCTCGCCTGGCCTTCTCCCTCTCAAAGCGGCAGGCAGCCAGGGAGCCTGGGCTGGACCCACCGCCCTCCCAGCAGCTCCTGCTCATCCCAGCCACTACCATTGCTCAGCAGGGCACTGCTGCAGCAGCTGCAATCACCAACCTTGAGCCTGGCATCTGGCATCCATCAGTCAGCTGAGTGGCGGTCCCACTGTGGGAGTGCACTGACCACCGGGAGTACTCCTGTGTTAAGTGTCTGTCCTCTGATGGTCAATGCACGTCATAGCAACTGGTCAAACAGTCATTCGGTCACTTAGGCTTTTATATATATAGATTAATCATGCTCTGTTAACCATCGTTGTTTTGTTCTGATTAAAGAAAGTACATTCCCACTTGGCTGGGAGTTGCGCCCGGGACCTGGAAGCTCACCTGGAATTCCATCCCATCCGGGAGCTGCCTCTTATCACGGAAAGATTAACAACCTTATTGCAGAAACCAGAGGTGCCAGCCCTTTACAAGCCCCCAGGTCTTTGCAAACCCCCAGCCCACATTACCTGTAAGCTGCCCATTTTGTATACCTATTCTTATCCCTCTTGTAACCTTTGTCCTTCTACCCAGTACAAGCAGCTGGCTTATGGGGGAGGAAAGGATAGAGAGCAGATTCTTGTGGATGACCTGCTGCTCTCTCATACTGCCGGCAATATTGGAATAAACACTCATATATGATTCAACCCTGCCTCTGCTTAGTTGGCTCAAGTAGTGACAGGCAGCCCAGACCTATTGAATGTCCATTTTCACTCTGAGCAGCCTAGTTTTAATACAAGATCATGACTACCCTACAATTCTCTCATTTAAAAAAAATCAATGATGTTCATTAACATAGGCACTTAAGTGATCTTAACTGAATGTAGATGAGGCCAGGGGTGGGGTGAGGGTGTTCACTACTTTTCCAAATGACCCCAGACTGGCCCTCAGTCTTTATCCCCTCTGCCTCACCAGAGCCACTGTCAACCCCACTTCTTTTTTTTAAATATATTTTTATTGATTTTTTTACAGAGAGGAAGGGAGAGAGAGAGAGAGCTAGAAATGTCAATGAGAGAGAAACACCGACCAGCTGCCTCTTGCACACCCCCTACCGGGGATGTGCCTGCAACCAGCATACATGCCCCTGACCGGAATCGAACCTGGGACCTTTCAGTCCGCAGACCGACGCTCTACCACTGAGCCAAACTGGTTTTGGCTCGACCCCACTTCTTGACCCCTTTCCAAGGTTTGGGGTATGCATTGTAAACACTTTGCAAATGCAAGTTCTCAGTCATGGTGCCACACAGAGTTCCACAGTCGGCTGAGTGCTGCTCCCAGGGCACATTCCCTGCATGGAGCCCATGCCAGCTCACCAAGCCATCATGGCATTGGTCTCCGTCACTTGGTAGTTGGTGGCCTGTCACACCTGGCACCATCAGGGTCTTATAACACATCCCTGGCTGTCTAGCCTGGTGGGATCCTTCCAAAGGCTGCCATCTCCTCTCCTGCTCTCTTGCCTCAGGGGCCTGGTTGTAGAATTTTGCCTTCAAGTTGGTATCCAGGATCTGTCCTCCCAGCCTTTCTCCTGCAGCTGGAACCCTCAGACCATATTCTCACAAAGGAATGTTTGCTAAGCCTCTGACCAGACAGAAGATGCCCCAAACCTGGGATGCATTGGAGTCCCTGTTTCGAAGCAACTTTTGTCCCTTTCTAGCCAATGCTATCTCTGATCCCATGAGACTTAAAGGGTTATAGTTGTAAGTTTCTTTGTCTCCCAGTGCTGTGCTCCCATGACTCCCAAGAGTCTGACTTTTGGACCTTTTGGTTCAAAAATTCAGGTCTAATTAATACTGCAGATCTCTCACCATCTTGGGATTTCTTTGGTCTTTGATCCTGAGAAGATGAAGGATATTCTCATGAGAGCCAGGCCCAGATCTTCAGTCAGGGACTTTTCCTCAGGTCACCTTTGGAAGAGTTTTTTTGTTTGTTTATTTGTTGTTGTTTTGTTTATTTGTTGTTTTTGTCAGGGCAGACTGATCAGAGGTGTTTGGGCAGCAACGGTGTCAAACACACAAAGGTGACATTTATTGCTTAGGGCTGCCGCCCAACTCCAAGCAGGAGAGACTATACAGAAAGGGCTTTTGTATTTTTGCTCTTGGGAAAAGAGTGAAATGTTTGACATGCTAGATGGACTCTGAGAGGTAGTTTATCTATTCAGACCTGTTCACAAGCCTCATTCAGAGACACAGAGCCCATGTGTGCAGTCCTGCCTCCATCAGCTAGTTGGGAAGGCTGATTTCATTTGTTGGATTCATTTGCCCATCACTGTCTCACACGAGACACATGTCTGGGCTCTGAAGGGCCATCCAGATCGTGTTGGTTAGCATCGACTGTGATAATAGCTTATATTTCTGGGGGAGAGGGCACCAGAGTTGTAGTCAGTTGTGTGTTCTTAGGCAAGCACTTTATTCCTCTTTGACCCAGTTTTCTCAGCTATAAAATGGTGATAAAACTGGCGGAGTTGTTGAAGGGCTCAAACCAGATAAAGGGCTCAAACCAGAGCACATTGTAAATGTGGAAGAGACAAAGGCTCATCTGTGGCTGTTCGTTCGTTCGACTGCCTCTTGCCGCACGCCTACTCTGTGCCAGGCACTGTGCTTGTTAAGTGATTTATGGGCAGTCTCTGATTTAGTCCCCACACCCGCCCTGGTAAGTAGGAACTGTTATTACCCTCTTCCTGCGCAAGGAAAATGAATGCTCAGAAAATGCTCATAATTTTCCCAAGGCCACCACAGGTAGTGGCTGTAAGGCAGGATTTGACCTCCCAAAGCCAGTCCTAGTAACCACATGCTCAGCTACCCCGGTTCATAGGATGCACTTGACTCCCATTTGGGCCACTGCTAGGGAGTTTGGGGGAGATCACCCGAGAAACAGAAAGCCACAGGAAGCTTATACTTCCCTTGGGTGATTATCCAACATCCTTTTAGTAACATGTATTTATTGATCAACTATTATATGCCAGGCTCTGTGCTAGGTCCTAGGGATTCAGCAGAGAATCAGACATAAGAGTCTTTGTTCTCAAGGAATTTTCATTCTAGTAAGAAGACAATAAAGAAATACATTGTGCCCTGACCGGGAATCGAACCATGATCTCCTGGTTCATAGGTCTATGCTCAACCACTGAGCCACACCAGCCAGGCTCATCATTGGTGTTTCTTTCTCTCCCTCTCCCTTCCTCTCTGAAATCAATAAAAATATGTATTTTTTTAAAAAGATAACTTCCCAAACATGGTTTTGTTAGCTAATAGGTTTAAAAATAAAAACTTTCATTATGGAAAAAAAATCAAATGTAAATCATAAGTTTGGGGGTATAGCTCAGTGGTAGAGCATTTGACTGCAAATGTAAATCATAAGTTATAAAATGAACTCCCATTTTCAACAATTCTAAACATTTTACAGTCTTGTTTCATTTACAGTCTCAGCCCCAAGTCCAGATTTTAAAGGAAATCTAGTTTTGAAGGAAGAGCCAGCGGGTTCCCTGACACACTGAATGCGGGGTAGGAGAGAGAAGTCCAGGATGTGCTGAGGCTTAAGACCCAAGCAACAGAGAGAAGGAGTTGTCTCTGACTTGCAGAGTGACCTTGAGGCAGGTCACTCACCTCTCTAACCCCTGAATCCCAGGTGCTAATGGTGGTCCCAGCGGTGTTTCTCAAAGGTGGTCTCCAGAGGTTCCTTGGAACGCTAGTTAATAAGGCAGATTCCAGGGACTCAACCAGACCTGAACAATCAGAATCTGGTGGGTTGATGCCCAGTGGCCTAAGACCTACTTCAGCTGTACTCAGACCAGCAATATGGCCATCACCTGGACAGCTTGTTAGGAATGCAGATTCCCAAGATCAAATTCCTATAGAAGTGATACTTTGCTGTGATGAATATAACTAGATATTTTAATATATATATATATATATATATATATATATATATATATATATATATATATATATATATATTTTAATTGATTTCAGAGAGGAAGGGAGAGGGAGAGAAAGAAACATCAATGATGAACCTGTTTGGTGTGGCTCAGTGGTTGAGCGTAGACCTATGAACCAGGAGGTCATGGTTCAATTCCCGGTCAGGGCACAATGTATTTCTTTATTGTCTTCTTACTAGAATGAAAATTTCTTGAGAACAATATATATTACTGATTTTTTACAGAGAGGGAGAGAGATAGAGAGTTAGAAACATCAATGAGAGAGAGTTATCAATTAGCTGCCTCTTGCACGCCCCCCACTGGGGACATGCCTACAACCAAGGTACATGCCCTTGACCAGAATCGAACCCGGGACCTTTCAGTCTGCAGGCCGACGCTCTATCCACTGAGCCAAACCAGTTCCAGCTATAACTAGATATTTTTAAGAGGTTAACATTGGATTTCAGATTTATAAGGGTCTGGATTCAATTTCCTGTGGTCACTTCTCAATAACTCTTTGTCTTCTCAAGTTACTCAAATTTTCTGATCCCAGTTTGTCTATTATGAAAAATAAATGTATATGAGAATCTTAAATTTAAAAAAAAGAAAAGAAAAGCAGACTCCCAGACGCCCCATTCCCCTGGCCCTGCTGAATCAGAAGCTCTGGAAATCTTAAGCTTTCTAGGAATCTTAAGTTCTCCAGGAGCTGACGCTTGAGCACTACAGGTCGGAGACTGGGGGTGAACCAGAAAGCACCTATGGAAGCCCCGAAGCTTTCCATCACATGTGACCAATGGGAGAGCTTTAGGTGTCCCACAGTGCAGCACTGACTGATTATGCATTGGGGAAGTAGACAACCAGATAGTCAAACCCTTGATTTAATTGATTTTATTGTTTTAGGAATGGGTCCACATTTTTATAAGCAAAACAATGGGAATTACATTTTTTTAAAAATTAAGTAACTTCCAATAGAAGCAGATTGTGGATTAAACAGAAATGGTGTTCACAGGAACCAAGGCTGGGAAACACTGTCCTGATATATCACAGATCCTCCGAAAATAGGGAAGAAAGTGGAGAGTAAGGGAGTAAGAGAGGAAGGACAGGATAGAGGGTGAAAGAAAGAGCTGAGATCTCATTTCCATGTTCTGTGCCCTTCAGAAAAGCCTAGAGAGTAATAATGAAAAAGCATTCCCAGGCCCAGAAATAAAGATCCCTTCTCCATTTTTTTCTCTATCCTTAGAGGAGTTGATAGGAAAAACCACACAGCCTAAAGGCAAATGATGCAATATGGATTATATTGTCAGAGTTCATTCAGATTCTTACTTGAAACCTGGCTTATTTCAGGGTTGGGATCTTTCCTTTGAAATAACATTGTTTGAGGGCAAGCAGGTTTGATTTGTTCTTACGTCTAATCCTTTATTGAGCACCAGCCTAGGACACCGAGCCCAACCAAGTAAACAGGAAGGGAAGGGACAAAAGGCATTTTCCAGAAACCACCTCTTTCCTCACATTCAGTGACTCAGCAGAAGCGGAGAACAGTGCCCACCCAAGGGTGGCAGAGGGAAAGCCTGGGAGGAGACCTCACCCCAGTCTAAAAATCCTCCCCTCTTAAAAAAAATTTGGAGTGGCCGGAGAGAGGTCAATGGGGGTGAAAAGGAGACACATGTAAAATACTTTAAATAATAAAGAATTTTTTTAAAAAGTTGGTAGCATACCTTCATTCTCTCCAATATGGGAGCTGTTTTCCTTCTCTTACAGCGTCCACGAGGTACAGGGCACTCGCAGGAGAAGACAATGAGCATTCCAGTCGCCTCAGTCGTACTAACAATCCCAAAGAGAAAGTCTCAGTTCTGTGTCAGCATGTCATTAAGGAGAGCAGACCTCAGCGTCAAACATCAGTTTTGCTTTCATTATACTTATTTTTGAATACTTTGTATTTGCATATTTTCATTTACAGATGTGGTTTAGAGTTTCCTCCTAATTTAGGTTACAAAAAGTGAGTAGATTTAGAGAACAGCGGTAAGTAAACAATGGCATGTGAATTATGAAGACTAAGTTAGGGAGGCCCTCACTCAGCCTTATTGTTATGCCAGGCCCTGAAGACCCACAGAGCCAGACCATGGGACTATCCACAGGGAGGGCCAGGCATTGCAATTACTGTGGAAGAGAAACTATTCATGGTGTACTCACTCTTCACAGTTCCATGCTATAGTCAAGACTTTCCTCATCAATGTTTCAAGATTTTATTCTAAAAATTTCCTCTTCTGAGCTCTTGCAGCACCTTGAAGTTGTAATAATAACCAATGTGTTTTGTTTCCCATGTGCCAAGACTGTTCAAGGCACTTTACATAAGCTGACTCAATGAAGTCACAGTACAGCCTTACGAGTTTGCCTTCTTATTAACTCCGTTTTAAAGATCAGGGCTCTGAGGCACAGAAAGGTGAAGCAACTAAGTCAAGGTCATACAGCTGATGAGTGGCTTGAACCCTAAAAGTATAGGATGAGTGTCAATGTTCTTAGCCCCATGCTGTGTTGCCTCTCCTGTCACCAATCAGAAGACATTTGCTTCTTGGTCTCCCCATCTAGATCAGAGCTTCCCAGGAGCGAGGACCATGTCTGATATACCTCCCTGTTCCAGCACCAACCCATGGCTTGGCTTATAAGAATGCCCCTTGGCCCTGGCCGGGATGGCTTGGTTGGTCGGAGTGTTGTCCCATACACTAAAAAGTCAAGGGTTTGATTCCCAGTCAGGACACATACCTAGGTTGTGGGCTTAATCCCCAGGCCTGGTTCGGGAGCATGTAGGAGACAACCGATCAATGATTTTCTCTCATATCAATGTTTCTCTCTCTTTTCCTCTCCTTTCCTCTCTCTCTAAAATCAATAAAACATATCCTCAGGTGAGGATTAAAAAACAAAAAGACTATGAAAGAGATTGTCTGGGGTGATCAGAGAAGGCCTCTGCATCCAGGTGACATTTGAGCAGAGGCCTGCAGGAGGTGAGTGGGTAAGCTGTGTGGTATCTGGGGAAGAGCATTCCAGGCAGAAGGAACAGCAAGTACAGAAGGGCTGGAGTGGACGTTGGTATGTGAGGGGCAGGGAGGAGGGGAAATGGTGAAGAATGAGAGGGAGCAGGAGCCAGATCAGAGTGGGCCTTGCCTCTGGCATTTATGAGATGGATGTGAGAAGCCATGGGGAGGTCTTGAGCAGGGGAGTGACATGATCTGACTTAGGTTTTATATTATCTATATTATACTATTGATATTTGTATCTTGGTATTATAGTAATCTATTGCTGCATAACAAGTAACCCCCAAAATGTAGTTTCTTAAAGCAAGTATAGCTGCATATTTCTCAGAGCTTCTGTGTGGGTCAGGAGTTTGGGAGCAGCTTGCCTGAGCAGTTCTGGTCTCTCACAAGGTTGTAGTCAGTTATTGGCCAGGGCTGTACTCATCTGAAGGCTTGACTGTGGCTGGAGGTTTCATTTCCAAGGCAGCTGGCAAGCTGGAGTTGGCTGTTGGTGAGAGGCCTCTCACAGGATTGCTTGGGGTGACCTCTCAATTTTATGGCTGGCTTCCCCCCGTGGGAGTGATTCAAGAGACCAAGACAGAAGCTGTGATGCCTTTTATGACTTAGCCTCAGACACCCTCACTTCTGCCATTTCGATTGGTCAGACAGGCCATTCTTATTCAATGTGAGAGGGGACTACACAAGGGCATAAGTACGGGAGGTGAGGATCACTGTGGGCCATCGTGGAGAGTGACTACCACAAGCTTTTTGTTTGCTTGGTGGGGTTTTGTGGATTTTTTTCGGGGGTGGGGGGGTGTGAGCGGGGGATTGGTGTTTTGTTGTTGTTTTTATTTCAAAGAGTGAGAGAGAGATCGAAACATCAATGATGAGAATCATTGACCAGTGGCCCCACACTAGGCATAGAGCCTGCAACCCAGGCCTGTTCCCTGACTGGGAATCTAACTGTGACTTACTGGTTCACAGGTCTATGCTCAACCACTGAGCCACGCTGGCCAGGTTTTTTTTTTTTTTTTTTTTTTTTTTTAAGAGACATTTTATTTAGAAAGTCACAGAGGCCCTGCCAATTTGGCTCAGTAGATAGAGCATCAGCCTGGAGACAGAAGGGTCTCAGGTTCTATTCCAACCAAGGGCATGTACTTCAGTTGCAGGCCCCATCCCCAGTCCTTATCAGGGTGCATGCAGGAGGCAACTAATCGATGTGTCTCTCTGACATCGATGTTTCTCTCTCTCTGTTGCTCCCTCTCTCTTCCACTCTCCCTAAAAATCAATGGGAAAAAATATCCTTGGATGAAGATTAATAAGAAAGAGAAAGAAAGAAAGAAAGAAAGAAAGAAAGAGAGAGAGAGAGAGAGAGAGAGAGAGAGAGAGAGAGAGAGAGAGAGAGAGAGAGAGAGAAAAGAAAGAGAGAAAGAAAAAAAGAGAAAGAAAAAAAGAAAAAGAGAGAGAGAGAGAGAGAGAGAGAGAGAGAGAGAGAGAGAGAAAGAAAAGAAAGAAAGAGAGAAAAAGAAAGAAAGAAAGAAAGAAAGAAAGAAAGAAAGAAAGAAAGAGAGAAAGAAAGAAAGAGACACAGAGATAGAAGTGAGTGGTAGAAGAAATGGACTCAGGAAATAAGTTACAGCGGCAAAAGAAGGGCCCTTGAAGTTCAGGAGAGAGAAGGGTAAAGGTAGTATGAGGGGGGCGGAGGGAGGAGAGAAGAAGAGGAGGGGAAAGATTGTTTGCTTGTTTTAACTTATAGTAAATGTGTGTGTAGTTGTATGAATTTTAACATGGGTAGATTTGCGTAACCACCACCACAAACAGGATGCAGTACAGTTTCATCACTCCTCCAAAAGCCCTCATGTTTCCCTTTGTAGTGACATGATCTTCCCACCCTTAACCTGTGGTAGCCACCAGTCTGTCACTGTAGTTTCTATAGTTTTGTCTTTTTGAGAATGTCATGGAATCATAGAGTGCGCCACCTTTTGAAATAGGCTTTTTTTTTTTCATGCCGAATAATGTCACTGAGACTCATCTAGGTGGCTGCAGGTATCAACAATCCATTCCTTTTTTTTTTTTTTTTTTTTTCTTAAATCCTCACCCAAGGAGTGAGGGTATTTTTCTATTGATTTTTTTAGAGAGAGTATAAGGGAAAGGAGAGGGGGAGAATGAGAGAGAAACATTGATGTGAGAGAGACAAGCCCATCAGTTGCCTCCTGCGAGCACCCTGACTGACCAGGGGTGGGAAACAAACCCACAAACCCAGGTACCTGCCCTTGACCTGGAATCAAACCCGAGACTCTCCAGTGTGCAGACCAATATAACCACAGAGCCATGCTAGCCAGGGCTAGTCCATTCCTTTTAAAATCCTGTGCAGATATATTATACATAGTTTGCTTATGGGTTTACCCATTGAAGGGGTTAGTTCCTATTTGGGGGAATTATGAATAGAGCTGCTGTAAACATTTGTGCACTTCATTCTTTCTCTTGTAATTTCTGCTACTCTGATGATATATATGTCAGATCTTTTGATATTGTACCATAGGTCTCTTATTTTATTTTATTTTATTTTATTTTATACTACCCTGTTTCCCCAAAAATAAGACAGTGTCTTATATTAATTTTTTCTCCCAAAGTTGCCCTAGGTCTTATTTTCAGGGGATGTCTTATCTTTCCATGTGGTAGGTCTTATTTTCGGAGGATGTCTTATTTTCAGGGAAACACGGTAGTAGCCCAGTGCACAAAATTCACGCACAGGGAGTGTCCCTCAGCTCAGCCTGTACCCTCTCCAATCTGGGACCCCTTGGGGGATGTCAGATAGCCCTCTTACAACCCAGGATTGCCGGTTCCTAACCACTCACCTGTAAATACTAACTCCCATTCTCTCCTTAGAATATTTTTAATTTAAAAAAACATACATTTTTTATTGATTTCAGAAAGGAAGGGAGAGATAGAAACATCAATGATGAGAGAGAATCATCATCGATTGGCTGCCTCCTGCACACCTCTTACTGAGGATCAAGCCTGCAACCAGACATGTGCCCTTGACTGGAATTGAACCTGGGACCCTTCAGTCTGCAGGCTGACGTTCTATCCACTGAGCCAAACCGGGTAGGGCTCTCCTTAGAGTATTTTAATAACAGCTGCTTAAAGGCCGTATTCAGATCATCCCAACTTCTTGGTGTTGGCCTCTTTTCATTGTCTTTTCCTAGGCAAGCTGAGGTTTTCCTGCTTCTTTGTGTTGTAAGTGATTTGTCCTGGACATTATTAATATTATGGTAAGAGCTCGGGTCTCGTTTAAATCTGTGGAGAAATACTGATGTTTTTCTCTTAGCAGGCCATTGGCAAAGTGGGCTCAGGTGGCAAACTCCGTGTGCCTTCTGTGGTCGTGGTTCCAATGTCAATCCTGTTTTCAAATCCTCTGGGCTGCCATGTGTGTCGGCCCCATGTGCATGTCACTCAGGGGTCAGTCCGGAACTCTCACAGTGGCCTACCTCCTTATTCATTTCTGTGAGACTGGTGAGCTGTTTAGGGTCGATCTACCCATACACTGCTCGGAGCTGAGCCCAGGAGTCCGTAAATAACTTTGTGAGGTCGCTTTCCCAAACTCCCCCTCACTGAGCCTTCCCTGGGACTTTCCAGTTCCCTGGGGCTTTACTTACCTGACTCTGGTGTGCATTTCTCACAACTGCAACCACATCAGGGCCAAAGCCTTAGGGGCCCATCCCACAGCTCCTCCAGTTAGAGAGGAAGGTTCCCTTTCCTCACAATTTCAGGCTCCTGTGGGCACTGGCCACCTCGCCATGGGATAGCCTGGGGACTGGGGCACAAGACAATGGACAAAAGAAAACAAATAGGTGAACAACATGCCCTGATGAACAAAAACGGATCCAGAGACAGAGAAGCATCGATCAGGCCGTTAAACCTCAGAGGGGTCGGGGATGGTGGGGTAAAGGGGAGAGATCAACCAAAGGACTCATATAAGCCTGACCAATGGCACATAGACAGTAGGGAGATGAGGGCATGTGCTGGGGGGTGGGAGCGGCTGGGGAGAGATCAATGGGGGGAAGAGGAGACTCATGTAATGCTTTAATCAATAAAGAATTTAAATTGCTAAAACCGGTTTGGCTCAGTGGATAGAGCTTCGGCCTGCGGACTGAAAGGTCCCAGGTTCGATTCCGGTCAAGGGCATGTACATTGGTTGTGGGTACATCCCCAGTACGGGGTGTGCAGGAGGCAGCTGGTTGTTGTTTCTAGCTCTCCATCCCTCTCCCTTCCTCTCTGTAAAAAGTCAATAAAATATATTTTTTAAAAAATAAATAGGGCTTTCTCTTAGCCCAGAGAGGGTCCAGTTAAAAAAAAAAAAAAGAATTTAAATTTTCTTGTTTTTTAAAAAGGTGGGCTTTCTAAAGGGACCGCATTCAGGGCACAGGGGTAGCATGATCAATGTCTTGGAGGGATATCAGAGCAGATGGGAAGGCTGGGGTGATAGGTGCAGGGCTGGGGCAGGATGGCAGGTGAGTACTATGGGCTGGAAGGCCAGGAACTAGGCTGGGACTAGGTGTTCAGAGGCGAGTAGCTGGTTTCTGATTTCTATGAGCCAAAGAAAAAGACCAGGTAATGTTTTCCACTAGCGTGTGAGGAGGGGAAGCCCCCGCCCCCAGACCTGTGACAGGATGTGGGGGAGGCTTTGGCAAGGAAAGGTAGCATCTAGGTTACAAAAGGCTGGTGGCCCAGGTCCTGAGGCGAGAGGCAGCGAGTTTTACAGCTGCAGAGAGGGAACGCCTTACTGCTGCAGCCTCTCTTGGGTCTGATGATCTAGGAGACGGCCAAGGGCTTGGCTACTTTTGTACCCCAGAGAGTCAATCTAACATCTCCCAAGGGCTTTTGTAAATCAGGTGGGGAGGAGGTAGAGGCTGGGTGACCACATGTTTAGAGGCAGAAGTGACAAAGTGCTTTTGCTATATTCTTCTTCGCTTTTTGTTGTTGTAGATATTGCTTTTGTTGTATTCTTTAAAATTTTTTTGTGTTTTTTTTTCATTTCAAATCGTGCATTTGCATAAATGACCCCAAAACTCAGAAGGTGAAAACAACAAACATTTATTGCCTCATGCAGTTTCTGAGAATCATGAATCTGGAATCAGCTTAGCTGGGTAATTCAGGCTCAGAGTTTTTAGTGAAGGTACAGTTACAATGTTTGCTAGGGCTGCAGTCCATCTGAAGGCTTGACTGGGGCTGGAGGGTCTGCTTTCAAGATGGCTCACTTATATGGCTGTTGGCAGGAGGCTTGAATTATTCCCCATGCAGGCATCTCCGCAGGGCAGCTCTTGATATGGCAGCTATTTCCCCCATAACAAGGGATCCAAGAGAGAGAGAGTAAGAGGCCAAGATGAAAGCTCTAGTGTCTTTTTGTTGTTGTTAATCCTTACCCTAGGATATTTTTCCATTGATTTTGAGAGAATAGAAGGGAGGGAGAGAGACAGAGAGAGAGAAATATGGGCGTGAAAGAAACATCGATTGGTTGCCTCCTGCACAGGCTGATCTGGCCTGGGGATCAAGCCTGCAGCCAAGGTATGAGAATTGAACCCAGGACCCTTCAGTCCATGGGCTGATGCTCTTTCCATTGAGCCTCCAGTGTCTTTTTAAAAAATACGTATTTTTTGTTGATTTCAGAGGGGAAAGGAGAGGGAGAGAGAAATAGAAACATGATGAGAGATTTATATATTGGCTGCCTCCTGCACGCCCCCCACTGGGGATCGGCTTGCAACCTGTGCATGTGCCCTGACAGGAAATAGAACCACGACCTCCTGGTTCATAGGTCAGCACTCCACCACTGAGCCACACCAGCAGGGATCCAGTACCTTTTATAACATAATCTCAGAAATGGCATACCAACATTTCTGCCATATTCTATTGGTCACTGAGATATTATGATTTACAAAAATATGTAAACTTGGTCATTCAGATAATCAAAAAATATTTTCCAGGTGTATTTGGTCTTCATCTACAGTTCCTGGCTCAGAATTCCCCAAATCCCTGGAATTTCCAGAGGGATGAGAGCAATGGGAGCATCTTTTTTAATTTTTTTTTATTTATTTTTATTTTTTTAAATATATATTTTATTGATTTTGTTCAGAGAGGGAGAGAGAGAGCGAGCTAGAAACATCGATGAGAGAGAGTCGTCGATCAGCTGCCTCCTGCACACCCCCCACTGGGGATATGCCCGCAGCCAAGGTACATGCCCTTGACCGGAATCGAACCCGGGACCCTCCAGTCCCCAAGCCGACGCTCTATCCACTGAGCCAAACCGGTTTCGGCGGGAGCATCTTTTTTTAAAAAATATGTTTTCATTGATTTTTTTTAGAGAGAGAGGAAGAGAATAGGGAGAGAGAGATACAAACATTGATGGGAGAGAAACATCAGTTGTTTGCCTCCTGCATGCCCCTACTGGGGATCAAGCCCGCAACCCTGGCATGTGCCCTGACCCAGAATCGAACCAGTGACCTCTTGTTGCATGGGTGGACACTCAGGCAATGGGATCATCTTTTGATATACTATTTGGTCTCTTGTCCTCAGTTCCTTAAATCTCTTCAAAGCTTAAAGGTGAAACTGGTGTCTTGATATTCATCACAAGCCTCCTTCCATGTTCATATTAATGAGAGATGATTTTTGGAAAGTGCCTTAGGATGGGGGCTTGTTGCCAGGGGAACCAATGGTCAGTACATTGGTCCCACTCCCGATTCCAAGAGGGGAGGAAAGATTAGCGGTTGAACCAATCACCAATGGCAAATGAGTTAATCCTGCCTATGTAATGAAGCCTCCACAATGAACCCAAAAGGAAGGCGTTCAGTGCCCTTCTAGTTTGGGGAACCAGAATGGCTTCCTGGGCGCCAAGCTCCATGGGGACAAAAGCTCCTTTATTTGGGGCCTCAGTTCATCTGGCTGCTGATGGATGCCCTTTAATGTTCTTTGTAATAAGTTGGTAATTAATGAGCAAACAGGTTTTCCTGGGTTCTGTGAACTGTCCTAGCAAATTAATTGAATCTAAGGAGAGGGTCATTGGAGCCTCCCGTTAGTAGCAAAACTGAAGTGGAGGGCGATTGTGTGGGACTGGGCCCTTTACCTGTGGAATCTCTCTCCGCAGATAGTGCCAGAATTGAATTGAATTTTTGGACACGTCCTGATATTTGAGAATTGCTTGTTGGCGTAAAGGAGCCCCTCTCCCTCTCCACCCGCCTTCCCCTCCCCTTCTCTCCCCCCCACCCCACAACTTGAAATTGGGTTCAGGAACCCTTTCAGTCACATAGCCTTTGCTGACTTAGTGTGAGGGGCCGTACAAGGGTTTGGATGAAGTGGGGGTCATTGAGGGTCATCTTGGAAGCTGGCTACCACATCATGGATTAACAATACAAGTTATTTTGTAAGTTTAAAGAGATCGCAGAGACATATTATTAATAGCAAGAAGCTATTAATACTTTTTTCTAGAAACTCACTTTAATAAAAAAAGAAACACAAAACATATATTTCTATTATACATACAGATGTAAATGTATAGCAAAAGGTCTAAAAGGATAAAATTAAAACTGTTGCCTCTGGGGAGGGAAATGGAATGAAATGTTGTGGAAAAACTAACCACTTTTACACTATATCTTCTTTATGGTTTGAATCATTGGGTCACTGTTCTAATTTTCAGGTACTTGATAGCAAACCACCCCATACTTAGTGTAAAACAACAATTTTTTTTTAATTGTGCTCACAGATTTTTTAAAAAAATATATTTTATAGATTTTTTTACAGAGAGGAAGAGAGAGGGATAGAGAGCTAGAAACGTCGATGAGAGAGAAACATCCACCAGCTGCCTCTTGCACACCCCCTACCGGGGATGTGCCCGCAACCAATGTACATGCCCATGACCGGAATTGAACCTGGGACCTTTCAGTCCGCAGACCAACGCTCCACCACTGAGCCAAACCGGTTTCGGCTGTGTTCACAGATTTGATGAGCTGGGAATTTGGACAGAACATGGTAGAACTGATTTGTCTTTGCTCCATGATGTCTGGGGCCTAAACTGGGAGATGAAAATAGCTTAGGTGACTACATTCGTGGCATTGACGGGAACACCTGACTCTCAGTGTGGCTTGATCTTCCTCACAGCATGGAAGCGGTATTCCAAGAGGAAGTGTCCCGGGAGGAAGCATCAGGAGAGAGGATATTCTGAGAGAACCAGGCAAAGCTGCATAGTTTTTATGACCCAATATCGGAAGTCACATAGCATCACATCTGCCAAATTCTGTTTGTTAAATCTGCTACCAGCCTCCTCAAATTTAAGGAAAGGGGACATCAATTCTCCCTCCCTTGGGAAGTGTGTCAAAGAGCCCATGGCCATTAGGAAAGAAATTGCCGCCCTCGCTGGTTTGGCTCAGACTGAAGGGTCCCAGGTTCTGATTCTGGTCAAGGGCACATGCCCGGGTTGCGGACTTGGTCCCCAGAAACGGGCTTGTAGGAGGCAGCCGATCAATGATTCTCATCATTGATGTTTCTATCTCCCTTCCTCAACATATTTTATTGATTTTTTACAGAGAGGAAGGGAGAGGAATAGAGAGAAACATCGATCAGCTGCCTCCTGCACACTCCCCACTGGGGATGTGCCCGAAACCAAGGTACATGCCCTTGACTGGAATCAAACCGGAGACCCCTGAGTCTGCAGGCTGACGCTCTCTCCACTGAGCCAAACCAGTCAGGGCAATAAAAATATATTTAATAAATAAAAATGGAAAAACAACTGCACAGTTAGTTATATGATTTTAAAATCTATTTTAAATAAGGCTTTGAGCTGCCTTTCCTGAGACCGTAGAGTGGGGGCAGCGAGGCACATGCTCACAGCTGCTGCGTCCCAGACTCTCAGGTCCTTCTGCTCTTTATCTCCCTGAGCCCGACCATCTCAGGGACACTGAGATAACTTGGCAGTTACAACTTAGAATTCTCTTTTATTTCTTTTCTTTACCTGGAACCAAGCCCTTTATGTAAATATTTACGTATGGATTTATTTGTTCCTCATGCTTTGTTCCAAAAAGGATTTGAGGGAGCTTATAAGAATTTATGCGGCATAACCATGTGACTAAAGTATATAAACCAAGGGGAAGGGGAAGGAAAGGCTGAAGTAGTAAGTTGAGACCAGAGGGGAAGTTAATTCTTAACAACATATACTGCAAAGGCTTA
The DNA here is from genome assembly GCF_014108245.1 of Pipistrellus kuhlii. Classification (NCBI taxonomy): domain Eukaryota; kingdom Metazoa; phylum Chordata; class Mammalia; order Chiroptera; family Vespertilionidae; genus Pipistrellus; species Pipistrellus kuhlii. The sequence goes on along the minus strand of NW_023425562.1, from coordinate 54,356,073 downwards.
GGTAAATATTTGTCACTGCAGGGCTGGAAGGGGTTATATGTGCCATCGGATCCAGCTCCCCAACTGCCTCTTGAAATCCCCTTCCAACACCCTACCCCGTGTCCAGCCAGCCTCAGCCTGCACAACTCCCGTGATGAGCTCACTACATTGCTGGGCAATTCCAACCATTAGAAAGTATGGATGGACCAGGAGTCGTAAACGCAAATGCTTCCAGGGGTCAGGGAGGCAAGGAAAATGAACGAACCAGGTCGGTGTGGAGCTGGGGAGCATGTGGCAGAGTAAAACTCACACCCAGCCTAACAGGGGCACCTGCTCTCCTGCCAGGCAGTGATTGCCATGTGGGAACCCAGGTGGCCAAGTCTTTCTCAGAAGAGACTGGAAATCCCGTTTTATATGGAAAATTTCCTGCTTTTTTATTTTTATTTATTATCTATTTACTTATTTTTAATTTAATAAATCTTTATTGTTCAGGTTATTACAGCTGTTCCTCTTTTTCCCTCCCATAGCTTTGCTCCTTTTTTTATTTAAAAAAAAAATCTATTTTTTATTGATTTCAGAGAGGAAGGGAAAGGGAGAGAGAAAAAAAAAAATCAATGAGCTGAAACCTGTTTGGCTCAGTGGATAGAGCGTCGGTCTGCAGACTGAAAGGTCCAGGGTTCGATTCTGGTCAAGGGCATGTACCTTGGTTGCGGGCACGTCCCCAGTGGGAGGTATACAGGAGGCAGCTGGTTGATGTTTCCCTCTCATCGATGTTTCTGGTTCTCTATCTCTATCCTTTCCTCTCTGTAAAAAATCAATAAAATATATATATTAAAAAAAAAAACACATCGATGATGAGAATCATTGATCAACTGCGTTCTACATGCCCCACACCAGGACTGAGCCTGCAGCCTGGGCACGTGCCCTGACCAGGAGTGGAACTGTGACCTCCTGGTTCACAGGTTGACATTCAACGACTGAGCCATGATGGCTAGGGAATTGCTTTTTTTAAATGTTGGCAATTAATTCTCTTTTTTGATAAACATAGAAGGCCAAATAGAACACAACTGCCAGTAGATGCTGCTCATGGTCCACCAGTTTGTGAGCTCAGAAGATGCTAAAGTCACGGGCTTTGAAGTTGAGTTAGAACAGACTTGGACTCTGGCCCTGCTGCTTATGCATTGAGTAATTGTTTAGAGCCTCAGTTCTCCTCTGTGAAATGGGGATAATAATAGTTTTTATCTCTTAAAGAGGTAGCTATGTGATAGGTAAGGTAAGTTGTCAAGCACTTACCACAGTGCCTGGCACATAGGATGTACCAATAAATACAGTGCTATAAATAAAGGAATAATTTATAAATAATAAATAAATAAAGGACTAATGTTTATCAATAAATATGCAGTGCTAAATAAATGCAATAAATAAAATCTATCATGAGGGCTTCCATGCACTGAAGCCTTGCCTACAACTACAAAGGTAACTTTTGTTTTATTTTGTATTTTAGAGAGAGAGGAAGGGGGGGAGAGAGAGGGAGAGAGAGACAGAGAGAGAGAGAGAGGGAGACAACGATCACATGCACCCAACTGGGGGTGGAATCTGCATCCTGGGTATGTGCTCTGACGGGGAATCAAACCTGCCACCTACTGGTGTACAGGGCAATGTTCCAACCAGCTGAGCCACACTGGCCAGAGCCATGGAGATAACGTTTGATAAGAGTGGTTGAAGTACATTCCAAGGTTTGGGGGACCTTGTTTTTAATTGACAGAAGTACAGGTCACATTGTCAACTTAGGCACCAGAACACACAGCATTTTCCTTAGTTCAGAGCTGAGTCAAAAGAGCTGACAAAGGAAGTCTGCAGGATCCTGCTTTTGAGGAGGAAGTAGTGAGCAGATATGAACACAGATATGTCGTGCTTGTGAGGAGAGAGGGGTGCAGGGGAGAGAGCATCCCTGGCGGGGAGAACCCCTGGAACAAAGGCGCAGAGAGACTGGCAAGCTCATGGAGCCCGGCCAGAGAGAAAAGGGAAACACTGTACAGCCAGCAGCGAGGTGGGCCCCTGGCAGGAGGAGCCCCTGGCCTACTCCTCTGGGCGATGGGGGCTAGCAGAGTTGTGGACAGGCACAGGGAGTTTGTGTCCTCTCTGCATGAGTCTGGGAGCCTCCAGAGAGATGGGGAAGAGCCGAGGCCTCTTGTTTGTTTGTTTGCCGTGTCTTACTGCTTTGAGACACACCCACTAGTTGCAGGGGACTTGAGAGAGGTGAAGAGACTGTGCGGGGCACCTGACCGGACGCAGAGGTAAGAGTGTGGGCTCTGGATTCATGTAACGATGAGACATAATCGTGGCCAGTTTTCCCATCTCTAGGATGAGGATGATCATAGTACCTGCATCATCAGTGATTGTAAGGATCGATGTGCTTAACTCATTGTATGATAAGTACTCTGTAAATGTCCTTTCTGTTACTTTCGATAATTCTCTCTCATCGGTGTTTCTAACTCTCTATTCCTCTCCCTTCCTCTCTGTAAAAAAAAAAATCAATAAAATATATTTAAAAAAAAGAATTGTGAGATCATCCAGCAGGAGTCATGCCAAATTTGTGGATGAAAAACCTGAGACTCAGAGGGAAAGTGACTTGACAAGGCCCTTAGAATTGGCTGATATCGCAGGCGGTCTAGCGATGAGGGCAGCCTGGTCTGGCCTGGTGTGGTGGCAGTGACGATGGAGAAAGATGGATAAACAGGAGCAATATTTGAGAAGCAGACTAAGGGATATGCTGACGATATGCTGACTGACTGCATGTGGGGGTGAAGGAGAGGGAAGGGGAAAGAATGATTCCTAAATTTTTGGCTTGACTGACGACCAGGTGGACCCTAAATGGGATCTCAGTAGCAGCTTGAGATGCAGGTCAGGTGACTGATATGAATGCTCTTTAGGAAAGGTCAACCGGTGGGAGGGACCAAGGCAATGCGTCCCATTGTTGAGATGGGGAAACTGAGGCACCATGTACCAGCGGGTGGAGTCAAGCCACATTGCTCTCTTCTCACACTCCTTAGCTGGGTGAAAGACCAAGCGTGTTGGACATCTTTTTTAAAAAATATATATATTTTATTGATTTTTTACAGTGAGGAAGGGAGAGTGATAGAGAGCTAGAAACATCAATGAGAGAAACATCCATCAGCTGTCTCCTGCACACACCCCCGTGTGCCTGCAACCAAGGTACATGCCCTTGACCAGAATCGAACCTGGGACCTTTCAGTCCGCAGGCCGATGCTTTATCCACTGAGCCAAACCGGTAAGGCGGGCACCTACCTCACCAGGCGCCAATACCCAGCCCCGCCCCGCGCGGCCCGGCAGGCTCTCCCTGTCCGCCGGCCGGATACCAATAAAGTTATTGAAATTGACAGCGGTTGCTAAGGAAGTAGGTCGCGGAGCCGCGTTGCCAAGGAAGTGAGCGGCCGCCGTCTCTCCCCATCCGGGGCAGTGGGGAATGGCTGAGCCCGGGATTTGCCGCCGCCGCCGCCTGCTCTCGGCCGCCGCAGGTGAGCGGGGAGGAGCCGGGAGGAGCCGCCGCCGCGGGCCGGGCGGGGCCGCCGCCGCCGGGACCTTCGCGGAGGCCGCGCTGCGGCGCCGCCGCCGGCTCGGCACTCCCCGCGGGAGCATCCTCTGCCCTGCCTCCCGGGCATCCTCCGGCCGTTGGGTGGCCTCGCCCCTCCATCCATCCCTGGGCGGAGGTGTGGCCAGACCCCCAGATCCTGCAGCCAGCTGTTGGGGTCCGCTCCGGCGTTGGGCTGTGATGGGGACCCAGCGTCGCGGGGAGGCGGGGAAGCGAACTCCTGGGGTCCGCGCTCGGCGCTGCTCCCGCTCACCGTGTGACCTTGGACGAGTCCCCTTCCCCTCTGGCCTCAGTGGACCTGTTTGGCCAAGGGGGTCCCAACGTGTGCTGCTCAGAGGGACTAAGATGATGAGGCGTGCATGTTGAAAGTGCCCTAAACGAGGAGAGGGAGAATTCTTAAGGCGCCCTCACCTGCGGGCCAAGAATCCAGTTTGAAGTCTGAGTGTCTTTGAGTTTGAGACTGAATCTCCACTTAGTAATAATTGTGTGTAGCCTTGTCCTTTTCTTTCTCTGTAAAATGGGTTAATGAACCACGGTGGGAATCCAGAGTACCTCAAGCACCCTGGCACCACAGTCAGTGCTCAAACCCTCTTATGAGGCATGTGAGATAGTTTGGGCAAGGCTGCCGGGAAATGACTTTGAGGCAGGGAGGATTTAGATCTGTGGAGTGCCAGCTCATATGGATCTTCCTATCCCCAGTTTTACTTCTCCACTCTGTTCCCAGAAAGGGAGGTGGTGTGGACGTTGCAGGTAGCCCTGGCAAGGGAAGTCCGGGGTCAGGTCCTTGTAGACGGCCAAGATTTATGGGGCCTTACTTTCACCTTGGGTCTTGTTGACCCTTCCAGAAGAAAAAGGGTAGCTAACGTCTTTTGGGAAGTGCTTAACATGTAATACCTGTTTACAAGTATATGATGAAGCATTTTCAGTACACCATCTCATTTAATCTTCACATAGACTTTTCCAGGTAGGTGGTGATTTTTATCTCCATTTCACAAATGAGGAAACTGAGGCTCAGAAAAGGGAGTGACTTGCCTAAGAATCTCTTACCTGTTGAGTGATGGAACAGGACGCCCAGGTAAATCCTCTATTTTCTCCCCCCTACCCTGATGTCTCTGATTTCTCAGTGGTAGCTGTTACCAAGCCACAAGGGCGTTCTTTTGTTACTCTCACTGCTGTGTCTGCCAGTGGCAAAGAAATCAGATCTTCCATAAAGCTTCTCTTAAACGGATACGCTCCAAAGTGTGAACCTCCAAATGAGCTGGAATGTTTAAAAGAGGGCTTCTCTGACCCCCAGTCCCCTCCTCTTTAATGAGAGGAGCAGGCTAGATGATATCGGCAGGCCCTTTCAGTGCTGTTCTGCAATTCTGATTGCATGCTTGTGGCGTAAAAGCATGGCATCAGGCTGCCTGGGCTTAATTCTTGGCTCTGCCGCCTCCAGGCTCTGTGCCACTGAGCAGTTTACTTCACCTCTCTGTGCTGCAGTTTCCTCATCTGTAAAACGGGAATAATAACAGTATGCGCCATAGTGGGCTATTGTGAGGATATATTTGAGCCTAATACAGGCAAAATGCCTGGAAATTTTGGTAAACGTTAGCAATTGTTATTTAGGCTTAACATAACTCCTGTATATTCTAATTGATTGGTGAATAAAGCAGTCACTGTCACAATATTATATAAATATCAGCATGATGACAGGGTTGTCCCAGGAACCTGCAATCTCATTGTGACCTGACTCCACCTGCTGGTATCTGGTGCCTCGGTTTCCCCATCTTAACCTTCCTGGGTTGCAAAGGAAGATGAGAGTTGTTGATAGGATGCCATCATGGGTTGGTAGCTTGACTAGCAGTTCAGTAAATGTTTATTTAATCCCTCTATGCCAACCAGAGTGGAGGATGTGGAGATCAGACACATCTTCTTATTCCTCGAGGACCTCAGAGCTTAATTTATAAATGACTAGTTAGGAAGCAAGGTGAGAAATGACAGTGGCCTTCTAGGGCAAGTAAGTCAGTGGTTTTCAACCTTTCTAATGCCGCGACCCTTTAATACAGTTCCTCATGTTGTGGTGACCCCCAATCATGAAATTATTTTCGTTGCTACTTCATAACTAATTTTGCTACTGTAATGAACCGTAATATAAATATCAGTGTTTTCCAATGGTCTTAGGCGACCCACAGGTTGAGAACTGCTAAGACCATCAGAAAACAAATATTTACATTATGATTCATAACAGTAGCAAAATTATAGTTATGAAGTAGCAACAAAAATAATTTTATGGTTGGGGGTCACCACAACATGAGGAACTGTATTAAAGGGTTGCGGCATTAGGAAGGTTGAGAACCACTGGTGTAAGTGGATGGTTTTGGAGGTAGAACCAGCAGGAGGATGGTTGGGGGATGAGCTAAAGAAATCATGACTCCTGGGGTTTTGGCCTGAGCAATTAGGGAGGTGATGGTGGTGCCATCTGCCTCTAAAATGATGAAAGCACTATTTGGTAAAGTGCCCTGTGAGGAAGAATTAGCGATGATTCACTCCGAACCCCTTGGAGGAGATGCATAAGGTATAAACATATCTTTTAGTCTGTGGGGTGGAAATCCCAGATTTCATTGCAGGAGGACAGCCAGGTGCTTCTAACTGAAGGCTCCACCGTGGACATCCGTAAACCCTTCGTTTGAAGGCCGGCTCTTTGCCAGCTTGTGGAGTGGCAGGTACGGGCTTTGCCTGGGTCGTGTCCATCTGTCTCGTGCTTTGGCGTTGCTGTGCTAACTCGAGATCTTGGCTGATGAAGGCTGGAAGGAGGCTGGCCAGGTCTGGGAGAGCGAATCACAAGTGAAGCTCACTGTTCCTGCCAGAGTGGTTCTTTCCTTGGCATCGAATGACATTTCTTAAGTTTCAGAGCTCTTGATTTGAGAATACCTTGAAAAGCTGTTGTGTTCTGCCAGAATTCCTAGAGGATTTTTGAATGAAGCAAGGGAATTCAAGCTTCCTTTTCATAAATGGTAATACTTGCATGTGTAAATTTAGGGGTTACAGTGTTGGAAATTCAACATTGTGAATTTTAAGACTAATAATCTTACCACCTCCACTTGTATAGTTTTGTTTGCAGTTTAGAATGCTCTTTTGTCTGCATTTTCATTTACTAATGTTCAGTCAGTTGAGACCATGCAGGATATGTATTATCCTCAGTTAACAGATGAAGCATTGAGATGCTGAGAGATTATACGTTTTTTGTTTGTTTGTTTTTAAAGGCACCATTATTATTATTATTATTTTTTTTTTTTTTTTATTGATTTTTTACAGAGAGGAAGGGAGAGAGATAGAGAGCTAGTAACGTCGATGAGAAACATCGACCAGCCGCCTCCTGCATATCCCCCACTGGGGATGTGCCCTCAGCCAACGTACATGCCCTTAATCGGAATCGAACCCGGGACCTCTCAGTCCACAGACCAACGCTCTACCACTGAACCAAACCGGTTTTGGCGAGATTATACATTTTTATCAACAGTATTAAATACCTGCTAGGTGTTGGGTTAGGTAGATCCTTGCTGCTCAAAGTGTGTTCTGCATTAATGGCCTCAGAGAGCTTTTATTTTAAAAACTAGAGGCCCGGTACACAGGTCCTGGCCTGTGAGGATTGGGCTGAAACTGGCTCTCTGACATCCGCCGAGAGGTCCTGGATTGTGAGAGAGCGCGGCGGGCCAGGGGTCCCACCTGTGCACGATTGATTGATTGATCGATCGGGGAGGGAGGAACCACAAGAGGGCTCAGGGCATGTCTTACCAGTCTCGCCCAGTCCCTATTGGCTGGACCCCAGCAGCAAGCTAACCTATCAGTCAGAGCGTCTGCTCCCTGGTGGTCAGTGCACGTCATAGCAACTGATCCAAAGGTTGGACACAGCATATTAGGCTTTTATTATATAGGATAGGATATTTTTTAAAAATTGACTTTATAAAGAAGATGGGAGGAGGAGAGATTTATAGAAGCATCAATCAACTGTCTCCTACATGCCTCCTACTTGGGATCAAACCCTGACTAGAAATAGAACTGGTGCCCTCTTGGTGCATGGGACGATGCTCAACCAACTGAGCCATACCAGCCGGGCCCCTGAGAGCTTCTTTGAAACGCAGACTCTAAGCCTAGGTTAATAAATCAGTCTGCATTTTAGCAAGACCCGACCCCTCCGCTCCGAGTGTTTCCTGTGCATATTAAAGCTTGAGATGCACTCAACTGGTAGTAAGTAGCAAATCCAATGATAATGACAATAAAAGTAGTAGGAATAGCTGACGCTTATTGAGCCAAGCACTGTTCTAAGCACTTTACATATGTTGTCTCACTTAGTCCTCACAGCAACCCTCTGGATCCTATTGTGATTCCCACTTTCCGGAAGAGGAAAGTAGAGGCACAATGAAGTCAAATAATTTCCCCAGACCTGCTGACCCCGAGCGCATTGCTCTTTCTGCCACTCATTTGTTCATCTGTTTTTCGTGTGGGCAGTTCATTCCTGATGTTTTGTTAAAGGCCTTTCTCTTCTGTACCTGGGTAATGAACTTTAAATGCTGGTGAAAAAGTGGCTTCAAAGAATGAAAAACCAGGGGGAAAACCCTTGAGTTATTTCAGTGTAACTGTGGGTGTCAGTTACTTGACTGATAGGTAACAAACAGATATCCACTGTGTAAGATGGACTACCTCTCACACTTCTTAGCTTAGCGGTCTCACTCAGGGCAGAAACAGCTGAAGCAGGTAGGAACTGTGGGCTTGTCTTCTGAATCATTCAGTGCTAAACTGCTTTTTTTTATTCTGGCGATAATATCTACATTGGGTGAGAAGAGGGTGGCTAAAGTCCTATACCACCCTCTGACTAATTGCAAAAGATTCAATTTTATAGTGCCTTGCTTTTTCCTCTCTGCCCTGTGGACTCCTTTATTTTCCTTTCAACATCTCCTTATCTCCCCAAATTCTTAGAATTTCTTGATCAGGGCCTATGCCATCCAGGAAATTTTGGTTCGAAAAGGCAATGGGATCTGGGTGGAAGCATGAATTCTAACAGCAATTCTGCCCCTGGCTGTGTGACCTGGAGCCAGTAACTCAACCTCTCTGGCCCTGGTCTCTCTATATGTAAAATGAGGGCATGAGTGTCTTTCAGCCCTTCCTGAAGACAGCTTTGAATTGGGTGATACTGTCTTCTTCCTTGGTGGCTGCATGCTGGGCTTTCTCCAAGACCTTCAGGGATGAGGATTTCAGAGCATATTTCTTGGCAGTCCGAGATAATCTTATCAGCATCACACATCTGCACTGAAGCTGGGGATGTTGGCGTGTAAGGCTTCGTTCATCATGGTGACACAGTGTGTCTCCCCACTTTGTCACACTGATTGCAGACATTGAGCTCCTCGCGCACAGGCAGAGCTATGTTTAGCAGCTGATCTGTTTAAGTGACAGTTTGCGTTAGAAAGCACCAGTGAGCCTTGTGGTAGGTGTGGTTTTATTTTTAAACCTGTTGGCAAGCTATTTGCAGCACTTGCATTTTGTCATATTTGAACATAGTGTGTGAATGGAAGTGAGTCCAAGTGAAACAGAAATTGTAATAGGTTATTGGGAGTTGAGAGTTGACCATCTGTTACCTATTCTGGGATCTTTTATGTCACATTCAGCAGTGGTTTCAGGAAGAACTTGCACTGGGGCTTTCGTGGGTGACATAAACAGAAACTGAATGCTCAGAGCACAGGCTGCAGCAGCTCAGTGGATTGCAGTAATCATTACTTTATAGCACATTTCAGTAACCTAAGCAAAAACACCTAGCTAGTAAATCATAAAAGATTCCATTCCGGTAAGATAAAATATCAGCTCAAGTTAAGATAACCACATAGTTCTTAGAAATACTTAACTGGTTTTGCAAGATCTGCAATAATGAGTCAGATTCTAGCCTAAGAAATAGAAGGTGTTTTTCCCCTCCCTTATTTCTTCAATTGCCAGCATTAAAAAAAAAAAAAGATGATTATTATATTTGTTGTGTAAATCCTCACCCAGGGATATTTTTTTCATTAATTTTTTAGAGAGACTAGAAAGGAGGAGGAGAGACATACAAAGAGAAACTTCAATGTGAGAGACACGTTAATTGGTTGCCTCCTGCACACACTCTGATCTGCAGTCAGGGATAGAGCCTACGACCAAGGTATATACCCGGGAAGGCTGAGCCTACATTGCCACGTGAGATCAATAAAGTGCAAACAGCCATAAGTGACTGACGTGACATTTTAAAAAAGTATATTTTTATTTATTTCAGAGAAAGGAAGGGAGAGGGAGAAAGAGAGAGAAACATCAATGATGAGAGAGAATCATTGATCGGCTGCCTCCTGCATGCCCCACACTGGGAATCGAGCCCACCACCCGGGCACAAGCCCTGACCAGAAATCAAACTGTGACCTCCTGGCTCATAGGTCAACACTCAACCACTGAGCCACCTGGCTGGGCAAGAGTTATTGCCTTTTAAATTATTTTGGTTCTTCTGACTATGTTTAGAGAGAATATTTGTTTAGTTCTAGCCTATTTTTTTTTTTTTTAACACTTGCTAAGCTGGCTTTTTAATCAGGAGAGATCAGGTCTCAATGTTAGGGAAATTACAGCGTCGAGATAGGATTTAGTGACTGTGTTGTGTGTCCTTATATTTATTTTTTCAGTTACCTTCTACTTGCACTGTGATACTGATTTCCCATTCATGGTAGGGATATAAAGTTACTTTTAAAAAATAAATTTGTATTAAAAGAAAGTAGCTTTCAAGGAAATAATAGTACAGGTGGTGCCCATATATGGCAAAACTGTGAAGAGGCAACCCGATGACTGACGTTTAGGACATGCTGGTGTAGAAAAAAGCCGTGAACTTTGGAGCCAGTTAGATCTGGTTTCTGCTTCCCTTGCTGCTTATTAACTCGGTGTGCCTTGCTACTTCCCTCTCCACGTCTGGGTTTTCCCTCCTGTAAACTGAGCCAGGACAGAAGCACCTCCTGTGGGCCGGGCGCTGCAATGCTGTCCCCCTCTGATCCTCACACTGCTCCGAGGTGCGGGGCGGTGGTACTCCCAGTTCACAGAGGAGGAAAGGGGCCCCGAGGGTGGGCTTGCATGGAGCCCTAGAACTAGGAATGGTAGGCCTGGGCTTCATTCCCAGGTGTGTCTGAATCTCTTTTTGTTATTCCAGGCCACCTCCCTCTTTTATTTATTTAAAAAATATATATATATTATTGATTTTTTTTACAGAGAGGAAGGGAGAGGGATAGAGAGCTAGAAACAATGACCAGCTGCCTCCTGCACACCCCCTACTGGGGATGTTCCCTCAACCAATGTACATGCCCTTGACCAGAATTGAACCCTTCAGTCCCCAGACCAACGCTCTATCCACTGAGCCAAACCAGTTTCGGCCCACCTCCTTTTAAATACAGATTTTGCTTACTCTCTCTACTGAGGTGAGTAGCAGTCTGAAATGAAAAGTCATTTGCCTAACTGGTGTGGCTTGGTGGTTGAGCATCAACCTATGAACCAGCGTGACATGCCTGGGTTTTGGGCTCAATTCCCAATCAGGGATACATACAGGAAGCAGCCAGTCAATGATTCTCTTTTACCCTTTGTTTCTATATCTCCCTCTCCCTTCCTCTCTGAAATCAATAAAAATATATTTTAAAATGAAAAGTCATTATACACAACCATGTTCACTATAGCATAATTTACAGTAGCCCAGAGATGGAAGCAGCCCAAATGTTTATGGGCAAATGAATGGATAAAGAAAATGGTATTTTGCCGAAACCGGTTTGGCTCAGTGGTAGAGCGTCAGTCTGTGGACTGAAAGGTCCCAGGTTTGATTCCGGTCAAGGGCATGTACACTGGTTGCGGGCACATCCCCAGTAGGGGGTGTGCAAGAGGCAGCTGGTCGATGTTTCTTTCTCATGGACGTTTCTAGCTCTCTATCCCTCTCTCCTCCTCTCTGTAAAAAATCAATTAAATATATTTTTTTTAAAAGAAAATGGTATTTACTAGTTTTCAGTCAATGGCACATCATACCTTGGTTGCAGGTTTGATCCTGAGCCCTAGTTGGAGCATGTATAGGGAGGCAATAATTGATGTGTCTCTCTCATGTTGATATCTCTCTTCCTTCCCCTTCCTCCTTATCCTCCTCTTACTCTTTCTTAAAAATCAATGGAAAAATAGCCTCGGGTAAGGATTTTAAAAAGCATATTACCATAGTCATTAAAATATTATTTTTAAAAAGTTCTAGATTTCTGTTATACAACCATGTTGATATAGTTAACAATGCTGAATTGTATACTTAAAAATGATTAAGAGGGTACATTTTATATTATGTGAGTTTCTAACTACAATTAAAAACTTTAAAAGTTAACAGAAAAAAGAGAAGCCATTGGCTAGGACAACTTTTTATTATGGAAAACCTGAAGCATACATAAAAATAGAACAGTAGTATGAACCATGGACCCATTACCCTGCTCCAGCAGTTATCAGCATGCAGTAATTTTGTTTCACTTATAACCTCTCCACAACCTCACCCTTCTGATTATGTTATATTATATTATATTTTCACTTTATCTGAAAATTCTATTGCCTGGATCTCAAAGTAAGAATATTTTTTAAAAAATATAACTTCACTTCTAAAAAGGCAACAATAATTCCTTAACACCTTCTAAAATCCAGTGTTCAGATTTCCTTGATTGTCTCATACGTTTTTTAACAATTGGTTTGTTTGAACCAAGATCCAAAAAGCGTCCCAATCTAGGGTCAGATGTTGTATTTGACTGATTAAGCCTTTTAATCAGAATGTATATACGTGTGTGTGTGTGTGTGTGTGTGTGTGTGTGTGTATTAATATGTTTTTTATTGATTTTAGAGAGAGAAAGGGAGAGAGAGAAAAACATCAATAATGAGTTCTATTTTTTTTAAATCCTCACCTGAGGATACTTTTCCATTGATTTTTTAGAGACAGTGGAAGAAAGAGGGAAAGAGAGAAATATCAGTGTGAAAGAAACACATTGATTGGTTGCCTCCTGTACGTGCCCTGACCAGGGCCCACGCTAGGGAGGAGCCTGCAACTGAAGTATGTCCTCTTGACCAGAATTGAACCCAGGATCCTTTGGCCTGCAGGCCCATCCTCTATCCACTGAGTCAAACTGGCTAGGACAATGATGAGAATTATTGATTGGTTGCCTCTTGCAACGTCCCCTATTGGGGATTAAGCCTGCAACCTAAGGATGTGCCCTGACTGGGAATGGAGCCAGTGAACTCCTGGTGCATGCTCAACTACTGAGCCATACCAGCCAGGCAATCAGAGTGTATATTTTTGTTGTTGTTAATACTTTTCCTGAGAATATTTTCCCATTGATTTTTAGAGAAAGTGGAAGGGAGGGGGAGAGACAGACAGAGAGAGAAACACTGATGTGAGAGAGACACATCGATTTATTGCCTCCCACACCTGCCCTGACCAGGGCCAGGGGATCGACTCTGCAACCGAGATATGTGCTCTTAACCTTGACCAGAATCTAACCCAGGACTTTTCAGTCCGCAGGCCATCGCTCCACCCACTGAGCCAAACCGGCTAGGGCCAGAGTATATATTTTTAGCAGAGAAACAGCTTCATTTCTTTCCTGGATTAGTACATGGAATGAGAAGTTCCCGGCAGGAAGGCTTTTCCAGCTTCGTACCCTCATGGTGGTCAGAGCATGAGCTGTGTGTGTCTGGGCTCTGTGGTCAGTGGGCGCACTGTTAGTGAAAGGATGAGCGGTACAGCCTGGGGGAAAGGTAAGATGGTGCCCTTTGTCAAAAAGGAACTTGTATTTAAATGTCTAGGAATGGGTCCTACTAATTACTTCCACTGGTAGCTAAAGGTGTAAGTTTAAAATATTCACTGCAGCATTGTTTGCAGTAGTAAAAAAACTAGAAACCATCAGAAGGTCCCTTAGTAGGAGACTAATCAAATATATTATAAGACAACCATACTATGGCATCTGGGCAACTGTTTTAAAGGGGAATGGCTTGTCTCAAAGATCTGTCAAGTGAGATAGATAATGGTGCTGTCCTGACAGGTTTGCCCAGTGGATAGAGCATTAGCCCTCAGACTGCAGGGTCCTGGGTTTAGTTCCAGTCGAGGGCACATACCTTGGTTGCAGGCTTGATTTGGCTCTGGTTGGGACACATGCAGGAGGCAAGATATTTCTCTTTTGGTGTCTCTCCCCCTCCCTTCCACTCTCTCTCTCTCTCTCTCTCAAAAAAAAAAAAAAAAAAAAAAAGTGAAGGAACAATATAGATATATTAATGCTTGCTTATGCATTGACTTTCTCCCAGGGATAGGGGGAATATTTACTTACTTATTCACTGTATACTCACACATACAGCTAGAATTGTTTTTATTATTTTAATTATGCATATATTGATGCACAGTGCATATATGCATATGTGTGTGTTTTAATGTTTTTATTGATTTTAGAGAAAGAGGAAGGGAGAGAGGGAGAGGGAGACGGAAACATGGATGGGAGAGCAGAACATCGATAGGCTGCCTCCTGCATGCCCCCATCTGAGGATCAGACCTGCAGCCCCGCCATGTGCCCTGACAGTAATCGAACTGGCAGCCTCCTGGTGCATGAGACGATGCTCAGCCAACTGGGACACACCAGCCAGGGCACATACGTATATGCTTTTAAATAAGTGTATATGTGGGTTTTATTAAGACAAACCTGCTTTTGAATCCTCACTGTTCCACTTAATTGCTGCGTGACCTTGGCTAAATTAATTTCTCTTAGCCTCCCATGCTTATTTTTAAAATAGGGCTAATACCTATTCCTCATTAGGTGATTTGAGGATTAGAAGAGGAAAACACATTAAGCTCTTGATATACTGTGAGTTGTGACTATTGAATACAACAAAACCCCAGGCTCACATTGATTGTGAATGAGAATTGTTCTCTAGGCTTGAATATATTTTTTATGGATGTATTCTATGAATGTTTCACAATTGGATACAAAAAAAGGATTCTTTCCCTCTTTTTCCTCTTTGATAAATGCTTTCTTTGTTTGCCTTTTTCAGTCATCAATGTGAATTCAGGGCAGGCATTTATTTGTTCATGTTTCTTGTCTGTGACCTTCTAGGGTTCTTTCCAGATAAGTAGCCCAAGACACGCAAGCTGAAATCAAGCTGTTAGACATTATCCCCAAAGAAAAAAAATGGCTTTAGTGCCATCTCCCCACTTGATATTAAAAAAAAAAAAAAAAAATACAGGCACTTCTTAGCACGGCCAGAGAAAACCAAAAAATCACTTGCAAGCTCACTCCTAGAGATTAATATTGCTTGCATTTCCTGAGTTTTGTTACACATTTTGTGCTAACTAAGCATTTAACATTTATTAGCTTACTTATTCCTTAGAATGATTCTTTAATGTAGGTGTTTTCAGCCCCATTTTATAGAAGAGGTTATGATTTAAGTAACTTTCTCAAAATTTTATAGCTAAGCAGCAGAGCAGAAATTAAAACCCTGACCTGTTGGACACCAAAGCTCCTGCTTTCACGCTGACTTCACACTGTCTCCCCACATCCTTCTCTGCACTTGCTCGTGTATCCATGTAAGCAAATTTCACCATGGTAACTCGTCTGTGGTTTTTTTGTTCTTTGTTTTTTTCACTCAACAAGATGTCATGAACATCTTCCCATATGTAAATACCTAGATGCATGTTGCTATTATTTTTGTTGGTTTTAATCCTCACCTAAGGATATTTTTCCATTGATTATTACAGTGGAAGGGAAGGGGGCCTCATCGATGTGAGACAGACACATTGATTGGTTGCCTTCCTCATGTGCCCCAAACTAAGGCCAGAGATCAAGCCTGCAGCCGAGGTACATGCCCTTGACCGGAATTGAAACTGGGACCCTTTAGTCCTGTGGCTGATGTTCTATCCATTGAGCCCACCTGCTAGGGCTGCTATTCTTTTTTTTCTTTTAATTTTTCTTTTTTAAAATATATTTTATTGATTTTTACAGAGAGGAAAAGAGAAAGATAGAGAGTAAGAAACATCGATGAGAGAGAGACATCGATCAGTTGCCTCCTGCACACCCCTCACTGGGGTTGTGCCCGCAACCAAGGCACATACCCTTGACTGGAATCGAACCTGGGACCTTTCAGTCTGCAGGCTGACGCTCTATCCACTGAGCCAAACCGGTTTCGGCAGGGGTTGCTATTCTTAATAAATTCATAATTTTCCATTGTAGAGATATGTCATAATCTAACTGGTCTTTTAATAATGAGTATTTAAGTGGTTAGAGATGGTGCTGTGATAAACATAAACATGTACATACATTTTGCACATCGTCAGTTATTTAATGATGTTCTTAAAATAAATCCAAAAAATGGACTTGCTTTTTCAAGGGAGTATTACATTTCCAGTATTATACTTTACAGATAATTTGTGCCAGTTTGAGATGCTGTGGCTCTTATATGTATAAGGGACAGTTTTAAATTTCTAGACAGTTCACACAACTGTTTGGCTTATAAAAAAAGTTGTCTGTTTATGTTTATAAACAGTGCCTGTAATAACAACAGAATATATTTTATTAGTCTGTTTTTTTTTAAAAAAATATATATATATTTTATTAATTTCACAGAGGAAGGGCGAGAGAGAAAAAAACATCAATGATGAGAGAGAATCGTTGATTGGTTGCTTTCTGTCCACCCCTATTGAGGATTGAGCCTGCAACCTGTGCATGTGCCCAGACCAGGAATAAAACCGTGACTGCCTGGCTCATAGGTTGCCACTCAACTACTGGGCCACACCACCCCGGTTAGCCCGTTATTTTGACATCATTGCTCTGAGCATCTTTTCAGGCTGAGGCTACCTGACATGCTACCCTGTTTCCCCGAAAATAAGACAGTGTCTTATATTAATTTTTGCTCCCAAAGATGCGCTAGGTCTTATTTTTAGGGGATGTCTTATTTTTCCATGAAGAAGAATACGGTACACATTTATTGTTAAATGAAAATAAAGGACATTTATTACCTGTATATGGTATGGTAGTTGTCAACACAAACCTGACAAACTGTGAATCCTGCAGTATCAAGAATTTACTCATTTATTCAATGACAATCATGTCATCATCTTCTGGAACATCATCATAACAATCCAGTTCCTGAATTATTATACCTGGTGAATTTCTTGTGACTCCATTTCTTTCAGAATAAGTGGACCAAATCTCTCATGTTTAGCCTAGGGGGGCCTTATTTTCGGGGGATGCCTTATATTTCACTCAGAAGGAAACCTGTAAGTAGGTCTTATTTTTGGAGGATGTCTTATTTTCGGGGAAACACGGTATATTGTTGTCAGAAAGTTAAAGATTGCATTGCTGTAGGCTTCATTGGAGCTCTTTTATGAAGCTTCACCACAAAGTTTTGCTTCTGGGACCCTTTCTTCATTGGTTATATTCATGGTGGTAAAAATGGATAGATGAAAAGAGGAAAATGACTCCCCCCCCCTCCCCCCATATATTCTATTGATTTTTTACAGAAAGGAAGGGAGAGGGATAGAGTGTCAGAAGCATCAATGAGAGAGAAACATTGATCAGCTGCCTCCTGCACACCCCCTACTTGGGATGTGACTGCAACCAAGGTACATGCTCTTGATTGGAATCAAACCTGGGACCCTTGAATCCACAGGCTAACGCTTTATCTACTTAGCCAAATCGATTAGGGCAGGAAAATGACTTTTAACACCTAGATATCTATCTATCTATCTATCTATCTATCTATCTATCTATCTATCATTCATCTACCTATCTATCATTTATCTATCTATCATCTATCTATCTATCTATCTATCTATCATTCATCTACCTATCTATCATTTATCTATCTATCTATCATCTATCTATCTATCTATCTATCTACCTATCTATCTATCTATGGCTAATATGCTAAGTGTCTGACCATCAGACCAGTCGCTATGATGTGCACTGACCACCAGGGGGCAGACACTCAATGCAGGAGCTGCTGAGCTGCAATGACTTGGCAGTGGTGGTTCTTGGGTAACGCACCCTGAAACCAGAGAGGAGGGAGCCCGATTCCTCGCGAGGCCTTGCGATGATTCCACCTTAGGCTGAGGGTTCTGTTGTTGCTGGGCACTGTCGGCCCGAGTCTGGTTTACTGCACACTTGTGTTTGCGTTCCACTCCCTGTACGACAGCAATTTTGCAGAGTGCCCTCTTACACTCCAGGACCCCTCGAAGAATATCAGAAATCCGGTTTTGGCCGATCTGCACAGGCCAGGCTGAGGGACCCGCTCACTCCGCAGACGCTGGGGAGGGACTGATGGAGGTTGGCTGCAGGGCGTGTCCAGCCCATCTCACCCAGTCCTGCCCCTCTGGCCACCTTTTAATTAATTTCCTTTCAATCCGTGCACTGGATCACTAGTTAGTTTATAATTTCACAAAACTTCCATCACTTTCTTCTAATTTTATTTTACTGACTAGGTAATATATTCACGATTCAAAATTCAAGAAGGTGCAAAGAGTATACAATGAAAAGTTTCTTCCTCTTTTGACCCTCAGCCACCCAGCCCTTCTCCCTACAGGCCACCATTGCTGTTATCTGGCTCTTGTGCATCCCTCCAGATAGATGCATTTCTTGCACATATGGAACTATTCCCTCAACACAAATCTTAAATCCTCTTGAAGTTCTACAGGGCAGTGATGTTATTTTTTTATTTTTATTTATTTATTTATTTTTTTAAATATATTTTATTGATTTTGTACAGAGAGGAAGGGAGAGAGAGAGTTAGAAACATCGATGAGAGAGAGTCATCGATCAGCTGCCTCTTGCACACCCCCTACTGGGGATATGCCCGCAACCAAGGTACATGCCCTTGACCGGAATCGAACCTGGGACCTTTCAGTCCCCAAGCCGACGCTCTATCCATTGAGCCAAACCGGTTTCGGCCAGTGATGTTATTTTTTAACTAGAGATGAATAATCTTGCTTTAAAAATTATGATAACTCCCATTGTGATAACTGGCCATCTTGGGACCCAGGGACCCAGCGTTGACTTACTGTCATGGTGTGGTTCATGGGTTGCAAACAAGGAGTCCTGATGCTTCAAAGCAAATATTATAGCAGCCGTTGGGAAAGAGAGCAGCGTGGCTGGTGATGAGGTGGATGGAGACTAGAAGCAGCTGTTTTCCCTAGGAGAAACCTTCGAGGGCGTTGTTGGGACTGGGAGTTGCTTTTCTCTCCTTGCCCCAGTGTTGCAGTGTTTTTTGATTGCCCATGTGATCTCTGGTGTGGGCTGCCTTTCAGACACTCTGAGTCCTTAAACTCCAAGCCGGGGAGTTGGCAGGCGGTTGCCCGGCCTGATCTTAGAGGACATTGCATTGGAATGCATTGATTAAAGATGCATGAGTGTGCACTCTGTGTGCCCACAGATTGCTCCTTCTGGCAGGGTTGTTTCTGGTGAATTGCCAGGCCTTTATTCTTTCCCGTTTGATGATGCCACATGCTCATTAAAGAATATTTAGAAAATACAGAAATGTTGAAGAGCAGGGGAAATCACCTGTAGATCTATCATCCAAAGTGGACTACTATTGATGTTTTGATGTCTTATTTTTATTTTATATAGACATATTATTGATTTCAAAGAGGAAGGGAGAGGGAGAGAGAGATAGAAACATCAATGATAAGAGATAATCATTAGTCGGCAGCTTTCTGCACACCCCTCCCGGGGATCTAGCCTGCAGCCCAGGCATGTGCCCTTGAACCGGACTCTTCAGTGGAGGGTCTGTTCTGTTTTTTAGAGAGAGGAAGCCAGGAATGGGGAGGGGGAGAGAGAGAAACATCGATGTGAGAGAGAAATACTGATTGGTTGCCTCCCAGAAACACCCTGATGGATCCGACTCTCAACCTGGGTATGTGCCCTTGCCAGGAATTGAACCTGCCTCCTTTTTGTGTATGGGATGATATTCTAAGCAACTGAGCCACACAAGCAGGTTTTTTGTCTTGTTTTTTAATGTAAGCCATGATTGTATGGCTCAGTTGGTTGGAGCATTTTCCCATACACCAAAAAGTTGAGGGTTTGATTCCTGGTTAGGGCTCATACCCAGGTTCCATCCTGGTTGGGGTACATAGGGTAAAGAACCATTGATGTTTCTCTCACATGGATGTTTCTCTCTCTCTTTTCCTTCACCCCTCCCTTCCTATCTTTAAAAACTAATAAAAACATATCCTTGGGTGAGGATTAAAAAAAAAACAAAATCCAAAACTAAAATGGGTGGGATTTTGTTTTAGAAAATTTATTCTTTAAAAAAATATTTTTTTATTGATTTCATAGAGAAGCATCAATGATGAGAGAGAATTATTGATCAGCTGCCTTCTGCAAGCCCCCTCCTGGGGATTGAGCCCACAACCCAAACATGTACCCTGATGGGAAATTGAACCCTGACCTCTTGGTTTATGGATTGATGCTCAACCACTGAGCCACACCAGCCTGGCAATTTTGAACATTCAGAGAATAAATAGGAAACAACTGGAATTGACAGTTAACATTTTCTTTTATTTACTTGCAGCCTCATTTCCCTTTTTTATTCTCTTGGAAGAAAAATGATGTTATTATTTATAAGATGGAAATATTCTTGCCATTTATAATTCCATTCTCTACACTTCATCCTGTCCAATATAATAAATCATTATATATCCTTCTATTCCATTTTTTTTTAACTAATATGGACATGAACACAGTAGGGTTTTATGTTTTTCTTTTTTAGTTATTGTCTTATGTTTTTAATCATAATTAATTCTCTACGAGAGGCCCAGTGTACAAATTCGTGCATGGGTGGGGTCCCTTGGAGATCGGCCTGAAACCCGCCGTCCAACTCCACCTGCAGCTCCTACTTGCCACTCCCGCTCATCCCAACCCCACTGTGCCTGCCGCCCATACCAGTACAGAAGTGTGAGCCCTGTGACTGGCACCCTCCCGAGGGGAGTGGCCTGCGGGATCAGGCCAAAACTGGCTCTCTGACATCCCCCATGGGGCCCCAGATTGCGAGAGGGCACAGGCCAAGCCGAAGGATCCAATCAGTGCAAAATCAGGTTGGAGAGGGATGTGGGAGGGCTCCAGGGCATGTCCAGCCCATCTCACTCATTGGACTCCAGCAGCAAGCTAACTTACTGGTCAGAGCATCTGTCCCCTGGCAGTCAGTGCATGTCATAGTGAGCAGTTGAGCAGCCTTAGAATATCATTAGCATAGTATGCTTTGATTGGTTGAACAGTCGACTAGATGACTGGACACTTAGCATAGTAGGCTTTTATTATATAGGATAGCTTGCTTCTTTTACTCAACTTGTTTATTTATCCACTAGAAGCCTGGTGCAAAAATTTGTGCACATTGAAAGGAAATTAATTAGAAGAAATATTTTAATATCACTATTTGCCCTTTCTCTATAATAGAAGTGTTAACCAAATTCATGAGTAACAATGATAGATCAAAACACACAAGTGATTGGCACCATCAAGAGTTTTATATGTATTGCGCATGTGTGAGTCAACTTGGCCTTTTATAGATATAGAATAAACTTGTTTAATTAGATCTGCTTTCTGAATTAGCTAAACTTTTTCCAGCCCAGTGAAGCACCCCAACTTCTCTTTCAGGTAATTGTTAGCAACACAGCAGTAAATATCAACATGAAGCAGATTATTATTGTAGATCATACAGGGAAAACAAAGGGTAAAATATTTAACTGCAGCAGTATTTGCTATATTCTGCACAGTGAGAAAACCTGAAGTCATTTTCAAGGTCCACCATTTCTTACTTATTTTCAGTTGGGTCAAGTTTCTAAGCTTTCTAAATGTTCATTTTCCAATTAATGAAAAAAAAAAAAGGATTCTACCAAATGTCCTATCTTTCTACTCCAGGACTTCTGTGAGGATCAAATAAGATGAGGCACAGGAGCCGAAACTGGTTTGGCTCAATGGATAGAGTGTCGGCTTGGGGACTGAAGGGTGCCAGGTTCGATTCCGGTCAAGGGCATGTACCTTGGTTGCAGGCATATCCCCAGTAGGGGGTGTACAAGAGGCAGCTGATCGATGACTCTCTCTCATCGATGTTTCTAACTCTCTCTCTCTCTCCCTTCCTATCTGTACAAAATCAATAAAATATATTAAAAAAAAAAAAAAAAAAAAAAAGATGAGGCACAGGAAAACACTTCACACACATTTGGTTAAAGTGTGAAATGTTTGCACCTGGCTATAAAGCAAGTCATGTTCCTGGGCTGAAGAAACTGCAAGGATGCTAATCATCACTAGGGGGAGGGAGTTGGGCATTATTACATGAGATTATTACCCGGCGTCCACAATTACCATTTCAGGGCTGGGCTGGGCTGTGGGCTGCATTTTGTACCATGGGGTCTTGGCATGTCAGCTGTGATTTGGTGGTCTGTCACTCCAGGGTGGTGGTGGGGCCTGTGTCCCACTTGGGGGAAGCAGGGTTTTGCTTTGTGGGTGTCTGGTCCACGGTGCTGTTTCTCTGTGCACATCAGGGCAGCTCCTGCATTGAGCATCTGCCCCCTGGTGGTCAGTGTGCATTATAGCAGATGGTTGGATACTTAGTTTTTTATATATATAAACTAGAGGCCCGGTCCACAAAATTCGTGCATTGAGTGGGGGGTGTCACTCAGCCCAGACTGCACACTCTTCAATCTGGAACTGCTGGCTCCCAACTGCTCACCTGCCTGCCTGCCTGATTGCCCCTAACTGCTTCTGCCTGCCAGCTTGATCACCCCTTAACCGCTCCCCTGCCAGCCTGATCAATGCCTAACTGCTCCCCTGCCGACCCAATCGCCCCTAACTGCTCTCCCCTGTAGGCCTGGTTGCCCCCAACTGCTCTCTCTTGCAGGCCTAATCCCCCCCAACTGTCCTACCCTGCAGGCCCGGTTGCCCCTAACTGCCCTCCCCTGCAGGCCTAATCCCCCCCAACTTCCCTCCCCTGCTGGCCCAGTCGCCCCCAACTGCTCTCTCCTGCAGGCCTAATCCCCCGCAACTGCCCTCCCTTGCTGGCCTGATTGCCCACAACTGCCCTCCCCTGCCGGCCATCTTGTGGTGGCCATCTTGTGACCACATGGGGGCAGCCATCTTGTGCAAGGGCATGACAGTCAATTTGCATATTACCTCTTTATTATATATAGGATGTAAATATATATAGGGTATGACAAAAGTATATAGATTTACAGTTGTTCAAATGAAAAATAGTAGTACAATAATTAATAAATAATTTAAGAATTATCACTCCTAGCTGGTTTGCTCAGTGGATAGAGTGTCGGCCTGCAGATGAAGGGTCCTGTGTTCGATTCCAGTCAAAGTCATATGCCCAGGTTGGTTACAAGCTCAATCCCCAGTAGGGGTGTGCAGGAGGCAGCCAATCAATGATTCTCTCTTATCATTGATGTTTCTATCTCTTCCTCTCCTTTCCTCTCTAAAATCAATAAAAACATATATTTTAAAAAAAAGAAAGAAAAAAATAAACAGTATTTTGCATACTCACTATTGTAAACCTACTTTTGCCCCACCTGCCATCACTAATTCAGTGTTGGCAGACTTTCTGTAAAAGATCAGGTAGTAAGTATTTTAGGCTTTTGGGCCATACTGCCTCTGCTGCAACTATGCAGTTATTCTATTTTATAGCTAATGCAGCCATAGATAATATATAAATAAAGGATTATAGCTATGTTACAGTAGAACTTTCTTTACGTAACAGGCTGTGGGCCAGATTTGGCCTGCGGGCTGTAGTTTACTGACCCCTGCTCTTAATTTATTTCTTTTAACTACTGAATAGTATTCTGTCTGTATATGAATATACAATGTTTTGTTTTTTTGATTCCCCTATAATGGATGCTTAGGTTGCTTCCCTTTTTCTACTATTTTAGGAGTGCTTCACGCCTTTGCAAAGGATTTCCATCAAGATAAACACAGCTGTAAAAGTGGGATTGCTAAAGGTTTTTTCTTTTCTCTATTTTAATTAGAGGTGGGCCAAATAAAATACTTCAGGTAAAATGTGACCAGTTTTTAGCCTCTAACCTAGAATATCTATAGGAAGCCATTAGTTTTGAGACATCAATCCACACCTAGTTCTAGGGTTTGAGGTAAGACTCCATGAGAGAGGCTATGAATCTAAACAGAATAGAGTTGGAGAACGGTCTGGAAGACTGTGGCTGCCCTGAGAAATGTATAACTGATTTCCTTTGAGGACCAAAGAGATGAAGTTAGCAATTTTTCACGTGCAGGAGCCATTTAAAACAGTACTTGTTCACGTCAGATTGACAAGTTCTAGCAGAAAAAGTATTTAGGATGGAGGTGATGAGCTGCTGACCTGTGATTCTGTCTTTCCTGGCAATTCTGTGAGTTCCTTTAAAGATTTATCACTGTAATTAGAGTGGCTAGAAGAAGAATAAGGAAGGTAATAAAGTAAAGAAAGAGTATCAGGGCATTCTTCCAAGAAAAGCCTCTTCTTTGAGGTGGATCCAGAGCAAGATTTTAAGCCCTAGTGACAGGAAATTAAATTAGTCCATCTTCCTGAAATAATACATCAATAAAACATGACTAGTTCAGCTGAGCTCAGTGAGCTCAGAAAAGAAATGGTGTTCTGTGTTTGAGTTGAGATTTAATTAAGGGGACTGGGGCTTTGGGAGTTCCTTCTTTTTAAGAGATTTTTAAGATTATTGTAGGTCATTAACATGCCTTTGTTTCTTATTGTTTTGGAGAGCTCAAAAAATATATGAAGCAGCTGAACATCAGTCAGCCTGCTACAGGATTTTTTTTTTTTTTTTAAAGTCTTGGGGATACATTGTTTTTTAAAATATATTTTATTGATTTTTTTTTTACAGAGAGGAAGGAAGAGGGATAGAGAGTTAGAAACATTGATCAGCTGCCTCCTGCACACCCCCCACTGGAGAGGTACCCGCAACCAAGGTACATTCCCTTGACCGGAATCGAACCCTGGACCTTTCAGTCCACAGGCCGACGCTCTATCCCCTGAGCCAAACCGGTTTCGGCGAGGATACATTGTTGTTTTTTTTAAATATATATTTTATTGATTTTTCACAGAGAAGAAGAGAAAGGGATAGAGAGTTAGAAACATCGATGAGAGAGAGTCATCGATCAGCTGTCTCTTGCACACCTCCCTACTGGGGATGTGCCCATAACCAATGTACATGCCCTTGATCGGAATCGAACCCAGGACCTTTCAGTCCGCAGGCCAACGCTCTATCCACTGAGCCAAACCGGTTTCGGTGAGGATACATTGTTTTGATAGGTAAAAGCTGGACAGCCCTGCCTCTTCAGAGGTATATAATGCAGAAGAACGGGTCATCTTCATTGACCCATTGCCCATCTACCCCGTTACTTTTCTCTTACTCCTTCAAGTGTGGATTCTGCCTAACTGTCCCACACACTGCAGCAGAGACCTCCCGAAAAGAGGCTTAAGGGTTTGAGCTTGGCACTAGACATTTTGTTAAAATGGAGGGAGAGACAGGCAAAGGATCAGCCACAGCAGTAATCTGGGGGCCATCCCCTGGGAAAGAAAAGGAGGTGCAGTAAACAGTCTGGCCATTCTAACATCTGGTTCCTTCTCATCTGGCAAAATTTTAATAGCATCTAGAAGATGATGAATGAAAGGGCTGCCTTTTACATAGTTTTCTTTCTTTTTTTGTAATATTTTTCAATGTGCTTTATTTTCTTTTTTCTAATCCTTTATTGTTGAAAGTATTACATATGTTTCCCTCTCCCCACCCCCCCGCCCTGCCCCAGGCCCTTACCACCCTATTGCCTGTGTCCATGGGTTATGCATATTTGAATACAAGGTTTTTGGTTGGTTACCTTTTGCCCACCCACCCTCCCCTGCTTCTTTCCAAGATTCTGCACCCTGTTCCATGCTTCTGTGTCTCTGGATCCACTCCATCAGTTTATTTTGTTAATTAGATTCCACTTATGAGTGAGATCATGTGATACTTGTCTTTCTCTGACTGGCTTATTTCATTTAGCATGATACTCTCCAGGTCCCTCCACTGTCTCAAACTGTAAGAGATTCTTCTTTTTTACTGCTGCATAGTATTCCGTGGTATAAATGTACCACAGCTTTTTTTTCCACCCATCTACTTGGCACTTGTGCTATTTCCAGGCCTGAGCTATGGTAAATGTTCTGCTGTCACATAGTTTTCTTTAAACGGCTTGAGATTTGTTCTGTTGGGGTGGCTCAGTTGATGAGTATTGCCCTGTGCACCAAAATATTGCTGGTTCGCTTATTGGTCAGGACACTAACCTGGTTGTGGATTTGATCTCCAGTTGGGGCACGTACAGAAGGCAACCAATCATTGATGTTTCCCTCCCTCCGTCCTTCCCCTCATGTCCTGGGATGAGGATTAAAAAAAAGGGGGGGTGGCTTGCCTTGGCTGGTGTGCTAGTGGTTAGAGTGTTATGTCTGCCTATGCACCAAAGGGTGGAGGGTTTGATTCCCAGTCAAGGGCACATACCTGGGTTGCAGGTTGTGTCCTGGGCCCTAGTCAGGACACGTGCGGGAGGCAGCCAATTGATATGTCTCTCTCTTTCTTTCCTTCCCTTCCACTCTCTGTAAAAACAAAAACAAAAACAAAAAAACAACAGAAAAATTATTCTCTGGTGAGGATTAACAAAAAAACAAAAAATTGGCTTGAGATTTACTTTTAATTGAACATTGGTTTGATATTTGGATCTTAGTTTAATCTAATTTATTTTTTTTAGGATGATGGTTCCCAATGGAAGAATAGAAAATGTTAGTCTAGCTGAAACCGTTTTGGCTCAGTGGATAGAGCGTCAGCTTGCGGACTGAAAGGTCCGGGTTCGATTCCAGTCAAGAGCTTGTACCTTGGTTGCGGGCACATCCCAGTAGGGGTGTGCGGGAGGCAGCTGATCGATGTCTCTCTCACATCGATGTTTCTAGCTCTCTATCCCTCTCCCTTCCTCTCTGTTAAAAAAATTAATAAAATATATTTTTTTAAAAAAGAAAGAAAATGTTAGTCTAATGATGTTTAATATCTAAAATTAGGGCTGACTTGTAATCTCTGGAATGACCCTTTGATGGGTCTTTGGATGAATCTGTATTAATTATTTTTTAACCCAGCTTTATGTTAGTTCACAAAACATTTCTGTCTAAGTGCCTATTAGTCTCACAATTATTATTATTATTTTTTTTTTAGAGAGAGAGACAGAGAGAGAAACATCGAAGTAAGAGAGACATGTCAACTGGTTGCCTTTGCACATGCCCAGGGACTGAGCCTGCAACCAAGGTGCATGCCCTTAACCTGAATTGAACCGGGACCCTTCAGTCCACAGGGCGATGCTCTATCCACTGAGCCAAACGGGCGAGGGCAGTCTCACAATCATTTAAAGGAAGGACAATGGTTCCTATTGTATAGATTTTACAGCAAAGGGGTTCAGAGAGGGTCAGAAGTCTTTGGTTAGCCCTGACCCGTTTGGCTCAGTGGATAAAGTGTCGGCCTGTGGACTGAAGGGCCCCAGGTTTGATTCCGGTCAAGGGCATGTACCTTGGTTGCGGGTACATCCGCAGTAGGTGGTGTGCAGGAGGCAGCTCATCGATGTTTCTAACTCTCTATCCCTCTCCCTTCCTCTCTGTAAAAAATCAATAAAATATGTTAAAAAAAAAATAGAAGTCTTCAGTTCTTCATGCTAGACAACATAATTTTATTACATGTAGCAACTAGAAGAAGTATGGGAATAACTTTTTATGTTTTCATATGCTTAGCAGCAGAATAGGTTTTTGGTTTCTTGTTTTTTGTTAATCTTCACCTGAGGACATTTTTCCATTGATTTTTAGAGAGAGTGGAAGGGAGGGGGAGAGTCAGAGAAACATAGATGTGAGAGAGAGGCATTGATTGGTTGCCTCTTGCATTGGGCCCCCAACCAGGTCCGGTGATTGACCCTGCAATCAAGGTACATGCCTTTGACCAGAATTGAACCTGGGACCCTTCAGACCACAGCCCAGTGCTCTATCCATTGAGCCAAACCAGCTAGGGCAGAATTATTATTTTTTTAGTGAAAGACCATTGGGAGACATTGACATTCCATATTTATTAAACTTCAGCATATATGCTTAGAGTGGCCCGTCACTGCTTCACATTCTCCACCCACAAATAAAAAGTATATTGTTTTCACTGCTCTAAGTATCTAACGTGTATGTCCTGTGATCCAGGAATTGCACTTCTAGAAATTTATCCTTCCAGGTATACTTTCCCACACATGGAAGGATGTGGTCCTAGGTTTTTCATAGTAAACATCAGATACAGCTTAAGTGCTAGGGTAGTGGTTAAATAAATTATGATGCTTCCATATAGTGGGATGTGTAGCTGCTTTCATAAAGAATGAGACAGCTCTATATTTCCTGAAGGAACAAACTCCAAGATACATGGTTTAATGAGAAAAAGAAGATGCAGGATACTGTGTTTTACTGTGTATAACATACTATGCTTGTGTACAAAGGGAAAGGGTAAGTATATATTAACACCTACTTGCTTGTTATACATTAGCTAGTTCAGGAAGATTAAAATTTAATAACACTTGCCTTGTGGGAAGGGAATTAGGTTGTTGGAGAACAGGTGGCATAGAGGGAACTGTCACCAAAGGGCCTTTTGAATCAAGAACTATGTGAGTTACCTATTTTAAAAAATATATTTTATTGATTTCAGAGAGGAAAAGAGAAACATCAATGATGAGAGAGTATCATTGCTAGACTGCCTCCTGCATGCCCCCTTTTGGGGATGGAGCCCACAACTCAGGCATGTGCCCTTGTCTGGAATTGAACTCAGGACCTTTCAGACCATAGGCCAACGCTTTACCCACTGAGCCAAACGGGCTAGGCCTCAGGTACTTTTTTCACTTAACAACATATCTTGGTTTAGGACTACATTTAGGTCAGCACATTCTTTGTAGTAACTACATAGGATTCCACTACATATGTGAAATATATATATATATATATTTTTTTTTTTTTAAATATATATTTTATTGATTTTGTACAGAGAGGAAGGGAAAGAGATAGAGAGTTAGAAACATCGATGAGAGAGAGTCATCGATCAGCTGCCTCTTGCACACCCCCTAATGGGGATATGCCCGCAACCAAGGTACATGCCCTTAACCAGAATCGAACCCGGGACCCTTCAGTCCCCAAGCCGACGCTTTATCCATTGAGCCAAACCGGTCTCGGCCATATGTGAAATATATTTAATTTATTTAATCAGCCCCCTCTTGATGGGAATTGAGGTTGTTCAATCTATTGCTGCCATAACAGCTATCCTTGTATCTGTAAGATAAATTCTTAGAAGTACAACTGCTAGATAAAAAGTATGTACATTTAAAATTTTGATAGATAGTTCCAAATTACTCTATGCAGAGGTTTTTATTTTTAATTTCTTTATCGATTGAGGTATATTTGTCCTCACTATGCAGAGGTTTTAGTAGTTCAATAGGATATAAGATTACTTAGGTTTTTAAAAGGTTTCCAGTTGCCTCAACCTGTAACATAAGCTAAAACATTGGTTGAAAGGAGGGCAAGCCAGTTAACACTATTGGTGGACTAGAGTTTTTATTTTTTCCACTGAAGCTGGTTAAGGTCCTGTGGAAAATATACAGTGTAGTAACGTTATTAATGTAGCTGTCTGCATTTGCTGGTTTACTTTTAGTATAGAAAAAGTAAATTAAAAAATGTTTTAAGTAAAAGAAATGCAGCTGTCAGAGGGTTAGCAAGATGAAAGTGACTTGGGTGTGTCAGTTGCTGTTGGGCAGCCTTCAATGACAACTGTCCTGTCCTTACTTACTTTTGCTTTTTTTCTAGGACCTTAGCATCCTGAGACATCATAGCCTTCAGGGTTGACCTGGTCAGAGTTCATCATGTCCAAGTTAAAAAGCTCCGAGTCAGTCAGGGTGGTGGTTCGCTGTCGGCCCATGAATGGCAAGGAAAAGGCCGCCTCATATGACAAGGTGGTAGATGTGGATGTGAAGCTGGGGCAGGTGTCTGTGAAGAACCCCAGAGGCGTGGCTCATGAAATGCCCAAGACCTTCACCTTTGATGCAGTGTATGATTCGAATGCCAAGCAGTTTGAACTCTATGATGAGACGTTCCGACCGCTTGTGGATTCTGTTCTGCAGGGTTTCAATGGGACGATTTTTGCCTATGGACAAACAGGGACTGGGAAAACCTACACAATGGAAGGAGTCCGTGGTGACCCTGAAAAAAGAGGGGTCATCCCTAACTCATTTGATCACATCTTCACCCATATCTCTCGATCTCAGAATCAACAGTACCTGGTCAGGGCTTCTTACTTAGAGATCTACCAAGAGGAGATCCGAGATTTGCTCTCCAAGGATCAGACCAAAAGGCTTGAGCTCAAAGAGAGGCCTGACACTGGAGTGTATGTGAAAGACCTGTCTTCCTTCGTCACCAAGAGCGTGAAGGAAATAGAGCACGTGATGAATGTGGGGAACCAGAACCGATCTGTCGGTGCTACTAACATGAATGAGCACAGTTCGCGTTCTCATGCAATTTTTGTCATCACCATCGAGTGCAGTGAGGTGGGCCTTGATGGAGAAAACCACATCCGTGTAGGGAAACTGAACCTGGTAGATCTTGCTGGCAGTGAACGGCAAGCCAAGACTGGTGCACAAGGGGAAAGACTGAAGGAAGCGACCAAGATCAACCTGTCCCTTTCAGCCTTGGGTAATGTCATCTCTGCCCTGGTGGATGGCAAAAGCACTCACATTCCATATCGGGACTCAAAGCTTACCAGGCTCCTCCAAGATTCTCTTGGTGGCAACGCTAAAACTGTGATGGTGGCCAACGTGGGGCCTGCCTCTTACAATGTAGAGGAAACTCTGACCACTCTGAGATATGCCAACCGTGCCAAAAACATTAAGAACAAGCCAAGGGTCAACGAGGACCCTAAGGATGCCCTCCTTCGAGAATTCCAGGAAGAGATTGCTCGGCTCAAGGCCCAGCTAGAGAAACGGTCCATTGGCAGGAAAAAGAGGCGAGAGAAGCGGAGGGAAGGTGGCAGCAGCAGTGGGGGTGGGGAAGACGAGGAGGATGAGGGAGAAGAGGGTGAGGAAGAAGGGGATGATAAGGATGATTATTGGCGGGAACAGCAAGAAAAACTGGAGATTGAGAAGCGGGCCATTGTCGAGGACCACAGCTTGGTTGCAGAGGAGAAGATGAAGCTGCTGAAAGAGAAGGAGAAGAAGATGGAGGACCTGAGGCGGGAGAAGGATGCTGCCGAGATGCTGGGTGCCAAAATCAAGGTAATGGACTCCTCTTGGGCCTTTGTTTTCTTTCAAATCTTTTTTGTTTTTATAAAAAAAAAATGACATGAGGGATGATGTTTCTTTTGGTTTTTCATTCCTAGTAGCTCCATGATATCCAGTGCCCAATAAACATTTGTCAACTTGTATTGAATGAGGAAGAATAATTTTTCAAATTTAAAAAATTTAAATATTGAATTCATAGTAAGAATAATTATTACATATGTGCAAGGTATAAAAAGCAGCATTAAAACTAACACCCATATTATCCTCCATCCACCTAGTATAAGAGATAGAACAACAGCTTTATCTTTATAAATTCTTTGTGTCTTTCCCCACCTACCAGGTAATCATCTTGGAATTGTTGGTTAATTTTCTCTATAGTTTCCCATATATGTATATGTCTCTAAATAAAAGATAGTTTTAGTTTCACATCGTTTTTGACTTTTATATAAATGGATTCTCACTGCTGCAATTTGCTTTTATTCACTCAACGTTATGATAGTGAGATTTATCCACATTGATGCCTATAGCTGTGATCCATTCATTCATTATTACTGTTCTGAGACTTGCACGGTATTCCATTCTTCTGAGAGAATGGGTTGTTTCTGTTCTCTGCTATAAACATTCTTGTACTTGGCTCCAGGAGAACAGGTACATACAAGAATTTCTTGTCTGACACTGCTAGATCCTAGGATATGTACAGCTTCAACTTTACTAGATGATGAGACGTTGTTTTCCAAAGTGGCCCTGTGAATTGAAACTTCTACGTGAGTTCAGGTGGTTCCTCATCCTCACCAACACTTAGATTATCAGACTATAGTTTTTTGTACATCTAGTGAATATAAAATGGAAATTGGTGTGTGTGTGTGTGTGTGTGTGTGTGTGTGTATATATGTATATATATATATTAGTGTGTGTGTGTGTGTGTGTTTTAATTGATTTTTAGAGAAAGAGAAAGGGAAAGGGGCAAGATGGAAACGTTGATGTACGGAGAGAAACACATTGGCTGTCTCCTGCACTCCGCATACTGGGGCTAGAGCCCACAGCCCAGGCATGTGTCCTGACGGAATCAAACAGACAGCTCTTCGGTGCACAGGATGACACCTAACCACCTGAGCCGCTCCATCCGGGCTCATGGTGGTTTTAAGATGCAGTGCAGTGATCACACAACATACAGGACCGTTTCATCACCTCCCAAATGCTCCCTGTAGTCAGTCACTCCCCCCAGCCTCCAGCTGTGCAGTTGCTGACCAGTATTCTAGAGCAAGGAGGCTCCCTGTGTTGAATCTTCTTTCTGGTGGCAGGACGTGGGCTGTCACAGGGCGTTAAAGGCAGAGGAGGGTGCAGGGCTCGCCCTGGAATCCCAGGATGACCACTGCCTGACCACAAGCCAGAATTCCTTTGACATGTTGGGTTCTATCGCATTGAATTTATGCAAACTTTTTATTTCTACTCTAAAATGTATGTATGTTTATTAATTTAAAAAGGACAAGTGACCTCTCTCTCACACCCCCCCCCCCCCTTCCCCTGCTATATGAAGCCATACTTTATCTGTGGCTCAGAGTAGCCCTCACACAGAGTTGGGTACTAATTTACTTCAGAGACAGGGGACCTTTCTAGGACTTTCGAAACCTAATGTGAAAATGGATTCATGTACAACAGTTAGGAGATTACTCTGTTTCAGGGAGGGGCTTTCTAGGGGTTCCAAACACTGCCCCACCCTCCTCACTCCTGCACTTGAAGTGTGACTGGGAGTGCCCATGTTTGATTTGCATGCTATGTTTTATGATCACACCTGTTATCCAGGCCCAGGAACACCTAGAGTCTCTAAACTACCTGGTGTGTTTAGGCAACTCTCAGAAGCCAAATGTGGCAGGACTCAGCATTACCTCAAGGTCACTGAATCTCTTAGCACACTTTGTCTATGAGAGAATGACATTACTTCTGTCTCTCCCAACCCCTCACTGCTGTAAAAGCATAGGGCAAAGAATTTAGAACTGGAAGGTGTGTGGGTGTGGATGTGAATGGCAGGGCTTTGGTAGCACTCACCCCTTTGTTTTAAGAAGAGAGGACATAGTCTCAGGGACTCACTGAGAGATTGCAGCAGAGCGACAGATAATGTTTGTTTCTTAAAAGCAAGGTTGTGGAGCTTTTAGATTCCATGCTTTCCAGTGCAAATCATTCCAGTGGCTTCAACCATCATCTAAATGTTGAAGACTCCCAGTCTTATAACCAACCCAGAGCTGTCTCCTGACCCCCAACCTGATAGCCTCTGCCTATTGGACATTTCCATGGAGAAGCCCCCAGCCACTCAGCACCTCTCCTGCCTTCCTTTTCTCAGTCTAATCCGACTCCTAGGAGCTGCCTCTCCCTCTCCCTTTGGGCCCAGTAAGTCCCACCTCTGACTCCCTTCTCATTAGGATCTCTTGGACTGATCATCCCTTTGCTCTCCTCCTCCACTGCTGCCCTAGCCCAGGCCTGGACCCTCAAAACAGCTGCCAGGCTGGTCTCCCTGCATTCAGCCTGCCCTTTTCCAGGCGCTCTCCTGTGGCCTGGGAGCAGTGTTTCTAAAACACAAATCTCATTGTGTACCGTCATGCTCAGAGAACATGTCCATGTTTGCTGCAGTTCTCAGGATCAAGTTTAGTCTCCCATAACAGAGCATTGAGGTTGTTGAACTGGCTGACCCTGATTGCTTTGCCAACTTCATGTATCACCAATCCCTACCCTACCCTCTCACACAAAATTTTTTTCTTGGCTGATTTCTATTTTTACTTCAGCACTCGTGTAGATGTCTCTGAGACAGGGAACTTTTCCTGACTCCTTCCAAAAGCCTGAATTCTCTCCCTCCTGTGTGCCTCTGCCCAATATTACTTATTTTTCCCCCTCATGATGGCTTCTGACCCATAAGTAAGAATGGGCTTACTTGTCTGTGGCCTCAGTGGACTCTCAGCGTTGCTATTCAGACTGAAACATTTTATTTTGTTAAAAGAAAGCCAAAGTTCGTGTATGTCTGGAGAAGATGTATCTTCTGTATTTCCAAAGTGGAGTCCCCTCAGCCCCATCGCAGTGATGAGTAAGACACAGCTGAACACAATATATTTTTCTCCTGAGCCCACCCCCGTTGCCTCGGTCCAGGAAGAGGGAGAGGCAGCTCCTAGGAGTCTCCTCTGAGAAGATACATTCTGAGGGAGGCCATTCACAAGATGGATTCTACTTTTTTCGCAGGCCATGGAGAGTAAGCTGCTTGTGGGAGGAAAAAATATAGTAGATCATACCAACGAACAGCAGAAAATCTTGGAGCAAAAACGGCAGGAAATTGCAGAGCAGGTAACTTTTCATTCCTGTTTGGG
This sequence comes from Pipistrellus kuhlii, assembly GCF_014108245.1. NCBI lineage: Eukaryota > Metazoa > Chordata > Mammalia > Chiroptera > Vespertilionidae > Pipistrellus > Pipistrellus kuhlii. Next base: position 54,321,781 of record NW_023425562.1, on the reverse strand, counting down.
GAGAATGTGGAGGGTAAGGCACTTTAATGCTACAAAGCAAATATCTCTTGTATTAGACTCTCCAAGGGGAATGGAAATGAGCTGTGGTAGCCTCTTCCTAGTGGGAGACTGTGATCTGGAGCAGCCCTGCCCTGTATTCTTGTGTAGAAATATTCTCTAGACAAGCTGATGAATTTTGGAATGTTGCTCAGAAACGTCGAGAAAGAGAAATCCAGCAACAGATGGAAAGTCGAGACGAGGAGACCTTAGAACTTAAAGAGACCTACAGCTCGTTGCAGCAAGAGGTGGACATCAAGACCAAAAAACTCAAAAAGGTATACAAGGGACCAGGCCAGGCAGAGGTGTCTTGAGATTTGGGGGAAAGGGAGAGCGGGTTGTTCGGAGGGCCCCCCTCCTCAACTGCTTCTCCCCGGGTTCCAGCTCTTCTCCAAGCTCCAGGCGGTGAAGGCAGAGATCCATGACCTCCAAGAAGAGCACATCAAGGAGCGGCAGGAGCTGGAGCAGACTCAGAATGAGCTCACCAGGGAGCTGAAGCTCAAGTAAGTTCTGGGCCTTCCATGGCGCCCCCAGCCACTTGCTAAGAAATACTTCCCGGAGGACAGGGTCCCTTCTCTCCAGCTCATCTCCTGTCACTTTGTCCTCATTGTTGAGAAAGTCACTTTCTGTCTATGGACTTCATCTGTGAACTGAATGATTTCACTACATGATCTCCAAGTTCCCCCCCACTCTGCCTTCCTAAAGCCTTCTGGCCTCACCTTTATCTATTGATAAGAAGGAATTTATTAACTAGAATTTTCTGAATGGTATAGAGAACACCCAAATACCCATCACCCAAATTCAATGATAAACCATCTTTTGTCATTTTTCATAAACATATTTGAAAGCAAACCTTACCTCATGTTATGCTACTCCTGCATACTTACATACCTGACCACAATGAAATTTAAAAAAAAAAAAAAATTTTATTGATTTTCTACAGAGAAGAAGGAAGAGGGATAGAGAGCTAGAAATGTCGATGAGAGAGAAACATCGACCAGCTGCCTCCTGCACACCCCCTGCTAGGGATGACCAGCTGCCTCCTGCACACCCCCTGCTGGGGATGACCAGCTGCCTCCTGCACACCCCCTGCTGGGGATGTACCCGCAACCAATGCACATGCCCTTGACCGGAATCGAACCTGGGACCTTTCAGTCCGCAGACGGACGCTCCATCCACTGAGCCAAACCAGTTTCGGCCACAATGAAATTTTTAAAAAGCTTTATTGAAATATAATTCACATATTTTATAGTTCACTTATTTAAAATACACAAGTGAGTTTTAAAGAACATATCTTTACCCCGGGCCAGGTAGCTCAGTTGGTTAGGGCAGTGGTCAACAAACCTTGGCTCTCCAGCCGCATGCGGCTCTTTGGCCCCTTGAGTGTGGCTCTTCCACAAAATACCATATGTGAGTGCGCATATACAGTGTATTGAAACTTCCTGGCCCATGCGCAGGAGTCGGTTTTCGGCCTGGGCGAGTCTGTTTTGAAGAAGGGGCATTAGAACACTCAAGGGGCCAAAGAGCCGCATGTGGCTTGCGAGCCTTGGTTTGCCGACCACTGGGTTAGAGCGTTGTCCTGATACACCAACGTTGTGGGTTCGATCCCCAGTCAGGGCACATACAAGAAGCAACCAATGAATGCATTAACGAGTGGAACAACAAATTGATATCCCCTCTCCCCCTTCTCTCTGCTTCCTTCACTCTTTGCCCTCTTCCTCTCAAATAAATTTTAAAAATATATATTTAACCTGGCCAGTGTGGTTCAGTGGTTGAGCATCAACCCAGGCACCAAGAGGTCACTGGCTCATTTCCCAGTCAGAGCACATCTCTTGGGTTGCAGCTCAATCCCCAGTAGGAGGCATGCAGGAGGCAGCCAGTCAATGTTTCTCTTTCATTGTTGTTTCTATCTCTCTCCCTTCCTCTATCTCAGTGTTTTTCAACCTTTTTTGGGCAAAGGCACACTTGATTCATGAAAAAAATCACGAGGCACACCACCATTAGAAAATGTTAAAAAATTTAACTCTGTGCCTATATTGACTATATATAAAGTAATTCTCTTGAATAGGAATCAAATAAACACAAAGAAAGTATTTTATAATTACTTTATTATGAAATATTAAGTAAACAAAATAGTGAAAAATTATAAAATTCTTGTCTTGTCTGCACCTACGGCACACCAGGCAACATCTCGCGGCACACTAGTGTGCTGCAGAACAGCGGTTGAAAAACGCTGCTCTATCTGAAATCAATTTAAAATATGTGTGTGTGTGTGTATATATATATATATTTTTTTTCTTTTTCTTTTTCTTTTTCTTTTCTTCTTTTTTCAGAAAGGGAGAAAGAAGGAACATTGATGTGAGAGAGAAACATCCACTAGTGCATCATGCACACAACATGACCGGGAATCAAACCGGTGACTTTTCTGTTTTTTTTTTAATAAATATATTTTTATTTATTTCAGAGAGGAAGGGAGAGGGAGATTTGGAAACATTAATGATGAGAGAGAGTCATTGATTGGCTGCCTCCTGTATGCCCCACATTGGGAATCAAGCCCACAACCTGACTGGGAATTGAACCATGGCCTCGTAGTCCATAGCTGACAATCAATCACTGAGCCACGTCAGCCAGGCCCAAACCAGTGACCTTTTGATGCATGGGAAAGTGTTCAACCAACTGAGCCCTACTGGCCAGGGCCATTTACTTATAAATTTTAAGATCAGCTTGCCAATTTCTGAAAAAAAGCCAGCTATAATTTTAATAGGGATTGTGTTGAATGTGTAGATCAATTTGGAAAATATTGTCATCTTATCAATACTGTATTCTGATCCATGAATATAGGATATCTTTCTATTTATTTAGAATTCTCTTTTCTGTCAAAACTGTTTTATAGTTTTCAGTGCACAGCTACTTGTACTTCTTTTGTTAGGTCTAAACCTAAATATTCTATTTTTGATGCTATTTATATGGAATTGTTTTCTTAATTTTCTTTCAGGGTACTACAATTGATTTTTTATAGAATATATTGTCTTTCCACCTAACAAAATTAACATTAAGTTTCTTAGTATTTTCTCATACCTTGTTCATATTCAGATCTATATGTGGACCACATATTGCATTTGATAATTATGTCTCTTAATTGTATCTTAATGTGGAGCAATCCATTTTTCTGTTAAGAATTTATTTCCTAAAAAAAAAAAAAAAAAGAACTTATCTCCTAGCTAACTTTTTGAAAAAGTTGGGTCAGGTAGCCTGTAGAAATAGCTCACATTCTGGATTGGTTGATCTGCTTCTTCATGGAATTGTCTAATTTGTGTCCCTGTCTCCCCTATTTTCCTTTAACTGAAAGCCAGCTCCGAAACACTGGTTCTCAACATAGAATCATCTCAGGAGTTTGTAATATGATTCTTGGGCCCACGCCAGAGATTTTTATTTAATTGTTCTAGGACAGGGTCCTTAAACTTCACCTGAAGGGCTTGTTAAACACGGATGGCTGGGCCCCTTTCCCAGAAAGTTTCATTCAGTGTCTGGGATGGGACCTGAGAATTTTCCTTTCTTTTTCTTTTTTTAAAATATATTTTATTGATTTTGTACAAAGAGGAAAGGAGAGAGATAGAGAGCCAGAAACATCGATGAGAGAGAGTCATCGATCAGCTGCCTCTTGCACACCCCCTAATGGGGATATGCCTGCAACCAAGGTACATGCCCTTGACCGGAATCGACCCCGGGACCCTTCAGTCCCCAAGCCAACGCTCTATCCATTGAGCCAAACCAGTCCCGGCAGAATTTTCCTTTCTAACAAGGTCTAGTTGTTGCTCCTGCTGGTTCAGTGAACATACTTTGAGAACCATTGATCTGTCATGAGATCTGGGCAAGATATTTTTTAGAACTCTCTAAATGATAATGTGCAGCTTGGCTTGAAAACCACTGGGCTAATGGTTTTAACCAATAATGATTTTTGTCTGGATCTTTTATTTCATTAGGGGTTACAAAATGGTGTTTTTCTGTATCAGTCCTTCCACCACAGCATTAGCTGGAATTTTTCTTTAAAGAAAAACTTTTCTTTTTTTTCTTTTTTCTTTTTTTCCTTTTTTTAATTTTTTAATTTTTAATTTTTTATTTATTTTTTTAAATATATTTTATTGATTTTTTTTGCCCCCCTCCCTCCCTCCCAGACATCCCCTCCCTCCCCAGAGTTTTGTGTCCATTGGTTGTACTTATATGCATGTATAAAAGTCCTTCGGTTGATCTATTATCTCCCCAGATCTTCCTCCCCTCCCCGCTATAATTTGACAGTCTACTTGTTGATATACTGTCTCTATATCTATCTTTTGGTTCATCAGTTTATAATGCTCTTTATTCTCCACAAATGAGTGAGGTCATGTGGTGTTTCTCTTTCATTGATTGGCTTATTTCACTCAGCATGATGTTCTCCAATTCCATCCAGGTTGCTGCAAATGATGAGAATTCCTTCTTTTTTATGGCAGCATAGTATTCCATTGTGTAGATGTACCATAGTTTTTGGATCCAATCATCTGCTGACGGACACTTAGGCTGTTTTCAAATTCTGGCTATTGTAGATTGTGCTGCTATGAACATAGGGGTGCATATATCCTTTCTGATTGGTGTTTCTAGTTTCTTGGGATATTAAAGAAAAATTTTTCAAAGGGATTATTTTAATAACCACATTTTAAATTTTGTAAGGAGCCCTTAAAATTAAATGAATGGCCTTGACCACAGTGGCTCAGTTGGTTATAGTGTCATCCCGTACACCGAAAGGTGCAGGTTAGATTCCTGTAAAGACACATGCTGGTTCTATCCCCAGTCAGGGAGCATACGGTAGGCAACTGACTTATGTTTCTTTTCACAATAATGTCTCTCTCTCTCTCTCTTTCTCTCTTCCTCTCTCTAAAGTCAATAATGTTTTGAAGGGTTGAATTTAAAAAATCGTAAATGTATGTATCAGCCCTCTTTCAAGGTATGCACACCTGGAAAAAAGATCAGAACAAAATATGCCAAAATATTAATAATAGCTATTTCTGAATAGTGAAATTGTGTGTAATATTTTTTCAAAATTTCCAATGTGTAAATAGGCCCTTTAAAATCAGAAAAAACAAATATATGTTATGAAAAATAATATCTTAAATGTCAAGTAAAATGAAGAGAAAATGTCATCTCTCTAGAGTACTGTTTTTGTGTTTTTCCCCCCCCTAATGAGGCATTCTTAGCTCTTACTTCTTTTGAATAAACAGTGAGCCAATCTGTTTTTTCCAGCCAGTACCCTTCACCTCTGCTATTTGTTGTGTGTCTCTCTCTCTGGTGTTTGTTGTGTGTCTCTCGTTAACACCCCTTTGGCATTGTTCTGTCCTGAGGTTCTGAAGGAGTGAGTGCAGGAATGTGGCAGGAGATGGTCATCTCCTTGGTGAGATACAACCCAGTGTGCTCCTCTCTCACTGTTTGCCATGTTCCCTGGCTTCTGACACAAGCTCTTCTCAGGAATGGTCTTTCTTCTGAGAAGTCTAAGGGACTGAAATATTTGGTCCTACTCTTTGTCCTATGATTAGAATGTGAAAACCTCCATCTCTGGCAACAATCCAGCGGATTGGAAATAAGCCAATCAATGAAAGAGAAACACCACATGACCTCACTCATTTGTGGAGAATAAAGAGCATTACCTCTCTGTATCAGGCAGGGACCACGTGTCATTCATGTCTGTATCCCAGTCCTTTGTATGATGGCAGGTTCATAGTACCTGCTTAGTGAGTGTTTGCTGAATAACTTATCTAATTACTCACTACACGTGGGACCAGGTAACCAACACTCCATCTGTATTCTTCCTCTATCTGTATTCACCCCTGTATGTGTGCTCTTACAGGCATCTTATTATAGAAAACTTCATCCCTCTGGAAGAAAAAAGTAAAATTATGAATAGATCCTTCTTTGATGAAGAGGAAGATCATTGGAAACTACATCCTATAACCAGACTGGAGTAAGTTGCTGTTGACTGTAAGTAGACTTTAAGGTGGGCAGGAGGGAAGGAATGTTGATAAGCTGGACTTGGCCGGAGGGGTGTGGTAAGAATGCAGTTTCATTCATTTAAAGTTGGAACCAGCTGCATCTCTGCTTTTGTGATGGCCATAGTTCCACAAGATGAAAATTTAATGAGTATGGTGTTAGGAACTGAGAGACTTTGTTATAGTCAACTAATGACCTTTCCTAAGTTCCTTATGTCAGCTTACCTACCTATCAAGTGAAGCAAGATAGACCAAGTGAGGGGCGGTACGCAGGTGCTCTGTGTGTGTCAGTCTGACACCGTTCTGAGAAGGACTCTTAAGTCTGGGTCCTGCTGGAAAAATGGAAGATGTCCACCAAGGACCCAGGGATGGGGAGTGTTGACAGCTATGCTTCATGCCTACCATCTCAGAAAGCAACTCAAGCAGAAAGTAGAGGCAGCTCCTGTGTCATTTCCATGTCAGCCCTCAATCCAGGGAGTCACTTGGTTCTCTGTAAGCAGACTCAGAGGCTTCTGAGTGCTGGTTCCACAGGGCCGACCCTGGGCTGTGGACCACACGCCAGCCAGGTCTTTAACCACTGCAGTGCATTTCCAGGAACCAGCAGATGATGAAGCGGCCCGTCTCCGCTGTGGGATATAAGAGACCATTGAGCCAGCACGCAAGGATGTCCATGATGATTCGTCCAGAGGCCCGATATAGGGTGAGAAGATTGTTCTCGTCTTCCTCTCCTCTCTTTTAGAGGAGTTTAGACTCATGTAAACACTCAGGCACCATTCTGCAAAGTCACAGAGTTTTTATCCTGACTCTTTCCAGAAGCACCTGAGGAAATTAATATAACACAATTTAAAAATATATATATATATTTCATTGATTTTAGAGAGGATGAGAGAGGGAGAGAGAGAGATAGAAACATCAATGATGAGAGAGCAAATAAATGGATTAGCTGCCTCTTGCATGCCCCACAGTGGGGATCAAGCCCACAAACTAGGCATATGCCCTGACTGGGAATAAAATTGTGACCTTCTGATTCATAGGTCAATGCTCAACCACTGAGCCATGCTGGCTGGGCAATTTTAACAAATAATAACAAATAACAAATAAATAATTATAAATAAAAAGGAAAAATAGAATGAGATTTAGAAAATCAAGACTAGGGAAGGAGGAGAGTATATGCATCCTGCAGGCCAATAAATATTAACAGTAAGTTGTTTTTTTTTTTAAATATATATTTTATTGATTTTTTACAGAGAGGAAGGGAGAGGGATAGAAAGCTAGAAACATCGATGAGAGAGAAACATCGACCAGCCGCCTCCTGTACACCCCCCACTGGTGATGTGCCCACAAACAAGGCACATGCCCTTGACCTGAATCGAACCTGGGACCTTTCAGTCCACAGGCCGACGCTCTATCTACTGAGCCAAACCGGTTTTGGCAATAAGTTTTTAAAAAAATATATTTTATTGATTTTTCACAGAGAGGAAGGGAGAGGGACAGAGAGCTAGAAACATCTACGAGAGAGATATACCAACCAGCTGCCTCCTGCACACCCCTTACCGGGATGTGCTCACAACCAAAGTACAAGCTCTTGACTGGAACTGAACCCTGAACCCTTCAGTTCACAGGCCGACTCTCCATCCACTGAGCCAAACCGGCTTGGCTTAATGATAAGTTTTCAAATGACTCCCTGGGCCCAGCTGGTGTGCCTCAGTGGTTGAGCAAAGACCCATGAATCAGTGGTCATATTTTGGTTCCCGGTGGGGGCATATGCCCTCATTATGGGCTAGATCACCAGTAGGGGGCGTGCAGGAGTCAGCCAATTGATGATTCTCATTATTGATGTTTCTATCTCTCCTTCTCCCTCTCTCTGAAATCTAAAAAATAAAAACAAAACAAACAAAACATTTAAATAGCTCTGTGAGGCCATAGCCAGTTTGGCTCAGTGGATAGTGCATCAGCCTGCAGACCAAAGGGTCCGGGTTCGATTCTGGTCAAGGGCACATTGGCTTCTCTTCCTGGCCCGACATGTGCAGGAGGCAATCAGTGTGTTTCTCTCACATCAGTGTTTCTCTCTGTCATTTTCTATCTGTTCCACTCTCTAAAAAGTCAATGGAAAAAATACTCTCAGGTGAGGATTAACAGAAATGGCTCTTTGGGAAAACTGGGAAGAATGTTGGTGTCAGTGATAGGAGATGGAAATGGATTAAAGAAGTTACGGGACTTCCATTTAGCATAATGTGGGTCAGTCAGGAAGTAATTTAAAGTGCCATAATTTAATGACACAAACATGTAATATTGGATGAGCTATGTATAAGCATTTACTGTGTACCAGGCACTATACTCAGTGCTTTATTGCTTTCTCTACTAAACCCTCCCACCTTACTCTATGCAGTAATCCTTAGTAGAGAGCTGGGAAGTGGATGAACCAGGAAACATGATGTATTGTTAAGTTATAAAACAACTAGTGGCCCAGTGTTTGTGTCGGGGGGTGTTATGTGTCCCTCAGCCCGGCCTACACCCTCTCCAATCTGGGACCCCCTCAAAGGATGTCCTAGTGCCAGTTTATACGGATCGGGCCTAAACCGGCAGTTGGACATCCCTCTTGCAATCTGGGACTGCTGGCTCCTAACCACTCACCTGCCTGCCTGCCTGATTGTCCCTAACTACTCTGCCTGCCAGCCTGCTCGCTCCCAAATGCCCGCCTGCCCCCCTGCTGGCTTGCTCACCCCAAACTGCCCCTCCTCTCTGTCCTGATCACCCCCAACTGACCCCCACTGACGGCCTGCTCTCCCCCAACCGGCGCCCTACTGGTCTGCTCAGCCCCAATTGCCCCCCTCCCGCCCTCGCCGCGCGCCCGCCCCCCCCCCCCCCACCGGCCTGATCACCCACAACTGCCGTCCCCTCTTGGCCTCCAACCGCCTCTACCTCAGCCCCGCCACCATGGCTTTGTCCAGAAGAACAAAGGTCTCCTGGTGTAATTAGCATATTACCCTTTTATTAGTACAGATTGGTACTGCAAGTGTAAATATGAATAAAAAAATCTGGGGCAAAATATATCAAAATGTGAACTGGTTATCCCTGGTTATTAGAAGTACACTCAATTTTAAATTTTCTTCTTTTTGCTTTTCTGTATTTTATAACTATCAGTGGGAAAACTGTATTATTTTGTTAATGAAAGGTTTCCATTTAAAATATATTTGAGTCTCCCTTGGCAGCTAAAGTGAAACAGATTAGAATTAGTTAGCTCCTCAGGTGCTGTCCTTCCTGGCACTGAGTTATTTAAAATAAAGAAAACAAAAGCAAAAAAGATCTATTAGAAGGAGTTCTATATGGTGGAAGATGAGTGATGTGTCAGACAGAATCTTCAGAAACATTTTTCTAGCAGTTTCAGAGGGTGCATATCTTGTTGGTTATTTCATGTCTTAAGTCAAAAACATGCTTTTAAAGCCTACAGATCAAATATGTAGATTTCCAGGAGGCAAACCTGATCCAAAGGTAGAATTTAAAGCAGTGGCACGCAGGTGTTTTTAGCAGTAGACCCAATCCATTAAGAGAAATTGTAAGCAGTATCTTAATATATAAAATTGAGAAATAGAGCCATTCCCTCTCCTCACCTTCTCCTCCCAGTGGCCCCTCCTACCTGCTCTGGAGTGCTGGGGCCTGAACTCTGCTGAGTGGGAGGAGCTAAGGACAGGATGTGCTCTTCTGACAAGCATCTGCCTGGGTTTGTGGAGCTCAGAAAAGGCCCACGGGGAAGCAGGTGAAGAAGCCCCTCCACAAGGCCGATATTGAAGCAGGCCCTGACTGATTATTCTTTTTATTATTTATTTTTCCAAACTGATTTTTCACATGTGGTTACATGCACATACACTACCACACACACCCTCCACACACATACCCCATACCTGCCTCCTCCCCGTGGCAACCAAAACATTCATCACAGCTGCTGTAGGTGGTGAGATTATTGGTGATTACTCTGTTCTTCTTTATGCCTTTTTGTATTTTTACATTTTCTTCAACAAATGGGTTTTACCTAATTTATTATTATTCCCCTTAGGGTATATGTTCATTGTTTAAAAAAATTTTTTTTTAAGGAAAATAGTGAAATGCCTATAGGAGAAAATAAAAAGCATCAGTAATCCCACCAGGAAAAATGTTATAAAACTACATCACTTCTAGGCAGGTACTTGGTAGGCTCTGAGTAGCCAGCAATTTGCAGTTCTGCTTTTGGAAGGGGTCTACTTTGCTTGTTCTCTGTGTCTGATTGGGAACTAACCTTGCTGGTTGTGGCTGTGTTTCTGCAGGCAGAAAACATTGTGCTGCTAGAGCTGGACATGCCCAGCCGGACCACCAGGGACTATGAGGGCCCTGCCATTGCCCCCAAAGTCCAGGCGGCACTGGATGCCGCTCTGCAGGACGAAGATGAAATACAGGTGGATGCGTCATCCTTTGAAAGTACTGCAAATAAGAAATCCAAGACCAGGTGAGTGGCTTTGATGACCTATGTTTGAACAAGGACAAATGAAAGCAGCGGGTGGCAAGAGTGCTTGTTTATCATAAAATGCTTTACAGGACACACCAGAAAATAGTGCCATATTACTCCTGGATTTATTCATTTATTACATACATGTTTATGGTTCAGGCATTATGCCAGGTAGACTGAACACCAGAATGCCGAATGTGCCTGGTTCCTATTCTAAGGAGCATGTGTTCTAGAGAAACAGGGGACAGTTCTTTGGTTCCCACCAGGTACCAGGGACTTAATTTGATGCTAAATTAGAAATTCTACCACATTAAATTTTGGATTAGAAGTTTAAGGAAACAACTGGGTGTAAAACCAAAAATGGAAGAAATTCTTCCTGGAAACTTAATATTTTTTGCCACTTTGGAGAAGACAGTCAAGATATTATTTAAATGGAAGAACAATGGCTGAGAATCAGAGTCCCTTCCGTGAGATTTCCTTCCTTGGTTGGCAGTTGGGTGGGACTGTGCCAGCCTCATGGTTTTATAGCTGAGAGGCCATTGGCGAAAGGGCACCTGGAAATGTTAATGGCACTTGGTGGGGAAGGAGTCTGATCTGTGCAGTGACAGAGATGGGACATATAATAATGTGAACATGTGCTTGACCTTTGCAGGCCTAAAAGCGGAAGGAAGTCGGGATCCTCCTCCTCTTCCTCAGGAACCCCTGCATCTCAGCTTTATCCGCAGTCTCGGGGGCTGGTTCCAAAGTAAAGCCAGTTCCTGCTCTCCTGGGGTTTAAACAGCATTGCCTTCTGAGAAAAGAGATGAGCAAATACCTGCAGAGACGACTCCAGCCCAAACTCAGAACATTCCCCTGGGGAGAAGCGATGGCGTCTTTGCAGATGAACCAACCTAATCTGGCTGAAAGGTGCTGGTCCTAACCTGGCATTCAGCTCTGGGCAACGTCCCTTAATTAGCATCTCAGATATGCATGGGTAAGGTAATGGGCGATAGTCGAAGTGGAAAGCAAGAGGATGACCAGTGACCTTGCTTCCCTTCTCCCTTGCCTTCTCCCCCTTTCTCTCCCTTCCCTTCTCCCCTCTCCTTTTCTAGTCTGTTCTTTATACTGGGCTCCCTTCCTGTTGAACAATAGGGCAGAATCAGGAGTCACCTTAGCAGGACCAAGTCTTCAGAGCCTCAGGATAAAATAACAGTGAGGTTGAAAAGTGAAAGCCCTAGAACTTGAATACGTGCTTGTTCTTGTAGGTTGAAATGAGAAATCTCATTTGGACCCAAACCCCCAGTGGGCATGATCCATGCTCCTCGGTAAGAAGGGGATCTGTCTTTGGGATCTGCCGAATGAGGAAATGTTTTCCGAGGAAGCTACCAATTTCGCTCCTGAGGGGTTAATGTTGGAAGCAATAGAAATCACATTCCCTTTGCCTCCTTGGAGAGTTTAGAGGCATCTTTAAAAACCTCAAAACCATGACCATCCTGTCAAAGACATAATCTGTAAGCTGATGCCATGTCCATCCACCGTGTCATTTTACTCTTCATTTGTCACCATCTTTAGCCAAGTGTGTGTACTCTGAGTGTCCTTCCCAGGCCCATCTGCCTCCTGAGCATGCTCTACAGTGGGCCTGTTTTGTGGGAGAAGGGAGGCTGGCTCTGCCTTCTCTGTTTGGACAAAAGTAGGGGGAATGAGGCATATGGTGGCACATCTGAATTCCCCATTTTGTCCCATATTTACGTAGAGAGCTAAGGGTACTGGGCAGATGCAGAGACAGTGACATGCGGCTCAGGGCAATGTGAAGCGAAGACAAAGGTGGGAGCAAATGAACCTGCCTGCCTTCAGCTGAAACTTGCCCAATCCTAGGATGGTGGCTCTCCCAGGCAGAGCCTAAAGTGGTGGCTAGGAGGTGCTGTGTGACTGCATAGGCTCAGAGGAGCTAGAGATTCCCCGTTTACATATACTAGTTGGTTTATAAGTTTTAGTTCTTTGTATTATTGAAATTCAAAGCTTCATTTTATGTTGGTCATTAGGTGACTGTTAGTCCTTTTTCCCCCAAGAGACACTCTTAAGAGTGTGTGGATGTGCAAGCACAATGGTGCCTGTGTTCTTTGAGTGTGTCCACGTGTGTCTGCAAGAGAAAAAGATAGAGACCAAGAACTTGCCCAGTTTTAGAAATACACTAATGTACAGTTGTTGCCTTTGTCTGTATTAAAGGCCCACTGAATGACTAATCCAGGTCGGAAACACTCCCATGTGGGTGTCTGAGTCCACGAGCCAAGCCTGAGGGGACGGTGTGAGTCCCCGGGTCTGCCTCACTGGTGTACCTTGCTGGCATGGTGCCTCAGGAAGGTGGCGACTCAGGTGGGCCTTGAGTTATATTTTAACTCAGCTGCTCAGTTCCCAGGGCACATTTCTGGATCAACCTGTGGGAAAGAGGAGGTACCAAGTGCAATCACAGCATTCTGCAAATGGAGATCTGTCATCTGGCAGCTTATCTCCTTTCTAGTTACTATTCTTTCTGAACCCAGGGTCCTTTTCAGTAATTCGCAGAGCCTAAAGGAGCCTTCCCTCATCTTCCTTGGGATCAAACCCTGCTTCTCTCTTATTTACTAAGACTTGACCTGTTTGAATAGGAACCGAATGACCAGGTTGTAGCCTAAGATGGTTTTTTGCCAGTTACTCCTGTCTGTTGCCCCCAATTTTTTCAAAGCTCGTATGAATTCCACAGACTGAAAATATTCACCTGGCAAATTTTGAAAACTGAACACTGCAGATAACACGATACCTTAATACTGATGTCTCAAGGTGGCTATTCTGACCAAGGGTGGTTGCGTGACCATAGAGCTTTTCTAAGAAGGCAAAGGAAGAAAGCTAAGTTGACAAGCAGGGTCAGTAAAACAGCCTGCCTCGCACTCATCTGATGGTCTGTGAACAAAGAGGAAGAACACCTGAGTGGAGGTGAGGCTGCCCCTTCCCAAGCAGTCTCCGGTGCTTTTCTTCTCTCAAAGAGGATCCGATAAATATTTGAATAGAGCAGATAGCAGAACCTAAGCTGCTGTGTTGGACTCTGATTTGAGCCAAATGTGTGGAGGACCTCCCAGGCCCACCGAGGGACCAGGTTTCCCTGTCTGTAGTCAAGCTAGAATGTTCCAAGCCATCTGAGGGCCAGCAGCGGTTAGTGAAGTCTGGAAGCCAACCTAACACCATGTAAGAAGATCATCCGAGAGAAGGAGTTTGAGACTGTGCAGCCTTCATCAGGCACCTTTTTGCTCTGATCAGTAGGAATGTATCTGGCTTTATATTTTAAAGTCACCTGTCTCCCAGACCCCTGGATCCAGAACCCAAGGCCAGAAATCATAGGCATGAAGCACTTTCTTAAGACTGACTTAGCGTTGGACTGTTCCCTATCGAATGCCTGCCTGCATGCTGCTTAAATTGCACCATTCACACCTCCATGACCAAGGGCATCAGATCTCTGCAGCTCAGGCATGGGCCGGGGCTGCTCTCTGCTTTTCCTGCCTGACTCTTGGAAGTCCTCCCTCACTGAATGTAAAATTGTTGCCAAGTTGCTGAGAAGTGTCAATTCCCTGTTGTTAACGTGGGATATCAGTTCTGCCTCACATTTCCCACTAGAGGTCAAGGCTCACTGCAAGTAACACCTTGGGCCATCATGAACACCATCAGTGGGCGAAAATGGGGCTATTAATATACTCTAAAAGCCATAATGAAAACGCTCAGAGGAAACTGGATAAGAACAGTGGGCCTGGCTAGTGTCTATCTCACAAGGTTTTGTCTTGTGCTGTTCAGAAATCTGCCACCTTTCTCCTTGCCCTTGTTTCTTCAGTGAAATGCTTTTGAGGTTATTTATGAAATGAGTAATCCTGGTGCAGGAAGGAGGTAGTGGGCTTTATGGCTCTTTAGAGTTAATATTGATCTTGACCTTCTCTTTGGCTACCTTTAGACAAAGAACACGCCAATACTTGGGGCTCTAAGTTTTACAATTAATATTTATTTGTATCATCTCTTTGTCTAGGAATGTAAAAGTGATTCTAAACTAAGATGTGTAATAAAAATCAATCAGATTTATTGTACCTACAAAAAAGTGTCCTCATAAATGACTAATGCTTTTGAAGATTATATTTCTGTGGCAGATGATATCCACTGCCATTTTCTCTAAACATTTTAATTTTTCTAGTGAAAAGAGGGTGGGAGTGGAAATGAAGATTGAGTTGGAATGCTGGTATTTAAAAAAAGAGAGCAACAAGATAAAGGGACTTAAAATGAAGCAAGACAGAGTGACAAGTAAGTGCTTCTCATGTTTTTCCAAGGAGGTTCCTAAGACCAACCTAGGCAACAGCCATGAAATGTCTTTGTAATGATTGTGTTTGCTTTTTAAAATTTCTTTAAATGTATTACATATTATACTTTAAAATACAGGGTTTTTTTACACAATAATATTTTATGTTATTAACCATTGGGCGGGGGTGGGGGGGAGAAATACCAGAAATGGGCCATATGTTGGTCTTGTGGCTTCTCATATTCTCAGGCCTGCTGAAGCATATCCTGGGGGTTGTGTCTCCTGGTTGAGATGTAGAGACTGAATAGAGAGACAGAACCTGGCCTCTGTCTTGGTCTGAATTCTGGTTGTGTCTATTTATTAACCATATGACTATGAGGAATTGAATTTATCTCTGTGAATCTCGGGGTTCTTGTCTGTATTATGGGGTGATAATCCCTGCCTTGTAGGACCTTTGTGAGGATTAGTAATGATTTAAACTTTAAATTTTAAAGCAACAAGCACATAGTATGTAGACTAGAGCAGATATTTAAAATGTACTTGCTGCAGTGACAGAGTCCTGTGTTCAGAAGATATTGAACAATTTGTATCCTAAGGTACTAGAAGCTAGTACTGGGCACATCATGTTCAGAAAATCCTAGGCCTCTATAGAAAAGCTGGCGTTTTTATTTTATTTTTGTTTTTTAATGATTTCTGAGGGGGGTGGGGTGATGGGCAGACAGAGAGGGGGAGAGAGAGAAAGAAAAACATTGATTTGTTGTTCCACTTATTTATGCATTCACTGGTTGCTTCTTGTATGCGCCTTGATCAGGGATTGAACCTGCAGCATTGGCATATCAGGACCATACTCTAAACAACTGAGCTACTCGGCCATTAACAAATATATGGTGAATACCTTCTGTGCGCCATGCTATTCTGGGCATTGGATAAATAGAGGTGGGCAACACTGACATGGTCCCTGAACTCACAGAGCTTGTACTTTAATGGGGAAGGAGAGACAGGATAAGTGTTAACCAAACACACACATGTATAATTACAAATTATGATAAATGCCATGAAGTGATAGTATAGTATATTATATGAGAATAACAGAAGCCTAATTTGGATTGGTGGGTAAATAAGAGAAGGGCCTTCTGAAGAAATGGCATTTACAGTGAGATGTAGAGCAGCGGGGTCCAACCTTTCAGACCTCACGGACCACCAGGGGTCCGAGGACCACTGGTTGGCGACCACTTATCTAGAGAACAAGGAGTTAGCCAGACAAGAAATGAGGAAAAGAAATTGTGAAAGAGTGAACAGCATTTGTGAAGGCCTTATATAACAGAGTAGTAGAATTTTACTAAGAAGGTAGCTGCAGCCCAGGCCGGTGTGGCTCAGTTGCTTAAACACAGTCCCAAGTTATCACTGGTTTGATCCTGGTCGGGGCACATGCCCTGGTTGAGGACTCGATCCCTATTAGGGGGCATGCAGGAGGCAGCCAATCAATATTTCTCATCGATGGTCCCCTCTCTCTCTCTCAAAAGTCAAAACATTTTTTTTTTTTTTAAGAAGAAGGTATCTGCAGTCCTTTTTTACTCACTAGAGGGAAGCATGGAAGCATGGAGAACTATTGTAGAAAAGATTATAGTATAGGACTATACAAATATATTTTTAAAAATATATATTTTATTGATTTTGTACAGAGAGGAAGAGAGAGAGATAGAGAGCTAGAAACATCGATGAGAGAGAGTCATCGACTAGCTGCCTATTGCACACACCCCCTACTGGGGATATGCCCGCAACCAAGGTACATGCCCTTGATCAGAATCGAACCCGGGACCCTTCAGTCCCCAAGCCTATCCATTGAGCCAAACTGGTCTCGGCTAGTATAGGACTTTAAAAAATGCCAACAAGCCGAAACCGGTTTGGCTCAGTGGTAGAGCGTCGGTCTGTGGACTGAAAGGTCCCAGGTTCGATTCCGGTCAAGGGCATGTACCTTGGTTGTGGGCACATCCCCGGTAGGGGGTGTGCAAGAGGCAGCTGGTTGATGCTTCTCTCTCACCGACGTTTCCAACTCTCTATCCCTCTCTCTTCCTCTCTGTAAAAAATCAATAAAATATATTTTAAAAAAAATGCCAACAAGATAATAGTATTTAAAGAGCACAGAGAGGATAGTGGCCTATGTGACTTAGGCAAAAGATTCTTAATTGTGTTCCTTCATAAGATACCCTCAAGCTATGTGTAATGTCCCTATACCCCCCTTTTCTTTTCTTTCTTTCTTTTTTTTTATTTTAATATATTTTATTGATATTTTACAGAGAGGAGGAAGGGGGAGAGAGAGAGCTAGAAACGTCGATGAGAGAGAAACATTGACCAGCTGCCTCTGGCACACCCCCTACTGCAACCAATGTACAACATGCCCTTGACCGGAATCGAACCTGGGACCTTTCAGTCCTCAGACCGACGCTCTACCACTGAGCCAAACCGGTTTCGGCATATACCCCCCTTTTCTGAAAAGAGTTAAAAAGCATAGCTTGGGAGAATCCAAGATGGCTGCTCAGGTAGGCACCTAGCTGCAGCCGCACACAACTATTTCAATAAAATATTGTACAACTAAAATATAAAATGGACATTACCCAGAACTACAGGAAAGTCGACTGACTGGAAATTCTACAACGAGAAGCAAGGAGAAAACCAGAAGGAGGTCCGGAGGAGCTGGAAAAGCCCAAGGTATGGAGACGCGGTGTGCGGAGAGGACAGAGCCGGAGAGGAGGGGGAGGCCGAGTGCCTGGCGGGCGTTCCCTAGTGGGAAGGAGATAAAAGATCCGACTGTGCTGGGCCCCCCCGACTGCTCTGAACCCCAGTTCTAGGCCAGACCCCGGGGACCCAGGCTCATCCATAGGGAGCCGGGCTGTAAGGCGGAACCCCGGGGAGCGGCGAAAGGAGGTCCCGGCGGCGCACACTGCGCGCAGAAAAGGGACGGTCGGCTGTGCCGCGGGATTGCCCTGGTGGGAAGGAGACAGGGGCTCCAGTCTGCTCTGAACGCCAGCTCCAACTCCACTTCCAACTGAACTGAACCCCAATACTGGGCTCATTGGGGGAGAGACTAGACTGATTGGCAGCAGGCGAAAATCGAGGGCACCTTTCTCTCAGAGGCGCCGGCAGCGAGCACTGAAGGACCCGCATAGGGCGGGGCTGACGGAAGGCAAAGCTGCAGGCTCCACCCTGAAACCGCGTCCCATCTGTAGCTGCGAAATGCGACAACGAAATAGATCACAAACGAAAGAAATGGAGGACAAAAAGTGATTGGATATAGAGTTCAAATCTACGCTTATAAAGTTTTTCAAGAATTTCCTAGAAAAGATGGATAAGACCTATGAGGATATGAAAAGAGATCAACTAGAATTAATAAGGAATCAACAAGAAATGATAAGGGATCAACAAGAAATGATAAGGGATCAACAAGAAGTAAAGAATACATTGTCTGAAATAAAAAATATTATACAGAGTCCTAAAAACAGAATGGAAGATTGCAAGAATCAAGTCAAAGAGTTGGAACATAAAGAGCCAGATGACACTCCTCCACAGAAGCTAGAAGGCAAGAGAATCCAGAAAATTGAAGATAATGTAAGAAACCTCTGGGACAACTTCAAGTGAACCAACATCAGAATTATGGGGGTCCCAGAAGATGAGAGAGAGCAAGATATCGAAAACATAATGAAAGAAATAGTGACAGAAAACTTTCCCCACCTGGTGAAAGAATTAGACTTACAAATCCAGGAAGCGCACAGAACTCCAAACAAAAGGAATCCAAAGAGGACCACACCAAGACAAATCATAATTAAAATTCCAAGAGCAAAAGACAAAGAATATTAAAAGCAGCAAGCGCAAAGAAGGTAGTTACCTATTAAGGAGCACCTATACGATTGTCAGCTGATTTCTCAACAGAAACCATGCAGGCCAGATGGGAATGGCAAGAAATATTTAAGGTGATGAATAGTAAGAACCTACAGCCAAAGATAATCTATCCAGCAAAGCTATCACTCAGAATCGAAGGTCAGATAAAGAGCTTCACTAATAAAAAAAAGCTAAAGGAGTTCATCACCACCAAACCAGAATTATATGAATTGCTGAAGGGGGTTCTTTCAGAAGAGAAAGTAAATAAAGATAAAAATTATGAACAACAGCCGAGACCGGTTTGGCTCAATGGATAGAGCGTCGGCTTGGGGACTGAGAGGTCCCGGGTTCGATTCCGGTCAAGGGCATGTACCTTGGTTGCGGGCATATCCCTGGTAGGGGGTGTGCAAGAGGCAGCTGATCAATGACTCTCTCTCATCGATGTTTCTAGCTCTCTATCTCTCTCCCTTCCTCTCTGTACAAAATCAATAAAAATATATTTTAAAAAATTATGAACAACAAATATGTAACTATCAACAAGTGAATCTAAAAACCAAGGAAATTTAAAAAAAATCTGATGAACAATATTAACTGTTGAATATAATAGAATCAGAGGTATGGAAGGGGAGTGAACTGACGATTCTTGGGGAAAAGGGGAGAGGGGCATGTGGGAAGAGACTGAACATAAACTGTGCACCTATGGATGAGGACAATGGGGAGTGGGGAAAGGGCAGAGGGTGGGGTGGGAACCTGGTGGAGGAGAGCAATGGTAGGGGGGGGTGGGGAAAGGAACATTTGTAATAATATGAACAATAAAATTTTATTTAAAAATAAATAAATAAATAAAATCAATACCAAAAAAAAAAAAAAAAAAAAAAAAAGCATAGCTTGGCTTAGCCTAAATAATTATTAGTGAAGAATAGTTCAAAATTCATTAGCCAAAATGCAAGAGTTTCAAAGTATGATTTGAAGAATTGTGAGCATTGGACCAAGGGCTAATTTGGTGGTGCAAAGCAGGGAAGCTAAGCAACTTGGAAATTCCTGCCACTTACCAAGTTGTCTTCCCATCTTCTGGATTGTTAAAAAACAACAACAAACAAACAAACAAAAAACCTACTCAAATCTTGTATGATTCTGTAAGAAAAATATTTGTCTTTGCCCCTGAAGAGCTTCTACAACCCTTGGAATTTCCTGAGTTATAGGAGTATCTTTTGGTATTTCTAACAAGCCCCTTTCAACTGCATCAGGGTTTATGCTAATAAAGTGACTGTAGTTGAGCCCCTATATAGCTTCAGGATGGGAGCTGATTGCCAGAGGAACCGATCATGTGATTAGAGTTTTGCAACTTTCAGTCCCACCCCCTGACCTCCAGGGACGGGAGAGGAACTGCAGATTGAGTTAATCACCAATAGCAATGATTTTGTCCTGGCTATGTAATGGAACCACCAAAAAAAGCCCCGAAACTTTGGGGGTTTGGAGAGCTCCCAGGTTGGCCCCACATTGGCAGATGGCATGTCCCAACAGGGCACTACCCCCTACCCCCACTCCCACCTTCTATGCATTTCTTCCATTTGGCTCTTCCTGGGAGTTGTGTCCTTTATAATAAATGGGTAATAGTAACTAAAGCCCTTTTCTGACAATTATCAAACCTGAGGAGAGGTTTAATATTAAATTATCAAACCAATTTATAATCAGAAGTAAAAGTGGCAACCTGGGACTTTCGACTGGCATCTGAAGTGGGGGCAGTCTTGTGGGTCTGAGCCTTTAACCTGTGCTAACTCAGCCAGAACTGAGGGATATGCAGTTGGTGTCTGGAGAGCCAGAGAATTGGTGGTTGAGCAGAGAGGAAAACCCATGCATTTGGTTGCCAGAAGTGTTGTGAATAAAAACAGTTAGCCTCGGAAACTATATTTTGAACTCGGTGCTGATGGTTTTGTTTTGGGACATGTGATTTTGATGGCCCTCTTATTACTAGAGTTGCCATCGAATTGACATTTACCCCCAGAATGGTCTCCAAGGACCATGTTGTGGTCACACCTGCCAGTGAATTCGTCACGGATATAACTGTAGCTCTCACAGCTGCTCCTGTTTCATCCTCTGTTTCTGTCACCAGGCTTGTGGTTAACCGTCCCTGAGTGTTTCGGTTAAGTGAGTCAACTGGGGACTTGCTTTTGGGGCGGGAGAAATGGGCGGAGCGAGAGATCACCTGCATCTCTGGGGACGGTGTAGGCCACAGGATACTTGTGGAATGCCTGTTGTGCACCAGCTGTCTTGCTCTGCACCGGGGAGGGAGAGGAGTACCATGCTCCCGCCCTTCTGAGGACAGAGTGCTTAGGAACTATCAGGAGACTTGCTTCTTCTCACACCACTCTCCAGCCCTCGGAAGCTGGAGCCACACACGCCTCCTTTGGGTTACCCAACAGCTTTCATGCGTTGACACCTTCACATTTGTTATAATCTTTTTCTGGAGGCTCCTCCCACTCCTTGCTTGGCTAACTCTGACTCATCCATCAGGTATCAGTCAAATGTCACCTCTTTCAAAAAGCCTTCCCCAACCATCCATTCTGGTTTCTCTCCATCTCCACCTCTGAATGGTGTCCTTGACTTACCTTATTTCCTTCTTATTCCTTTTCCTAGCTTGCAATTATGTATTTCTTTGCTATGATCTCCCCCACCAGCCTGTCCTATTGTCCTCTACAAGTCTGACACCTGAGTTGGATGGTTGGATCCGTGCTGAAACCTACAGCTCAGCACAGTGTTTCCTGTCAGAGGAAGGAATGATGTGCCAGGAGAGGTGGGAAAAGGCTTCGTAAAGCATTTGAGTCGTGCTCTGTAAGAAGGGGTAGGGTTTCCCCCACTTGGGAAGGAGGGAAGAGCATGCCGGACAAAGGGAATGTGAATGAACACATGAGGACCTGCTGGTGATGGGAATGGAGAAAGGAGAACTGGGCTAGGAAAGGTCTTGACTCCATGGCACATCCTGCAGATAGGAGAGCCTGGATGCCCTTTTTCTTCCCTTGTGGGAGTGAAGCACGCCTCAATTTAGCATTTTCTTCTTATGCCAGCCTCCCATGCTATTATTCTCTTTGAGAAAGCAATTTCCCTAAACACAGCTTTAATTTTGCCTGCTGTTCATACAGGTTTTCAGGGCTCAGTTGGCAAATTCCTTTCTACAAGGAGCTTTCCCTGGCACAGCTCACCACCCAAGGAATTCCAAGAAGCACTTGAACTTGAGTTCAGAATCCTAGTTCCCTAACAGGGGGGCCAAGGGATTTCTCAGGGTAATGGTCTGGAAGGAGATCCTTTTGCTGCGTTTAAGAACAGAGAAATTAAACTTCTATAATTGGTTTTGAAACTTATCTTCCTTGTCCAGTCAACAAAAGACTTAACGCTGTCGTTCCAGACTCTGTGCTAGGGGTCGTGGCCTACAGCTCAGAACCCTGCCCTTGCAGAGCTCCCAGTCTGGCAGGGAATTACCCCATTCACAGTAAGTACAAAAGGTAATCAGCACAGATCCGGTACTGACGGGTGCAGAGAGGATCACAGAGTTCAGTAAGGAGCATGTTAAACGCAGTGATCAGCCTCTTTGCTAGATTATCCCAGAAGCAGCAAGAGGAGCCAGGGTTTCGGCATCAGGCTGATTCATTTGAGTATCTACAGTGTCCTGGGCATTGTTCTAGTCCTGGAGAGCTAGATTGAGCCCCTGTCCCTAGGGATGTCACATTCTAGTGGTGGAGATAGATGGATAACAGAAGGCTGTGTAGTAGCTGAAGGCAAACAGGCCCGTGTTAGAGAGTGACAAGCTGGGGGAGGAGCTGGCTTGGGTGAGATTGGGAGGTCAGGGAAGGCTTCTTTGCAATGGTAATGTTATATTTGAGCAGAGTGAGTCCTGAGTGAAATTAGGGAGCAAGTATGTGGGTATCTGGGACTTGGATGAAAAGTATTCCAGGGAAAAGGAGCCACAGTGCAGAGGTCTGGAGGTTGGAGTGTATTGGGGATAAGGAGGCAAGTGTGGCTCGTGGGCAGTGAGGTTGGAAAGGTGGCCAGGGGCCAACTCTGAATTATAAGTGAATTTTATTTTTAGACCGTTGAAGGATTTTAAGCAAACGAGGGAAATCCAATAGGAATGTTTTTAAAGGATCCCTCTGGCCCTGGCCCATGTCGCCCAGTGGTTAGAGAGTCTGCCTGCACATGGAAGGGCTCCAGGTTAGATTCCCAGATGGGATGCAGATTCGGTTGGGGCATGTGCAGGAGGCAACCAATTGACGTGTCTCTCCCACATGGATGTTTCTCACTCTCCCTTCCCCTCCCTCCTCCCACTCTCTAAAAATCAATGGAAAAAATATCTTTGGTGAGGATTAACAAAAAACAAACGAACAACCCCCTCCCCCCACCATCCCTCTAACTGCTTTGTAGAGAACAGAGCAGATGGGGCAGGCAAGGAGACTGCTTAGAAGAGGGGCTGTAGTTTGGACCAGAGGTGGTGGTTGGGACCAAGCTATGGGAGAAGAGAGAAGTAACATGCCTTAGGATATGTTTATTGCTGATAACTGGACGATGGTGAGAGGACAAGAAGAGGCAACCATAGCCCAAGGTTTTTTATCTGAAGCCTGTGGAAATGTCACCTCTGCCACTTTCTTCCATGTACCATGCTCTCCTCCCCCCTTTTCATGATCTAGTTTCTTTTATTTATTCTTATTTTTAATATGTTTTTATTGATCTTTTAGAGAGAAAGGAGAGGGAGAGAAACATCGATTGGCTTTCTCCTGCACGCCCTTCACTAGGGATCAAACCCAAAACTCCTGCATGTGCCTCAACCAGCGACCTTTTGGTGCACGACTGATGCTGCAACCAACCGAGTCACCCAGCTGGGGCCACCACCATCAATTTTAAAACATTTCATCACCCCAAAAAGTACCCACTTGCAGCCACTCCCCATTTCCTCCCAACCACAAAGCCCTAGATAACCACTCATCTACTTTCTGTCTCTTCGGTCTACATCTGCCTCTTTTAGGATCTTAGAATCCATTTTCCTCATCTATAACTTCACAGGGTGAGTGTGACGCTGAAGAGAGAACATGAAAACGTGAGAGTGTGTCTAACGGGCCAAGCGGGCCAGAGGTTCCTTGGCCTGAGTAAGTGCTGCGGACTCTGTTTGCCATCTTCCTGAGGCAGTGTGAGTGCTGGTGAAGAGTGTGGAATTCCAAACTCATCATTTACTAGTTTTTGGTGATGAAATGTTTCTTAACCTCCCTGGAGTCTCAGAATCCTCAACGGTCAAAAGGGGCCTATAGCAAATACTTCCTAAGTTGCTCGGAGTGTAGAGCAGTGCCCGGTATGTAGCAAGTGCTCAGTCAATGGTCATCGTTGCAGTGCTGTTTGCATTATTAGTCGATTAAGGACTGCAAGCAGGTGGGGACCCCCATCTTCAAGGCTGGGAATGGGCATCTCTGAGCCCAGGTGGTTGCAGGGGTAATGGGGAGAGGGAGAGGGGGAGAGAGGGAGAGAGAGGGAGAGAGAGGGAGAGAGAGGGAGAGAGGGAGAGAGAGAGAGAGGGAGAGGGAGAGGGAGAGGGAGAGAGAGAGAGAGAGAGAGAGAGAGAGAGGGAGGGAGAGAGAGAGAGAGGTCATAGATCTATTTTTAATGTTATCCTCTTGTTGGATCTGTACCTTTGCAAAAGTCACTTGTTCCCTCTAAGCCTCAAGTTACTTATCTGTAAAGTGGGAGGCTAAAGTCAACCTTACTTCATAGGGCTCTGGAAGATTCTATGACCTATTGAGCACCTGTTTGCCAGGCACTGTTTTGAATATAAGAGGGGAAAAAAAAAAAGCTTGCTCCCCTAGAACTTGTGTGGAGCTGATGGAGAGAGACAGAAAGTAAATAATAATAAGGACCATAATAAATAAATACAGATAGAAAAAAATATATGTAAAGCATCTGGTGCCTGGCATGTGGTGAGCATGCCATAAATGATAGCAGTTATAATTATTATGTGAAAGCACTTCTTAAAGCTGGACAGCATAGCAGAGAGGCAGGTCTCTAGGTGACTGACTGCAAGCGTGTGGCCTTCATTAAAGTCTTACCTCATTTCTGCTCAGTTAAGTTTCACTCAGCCTCCAAAGCCTCTTTCACACTGCCTGGTTGAAATCTGTGTCTTTGAGGGTAGAACATTCTGTTTTCCTCCCTTCAGCTGGTATTTACTGAAGGCTACTTGGGTGCTGGGGTTATTAAGCTGAAAACCCCAGGAGGGGTGTGGTCAGGAGCGTGAATGAAGGGAGTCCCAGGGCACCCTGGAAACTTCCAGCCCAGGCAGATGAGAGCCAGACTGAAGGGGCCTGGTTTTATTCTGCCTGAGGAGACCCTGAATTCTGAGCTGGGTGATCAAGTTAGCAGAAAAACGAAGACTACACAACATTCTTGTTTAAATGCTACATGGTAAAAGTAAACATTTGCATTATGGTCAAATGCATAATCTATATTTAAGCACTACAGTGAAACCTAGAGAGCTGCAAGGAGATCTGAAGACATGTTGACAAGCAAAGACCTCAGGGCAAATGCCACTAGATTAGTAGGAAATGTGGCAAAAATGGAGGAGGGAGTTTTTGAGTGAGACAAACCTAGGCTGGCATTCTTATCCGCATCAAGCTATTGCAACTTGGTAGGAGGGTTAATACTGACTCTGCTGCCTTCAGGGTTGCTCAAAGGATTAAAAGAAACATCCATCAAGTATCTGGCACTTAATAGGGACTCAATAAAAGAGTATTAATTTAAGTATTAATTACAATATTATTAGTAACAGTGCAGTGTATGAAAAGAGCTGTTTATGTCAGCCAGACCTGTGTACAAATACACCCAGCGCAAGTTGCTTAACCTTTCTGAGCCTTGGATTATCTCCTTTCCTATAAAATGAATTGATGAAAATACTTTCCTTGTAGGGTTGAGGAAGGGAATAAATGTGATAATGAAGTTTCTAGGCTGTATTACAGGTGTTCAGTTAAGTGCTATTTCTAAATCGGAAAACAGTGAATAAATATTCTGATGGTAGAACACTGAAATAATACAGAAACATTTAAAGAACTATTAGAGGGTTTTCCCATAATTTTGTTACATTTTACTAAACTGCTTCTCAAAATGACTGAGTTTTCATTCCCACCAACAGTGCATAAATTGTGCCTGTTTTCTTACATCTTTGCTAACACTGGGTTCTGCTGATCTTTTAAACGTCTGCCAGCCTGATCTATTGAAAAATGACTTCTCAATTTCGTTTTTATCTGTAGTTCCAGGATTACTCACGAAGTTGAAAGTCTTCTCAAGTATTTCCATTTGTGTTTCTTCTTTTGTTAATCGCCAGTTTAGGTCATTATTATTTGGCCATCTTCCTATGGAGGTGTTTCCTAATGACTTTTAAGAACTCTTGCTTATTAGGAATCTTAACTCTTAGTCAACTTCTTAGATTTTTAAAAACTGTTATAACATGTTTAGAAAGACTTTCAGTTCCAAGATTACAAAAATATTCACTTTTTCCCCTTCCAATATTTTTGTTTCTTTTGTCACATATAAATCTTTAATCTAGGTGGAATTTAGATTTAAGGAGGGAGGTAAGTGCCAACTTAATTCTCCTCCAAAATGGCTACCCAGTAGTCCTGTTTATTAACTTTCATCTTTCCTCCACCAGTTTGAAACGTTAACTTTATATACTATAATTACTTATATGCGTGGCCCTATTTCTGTACTCTGTTAGGTTCAATATGTCTGTTGCTCCTTTGTCAAAATTGCACTACCTAATGCATTTTAATACCTAGAACAAGTCCCAACTCATTGCTCTTCTTCAAAGTTAGCTCAGCAGTAAGGTGGAGTGATTAAATTCAGTGCCCTGTGGACCTATCTATAGGACTTCTTGACAGTCCTCCTGCCATGGTGGCTGGCTTTCCCCAGAGAGTGGAATCCATAGAACAAGGCAGATGCTGCAATGCCGTTTTTGACTTAGCCCCAGAAGCCACATATGGCCAATATCAATCAGTTCCAGGTTAGCCCTATTTACAGTGGGAGCGGGCTAGAAAGGATGTGAATGCCAGGGCCTGTTTTGGAGGCTGGCTTCCACAGTGCCTTAGAAGGAATCTGGAATGAGTTTTGGGTTTGAATCTTGACTCTGGCAACAATTTGTGTGATCTTGGGCAAGTTCCTTTGCTTTACTGGCCCTGCCAAGTGTTCTCACTCATCTCACTTGGTGGTTGCCACAGTCAAAGTTTAGGGCCTGTGAAAGCCCTTAACTTCAAATTCAGACATTAGTAATTAGAGGAGAGAAGGAAGAAAAGCCATTTGGGGCAGGCTGTAAGTTAATACCTTCATAAAACAAGAAGAAAAAGCCCACCTAATAATCTGATTACTTTTAGCACCACCACTTTTTAGAATTTTGTTGTTAAAATGCACTATAAAATTTCTTTCCTTCACAGAGAAAGAATAGAGAAAATGGCTTAAGTTGAGGCAGTAAGATTTATGGCAGATATGAGTACATCTGTATGTCTCTGGCATTAAAAGGGATTAAAAAGTGGGATAAGCTCCTTAGTAAAGTCCTGAAATCGCCACCCAAAAACATTTGAAAGAATTATGTGGGGGCTGTAATTTCCCACAATTTTTGGCAAAAATGAGCTCCTTTGAGGCCACTTTGGGGGGGAGGGGTTCCCACAAATTTTTAAAAGTAAAATGAAAATAATTTATTATTTAAAATTTTCTGCCCTAGCCAGTTTGGCTCAGTGGATAGGGTCCTGTGTTGTTGTTTTTTAAAATATATTTTTATTGATTTCAGAGAGGAAGAGAAAGGGAGAGAGAGAAACATCAATGATGAGAATCATTAATCAGCTGCCTGCTGCTCACCCCCTACTGGAGATGGAGCCCACAACCCGGACATGTGCCTGAACCAGGAATCAAACTGGGACCCTTCAGTCTGCAGGCTGTTGCTCTATTCACTGAGCCAAAGCAGCTAGGGCAGGGTCTTGGTTTGATTCTGTCCAGGGTACGTACCTGGGTTACAGGATCAATCGTAGTGTAGGTGCCAACCAATCGATCTCTCTCACATTGATGTTTTTCTCTAAATCTCCCCTCCACTCTCTCTAGAAATCAATGGAAAAATATTCTCCAGTGAGGATTAACAACAACAAAACGTCCTCACACCTGTGAGCATTAAAATTTTTATTTTTTTTCATTATGTGAGTTGGAAAATAAAGACAAGTGTAAAGAAGCAAAAAACATCTACCACCTTAATCTAAATGCCGTTTTGTGGGTTAAGGAAAAAGAATTTTTTAAATTAAAAAATGTAATACTTTGTAGGAAAAAAAAGAAAAAAATCAATCATAGTCTTACAGCCCAGAAATAACCATTATTAATATTTTGGAGGAGTAAAATGGAATTTAAACACCTTTTTCAGCCTCATAGGAGAATGAAAAACAGGAGTGGACTTAAATGATGAATGGCAGGTAAGCTGAGTTAGGGGTGTCCATCATGAGCAATACTGTGCCTAAAGACAACAGTGAGGTCATGAAGTCTCTATTCCTGAGTACCTTTGCAACTTGCATGGATGTTTGGTTGAAGTCCTATCTCAGTCTTTTCCAGTTCTGCCTGGTTCTATTATAAATACTGTTTTAGGGCTAATTTAATGGGAAATTAGTCCGCAGGGATTTTTGTCCAATAAAGTAATTATTGACTAAGGTCATTCATTCAACAACTGAGTACCCACCTTGTGTCAAGACTGTGCCAGATGTTGGGGGTATAATAATGAACGCATGAAAATGCTACCGTGTTTCCCCAAAAATAAGACATCCTCCGAAAATAAGACCTAGCACATGGAAAAACAAGACATCCCCTGAAAATAAGACCTAACTCAACTTTGGGAGAAAAATTAATATGATACTGTCTTATTTTCGGGGAAACAGGGTAGCAAGAGCAGAAACCGATTTGGCTCAGTGGATAGAGCATCGGCTTGTGGACTGAGGGGTCCCGGGTTCGATTCCGGGCAAGGGCATATACATGGGTTGCAGGCACGTCCCCAGTAGGGGGTGTGCAGGAGGCAGCTGATGGATGTTTCTCTCTCATCGATGTTTCTAACTATCTGTCCCTCTCCCTCTCTGTGAAAAATCAATTAATATATATATATATATATATTTTTTTTTTTTAAAGAAAAAATGCTAGCAAGAGACAGACACTAAACTAAGGATCATACACAGAAATCAAATGAGGGGCCAGAAGTGACATACATTTATTGATCATCTACTATGCTGGAAATTTAGTAAATGTGATCTCATTTAATCATCTTGGACCTAGGGGAGATAAGCTGACTTCTCTGAAACTCAACTTCATTTGAAGATGCAGTTATTGAAAGAGAACATTTGTTAGGGTGGCAAATGGTTCCAGGGTTTGATTCACTGAAGCATTTACTGTGCCTACTGTGTACAAAATGCTTTACAAAGATTCCACTTAATCCCAATTGTATCCTTTGAGTTTAATATGAATCCTGCTGTCCAAATGATGGCACTGAGTCATTGAGAGGTTTCATAACTTGGCCAAGGCCACACAGCTGGAGAATGACTGCAAGGTGCAAACCCAGACCTGCTCTAGTTCAAAGCCAATGACAATACATTATCTCACAGTGAGGCTCAGGATGTCTGTGTGTCTTCTGGGGAATTCTTTGGTGACTGCTGGTGATGTACTTGTTATTGAGATTTCTGAATGCCTGCTTTGCTCAGAGGTGTGCAGTTTGAAAAGTGACTCATCTCAAACAGGACAGGGTTGATTATCAGTCCTGTTTATCTTACACTGCCCTGTGACACCTTTGTTGACTTAAAAAATACTTTGTAATAAAAGCACCGTGATAAAAATAGACACCAAAAAATGTATAGGTTTGTTTTTTGGTGCTTCTATCAAGAGACTCATGAATCTTATTAGCTTAAAAAAAAAAAAATCACAGCTACTTAAGGTTTAATGATTAAAGCCAATTTTCCATCTCATGTGCTCTTTTTACTCTTAACTATGATGTTGTAATTAGTTTCTGGATGATTTTGCAAGGGCAGAGACCTTTAAATATTCACATTTGGATTTTCCCATGGCTTGACCCAACGGTGAGAATGAGATAGTGTTGGCTGAAAATTAAGTAAAGGTATTTTTCATTGTGCCTGTATTACCTTTCTTTTGCTACTTTAAGTTACCACAGATAGAGTGGCTTAAAACAATATCAATTTATTTAAAAATAATAATTTTATTGATTTTTAGAGAGAGAAAGGACATAGAGAAATATCTATTTGTTGTTCCTCTTATTTATGCATTCATTGGTTGCTTCTTGTATGTGCCGTAACTGAAGATTGAACCCACAACCTTAGCATATCTGGACGATGCTCAAACCCTCTCAAAACACCATTTATATCTCACACTTTCTGTAGGCCAGAAGTTGACCAGAGGGTTGCTCTCTGCTTTGAACCTGAAAAAGGCTAAAATCAAGTGTTGACAGGATGTATTCCTTTCTGCAGACTCTAGGGTAGGGGAGAGCCTGCTTCCTGCTCATTCAGGTTATCAAAATTCACTTCCAAGGGGTTGTAGGACTGAGGTTCTATTACTTGTTGGCAGAGGTTATCAACTTCTGAGGCTGCCTACATTCCCAGGCTCAAGGCTCCCTTCAAAGGAACTGTGGCTTGTTTTAAGGCCCTGTATCTTGGGGGTAAAGTTGAGTTCCTCTTAAGCTTGGAATCTGATTGTTCTCTGCCTGCCTTTTCTGCTTTTAAGATCCATATGATAATAGTTGGCCCTCCCAGATAGCCCAGGGTCATCACCCTATTTTTAAGGTCCTTAATCTCATCTGCCAAATCCCTTTTGCCATGGAATGTTAATATTCACAGGTTCCAGAGACTAAGGTATAGTTTTAAGTGGGGGAGGACATTATTCTACCACACACAGTGCTTGCACTAAACATGTACACTTTAGAATGAATCTTCTTGCTACTACTTGGAAGTCAGGGGCAGGGGAGAAATGAAGCTACTCAAGAAAATGTTTGAACAAGCCAAATGACTTGTCAAATTGGGTTACTGTGTCAGCTTTAAATTAAAAACAAAAACAAAACAGCCCTTTGTAAAAAATCAGGCCAACAATTTTTTTTTTTTTTTTTTTTTTTTTTGTGGTGGATAGGCTTGTTCTTTCTTTTCCCCATCATGGGGGTAAACTTATTGTAGATGGGGAGAGACTAAAAAATATGCCTCATTTCACCTCCCTACAGTCTATTCACTTTGCAGGATTTTACTGGACATGGAAGCCTGTGTGACAAACATAAAAAGCAGGAGCACTGGATTCTGTGGTGGGCAGCACAGTTATCAGTCTTCTTTCAGCGCTGGCTCTCTCCTGTGCTAACACCAGGGAGTGGAGGGTGTGTTTCCTCATCCAGGGAAACCTTTAAATGTGGCCATTGACCCTGCCTCCCTATTACTTAAGAGCGGACTATTAATCCAGTTTAGGACTTAATCTAGGCATGCTTCTGGACATTGATTCAACAAATGGGAACAGAAGACCTGTGTGTTGGCTACCTCATTTCATTTCATGCTCTGCAACCAAGGCTCAAAGAGGTGAAATACCATTGCCCATTGTCCCTCAGGCAGTCTCAATATCAAACACTTGCTCTATGCCAGGAGCCAAATTATATAGACCTAATATCAAGGCCCCTCTTTACACCCTCTCCCAATCTGCCAGTTGTTTTATGTTAATTTTAATTAACCCAATCACGCTATCAGACTAATGTAGATTAGAAAATTGAGGCCCATGTTGAGGCCCCTGCATTTAGGCTGATTACCAGGGAGTGGCTCAGCCAGGACCCAGTTTAGGACGGTTTAACTCCAGGACCCTGTTCTTTCCAGAGTACCGCCTCGAAAAAGGCCTAGGGTGCATTCTGTGCAGTACAGGCCCCCTACCTGTCACCATATTACTGAATTCACCAACGCTCTAGGCTGCAAAATGCAACCTCTGCAAATACAATTTCTGCAAACATAACACGACATGAAGGCACAGGAAGAAATGGGGAACTGTCTAGGTCTATCAGTTGTGGAATAACCGTTTTACTGCTATGAGTGTTTTTGTCTCATTATTATGCAGCAATGAGTCATTCAGGGGAGGACCAAAAGGGAAAGTCCTGCCTCTTGTCACCTAAGGGAAGTGTCAGTGAGAACTGCTTGGGCGGGTACAGACACAAAGTGGGTGCTGGGAGTGGAGCTATCAATTTTCCATCCCCACCCTAACCCGCCCGGCGGCGAGGAGGATCGAAAGGGTTAAACGCGGCTGGTGGAGCCCAGCCACCGCCTCTTTCCAGCATCGCTTCCCACAATGCCTCAGGCCCCAGGCCAGTTCCAGCACCTCGCGAGACTCCGCCCTGTCCCTTCCCCGAACATCTGCAGTCTCTCCAGCCTACGGAGGTCTGAGAGCGGCAGAGGAAGGGAGAGGAGGGCCGAAAGGCGAGCCGCGGGGCACGCCGGGAAGTGTGGTCCAAGCGTTTCATGCAGCCATATTCTTCCGGAGTGGGGGAGGCCAAAAAGGCAGTTGGGACTACGATTCCCAGCAGCCCTTTCGGTTTGTTTTTGTTCAAAAAAAAAAAAAAAACCCACACTCCCCCTCCTCACTCTGCATACACACTCACACACACCCACGGCACGCACTCACACAACCGGGCGCCGAGAGAAAAGCCGCGTCTCGCCTTCCTGCCCCACCTCCAGTCCGATCTCGGTACCTCAGCAGAGCGGGAAAGCAGGGGCCGGAGCCGTGACCTCTGACCCCGTGGTTATGCAGAGCCGCCGCATTCCTTAGCGATCGTGGGGCCGCCGCCGCCGCCGTGGGCGCCTGACGCAGCGCGGGCGCGTGGAGCCGCCGCCGCCGCCGCCCCTCCCCCACCGCCGCCCTCGCGCCAGCCGGTCCCCACACGCCCGCCCCCCCACCCCCGGCCGCACCCGAGTTCTCTCGCGCCGCCGCCGCCTCCACAGCCCCGCACCGTCGCCGCCCCAGCTCGCCCCGCTCGGAGGTCCCGCGTGGAGCCGCCGCCGCCGCCGCCGCCGGGGAGGAGGAGGATGAAGGACAAACAGAAGAGGAAGAAGGAGCGCACGTGGGCCGAGGCCGCGCGCCTGGTGAGGCGGGCCGCCGAGGGGGCTCCGTGGGGGGCGTGGGGGTGGGCTCGCCGCGCAGTCCCCACCGGGAGGGGGAGGGGCGGGGGTCCCTCTCCCCGTAGGAAACCGACTCCCCTCCCGGGCGTTGGGTGGGGAAAGGTCCCCCACCGGGCTGGATATGGCGCCTTTTTTCTGCCCGAACCCCCCACCTCTAAATTCCTGCGGAGGGGCGAGCCTGCCGGCCGGCGGCCCGGCTCCTCCCCCTCTGGGCGCCGGAGCCCAGGCTCCCCTCCCCCACGGCTTGGCAGCGTCTGGGGGTCTGGGGAAGCTTGTTTGCTGTGCTCGGGGGGAGTTGGGTTTCCGGGAAGGTTCGGAAGCTCCTCCCTCGCTTCCTGGTGGGCTGTGGGGGGTGCGTTGGACTCCGAGGCTGAGGAAGCGCCCCCAGTTCCAAGGACGCGAGTGGCATTTTGAGCTTTTCCCAATCCAAACCAGGTGTGTGGATGTGGGAAGCAAGGGCTTGCTTACTCCCAGCTTGAACCCCGAGCAGCAGTCCTCACACTTCTGTGTGGGGGGCACCTGGGGAGGTGGTGGTTAGGCATGCTCGCCCTAAGGGCCTGCCCACGACCTGAATCTGAGATTCTGGAGGGCTGCCTGAAAGAGCTTCATTTTGATTCTAATACTGGTGGCCCAGGGACCACACTTTGAGAAACGCTGACCAGAGTGCTTTACTTCATAAATCAGACCGGAGGTGGGCAGAGAATGGACTACACTGTGGCAAAGAAATGTATCTGTGCGTGTTCTTTACTCCTCAGTGTCCTGGTGCATGTATACATGAAGTGTTGGACAAAGACCAAGTGTTCTGTTTGAAGATACTGCTCGCAGGGGACTTAGCTAGGGAGAGAGTAATTGGAGTGTTTGAAGCTGCCTGGTGGTAGTGGTGGGGGATGTGGATTTTTTTTTTATTTTCAAAGTGTCAGAGGCCTTGTACATGTAATGTCTTCCTTTTGATTTTGCACCCACAACACAAACACTTTGGCGCATGTTCTTATAAGATGTTGCTGATGACAGTAGTACTGGGTTCTGTTTCTCTCAGAGATGTCAGTTCTTCAGAACTGTCACAGGGCAGGGTTATAGTGCAGATAGGCATGTCTTGTCTCTCGGCATCCTGTAGTTTTTATGTAATTGCTATAATTCACTCTTAATGATGAATGAAGCTCGACCTTCTAATCTTTTATTTTATTGGGAAGTGTGGTTCCGGCCTCTAAGGTGTTGTGCAGAAAAGATGACTATGTGTTGGGGTTTGTTATAGATCTGTGCCACACCTTTTTCTTGCTCGAAGTCTGTAAAACTCAGTTGTTGACTTGCAAGAATGAAAGCTATTTGGTTTATAGCGGAATTTCCCCTGGCATTCCTGATGGTCTTCCCTGGGCATTTGTTGCCCAAGGAACAGAAGTAACAATTGTATGCTGAAGTTTTTGTGCTTCAGTTCATTTGTTTTGGCATATGCAATTTGAAGCTTTTGAAGTTCCTAATTTCTTCTGATTCATTCAAAACTGGAAGCTTGTGCTAGCTTTCAGGATTCCTCCACTGTTGCTTCACCTGAGAACAAATTTAGGCTTAAAGGAGAGTAGCCGAGAGCCAAAAGGATGTGCTGTTTCTCCTCCAGGTTGAGTTTTGGATGTTATTGAAATTCTCCTCTGATTTCCTGTTACACAGGTGTTTATGGCTCTGGGCACCAAAAGGAAATTTGCTTGCCAGAGTTTTGCTTGTTAGAGGTAGGTGAAAGTACCTTTAAGTCCTGTTATTTATGTCCTGACAGAATTCTAAAGTCTACTTGTCTCAAAGCTTTGTTGGTTTGGCTCTCACTAGTTGAAAGACTTTAGGAATTTGAGGTCCACTATTTTGTTTAGCTTCTTTAGGTTCTTGAATTTACTGTGATATGAACTTGGCAGTATCCAGGTTGCTATTACTCTTTTATCATTAGCTCAAATTTATGCCAGATTTTCTGAATAAGTTCTTTCTCTTCTGTGTCTCTTCATTAAGAAATAGTAATGTGAATAGAACATATTTTTGGTGCACCTGAAAATGTGAAAGACAACACTTGGCAACATGGTGCATAATTTTGCATTCTTTTGTTGTTTTTTTGTTTAGAGTTTTTCTTGGTGGGTGAGGGGGAACTTTTCAGGGTCCTTTCATTTAAAAAAAATTGCTGTGACTGAGTGCTGGAGAGTTTGTGAGAGCTTACACAGGACAGAGAAGCTTTTAGAGTAAGCTCAATGGGAGGGCAGGAGATTAGATTTAACTGCCCTTTGACAGGTGAATTTGAAGTGCTTGCCATGGCAGTCAGATGCACTTGCTCGGGGACATTTCTTATTGCTTCTGACTTTGCTCAAATGGTGAGAGAGATACTGGAAAACCTATTTTTTTAAAAAAATATATCTTTTTTATTGATTTCAGAGAGGGAGGGAGAGAGAAACATCAATGATGAGAGAGAATCATTAATTGCCTGCCTCCTTCACACCCCCTACTGGCGTGAGCCCTTGACTGGAATCGAACCTGGGACTCTTCAGTCCATAGGCAGACTCTGTATCCACTGAGCCAAACCAGCAGGGCCTGGGAACCCTTTGATAAAGTATTTTGGTAGGAAAGAAAAGACGAATGCAGTATGCCCCAGAAGATTGATTTTTGCAAATGTTAATTGTGGTGTTGAAAAGTAGATATTTTTTTCAAACATTTTGTAGTATTGTCTTTTTTAGATTTAAGAGGTAGACTTTAGAGGTTGGATGGGTGTGAATCCTCCTGCTTGTTAGGAACAGTTTTGGAGAAATGGCCAAGGGGATTTCCCTTTAGATTGAATGCCCTTAAATGGATTCTCCCTGGCTTTGAGAAACTCTTCATTGCACGGCTTTATCTTTCACTTTGATTCATGACTGACCATTCTTACATCAAACATTTTTTTCTCCTTTGAAGTAGGAGAGAGATTCCCCTTCCCCCCCCCTTTCTTTAAAGTGTGCTCTAGAAAGACAGAGACTAGGAATAGCACACTGCTGAATTGATCTTATACTAAAAGCTGGAGGTATATATAGTTTTAAGAAAAGTGAATTCTTTGTATCTTTTACTGCAACTTCCCTTTAGAGATTTTGTTTCCTCTATCTTAGATTCTCGGGCTCTTCCTAATTGTTGTTTATATGATTGGTAATTAATTTTTCAGATTCATGCTTTAAAAAAAAGTTATCCTACAAAAATTCACTAGCTCAGCTTCCACTTAATTAGTATCAAAGAGATATATCTGTGACAGTGAACATTGGTAGTTTGTCCTCGGGTTTGTTGTGGGGTTAAGTCAAAACTGCCTAACTTGGTACTTAAGTTCTTGGAATACAAAGATGGATAAGGTTTGCCCTTAAGGGGCTTATGGTCTTCTGGGGATGGGGAAAGTCTAGACCAGTGGTCGGCAAACTGCGGTTCGCGAGCCACATGTGGCTCTTTGTCCCCTTGAGTGCTGCTCTTCCACAAAATACCACGGCCTGGGGGAGTCTATTTTGAAGAAGTGGCGTTAGAAGAAGTTTAAGTTTAAAAAATTTGACTCTCAAAAGAAATTTCAATGGTTGTACTGTTGATATTTGGCTGTGTTGAGTAGAGTTTGCCGACCACTGGTCTAGATACATGAATATAATTTTTCTATAGGCATAAGTGCCATTATAGATGTGTAAGTGGTAAACAGACATCCTGGTTCCTGCTTATTGTCCAGGCATAATTATGAATAGTTCCTCCTTTCCCTCTCAAGTGCTCTGCTTTGGAAGATAAATTATTTGTGTTGTGGAACTATGGGGACACTGAAAAGACAATTTACTCTGCCTGGCAGAGATCAGAGAAGGCTTCCTGGAAGAAGGTGCTTCCCAAACTGAATCCTGAAGAGAGGGGGAAGGAGGGAGGATGAGAGAATTTGCAGGGTGGAGGGTGTGGGAATTGGGTGGAGCTACACTTAGTTATTGGGACATAAGGTTTGTGGAGTATGTTTGTCAATTAGGTAGAGAGACAGGTAGAGACCAGATTATGAAGGCCTTGTTATGCCAGGCCAGCGACCACCTATTTTGTGTCAGGCACTGTAGGCATTTACATCATCTCTAATGTGTAAAACAACTCTGAGAGGAAGAAACTGCTATTCCTTCATAATTGAGGGAACCTAGGCTCAGATTGGGTAGGTGACTGCCCACGTTTAGAAGTCTAGAATTTTACTTCAGTTCTGCCTGTTTTTCTGATGAGCCAGTGGATTCTCAGGAAGCTAGGTTGCTGTTGAAGATTTTAAAGCCAGAAAGTGATTGTTGGGTTGACCTCAGGCTATAGTGTAATAGGTAAGAGTAGAGATTTGGTCTTGTTTACTGATGAATTCTGATAATTGTTCCTGGTACAAAGTATTCATGTATTTATTGAATGAAAAATGCCAGCAGAGCAAGAATGGATTTGAGGAAAGCAGGGCTGGATTTGAGGAAAGCAGGGCTGGTTGCAGGGATATTAGCAAAGGGGTTGTTGTTGTGTCTGGTATGAAACTGGCTCTGAGAACTGGCTCTGGGGGACAGGTGAGAGTGAGGGATGACCGCTAGGTTTCTGAATTAGGTAATTAGGCTGCCAACCAAAGTGGGGAATACTGGAAGGAGGGGAGATGAATTAGACCATCAAGGGGGGATGCCTAGTACAGAACTGAATATTTGAGTCTGAAGTTTGGGGAGAAATATGGGCTAAAGGATTTGGGAGTTATCAGAGTTTAGGTAATAGTTGTAACTATGAGAGATGATAATGTTACCAAAGGAGAATGTAAAAATTGAAAAGAAAGAAGCTAAGAATGGGATAATGGTAAATAGAGGTTTATCTGAGCACCTACTTCTCCAAATCTTGACTTCCTTTTGTGCTAAGGGCTCATGTTCTTGTAATAGTGGGAACCTTCAGTAGCAGTCCTGTCAGGCTTCTTGCTTCATGTTTTGTGACAGAGCAGTACTTAGTTGTTACCATTGTGGAATGACTACAAGATGTTATGGTTTGGAGTAACTTCAGCACCTGCACAGGTGGAGACAATACAAAGATATTGATAGCCTTTTTTTCCCTGAGAAGGACATTTCTAAGACAATTCAACCTCCTAAAGTTCAAGAGCTGCAGTTGCTTATGAGAAACTATTGCTATGACTTCTAGGTGATGCTAACATAAATGGGATATTCTGTTCTATTGTTTTGCTTGCATCAACCATGTGGAATCATAGCATCATGTTGCCAAGTGGCAAAATCTGCTGTGGCGATTAACATCAGAATTTCACAACTCATTGGTAAAAACCATCATTTAAAAATATGAGTACTAATCAAACTTCCTTGGGAAAGAAAATCTGAATGCACTCTGTCTTAAAAATTATTGTGTACACTACCTATTCTGTGGTTTAGTCGTATTAGCATTATCTAGTTAAGCACTAATCAACGTTGCTGAGGCCCTACATATAATATGTATGCTAAGAAGATGTGTTTTAGAATTGAAAATTAGAATGTTTCAGCTTGGTTTCTGAAGTAATTTTAACTGTGGAAATATCTAAATTATCAGCAGTGATACCTCATGGCAGAACTGTAGCCCCTGGTATAGATTGGTAATGGAAATAATATACTGAATTCAGAGCATTTGTATTTCTTCAGGTACTAGAGAACTATTCGGATGCTCCGATGACACCAAAACAGATTCTGCAGGTTATAGAAGCAGAAGGACTAAAGGAAATGAGGTTTGTATTGCTTTTGTTGCTTAACATGAGGGTTTCATAGGGCATATGTCTGTAGTTATATAGTGATAAGTCCACGTTTTGTATGAATATATATATGTATAGTAGGTTCCCGGGTCATGTTGGAAATCTGTTCCTATGGCGCGATGTAACACAATTTTCGCCGTAAGTTGGAACCCACCTACATAAGCACTTACGTCACTCACATGGAGCACATACCCAGCAGTAATGAAGTGAAATAGTAAAAAAAATTTAAAAGAAAGAACAATTCCTGACTTTTACTTGTGGTAAACAAATAGCACAAAACATAAAGCACATATGTTGAAATGACAGAACTTTTTTTTTTTAATAAATGGGGGTGGTGGCATAACCACGAAACAGCGTATGTCGAGTCTGATGTAGTACACACACACACACACACACACACACACAGTCATGTGCCTGGTAGTAATGTGGAACCATTTTAGGTTGTATGTCCTCCCAAGTGTAGGTGGGAGTGTGGATACCCATTTGTTTTTATCAGAGGTCAGTGGCTTTCCCCATCCTCGTTCTCCTTATATCTTGACAGTGGAGCTTGTTTTTTGTGTAAGGAGCCTGCACATTTTTCTTGTACTCTATTTTTTAAGTTTTGATAATAGAGAAGGTGTGGACTCTGATGGGGCTGTATTGGTCTAAAAGTACCCTTTTCTCTATACTGTATCTCTGAAGTTGTTTGTTTCAGGATCAAAGAAGGGTGGTTTCATCACCATAAACCCAAGGATCTTTTTTCCCCCTCCTACTGATTCTGACCATTTATGATATGAATATAGTAAAGTGGGGATGACCTTGCTTTTGTTATGCTATGACCTTGATTTTGTTATACTATGATGTAATTTTCTTAGAGAAGCAGCAAGTTAGAAACACAAAAGGAATTGCAGGCATGAAAACCAATGACTAGTTTTCTTTTAAATGAAAGAGGAGATTTTAACAGTCACTTCTTTCGACTCAGAATAAACAGCATATATTTTTGCTGGTTAAGCTTTAGCTTCTTGGAATTGACATTTTAGGGTTAAAAGATACTCACTTTTCAGTTACCAAATTCAAACATTCTCAAGTTGACATTTTGTGTGTGGGGGAGAAGATCAGGATTATCTAAATCACATTATTTAAATAGCACCTATGCATTGTTTAGTGTTATAATTGTGCTTTATTTTTGTTTTTATGGGCTATTTCCCGTCATGCTGTCGTCTGCATTGCTGTTGGACCACTATGTCTATAGAAGGTAAATTAGTCCCTTCGGGACAGATGGGGTTAAGAACCTTAACTTCTTTCTGCTTCTTGCTATTTTTTTTTAAATATACTTTTATTGATTTCAGATAACGAGTAATGAGAGGGAATCATGGATTGGCTGCCTCCTGCACGCCTCCGCCTCCTACTAGGGATCGAGCCCGCCACCTGAAAATGTGCCCTTAACCGCAATAGAACCTGGGACCCTTCATTTCACAGGCCAATGCTCCATCCACTGAGCCAAACCAGCTCGGGCTGCTGCTTGCTCTTATATGAATTCTGAAGCAGTCATGGTGGCTGTGATGAGTGAGCAGCTTTGTAATTTGTAGACCGAGGCATAATATGTAGGAGTCACATTGTTCACAAAAAGATTCTGCCAACATTCCGTTCCCCTTGTAGCAGAGATTTTAGCACACCCACTTGATAAACCAGATTCTGCTCAAGGTTTCTTTTAGAGATTGGTTCTTTGTGAAAATGTTCTTAGTATCCAGTGTGTTCCAAAGCAGAATAAGTGATAGGGTTTTTTTTTAATGCCTTTTTAAAACTCAAATTGTTTTTAACACTCTGCTAGTGCTAGTTCTAAAAAAATGCTGAGGTTTTACTTAATATATTTATATATTATGGGGAGGGGAAAGAGAAGGTGCACAAGTAAATCCTACCACTAAGTACATGCTAGTGCCAAATTCAGTTAACATTAATAATGGGCAGTTATTGGTATTTTTGACATTTTCTATTTTAAGATCCAGTAAGTAGCCTTTCATTCACTGAATTGTCATTGTTTTGCAGCCTACTGTTGTAGCAAGGACAATGACATAACTTAATTTGTAATCTTTTTTAATTTTAATTTTTTAAATATATATTTTTATTGATTTCAGAGAGAAAGAAGGAGAGAGAGAGACAAAAATGTCCATGATGAGAGCTAATCATTGATTGGCCGCCACCTGCACACCCGGCATCGGGGATCAAGTCCGCAAGCCTGGCGTGTACCCTGACTGAAATTGAACCTCGACCTCCTGGTTCATAGGTTGATGCTCACCCACTGAGCCACACTGGAAGGGTTATGGCATCTTGTTTTTAGTTTAATGTTTGAGCACTGTTGGGTACCAAATTCATTTGATTTACTTTTATTTGTATTTTAAATACTTTCGTTTGTATTTCAAATTTAAGTGATTGCTCCAGGATCAATGATAGGTCATCTTAAGTCTTCCCTCTTCCCAGCAGAGGAAAAGCAAATGAGATACTGTTAATTTGTGTGCTTATTAGAAAATATTTAACTCGGGGGCAAAAAAGGGTTTTTTTTTCTTAGGATGGCACCATTCATCATGTTGCTTTTGTTTTTATAATGTTATGTGGCAGTTTCTGAGCATGATATAGAGGCTAGAAAAGTTGGTTTAGTTTTTAATTAATATTAAATTTTAATTAAAAAATTTAATTTAAATATTGGGTGATGTGTTTTTTTAAAACTCCTGAATTCTCTGGGTATGATATATGCGAATTCCATCTGTTACTCTTTTGCTACTTTCAAACTGGAACTGTGATGGGATCTTTTTTCCCCTATATTTCTTGCTCTGCTTCTTGATTTAAGGAGTCAGAAAGTCTTAGATCTTTGAGTAAATAAGCATATGAACTTGCGTGACCCTCACCCATCCTTGTATGCTTTTACAGTGGGACATCCCCTCTCGCATGTCTCAATGCCATGCTACATTCCAATTCAAGAGGTGGAGAGGGACTGTTTTATAAACTGCCTGGCCGAATCAGCCTTTTCACACTCAAGGTAAGTAATATAAACTCTGTTTTAATGTAGTGATCCTTAAGCTTTTAGTGTGCATAAGAATCACCTGGTAGGTTTGGAATGAGGCCCATGAATTGCATTTCTAATAAGCAAGCAGGTGGTGTTAATGCTGTTAGTCCTAAATGGCAATTGACTGAGAGAGATTCTAATGTCAACAGGGAATTAGGAAATAGTCATATCAGCTGTTGTGTCTATGTCTTTGTAGATAGTGTGCAATAGAGCAGTGTTTCCCAACCTTCTCTCATGATGAGAATCACCTGGTGGAGTTGTTAAAACACAGATTCCTGAATCCCAACTAAGAAGTGCTAAACTAGAATTTTTGGGAACATATAGGTAAAATTGTATACTTAACTAGTGCTCTAAGACAGATTTTATATACAGAGCACTAAGTTAGGTATGCAATTTTACCTATATGTTCTCAAAAATTCTAGTTTAGCACTTCTTAGTTGGGATTCAGGAATCTGTGTTTTAACAACTCCACCAGGTGATTCTCATCATGAGAGAAGGTTGGGAAACACTGCAATAGAGGAATAAGTGTGTATGTGGGGATAATTGTAGATGTTCCTTAATTAGAATTTTGTTTGTAATAATCGAAGGAAAAATTTCTGGGTAGCTAAAGTAAGATCTACACTATGGAAAATAACTGAGATGTGAACATACTTGTGGAAATTCAAAAACTCATTAGCATTTACTAAGTGACACTAATTACAAAGGAAGAGAACTTAAATCAGGAAGAATTCATAAAGCTTAAATGACAAGGTAATTATTTTTCTACCATTTACTATATATATATATATATATATATATATATATATATATATATATATATATATATGTATGTGTATATATGTATATGACTGTCATTTAGGCCAGGAGATGGCAAGCTTTTTCTATAGAGGACCAGATAATATTTTAGGTTTTGTGGATCAGACTATATCTGTCAACTATTCAGCTCTGCCATTGTAGCAGGAAAGCAACCATAAGACAATGCACAAATGAATGGGCCTGGCTGTGTTCCAATAGAATTTTTAGAAAACGTAGCAGCAGTCCAGATTTGGCTTGGGGATGTCGTTTCCTGACTGCTGATAGAGACTTAGGATGACCTATTGACAATGAGGAAACTGAAAATTTGATGCTGACACTTACACTCTTCCATAATATAGTTTAAGTTACAGTAGTCCTTATTCAAATGTTTCCCTGTTAGTTTTGTTTACTTGTAGACTTGTTTTCTTTAATTCAATATTAAAAACTTGAGCAACTATATAACCTGCAGTCATAAAACTTGATCTTTGTGTATATATCAAGTGTATTATATGTTCAGATGTCTGTGCTGTTTTCTGTATTGTTATTATTTCTAATATTTCTAACTTATTTTGGTTGAGGAAGCATAATGTAATGTTAGGAACTGAGCTTTAGGAGAGAGATCCCTGAGTTCAAAACCAACTTTGTAACCTGAGATGATTTAAATGTCTCTTTATGGTGGTATGTACATTCTT
The DNA here is from genome assembly GCF_014108245.1 of Pipistrellus kuhlii. Lineage (NCBI taxonomy): Eukaryota > Metazoa > Chordata > Mammalia > Chiroptera > Vespertilionidae > Pipistrellus > Pipistrellus kuhlii. The sequence continues at coordinate 54,278,664 of NW_023425562.1, read as the reverse complement.
GTCACAGAATCAGTTCTTAATAAATGGTAGCTTTTATGTTTGTTTTTTTTTAGTTTCCTCATCCTTAATGATAGCTTTCTATTTTATATTATATATCAATATGATGCAGTTTTGTGTAATTATGTGTAATTATAATGATCCATATTATACATATTGCAAATATAGAGGCTTCTTTTAAGATTCTTATTTTGTCATTGGTGTTTGCCAGTTTAATTATAATGTGTCTTGGTGTTGGTGTTTTGGGGTTCATTTTGCTTGGGACTCTGTGAGCTTCTTGGATTTGTGTGAGTTTTTCCTTCCCTATTAAAGTTTTGTCATTATTTCTTCAAACAGGTTTTCTATTTCTTGCTCAGTTTCCTCTCCTTCTGGCTCCCTTATTCGGATGTTGTTTTGTTTTGTGTTGTCCCAAAGTTCCCTTAGGCTCTCCTCCTGCTTTTTAATTTTTTTTTTCCTAGAAGCTGCTCTACTTGGGTATTTTTTTCTACCTTGTCTTCTAACTCACTGATGTAGTCCTCTGCTTCTTCTAATCTATCTTCTCTTGATGCTTTCTATTGAGTTTTTTACAGGCGCGGTGTCATTTTTCATTTCTTCTTGGTTCTTCATTTCCTCTTGGTTCTTACACATATTGTCGAATTTGTCTTTCATTCTTTTCATCCACCTTATGACCATTTTTCTGAATTCTTTCTCTGACAAGTTGCTTGTTTCCATTTTGTTTACTTCTTTTTCTGGTGATGCCCGCTTTTCTTTCATATGCGGGCTGTTTCTTTGTCTCCCTATGATCTCTCTTCTCCGGGTGTCTGGTTATGTAGTTCTCTCTCTGGCGAGCCACTGCAGGCAAAAATGGCGACAGTGGGGGCTGAGGCGATGATGCCCTTGTCTTTTCTGGAGGCTACAGAGGCAACACTCTCGCTCTCTTGCCTGTGTCCAGTAAGGTGGCGGATGGTGCGCAAGGACAGGGAGCCGACTCCTCCTCAGCGACTCGGCTCTCTAGAGGCTTCTTAATGACATAATTGTATTTTAAGAGGGAGAAGAAAAATACCCTTTTCTATGAACACTGTGAAGGGTAGGAACTGCGTTTTGTTTTTCTAATAAATTTTTATTGATTGCTGAGACAGAAAGAGAGAGTGAGAGAGAGATAGAAACATCAGTGATGAGAATCATTGATAGGTTGGTTCCTGCATGGCCTGTACTGGGGATTGAACCCAAAACCCAGGCCTTTGCTCTAACTGGGAATTAGTCCACCTCATGGTTCATGGGTTGACACTCAACCACTGAGCCACACCAGCTGGGCAGAAACTTGAGTTTTATTTATCTTTGTAATTTGGCTTTGGGCAGAATTCTTGGCATGGTCCATGCTTTAGAAATATTTGAACTGAATTAAATTTTCCATTTTCATTTCAATATACCTATCTGAATAAACATAATTCTATGAATCTGCTGTAAACTTGGGGCATTCTGTTATTCTGCAGTGTCCCGCCTGACATGAGTTGATTGGAGATGTGCTCAGCATGTCCTCTCATCAGCCTTTGGCCTTGTTGCTTAATCTTCATAGTGCCTTGCTTGTTGGAGTTGTACATCACCACTCTGATGTTCTTTATGTTCTTTTGGGGGTAATGGTTTGCTTGTCTGGTTTCCTCAGTGAGACTGTAAACTCCTTGAGGGCAGAGACTAGTTCTTACTCATTTCAATATCCATTAGGATACCATGCAAAGTAGCTATCAAATACATATATGATGAATGAATTAGTACATAATGGCTATATTCTGATACTTGATTATCCTTTTATTTGACATTTGATGATAAATACTGCTCACAATTTTGATGAAAATATTCCTACATCTGCCTTTGGCATCTAGCTCCTATCTCAGCTAAAATGAAAGGTATTTATTGCTATGGCTTCGGTAAAATTTTTGTTTGATTATCTGTTTGTGTCTGTTAATTTTGACCTGTTATAAAAGCAGTGTTTGCACATGTAACAGAATGTGAAAGTAATCTATAGATTCTGCTACCTGGAACCTAAATAATAATTTATAATGTATTTGAAAAAAAATTGGATCATACTTTTCTTATAGCTTTGATGTTTGCTTTATTCTATTAATATATTTTCATGATGGTACATATAGACATACTTATTAAAAACTGTTAAAGGATTCTAGGTTATGAATGTGTTAAACATTAGTCTCTTGTTAAATGCCTCATTATCGCCATGCTCTCTTCCAGAAGCTATGTAGGCATTTACTTTGTTATTTAGGAGTGAATAAGAAAGGGTGCCAAAAATCTGAAACAGCTGATTACCAACCTGGTCATTGATAACCCAGGTCTGCCCAATAAACACTCAAGTTCAAGGTGGTGTTTAAACAAAAATGTTAACCCGTATTTAAAAAACATTTCTTTATTGATTTCAGAAAGCAAGGGAGAGGGAAAGAGTGCTAAAAACATAAATTATGTGAGAGAATCATTGTTTGGCTACCTCTTGTACACCCTCCCAACTGGGGATTGAGCCCGCAATCCATGCATGTGCCCTTGACCAGAATCTAACTGGGGACCCTTCAGTCTGTAGGCTAGTGTTCTAGCCACTGGGCCAAACTGGCTAGGGACCCCATTTTTCTTCTTTTCTTTTTCTTTAAAAAGAATATCAAATGAAAATTTAAGGAGTACTCACTACAGTGAACACCCCCACTCATCCAGCTTTCTTTTTTATTCCAGCTGTCTTACTAATTGTTACAAATTTGCCACATTTGCTTTTTCTCTCTCTACATTTCTTAAAAAAAATCAGAACCATCTGGAAGTGTTAACTAGTACTGGTATTTCACCCCTAAATATTTTAGAATGTATGTTGTAATAACAAAAACATTATTCTACATAACCACAACATCACATTCAGGAAACTTATATATAATCCTTCTATATAATAAAGAGCTAATATGCAAATAGTTGTCACGCCTTCACAGCATTATGCCATCACTCACTCAAAACTGGGAGAGAGGAATGGGGATCAGCCAGGCACAAATGAGCTCTCGAGAGAGGAATGGGGACCATTTGGCCTAAATTTTCTCTCGTGTGTTAAGGAAAAGAGCATATTCAGAATGGCATCTTTTATAGTGGATCATCAAGGTCAAAATTATATTTATCTTCGTGGTTTTGCTACTTAGTTGAAAATAGAAGTTTTTTCAGTTCTGGGCACATTTGTGTGGCCTTGTCCATGGTTACCAAAGGCTTTCTGATAAGATGGAGTCCTTTTGGGTATGCCAGGGTTCTTTCGCTGGGTAATGTGACACAGTACATTTGACACTTAGTTAAAAGAAAATTTTTTTTTTAATTTTTATTGAGTTTGTTAGGGCAACATTGGTTAATAAAATTATAAAGGTTTCAACTATACAATTCTATAATCTACCATCTGTATATTGTATATTGTATTGTCTTCATTCTAAGTAAGTCTCCTATTACTATTTATTCCCTCTTTACCCTCTTCTACCTTCCCCTACCCTCCTTTCCCTCTGGTATTCACCATACTGTTGTCTGTCTACAAGTTTTTGTTTTGTTTTTTAATTCCTCACCCGAGTATGTTTTTCCATTGATTAGGGCGAGAGGGAGAGAGAAACATCAATCTGTTCCTCACTCTTGCACTCTAGCTGGGATTGAACCTGCAACCTAGGTATGTGCTCTGACTAGGAATTGAACCCAGTACCCTTCCATGCATTAATGATACTCTAACCACCATGCAACACGGGACAGGACATTTCCACCACCACCCCCTACTATTTCTTTCACTTTTTTCACCCAATTCCTCATCCTCCCTCTCTTCTGATAGCTGTCAGTCTGTTCTCTATCTGTGAGTCTGTTAATGGATGAGAGTTAGTCCTCAGGGATGTATGGGATAGAGGAAATCTGTCCATGCTTTGATTTGAGTTGCTTTCCTTAAGTTGTTCCTGAAGTCAGCTGTCATAGTCCATCATTGCTTGGTTAGAGGTAGGATTTATATAATTTTTTACAGTTGAGATTTCCTGTCCTATAAAACCTGTGAGTTCCTTTGTAGTATTCTACATTTTTAGGACCTTCATGTAGGACTACTATGTTTTTGTGATTTGGTGGTTTGTTGTTGGTGAGTAGTCATTCTAGCATTCACTGTCAGGCATAATTGCAGTCATCTGAATATGGTTTTATTGTGGGATAATGCTTAAATCAAAATGTCACTTAGGCCCTAGCCAGTTTGGCTCAGTGGATAGAGCGTCGGCCTGGGGACTGAAAGGTCCCGGGTTTGATTCTGGTCAAGCATGTACCTTGGCTGCGGGCACATCCCCAGTAGGGGGTGTGCAAGAGGCAGCTGATTGGTGATTCTCTCTCATCGATGTTTCCAATTCTCTATCCCTCTCTCCTTCTCTCTGTAAAAAAATCAATAAAATATATTTTTAAAGAATTTAAAAAAATGTCACTTATGGCTATTTTGACTTTATTAATCTCCCATGTGGCAATGTAGGCTCTTCAGGGTCTTTTAATTAAACTCAGTTTAATCTTTTAAATATATAATATAGGCTATTTAAAAACATAACAATCTTCTTTGTAAAAGAAGGAGGTGACTACACTTGAAGTATTCATCCATTAAAATCTACAGTTTACAAATAAAGGGTAAGCAATTAGAGGAACAGAGGGAAATAATTACTGTAGTCTCACAATGTTATTTGTAGAACTACAACTAAAATAATTCATATACTTCACATTTTCAGCAATTTCAGAACTCTATTATTACATACTGAGAATAGTGGAGTAATCCTAAATACAGATAAATTATTGAGTCTGTCATTCGAGAGGCAGTAGCAGAATCCATTTTGATTTTTTAAAAATATATTTTTATTGATTTCAGAAAGGAAGAGAGAGGGAGAGATAGAAACATCAATGATGAGAGAGAATCAGGGATTGGCTGCCTCCTGCATGCCTCCTACTGGGGGTTGTGCCCACAACCCTGGCATGTGTCCTTGACTGGAATTGAATCTGGGACTTCATGGCCAACACACTATCCACTAAGCCAAACCAGTTAGGGTTTGATTTTTAAAAATACATATTTATATTGATTTCAGGGAAGAAGGGGGAACGAGAGAGAGATAGAAACATCAATGATGCTGGGACCGGTTTGGCTCAGTGGATAGAGTGTCTGCCTGCAGACTGAAAGGTCCCGGGTTCAATTCCGGTCAAGGGCATGTACCTTGGTTGCGGGCGCATCCCCAGTAGGGGGTGTGCAAGAGGCAGCTGATCGATCATTCTCTCTCATTGATGTTTCTAACTCTCTATCCCTCTCTCTTCCTCTCTGTGAAAAATCAATAAAATATATTTTTTTAAAAAAGAAACATCAGTGATGAGAGAGCATCATTGATGGGCTGCCTCCTGCAGGCTCTGATTGGGGATTGAGCCCATAACCCAGGCATGTGTCCCCTGACCACAGGAATTGAACTATGAACTCCTGGTTTATAGGTTGACACTCACCCTCTGAGCTATATCAGCCAGGCCCATTTTGATTTTTGATAGGTACATAGCAAGCAGAGTGAGTGGTCTTTTAAGAATGCAGATCACATCATGTCAGTATCCTGACTGACCCTTGCCTGTTTCTCTGATCTGTTCTCCTAGCACTTTGGTCATTATACTTCAGCCACCCTAGCCTGTACTCTGTTTCTCAAACATCCTAAACTTGTGTCCCCATCAAAGTCATTGCACTTGCTGCCTAGAAAGCTCTGTGGTACCTTCTTATCATTTGGTTCTTTGTCCAAAAATATCTTCTCAGATACTTCCAGTCTAATTCTAATTACCAATCTAATTCCACTACATTATGAGTTGTTGTTTTTTAATACTAGAGGCCCAATGCAGCCCTGGCTTAGTCTGGAAGGTCATCCGGCTGTTCAGTCTAATTAGCATATTATGCTTTTATTATTATAGATTATTATGAAAGATCTTTCATAGCACTATAAGTATCAGAAATTACCTTGTTTGTTTGGTTACTTGGTTGTCTTTAGACTCCTCCATTAGAATATAAGTGCAAGGGCTTTATTTTCACTTTATCTCCTATCTGGCACATAATACATATTGGCTGAATGAAAAGTAGAAGATGGCATCATCAAAATCTTAAGCCAGCTAGTTCTTGTAATTCACCTTTTATAGCAGTTTTATTATAGAACTAGAGGCCCGGTGCACGAAAATTCATGTACTTGGGGGTGAGAGTGGGGGGTGTCCTTCAGCCTGCCCTGCTTCCTCTCAGAGTATGAGACCCCTTGGGGGACGTCTACCTGCCAGCTTAGGCCCGCTCCCTGGGGGATCGGGCTTAACCTAACAGTCAGACTTCCCTCTGGGAGCCCTTGGGGGATGTCCCACTTTCTGCAGGGAGCAGGCCTAAGAGAGACTTGCCACCACTACTGCACTCACAACTGTCAGCCTGGCTTGTGGCTGAGCAGAGCTCCTCTGGAGGGAATGCACTGACCACCAGGGAGGGGGCAGCTCCTTTATTGAGATCTGCCTCATGGTGATCAGTGCGCATCATTGCGACCAGTTGTTCTGTCCTTATGCTGTTAGGGTCAATTTGCAAATACCCTTTTATTATATAGAATATGCATATTTGGGGTTATTATTTCTTATGCTCTGCAAGTTGACTTTGAAAAACCTTTTTTTCTTGTCTCCTTTGAGCAGTTACAGATAAATCTGTGGGGGAAAAAATCTGACACTATAAATAAATCTTTTTCAGATTAGAGCCATAATCTGGTTCCTCTTAACTGCTAAAGGCAGAAACTGAGCCATTAGAAACTATTTAAACATTTTAGATATGTTTTACATATCATGTTGTTACTCCTTTTTCTTGCTTGTTAGAAAAAAAATATTCTACTTCTGCTTAAAATGATAGTGACATTTTTAAAGTGTCATTTTTAAAGTCTGTGTTAACCTTATCAAATTTGTGATCTTTTAAATACTTATAATGGTAGAGTTTTGGTGTGGCAGGGACTCTTACATTATCTTCATTTTGCAGATCGAAAACTGAGCTGTAACAAGTCTAATAATTTATAATCATACATCTGTGACAAATGCATGTGGTTGAATTGGGATTAAAACCCAGGACCCCACTTTTTGAGTTTGATTTCTTTTCATTATGCCAATTTAGAATATAGAGTTTTTCTTCAGGTGTTAAGATCTTTGGTTACTTCACATTTTTTGAAGCATCTTGTAAGTTGCTTGGTATTCCTCTCAAAATGTTGGTGTTATTTTAATGCAAGGGTGGGTAACCTTTTTCCTGCCAAGGGCCATTTGGATATTTATAACATCATTTGAGGGCCATAGAAAATTATCAACTTAAAAATTAGCCTGTTATATTTGGTCAAACATTTAATTGACTCATTTCTAATGTTTTAGCAAGACCAGACCAAATGATTTTGTGGGTCTTATACGGCTTGTGGGCCAGATATTCCCCACCCCTTCTTTAATGAAAATTTTTATTCAGCAGAAGTAGTTTTTCATATTCTTAAATGTGAAATCTTTAGTTATTATGGTTGGTTGGTTTGAATTTCTACACTCTGCATTAATTATATTGGGGCATTTCTGATCATGGATATTCTTTTCCATGTCAGAATGAGTAGTTTTTGATGGTTGTAAGAGCACTGGATTCCAGAAGTCAAGGTTCTAGCATAGCTCCTCATGTCTTACCGAATATAGTTTCTCCACTTATACATCTTTTTGTTAACATTAAGGAATTGGATTTGATTGGTTTAAATGAATCAGATGTAAAATTTTTTCATCTCATGAAATGGAGCTGCAAAATATAGATGACTGTGAAACTACTACGTTTGAAACAAGCATGAAGGCCCAGCTTCTCCTTTTCTAGGCTCTACCATCCCCACCTCATGCCCCAAACACCCTGACATCTTTCCCAGACCCTGAAGCTCTGTTGAAAACCTCTTAGAGTAAAAAGTCGGTAAAGATACTTTCTGAGTTCACATTCTAATATCTAGGCTATTTTGTGTGAAAAGTAAGGCAGCCCTGAATATTTTCCTTTTCAGTTCTTTTGTAATGCATTTGGTATCTATTGGGGACTGACTGTTTCATTGCAAACCCTGTTCTACGTACTTTATACTGTAGGAAGGAGTTCTGCACAGAAGGCCTGGTCAGTAGAGCAGTGCCATGTGGTCTGGATAATGATAGCAGCAGTTTAGTTTTTTATTTATTTGTTGTTGTTACTCCTCACCTATGGATATTTTCCCCCATTGATTTTTAGAGAGAGTGAAAGGATGCGGGGGGGAGAGAAACATGCAACCCAGGTACATGCCTTTGACTAGGAATTGAACCTGGGACCATTCAGTGTACGGGCAGATGCTCCAATCACTGAGAAAGATCGGCCAAGGCAGCAGCAGTTTAGTTTTGATGAAGGCTTTGACTCACCAGTTGGTAAAAGGTTCCTTATTTGAGTGATTCTCAAGGCATGTCTAGAACTGCCTCTTAAAATAGGGTATTCCATTATCTGACAGTATTCCTAACAAGCTCAGGGAAAAGAGAGAACTTGATAGTTTTTGGAGCCCCAGTCAGACTCTGGCTTTATGCCTTTTGTTCTGAAGTTCAAAGGCCTGCAAGAATGAATTGATGGTCAGGTAACAAGAGGCTTGGAAAGCACTATCACTGGAATGATTTTGTGGCTGCTGGAGGGAGGGTGTGTGTAGGCGGGCTGACAATTTCAGGGTTACTTAAGTGACATATTTTAAAGCAAAGGTTATAACATTTTAAAAATATGATTTTAAAGGATCAGGGTCTAGGGAGATGAGATTGATTATACATGTTGCAGGGCTTTCTTGGAACTGTGTTGGGAAAAATACTTTGATTTTGTTCAGCCAGTATAAAAACTGCGTTTGATCTCTTCTCAATCCTTCAGATCAAGACTTTTTGGGAGAGTTATTTGAGGAACTTGTTTAGTCTAAGAAAGTTGCTTCTTAATCTAGTATAGCTAAATCTGGAAGAAAAGATGGAAACTGATGTTTAATTGAATGCTAACTATATTCCAACCAGGCATCATGCTCCTCATATTGGTCTTTTTTTAATCAGATTTGTCTCCTCTGTCTGTACTAATGGGGAAAAAGCCTGAGAGAGTTAAATAGATGGTATGAAGTCACATTTCTTGTTATTTATGAGATTTGAATTTAACACATGGGGGACAGGTTGGAGCTTTTAAGTTTTGACTAAATGAGTTGGTTTTCAAACATTTGAGAAACATACTGAAGGTTCTAAAAAATAATTTCAAGTTCTTTGTTCACTATAGGACGGGAGAGGAATATGGAGCGAAAAGATGTCTATTTTTTTCTGTTCTGGAAGATGCTGTCTCTTTTTTTTTTTTTTTTTTTATTAAGTTTAACACTTCATGTCAGGTTGTGTGTGTGTGTGTGTGTGTGTGTGTGTGTAAAATAACTCTAACAAGTACTCCTTTTAAAACTACTTTTTTAGGGGGGACGTCCTCCATTTCCATTGCCACCACTTTATTGTGGTATGCTGGATATGAACTAGCTCCAGCTTCATCTACTTACTTTTCCTTTGCCCTTTTGGAATTCATGTTGCTCCTTCGGAATACACACAGCAACCAGAAGGTTTTGTTTTTAAGAACATAATTTGATCATAACACATTTCTGTTTGATGCCCGTCAATGGTTTCCTATCCTATCTAATAAAGAGGAAATATGCTAATTGACACCTCAAAGATGGCGACGCCCACAGTCACAAGATGCCGGCACCCAGTCTCCTCAGCCCTGCTGGGGCAGCAGGTGTGTAGCACTGCCAGGCCTGCCCTCAGGCAGGTCCAGCCACTGCACTTGCCTGCCTCCAGAGTCCCTCAGCCCCCAGCCGCCCAGGGCCACCTGAGGCTCAGGTAACCAGGGTCGTCTAAGGCTTGCGCTGCCAGCATTGGCAGCAGCAGAGGTGTGATGGGGGCGTCGCCTTCCCCTGATCTCTGGGTCACCTTCTACCCCTAAGGACTCTTGGACTGTGAGAGAGGGCAGGTTGGGCTGAGGGACCCCACCTCCAGTGCATGAATTTTCATGCACCAGGCCTTTAGTAGCGTATACCCCAAAATCCAAACCTTGTTCAACCATACTCCCCTTTCAGTTCTTTGAATTCCTAAAACTCCAGTTTTAGGATCTCTTTTATTAGATAGGATAGAGTCCTGGTGCATGAGTGGAGGCCAGCTGGTTTGCCCTGAAGGGTGTCTTGGATGTGGGGGGGGGGTACCCTTGGGGTGTGGGGTGGCTTGGGAGAGGGGCCTGTGGTGGTTTGTAGGCCGGCCACGCCCCCTGTCGACCCAATTGGAGGCCCTGGTATCTGGGATTTATTTATCTTCTATAATTGAAACTTTGTAGCCTTGAGTGGAAGCCTAGGCCAGCCAGGGCAGGTGGAAAGCTTTGCTTCCTCCATTGCCGGGGGCAACCCTAGCCTGCTCTTTCCAGTTCCATGGCTGCAGCCATTTTTCTTGGGATTTATCTTCTATAATTGAAACTGTATCCTTGAGTGGAGGCCTAGGCTGGCTAGGGCAGGCGGAAAGTTTAGCTTCCGTTGCTGGGGAAACCCAAGCCTCTCAACTGCTCTCTGTGGCTGCAGCCATCTTAGTTGGGGTTAATTTGCATAGTTGCTCTGATTGGCTGGTGGGCATGGCTTGAACAGAGTGATGGTTAATTTGCATATTACTCCTTTATTATGCAGGATTTGCACGATCATTTGATGTGTCTCTCTGGACTAGGCCTTAGGGGCAGAGAATCTGGATTATTTTATTCTTGGCTATATTCTCAGCATCTATCATAGTAGGTGCTCAGTGAATGTTTGCTGGAAATGCAGTGGAAAGACACATACTAGTAGAAGGAGATGGTTTTAATTTGATTGGTAGCAGTTCCCTGTGCCAGAGTTAAATTGTTCAAGATAGTAATTTTTAGTATTAAAACTGAAATACGTTGTATAGTGCTTACTAAGATATCTTTTCCATGGAATGGAGCATTTGAAAACCTCCAAGTGCAAGGTTTATTTTCTCAAAAAAGTAAAGTCCAATCTAGCTTTTGAAATCTAGTGTCACCCTTGCTGATTTGGCTCAGTGGATAGTGTGTCAGCCTGCAGACCGAAGGGTCCCAGGTTTGATTCCAGTCAAGGGCACATGACTGGGTTGCGGGCTTGGTCCAAAGTGCAGAAGGCAGCCAATGAATGATTCTCTCTCATCATTGATGTTTCTATCTATCTCTTCCTCTGAAATTAATAAAAATATATATTAAAAAAAAAAAAGAAATCTAGTGTCATATTGATTCTTGATCTTCTTTATGCGCCCCCCTCTTTTTTCCTACTGCCTCTCCCTGAAAGCTTTTAGGCTCTTTTCTATGATTATATACTGTAGTGTGGGTATTTTTACACCCCGTGTACCTTCTACTTAAATGTCGAATGATCCTTGGTTGAGGGCCGTTTGTGAGATTTAGGCTCTCAACTTTAAACTAGTAGAAGATTCAGTATGTCATCATTTTATGGCTTCATTTGTCTCCAGCAGTGGATAGTAGTTGTCAGTTAGATGTGTAGTGCTGGAGTGAGGGTGTCTGTTTCCTAATAGACTTGTAACAGTCTCCATGTTCACAACTGTGTAACTCATCTGCCTCATCCTTGTCTGCTGTGGCACCCAGTTTAAGTTCTGAGCCGGTTTGGAATTTAGGGGATGAATACCCTTAGTTCTTTTCATTATCTCCCTCTGCAACACTTAAAGATTTCATCTTCCTTTGTTTTGCTAACTTGTCTCCTTTGTTTCTTTGTTTCTCTGTCACTGGTAACTTCCAAATTATATTCCCACCCTGAATATTCCTCCCTGAATATCAGACTTGTTATAATGGCTTCTCAAAATTTACCTGTACAAAACCCATCTCATGGTTTTCTCAACTCAAACCTGTTTTAACATTCTCTTCCCTATGTTAATAAGTGGGAATTCCACTTTTTATGTTGCTTAGGTTAGAAATCTGGGTTTTATCTCTGATTCCTTTCTTTTGCTCTCATCAGTAAATCCTGTTGGCTGAACTTTCAGAATATATCCCATTACCACCCCCACCCCGCCACCATTATTCTGGTTTAAGCCAACATTATTGTTCTAGATTATTGTAACTTCCTAACCTGTTCCCTTGCTTCCACTCCTCCATGATCCTCAGCACTGGAGCCAGAAAGGTTTTTTGAAAAATGTCAATCAGATGAAGTTATTTCTATTCTCAAAACCCTTCTATTCCTCCACCCCCTTCACTCAGGGTAAAGGCCAAAATCCTGAGTTGCTTGTATACCTCTATGAGATCTGCTTCCCACCCTCACTCCCATGCTTTTTCTTTTTACTCTCTCCTCCTGGTTCACTTTGCTCAGTAAACACAGTGGCCTCCTTGGTGATCCTTAAACATGTCTCCATTATTTATTCCTCTCGGATTTTACTCTTGCTGGGTCAACTGTTTGAAATGATTTTCTCCCAAATAATGTCTGCATGCCTTGCTCCAAGTATTTACTCAAATTTACTCTAACATGCCCCATAGCATTCCCTGGTTTCCTGCCTTATGTTTTTCTTCTTAGTATTTATCACTGTTTGATATACTGTATATGTGGTATATATTTTATATGTGGTTATTTGTTGTTGTTTCTATACTTTGACTACAACATAAGCTCCACTAGCGGAAGGGTTTTTAATTTTAGTTACTGTTGCTCTTCAGCTCCTAGGGAAAAAGTAGGCACTTAGATATTAGTGAATAAATGAATTATAGTATTAATGTAATTCATGTTCATTTGGTAATGTATGTGAATTACATTAATAGATTTTTCCCCAGTGTGCAAGTGTCCTTGTATTTCTAGGATAAATATCACTTTGATATAATTTTTAAATCCTCCTCTGAGGATATTTTCCCATTGATTTTTAGAGAGCGTGGAAGAGAGAGGGAAAGACAGAAATATGAGAGAAACATGTTGATTTGATTGCCTCCTGCACACGCCCTGATCAGGGCCCTGGCTGGGGAGGAGCCTATAACTGAGGTACATGCCTTGACCAGAATTAAACCTGGGATCCTTCATTCTGCAGCCCGAGGCTCTATCCACTGAGCCAAACTGGCTAAGGCTGGTTTTCTTTTCAAATACACGTTGCTGGATTTAGAGTATGAATATTTTATTTAGGACTTTTACATCTGTATTCAAGAAGTGACTTATCTGATATTTCGATTTTAAACCTTGTTCTGGTTTGGTATCAAAACAAGCTGTGTTATTTTCACTATCTTGATTGTACAGTAGTCTCTTTAAGACAGAGATTATTTGTTTTCTTTAGTAGAACATGCCTATAACCCTACTGGGCATGGTGTATTTTATTTTGAGAATATATTGTTTTCATGTTTTTTTTGTTTTGTTAATCTTCTTCTGAGGATATTTTTTTCCATTAGGTTTCAGAGAGAGTAGAAGGCGTGGGGGTTGGGGGGGAAGGAGGAGAGAGAGAGAGAAAGAAACATTAATATGTACCTGCAGCCTGGATATGTGTCCTTGGCTGGGAATTGAACCAGAGATCTTTTGGTCCCAGGGCCTACCCTCTAAACACTTAGTCATACCGGCCAGGATTTGTTTTTACTTTTCAAAATGTTGAAGTACATAATTTATACAAAAGAGTGTATACCAAACTTGTGTTTTTTTTAAAGAATAATAGCTTAAAAATGAACTGCACATGCCAGCTAGCTCAAGAGCACAACATCTTTTGCACTATTTGAAGTATCTGAGCATATCCCTCTCTCTTCCTGCTGAGTGTGGGACTAGGACCCCTTGCTCCTCAAGGGGGCATCTCTACAGCTGTGAAATATCCCTCCTAATTAAAAACAAACTTTTTTTTTTTTAAATTGATTTCAGAGAGGAAGGGAGAGAGAGGGAGAGAAAAATAGAAACATTAATGATGAGAATCATTGATTGGCTACCTCCTACATGCTCCACTCTGGGGATCGAGCCCGTAACTAGGACAAGTGCCTTGACCTGGAGTCAAACAGTGACTTCCTGGTTCAAGGTTGATGTTCAACCACTGAGCCTTTCTGGCCAGGTGTCTTTCCTAATTTTTAACAGCCACACTGGAGGGGAGTGTGTGTTACCAGCCCATTCCCAATATCCGCCCCTTTTACCAGTCCTGATGGGACTTCTGTATGTCTTAGTTGTAGGACTTCTGTTCAGCTAGACTTCAGCAGATTCTCAATGGTGGCTGTTCTGTAGCTTAATTGTAATTTTTATGCTCATGGGAGGGTACAAATCACACGGTTACCTTTTCCGCCATCTTGACCAGAAGCCACTGTAAATACTATTTTTTATAAATTATTTCAGGATTTACTGATAATCCCAAATTAAATTCAAGACTATATATATATATATTTTTTTTTTTTTGCCTGACCTTTTTTAATCTGACATGTGTACTTTCTTTCTCAGTCATGTGAAAATGCTGGAAACCACAGAAATACTCATTTGCTTTTTTCAAAAGCCTCAGAATTAAAATAGCACTACCACTAACAATATAATTACTATAAAGCAGGGTTGGGAACCTTTTTTTCTGCTAAGGGCCATTTGGATATTGATAATATCATTTGAGGGCCATACAAAATTTTCAACTTAAAAATTAGCTTGTTATTCCCAGCCAGTTTTGCTCAATGATAGAGCATCAGCCCATGGAACTGAAGAGTCTGGTCAAGAGCACATACCTTGATTGCAGGCTCAATCCCGGGCGCAGGTCGACGTGTTTTGTAGGAGGCAACCAACCAATGTGTTTGTCTCTCATTGATGTTTCTCTCTCTCTGCCCCTTCCCCTCCCTTACACTCTCTAAAAAAAAAAAAAAAAAAAAAAATCAATGGAAAAACATATCCTCAGGTGAGGGTTAACAACAACAACAAAATAGCCTACTGTATTTGGTCAAACAATTAACTCACCCCTATTGCCCTGCCAGGACCAGATCAAATGATTTTGAAGACCTTATACCTAATGATTTTGAGGCAGCCCATTGATCTTTCTCTCTCCCTCTCCCTTCCTCTCTAAAATCAATAAAAATATATTTAAAAAAAATTAAAGTCACTTGAACAAATTCATGTATGTGTGGTTATGCCATCAAGTTGATAAACAGTTTGGTTCATTAGCTTTGTCTACTTGTTATTTTCAAGGATTGGTTTTATAAACTTAATTTTGCTTTATAGTGATGTAAAATATTTGCTCATGTTTAAATACACAATATAACATTTATTTGGTGAAGTCTAAGATATATCCAATCCCTTCAACCTGTTTCTTCTTTCCCCCATGGCAACGATTTTTAACCAGTGTGCCACAAGAATTTTTAAAATATTCAATACCTGACTATGTAGTCAGGGATACTGACTTTTTCCTTAGACTATCAAATAAAAAATGAAAATTGCCCTCATGACACTAGCTGTTCGGTGTGAATGCCCTGTTTTGAACCATAAGTATATGTTATATAATAGATTTGCACTTATTATGGGATGTGATAATATCCCATAATAAGGTTGCATCTGATTGGTTAATTCTTGGTACCAGAATCCTTATATACAAGTATAAGCATCTGATTTTTTTTTTTAAAGTCAGTTTGGAGCAAAAATGGTAGGTAATTATTATTATTTTTTTTTTGTAAATCAATCAAAATCATATCTTTTTTGGTTAGATCGGCAAAAAGATAGTTTTTGTTTGTTGTTTTTTTGGTGTGCCACAGAATTTTAATAATTTGTGTTTCATGAGATGAGAATAGTTGAAAATCACTGCCCTATCGGTAAGCATTTTATTATAAAATTATTTTCCTTTTTAAAAAAATATACTTTATTGATTTTTTACAGAGAGGAAGAAAGAGGGATAGAGAGCTATTATAGAAACATCGACCAGCTGCCCCCTGCACACCCCCTCCCAGGGATGTGCCTGCAACCAATTAAGATGCCCTTGACCGGAATCTAACCTGGGACCTTTCAGTCTGCAGACCAACACTATCCACTGAGCCAAACCGGTTTCAGCATCCTTCCTTTTTTTGAATTATAAACAAATAACATATTTGTGCCTTCCTCTTTTTTAAAATTTATTTGAGAGAGAGAACCATCAATCTGTTGTTGCACTCATGCATAAATTCATTGGTTGTCTGTTGTATGTGCCCTGGCCATAGATCGCACCTGAAATCTTGATGTATTGGGATGATGTTCTCACCAACTGAGCTAACTGGCCAGGGCTCTTTCTCCTCTATTAGAATGAAGTAATACACACTTTTCTTCCCTACTCTACTTTTTAAAAAAATATATGTATTTTTATTTTAGAGAGGAAAGGGGAGGGACAGAGAGAGAGAGAAACATCAGTGAAGAGAGAGAATCATTGCTCAGCCACCTCCTGCACATCTCCCACTGGGGATTGAGCCTGATATCAAAGAATGTGCCCTGACCAGGAGTCAGACCACGCCCACCTGGTTCATACATTGACGCTCATCCACTGATCCATGACAGCCAGGCCACATATTGGTCTTTGATGGGTTGGAGGAAAAAAGCAAAATGTTTTTTTTGTTTTGTTTGTTTTTGTGTGTGTGTGGTTTTTTTTTTTTTTTTTTTTTTTTTTTTTTTTTACCACAGATAGTTTGGGTTGGGGTGGGGGGAGAAGCAAAACTGGTCCTTTACCACAGATAGATTGAGGAGTGTATTGACCCTGAATACCTGTTGGTAGACGTGACCACACAAGTTTTGACATGTATGATTTTATATTTCTTCAGTTCTAAATATTTTGAAATTTCTATTATGGAATCTTATTTAATTTATGAATTAAAGTGTTTTGTTTTTTTTTAAATTTCTGAATACATAGTGTATCCTCATCTTCCATTTACCCATTTTATTAAATCAGTGTCAAAGACGTGGTATGTGTGATTTGGATTCTGTTGACTTTTAAAAAAATATATATTGTTTTTTATTAATTTCAGAGAGGAAGGAAAAGGGAGAGAGAGAGAGAAACATCCATGATGAGAGAGAATCATTGGCTGCCTCCTACACACTCCCTACTGGGGATCGAGCCCGCAGCCCGGACATGTGTCCCTGACCGAAATTGAACCTGGGACCCTTTAGTCTCCAGGATGAAGCTCTTATCTACTAAGCCAAACCGGCAGGGCCTCTGTTGACTTCTTTTCTTTTTGAGAGTATGAGACATGATTTAATGATATATGTATTTTCTGTCTTTCTGTATCACAATATTCTGTATATGTATTATCAGTCCAGTTTTTAAATTAAGTTTTAAAATTTTAATTTTTTAAAATCTTGCTTTTGTATCAACTTGAAATATCCCTTTTATTGTGGATTTGTTCATTTCTCCTTGAGGTCAGACAGTTCTTTATATATTTTGAGGCTGTATTATTATTTTTACAGTAGTTGTGTAGTATGGTGTAGTAAACTGTACAAAATCTTAGTGTTTTAAAACTATTTTATCATGTCTCATGAAACTGGATTGACTGGGCTCAGTAGGGTGTTTCTTCAGCCCCACATGATCTCAGGCTGGGGCTGCAGACATATGGTGCCTCTGTTAGACTGAAATGTATAAGACAGTTCACATATTTGGCAACCAGGGATGGCTGGAAGGCAGGGTTTACCTTGGATGCAGAGATGGCTGGCTCTTCTTTCTATGGGGTCTCCCTTTCTCACAGTTTATGCTGTTTCTCCAGAATGGCTATCCAACTTTCTTATAGGGCAGGTCAGAGCTCTCTAAAGTGAAAAAGCAGGAGTTGCCAGGCATTCTTAATTAAGTAAGGCTCAGGCCCAGAACTGGCACAGGACCACGTTTACCACATTGTGTTATGTAAAGCAAATCAAGGAATCATTCCAAATTCATTGGGAGGACAGAAATACGAGGCAGCTTCATTTCATTGGGGTCTTCTTTGCCATGCATTCAAGTTTTTGATGACAGCTTTTTAAATTGTTTATTGCTAAAAATATTCCTCTTTATAGTAATGGTTTTTGCTTTAAATTCTTATCTTTTGGGTGGGATATGGTTGCTATATACTTTTCAAATCTTTCAACCCTTTAAACTGTGTTCGGTTTTTACTGTTGCTTGTGAATGGATTATAGCTGGTTTTAAAAAGCATATTTAGTCTGGATTTTCTCTAATTGAATTAAATATATTTACATTTATTGTGATTAACATTTTTATCTTCTGTGTCTTTTTTAATACTAGCCATGCTTTATCTTGTGTTATTCTTTTCTGGCTTTTATTGGACTAATTATTTTATTTTTAATTGATTTCAGAGATGAAGGGAGAGGGAGAAAGAGAAACATCAATGATGAAAGAGAATCATTGATGGGCTGCCTAGGGGGATTGAGTCCGCAACCTGAGCATGTGCCCTTGACTGGAATTGAACCTGGGACCCTTCAGTTCATAAGCCAATGCTCTGTCCACTGAGCCAAACTGGCTAGGGCAGGACTAATTTTTAAAAAATTTATATTTTATTGATTTTTTTTACAGAGAGGAAGGGAGAGGGATAGAGAATTAGAAACATCGATGAGAGAGAAACATCAATCAGCTGCCTCCTGCACACCTCCACTGGGGATGTGCCTGCAACCAAGGTACATGCCCTTGACCGGAATCACACCAGGGACCCTTCAGTCCACAGGCCGACACTCTATCCACTGAGCCAAACCGTTTAGGGCTGAACTAATTTCTTTAAAAAAAATTACTGCCTTGTAAAAAACTGTGGTAACAATATACATAACACAAAATTTACAACTTTAACCTTCTTTTGGTTTGTCTTCACGCTAGCATATTTCTTTTTTCCATTGAATTTTAGTACAAGAAGAGAAGAGGAAAAGGGGAAGGAGGGAGGAAGGAAGGGAGGGAGGGAGGGAGAGGGAGAGAGGAGAAAAACACATTGATTGATTGCCTCCTGCAAGTGCCCTTACTGAGGCCGGGGGTCAAACCTACAACCTATGTAAGTGCCCTTGACCTTGACCCAAATCCTTTCAGTCCATGGGCAAATGCTCAGTCCACTGAGCCAAACTGGTTATGTCTGGACTCAGTTTTAAAATTCTTTCTTTTTACCCTGTGCTGGCTTAGAAATTAAGTATTTTATTTCTATCATATAGGTGACCTTTATATTTTTCAACATGAATACTTACATTCTAAAGCAGTAGTCGCCAACCTTTTGGACCTCACCTACCACCAACCACTGCTCCAAAGGTTTTCTTAAATTAGTGGTCCGTGGACCACTGGAGGGTGACTGCTGGTCTAAAGTGAATCTCTCTCCTCATGAAAAACACTTGCTTTTAAAATGTTTTAGTTAGAAATGTTTCACTTTTTGTATTCTGAGCTCTCGTCTAGTTTTGAAGTTTCATATTTTATTTTTAATATTTTTATATATTTTTAAATATATCTTTATTGATTTTAGAGGGAAGGAAGAGGAGAAGGGAAGTGGGGGTGGAGAGAGAGAGAGAGAGAAACATCAATGATGAGAAAGAATCATTGATTGCCTGCCCCACACTGGGCATTGAAACTGCAATTGGGCATGTGCCCCAACTGGGAATCAAACCGTGCGTGACCTCCTGGTTCATAGGTTGAAGCTCAACCACTGGGCCACACTTGCTGGGCTCCACCTTTTAAAGTTGGGCATTAATAAAATATTTATGTTGAAATATTGCAGATCTCTTGGCTTACCTTTGCTTTTTGTATCCTACTCCTTTATTCTGTGTTTAATTTCTTTTTTGTATTAATGTATATTATTTATTAAGTTCCTTCAGTAAGGATCTGTAAGTAATAAACTGCCTTTGTATCTTAACGTCTCTATTTTACCCTTCTTAGATAATATTTTAGCTATGCAGTGATTTGTAGCTGACTTATTTTCCCTCAGAGGAAGCTGTCCTTGCCTGTTAGTGTTCTGGCATGTATTGTTGCATTTGAGGGATCTGGTAACTAAATTGTTGCTTCATTGTTATTTTCTGTTTGGTTGCTGTTACTATTTTTTGTTTGCCTTTATTGTTCTGCAGTTTTGCTATAGTGTATATTTGAGTAAGTTATTCTGATAATCTGAAGACTCAGACTTTAGTTTTGGCCAGTGTGTCCTTGAATACTTTTTCTGTCTTCATTTATTTTCCAGCTCTATCTTTTTGTGCTACATTCTTTGAGATTATTTCAGATTAGTAATATAGTTCACTAATACTTCAGTTTTGACTGAACATTCAGCTTTTTACCACATTTTTATTTTTATATATTTTTTTATTCTTATTTGAAATTTGCTATTCTCATTCTATTTATTTATTTTTAATATATTTTATTGATTTTTTTACAGAGAGGAAGGGAGAGGGATAGAAAGTCAGAAACATTGATGAGAGAGAAACATCGATCAGCGGCCTCTTCCACAACCCCCACCTGGGATGTGCCCGCAGCCAGAGTACATGCCCTTGACCGGAATCGAACCCGGGTCCCTTGAGTCTGCAGGCCACTGAGCCAAACCGGTTTCGGCTGCTTATTCTCATTCTATCTATAGGGTTTTTATTTATTTTATTTCTGTACATTTTTAAAATTTTATCTTTGTTGAAAATATTACAGATGTCCCCCTTCTTCCCCATTGACCTCTTCCACCCACACCCTCTATTTCTGTATATTTTATTTTATATATATATTGATTTCACAGAGAAAGGGAGAGGTGAGAGAGAGAGAAACATCAGTGATGAGAGAGAATTATTGATTGGCTGCTTCCTGCACGCCCCACACTGGGGATCGAGCCCAAAACCTGTCATGTGCCCTGACCAGGAATTGAAACATGAGATGGTTCATAGGTTGATACTCAACCACTGAGCCACATAGGTCAGGCCATTTTATAGCCTCTTTATTGTTCTAGTCCAGCCGTCGCCAACCTTTCAGACCTCATAGACCACCAGTTGTCCGACAACTGGTTGGCGACCGCTGCTCCAAAGGTTTCCTTAAACCAGTGGTTGCCAACCTTTCGGACCTCAAGACCACCAGTGGTTTGGTCTGTGGACCATCAGTTGACCGCTGTCCTAGTTTACCTAAATCTTGCAGTCTAAATTTGTCTGTGTGTCTGCTGAAAACCCTCCCCAGCTTTAGTGGTTCATTTCTTATTTAAAAATTATCACTTAATGCTTATCATCTGTGGGATTTATTTTTTATCCAAGTCTTAAGGTAGAGATGTCCTAAGGAAGTTTTGCATTTCTGTTGAACCATCCTACTGGTTTCCTTAGTGCCATACCTGTTCTTAGGCTAATTTCCGAGATTGGGGTTCCTGGACCACTTGGATGAAGTAATTTTTGGAACCCATTCTGTGGCATGGCATTTCAGTTTCTCAAAGGTGACTCTTTCACCTCTGACTTCTCTCAGAATTCATGTTATTTCTCTGTAGTTCTTTGTATCTTTTGGTATTTTATGGATTTAACTCATTTTCAGTTTCTTGTCAGCCTTTTGTAGGCATTAAAACATATGTCCCAAGCCCTAAGACCTGTATCTGGTTTTAGTAGCTCTGAGAGTTACTTGGGTTCGAGTAGCTTTGTTGTTTCTAGCATCAGGGAATGTTTCTTTCTTGCTTTTGGGCTTGCCTGTGTGAATGTGTTATATTTTGCATAGCTTTTCTATGTATTTGGATTGGGAAATGAATGCTTTTATGTCAGGCCTGTATATTCACTGGAAGATCGGTGACAAATTGCTCATTTGTAGTTACATCCTGTAAATCAGGTGCAACTCATTAAAACACAAGTTTCTGAATTCTGTCAGAATTCATGTGATACTGGAAATGCAGTGGTGGTATTGCTGAGATAGTTTTATTTTGTCTAGATAGCATGTGTTAGGCTGAAGGGATGTCAGTTTATATCACTAATGAGCCATTTGCAGCTTGATTGATCAGAGTGCCTTTGATTGCCTTGTGTTATCAGTTCTTATTAGAAAGAATCATTGCAGTGGCCATTACTGTTCTTTGAGGAGTTTTGGTATATCTTTTTGTCTTAGCTATAACTTTATTTTGTTGTTTTAGTGGTTGCTTATTTATTAGATAAATACTTATCACAGTCTACCTTCAGTAATATTATACCACTTAGACTGTTATAAGAACCTTACAGCAGTATTAAAACATTTGTGTGTCTGAAAAATTATCTATTTTATTTTCTAAAATATTTAAAATGTTTTTACTCATTTCAAAGAGAGGGAGAGGAGAGAAACATCCGTGACGAGAGAGAATCATAGATCGATTGCTTCCTGCATGTCCCCCACTGAGGATTGAGTCCACAACCTGGACATGTGCCCTGACCAGGAACAGGGCCCTGACCTCCTGGTTTGTGTGTCGATGCTCAACCACTGAGTTACATGCCTGGCCAAATTATCTTCTATTTTAAAAGATATTTTCACTTGATACAGAATTCCAGGTTGACTGTGTTTTCTTTCTGTACTTTAAAAATTCCCTTCACATTATGTCTGTGGCTTACATTATTTCTGTTTGACCTCTGTTAATTTTATTTATTTATTTAAATATATTTAAAATATATAAAAGAAAAAAGGAGAGGGAGAAAGAGATAGAAACATCAATGGTAGAGAATCACTGATCAGCTGCCTCCTGCACGGCCCCTACTGGGGTTAGGCCACAATCCAGGTAAGACTCGGTGGGACCCTTCCATCAGCAGGCCAACGCTCTATCCACTGAGCCAAACCAGCGAGGGCTTGACAACTTCGTTGTTATTTTAATCTCTGTTCCTTCTTCAATGAGTAATATGACTTTTCTGCCTCCTTTTGTTTAATTTTAATATTTTCTTTTTACCACTGCCTTCTAGCAGTTTGATTGGGACGTGGTTTACTTCACGTTTCTTTTGTCTGAGTTTTATTAAACTTCTTAGATCAAATTTGGTAGATGTATAGTCTTCATTTCTTCAAACATTGTTCTGTAGCTCTCCTTTTTGGGGACTGTACTAATTACATACCAGTATATATTTGGCCACTTGAAGTCCCTTAATTTATAAATGAGCTGTTCATATTTTTTTAGTTATTTTACTCTCTTTGTTTTTGGGTAGTTTCTACTGGTAAACCTTCTTCACCTTTTTTTCTGCAATAGTTTTTATTCCTAGAAGTTCTAGTTGCGTGTTTTTACTTCATTTTATTTTTTAAATATATTTTATTGATTTTTTTACAGAGACGGAGGGAGAGGGATAGAGAGTAACATCGATGAGAGGGAAACATCAGTCAGCTGCCTCCTGCAACACCCCCTACTGGGGAATGTGTCTGCAGCCAAGGTACATGCCTTTGACCGGAATCAAACCCGGGACACGAGTCCGCAGGCTGACGCTCTATCCACTGAGCCAAACCAGTTAGGGCTAGTTGGGTGTTATTAATTTCTTATTATACTTAAATTAGCCCAAAGAAACTGAGTTGGGCAATTAGGCAAGCCCTTTTTAAAAGGGGACCTGAAAGTCAGAAAGAGGAAGTGAGCAGTGCTGCTGGCTTTGAAGAAACTAACTACTCCATCATGAGAGTGCCACATGGTAAGAACTGCAGTGATCACTGAGTGTAGGCCCCAGTTGACAGCCAGTAAAAAAGTGACCTTAGTCTTACAACCGCAAGACATTATTTTCTGCCAGTAAGCATGTGACCTTGGCAAAGGAAACTGAGCTCCATAAAAAGAGTTCAGTTGACTACTTGATGTGAACCTTCTGAGCCCCTGAGGAGAATATACAGCCAAAACACCCCCAGACTCCTCACCCCTGGAAACTTGAGATAATAAATGTGTGTTGTTTTAAGCCCCTAAGCTTATGGTAATTTGATATATAACTATTGAAAACTATTAATACTGACCATAATTTTATCCTTTCCAGAATGTAATATAAATAAAAATTATATAACGTTACCCTTTGAGATTGTTTTTTTTTTTCTCCCACTGGGAGTAGTACCTTTGAGATCTATCCAGTTTGTGTATCAACACTATTTATTGTTGAGTAGTAGTCCATTTTATGAGCATACTACTAGTTGTTTAGCCAATTTTCCGTTGAAGAACATTTGGGTTGTTTGTTACCAATTTGGGACTACTACACAAATAAAGGTACTGTGAAAATTTGCATGCAGGTTTTAGTGGGAAAATATTTCATTTCTCTATGCATTAGTATTTAATTTTGGGGGAAGCTATTGAAAATGGTATTGTGTTTTTAATTTTGTTTTCTAATTGTTGATTGTTTGGTTATTTTAATATACAGTGGTATTTAGAAGCCACGATCTAGATGTGTGTGTTACTGTTGGGGTATTACTGGGTCCAGTTCCTCTTAATGGGAAGAGACTAAGAAATATTTGGGTGTATTTACATACATACATGCATTTACATCTATATTTATATCTAGTTTTATCTAACTAAATATGATAACAATCATGAGTTTACACCAGTGACAAATTCTAATGCAAGTCTAGAGGGTTTGTTCTAGTTTTCTCCCTTTCCATATTTGTAACTTATTTAATCCTCATACCCTCTTAAATAACTAACTTCCTTTTCCATCACGGTTGCTGCTTCTCCCTCACAAAGATAATCCTCGTTGGCTGGCTCCCCATGGATGGTTGCTTCACTTGCTCAGGCTCTGATCCTCCACACCAAGTTGCCTTCTCATATATTGTATGCCATCCTCACTCAACTTGGGCTTTGATGCCATGTGCTTAGTCATTTTTTGTTCGGACATTTCATCTTTCTTGAGCTCCAACTCTCACATGTTTCTCTCATACGTGGATATTCTCTGTGTCCCACTCAGGATGATAGTCGACTCTGGATCACTGGGGACGCTACTCTCCTCCCAATGCCCAGTGGAAAGAGAGCTTAATTTGGGGAAGAAAATTGCAGCCCTTCCCTTACAAAAAAAAAAAAAAAAAAAAAGTTTGGTGTTTTTTGTTGTGTTTTTTTGAGTTTGTTGAAATTTTTTTTTAATGTGCTGTGATTCCAATATATGTATTATATGCATGTTCTCCTCTGTTAGCTACTTTTTCATTTTTATTAAGGAGTCTGATTAGAACTGTTCAATTTTGAGAAAGTCCATTTTATCAAACTAAAAAATATATAGTTACTGTTTTTAGAAATATTTTATTAATAGAAGCTTTATATTTCTGGCTCCTACATTTAGATTTGTGGTTCATCTTTAATTTTGTGTGTAGTTTGAGGTACTGTTTAGGTTTGCGTTTTTGATTATCTAGTTCCAGCATCTTTTGTGGAAATGACTTTCCTTTCCCCATTGAATAACCTTGATACCTTTGTCAAAAGTCAGTTTGACTGTATTTGTGTGACTATGTTTAGGTCTTTAATCAAGTAGTGCTAGTAGTGTGAGTCTTCTAACTGTTCTTTTCAAGATTGTTTTGACTGTTCAAGACCCTTTATATTTTCATACAAAATTTAAAATCAGCTTGTCAGTATTTTTTAACAGAACAGTGCCTATTGGGGTTTTGATTGAGGCTGTGTTGAATCTATAGATCATTTTGTGGAGACCTAATCTTAACATTGATTTTTCTAATTTATGAGCATGGTACACATCTCTTCATTTATTTAGGTCTTCTTTACTTTTTCTTAGCAGTATTTCATAGTTTCCTAACTATTTTAAAATTTTGATACTATTGCAAGTGGAAATGGTTTCTTAGTTTTTTGCTTAAGCATATATAGTTGATTAAAAAAAAAAAAACCTCAGAGGATCCAAGATGGCTGCTCGGGTAGACACCTAATCGCAGCAGCACACAACAATTTCAATGGAATACAACTAAAATGTAGAGTGCACATCGCACAGAGCTACAGGTAGTCGACTGACTGAAAATTCTACAACAAGAAGGAAAGAGAAAACCAGAAGGAAAATCAGAGGAGCTGAAAAAAAGCCTAAGGTACGGAGACATGCTGCGCGCTCACACGCACGTGCGCGCGAGAGGTCGCAGCCGGAGAGGAGGAGAGGGCTGGGTGCTGCCTGGCGTTCCCTAGCAGGAAGGAAATAAAACCCCCAGCCTGGGCTAAACCCCTGAACCGGCAGCGCTGACCCCCAGTTATGAGCCCGACCCTGGGGACCCAGGCTCGGCAGGGGGAGACGGGGCTGTGAGGTGGAATCCCAAGCCAGCAGCGAAAAGCAGGGCCCCCGGAGTCGCGCGCAGGTGCGCAGAGGACTGAATGTTGACTTTGATGCTGGATTACCCTAATGTGAAGAAACAAAGCCTCCGGCGGTGCTGTGCCTCAGTCCGGACTGCTCTGAACCCCAGTCCTGGATCAGACCCTGGGGACCCAGGCTCGGGCAGGGGGAGATGGGGCTGGGAGGCGGAATCCCAGGGGAGTGGCGAAAAGCGGAGCCCCCAGAGTCGCGTGCACTGCGTGCAGAGGACAGTCTGTTGACTCTGATCCTGGACTCCCCTAGCGGGAAGGAGAAAAAAAAAACAACTCCAGACTGGAGGAATGCGACAGGGAGCAGGAGCCCCTGCTGGACACCAGCCAGCCGGGCGCCGGCAAGGAGCCGGGCGACGGGGCCCCCAGGGGGGGGGAGTGCCCCTGAGCCATCGACCTCTGAGCGCGGGCAACAGAGCCAAGGCCGGGGGCTGCTTCCTGGGCGGCGCCGACCCTGGCAACAGGCTGAAGCAGCACAGGAGCCCGCGGAGAACAAAGGGGTGCCACAGGCCAACCTGCTGAGCTCCCAGGACAGGAGGAAGAAACCAAAGTTCTCAATGTGAAGACATCAAGTGAGAGCAAAAGATAGTAAAATTACTTAAGAAAGAATACAAAGAAGATCTTGAAAATTCAAAGACTAAGTCAGAACTCAACTCACCAGCCAACATTGCAACATAAATGCGTTTAAAAAAAAAAAAAAAAGGACAGAATGTTGGAACAGCGGCGGCCAGGCCTAGAGTGCCCAGGCACAAAGCAATGGCAACCGGGCCCGGAGCAGTAACGGCCAGGCCCCAGAGCAGCAGCAGCCAGCACCACAGCAACAACAGCCAGCACTGGAGCAGCCAGACCTGGGGCAGTGGCAGCCAGGCCTGCGGCGGAGGCAGCCAAGCCCAGGGAGGCCAGTCCAGGAACACCCAGACCCAGAGTGGCCGGGCCCGGAGCAGCCGGGTTGGGAGCAGCCAGGTCCAGAACAGCAGTAGCCAATCCCGGAGCATCCAGGCTGGGAGTGGCCAGACTCGGAGCGGCCAGGCCCGGGGCAGCCGGGTCTGGTGCGGCCAGGCCCGGAGCAGCAGCTGCCAGTCTGGGAGTGGCCAGGCCCGGAGCAGCCGGGTCTTGTACGGCCAGGCCCAGAGCAGCGGCTGCCAGGCTGGGAGCGGCCAGGCCCGGAGCAGCCGGGTCGGGTGCGGCCAGGCCTGGAGCAGCCGGGTCGGGTGCGGCCAGGCCCGGAGCAGCAACAGCCAGGTCCAGAGCAACTAGGTCGGGAGCGGCGGTGACCAGACCCGGAGCAGCTGGTTGTGGAATGAACCAGAGCAACAGAGGCCAGACCCGGAACAGCTCGCTCTTCACCTGCCCCTGCCCCACGGCTGCCTCTCAGACATGGCTGGAAACTTTTGTGGGAACTTGAGGGTCTGCTGAATCAAGTGATGAAGGCTTAGATCTGGATGTGTTGAGTTAGTATAGGGCTGGGGTGTTGATCTGTGAGTGCCTTGGGTGGGGCCTGGATGAGGCTGGTTGACCTATTTGGAAATGCCTTTTGTGTGAAATGTATCATTGGGCATGTGGTGGTATTATTGATATGAGAAAATGCTAAGTAACTGATTTACTATCTGAAAAGGGATTTACTATCGGGGAAAGGGAGGGAGGAAGAGACTGAACATAAACTGCACCTATGGATGAGGACAATGGAGGATGGGGAGGGGGCGGAGAGTGGAATGGGAACCTGGTGGAGGGGGGAAAAAATGAGGAACCTTTATAACAATTTGAACAATAAAGATTGATTTAAAAAAAAAAACCTCAGATTTTTATTTAATTTCTGACATCACATTTGCTTATCATTCTCTTCTCCCTACATATTATTTGAAAATTCTCTTTCATAATCCTGTTGCAGTTATCAAAATCAGAAAATTAACATTAACAAAGTAGTAGTACTGCTTGCTATCTAATCTGGATAGTTTAAATTTCCTATTATTTTACTATGGCAGCAGTAATTAAGTGAGATTTTGGTGAGGAGCCATCCAATTCTGGATCATATTTGTCAAGTTTCTTTAATTTGTTTTGTGTGTTTTTTTCCTGGTTTTAAAAGTTCATTTACTTATTAAAAAATCATGCATTCCTGTAATCAAAATTATTTTAACAAAAAATAAACGGCACTCTGATTAACACTGCATTTTACAGCCTACAGGACACCTTGGACCAGCTGGTTTTTACTGTAGATTTCAACTATTGTCCCACCTAGCTTCTTCCTTCACCAACATGCAAATTCTTTGCTTTCTCTGCCAGCCAAACAGGCTCATTTCTTCTTTCTTTTTTTTTTTTTTTTTTTTTTAATAGATTTTTATTGATTTCAGAGAGGAATGGTGAGAAATAGAAACATCAGTGATGAGAGAGAATCACTAATTGGCTGCATCCTGTACTGGGGATCAAGCCCACAACCCGGTCATATGCCCTGACCTGGAATTGAACCGTGATTTTCTGGTTCATAGGTTCACCCTCAAAACACTGAGCCAGGCGGACAGAACCAGGCTCATATCTTTAATTTGGAAAGGTTTGCACAAATTTTGTGTGACCTTAGTATATTTTTCAGTTTTAGTTGACATACCATATTGTTTTTTAAAAGTTCACCAATTTGGGTTTATTTGATTTTTTAAAATACTTTTTTATTTTTATTTTTAATTTTAGAAAGGAAGGGAGAGGGAAAGAAACATAAATTGGTTGCCTTCTGCACAACCCCATACTGGGAATCAAGCCTACAACCAGAGATGTGTCCTAATCAGGAATTGAACTGGTGACCTTTTGGGACGATGCTTAACCAACTGAGCCACACTGGCTAGAGCTGATTTTTTTTTTTTTAAACAAAGATTTTAAAATAACTTCTTATAGATTTTAGAGAAACAGCAATTTGTTGTTTCACCCATTTATACATTGGTTGATTCTTTTCTTTTAAATTCCTTATTGTTGAAAGTTTTACATATGTCTCCTTTTCCCCCCATTGGTTGATTCTTGTATGTCCCCTGACTGAGGATTTAACATGCAACCTTGGGTCATTGGGATGATGCTCTTATCAACTGAGCTGGCTATCTAGGGCATGGTGGTTTTTTTTTCATGATCAGATTCTAGTATTACATTTTTGACAGGAATCTTTCAGAAGTGATGTTTCTTCTCAGTTTGATTTCTAATAATGATAACTTCAGTCATTTGGTTAGGATGGTCTGTCCTGTTTCTGAACTAGAAATAAAATTATCTTGTGAGATATAGATATCTTGTGGTCTTGTCAAACTTGCATTTACTAGTTTTAGTGATGAATGATTCTTTCCTAAAATAACCATTATTACTGTGATGGTGGTTAAGTTGTGCTTTTTAAAATTCCACCATTCTGCCGAAACCGGTTTGGCTCAGTGGATAGAGCGTTGGCCTGCAGACTGAAGGGTCCCAGGTTCGATTTTGGTCAAGGGCATGTACATTGGTTGTGGGCACATCCCCGATAGGGGGTGTGCAGGAGGCAGCCAGTCAATGTTTCTCTCTCATCGATGTTTCTAGCTCTCTATCTCTCTCCCTTCCTCTCTGTAAAAAAAATCAATAAAATATATTTAAAATAAAATAAAATAAAATTCCACCATTCATATGACATTTATTAATTGGCATTCAACAGTAAGAAAGAGCCTTCCTTTCTCCCACATTTGTTTACTCATTATGGCTTCCTATTTTATTGTTGAATTATCTGTTCTTGTCATTTCTAACTTTAATGCACAAATTGTACAGAGTCGCCCAGTAGGACTCCCTTCACGCTAGTTTTTTTTTTTTTTAATCTTTATTGTTCAGATTATTACAAATGTGTTCCTCTTCCCCTCCTCAATTGCTCCCCTCCACCAGGTTCCCACCCCACCCTCTGTCCCTTCTCCATCGCCCATTGTCCTCATCCATAGGTACACAGTTTATGTTCAGTCTCTTCCCACACCCCCACTTCCCCTTTCCCCGAGAATTGTCAGTCCACTCCCCTTCCATACCTCTGATTCTATTATATTCACCAGTTAATATTGTTCATCAGATTTTTTAAAATTTATTTTTATTTTTTTTTACATATTTTAATGATTTTTTTGCCTCCCTCCTTCCCTCCCCCATAACCCCTCCCTCCCCATAGTTTTGTTCATCAGATTTTTTAATTCCCTTGGTTTTTAGATTCACTTGTTGATAGTTATGTATTTGTTGTTCATAATTTTTATCTTTATCTTCTTCCTCTTCTTAAAGAACCCCCTTCAGCAATTCATATAATTCTGGTTTGGTGGTGATGAACTCCTTTAGCTTTTTAAAAAATTTATTTATTTATTTATTTATTTATTTATTTATTTATTTATTTAAATATATTTTATTGATTTTTGTACAGAGAGGAAGGGAGAGAGATAGAGAGTTAGAAACATCAATGAGAGAGAGGCATCGATAAGCTGCCTCTTGCACACCCCCTACTGGGTGTGATATGCCCGCAACCAAGGTACATGCCCTTGACTGGAATTGAACCCGGGGACTTTCAGGCCCCAAGCCGATGCTCTATCCACTGAGCCAAACCGGTCCCAGCTCCTTTAGCTTTTTTTTTAAATTTGTGAAGCTTTTTATCTGGCCTTCGATTCTGAGTGATAGCTTTGCTGGATAGAGTATTTTTGGCTGTAGGTTCTTGCTATTCATCACCTTGAATATTTCTTGCCATTCCCGTCTGGCCTGCATGGTTTCTGTTGAGAGATCAGCTGACAATCGTATAGGTGCTCCTTTATAGGTAACTACCTTCTTTGCTCTTGCTGCTTTTAATATTCTCTCTTTGTCTTTTGCTCTTGGAATTTTAATTATGATATGTCTTGGTGTGGTCCTCCTTGGATTCCTTTTGTTTGGGGTTCTGCGGGCTTCCTGGACTTGTAAGTCTATTTCTTTCCCCAAGTGGGGGAAGTTTCCTGTCACTATTTCTTCCAGTATGCTTTCGGTATCTTGCTCTCTCTCTTCTTCTGGAATCCCCATAATTCTGATGTTGGTTCACTTGAAATTGTCCCAGAGGTTTCTTACACTATCTTCAACTTTCTGGATTTTCTTATCTTCTCGCTTCTGCAGAGGAGTGTCTGTCCTCTGGCTCTTCGTGTTCTAAATCTTTGTCTTGATTCTTACGATCTTCCAGTCTGTTTTTAGGACTTTGTATAATATTTTTTATTTCAGACAATGTTTTCTTCATTTCTTGTTGATCCCTTATTATTTCTTGTTGCTCCCTTTTCATATCCTCATAGGTCTCATTTATTTTATCGGCCTTTTTTAGGATATTGTTGAATAACCTTATAACTGTAGTTTTGAACTCAATGTCCAATCTTTTCTTTTCCTCCATCTCCTTCCTTTGTGTCCTTCTTCTTGTCTGCATTTTAGTTGTTTCCCTGATTTGATGGAATAGCTTTGTGTGCTAGGTGTTCTGGTAGAGCCCAGTAGCACAGCCTTTCCAGTTACCTGTGGCGGACAATCTTGGTGTAGCCCTTTGTGGGCTGTGTGCAGTCTTGTTGTTAAGCCTTGCTTATTGTTGGTATCACTGGGAAGCGTTGATCTCCAAGCCAGTTGGCTGTGAGGGTCAGCAGAGTCTCAGCTAGGAGGGCTTCTGTACTCCGCTTGGATAGGGCGGGGTCTTGGGGTGGTGCAGACAATCTTTGGTTCCCTGTCAGTCTCGCCTTAGAAAAGACCTGTTCTTGGAGAGTTTCGGAACATTGGTTGCAGGCACGCGCACCTCTTTGGTAAAGGCACAGACAAGCTTTGGATTCCGGCCAGTCCCTCCTTAGAGAAAGCCAGCCTCTGGGAGAGCTTCTGTGCTCAGCTTGGATGGGGCGGAGTCTCGGGTTGGTGCAGACAAGCTTTGTTTTCCCTTCGCTCCTCCCCAAGTCCCGCAGTAATGGCCACTGGCTTCACACACCTCCGAGAGATCTCTGCCCACTGCCTGACAGTCTGGCCTCTCCCTGTCTGGGGCTATCAGAGCAATAGGCTGATTCTGTTTTCCTCTCAAACAAGAAAGCCAGCCACGCGTTAGCTGTCCGCCCTCTCTGTGCGCCGGGAGTAAGTCAGCCGCAATCTCTGTCTGGCCCTTCCTCTCCGCGCCGGGAGTAAGCCAGCGCCTTTTCGCGCACACAGTTCTCCCTACCTTCACAGTTCCTGAGGTTCAGCGTGCCTTCTCTCTCCTTCCCAGATGGCAGAGTCTCCTCTCAGCTAGCCATCCGGCGCTTCAGGGCAATGCCTCCCCTGTTTTTCAGTTCTAAATCCAAATTTGTTATGGTAGGCTGCATTCGGGTGTCTACCCTAT
The DNA here is from genome assembly GCF_014108245.1 of Pipistrellus kuhlii. Classification (NCBI taxonomy): domain Eukaryota; kingdom Metazoa; phylum Chordata; class Mammalia; order Chiroptera; family Vespertilionidae; genus Pipistrellus; species Pipistrellus kuhlii. The sequence goes on along the minus strand of NW_023425562.1, from coordinate 54,246,250 downwards.
GCCGCATCTTGGTTTCTCTCCCTTCACTCTAGTTTTTGTGTCTAGATGTCCTAAACACTTTTTACTTGTTTTCTGGCCCAGTAAGATGTTGGCTTAGCGTTTATTTTCATAGCCCCATCTCTGGAATCAGCTGTTTCCCAGGGAGCTCTGGGTCCTTTTAGTTTAGAACAGTGTACATGTACACATCTGTGTCTGTTTCTGTGTTTGTCTCTCTCTACATATGTTGGTTCATACTGATAACTTCAATTCCAGTCTCTTATTACAGGGTTCATTCTAGCTTTACCCTTTTACATACCTGTAAAAGGTGTTTCCCTGAAAATAAGACATCCTCCGAAAATAAGAACTAGCTCATGGAAAGATAAGACATCTCCTGAAAATAAGACCTAATGCAACTTTGGGAGGAAAAATTAATATAAGACACTGTCTTATTTTCGGGTAAACAGGGTAGTAATTTGCTACTCAAAACTGAGAAACTTGCCTCCTATTATCTACTGTATATATATTTACTTGCTCATTTCTAGACTAAACATTTTTAGTTTATTATTCTTTTCGTTAATCTTTACCTGAGGATATTTTTTCATTTTTATTTTATTTAATCTTTATTGTTCAGATTATTACAATTGTTTCTCTTCCCCCAGCCATCCCCCCCCCCCCCCATAGTTCCCCTCCACCTGATTTCCACCCCACCCTCTGCCCTTCTCCCCACTGCCTCATCCATAGGTATATACAATTTTTGTCCAATCTCTTCCCGCACCCTCCCCCCATATCCCTTTCCTCCCGGGAATTGTCAGTCCACTCCCTTTCTATGCCCCCTGATTCTATTATATTCACCAGTTTATTCTGTTCATCAGATTTTTTACTTGATTTTTAGATTCACTTGTTGTTAGATGTGTATTTGTTACTCATAATTTTTATATTTACCTTTTTCTTCTTCCTCTTCTTAAAGAATACCTTTCAGCATTTCATAAAATACTGGTTTAGTGGTGATGAACTCCTTTAGCCTCTTTTTATCTGTGAAGCTCTTTATCTGCCATTCAATTCTGAATGATAGCTTTGCTGGGTAGAGTAATCTTGGTTGTAGGTTCTTGCTATTCATCACTTTGAATATTTCTTGCCACTCCCATCTGACTTACATAGTTTCTGTAGAGAAATCAGCTGATAATCGGATGGATGCTCCCTTGTTTTTGTTTTAGTTTTATATTTTACTGACTTTTTACAGAGAGAAAGAGAGAAGCATAGAGAGTTACAAACATTGGTGAGAGAGAAACATCCATCAGCTGCCTCCTACACACTCTGAACCTGGGACCCTTCAGTCCACAGGCCGACACTCTCCACTGAGCCAGTCAGGGCAGATGCTCCCTTGTAAGTAACTGTTATTCTCTTGCTGCTTTTAATATTCTCTCTTTGTCTTTTGCTCTTGGCATTTTAATTATGATGTGTCTTGGTGTGGTCTTCTTTGGATTCCTTTTGTTTGGGGTTCTGTGCACTTCTTGGACTTGTAAGTCTATTTCTTTCACCAAGTGGGAGAAGTTTTTGGTCATTATTTCTTCAAGTAGGTTTTCATTGTCTTGCTCTCTCTCTTCTTCTGGCACCCCATAATTCAGATGTTGGTATGCTTGACGTCCCAGAGGCTCCTTACACTATCTTCATATTTTTGGATTCTTTTTTTCTTTTTGTTTTCCGGTGGAGTGTTTTTTGCTTCTTTGTATTTCAAATCTTTGACTTGATTCTTGTGATCCTCTTGTCTGCTTTTGGATCTCTGTGTGTTATTTTTTATTTCAGTCAGTGTATGTTTAATTTCTAGTTGGTCCTTTTTCATATCCTCGAGAGTCTCACTAAATTTATTGGCCTTTTCTAGAAAATTCTTGAAAAACCTTATAACCATGGTTCTGAACTCTATATCCAGTTGTTTGCTTTCCTCTATTTCTTTCATTTGTGACCTGTTTCTTTGTCTCCACATTTTGGCTGCTTCCCCGTACTAGGTGTTTTGTAGGGCCCAGAGGCTCAGCCTCTCCAGTTACCTGAGGTGGACACTCTTGGTGCACCCCTTTGTGGGCTGTGTGCACAGTCTTGTTGTAGTTAAGTCTTGATTGTTTTTGGTATCACTGAGAGGAATTGACCTCCAGGCCAGTTGGCTGTGAGGATCAGCTGTGCGTACGCTGGCAGAACTTCTGTACTGGAGACACCCTTATGAGACAAGACTTGCAAAAGCCTCTGCTCAGCTTGGATGGGGCAGAGTCTCAGGGCAGAGCAGGTAGCATTGGCTTCCTGTCAGCCCTGCCCTAAGAGGTCCCTGGCTCTCAGTGTCCCATGATAATCACTGCAGGCACCTGTGAGAGAAAGCCACCCTTGAGTTTCGCTTGCTGCCAGACAGTCCAGTTTTTCCCCAAATGAGTCTGGGTCCCCAGAGTCTCGCCCAGAACTGAAGTTCAGAGCATTCGGGAGCTTTTTTCTCCCTCCTGCTTGAGAAAGCCAGCTGCGTACTCAGTTGCCAGCCCTCTCCGTGCTCCCTCTGTACTTCTGCCTTCCGCAGCTCCTCTGAGTCTCAGTGTGCTTTTCTCTTTCCTTCTAGTTATAGAATTTCCACTCAGCCTTCCTGTGGTTCTAGATGATGTCTATTTTGTCTTTTGTAGTTTTGAAATTGTTGTGCAAAGCAACAGTTTGGGTGTTTATCTATGCCGCCATCTTGGTTTCTCCTCCCTGAGGATAGTTTTCCATTGATTTTTAGAGAGAGTGGAAGGGAGAAGGAGAGACACAGAGAAACATCAATGTGAGAAAGACAGATTGACTGGTTACCTCCTACACGTATTCTGAGTAGGGCTGGGGAACCTGCAACCAAGGTATGTGCCCATGACTGGAATCGAACCCGGGACCCTTCAGTCCGCGGGCTGACACTTTATCTACTGAGCCAAACTGGGTAGGGTTGTATTCGGGGGGGGGAGGGGTGGATTTTAAATCCTCTCCTGAGGATATTTTTTTTACATTGATTTTTATAAAGTGGAAGAGAGAGGAAAAAGTCAGAAATATTGATGAGAAAAACACATTGATTGGTTGCCTCCTCATAAGAGACATAAGAGACATTGACATTGCATCAGAGAGGAGCCTGCAACCCGAGGTAAGAGCTCTTGACCAGAATCAAACCAGGATCATTCAGTCTGCAGGCTGATGCTCTATCCACTGAGCCAAACCATCTAGAGCTATATCTTGATGTGTTTGCCAAAACCCATCAGATCGTCTGCTTAAGATCTATGCATTTCATTCTATGTAAATTATACCTCAGTTTTTAAAAATGAGGGAAAGGACGGGACACAAGTAGTATACATTGATCCAAGGGCAATCTTCTTCGTAGTAAGCACTATATAATTATCATACTCAGAGAAATATTTAAAAATTGAATCTTTGTTGTTGAAAGCATTACATATGTTCCCCTACTCCCCCACTGACCCCTTTTAGCCTGTCAGCTTCCCCCCCAATCCTGCCATCCCCTGCTCCAGGCCGTCATCATCCAATTGTCTGTGTCTAGGGGTTATGCATATATGCATCAAGTTCTTTGGTTGATCTCTTCCAACCACCTCTGAGGTTCCACAGTGTCTTCCATGTTTCTATGTCTCTAGGTCTATTTTGTCATCAGTTCATTTTGCTCATTAGATTCCACATATAGTGAGATCATGTGATACTTGTCTTTCTCTGACTTGCTTATTTCACTTAGCATAATACTCTCCAGGTTCCTCCATGCTGTCTCAAAGGGTAAGAGATCATTCTTTTTTACTGCTGCATAGCATTCCATGATGTAAATGTACTACAACGGCTGTTTCCAGATCTTAGCTATTGCAAATTGCACTGCTATGAATGTAAGGGTGCATACATTCTTTTTTATTTATTTATTTTTTTTTGGGGGGGGGGGGTCTCTTAGGATATATTCCTAAAAGTCAAATAGCAGTTCCATATTTAATTTTTTTCAGGAAATTTCATACTGTTCTATAATGGCTATACTAGTCTGCATTCCTACCAGCAGTGTACTAGGGTTCTCTTTTCTCCTCATCCTCACCAGTACTTGTCATTTGTTGATGGTAGCCATTCTGACAGGTGTGAAATGGTACCTCATTGTCATTTTAATTTGCACTTCTCTGATGATCAGTGACTTTGAGCATTTTAAAAAATATTTTTATTGATTTTAGAGAGGAAGGAAGGAGATATAGGAACATCAGTGATGAGAGAATCATTGACTGGCTGCTTCCTGCACGCTCACACTGGGGATTGAGCCTGCAGCCGGGCATATGCCCCCACCAGGAATTGAACTGTGACCTCCTGGGTCATAGGTTGACGCTCAACCACTGAGCCATGCTGGCTGTGCAATCAAAATATATTTAACAGCCGGGACCGGTTTGGCTCAGTGGATAGAGCGTCCGCCTGCGGACTGAAGGGTCCCGGGTTCGATTCCGGGCCAGGGCATGTACCTTGGTTGCGGGCACATCCCCAGTAGGGGGTGTGCAAGGGGCGGCTGATCGATGATTCTCTCTCATCGATGTTTCTAGCTCTCTATCCCTCTCTCTTCCTCTCTGTGAAAAATCAATAAAATATATTTTAAAAAATATATATATTTAACAAAAAATTCTTATTCTTCCTCATTGACATTGCACCTAATCACCCAACAGCTCTTATGGAGAGGTACAACGAGATTAATGTTTTCATGCCTACTAACATAACATCTATTCTGCAGCCAATGGGTCAGTGAGTAATTTTGACTTTCAAGTCTTATTTAAGCAGTTCATTTCTTTAGACTATAATAGCTGCTGTATATAGTAATTCCTCTGATGGATCTGGGTAACATAAATTGAAAACCTTTTGGAAAGGATTCACCATTCTAGATGCCATTGAGGACATTCATAATTCATGGGAAGGGATTAAAATATCCACATGAACAGAAGTTTGGAAGAAGTTAATATCTACTCTCCTGAATTACATTGAGGGCTTCAAAACTTTAGTGGAGGAAGTAATTGCAAATGTGATGGAAATAGCAAGAGAACTAGAATTAGAAGTGGAGCCTGAAGGTGTGACTGAATTGCAATCTCACGACAAAACTTCAACAGATGAATAGTTGTTTCTCATGGATGATTAAAGTGGTTTCTTGAGATGAAATCTACTCCTGGTGAAGATGTTATAAAGATTGTTGAATTGACAACAGAGGATTTAGAATGTTACATAAATTTAGTTGGTTTAGCAATTGTAGGGTTTGAGAGGATTCATTCCAGTTTTGAAAGAAGTTCTGCTATGCGTTAAATGCTATCAAATAGCATTGAGTGCTGCAGAGAAATTGTTCATGAAGGGAGAATCAGTTGATGCTGCAAACTTCATTGTTGTCTTAAGAAATTGCCTCAGCTATCCCACCTTTAGCAACCTCCACCCTAGTCAGTCAGCAACAACCCTCCATTAGCAATAAAAAGATTATGACTCACTGAAGACTTAAATGATGGTTAGCATTTTTTTAGCAGTAAAATATTTTGTAATTAAGGTACCCTGTTTCCCCGAACATAAGAGAGTGTCTTATATTAATTTTTGCTCCCAAAGATGCGCTAGGTCTTATTTTTCTATGAAGAAGAATACAGTACACATTTATTGTTAAATGAAAATAAAGGACATTTATTACCTATATACGGTATGGTACTACTGTAGTTGTCAACACTAACCAGACAAACTGTGAATCCTACAGTATCAAGAATTTACTCATTTATTCAATGACAGTCATGTCATCATTTTCTGGAACATCATAACAATCCAGTTCCTGAATTTCCTGGTGAATTTCTTGTGACTCCATTTCTTTCAGAATCAGTGGACCAAATTTCTCATGTTTAGCCAAGGGGGGGCCTTATTTTCAGGGGGATGTCTTACATTTCACTCAGAAGGAAACCTGTAAGTAGGTCTTATTTTCGGAGGATGTCTTATTTTCGGGGAAACACAGTATATACTGTAAATGTTATCTTTTAATCCTCATTGAGAATATTTTTTCCATTGATTTTTAGAGAGTGGAAGGGAGGGAGGGAGGCGAGAGAGGGGGAGAGAGAAAGAAAAACATCGGAGTGACACATTGATTGGCTGTCTCCTGTATGTGCGGTGACCAGGGCTGGGGATTGAACCTGCAACCCAGGTATGTGTCCCTGACTGGGAATCGAACTCAAGACCCTTTTGGTTGTCACACTGATGCTTTAACCATCCTTAAGAAGGATGAAACACTAGCTGGGGCACATTGTGTTTATAGATATAATACTGTTGTACACTTAATAGACTACAGTATAGTGTGAACATACTTTCATATAATTTGGAAACCAAAATATTCATGTGACTTTTTATTGCGAAGGTCTAGAACTGAACCCACAATATCTCAGAGATGTGCATGTAAACACTTTCCTAACTACTATTCAGATCTAGACATCTAACATGGCCAGGAGCCACCACGTACCCCTTCTTAATTACAACACCCTTCATTCCCTTAACTTCATGGAAGTTACTTTCTTTTTTTAAAACATTTTTTTTAAATTGATTTCAGAGAGGAAGGGAAAAGGAGGAAGAAAGACACATCAATGATGAGAGAGAATCATTGATCGGCTGCCTCCTACATGCCTCATACTGGGGATTGAGCCTGCAACCCAGACATGTGCCCTTGACTGGAATCGAACCTGGGAGCCTTCACTCTGCAGGCTGGCGCTCTATCCACTGAGACACACTGGCCCGGCTTCTTGCTTTTTTCTTCATTGTTTTTTACTTATATTTGCATCTCCAACACTATAGTTTAATTTTGTCTGTTTTTGAACTTTTTGAAAATAAAATAAATTATGGTGTGCGTTTTTTCTATTTTTAATTTGTTTTTAAGAACCATCTATATTGTTGTGAGTAATTGTAGTTCATTCATTTTTTATTTTATAATGTCCATTTATTGAACACACTAACCATGTATTGATTCTACTGATAATGGGCACTTTGGTTGTTTACAGTCCAAGTTACAGATGGTGCTGCCATTAACATCTGGAATTGAATTTTGATGTGTATAAACATGTATTTCTCTAGGGAATCGAAACCTAGGACTGACATTGCTGGGTCATAGGATGTTTGTATTTTCAACTGTACCAGATAATGCCAAACTGTATTCTCAAATGGTTGGATCCATTTTCAGTATAACCGTTTTACATCCACAATAACACTACTTGGCATTGCTAAACTTTAATTTTAGCCTTCTTAAGGATGCGATAATACCTCATTGTGGTTTTAATTTGCATAATTTTGTGTCTTCCTTTTATTGTTAGGTTAAATACCTTTTAATGTGAGTGTTGGATATCCTCTGATATAATGCCTTATTTGCATTTTATGCCTATTTTTCTTCTGGGCTGTCCTTTTCTTACTGACTTATGGTCTAGCTACAAGATCTTTGTTGGGGGTTATATGAATTGCAAATAGCTTGCCCTTTTTCCTCCATTAATGGTGTCTTTAAAAAAAATATTTTTATTGATTTCGGAGAGAGGAAGGGAGAGGGGGAGAGAGAGATGGAAACATCAGTGATGACAGAGAATCATCAGTTGGCTGCCTCGTGCACACCCCCTTACTGAGAACTGAGCCTGCAGTATGTTTAGGAATTGAACCACTTGGTTCATGGGTTGATGCTCAACCACTGAGCCACACCAGCAGGGCATTAATGGTGTCCTTTGATGAACGAAGGATCTTAATGTAGTTCACTTGATTAATTTTATTTTGAAGGATTATTCTTTTTAAGTTTATTATGTTTTAACATATTCTTAAGTCTCAGAAATATAAGTGTTTGGTTAAAAGGTATGTACATTTTTTAGATTTTTGGTTTACAGTTTACTTGCTCAGAGATAATTTTGTTGCATCATTCCAAGAACATGGCAGTTAATTAGTATAATTACAAGCTTAATACTGAAAATATTCTTTCTAGCAAGTAGGAAAAAGATAAAGATCTAAAAAGCTGTTCTCTTTTTTATTCCTTTAAATCAGTCTGACTTGGACTTAAATTAGTGAAAATAAATTAAGGAAAACTTAATATAGTAGACGAAGGAACCCATGAAATTGATGAGTTAGACTTTTGTGGATCTCCTTTATAATAATTTCTGGAGGTAAAGTCATGATCTTACCTAACCTTCACATACTTTTATTCAAAGAAGACACCCCATCCCAATTTATCTCTATTCATCATCTCTTCTCTCCAAACTCCTTTATGTTCATTCATACTTATTCCTGGTTTCAAGATGTAAGATAGCTAATTTTTCCTTAGGAATGGGTGGGGTTTAATTCTGAGACTCTATAACAGAGCCTGTGAGAAGAATCATTTACTGGTTGAAATTTGGAATGGAGCACTCCTCCACACTCTTGCTTCATGTTCATTATCTTACTTTAGATCTTCATCATGTTCATTTCTGTCAGTGTTACTCTTCTCCCTCCAGACTTCCCATGCTTAACAGAATGAAATCCCTAAAACTCAAATCATTCCCCTGACTACAGAGACTCCAAAACAATCAAAATCTTAATCCCTCAGCACACAGTGTTATCTGCCCTCTTGCTAGAGAGATTTCTAGTCCCCTCAACATACTCTCTTCCCCCTATGCCTGCTGAAATCTGTAGTTTCCTTGAGTTTGAAATATTCTTCCACAGTGTTCATTTTATTATCAACTATTTATTTCCCACTGCCAACCCATCTGCCTGCTAGCTAATGACTTTTATTTTTTAGCTAACGTTTAAAATATATATATCTTTATTGATTTCAGAGGGAAAGAGATAGAAAGAACAATGATGAGTTGTCTCCTGCACCTCACCCATTGGGGATCAAGCCCGAAATTCAGGCATGTGCCCTTGACCACAATCGAACCTGGGACCCTTCAGTCCACAGGCTGATGCTCTATCCACTGAGCCAAACCAGTTAGGGCAGCTAACATCTTTTTTTTTAAGAATTTATTTTAGTAAATTGATGTGAGAGAGAAATATCAATTGGTTGCCTCCCGCATGCACTCCTGACCAGGAATCGAACCTGCCACCTTTTGGTGTATAGGACAATGCTCTAACCAACTGAGCTTAACAGGCCAGGGCTTAGCTAACATCTTTTAAAACTTTGTGGAAGCCTATCTCCCTGATTCTTTTTTTTTTTTTAATATATTTTATTGATTTTTTACAGAGAGGAAGGGAGAGAGATAGAGAGCTAGAAACGTCGATGAGAGAAAAACAACCAGCTGCCTCCTGCACACCCCCCCACCGGGGATGTGCCTGCAACCAACGTACATGCCCCTGACCGGAATCGAACCCGGGACCCTTCAGTCCGCAGACCGACGCTCTACCGCTGAGCCAAACCGGTTTCGGCTCTCCCTGATTCTTAATTCACTTTCTGTGCTCCATGCCATCTTAAGGACTTAGATGCTCCCTCTTGTGAGCTGCTGCATTTCTCTGTATTCCTCTCACTATGCTTTGTAGTATAATAGGTTTGATTTTTCTCCCCTACTCAGTTCAGCTCCTTGAGGCTAGGCCCATTTTCTACTCCTGATAACTATCCCCAAAAACTAGCATTTATAAGAGGCACTCATAAATATTTAGTGAATGATTGAATGCAAAGTTTTATCTCACTTTCTTGATATATGTTTGAAAAGAACTTGCTTAGAAAGGGAAAAGCAATACATGTTTAGAAATTACTACTATGCTTGGTCGATTTGTAGGGTTTTTGCTCACCTGAGTTTTCCTTACTGTCACAGAAAGATGCCCTGCAGTGGTCTCGCAATCCGGCTGCAGTGGAGGGAGAGGAGCCGGAGGACACAGCCGATGTAGAGAGCTGTGGGTCTAATGAAACCAGCACTGTGAGTGGAGAAAATGATGGTAAGTGTCCTTAACAAGATGGGTGAAGCGCCATAAACAGTCATTAGGCACTAACCTTTATTACCCTCCATTCCAGTATCACTTGATGAAACGTCTTCTAATGCGTCCTGTTCTACAGAATCTCAGAGTCGGCCTCTTTCCAATCCCAGGGACAGCTACAGAGCTTCCTCACAGGTAGGGAGGAGAGTTGGTGACGGGGGTATAAGAGAGGCCAGGCAGATAGGACTGTCAGTCAGTCCTGTAGTTAATTGTGAGTGTGTTTGAAGAATGGAGAAAATCAATTTGGTCTCCACCTATTAGTACCATTTAAAAGTGGGCTGCAGAAAAAGTGGGTCATAGATCTGACAACAGGGTGATTTGTGTGTGTTTTTTTCCTCCTCTTTACATGGCTGGATAGTCACAGAGAAGTAGAGCATTGTGCAGAATGTGGAGAATGGGAGCCTGGGAGTTAGTAACGTGTTTATCCAAAAATAAGACATTCTCCGAAAATAAGACCTAGTGCATGGAAAGACAAGACATCCCCTGAAAATAAGACCTAGCGCAACTTTGGGAGAAAAAATTAATATAAGACACTGTCTTATTTTCGGGGAAACAGAGTAGTTTGAATTTTGGCCCTTTCACTCACTAGTTTTGGGAACTTGGCAAATTCCTTATCTGTAACATGGGGATAATGATAGATTCTTCTCAGCGTGGGTGGTGCTTGGCACAGGGACTGGCACCTGGCCCAATAACAGTGTTGCTGTTAGCATTACCTGCCCGAGTTTGCCGAATACAAACTCCGCTCTCTAAGACAGTGAGTGGAGACATAGTCGAGAGGGACTGCTGCTGTGGCCTTGCAGGTGACTCAGATTCTTTGGGTTCCTCTGGGAATACAGGCAAACAAGCAAAAGAAAAAGACTGGGGTGATGCTGCCTCGAGTTGTCCTGACTCCTCTGAAGGTAAACGGGGCCCACGTGGAATCTGCGTCAGGTATGTATAAGATCTTGATTGTGGTGCCTCTTTCTCAGCTCCTGGGCTGCCTCCCAGAGGCAGCAGTTTCTGACCTAGGTAGTGCAATGCCTGTGGAGTCAGGAGACCCTCCTCTGGCAGCAGGACGTGTGGTGGCGAGACCTGACCTAGGTCTGCTCTGCCGTGCCCTCCCCTTTGCCTCACAGGGTGGCTGTGAAGGCCAGATGGAGTGTGCAGGTGCTTTTTGTAAAAGGGGCAGTGCTGTGCAAACTAAATGGCAGTTTGGCATTCTTACATGTTATTTTAAAGCCAGTCCATGAGGTGTTGAGCTCTGACAGCCCAAGGCTGGACTATGGAAGCACCTGGTATAGCTGGCCGCACCTCAGGGAGAGTTGGGAGAAGGGAGCTTTTGTCTGAGAGCCATGGGTATGGCGGGTGATACTTCTGACCAGTGAAATGCTGTGCCTTCAGGGTTCTCGGGCCGCCATGCTGATGGCGAGAGTGGCAGCCCCTCCAGCAGCAGCAGCGGCTCTCTGGCCTTGGGCAGCGCTGCTATCCGTGGCCAGGCCGAGGTCACCCGGGACCCTGCCCCGCTCCTGAGAGGCTTCCGGAAGCCGGCCACAGGTGAGAGGCTTGGCACTCATTTCTTTGCCTGTAAAGGGGGTCCCTGCAGGCCAAGTGACATGAGGAAGTCTACTTCTTTTACCAGTTTATCTTGGGTGGCCCTCTATTTCATTTTGGCTATCCCACAGTAGATTATCTCTGCTAGACTGAGAGAGAACTCCTAATGGGCAGAGGTGGTGCCACATTGCTATGTGTCCTTGTAAGGGCCTGCTTTAGTGGTCCTTCTCAGTCAGTGTCTGCGTGAGTGAAAATTACTTCTGAGCTTCTCAGTGAAGAATTCCAATATCCATTTTCTTTCTTTGGTAACATCCTGCCATATTTGTTTTCAACATCATAGTGTCTGTCAGCTATCCTTTTCTATAGCCCCAGTCAGCATACTGAGTGGAAGCCTAAGTTGAATTTGGGAGATGCAAACAAATTTGGTAGTGTGCACTTCCCATGCCCAGTAGGTTTACTTACAAGTCCAATACACTGTTTGCTGTTTTAAGATTTATATCTCAAAGCCCACGTGCTGGCCACAAAAATCCATTAAGAACTAGCAGTGGCTTGTGAAATTAGAATAAACCATTGCCCAAGTCTGAACTAGGTCTGCTTTTCCAGTTCCTCAGCAGTGCTCAATTTAAGATGAACAGGTCTCTATTCTAAGTGATTAAAATAAAATAAAAAAGTAACATTTGCTGAGGCTTCTGTGAGAGGTATGACATTTTCATGGGCTTTAAACAACCCTTAGTACTTTCTGCATGGAGATCATACCTCTTCGGCCCATTCATAAGAAAGCTTTTCCCATAGTACATAATAGATTTACTTTTAGACAACTTCCATCATTTCACCAGCTGACTCTGTGGAACTTGAGGGAAGGTCAGGGCCTGCACTTGCCTGGTTGTGTGGGGAAGAGTGTCCTCTGCAGGCTGTGACAGAGCTTAGTACGGTCTTATATGAGAGGATGCAAGCCTAAGTGTTTCTTGGGTTTGATGGCAATGACAGTCACGTGGGAAGAATAATTGTAACATAAAGGTTAGGGTGTACTGTGTAGTCGAGTAGCTTGTGTACCAATAAATTCTGGGTAGCTTGGGTGCCACCAAAGTTTTCCCCTACAGTTAGCATTTGTTTCTTCTGCTTTAAGAAGCTGAAAATGTGTACATTGCTATTTATTACTTCAAAAATCACAGGTCAAATGAAGCGTAACAGAGGGGAAGAGGTGGATTTTGAGACACCTGGGTCCATTCTTGTCAATACCAACCTTCGGGCACTGATAAATTCTCGGACCTTCCACGCCCTGCCATCCAACTTCCAGCAGCAGCTCCTCTTCCTCCTGCCTGAAGTGGACAGACAGGTACGGATAGGTAGCCTCTTCACTGCTTCTCTCTGGGCGAGCTTCTGTTGTCTTTCTAAGTTTTTATTTACCAGGTCTTTTGCCTGATCCTTCTAGGTGGGGACGGATGGCCTGTTGCGTCTCAGCAGCAGTGCGCTGAATAATGAGTTTTTCACCCATGCGGCTCAGAGCTGGCGGGAGCGCCTGGCTGATGGTAAGTAGACGCTCTCATCTCAGATAGTTTGAGAGGTACCTGCCATGTGTGGTATCATTTGTTTTCTAAAAACCCCATTTTTACCAATTTCTCTTTTTTCCCAAGGGGTATTTAGTGTAAGGCAGGTTTTCCTCACAACACTAATAAATGTGGCAGGTGTTAATGTGCTTCATGGCTTTCTAAGGTACAGGGTATTGGGGCTTTCATTGTTTTGTGTGTATATATCCATCCTCATTGCCTCTTCATCATTAAACCTGTCAACTCCTATTGTTTCCATTAAACATGCAGTTGTCTGGGTGGGTGGAGGAAAGTGCACCTGAGGCATTGAGCTACAATATTAATCTTTATCAGATGCTCTGTTTTTAGACATCGCCATTTGGAGTGACTGTTAGCTTCTATTAATTTATTGTAGTTTTGTGGGGAAGCTGCAAGGAGAATGTGTTAGGAAGTCTCAGACCTCTTCCAGGTCCAGTGATTGACTAGGAGGATTCACAGCACTCGGCACAGCGTCTTCTTTATGGCTGTAGTTTATTACAGTGAAAGAACGCAGAGCGAAGGCAGCAAAGGTGAAGCCCAGGGAAACCAGAAGCAAGCTTTCCAGGGCCCCCCCCCCCCCCCCCCCCCCCCGGTAGAATCACACAGGATGCGCTCGTTCCCCCAGCACCGAGCTGTGACAGCACACATGAAATGTGGTCCACCAGGGAAGCTTGTTAAAGACTTGGTGCCCAGGGTTTTATTAAGGGCTGATCAAGTAGCATGCCTGTGCCTGGCATATACCCAAATTCCAAATTCCCCAAAGGAAAGCAGTTGCCCGCCACAAACCATATTGTTTGCAGAAACAGTTTAGACACAGTGAGCTGTTCATATCAGTTTTGGGGGTGGGAACCCTCCCCAAATCCAGGTTCCCAGATCTCGGCCAAGGGCCAACCTTGTAAGCAGCCCTTTCTAAGGATAAGCAATCAGGCCTGCTAGGTTAACTTTTTTCTGCATAGGAAGTGAGAATGGTTCCTTGGTTTTTTTCTGCTCCTTTGAACAACGTGTTGCTGTTTTGAAGACTAAATTTCCCTTGTAACAGACATGTTAGTTTTGTCCTGAGAAAAGCATGATGTGAGAGATACTTTAGAGGAGACAAGAACCAGTGTGAAGATAGTGAGGGTTAAAAAAAAAAAAATCTCTAAACTTATCAAAGTCATATGTATTTTGAAAATTCAGGAAGTAGAACTACTTTCCGTAAGACATATGAATATCCTGAATGCATGTACTCAAAAGTTTTATTTCTCTCTAGGTGAATTCACTCATGAGATGCAAGTCAGGATACGACAGGAAATGGAGAAGGAAAAGAAGGTGGAACAATGGAAAGAAAAGTTCTTTGAGGACTACTATGGACAGAAGTAAGGCACTTGGTTGCTGTGAGTCTTGGTCTGGGATTTAGGGGGATAAAGGCAGATGTTCTCCAAATCATGCATACTTTTGTACTGGGTGAAAATGTGGAGATGGCCATGATGTGGCTCGTGTAGCCTAATGCCATAGGGAAGGAAGCTACCAGAGCCTATGTTAATGTTATGCACCGTTTAGATTCACTTTGTTCTGAGATATCTAATATCTGAGTGCGACATTCATGTAGATAAAATAAGCATGCTTTCTCTGCCCTGTAACTGACGGTGTGAGTTTGGTTTGCAGGTTAGGTTTGGCCAGAGAAGAGTTGTTGCAGCAGAACGTGGGCCCGGAGGAGGCTGAAATCAAGAGCGACCTGCGCGTCCCAGGAGGATCTGCACGGCCACAGCGTGGTCCAGCCACCCGGCAGCGAGACGGGCATTTCAAGAAACGCTCTCGGCCAGATCTCCGAACCAGGGCCAGAAGGAATCTGTACAAAAAACAGGAGCTAGAACAAGGAGGGATCGTTAAAGACACACAGTCTGTGACACCCGACATCCCCCTCTATGGGAAGGATGGGAAGGCTAAGACTGACTCAGCAGGGGCAGGCAGTCCCCACCTGCCTGGTACATCCTCTGCAGTGCCCGACTCCGAGAGCCCCAGATTCACAGTGGAAGCGGGGGCTTCTCAAATCCAGACCGATCCTGACGACTTGCCACGGGCCTCTGCCTCTCCAGACAGAATTCCCAGCTTGCAGCAGGAGACTGTTGACCAGGAACCTAAAGATCAGAAGAGGAAATCCTTTGAGGAGGCAGCCTCTGCATCCTTTCCCGAAAAGAAGCCCCGGCTTGAAGATCGTCAGTCCTTTCGTAACACAATTGAAAGTGTTCACTCCGAAAAGCCACAGCCCACCAAAGAGGAGCCCAAAGTCCCGCCCATCAGGGTAGGAGGCCGTTTCCCCTTTGGGGCCAGGAGATTGGTGGAGCCCCTTTGCAGGACCCTTGTGTTGATTAAGTGGGCGTGTAGAGTTCTCTATAAGAGAGCCATTCCTGAGACCAGTTTGACAATTGGGGATCAGGGTCTTCCCTGCTTCACTGGTTTGTTCACTCTGTTGAAGTTACCTCTAGAGTTCAGAATCCTGTGGGGGGTTACATTTTTCATTTTTTATTAGGTGGTGGTAGGTTCTTTGTGTAGTGACTCCCATAGTCCCACCAGAAATTAAATTTAGAAGTGCCGCATGTAACAGCTCTTGAGCAGAGCCTTCTGAGAATGGTGTGCTGTTGTGGACCGCCATTTTACCACGCCAGTTTCATTTTTAACACATTGTGGACGGATCACAAGAATTCTCCCTTCATATTACACAGTGTTTTACAAAGTATCATACTTTAAAAAGGTATTGCTTGTAAGGACATGTAATATATAACTTCAAAATGTAATGGGTATTTAATTTTAAAGCTTGCCTTTAACATTTATGTAAAACTTTTGTACTCATTCAATAGAAACTTATCTGGCCACTGGGTAAAGCTACTGGTCCGCAATGTGTTAAGGGAAATGATTTAATTCTCTAGACTCCCAATTTAGCTTTATAGTGCCTAGGTCAGAACATCCAGTCAATTAAAACTGTTTTCTAATTCTTCTCTTGCAGATACAACTTTCACGTATCAAACCACCCTGGGTGGTTAAAGGTCAGCCCACTTACCAGATATGCCCCCGAATTGTCCCCATCACGGAGTCCTCCTGCCGGGGCTGGACTGGTGCCCGGACCCTCGCAGACATTAAAGCCCGTGCTTTGCAGATCCGAGGGGCGAGAGGTCACCACTGCCATCGAGAGGCGGCCACCACTGCCATCGGAGGGGGGGGTGGCCCGGGTGGAGGTGACGGCAGGACCACCGATGAGGGAGGTGGCAGAGGCAGCAGCAGTGGTGATGGTGGTGAGGCCTGTGGCCACCCTGAGCCCAGAGGAGCCCCGAGCACCCCTGGAGAGTGTGCGTCAGATCTACAGCGAACACAACTACTGCCGCCTTGTCCTCTAAATGGAGAACACACCCAGGTTGGAACCGCTACACCCAGAGCCAGGAGAGAGCACCTGGCTTCTCTCCGAGAGGAGGAGAGCTGCTTACTACAGAGGGCACCAGATGCAATTGGGCGAGAAGATGTCTCCCAACTCGCCATCGCTCCCACTGGGGACCAGCCATGCCAGGCTTCGCCCCCACTGTCCTCCAAAACCACAGCCCCTGAGAGATCAGTTGAGCAGCCTACATTGCATCTAGATGTTAGGACTGAAGGTGAGTCTAATATCTCTTCCTGGGAAAGGGATAATGAGGAGCAAAGACCCACTCTTCCCCCTGACAGTGGTCCTATTCAGTCTCTGGTGGGGGATGATGTATTAGAAGGAGGAACTGGCCAGGCTCTGGACCGGGACGGTAATCCAACCGTGAAGGATCCTGTGAATGTGACCCCCAGTTCTACCCCTGATTCCTCACTGACTGGCTGCCTACAGGACAGACCATTAGGACTTGATGACTCATGCCCACCCATGAAGGGAAGTGCTACTCAACAAGAAGACCTGAAAACTGAGGCTGGCTTCTCTCATGTGGAACAGCCCGAGCCAGGCTCCAGGGAGAACATTCCATCTGTACAGCCCCAGGTTGGAGAAGAGTGGAAGAAGGCTGCTCCCCTCATTCCTGCATTGCCTGGGGGTTTGACAGCTGAAGATGGTTTGGATCTCCCTAGCTGTCCTTCACTTGAGACAGTGCCATCTCACGGGTGCAGTAACAGCCTAGGTAACGACTGCAAACAGGTGGAAGTTATAAAAGTGAAAATCAATGGAGACTCTGAAGCACTGAGTCCTCACAGCGAGTCCACCGACACAGCCTCTGACTTTGAAGGCCACCTCTCTGAGAATAGCAGTGAGGCTGACCCCACTGAAGCCACAGTGATGGAGAGGTCCTTGGTGGTGGACAAAGAGGAGAAACACGATTGGAACCACTCTGCCTCACTCGCCAAAGTGAATGGTGACCATAGTCTGGTTAAAAGGACAGACAGGATGGTTGCTCCTCAGAGCTGGGTGTCTCGCGTATGCGCAGTCCCCCAAAAGATCCCAGATTCCCTGCTGCTGGCCAGTACCGAGTACCAGCCAAGGCCTGTGTCCCTGGGCAGGCCTGGGTCCTCAGTGGAGGCCACTAACCCACTTGTGATGCAGTTGCTGCAGGGCAACTTGCCCCTAGAGAAGGTTCTTCCTCCAGCCCTCTCTGGCAGCAAACTGGAACCCCCACGACTCCCACTTGCCAAAGAGCAGGGGATGGGATCTTTGCAAGATCCAGGGGGGAACAGTTGTGTGGTTGGAAGAGCTTTGAAGGAACCTCTTCTACCCAATAGCCGTGAAGCCAACACTGGTCTTGCCAGACTGGAGGCCACCCAGGCTCCTGGAATGCCCCCAAAGATTTCCAAGATGGTCCCAAGTTCAGATTCCTTCTATCCAGTGACCAATCCGACAGCTGCCTCTGGGAAAATAGAAGTGGATTCCAAAGAGCAGTTCTCTTCCTTCAGTTGTGAAGAACAGAAGAAAGGCCGAGATCTGCCCCAGGGCAGTAATTCAAATGCTGCCCCAGGCAAAAGTCCAGGAAATCTCACTACCTCGAGAGCCCCTTGTTTCTCATCTCCAAATGTGACCTCCTTGGGTCCTGATCAGACAGGTTGGGCCCGGGGTGACCAGAACAGTGCTGGAGGTCAAGGGAAGAAGCTCTTTGGCTCCAGGAACCTGGCTGCAGCCCTTCAGTGCCCCAAGCCTGTGGAGCCAGTGCCGCTGCCCGCCGGTGCCCCTCCTGGATTTCCCAGTAGGAAGTTGGGGCCAAATAAAAACTCTGTGCAGACCGCCAGGGAAGACTGGGCTCCAAAGCCACCACCTGCCTCTGTTGGCAGCATCAAGAGTGAAAAGACTTTTGTGGGGGCGCCTCTCAAGGCAGACGCAGAGAACAGAAACGAAGCTGGGCCTGGGCCTCGGGATCTGGTGGATCACTTGCAAGCGATGCCCTTTGTCCTTGACCTGCCCTTCTGGAAACTGCCTCGAGAGCCTGGGAAAGGGCTCAGCCAGCCTCTGGAGCCTTCTTCTATCCCCTCCCAACTCAACATTAAACAGGCATTTTATGGGAAGCTTTCTAAACTCCAGCTAAGTTCCACCAGCTTTAATTATTCCTCCAGCTCCTCAGCCTTTCCCAAAGGCCTTGCTGGAAGTGTGGTGCAGCTGAGCCACAAAGCAAACTTTGGTGCGAACCACAGTGCATCACTTTCCTTGCAAATGTTCACCGACAGCAGCACAGTGGAAAGCATCTCGCTCCAATGTGCGTGCAGCCTGAAAGCCATGATCATGTGCCAGGGCTGTGGTGCGTTCTGTCATGACGACTGTATTGGACCCTCCAAGCTCTGTGTATTGTGCCTTGTGGTAAGATAATAAATTATGGCCATAGGAAAAGTTGTATATTTAGTGTGTGTATTTTGATAATGATTGATCTTAAGCCTGTATACAGAATATCATTGATATAGTAGACTGTCTCTTCAGGCAGGAGCACTCTTGCCTCTCCCTAAAACTTATAGTGCTAACGGCCTCTGTCACTGAGCAACCTTCCTGTCTTGCTGGAGGGGCTTCCCACAGGGCAACTGGTTGGGCTGCAACTGGCCCGCTGAGCCCTCGTGTAGACAGAGCCTGGTGAGGTGTAGGGGCCTGCCTGGCACCCAGAGGGACCTGAAGCTGAAGAAAGGTGGTTCTCCACACAGGGAACTAACCGACCTGAACTAAGTAGAAATGTCAGTCTTCCACCGCCCCCTCCCTGCCACCTTGCCTCCTGCTGTTCTGGGGAGGTGATGGCTGGGGAAGAGCCATCACAGGGTTAAGATAACTCCCAGCAGTGCCCACCAGGGGGCTCAAGTACCTGCTGACCTCAGGGTCACAGTTCATTCTGATGCCAGTTGATGGATTTAACCTTTGGTTCTGTTACTGAAGCAAATATGGGACTTCGCTGACTCATTACAACCCACTGGCCCACGGGAGCTTTTGGAACCTTTGAGTAGACCTGCGTGGACAATAGGTCATCTATCTTAAAATCCCACCTGTAGACCTTGTAAGTCAGATGTCCAGATGTTTGGCAAGTGAATGCCTCTGCCTGACACCTTCCCGGTCACTTTGGACTCATGGGAGCGGGCATCTCCACACACCTATGTATGTGAAAAATCATTTTACATTTCAAAGCAGTGTGTGTTTCTTATTTTTATATTTTTAACTCTATACTTGGATGTATAAAGTGAATTTTTTGGCTTCTGTAAGTATGCTCTATGCACCTCTAATGTTTTATCATGTATTTATATGTTGTACACAGTACTGGCCGATTCTGTAAATGGATGTATTATATAGACAACACGAACGTCTCTCCCTTACTTTACATTTCGGGCATCATTGCATTAAAGTGGTGTGATAGACTTCTCTCCACCTGTGTCAGAGCCACTGCGTGCTGTGCTGCCCGACCTGAGTGATTAACTGGTCATCTGCCAGGTTGGCCCGGTGCCCTGTCACGGTCACCCAGGGGACCCGCTGCAGCCTGCAGAGCCAGAGTCAGCCTGCCTGTCCACTGCTGAGCAAATGCATCTTGCTCCTCACATCTCTTCTCCAATCTTCACTGGCTGCTCACTGCCATATGTGACAAATCACCACCACCAGTGTTAAGTGCTTCTGAACTCGAGGGTGAGTGCCCTGGGCAGCCCCACGTGGGCCTTCAGATCTGGCTCCAGGGTCACCGCCTGTCAGCAATACCTGGGACCGTGCTCCTCGGGGCGTAGAGCTCATTTTGACAGCAGGTGGGGGAAGAAACAGGCAGGCCTGCTACCTGCCTCTCCCCAACACATTTCTAACAAATAGATGTCTCCATAGTTGTCTTTCCCACCCTGCTTCCTGCCTTATTTCTTGTATCTCAGCTTCTTGCGGAGTTGAGTCCTTGTTCAACCCCAGCCTCCCTGTGTGAGTGCTTAGGTGTGAAGTATAAAATTGGTATGACTTCAGATCTCATTTCATCTGAGAGGTCTTCCCCGTTCCCATTTCATCCAGCGTGGCATTTTTTGTCATCTGAAGCATGAGTGAGAAGTTGGCAGTGATGTGGTGGTGAGTTAAATGCAGTATTGGCCTAGTCCAAGTTGTCAACTTTAAGCGTCTGTTTACCAAAGACAGGGAGCAGAGGCCCAAGCGTGTTTGATCCTCTTCTTCCTTCTGTTGTGACCTTTGAGGCCACTCTAGGGTCTAGTCCATGGGGCTGCCCAGAGAAAGCGCTGCTCTTGTATGTCTCCTGTGGTTTGGAAAAATAAACCTGTACAACCTGCACTCAGTCTCCGTCATCTTCTGTGGCTGCCCTCCCCCCGCCCGCCCCGGAGGAGAGGAAGGTTCAGCTGGAGAGGAGAAGCTGCATGTGCCGGCTCCCTCACCTTGGCTCTGAAGCTTGTGTGGTGTGAGGAGCTCCTTTGTGAGGTGAGACTTGGAGGCATAACTTGTCGGTTTCACTCTTCAGACTGACTTGGCAGGCTCCCACTGCACTGGAGCGGAAATGAATGAAAGAGGTGAGGATGCTCATCTCCACTGCCTCACTGAGCCTGAGATTGCTCGAGAGCTTCCTAATGGCCTGGCCGATGACGACCTGAGGGAGGGTGAACAGTTCTGACCTTGAAAAGCCATGAACATGGATGGACATCTGTGCAGCAGCAGCCAGCAGTGAGGGAAGTGCTGCCTGCAGACCGAGGCTGAGAGAGCCAGCCTGCAGGGGTTGACTTCAGTCCTCAGACACTTAAAGTCCTGGAGTACTTAAATACATGATTTTGTGCTTCATAGAATCTAAGTATGCCGAAAGTAAAAAACAACACGATGGGAAGTAAAGATGAACTAAAAGAAGGATCCGTTGACTTGTTTCCTATGAGTGGGAGGAAATGGACTGTGTGGTGGGATCCCTCAGGGCAGTTGGTGGTGCTGCAGGTGTGACTGGGCAGCCACCTGGTGGTGAAGATGTGTCCATGTGCCTTCATGTCAGGGTCTGTGCAGGAGTTCAGAAGGTATTAGGGTCCAGAGTTGCATCTCATCAGCGAGGCAGAATAGTGCAGAGGGTTGGAGTACAGACCCTGCTGTCCACTCACTGTGATTGCCAGTTACTCGGCCTCTGCCGACTTTTCCATCTCTGAATGGGGTTAGTATCTCCATAAAGCTATTAGGGCCTGGCACAAAGTAAGTACCCCAGACTGTGAAATGCGCCAAGCCAGACAATCGCCACAGAATTTACAGTGGAAGCTAGAGGCGCTCGCTTGACCCTCACCCCGAGGGGAGCTGTGGCGGACATCTGGCCCGTGGCCTCAGTGTTTAGAGATGGAGTGCTTGGTGGTGGAGACATTTCCTTCAGAGGACAAGGAAACCGAATGCTTCCGAATATGAAAACTTAAGTGGCCTTTTTGAGGTGTCGTCATGTCCAACCTGCTCTTGAGAAAGACGCAGCCTGAGGGGGGGGTGTGCTTAACAGAGTAGCCGCCTGCATCAGGGGCTTGGGGGAGCAAGCATCTGCCTGCTTGTGCCCTGAGAGGAGGTGGCACAGGCTGTGTTGTCCTCCTGTATGGACTTTATGACCTTAGAGATTAACACTTTGCATGCCATTAGTGTCTATAGATCCAATTAAATTCAAATTATCGTGGCGTGTGGGGATGGTTTCTGATTTGGACGTGTGGCATTTAACTGGTTAATAGTTGAAGCCAAACCTTGATAGTGTCTAAGGCTTCTTCTCATCTATATGGATCAATTTGTTGATTTTATTTAATTATTTTTATTTTAAAAAATATATTTTTATTGATTTCCGAAAGGGAGAAGCATCAATGATGAGAATTATTGATTGGCTGCCTCCAGCACACCCCCACTGGGGATCGAGACTACAACCCAGGCATTTGCCCTTGATTGGAATTGAACCCGGGACCCTTAGTCTGCAAGTTGACACTCTGTCCACTGAGCCAAACCAGCTAGGGCTCTATGGATCAATGTGAAAGCAT
Organism: Pipistrellus kuhlii; assembly: GCF_014108245.1. Taxonomy (NCBI): domain Eukaryota; kingdom Metazoa; phylum Chordata; class Mammalia; order Chiroptera; family Vespertilionidae; genus Pipistrellus; species Pipistrellus kuhlii. Next base: position 54,223,856 of record NW_023425562.1, on the reverse strand, counting down.
GAAATAAACATCTCTACCAAAAGGTGGACAGAAGTTGTATAAAAAAAAAGGAGAGACTGGCCTGTGTGGTTCAGTGGTTAAGCATTGACTCATGAACCAAGTCATGATTGGATTCCCGGCCTGGGTTTCGGGCTCCATCCCCAGTAGAAGGAGTGTAGGAGGCAGCCGATGGATTATTCTCTTCATTGATTTATCTATCTCCCTCTCCTCTCTGAAATTAATTTAAAAAGTTTTCTTTTAAGGAGAGGAACAAAAAGCTGCCAGTGCAGTGGCTCTTGGCCTTCTGGGAACACAATGGGAGCCTGATGGGATGATGGAAGGTCTGGGCCCTCTCCAGGAATGCGAGTTGTAAGTTGTTGTAAGTTGTGCATATTATCAGGGTGCCAGAGCTCCTTAGGCACCTGGGGCCTCTCACTTAAGAGCCTCTGACTGATGATAAACCTACCGTATTTTCCGGACCATAAGACGCTCCGGACCATAAGACGCACCAGTTTTTAGAGAAGGGAAATGAAGAAAAAAAGATTCTGAAACAAATAGTGTCCTAAAATATTTTATGTGCATTAAAACCCAACATCACAGTCATAAACACATGTAATCAACCCTGTAAAGTAAACAGCAGCATTTAGAACCATTTTAGAGCCGGGCAAGTAAACTTTTTTTTTAAAGTATATGTGTAGGCTATATTTGGACCATAAGACGCAGGGACTTTTCCCCCCCACTTCTGGGGGGGGAAAAAGTGCGTCTTATGGTCCGAAAAATACGGTAATCTGAGTTTATTCAAGAGATCAAGGAGGGGAGAAATGACTAAGTTTCGGTGACTACTAAGCTTCTGTAGTACATTTTAAAGTACTTAAATTTTTCTTTTACTTGTCAAGGTTTGTTATGCTGCTTTAAGTCAGGTCCCGTTATCATTGTCTCCGTGTATCTGGCCTCTACAAATGAAAGATCTTTGTTTTTAGTATTTCCTGAAGTGAGCCAGAAACCAGGAATTGAAGATGCTCCCTTGATGTCGTTTGGGCTCTGATGGTATGTATGATAGAAGTTAGCTAGCGTTTCTGGGAACTGGATTTATGTACTGTAAGACACCATGAAACAATCTAAATTCAGATCTCTAAAAGGTCAGAATTAAAAATGAAACCATTGCCACTTCTGTTGTGTACACTGGTTTCCTAACTTTACCAGTCTTTGTGACATTTGCATCCACACCAGTTTTGTACTTTCAAAACTGAGTTGTTTTTTGTATGTTTTTGGGTGTGTGTGTGTGTGTGTGTGTGTGTGAGATAATTGGAGTAAACAGCCAGCAGGAGGTCAGGTGTGTGAGATGAACTAGTGTTGCTCCAGGTTTCCTTTCCTATAGTGCATGCGTGTTCTTCCCTGTCCACTGAGTGCAGTGAGGTGGCCTGCTTGCTCGCTGTGTATATGCTTTCCCTGCTCTAAGGGGCACTCCTTTCGACGTCCTGGACATTGTGGACAGCCGTGGTCGGGAGCTCCGTTAAAGAAGACGGGGATCCAGCAGTGCCTCCGTTCTCCAGCGCCTTCTCTGGTCCCAGGATCCCAGTGTTCTCATGGAGCTGTGGCTTCCTCCGAGGTAAGTGCCGTCCTGGTCGACCAGTGCGATCGTGTGTGGCTGGTCTGGATTCTGTAGGTGTCGTCCCAGGTCGTTGGGGTGTATGGTCCTTGGTAACGCTCAGCAGCGGTGGATTCAGGACAGACCTTTTCACGGTACTGAGGATGTGCTGCCCGTGGCCCCGACATGCACGTGAACGGAGAGGGTCTGAGAGGTTCCCTGCTTTGACTGGACTTACTACTATTGGTCTGAATCTCAGCCCCCAGGTGCACTCCGGGGTGTTCAAACCATTGGCTCTTCTCCTTTTTAATGTATTTGGCAGCTGCACAGAATTTATATTTTAAATATTGAATAGATTATTCTGCCATGAGGAAAAATGTTTTGAAAACAACTTCCATATTGTGTGCAGTGTGTGGCACAATTTTAACAGTAAAACTTATGTTTATGCATTTAACTCAGTCAAATTTGTTTTTAAACTCATGGCAGTTTTGTTCCTACCCATATTCCTGTAAGTTTTGCTTTAAAGTTTAACCTAAGTGATATGTATAGGATGGAAAAAGTACACGTCTCCGGAAAAAGCAGCCTTTTTGTCCCCTTCAGGGCAGGACTGGGGTTTGGGGTCGAGTGGAATGTCAGTAGTGAAGGTTCAGGACCAGTTTCCCAGCCAGCCCGTGGGCCTGGCAGGCGGGTTTGGTTTCTGACGGTTGAAGAGCTGCGCACTGGGGAGGGGGATGGGCACGGTTTACAGGCAAACGGTTGAGTTGAAGGCCTGGCTTGGTCACCGGCGGAATTTAGGCGAGGCGTGCCCCGGGCGCCCTGCTGACTCGTCTGCCAGTGGAGGCAAGGGCACCACTCTGGGAAGGTCATGGCGAGGTTGCAACATGGTGCCCACAGGCGCTTGGCGAGCACCAGGGAAGATGCGTTTCCTTCCCTTCTAGCTGCCAGGTGCCGAAGGACCTTCCGTGTGCTCGCTGCCGGGCTAAGCAAAGGTGGCGTCTACCAGTGGGGGGTGTTTCAGCGCCCAGCGAGGTTTGGAAGAGGTCTAGCTGTCAGTGTGGCTGTGAGAGGACACGTGGGAAGGACACGTTCAGTTTGTTATTCAGTGTTTATTAAGTAGATTCAGTCTTATATATGATATACAGATTCAAAAGAAAAAGGATTCCACATACTTATGAAATCAGTGCATTTAGCAAGTAATACCATGGAGAAACAGCTCGATTAACAGCTCATTGGTCTTTTGTTAAGTGAGGGGAGAGGGAGTTGGCCTGTGCTAGTCATTCCACAAACAAAACAGAATTTAGTTGCATCACATAGAGAAGACACAGTCTAAGAATTAAAATATTGAGCCACATTTACTGGAAAAACTCACTATATAGAACACAAAGGATTTTTATAGAGCGTTGAAGAGGAAGTTCTCACCTGCTTAGAAGAGCCACGTTAAGTTGCATAGGTGCATATCTGTAAAAATATAATTTAGAGGTGAAGCCACTGATTAAGTAATAAAGAGTCACCTTTAAAAGTTGGTGCCATCCATTGTTTGCCTTAAGTGCCATATGCTTATCGTCTGGAGCCCTCTGCCCCTCGCCAGAGGTGATGTCTCCAGGGGAACCTTGAAGTGTCTTCATGTCTGCACTGGAGACTCTTCCAGTCTTGCCCAGGTAGGGAGTCGGCGCTCTCCCAGCACCGTCTGAATGATGCCAGAGGACTGCTGACCACCTGCCACCGAGGCTGCTGGGAGAACCATCCCACCCACCGCTGTGCAGCCCAGTCCTGCTTCACTGCCCACCTGCCGTGCAGTCCCCGCCGATGACACGGGAGGCCTCTGTCCCGGCCCTGCCTCTAAACCGACCACATGCAGGCGCATGCGGGCCATCTGCTTACACAGAGATTTTTCTGAGCTTAGAAAAGTGTGTTTCGGTAAATCCGAGTTGTGTGTGTGGTAGGTTTGTTTTTGTTTTTAGGTGGAAACGTAAGTAAAAAGTGAGAGGTTTTTGTTCGTGGCTTTGCTAAGCAGATGAGCGTAGTGAGGTGCACCTTCCTCCTCAAGAGCGAGTCTGCAGAACACACGGGGCTGGGGCATCTGTACATGTAAACAGTACACTTTCACTGAGTCCAAAATTAGGAGCAAAAATACAAAGGTTCACATTGGTCTTAGGTAGATACAGGCGAAAAAGGATTGAGCTGTTTAGCCCAGAAACAACGAAAACAAAGTTTCTAAAGCACCACTAAATTATATAAAAATCAGACCATGGACGGATTGAAACTGGTATTCTGGTGAAATACTTTACTATCTTGTAAAAAGTTTTACAAAAAATTACAAATTAAATGTATCAACCCTCTGAGTTCAAAGCAGCATTTTGAAAATGAACTGGTAGTTAATCCTGTAACCACCCCTGGAGTCGTAAGTGGCCCTTGGGAATAGGGATGGCCGGGTTCCACCTGTCTGAAGTCCTCTAATCCCCCTGCCTGCCTCTCCCCCCAACCCCTGCCCCCTCTGCTGTCCTAGGATGTGCAGTCTGTTCGTCAGAGAGTGAGGGTAAATGAGTTTCAGGCACGCCCCCTTTCTGGTCTAAGACCAATCCCCATTCTCTGGATTCTGCCTTCTCTCCTCTCGGGATCAGGCCCCTGCAAAGACTCTGGGACCGGTGTGTTCTACTCGCATTATCTTTTACACTTTGGGTCCCAGGTGACTAATAGGTTCTGGGGAGGGCTTCGGGAGAAGGCTGCCCCTGGGGTGATGGGAGGAGGGGAGGGGGCAGTGGGAGTGAGGTTCAGCAGAACCAGCTCTTAGGTACTCTCCAAGCCAGGCAGAGAGGGACTGGGCTTGAAGCTGCATCTTTTAAAACAAAAGCCAAACAGAACAAGTTCCCTGACTGGACTAGCTAATGGGATCCTGTTTCACACAGTGACTCACTCCCGATGCTGCCCTCTCCAGGGCTTCTGGCGCAACTACAGGGGGAAGGACCCCACCTCAGACCCGCCCTGGGGAGCCACGGGGAGCCACGGGGAGCCGGGACCAGCGCCGCCGGCGTCCCTTTCCTTTCTTACACACACGGAGCTTCGCTCTTACCGCAGCTTTCGGTGGGCTGAAGGTGATCAGCTAGGGCAGCCTAAACTCAGAAAAGCGCGACTTCAAACTGTAGCTTATGTGACCTTTAGGTCTAGTCCGTGTGTGGTGGGGCAGGAGCCCCTTCCCCAGGCCTCCTCACTCCTGGCTGTTAGAAAAGCAAACCGTCCGTGCCTGGCGTGGGCACTGCCTCTGGGAGGAGAAATGACATGTTAAGCAATTGATACCAAGAATTCTAAGGCGGCGATTGTCTCTGCCAGTTTTTAACATTAAGATTTCACAAATTGCCTGGGGTAACATTTTGCAAAAGATCTACTGATTACTTTGTAATATTGTTCACACACAAAAATAAATATTTACACAAATTAAAACGTCAGGGAGTGTACTGAGCAGGTGGAGGATGGCTGTGCAGATGGCTGGGTGTGGGGGAGGCCGTGGGCACTGGGGTTTGTGCTGTGCTAAGGGGGAGTCTCGGGTGTCCTGGCCCCGACCGGAGGCCTGGGGGTGGGTCGGATGCAAGGCAGAGGTGGTGTGGTGGGATGGGGTGTTGGAGGCCACTTGAGAGAGAAAAGCCCACCCCAGCCCCTCGGGGCTGGAAGCAGGCACAGGGTGGGACAGCACACGGGCTCCCGCCCCGGCCCTCCCGAGGGTGGTCTGCCAGTGCCGGGAGGCAGCCGGCTGTGGAGAAGCTGGCTCGAGAAGGGATACCTACTCTGGGGTCAGGTGGCTCTCAGTGGCCGTCCCAGGGTCACTCGGCCCCGGGCCTCTTTGCTCTGAGGGAGGAAAGGCAACAGAGGGCTTCTGCCAGCTCTGGGCAGGGGCGGCCGCGGAGCTGCGGTCATGGCTACGGAGTGTTGCACGGAGAGGCCCGGGGGCCTGCTGAGGTCTGGGCGAATCCCTGGTTTAGCAGCTCTGGTAGGTATTGCACTGAGCAAGAGGAAGTGCCTAGTCGGGAGGAAGGAAACCAGGCCAGCCTTTTCTTTTGCCCCTTTCACACTCCAGGGATCAGAGGCTTCTTCCAGGACTGGTCCCTCCAGAAGGGCTGGTCTTAGGAGAGCCCAAGTGGCTACTCTGGTGGATGACGGCCCCTCAATTTCCACCACAGGGGCCGGGGATGGGAACTGAGCCCAGCAGCCTCTCCTGGCCAGTGGCTGCCTGAGACCTAGAGGCTCGCCCTGAAGAAACAGGGTCTCCCAGCAGGGGCCTGAGGGCCTGGGTCTGTGCGGGGAGTGTTCGGCCGGCTCCCTGGGCAGGTGAGGGTTGGGACTCCGCTGACCGGCCTCCGTCTCCCAGGCCCTGTCCTGTCGGGCAGCTGGGAGGGCCGGGCTTACATCCTAGGCACACACCGTGTGGGGTTGGGAGACAGCCATTCAGAACAGGCTCAGGGCACATCCTGGAAAAAGCCCCCCGCTGGAGTGTGAGGTAGAATACAGGTGGCCGTGGCTGGGGCGTCTGTGAGATGGAGAGGGGAGCGTGGGTTTGTCTTTGCTTTGCCGTGGGTGTGGGTGAGGTCCTCCTGCTTGGTGGTGCCGGGCGCTCAGAGGGATGGCCCCCGCGCCTGCCCCACCGCCGCCCGCCCTGCGGCCCGCCCTCGCCAGTGTAGTGATATGGAATGTTAGGGCACAGGGAGACATCCTTCTGATCAGACAGACACAGACTGGCAATCTGTACAAACACAAAAGAATCCATTGCAAAAAAATAAATTACTAAGGGGAGAGGGAGAAAGGGTCCACTTTGTTTTTCTCAATAAATATGCGATTCTGCTCACCTAAGACTTGAAAGGTAATTATCTGGGAGTGGGATTCTAACACCAGGGCCCACGAAGAGGATCTAACTAGAGCTGCGACCCCAGCGCCCGGCCGGGAGCCCGGCCCTTCCAGAGCTGCCCCCGGGCCTCTTCCAAGCAGCTCGGAGCACCTGTGTGGTGAGATTCCAAAAAAAGTGTCCTTGTGCCCAAAGTCTCAGGTGCTTGGAGTGTGGCTAGAAACAGCTCTGGGATCCCACCTCTTTCAAAAAACGAAATGTACCAACTGGCGAGGCGGGAGCTGGGTCGGGCGGGACAGCCTCGTTCCCGGGGGGGAGTGCACGCCAGGTGCCACCCGGTCAGTTCTGCTGCAAAATGAGGTTTTCCAGTTCGTCCGCCGAGCGCAGCAGGAAGGCGGCAGACTCCCGGTAGCCGGCGATGAGCTGCCGCACGGCACTGATCTCCGTGGGGCTGAGCTGGGCGGTGGGCATGGTCCTGCTGGTGCTGTTGCTGGAGGGCGTGGGGGTGGGCGTGGTGGAGGTGGTGGAGGCCCCGCCTTTCATGCTGAGGTCCGTGGGCCCTGCAGGGGGAGAGGGAGGTGAGCGGAGTGGACGCCTGAGGGCCCGCTGTGGCCCAGGATAGCTGTACCTCTAGCGCCTAGAACGGGGCCTGGGGCCAGCGGACGAGGCATGGGGTTCTCTGTTCACCCTCAGGGAGAGCCTGCAAAGGAGGAAGCGTCTCATCACCACGTGACAGGGGAGCAGCTGAGGCCTGGCGGTGGGAAGTTTCCCCAAGATCACGTATGCACATGGTTCTGCATCCAGGGCAGCGTGGCACATGACAAAGCACGGGCTGTGGTGTCAGGCGGGGAACAGGCTCCGGGCACTGATCACACCTCTGCTTCTTTCTGAGGACCGTCAGGCAGATAGACGGTGCTCCCCCAACAGGTACACAACCTGGCCCTGCAGGTCTCCCAAGTGAGCAGAGCTTCGGCAGGAACTGACGCTACCCGAGCAGACAGGCTGCTGGCGTGTCTGGTGAAGGTGAGCTATGTGTGTGGCCCTCCCAAATGGGGCAGCTGTCAACAGACGTGGTCAGATGCTGCCGGTAAGCAGGGTCTGACCCCTGAGAGGGACAAATGTAAGTCCAGAGCCAGAGAGGAGCCATAGGAGATCAGGATGACACCCACCCGTGTGTGTGTGTGTGTGTGTGTGTGTGTGTGTGTGTACACATGCACAGGTAGGCAAGGGGCTTCTGTCCAGTGGAGAGAAGCAATCAAGGCCGCTGCCCTGCGTGGCTGAGGGAAAGAGGTGGGGCTGAGGCCAGGAGCGCAGCCCGCGGGAGGGGGCTATGCCTGTCTCCAGAGGAATCACGGACCATGAATCTTCCTTACTGTGAGGAGGTCTTTTGTGCCCGAGTGAGGGAAGGTCAGTGCTGCTGGACAGCAGGGAGTGTGGGATGGATGTGGGGGAGTTAGAATGGTCAGGACAGGACCAGAAGTGCTGTCTGGAGGAGTCACCTCCCCTTTGCAGGAAAGAGGGAGTCTGACATCTTCTGAAATACACTTGGGTGTATATTGAGGAGCCCACCAGGCCCTGTTCCTCTCCACCTCTTCCAAGCAGCTCTACAGGGTGGGCCGTTGGCTTTAAAACAGGCGAGCCTGGGCTTGGCTGCCCTCCACTCTGAGGCCGCAGGCGACGTCCCTGGCCTTGGTCCTGTCCGCACGAGAGGAGGCACTGGGGACGAGGTGCTGGGGACGGGCTGGCCTGGGAAACTCAGTGTAGCCGTGGCCGCGCAGCCTGCACAGGCCCCTGGGAAAGGGCTTTCGGACAGGTGCCATGCTTTCTGAATGGGCTCTCGGGGGACAGGGAAGCCCCTGGGGTTGGAGAAGCAGCCTTTCGAGGTGTTCGGTCAGAGAAGACCCGGGGAGTGAGGATCTGGCAGCTGAGGCTTCCAGACAAGGCCAGTACCCCGTCCCCTCCCCGCAGCCCTGTGCAGAGGCACCTCCAAGGCCTGGAGGCGGCTCGCGAGGACAGTTCTCATGGCGGCCTCACTCGTCACTGCATTTACAGGGGCAGCTTCTGTGCTGCTCTAGAGAGAAGGGGACAAGCCCTTGTACTGGAGGCATCTAGACCGGAAGTAACATGTTGGGAAAGGCTGGGAAGTAGCTGCTAACGGGAGCTGGTGCAGACTCCAAATGGGGAAGGAAGTGGGAGTCTATGATGGGACAGTTTGTCACATGAGGTTAGTTTCTCCCTTGAGAACGTGGACGTAGGGAAGTGGGCCCTAGGTACTGGCCTGCTAGGAATATCTTGGAACTGTGAGCCAAGGGAAGAGTTAAGTGTGTTAAAATGAAACCAGGAAGGAGTGGGGTTGTGACTTGCTTGAAACAGCAGCCAAGCAGACGACCCACTCCCCTGTTGGCAGCCAAATGAGAGGCTGGTGGGAGCCGGGTGCCCTACCGTTCGCGGCAGAGGTTGGACCCGAGTGAAAGGGGTGGTTCGGTTCCCTCTGGGGCAGCTCCCAGTCCCTCCAGACAATGCGTGGGGACGGCAGAGGGCGGCTAGAGCTGCCTGCACAGGTGGTGAACTGGCCCTGGGCTTCCTCCTTCCTCCCTCCATCCCCAAGTCTTGTCCTCTTCACCCCTGTGCTCAGGGCTGTCCATCTCTCCTCGGCTTTAGCTACAGCCCAAGAAGAGGAAGTCCTGTCTCCTACGGCCCATCTGATCGGAGCTCTCTGCTCGCAGGCTCTGGTTACAGGAGGACGCTCAAGTTGCCAGGCGGTTGCTGGGAGGGCAGCCCAGCACACCAGGCAAGCGGGCAGAGCCCACGTCTGTCTAAGCTGATTTGCATCTCCAGATGACAGCCTAATGAGCAAAGTAAGGAGCTCGGTGCCACTTGTGTGGCTGCCCAACCCAGCGGCCAAACTGCCTGAACCACCTTCTTAGAGGCTGCACGGGAGGGAGTGGGACTGGGGGCCCAGCAGCCAGCCGTTACTGGTTGCTTTCCTCCAACCGACTCAAGCCCAGTGCCCACCGGCGAGGAGGTCAATGGGCAGATCTCTGTCTCAGTGACCTTGCCAGCCGCCTCCAAAGAACCAGGGTGCTCACAGGAGACGGGGGCTCGGGAGGCGCCTGCGGGTGTGAGCAGGGCGAGGAGTGCAGCAGGCCGACAGCTGCAGCCCTGCGACAGGCCATGCCTCGTGGCGCCAGGTGGAGGCGATCAGCATCGCCTGCTGCCTGGGAAGGACGGCCCAGCCTGACGCGCGACGAGAAGCTCTAACCGGCCTGCCCCAGGGCCTGTCGGGGCCCTCCTTTCCGGAAGGAGAGCACCCCTGCCCAGCTCCCACCCCGCTCTCAGGGATTAGGGCCGGGCCACCTCTTATTTTTAGGTTAAGAGGCATTAGGAAGGGATGAGAGTAAGCCCAGGCAGGAATCTTCCAGGAACCTCATATACGTCCTGGTGGGGTGGGGGTCAAGGTGAGTGCAGGGTGCCTGGCTCTCTGCGGTGGGCAGGGGCCAGTTCCCTCTGTCACTGACCAGCAACACCCTGGCTCTCCTGCAGCGTCTGAGAGGAATTCTCGGGCTTGTTTGGCCCAGACCTAGAACCAGGGTTCCCAACTGCTCCTCAGGCAGCAACTTGGTGTTATCCCGGGCCCTGTGCCCCGCTGCCCCCAAATGCATACTGCTCTGCCCTCCTGTTCAAATATCCAGGGGCAGACAGAGTACAGTTCACAGCCTCCTTTACTTACAACCTATCAGAACAGACAGAACAAAATCCAAGGGCCTCGCCCAGGAGATCACCCAGGCTTTTCTCCCCCAGGGAGACCGCAGCCTGGCCTCAGTGGGCCTGGGCCTGAGATCTCCACCCCAGTCCCCACTCGGGAGCACTGTCTCCACGGGAAGGTCTCTACCGCTCAGGGATTTCTCCGGCGCTGGTCCAGGCCCGGCCGGCCTCAGAGTCACTCGGGAAGAGTGTAGGGGAGCACCTAGGGAATCATGGCCCGGGGACCTGATGGGACAGGTGCTGGGCCCTGCATCGGCGGGTGAGAATCTGCGCCTCACAAGTAAGGTCCGGAGCTGAGGCTGCAGTGAATGGGCCAGGCCTGCACCGAGTCCTGCTCCACCATCTCGCTGAGCCGTGGTCAGGGAGGCAGGGGTGTGTGTGGAGGGGTTCCACTGGATAAAGAGCAGGGCCTTGGCTGGATGGACCGCAGTGCCCAGCTCACAGGGCCATAGGGGGGCAGGACCAGAGGGGCCCACAGTGCAACGAACAAAGCACACCTCCTCCCCGAGGAGGGTTTGTTTGTTTCATCAGCTGAAGTTGTCCTTGCTTCCCTATCTAGGGACTGGGCTAAGCTGAGATGGGAAGGGTCCCTGTGCCAGGAAGGAGTGACTTTCCCCCTTCACTCACCATTACTGTGATTTCCTGTTTGCAGGGAGGCGGGGGGCTGCAGGTTGCTGCCCAGGGCCCCGTAGCTGCGGTAACTGTAGTTGAGGCCGCCATTGACGTACACGGGGTCCTGGGAGTAGGAGGAGGCTGGCAGTGAGTAGGTGGAGTGGGTGATGGCTGCAGAGTCCCGGGAGTGCTGCTTGTCCAGGGCTATGGGCTCGTCCTGCAGGGGGAGGGAGACACTGAGGACCTAGCAGGGCAGCGAGCCAACCAGGTGGATGAAGGCTTTGGCCCCCCAGCCTCTGGGACGCAGTGCTGTGTCCTGCAGGGCGGTCCCCACCCCTGGTCATCGCACACAGGGCCTTCCTGGGTCTGCAGGGCTGGGTGCCCAGGCCCTCCCCATCCCGCTCCATGATGCTGCCTCTGGGTAGGCCGCCTGGCCCTCTCACTGGGGCCCCGCTGTCTGTGGAATGACTGATTTCCACCCGCCCGGGGGGCGGCCACGACCGTGGCCAGCAGTGAGCAGTACCTGCGAGGACTGGTAGATCTCCAGACGCATCCTTTTGGCTGCTTTTCTCGTCTCGCTCTCACAGGCAGCTGCCAGGATGTTCTCGGCCATGGCCGAGGTCAGGTGGGGAGGTGTGGGTCTGGTCTGCAGGCAGAATGGGGGTTAGTGCTGGGCCACACAGAGACCCTGCCCTCGCGGTGTTGGAGGGCCGGGGTCAGGCTTCAGGGCCCTTATCTATGGAGCTGGGCCCCTTGGGGATCTCAGGGACCACGCTGTGAAACAGGGACCACGGAGCTGGCTCCGGGAACGCTGGGAGGATCATGGGTAAAGTGTCTGGCCGCGGGGACGCCCAGCCATCTAGTGTGTGATGGAGGGGAGGGGCGTGTGGTGGAGGGGAGGGGCGTGTGGTGGGGGTGAGGGGCGTGTGGTGGAGGGGAGGGGCGTGTGGTGGAGGGGAGGGGCGTGTGGTGGAGGGGAGGGGCGTGTGGTGGAGGGGAGGGGCGTGTGGTGGGGGGTGAGGGGCGTGTGGTGGAGAAGGAGGGGCGTGTGGTGGAGGGGAGGGGCGTGTGGTGGAGGGGAGGGGCGTGTGGTGGAGGGGAGGGGCGTGTGGTGGGGGTGAGGGGCGTGTGGTGGGGGTGAGGGGCGTGTGGTGGAGGGGAGGGGCGTGTGGTGGAGGGGAGGGGCGTGCGGTGGTGGGGAGGGGCGTGCGGTGGTGGGGAGGGGCGTGTGGTGGGGGTGAGGGGCGTGTGGTGGAGGGGAGGGGCGTGTGGTGGAGGGGAGGGGCGTGTGGTGGAGGGGAGGGGCGTGTGGTGGAGGGGAGGGGCGTGTGGTGGGGGTGAGGGGCGTGTGGTGGAGAAGGAGGGGCGTGTGGTGGAGGGGAGGGGCGTGTGGTGGAGGGGCGGGGCGTGTGGTGGAGGGGCGGGGCGGGGCAGGGCCGGCCGGCCGGGCGGCTCACCATCTCCATGCCGTTCTTCTTCATGCGCCGGCAGGACTTGAGGTAGGTGCGGATGCGCTTGCGGGCCCGCTCCTGGAACTCGGGGAACTGCCGGCTGCAGGACTCGATAATGGCCTGGATCTTCTCCTTGGGCTGCTTGGAGATGGGCACCATGCGGTCCAGGTTCTCGTCCACAAAGAGGCGCACAAACATCTGCAGGAGAGACCGGCTGTGGGAAGGGCTGGCCCTGGCCGCGGCCGGCCGGCCGGCTGCCCGCCCGCCCGCCGCCCCGGCACTCACGTTGAAGGCCTTGAGGCGCTCGGGGTCCATGCCCTCCGAGTCGTTCATCTTGTCGTTGTCCTCGTGGTCATCGTGGTCGTCATCGTCATCGTCTGCAGGGGGAGCCCGGCCCACGGTCAGGTCCTCGGGGCAGCCGCTGACCTCGGTCTTGATGGAATCGTAGCTTCCTGAGCTGTACGGGGGGGACTGGGAGAGGAGGGGGCAGTCAGGCAGGCCTTTCCTGGTCCTGGAGCTTAGGAACTGGGTGCCCGCACAGCCCATGCCACTGAGCCAAAGCTGCGAGGCCTGAGCACGTCCCCTCCCCTTCACCTGTGAAACGGGGCAGCGTGGCTGTGGGAAGGACACAGGGCCTGGAGTCCGGGGCGGGGGGAGAGGAGGGGAGACACTGAGTGGAGGGTGTTAGTGCTTTACTCAGCCAGTGCCCACACCATGACATTGTGTGAAGGCAAGGCAGACACAGAAAGGGTTCCCACCAACAGCCAGCCTCTTCTGGTTGTGCCAGATCTGTTTGGCTTCGGGGTTTCCTCCCCGACCCCCCAGGGGCTGCAACCCTGCGTTGATAACCAAGCGGTCACAAAAGCGGCCGTGTGCTGTCTGCTGGGGAGGAGGAACAGATGGGCCGGGAGAGAGAACCAGCCAGGGCGACAGGCCCATTAGGCAAAGTGCATTCCCCAAGCTCCCGGTGGGGGTTCTCCTGTCTGCCACCCCCTCTCCCCGCAGGAAGACACGGAGAGCCCGCTGGAAGGACACAAGGGGGGAAGGCAACCAGGTGTCGCGCGCACACACAGGGCACAGCACCTCCCCAGCCTGGACGGCACTCCCCTCCTCCAGCTTCCTTCCCTTTTCACCTCTGCAGCCCAGTGCCCACCGAGGACACTGTCATTTGCCTTTTAGAAAGTTTGCACCTTTGGCAAGTCCTGGCTTCACTTACTGGGATCCTGACTAGGCTGTCCCGGGACATGGGCCCTGTCCTCAAGGTGGGCATCCAGCAGGTGCTTGGGCCCAGGAAACAAACAGCTACGGTCAGACCTCTCGGTGTGGCCACAGGGTGGTCTGGCAGGGGTCACAGCACCAGGCCTGCCTGTGACCAATCCCACAGGCGCGGCCTCCCCGGAGCCGCTGGCCTGGTGCCCATCTCCGATCCATACACAGACTCTAAAGGGGACAGCGACACCCAGGTCCTCTGGCCTCCCACTGGCTCAGGCCAGACTTGCAATGGAGTCAAAAGACTTGTGCAAGTCACGTCCCAAACTGCGCCTTAGCCAGTCCTCTGCTAAGATGCGCGCTGCTGGTGGCACTCGAGCGCTCATCCTACTCGCTGGGCTCATTCACGTGGCCTGAGGCCTGGGGGCAAACTCGCCCTCAGCTCTTTGCTCACTGGGACAGCAGCTCTGCCTTTCCCTCAGTCCCAGTCAGAGAGGGGAGTACCTGCTCCACGGCCCGAGCTCACACAGCAACCACCACACACTCGGCTGCTCGCACAGAATTCCCCAGAGACTGCCACCCCCCCCCCCAACCCCCTACAGGAAAGATGATGGGCCATGGCTGGAGCCAACGTCGGGGCTCCGAGAAGGCACTGGCGCTAGCAGGAGGGGTGCGGCCTGGTGCTGTGCTGCGCCATCGTGGGGAACCTCAGTGTCCTGGCAGGTGAGGCTCGGTTTGTTGGGTGCTCTCAAGGGTGGCCAGTTCAATTCCCAGCCAGGCCACATACCCGGGTTGTGGGCTCAATCCCCACTAGGGGTGTGCAGGATGTTTCTCTCTCTCCCTCTCTGAAATCAATTTTTAAAAAGTACAGGGGGGTGGGGGTGGGGAGGCAGTACCAAAAGGTGGGAGCACCTGCCCTGCCCCCCCTGTGGCCTGGTCCATTGCATTCCCCACCCCCACGGAGGAGCCAGGAAACAGAGGCCTGGGGACTCTGCCGGATGTGGCACTTGTGCTGCTATTCAAAGCAGACTCCGTCTTGTGGGTGAAGGGCTCACATCACCCACCTCTGAGACTCTGAGACGGGACGCGGGCTCAGAGAAATGAGGGCCTTGCTGGGGTCACACGGGATGGTCTCCCCTCCCAGAGCCGCCTCAGAAAGACACCCTGTTCACCACCCCGACTTGGCATCAGCTCTGGACACACACACTTTCCCTTCAGCCTCGCACACCCCGGGGGGTCCAGGCGCAGGCGGCCCACGGCCCCACGCACCTCGGGGGTGGCCTTCACGCCGTACTTGACGCGGCTCCGCAGTCCGTCTGGGCCGCAGCCGTCCGCGGGGTAGGCGGGCGTGCCGAGGGCCGTGCCCGGCGGGAGCTTGTCGCACAGGTTGATGGGCTGGTCCTCGGCGGCGGCCGTGAAGTCCATGGGGGCCACGGCGCCGTTGCCGTTCATCTCGGGGAAGGCGGGGTCGCCCTGCGTGCTGCTCGACGTGGACGGGTTCAGGGTGGAGGAGCCATTGCCGCTGCCGCTCTCAGAGGAGGAGTCGTCTGGAACGAGAGCCCTGGCTGTGAGGCTCCACCCCGGGACCCGCTGTTCCTCAGGACCTGCCCCCAGGGTGCCGGGGGCACAACAGCCACAGGGAGGGCGTGCCCCGTGCCCGGTGTCCCTGGCAGGAGGTGAGCACTGCTGTCCCTCCGGCTGCCCCAAGGGGCTAACCCGACCGGAGGTGGGGCAGCCCCCTCTGCCATGAGCGTGGCCCATCCGGACCAGAGTGGCCACAGGGCGTGCAGGTGCCGTGGCCTCCTGGGTTCAACACCACACCCAGGCTCACGGAGGCCCAGCTTCAGGGGCCTGGAGGTGAGTGCTTATGACCTCAGGTCTGACTGGTCTGCTGCCTACCAGAGGTCCTGGGTCACCCCAGAGGCTGCTTGAGGTCTGGCCAGCGGCCCCCCCCTTTTCCCCCAGCTCACCACAACCTTGCCCCTTCCCACCCTTTCCCCACAGGACGTCCTCTTTACAGCAGGCCCCTGAATTTTTCCTTCCTCTGCCTGAGGCGGCGGGGATGGCTCCACTGTAACCTCCCAGCTCCCTCCTGCGAGCAGGCCCAGCCCGGTGCTGGCCGCGGAGGCGCCCAGGCACAGGCCCCAGACCTGCCCTCTGCTCGTGGTGCAGAACCTTGGACACTGAGGCAGTGCAGCAGGGTGTGTGGTCTGCGTGCCCTGCACCTCAACCTCAGTGGCCATCCCAGGTTTCCTGAGGTGACAGCCCAACAAAGCTCTGCCGAGGTCGCCCCCTGCTGTGGAGAGCACAGCACTGCCTCTCCGGGAGCGCACACTCCCAACTGGGGCGAGGAGACGTGTTCAGATGGATCCCAGGCCCCTCTCCACGCCCGCCCAGCCTCCTGCTTGGTCTGCTGAGACAGCAGAGGCCGGGGCGCTAACGGGAGCTCCCAGGTCGGTGTCAGGTGAGGACCATGTGGTTCTCGGTGGTGCCCGTGCCACGCGGCACCTGCACCCAGAACGGTCGGGGAGGGCCGTCCCAGGCCACCCCGCTCTCAGGCCGGGGTTGCGCAGCGCAGGACCCCACCCCCACCCTTCCAGCCGGTAGATTATGAAGATTTAGTCTTCAGTGCTGGGCGCACCAGCGCCTCCAGAGCGTCCCCATGGCGACTGAGTGGCTCTAAAACCTCAGCCAATCACTGGCCTTTCTGCTGCCTGGGGGGCGGGGCCGGACTGCCAGTCAAGCAGCCGGGTCCCTGGGCAGAGGGGGATGGGACAGGCCTGGGCCCAGTGGCACTCCTCCCCCTCGGCGACCGCGGGTCCCCGGGCCAGGCTGCCCGCCCTCTGTGAGCCACCACTCCCTCCATCCTCCTCCGGGGCAGCTCCAGCGCAAAGCTGCCCGCTGCTACCCCCTCACTCAGCTACACCCCGAAGCTCCCGGGCCTTGGGTCCTGCTCCCTCTGAGACCTCACGGCCCATCCCTCCTGCTGCATCACAGCAGGGTCTGGCTTTCTTCTGGGCGTTCTCTCCAACACCAGCCCAGACCAAGCAGGGTTTACTGAGCATCTACTGTGTGCTGGCCCTGGCCCTGCTGGCAAACAAAGTAGGGACTACAACCTAGGGGCAGGCCCTCCTGGGCGGGTACCCACCCGCCCCCAATCCCCTTCACTGCCCTCCCTCTTTAACCCCAGCTTCCCTCTGTCATAGGGCCCACCCTTATGTCTCCCAGCGCTGGCCTGATCCTCACAGCCCTGTTCAATAGCCCCTGCTCCCCAGCCTGCCCAGGGTGTTCTTGGTCCTGTGACCCCTGCAGTGGCTCCCCTGCCCAGGTCCCGCCACACTGGCCACCACGGGACCTACATTTCCAGACCTTTGCTTTGGGCACTGCTGTCTGCCATGTTCCTTCCAGCTCAGTAAGTGTCAGTCAACCTTCAGGCCTGGCTCAACACCACCTTCCTCTTTCCTCTGTTCCTGGGAAGGAGGTACTCAAGCCCTGGCCACGCCCAGGGACACTTCACACGGCCCAGGATTCGTCCTGAGAGCTGCCCTCCCACCAGGCAGGGCCTGTCGCCAGAGAGGGCCCCCCACCTGATGTTCCGGACCCTCTGCCGGGCAAGGATGGACACGCACACTGGCCGATCCGCTGAGCTCCTATGTCACGTCACACCCGGCACCGCCCCCAGCAAGCCACTTGTTTGAGCATCTTCCTCCTCTTGAGGTAGCTGGGAGGGCCAACAGTTACCACATCTGCCCTCGGGGAGCTGTCACTGCACCCAGAGGCAGCATCCCAACCAGGTCTCCCCTGGAGTATGTGTTCCTGTGCTTCCCCAGGCTCGAGCAAGCAGGAGACTCATGTGCTGGGAGGACACACAGGCGGGTACTCCCAGCGCAGAAGCCCAGGGCGGTGGCCCAGACTCTCGAGCTGCCAATGTCCTTCTCCCACGGCTGTGCACCTGGGCTCTCCAGCCAAGAAGCCACAGGTGGTGGCCCCCGCCCCCCTCAGAGGCCACCGGTTTGGTCAGCAAAGTGGCCGGGCAGATGAAACCTGTGAGGCGCCTGGAGCCCAGACCTCTTAGGACACATGTGTCAAACACAAGGCCCGCGGGCCAAATCCGTCCCGCCAGGCCTTGCAATGTGGCCCGCACCGCGCTGTCATCACTGCACTCCGCTGTGTTTCCATCACAATGACAGTTTATGACTGTTCAGTAAACCATTCGGCCTGCGATTTAGGCTGGATTTTAGATTTTGGCCCCTTCTCTGACTGAGTTCGACACCCCTATTTTAGGAGAAACTGGAAACCTGCAACAGTATATACGAAGATTTAAAATATTAGTGAATGGCATACAATGTTTACGTTTTCAAAAACTGACAGATAGCCGAGACCGGTTTGGTTCAATGGATAGAGCGTCAGCTTGGGGACTGAAAGGTCCCGGGTTCGGTTCCGGTCAAGGGCATGTACCTTGGTTGCGGGCATATCCCCAGTAGGGAGTGTGCAAGAGGCAGCCAATCAATGACTCTCTCTCATCCATGTTTCTAACTATCTCTCTCCATTCCTCTCTGTACAAAATCAATAAAATATATATTTTAAAAAAAACCTGACAGATAAATGGATGTGGTCTATCTGTGCAATGGAACATAATTTAATCATAAAAAAGGAATGAAATTCTGACACATGCTACAGTATGGATGAACTTTGAAAACATCATGTTCAGTAAAATAAGCCAGACACAACAAGGCGAATACTGAATGAGCCCAGTTGTATACAATACCTAAAATAGGCACATTCATAGAGACAAAAATGTATATTAGGGGTTACCAGGGCTGGGAGAAGGGGGGGATGGGAGTTTTTGCTTAAGGAATACAGAGTTTCTGTGCAGAGTGATACTCTACATTCATCTATAGGTTCTTGGAAACTGAGGTTTTAAGCAAAACAATATAAGAAAACGGATTTTACCACAGGCTAATTGATATAAACAAGAGTTAAGTTCCTATGGCATATTTCCGGTAAAAAAAAAAAAATCACCAAATTTCTAAATAAAGACCCCAAAAGACTTCTAACATTAAACACTGAAGTAACTGTGAGCTATGCATACATTTAAGAAAGATTAATAAAAACAAGACATTATTTTTCCAACCCGCTAATTCCTGTTCAGGGTCGTGAGTGACCGGAGCAAATCCATGCAGACAGTGGCCCTGACCAGAATTGACTTTTTCCTATCACGTACCAAAACGATATTGAACAAGACGACAGACATTATTCAAATACCTGCCGTGTTTTGGAAACAATGGTGCTGGTTGCACAACACTGTCCATGTGCTTAATGCTGTCCAACTGCACACTCCGAGAGTCCAAAGGGAAAGGTTATGTTCTATATATTTCACCACAAAAAATCTCCCCCAAACCAAAAAACCTTGAGCAGGCCAGTAGGCCCCAGTTCATAAGCTACGTTTCCTCCCACCCTACTTACCCAAAGGCCAAGTCTCTCCCTCCTCCACCGGCACCCGGGGGCAGGGAAAGCCAGCCACACACACAGCCCCCGTGGGAGGGACGAGAGCCCCCAGAGCGGGTGCCCTCCAGCCACGCTGCCCCAGCACCGTGCGGCCTGCCCAGCAGCGCTGCTCAGGGCTGGCCCAGCTCGGGTCCTCTGGCTGCCAGCTGGCTTTCCACAGACAGCAGAGGGTCTGGCGAAGGGGGATGGACACGGTGTCTCCTTGAAGATACCACTTCACCTCTCAGCCCCCGTTGCCTTTCCAAATGGCTGTCATGTCAGTAAAATAGTCGTAAGGTGTGTACAGCGCCTGGTATAGACATTAGGCTCTGAAAAAAAGTTGATTCCCTATACCCCACTTTCTCAATTCCAAACAGACCTCCTTTCCCAGACCGAGACATGGGCTTCTGGGGATCCCCAGGCGAGGGGGCCACATCTGAGGAGGCGCAGTGAGGGGAGGAGGGGGAGGTCAGCACCTGGAAGAGGCCGCTTCTACCCTATTCTCTTCCTTCCTGGAACCCCTATTGGGTGTCAGGCCCATGAAAGACATTGGGGGCACGGTGGTGAAGGGTAGGGGTGGCCACCGTCCTGGGGATTCACGCTCTGCTAAGCCAGAGGTCACACCAGGTTCTGAAGGAGACTGGGCTCCAGAGGGAGCACCGAGAGCTTTGATCCCTCCTTCCACTCCAGCTGTGCTTGGAGCCTTTGCACTGGCTGTCCTCCTCCTCCTCCTCCTTCTTCTTCTTCCTCTCCCTCTCTCTCTCCCTCTCCCTCTCTCTCTCTCTCTCTCTCTCTCTCTCCCTCTCCCTCTCTCTCCCCCTCTCTCCCTCCCTCCCTCCCTCTCTCTCTCTCTCTCTCTCTCTCACACACACACACACACACACACACACATTCCTTCCCCTTCAGAGCCTTGCTTAAACATCGCCTTCTGGTGAGACCTCCTTGCGTAACCTCCTGCCCAGTCTGCCCCTTTATCTACTTTTCCTAGGACAGTTCCCACCTTCTCACTTATTGTGTCTATGGTCAGGTGCTGGGTGGGCCGCCATCCCTGACTCTCCAGAAGCCACACCCCTCTATCGGGCGAGGGACCCCCCGTCTTCCCGAGGAAGCACATGCCCAGGACTGGCCACTCCGCACAGCCCACCACGTGACCAGTGACAGGCCAATTCCGACCAGGAGAGTCGGTCAGTCCTGGGCTCCTCCTGGGTTGACTGGGAGGAAGTGCTCCTCTTGGAGCTGAGCCCCTGGCAGGCGGGCCCCGCCTGGAGGCTGGCCTGTCAGGCTGGCATGCGCAAACCCCCAAACCCATCGGTCCGAAGCCAAGGCCATATACTTTTCATATGGAGGCCGATCAGTTCCGTAGGGCAGATGCTGAAGTAGGCTGTCACGTGTGTCTGGTTTGCTCTGAGTAATTCATGCTGCTCCCCCTCCCCCAGGGACAAAGGACTGGAGCCCCAGTGGCTCTCTCCTCACTATGGCCATCGCAGCCCAGGCCTGGGCCCCGCTTGGTGCCGAGGTGGCTGGTGCCTGCGGGAGGGGCTGGCTACAGGACTTCCCCAGCCCCTGGCACAGAGACAGGAGGGACAGAGAAATGTCAGTGTCCCAGGCGGGGCAAACCAGGTTTCTGACCCATTCCTAATTCTTTCCTCTTCTCACCCCCCCCAAAAGCCAGCGATTTAAGGAAGACACAGAGACACACCCACACCCGTGCTGCCTGAGCCGCGGCAGCCCAGGCAGGGGCCCGGGGCCTCGCTGCCTCCTGACCTTGGGCACGGCCGCCTCCCTGGCAACGCTTATCTGCAGTCCAGGAAGTCGCTGCGCCCGCCCCGTTGGGCTCTGACACTTTATGGCTCTGTGAGAGGCCCCAGCTGGCCCCCGCGCCAAGG
Organism: Pipistrellus kuhlii; assembly: GCF_014108245.1. Lineage (NCBI taxonomy): Eukaryota > Metazoa > Chordata > Mammalia > Chiroptera > Vespertilionidae > Pipistrellus > Pipistrellus kuhlii. The sequence continues at coordinate 54,203,048 of NW_023425562.1, read as the reverse complement.
GCCCCGAGCAGGGGGCGCCGGGGCTGGGCCTCTGGGCCAGGCCTCCAGCCCCAGGGCTCTGGGCACACCCAGGGTGAGAGCCCAGACCGGGGCTGGAGGCGACCCTCTTGCTCCCACCGGTGGGTGCCACTGAGCCAGGAGGTCCCTCCGGGGAGGCGCCCACCCGAGCGCCTGCGAGAGCCCAGAGCAATGCCCGCAGCACCAGCCGGCCCGCCCGGCCCCAGCCTCCAGCCGGAGAGGGAGGGGCGCCTGCGGGGCTGCACCCCTTCTGGACATTTCCACAAAACCGGGCGTCCCTAGCTCGGATTTGGGCAGGACCTAGAGCCCCCCACCTGCGCCCGGAATGCCTGCGGGCAGGGAAGCCTGCTGGGCCGCCATCTAACGTGGGGCAATGTGCTGCTATTCAGACGGGGGAGTCCGTGATGAATGGGGGAAATTGTTTCTCCCTCTGTCCCATCTCCAGAAGAAGACAAAAACCCCTTTTACCTCGGCAAACAATGCCCTTATGTGGGCGCCAGCGCCCTGCAGCCTGCACAAGCCCCGCTCTGTGCGAGCCGCCCATCGCCACACCAGGCTCCGGGGCCGCGGCAGTGGCCCCCTCGCCCCGCGTGAGAGCCGCGCTGCCCCCAGGTGGGCTGGTCCGCCATCGCCGGGCGGTGGCGGGCATATGGCTGCCCGCCCAGCAGGCCCGGGGCAGGCCGCCTTATGGGGCGGAGGCGCAGCTGCTGCAGGCGGGCCTCCTCCTCGCGGCTCCATCGCAGCCGCCGCCACGGGCGGGGGAGAACGGAGGCATCAATAATTCACACAAAGGAGAAGGTGGGGGTGCAGCGCGTGGAGCCAGCGGCCCCCCCCCCCCCCCCCCCCCCGCGCCTGGGCCGGAGCGGGAACACCAGCGCCTGCTCCCTCCGCCGCGTGGCTCGGGCTGCGTCCGGGGCAGACTTTGCTCTGGACGTGGGGTGGACACCTCGCCGGTTGGCCTCCGCGCGCGCTGACAAAGGCCAGCGGCCTCGGCCGTGTTTACATGATGCATAGTTCCCGGGGAGCCCGGCTCCTGGCTGGCTACCCTGCTCTTCCTCCCGGAAAGAAGGGCGGGCCGGGGCTACGGGGGTGCGGGGGGGTGGGGGGGGGAGACACGCAGCGGCTGGGAGAGGCGCTGCCCCTGGGATCCCAGCCTCCTGGGCGAGGGGGTCACCCTGGGCGCCCGCCCCCGCCAGCTGGCCTTCGGGTCCTGGCCGGCCTCCTGGGCACCCCACCCATCCCTGTGGTTCCAAAGGCTCCACTCTCACCCAAAGCCACCGGCACCGCCTCCTGCCTGCGCGGTGACTCACTCCTTACCCAGGTGCAGGCCGGGCTGTGTCCCATGGACAGAACGTGAGCCACGCCTGGGGAAGTGCCAGTTTTCCAGGAGCCACAGTCAACAATTGAAAAGACGTAGGCAGAGTTCTAATGACCTATTTCATTGAACCCTATATACCTAAAAATTATAATTTCAACAAGTGATTAATTCTGTGTTAAAACTGAGACACGGTACATTCTTTTTTCATGCTAACTTTGCAGCGCCCGGTACCAGAGTCATGCACAGGACGGCACACCTGTGCTCATGGTCCCTTTTCAACAGCCTCTGTGGCTCTGTGTTAGACGGTGCAGACCTAGATCTCCGTGACTCTCACCTCAAACTAAAATGATTCCTCTCCATGCAGATCCTGCCCCCCCCCCCCCCCCCCCGCCAGAGGTGTCCAAGCTGAAGAGGAGAGTTTGGGTTTCGGGGCAGCTGGCCTGAGCAGGGCCAGTGAGGGGCACCAGGGACGGTGACGCCACTGTGGTGGTGGTGGTGGTGGTGGTGGTGGTGGTGGCGGGGGTGGGGGGCGCTGTCTGCATGGAAGGCCAGCACACCGTCAAGCCCAGCGTGCACACCGCCCCCCAGCGGACGTCAGGAGGAACCAGAGGCTCTCAGAGGGAACGCATCAGCCATCACACCCCGATGGGCCTCCGTGCTGCCCGACTCACCCCTGGGGCTCCTTCGTCTCGAGGCCTCGGTTTACCCCATCTGTGCTATGAAACAGACCCCACCCCCGTCCCCACCGCACTTCCTGTAGCCGCTCCCCAACACACACTGGCCTAAGTGCCCAGGAGGAAACACTCCCAGGACAGACTGCCTGGGCCTGTGTCTTGCCAGGCATCACGTTCTCCCTGGCCCCACCCTCCAGGCCAGGCACAGGCTGGGGAAAATCAATGCTAATTCAATGTGCAAAGCTCTGGAGGAGATGCCCACTCCACCCTCCCACCCAAAGCAAATCATGTGCTCTGAGAGCAAACAAAGCCACTCCGGGCAACCATGTGTGAATGATTCATGGGGCAGGGCCCTGCCCCTGAGCCTGTGCATGTGCGTGTGCGTGTGTGTGTGTGCATGCGCGCGCATCTGAGGGCCAGGAAGCTGGTCCGGGTTCGGTGGATCCCAGTCCTTAGGTCAGAGTGATGACGCCGACGTGGCCCTGGTCACTTCCTGGTTCCTGGGAAAGTTGCCCTTGGACAGGCTCAGGGTGGCAATGCCTCCCCCTGCCAGCTCCTCCCGGCACTGGCCCTCCCGCAGAGGGTCAGAGGCAGTGGGTCCATGTGCATCCTGGGCGGAGGGGCACAGGGAGGGCAGGGCCCTGATGTCCCGATGGCCCAGGTGAACCTCAGGTGTGTGTGTGGAAGGGGTGTCGCCCTCTCCCTCAGCTCTCCGGCCCGAGCCTGCCTGCACTCATGTCCTCACCAGGCGCCTGGGAGCCCGAGGGGCCTGAGGCCCGGGCAGCCTGCACAAGGCCGGGCTGTGTGGCCGGGCCTGCTCCCGGGATAAAGGGATCGCTCAGTGCCGTCTCCCAGCCTCCCCTCGTCTTCGGCGGCCAGAGCCCAGGACAGCCCCGCATTGTGTGTGCTGCCTGCAGCCCCGCTGATGATGGACACTTTCCTGTGACCCAGGCCTGCCAGGGTGGCCCATGGCCAATTCCCGGAAGGGCTTGGGCCCCCAGTTCCCTGTTCCTGGGGGGAGGGGAGGGCAGGAGGCCACTGCCTCTCCATCCGGTGTGGATATTTAGAGCCTTAAAGAGGAGCAACAGCTCTTGCTCTAGAATGAGGAGGAGGGTGACCTGTAGCCAGAGGCGGCGGCCCAGACCCCGGTTCCAGCCTCACCTCGGACAAGGGGGTCAGGGGAAGGACAGGGCCACGCTGTGCCTGTGAGGGGGGAGAAGACGGCTCAGCTTAGCGCCCGCCGCAGGAGGAGGACGGCGTGGTAGGGCGGCCGCCACCCTCCCACCGTGTGACAAGGACCAGGTTGGGCTGTGGGAGCTGCTGTAAGGCCCTGCGATCCTATGGCGCCTGCAGCGGGGGAGCCGCTCTAACCAGAGGGGACCCCGGGGGAGGGCGGACACCGTCCGCAGAGAACACTAGCCGTGGCCACGGCCCAGTAATGTGGTGACTGGGTCCGCCTGGCCCGGCCCCAGCTCTCACTCGTGGCCCCCTGCCTGTTCCCTTGCAGGAGCAGCTCCCACCACGGGCTGAGAACACGCCTGTGCATCCATGCTTGCCCAGCACAGTGACTGCCCAAACATCTGGACGCAGAACAAACCTGCAGCTGAGCTTGAGGAGCAAGATTCGGGGTTCCCTGATGGGCTCTGGCACATGTGGGTGGGCAATGGGACGGGAACTCAGGAGGAACTGAGTATCCAGACCCTCCACGCCCACTCCCTTTCCACAGAAATGAGACTCCAGGGTAGGGGTGTCGAACTCAATCAGAGAAGGGGCCAAAATCTAAAATCCAGCCTAAATCGCGGGCCGAATGGTTTACTGAACAGTCATAAACTGTCATTGTGATGGAAACGCAGCGGAGTGCAGTGATGACAGCGCGGTGCGGGCCACATTGCAAGGCCTGGCGGGACGGATTTGGCCCGCGGGCCTTGTGTTTGACACATGTGCTCCAGGGGGCTGAGAGCAGGGGCCAGGACACTGGTGTGAGTTGAACAGAAAGCTGTGGTCACAACCCTACAGGGTCCCGGGGCAGAGGGGACCGAGACAGACCTGATCAGAGGAGGAGACAGGACTGGAGGAGGGTCCACAGCAGCTGGCAGAGGTGAGGAGGAAGGCCCTGCAGTCTGTGCTGACCCGCCGACAGCCCCTCGGCCTATGGCCACGGACCGCAGTCCCTGGTCCTCCCGTGAGCCCCTGGCTCCAGCCTGGCCGCCTCGGAGGAGACGACCCCTACCCGCTCACAGAGCCTGCCCCCGCCCCCACAGCACCCAGTCTTCGCCCACTGTACGTGAGGGCCACACAGCCAGGGAGAGGGAGTGGAGGCAGGTGACTGGGACCTGGGGCCTGCACACATCCCGCACCCCAAGACCACTGTGGGGGTGGGGAGCAGAGGAGAGGAGAGACCTGTTGGTGAGGAAGGGAGAGGCGTCGCCGCTGAAACTACTGAGCCCGGGGCAAGCGAGTCGCACCCGGCTCCCAGGTGACTGCCCTGCGCCCCGTCTGCATTTCCGGGCAGCGGAGGGCCCAGGGAGGGGAGCGGCCGGGAGGCAGGAAGCCTTGGCCTCACAAGGAGCTTCCGAGGACACACGGAACTAATGGTGACGGTCACCCAGGCCGAACCAGAGGCAGAAGCCGGGGTCAGAAATGCACAACTTGTTTTAAGACGACGCTGCAGGGGCAGGCTGGCCGGGGCCCCTCAGGGGTCCACAGCAGAGTGCCAGGGGGCCCCTGCAGGGAGCCGTGCCCAGCTCAGACCCCAGGCCCACAGGGGTGACCCCACCTCTCTCCATCTTGCCTGCACAGGAAGCTTCTGGAGACGTGACCCAGGGGGCCCCAATCCTGGCCTTCGGCATCTTCCTCCCTTCCTAGCCTCCTCCTGACGCGAGGCCCCGGCTCCCCAGGCTGCCTCCGGCCGCTCCACCGCCTCAACCTCACACCGACTCTCGGCTGCTCCGGAGGCTCTCGCTGGGCCCGTCTCCGCCCTGGCTACTCAGCAGCCATTTGTTGATCACTTTGTGGGGGGGAGGACGGCTGTTCTTGGGATTCAAGCCTTAGTCCTGAGGATGCTCCCTGAGGCACATTTCTTTAAAAAATATGTTTTTATTGATTTTTAGAGGGCAGAGATAGAAACATCGGTGAGAGAGAAACATCGATTGGTTACCTCCCACATGCACCACAACAAGGGCTGGGGATCAAGCCTGCAACTGAGGCCTGCATGTGCCCTTGACTGGAATCGAACCGGACTCTTCAGTCCAAAGGCTGATGCTCTGCCCACTGAGCCAAACCAGCCAGGGCGAGGAACTGTTTTTACTGAAGCAAAAGGGAGACTTTGATGTCCTTCCCCATGAGTGGCCCAACCACTGGTTCTGGAGTCAGGCCACTTACTTCTGGGCAGGTCACTTCCTTCTCTGTAGGAAAAGCAGTCACAGCCCTGACTCAGTGTCCCCACCTGTCACCAGCTTGGGACCCAGCACCCAGAGGGCACAGGACGGGGCTCCCAGTCACTGACTAGCCAAACCCCCTTTAAAAACTCCACTTCAGTCACAGAGGCAAACGACACTGAGTGGGAAAAAGATGGCTGCCACGACATGGTCCCCTCCCCCCTTTTTGAAGAAAGTGAGATTGATTATACACACGGGGAAGACCTAGAAAAATATGCCCCCAACACTGGCATTCTTTATTTTCATTTTTTCTCTATTTTTTCCTAAAATGTTTACATTGAATGTGATGCTTTAGAAATAAGGCAAAAATACATTTCTACAGAGATGCCCCTTCTGCCCTCAGAGAGCTTTTGGCCGAAGGGCAGGCTCCTGCAGGCAGTGGGCTTGCCACGCTTTGTGTGTCACGGAGTGGCTGGCTTTCAGACAGGCTGACAGGAGCCCGAAAGGACCAAAGGCCTCACGGCGGGTAACGGGCACCGGGGGGAGGTCCGGGCCTTGGGGCTCCCGCTCCCCAGAGGGAAGGCGCTGAGACCCAGGGGTCCCGGGGGCCCGAGGCTAGAGGGCGGCTCATCGGAGAGACTCAGACAAGAGGCCCTGGGCCGCCCCAGGACACCGCCCAGCCCGCAACTCCTGATGGCCCTGCAGGAAAAAGGAAGCAGGACCCTCGGTCCTCCTGGTGCTGATTTCCTGTCTGCCCGGGGGGTGAGTAATGTCCGCTCCCCGCCCCCACGTGTCCTGCTGAAGGCCAGGCCTCACATTTTCCGCTCAGGAAGGGGCAGAGCGAGACGCCTGGTGAAGCACATCAGGAGGAAATGGAAGGAGGGGGCCCTGGCCTGGTGCTGCCTGCCGGCGTTGGGACCCACCTCCCTGATGGGCAGGAGGCCTGCTGGCTCACCTGCCTTGGTTCATTCTTTCGTTTACTCGTTCATTCAGCAGGCATCGTGACCTGCCTGCTCTGGGCCAGGCCCTGTGCTCTCAGGGTGCTCGTGGTATCTGGGCATCAGATAATCCACCGACAGCATAATACAGACTTGCATGCTGTTCAGTCCCAAGTCAGCACCAGACCACAGTATCTCTGGGCAGTCTCCACAGCTGATTCTCCCCGGCATCCTCTCTCCAACCCCAGAAAGCAGCCCCTGGGCCAGAGTGCTTTTCCCGGCATCGGTGAGGAGACCGGAGTGTTGTATGGACTCAAAAGCAAGCCCAGAGCCTCAGCAGGCTTGGCGGTGGCCGGAGGGGACTGGGCTGTGTGTGAGCAGCTCAGGAGGGTCACTCTGGGCCCCTGGGGAGGCAATGCTCTGGGTGTGTGGGAACCATTTCTGGGGAACAGAGGAACAGCTGTTTATCGAGACCTGGTCCCCAGAACCTCACACACGGCCTGGACACCTGTCAGGGAGGAGAGGGCAGCCTCCGCCCGCACCCCCTGCCTCAGGCCGGGCCGCCCGACTCCGCTCCCTGGTCCTGCTTCCTCTCCTGACGGGAGACCAGGGGGATGTGCTCACACGGCCGCCACAGCCCGTGAGGAAGGGCCTTGTAAGGGGTGCTCCGGCCGAGTGCTGTGATTCAGGGAGCTGGGAACGGGCTAGAGAGAGATCCGTGAGGAAAGCCCTGCAGGCAGTGGAGGTCTCGGCGAATAAAAATAAGCTCATTTCACTGCAAGCACACTTTTTTTACTCCCACTGGCGGGTAAACCTCGAGAAAAGCTGGGGGGTGGGGGGGGGTGGCAGCCTGTTTGTCACTACCTGGGACCTGTCCTGCCTTCATCTGCCTTTGTTAAAACTTGAAAAGTGAAGAGGAGGAGGATGACAACGACGAGGAGGAAGAGGAGGAGGAGGGGAAACCCAACTTGTCCCCAACAAGGGGCAGACCTATACCCTCTCTGGAAGGTCTTAAAAAAGTGGTTCCTCTATTCATTCAGACCGTGAGTGTTCAGCAGGCCCCTCCAATGTGCCTGGCATGCAGCTCCAGGCACTGGGACAGAGCAGAGAGCAGCACTGACATGGCCCACATCTCAGAGCTCATGGTGGCCACTGCATAGGAAGCTTCTGGAGACATGTGACCCAGAAGCTTGCCACCTCCAAGGGTTAGAGCTGGTCAGTGGGCCTGGGAAGCTTCCGGATGAAGGCATATGAGCAGGGAGTGGAGACCGTGCGGGGCTGTGGCTGGGTGTAGTGTGCAGCACCAACTACAGCTCCTGCTTGGCCTGTCCCCACCTTCATTAACGAAGGGGACATGAGAACACCCTCAGCCCGGGGGTCTCCCACTGGCTCCCTGACAGGAGCGGGAGTCGGCTGAGCCTGCACTCTAAGTACCTCCAGAGAAGGAAGCTGGCTGCATGCCACTGTGGGGGCTGGAGGGCTGGACGAGGACTCCAGGCTGGGGCTGTGTCAGCCAAAACCCTCTGGGAGCCCACTGCTTTGGTCTGACATGGCGGTCAGTCACCAACAGACCTGGGACCAGAAGGGCCAGCAGGCTGGGCATCCTCAAGGCCTGCGACCCCCTGCACTGGGCCTAGCTTGGCCTCTGGCCAGCACATCAGCCCACAGCCTCCAGACACAGCCTCTGATTAAATAATTAAATTGATGGTATCATGGTCAACACCATCCTCCCAGTCTCCAGCTCTGGCTGCCCGCCCTGATAAACACCCGTGTTCTGTCAGCAGGCCAGCCTGCCCCAGCCCAGCACCCAGGCCAGGAGGGACCTGAATGGCAGGGGCGAGGTGAGGGGGGTATTAGTGGCCACACCCAGGCTGCGCTCCCCACAAGGCTCCTGTGGGCCCCGCTGCAGGACGCTGACCCCACCAGCCTCTTGGCTTCCCTCCGCTTCATCTTCACGGTCTGGGCAGGGGGCCAGCGGTGCTGAGGAGGCCCCATGACCACACAAACACTCCCTTCTGCCACCCGCTCCCGGAGACCCCCCAATCACCACGTCTTCCTGGAACTGTCTCGAACAGAGGTCAGACCTCCGAGGGTGATACCACAAGACTTGTCTGAGAATAAGCTGGGGCCGCATTCAGTCCTATTACTCTGAATTAAAAAAAATAAAATAAAATAAAATGCTCTGCTCCTAGATGGTTTGGCTCAGTGGATAAAGCGTCAGACTGAGGGTCCCGGTTTGCTATTGGTCAAGGGCACATGCCTGGGTTGCAGGCTCAATCCCCAGTAGGGGGCGTGCAGGAGGCAGCCGATCAATGATCCTCATCATTAACGTTTCTCTCTCTCTCCCTCTCCCTTCCTCTCTGAAATCAATAAAAATATAAAAAATAAAAATAAAATACTCTCCTTCTTTAAAAAAAAACAAGTTCTGGATCCTTCTTGGGAAAATATAACTGACACCCTTGGCTGCACTTTGTGGTGGGGCCCTTGGTGGCTCTCAGTCGCCTCAGAGGAGGAGGGAGGGCAGCTGTGGGCACTTCCCGGCCTCAGCGCCCCGGAGCAGGCGGCTGCCCCGCCCCGCCCCCACCTGCTGGGAAGGCCAGGAGGTGGTGCTGGTCTGGAGGCCTGAAGCACAGGGGGTCGTGCTGACCTCACGAGGTAGCGAGGCACAGAAGCCTTTTCTTTCCCAGCGGCCTTGCACCCTCTTCTCAGAGAACCACCCCCTGAGCTGCCCAGGCCCTGGCCCAGCCACCCAGCTGCCTCCAGGCCGAGTCTCCTCCCAGACAAAGCCGGATTCAGGTCTGTGAAAGCAGTCAGAGGCGAGCGGTTCTGCCATGGAGATGAACTTTGACCCAAACTGCAAGGCTCCTACCCTGTATTTACTCTTTAAGGCTAACCCGTTTCACAGAGTTAACATTACACCCCTTTTTAACCCTGCACCTCCTTCTCACATTCCAGGCCCCGACCTTCGACCCCTCCTAATTGCCAGCTCTACACCCCGGTTCTCTGAGGCCTGGTGTGGTTCACCCCCTCCCCCAGTCACCGCCTCCCCAGAAAACAGAACCCGGCCAGGACACTGACCACAGGTGCCAGCTGAGGCCAACAGCACCGAACTGAGGCAGGCCCCGGAGCCCGTGCCCAGCACCCTGGGGCTGCCACCAGGGGGCACTGCAGTAGCCGCTGGGCGTGACTCCTGAGCCCAACTCTCCCACCCCAAAGAGGAAGTCTGCTCTCAGGGCGGCGGGAGGCGGTGCCTGGAAGGCCCAGGAGGCACAGGACCAGGGTAGGGAAGAGTCCGGATAGCTCCTCAACTCGGCCACATCTCACCCCACGGGCCTGGGGACACGTGGACAAGGGCACTGCCCGCTCCACCGCCAGGCGACAGGCAGGGGCCCTGTCCCGGCAGCGGCAGAAGCCCGGCGCTTGCTTTCACTGCCGCACAAATGAGCTGTTCCAGGTCAAGCACACTGTTAACCTTCCCAACCTGAATCGTTATAACTCAGAAATCACATCAGCTCCTGAGCATCAGGACAAACAAGCCAGCGTGATGCCCGTCGGGTGACCGGTCCCCGAGAGCCCTTCCTTTCTCTTTGGGAGGAATGACGTGGTCTCCCTGGAGCCAGGAGCTGGAGACGCGGAGGACACTGTGTGGCACCTGTAAGCCCGGGCCACCCCCGAGGGCCTGGCCCAGATCCCAGGCGCCTGTGGTCCTGCGCGGCCTCCCCCCGCCAGCCGCCGAGACGCTCACCGTCCTCTTGGCTGTGGAGGTGCTGTGGGCTCCGCATCCTCTCGTCCTGGCTGGGACTCAGGCTGGAGGCCAGGTGTGGGTCAGCTGACATCCATGTGGAGTCGTTCATATCAAAATCTTCACTGCTCACAGAAGTCTCATCCTGATGGGGGACAAAGAAGGTGGGTGTTCAACAGGGACGGGCTCTCAGCAGCCCCCAGGCAGCCCCGTGAGCGAACCCCAGGCGTTTGCAAGTGCTCCGGAGACCACGGGAGCCTCCCGACCCTGCAGAGGCGGCTGGGAGCCCCCGTGGAAGTGGCGCGGGCTCTGGTTCCTGTCGGAAGCCAGGGCTGAGGGCCGGAGCTCTGTAATTGAAGACAATTACGAGGTCTCGCATCCTGTAGGGGCGGATGGCAGGGCCTGGCTCTTACCCTTGTGAGCCAAGGTTGAAGCAGGCGCTGCAAACAAAGGCCACAGCTCCCCACTCCCTGCCCGCACCGCAGCCTGGGGAGAGGGCCCGCTGTGAGCAGGGCCCGGCCGCCAGAAGTGGGCAGCGGGACGCGCTGGGCACCTCCCAGGCCAAGCCAATCGTCCCACCAGGCCTACCCCCCTGACTCCCAGGGAGCATGCATGGAATTCCTCTCTCCCACTCCCCCAGCCCAGAGGACATTTCTGTCTTCCTTCTTCCTAACCTTTGCTGTGCTTCAAAGATATGCTCTTGGGCAGCTTCCAGCGCTGAAAAGGCCAGCCCCAGAGTGTAGAGGAGGAAGGGGGTGGGGCCGGCAAGGGTTCGGATCAGACCGCAAAGGGGGTTCGGCTCAAGGGCCTGGGGGACTGCCAGGGCCTTCCAAACAGCCGGAGGGCCTGCTGCAGAGGCCCACGCCTGCCCCCTCTCCCCTCACTGGCTTCAGTGAGCACTTGGCCAGTCATCCGGGAACCCCTGGGGCGGGGCCCCTTCAATCCAGCCCTCCAGTGGGGAGGGACCCCACCTCCTCCGGCCGGCCTCTTTCAGGAGCAGCAAGCAACTGTGCTTGGGAGCTGGCTGTAAATCTCAGAAAGATGACCCAGCAACTCCCACAGCCCTGATTTCTGACTGCCCACTCCCCTGCCCCTCCGGGGAGACACAATGGTCTCTGCGGGCCCCGGGGAGGACCTGGCGGAGCACCCCCACACCACCCCCCCTCCAGGGCCTCCTCCCAAACATCTCTTTTATAGTGAGCAAACACACTTCAGTTTGAACTTTCTTCTGCTGCTATCCCTGAGGCAGACACATCTGTTCTCCCAGTGCTGGGGAACCAGCCTGCCTCGCCTCCACTCCCTCCCCCACTCCGCAGGGCTAGCAGGGAGTTTCCTGGAATTTACGGCTTCTGTGCAGCCAGAGTGTGTGCCCTCCCAGCTGAATCCAGAGGACTCAGGCTGGGCCAGGACACCAGCTCTGCCCAGCTCCGGGGTCACCACACAGCACACTCAGAGCCTCGGAGGGTGGAGAGCCTCATGTGTCTTCATCCCCTCTCTTCCCACCCCACCCCCCACCCCCACATGCACTTACTCTGCCTCCCTCCCACAGGCACATCCACCCACACTCTCCCCTGGGTGAAAACACGCTCCCTTACAGTGTTCTCACACCCGGAGGGCACACCCCCCTTCAGAAGGCTCTCTCCCCACAAAGGGTCCAGAGGGCCAGCAAACGCTCCCCGGTGCTGCTGGGGGGGGAGCAGACCCTTAGAGGCACCGAGTCCAGCCAGGCACGTGGCGTCAGGACCAGGGACACCCTCGCTTGGGCCCCTGGCTGCCCAGGGACACTGAGGTCAGGGTGTGAACGGAGATCCTGGTGGAAGTAGGGAGGCCCTCTCCCGACTCTGACGGCTGACACACTCATTGTATTGAAAAGACTGAGTATTAACATCTGGAAGCCCCGTCCACTCAAAATGCCCCATCCATTCATTCAACGGTATTTATTGGACACCTACTATGAACCCAGCACAAAATTCAGCTGTGGATAAGACAGCTGGTCCTCCTGTGCATTCTGCCCAGATGGGGAGGTGGACAATCAGGAAAAACACATGGTGGTGGTGGTGATGAGGGGTTCAGAGCAGAATAAAGCTGGGTCCGAGGGGAGAGGGGCCTGCAGGCCGGAGCCTGAGCGGCCAGGGAGGACCTCGCTGCTGGGAACAAAGGCAGAGGCCTGCAGGGAGGGAGGACGGTGGCCGGGCGGCAGCCTACCCAGAAGCGCTCCAGGTAGTGGCACAGGCGGGTGTGTTTGAGCAGCAGCCACACAGGAGTGTCCCCTCCGAGATGCACACAGCCTTGGGCAGGGCTGTCTCCAGCTCAGAGAACAGCTTGTAGAGAGTTCCACTAAGAAGCAGGAAAAAGCAAGAACCACTAGGTGCAGCACTGATGGCTCCCACATTCTTATGCTACTTGGTCAAGTTTAAAACAACAACAGAAGTCCAAGTTTATCAGGTGGCAAGTGCTCCCTTGGAGCACCTCATTTCATCCTTACAAGGCCCACCAGTCCCATTCTACAGATAAGAAAACTGAGGCTCCAAGGGATTAAGGCACTCGCCCAAGGTCATGAGGTAACAAGTGGCAGAGCCAGATGTGTACAATCCCGGAGGCCCAGACCCACTCTCCTTGCCTCTGCTCAACTGTCCGTCTCACCTGGAATGCCCAGACCACTGTGGAGCCCCATGACCCAAATTCCAAACACACCGCCTTCTCCATCAACTTCTCCAGCTAAGTCTTCACCATTCCTTTCTTACACAACCTGTCTGCCTGTACCATTAGCCCTGTCAGTCAGTCAGTCAGTCATCCCCACCGCCCCTCAGCCGTAGCATGTGGGGCTCTGCCCTATCTCCCCCAGAAAAACTTTAAGCCCTTTCAAGAGTGGGGAGCAAACCAAACCAAACCAAACCACAACAAAGAAAGTGTGGGACCAGGCAGTATGCTCCCTAGACCCTCCCGCAAAGCATGGCAGACTTACTAGTACTGAACTGGCTGAATTGCCTGGCATGATACTGGTATTTAATGACAATGTGGCATCAGTTTGACAATTAAGGACTTGGTCCCACTGCATACAGTTCTTGAGTGGAGACCATAGGAAACTCGGACCCTGGCTGGCAAGGTCTCCTTCTTATAGCAAAGCCTAAGCTTAACAGTTCACCAAAATGATCCCTCTTATCCCCCCTGCTCTGATGGCCCAGATTGGGAAGAGCTGGGCTAACGTTTGCATTGACATTGCAATCACCTGATAATGAAGGCCGCATGCAGTGTCCACACTCAGGGGTTTCAGGGCAAGGGTCTATGAGCTTTCCTTGCAACAGCCCCCTCCATAAAGCAGGCACCCGGCCAGGCCTATCTGTGGTACCTGCTCACGGGCACCCTACGTAATGGCAGAGCTGGGATCTGAAGCCAGACAGTCTGCCCAGAGCCCACACCACGGTGCCACCACACCAAGACGCTGCCTCACCACACTTCCTCCCTCCAATAAAACACACAAAACAAAACCAGATTCCTTAACAATGTGTCTCACGATGAGATCCAAAAGGAACTCATGGGAGACTAAGCTATATTTGCTCCCTCTCCAAAGCTGACACACATTTACTGAGCACATACTATGAGCTGGTGTTGTGCTAGGGACATAATGACTAAGGCAGGCTTCCTTTCCTCCAGGACCTTGTTATCCAGGGAAAGAGACCAGCAAGAAACTCTGACCCACTTGTAAGTGCAGAGGGGGGAGGGGGGGGCTGTGAAATCCCCTCCACAGCTCTCTGACAATCATCCTCTCCCCAGCAAGTTTCCTCACGGCCCCGGGGTTTGCTACATGAGTCCCTATTATGTGAGTGATGGTTCTATGTAAGATTTTGACACTTGCTGCTACAGCAATATTTTAAAGTGAGCAACCGAGTCCATTAAACCTAACTTGGGGGTGGGCGTGGGGAAGCAAGTCCCAATCAAACTTAGTTTCCACACCTTCGCTGTCAGGACTGGCCTCGGGGAGAAGCCTTCCCAAGACCCCTTTGCACCTCACCTGCTGAACGGAGCCCCCAGCGGCAGAGGATAGACTGACTTCACCCACTTCCTCTGAGCCGAAGCTCCAGGAGCAATGACCAGTGCACATACCTCAGAGCCCACCGGCAACGGGGCAGAGGGGCAAAATATGCCCAGGCCAGGGGTGTCGGTGCGAGGCCGGTGCTCAGACCTCGAGTGCTCCCCTTACTCGCCCAGAAGTCATAGTCACAGCCAGAGACTTCTCGCTTTCCCCACCTGGAACTTCAAGGGAATTCGGTCTACTAATTTCTCTCTGTAAACAAACTCTAATGACACTTAGTACAACCCATTACTCCGGGCCCCCTCCCTTCAGATCCCATGCGACTGGCTGGAGAGCTGCCCTGACTCCTCTTACCTCTGACCTCAGACACCCTGAAGCTGCAGCCTCGCCCACATGCTGGTAAAGCCCACCATTTATTCGGCACCAAAGGGCCTAAGCCAGTGTGGTTCACAGAGGGATCCAGCCAACTGCCCTTCTGAAAAGGGAACTCAGGATGGGAGGGGGCAGGCAGACAGCACCCAGCCAGCGCCTGGGACACACCCCAATCTGGGCAGAGGGAGAGGAGCCCAAACCCTCTCTGCTCTTATCTGCAGTTCAAAATTCACGGGCAGGTTCAGTTTCTCCCTGCCCAGGCTCTGAGGCTCTTCCCCCTCTGCAAGCAAACTAGCACCAACCACTGCCCAGCCCAGGAGGAGGAGAAAATGGGAGCGCGAGGGAAATGGTGGAAACGCGCCTGTGTCCATGGTGTGTAGCTTCGGGCAGGTGCTATCAGTAACATGATTATTTTACAACTGGGGTCAATTTCTCGGGAACTGGGTTCCTGGTGCCTCTGAAGCCGCGCCATTTGCATCCTTCAGGACAGGGATCCCGGGGCGGGCCTCACACAGCATTTTCCAGGCCTTTCCCCGGAGCTGTAACTCTATCTCCACCACTTGCTTTGAGAAAGAAGAGGAGGAGGATTTGCTGAGAATTTAGTGCAATTGTAAGCCACAAGCCCTGACCAGGAGCCTTGGGTATGCGTTTCAGAGGACGGGGAGGGATGTGCAGGGGGTGTTTCTGGGCTTGGCAGGAAACAGACCCCTCTGTCCAGCTTCTGGTCCGTTGAGAGGCTGAAGCTCCTGCCAAAAGACCGCCAGACCTGGGCAGTTCCCCGCACCCGCTCTGCCCGAGCGGGCGGGCACCCAGGAGCAGGAGGGGAGCACCTCCTTCTGGAACACCTGCAGGCCCTTCCAGGCCCTGGAAATTTTTCAATACGAGGCAATTCTTCCCTTGTCTCCATGTCAGCGAGCATTACACACGCCGCCTTCTGAGCATGCCAAGAAGGTACTGAACCACGTTTGACCCCAACTTAACCACCTCAGTCCATCAGATGGCTTACAAACCCCCACTCCCACCAGGATCTAAAGCGACCAGGGTTCAAATCCCTGTTGTGAAGTGACTGCACAAATGAAACCGTAGGGTGGTCTGATCACCCACCACTCCTGGGAGTGTGGGGTCCCCACGACTGTGGCTTCATGCTCTACTCCAAGCCCATATGGCTGCCCGGGGAGGAAGCCAGCCTCCCAGGGACACACCCTGCACAATTCCACTCCCCTCTGCTCGCATACTCCTCTGCTTAAAAGCACAAGCTCTTCTGGGAAATGTGAAGTGGGGAGAGCTGAGACAGAGCCAATCACCCACCACGTTTTAGGTGTGTTCTCTCTCTCTCTCTCTCCCTCTCTCTCTCTCTCTCTCTCTCTCTCTCTCTCTCTCTCTCACACACACACACACACACACACACACAGGGTCTGCCAGAAACATATTCATACGTACAGGGGAATGCTCTGTTGTTCTTGCTGTCATGGACGCCTGGATGCGGGCGTGAGCATTTGCAACACCTTCCTACTAGTGCATGGATGTAAACCGGGCTTTTGTTTCCCAAGCAAAGGCAACTGGCTGTTTTCCCAGCACTCCTCGGCACGAGGGCCGCATCGACACCCCAGGCCCTGCGGTCAGCAGGGGTCTCTTTAAATGGAGGCAGGGAGGTGGGCGTTAGCAGACAAGGTCCTTCCAGCCAGGAGGAGGGCTGGGAGAAACCACTCTGACACAATGCCCTTCAGGAGTTTCTTTCCAAGAAAAGGGCCCAGACAGGACAAAAAAGTTCTTGAGCAACTCAGGGGCAGTCCAGCGCCACATAGCCCCGGGGTGGCCCAGCCTGGGTAAGTTCCCCAAAGCCAGCCCTCTCCGCTGGGAGAAGTCCAGGGCGCCCTGCTCCCAGCGTCAGAAGCAGGAAGGTGCTAAATGGGCATCACCCCGCCTGGGTGCAGTGGGTGTGGGGAGAGGTGCTGTCTTAAAACCCCACTCTACGAAATAAGCCCAGCTTGAGCTGGGATTAGACAGGAGCTTGATATTATTCAAGGACACATTTAGGCCCTAATGGTTTTCCAATGGCGGGTAATTTACTACCTGGGGGTTAAACTACCACTGGGGCCTGGGTCATAAACAGGCCTTCACCCCCACAGCCTACAGCCCAGAAACGGGGGCAAGATGGGGCCCCTGGTGCCATCCACAGATGGCTCTCCCAGAGTTGTGAGGGCCCCCCCCCCCCTTCCCTATCACAAGCCCCACCTGGTGGGGCCCAGGCTGGGGTTTCCAGCTGATTCTGGGATAAGTAGGGCTTTATCTCAAGGGAGAATCTATTTCAAGCCACAATCCTTCTCAGAAAGAGGAGGAAATCACAGAGTCCAAACACCATTTCAGGTGAAATCAGGAGGTTATTAATCTCCCCTCAGAGCAGACAGAAAGAAAAATCAATGTTTTTAGAGGAGGGGGGGAATTCCATTTGAATTAATGGGTTTGTGGCTTCTCCATTGATCTCCGCCTCTTCACACTTTCTTTTTTGCTTTTGTGTTCTTGGGGAGGAAGGAGAGGGGAATGGGGAGGGGGGAGGCCTGCGGAGAAGGGAAAGGACAGTCTAACCTTAACCTTTCTCCAGGAATAATGCTAATTAGCGAGGCTTAATGAGAACTTCCCCCAGGAAGCGCCTCCTGGTAGGGGCGACCAGACTCTGGCAAACGCAGCTCCAGGTGGGAGAAGGGTGGGGGGGTCACTTCGGCCCCCGAACGGCTGGGGTAAAAATGCGAACTGCACGCCCCCCTCCCTGCCCCCATCAAAGTGCCGGGCCCTGGAGGACTAGGTGCCCAGCATCCAGAGGCGAGCGCGGTGTAAATCGAACTTAATCCGGACGCGCGCCCTCACTCCGGACAGCGGCCCCCGCCCCGGTGCACCCTTCCTGGAGGACCTGCCCCTCCACGCAGGGTGGCCGCCGCGGCCCCCGCTCCCACCGTGCACCTGAGCGGAGCGCGGGGTCCGCACGCCCCGGGCGGGGACAGGGGCCTGGCCAAGTGGCCTCAACTCTGCAAACCTCACTCAACTCCCCGCGCCCAGCGGGGCCCCTCCCTGCCACTCAACGCTTCCCGTCCTCACATCCCTAAACACAGTCCACTTCCCTTCTCCCGCGGCCGCGGCTACCCGAGCCCGGCCCCCGCCCCGCCGCCGAGAACGCCTCCGGCCCGGGACGCGGAGCCCGGCTCGCTGCAAGCGGTGTGGCCGCCGCACAATGCCCGGCGCGGCGCGCAGTCACCGCCCCCCGGCCCCGCGGCGCGCGGCCCGGGAGAGTGCGCCCGGGCTCCGGGCTGGGCACACCCCCGGGCACCCGCAGCCCCGGGTGCAGCCTCCGTGCCCCCATCCCTCGGCCACTCTCCCGCCCCCCGCCCCAGCCCGCTCCGCCAGCGCAGCCGCTTCCCGGAGCCCCCTCCCCTGCCCTGGCGCAGGAAGCTCCCCCGCGCCCCCTCCCCGGAACCCCCGCGCCCCCCGCCCCCTAACCGCAGCTCAACGGCCGGCGGCAGCGGCGGGAAGAGGGGGGCGGCGGCCCGGGGCCCAGAAACTGCCGGATCTCGGGGATCCGGGCCGGACTCCGTACCTGGGCGGGCGGCGAGGCGAGGCGGGGACTGGCGATCGGGCTCCGCGAGGGAGCGGCGGTGACAGCCCCGCAGCTCCAGCTGCTGCCGGTGCTGCCGCTGGTGCTGCCGCCGCGGCCGCCCGGGGAGAGGGGCTGGCACCGCCGCGGCGCGTCACTGCCCGGCCGGGGGCGGGGGTGGCCGGGGGGAGGGCCCAGCGAGCGGCGGCGGCAGCGGCGGCGGCGCCGTGGCCGAGAGGGTGGAAGGGGGAGGGGGCACCGGGCACGGGGAGGCGGGGGAGGGGGGCGGGACCGGCACGGGGCGGGGGCCGGGGAGGGAGCGCAGGGAGGGCGCCCGCTGCGGGAGGAGGAGGAGCAGCAGGAAGAGGAGGTGGAGGGGCGGGCTGGAGGGAGTAGTGGGCACGGGGGGAGGGGGAGAGGAAGGAGGCACCCAGAGAGGAGAAAGGAGGGAGAGGCGGGCGGGGGAAGGAGGAGGAAGAAGGGGGTGCTGGGCCAGGTAGGGGGGAGGGAAGAGGGCGCGCTGGACGCACCGCCATGCGCTTCTGTGGGAGAGCACTCTTAAGGGGGAAGCGCTTCGAGGGAGAGCCTAGCTGGGGGGGGGGGGGGGGGGGGGGGAGGGCTGAGCCCGAAAAAGAAGGCAGTGGGGTCTGAGCCCTCCCCTCGCTCCCGGAGGCAGCAGTCTTGGGGTCTCGGGTGAGGGCTGGAGGGCACTCGGCGGCTCTCCGCGTTCAGGCCAGGAGAGGAGAGACTTGGCCCAAAGAAAGTGACTCGGGCGTCTTTAGGAACTCCCGGGGCCTTCGGGTCTCCTCCTGGGGGGATGCGGGGCCTCGCTGGGCGGAGATGCTGGGCCCCCGGGCGGTGGTAGCAAGACCGAGTTCTGGGAAAGCCAGGCGCAGGGCTGGCTCTCTCCCGGGCCCCCATCCCCACCTCAGGGCCCCCCTTGATCAAGTTCAAGCTCAGGCTCCTCGGCGCGCTGCCCACTCCCCTCCCCCTCCCTCTCCCTCTGTTCCGCACCACCTCGCCTCCTCACTCTTCCTTTGTCTCTTTCCCACCACTTACTCTACACCCACCCTGCGCCCCCCTTCCTCCAGGCAGGTGCCTAGGCGCCCGGGCGGGGCTCACCTGTCCCACCCAACATTTCAGCTCTCCCGAGCGCCCACCACCGCCCGCCCGGCGCCCTCCCATCGGTCATTGTGCTCCTCAGACCACACGGTGCAGGCTCCTGACGGAGCGCTGGCTCGCTACCGTAGTAAAGTAACAGGATAACATCGAGAATGCAGCTCCATCCCGGACCGAGGCGCGCACTGGGCAGGGAGACAGCATCGCAGGCGGGGGAGACCACGCGGACCCGGGACGCTGTCCTCCGCGCACAGACCTCGCCAGCCTAGGGTGCTGGGGGCGGCGGGATGGGGCGGGGGTGTGTGTGGTGGTGGTGGTGGGGGGGGGGGGGGGCTGCATCTCCGAGCTACCTCAGATTCAGCCTGAAGCAACACGCTCGTCCCCAAACAGCAGAATTAGAGCCGACACAGAAGATGGGTCACGGGCAGATAGATGCCCCCCCTCCCCCCAATTCACACCCTCCTTTGCTTCAGACCAGTCTCCGGGAAAACCTTGTGCTTTAACAGGGATGGAGTGCTGCTCTCGTGGAATTCTGTGAGGAAATGGCCAAACACCAAAACAAAAACCAGTAACGACCCCACATCCTGATTCCTCCGGGCGCATCCGAAAAGGAAAGGCAATTTCTACCGACCGTAACGCTACAACTCATTCACAGCGGAAACAACAAAGAAGAAAAAACGAGGCAGCCACCGCGACTGTTCGCAATTTTGAAACACTGCCTTTAACCTCCCAACTTTTTTTTTTCTTTTTTTTTTTTGTAAAAAGCCTTTTTCTTTCTTCCACTGAAAGCTTTGCATTGTGAACCATCTGAGGTAAGCAAGGATCCCTCTATAGGTTAGAGTGGGAAGTACACCATCACAGGTCCGGTGCTCAATCTATTCACCCATTAGAGAACTGAAAGGATGACAACACATCGAATTAAAGCACAGACTGACTTCCGCACATGCTGTCAATATACAACTCACATGTTATTCATTAGCACCTGTTATCCCTGAAATCAAATGTGCGTTCAAACAAAAAACACTCTCCGGCTTCTCTGGCAGGTTTTTTCTTCGCACCCTCTGTGGTGGGGACAGTTTGGAGACTTCATTACCTGAACGGCCGCACGTGTTGGTGACCAGTAATGATTTTTAGAAAATGGGAACATTTCCGATACAGAGGCGGTCCTTCTTCACCCTGGCAATGAGATGACTCGGGCCCCGGATTCCCCATCTCTTCCCAGCACACTGCCGGAGACCTTTGACTTCTGGCCCGAGTCACTATTTCACAGGGTGGTGGACGTCTGGGCTTGAAATATAAAGCCAAATCCAACTGAAGTTCAAAGGTGGAATTGAACCCAGATAACCCACTTCTTCTCCGACTAATAAAAGAGAGATAGTACTGCCCAGGAGGGCAGAGCAGTGATTTTCTCTAAGCATGAAATGTGAACTCATTTACCATCCCTGAGATAAAACAGCCCAGCCCCGCTCGACCCACAGAAAGCAGCGAGGAGCCCGGGGGTAACCTGCCTATTTAGCGGCACCAGGAACCGGGCGGGTTGTGTGTGTGCTAAGCCTGCAGAAATCTGCAGGAGCTGCCACTCCTTGGGGTAACCTTGTGTAGTTTGTTTCCTTGTGCCTCTGGACAACTCCCTCCATCCTTAAAGTGGTCACAGCGTGGGTCCTAACAAGGAATGGCAGGACCTAGTTTTCTGACCACTGAGTCCCCCAACAATGTGTCCCAGCTGGCTGGGAGGCCGTGGCAGAGAAGGCGGTTCCCTCCTAACTATGGGGCAGAACTGCCTTCACGTCTCCTCCAGGCTCTGCACATGGCGGGCACTTTGTAATGAACAGCTTGCGGGCATTTGCTCTATGGTGTTATTAGCAGCAACCCTTCCTTACCGTTTCCCAGGTGAAATGGGCCTGTGCCAAAGTGGGGACCTAACCATGAAACCAGGGGGGTGTTATTATTGGGAATCTTCATGTGACCAGAGCAGATGCTGTTTAAGCATCTCAAAGCATTAAAACCTACTTATGCCCAGCCAGTATGGCTCAGTGGTTGAACATCCACCCATGAACCAGGAGGTCAAGGTTCAACTCTGGGTCAGGGCACATGCCTGGGTTTAGGGCTCGATCCCCAGGAGAGGGTGTGCGTGTGGTAGCCAATCAATGGTTCTCTCTCATCAATGATGTTTCTATCTCTCTCTCCCTCTCCCTTCCTCTCTCTGAAATCAATAAAAAATATATATATATTAAAAACACATTTACCCAACAAACTACTTATTAATGACGGAAGGAAACATGTACCTGCCCAATGGAAAGATCTGCCAGCCATGCCCCAATTAAGCAATCAAACACGGAAAAGTAGGGTCACCTGATGCAATGTGCTCGCCTCCTGAAGGGATGCAATAAGAGGATACAGCATCACCCATGCTGTGTTCTCCCCAAAAATGCTTACCTGAATCTGATCATGCCCTGGATCTGTCCTGAACTCTTCAAAAGATCCACTGTTACGAACTTGATTGTTCTAAATCATGAGACTGAAGAGATATAGCACCTAAATGCCAAGTTTGAATCTCGGTTGGATCCTGGACATAGGATTGAGGTGGAGACAGTGTGAAGGAGAGACAGGAGGGGTGGAGTGGAGACAGGGTTGAGGAGGGAGATGAGTGTGGGCTCTGCGCTGAATGGTCAGGAAAGGCCCCTCCTAGGAGAAAGCCAGCAAGTGCCCTGGCTCTGGGATGGCGGGAGCTGACAGCTGGGAGACGACGTGGGGCAGAGGGAACAGCTGGTGCGAAGGCTCTGAGGTGGGAAGGGGCTTAAAATGTCTGAGGAATAGAAAGATGACCCATGTAGCTACAGCAGAGTGGGTCGTGGGGTGGGGAGAAGGAGATGCGAGTGAGAAGGCATACAGGGCCAAGCACCCAGCGCCTTGTACACCACTGTGAGGTGTGTGGATTTTATTCTAAGAGTAAGGAAATGATGCAATCTGAATATGTCTTTAGATCAGAGGAATGATATTATAGGGAAGCAAGAGTGGCATTGGGGAGACCAGTAAGGAGGTCTAGCCTAATGGGACTGGGTCACATTCTGGTTCTGGCACTAGACAAGTGACCTTGGGCACCATAGTTAAGTCTCTCTAAGCCTCCATTTCCTCATCTATAACGTAAATAATAAGAGAGTATGTTTAATGTAGTATTTAACACCAAAATATCCCCTTTGAAACTAGAAACTATGGTAGCCAGCCTCCATGATGGCCCAGATGATCCTCACTTCCTTGTGTCACACTTCAGACTTGTCACAGTGAGCGGGGCTATGAAACCAGTGGGACAGTACGATAAGGAGGGTGTATGACGTCTGAGGTTGGGTCATAAATTACAGCTTGATCTTTTCCCCAGAGGGAGTACTTGGTCAAGGGAAGTTTTTATCCTCACCAGGATTCTAAAATTTCACAATGATAGCCACATCCCTCTCCACAAATGCTGTGCCAGTTTACTCAGCACCAGCAGTAGCTGGTGGTTCTCATTTCACTACACACTTGTCAGCACTTAGTAATCTTTTCTATCTTTGCCAGTCTGAGAGGTGAAAAGTGGCATCTCTTATTTTCCTTTGGGATGTGAGCATATGTTTATGTGTATCATGTTTATTGGGCACTTGTATTTTTCTTTTCTTTTTTTTTCATATTCTTTGTCCATTTCTCTACTTGGATTGGTGGTCTTTTTTTTTTTTTTTTTTGTAAGAAGTCTTTGGAAAATGAAATCAATGTTTTGTCATATATTTTACAGATGTTTCCTTTTTAAAAAATATATATTTTATTGATTTTTTACAGAGAGGAAGGGAGAGAGATAGAGAGCTAGAAACGTCGATGAGAAAGGAGCATCGACCAGCTGCCTCCTGCACACTCCCTACCGGGGATGTGCCTGCAACCAATGTACATGCCCTTGACCGGAATCAAACCTGGGACCTTTCAGTCCGCAGACCGACGCTCTACCACTGAGCCAAACCGGTTTCGGCTATGTTTCCTTTTATTGTCCTTTTACTTTGTTTATGAAAGGATTTTTTTTTTTCCATATGAAAAGTTTATATTATCCCATTAATTTTATTTTCTCTTTAGGGCTTTAGGATTTCAGGTCAAAACAAAGGTTGTATTTTTTTTTCCACTTTAATATTATAAAAGTAATACACTCATATTTTCTTCTAGAGCATTTATAGCTTCATTACAGTTAAATCTTTATTCCATCTGTAATTTATCTCCATATAAGTAGTCAGGTGAAGATCTAGCTTATTTTTTCAATGGCTATCCAAGTTATCCCAATGCCATCATTTTAAATAACTCATCCACTGATTGGAAATGCCATCTTTACAGTACATTAATTTTCCATTATTTTTGGAATTGTCTATTCTATTCTATTGATCTGTCTATTCCTGTCCCAATATTATAGCTCTAGAATGTATTTTAATATATGGTGTGGGGCTATCACCTCTACCCCCATGAACTGTCCCTGCCCCCAGCATTATAAAGACAATTAAACCCATGCCGTAGCAGAGAAGCACAATTATGCAGAAAGAAGGAATGTTTCCACCTGAGGGGTTAAGTAAGGGGGGGGGGGGCAATAAGGGCAGTGTCCTGGGAGAGGTGATATCTACTCAGAACCAAAAGAAGGCAGGAGGACTGTGGCAGGTGGCAAAGTGGGGAGGGTATCCAGGCAAAAAGAGGAGCAGGGATAGGAGCACCACAGCTTCCCATGTGCCTGAATTCAAACTACTTGATCTGCGGGCTGGGTTGTAGCTCATCTCATCCATTTATTCTTCACATTTGCCAATTCTTGCATAGGTGGCTGCAATCTCATAGTAAGTTTGACACCTTTGCTGAAATCTAGAAGACACTAATACTCTTTCCTCATTCCTTCGCTATTTAGATAATTTCCCATGATGAATACACACTGAGTGGCCAGATTATTAACACCTCTGAACACATAATAATCTGGCCACTCAGTGTATCTACACTAATAAAAGAGCAATATGCAAAATGACCATACCGCCGCAATGCCCTCTAGCCAATCAGGAGTGGGTATGCAAATTAACCCAGCAAAGATAGTGAGTTAATTTGCATGCACAGGCACAAGCAACTGGGCAGGGCAGGTTGCTTGCTATGAGGGGAAGGATGAGGGAAGAAGGAGCTACAGAAGCAGCGCTCCAGCCAGAACAAACACTGAAGACTCTGGACAGAGTGAAAAATCCAGCCCAAGGGAAGGCAGAAGGCAGCGGCCAGAGCCAAGGCCTGGGTACTGGGTGCCAGAGGAAAACCAGTGCTGGCAGGCAGGGGAAAGGAAGGCCTATTCTTGCACGAATCTTCATGCAATGGGCCGCTAGTGTGTGTGTGTGTGTGTGTGTGTGTGTGTGTGTGTGTGTATGTATGGAACAAGGGGTGTTGGTCTCCAGAGCATGTGGTAGGCCCTGCTGATCTGTCTATACGGTGACGCTGCACCTCACTGACCTCCAGCAGAGCAGAAAGAGGAAGCCACCAGAGCACGACTGGGCCCATGGTGCAGCCAGTGGTTTCCCTCGGGCTGGTCCCTGGGAGTGGGCTGGGCATTCAGCCTCTGGCTGGACCAAGGCTTCTCCAGGCAACCGCGGAGGAGGCTGGGCTGGAGAGTTCCAGGCCGCTGGGTGAAACTCTAGCTGGCTCCTCGGCAGGTGACTGGGGGACAGGAGAGAGCCCCTCTGCAGGCTGTACTAACTTAATCTGCTGCTCCCAGGAAGGCTTGCTGGGAAATGGGAGCAGCTACCAAGAGAGAGAGGCAGGCATCGCTTCCCTTTCCGCTGAAATCCCGCCATGACAGAACCCACAAGTGGTGTGTGGGTGGGTAGGTAACAGCCAAGGGTTCTGGGCCAGAGCTGCTGCTCAGAGACCTTTCTGGGAGCTGGAGTCACGTGATTGCTGGTCAGCATCTAGGGTCGGGGAGCAGAGTAGGGGAGCAGGCAACGGGGATGTGTTTTGTTTGCATTCAGGCCTCTCCTCAGTGTGACCTCAGGCAGGTAGGTGACAGTAACTGCTCCCAGCCTTGGTTTCCTCATCTCTAAGATGGGGGACAACAACAGGGACTTGTGTCTGATGGCCGCCCTGAGGCATAAATGCAGTAATGCCTGCAGTGAGCTGGATTAATGCCCAGCACAGAGCACCTGCTTACAACTTAGTCATCATTCATGATGATGATAATATGGAAAATAAGTAATTATAGACATTAGTCAACAGACATGTATTGGGCCCCTACTATGTGCTGGGGACTGGCCCAGGAGCAGGGACTGTGGTGGTGAGATCAGCTGACCTGGGCCTGCCCCATGAAGCTGGTGGTGCTGGTTCCACTGGGCCGTGGCCTGTCCCCTGCCCTCACCACCCTCCTTTTCCTTTCTCTTCTTCCTCCCCTTCCTTGGGAAGTGGCAGCATTAACTACGACTTTGGACAAGTTACTTACTCTCTCTGAAGCCGAGCCCCCTGCTTCCCCATGTGCCCTGTGAGGGAGCGGACACAGAAGCCCCTCCACAACTGTTTCACTCTCCTCCGGGCCTGCCTCTTCTCTCTCCTCCTTCCCTCTCACTTCCTCTCTGTTTCCTTCCCTGACTATTCTGTTCCCCTGCTGTCTGGGCACCTGTTGTGTGTACTGTGCTGCCTTGGCAATGTAGCACCAAAAGGCACTGTCCCAGCTCCGCTCAGGGTGCCTAGCCCACAGCAGATACTGTGAGCTAACTTCCCTGGTGCCCAAACGCAGCATTTCTCCCTTTCCTTTCTTAACTGCAGAGACACTAGGGAAATGCAATTCTTCTTCTTCTTCTTCTTTTTTAAATGGTATGATTCCATTTATTGAAAACCCAAAAACAGGAAAAGCCGCAGCGCTTTATGATGTATGCTTAGAAAGGGAAATGCAGTTCTTTCTTTCCCAGCCTCCCTTGTACTGTTCTGGCCGATGAGATGTCAACAAAAGTATATCGGCAATTTTCTGGGAAAGCTTTTGCTTTGCTGGACTAAGCTTATACCACCCCTTCTCATTCCCCCTCACCTTGAATGTGGAGAAACAGCAGCCAACTTGTAAGCACCAGGAAAGGCCAACAATATCACAGGGACACCAACTCAACATTGCCAACATTAGTACCGCCAGTGGCTCCTCCATTCTCGTGTCAGGGGTAAAAAACTTCATGTTTTGCTATACAGTCAGCTAGACTTCTACACTTGTTAGTCAGGAGCACCCCTGACTGAGTCACGGTGCTCTGTCTGTGGATGAACCGGGTAGCAAGGGCCCCCACTCCCCCACGCCAGGGGCCTTTCCTCTCGGTGCCGACTTCTCAAAGAGCCGGGGAGGGCTGTGTCCGGGCACTGCTGCGTGTGCTGTGGTTGTTGGGAAGACAAGCACTCACTCCCGTTACCTATGGACTCTGCGGGAGGGAGAGGTGTCAAGGCTAGTGCACAGGTGTGCCCGGGCGCTTCCTGAGCTACAGCAGCGTTCCAGTTAAACAGTACCTTCTGTTTCAAGCCTTTTTTCCTTCTTCTTGAGGCATTTGAAGCCACTCCAAACATGCAAGGCTTAAAATGACCCTGGGCCTAGCAAGGCATGGGGTCTATTACTCATTTCTGCCAAAGCAAAAACTGCAAGAGAGGGAGGAGTGCCCAGGCGTGTGGCTGTGCCGGGCTGAGTCTCTCTCCCTGGCTGTCTCTGTCCCCCAGTCCAAAGCTCAGAGCAGCCGGGCCATGCTACCAGGCCGCAGGCAAGGTGGAGAGCGGCTGCCTGAGGATGGGAGGGACAGGGGGGGAGATCTGGTCCCTTCCCCGGCTTTGCCAGTGACATGCCCGCTGCTGCTGACCCTGCATACCCTGGAGTTCCTCCACTGAGGAGTTTCCTTGAAGAAAGGGGTTCTTCTGTCAAGAAGCAAACTTTGTAAACCACCGGAGCCTGGCCCAAACCTGCTGTTCCACTAACAGGAAGCTGCAGCATGGAGAAACGAAAGCGGGGCAGCTGGTCAGGGGCAGGGCCACACCTAGAACCAGAACCACTTCTCTCCCTCTCGGGTGCTCGTCTGCACTAGGGATCACCCTCAGTCAAGCACCTGCGTTTTTTTGTCAGAGGGAGATACACCGTGAGGCTTCAGTGCGCGTAGCTAACTGCACCGGCGGGCAGCCCCTGCGAGCACTGTCCTCTGTAGATCGCTCAAACTATCCCAAGCATGCCTCTCCCTGCCTCCCTCCCTGCTCGTAGCCCCGTGGTCCTGCCCCAGGGCCTTTGCCCTCACTGCCTCTTCCACTTGGAAAGCCCTTTCTCCTTGGCCACAGGGCCTGCCACTCATCATTCAGGTTTGGGCTCAATACCTCCTCTTCAGAGAGGCCGTCTCACCCAGAGGTACAGTCTATCACCTGCCCCTGTTTTAATTCTCTGCCCCAAATGCCTCACTGGTGTGTATTTTTTTCTGATTGTCTGGTTTATCATCTCTATAGCCTGTAAGCTCCCCGAGAGTAGGCTCTCGTACCTGACTCATTCACTTCTGAATCCTCCGTGCTTAGAACAGTGCCCAGGACATCGTAGGAACCGAAATGATTTTTGACCGAATAAAGGAAGAAAACATTTTGTAAACTGTACAAACACTGGGTCACGGGAAGGACAAGGGCCTGGTGGGCTGTGAGAGGAAGCCATGAGCCTCTGTCTTCTCCTGAGCGGAGATGGGGGATCTGCAACTGGTCACTCTGAGCAAAAACAGTGCAGCCAGCACACATTCACAGTACAGCATCACGCTGTCCCAGTCAAAAAAAAAAAGAAGAAGAAGGAGGAGGAGGAGGAAGAGGAGAAGGAGGAGGAGGAGGAGGAAGAAAGAAGAAAGGAAAAAGAAAGAAAGAAAGTCCTAAGGCCTGTTAATGCGGTAAACACAATCATAACCAGGAAAATCTTGGCGGTGCTTCTTCAGTCCAGCCAAAGCCATTATCTCTAATTGATCTCCAGACATCAGCTGCGAAGTGTCTGAACCCTCCTGCATCCTCCAGGTCTGGTTACAAAGCCCCAGCTCACCCGCCCTGGGGGGGGGGGGGGGGGGCAGGTCTCCTGCAGCAGCTCCTTGCTGGGGGCTGGGGACTGTTGGGGCCCCACAGAGAAGGAACCGGCAGACTGACAGGCGTGAGGCTGGGTCAAGAACCTGGTCAAAAGCCACAACTGTTAGAAACGCTCAGCCGCCAGAGCCAAGCAGCTGGTATTTCAGAGCCTGAAGTCTCAACAAAGCCACCAAGAGTCTCCTCCTCAAAAACTGTGACAAAAATCAGGGAGGGCTGGAAAAAGCACCCTGTCCTAAACATCCCACTTGCTCTAGATCACATGTGTCAAACACAAGGCCCGCGGGCCAAATCCGTCCCGCCAGGCCTTGCAATGTGGCCCGCACCGCGCTGTCATCACTGCACTCCGCTGCGTTTCCATCACAATGACAGTTTATGACTGTTCAGTAAACCATTCGGCCCGCGATTTAGGCTGGATTTTAGATTTTGGCCCCTTCTCTGATTGAGTTCGACACCCCTACTCTAGATGAAGGAGACATTCTGAAAACTGGAATTAAGAAATTAGTTATTAAAAACAACAACAGCCAGAGCCGGTTTGGCTCAGTGATAGAGCGTTGGTCTGTGGACTGAAAGGTCCCAGGTTCGATTCCAGGCAAGGGCATGTACATTGGTTGCGGGCACATCCCTGGTGGGAGGTGTGCAAGAGGCAGCTGGTCGATGTTTCTCTCTCATCGATGTTTCTAGCTCTCTATCCCTATCCCTTCCTCCCTGTAAAAAATCAATAAAATATATTAAAAAAACAAAAACAAAAACAACAACAAAAGCAGGATTTAGCCACAAAACACTAAGGCCCCTCTGGGTCTCAGGCCAGGCCCAGAGTTGGGGGGGTCACCAGGTCAGCGATAGGTTCAGTACCAGCTGGATGTTTCAGGCCACCCCTTCCTGCTCAGACCAGGGAGATGCCTCTTATCCTAAGGGACAGAGCAGGGAGTCAGCTGCCCGGGGTGCCTCGCAGGGGTGTTGACAGCGATCTGAGGAGAGCTGCTGCCTCCCATTCATGGAGGCCCAGGTAGCAGCTCCTGACCTTGCTCCTGGCTTTTCCCTCGACGCAAATAAAGCATGCCAAGGCCAGCCCTGCGTGCTGGATTTTGCTCATGGCACCAGGCAGCGCTCCTGCTGCACCAGTGAATTATGGGCACTGCGTGCATTTTTTCCTGGATAATGAAGTTGAAAGGCCACATCGGCAACCTTGCATGTAGGGGGGCGGGTGTCGGCAGGCTGGAAGGGGATGAGCCTTCAGATGCCACCGGAGACAATGAGCTGTTCAGGTTTGAGGTCTCTAACTCCATCCCGCAACCGGCTTTGAGCCAGGATGTCAGTTGTTTTCTGCTTCCCCCCCACGGCCACAGGGAAGCAGGAAAAAGGAAGAGACACAGACCCCTCCAGGCCCAGGCTGCCCTGGCCACGCTCATTTTCTTTGGGTGTTCTGAAGCTGCAGCAAGTTTCCAGAAAGCACCTGAAGGTTCTCAAAAATATAATCAATCACTAAATTAATGCCTCATAAAGATGTTTGACAATGGGCTTTACACTCCCCTCTTGTCTTTTCAAAATAGAGGTTTCCAAGAAAACATTCCCTCTCAAGTTTAGAAATCCCCCATTTTTCTTGACACCATCTTTTGGAGGATGGGAGCAGGGGGCTGCCAATATTTATGGCCCCCAGATTCCAACACTGGCTCCTTCCCCCCACCCCCCCTGTTTTTTTTGTGTGTGTTTTTTTGCGTGAACAGAAAGCCTGCAGTAAAAGTACCTTATTTTTTATGGTAAGATCTACAGTGTCTCTGCAGTATTTTTCCTCCATCAAGAAGGAGATGCAAAAAATTTTAGGCATTAAACAATTTTCTCCTAAAAAAACTCTCTCTTTTTTTTTTTTTTTTTTTTTTTTTTTTTTTTACTTCTTCCAAGCCAGGAAAACTTTAAAAAAGGACACCAAAGGGAAACCGTTTCTACTGAAATCTAGTCTTAATACTGAAGACTGTGTGCAGCTGGTATATGAAGAGACACAGCGACTGAGGACTGAACAGAAGTAGATGCTATTTCATACGAAAACGTAGTAAAATGTAAAGGTGGCATCTCAAACCAGTGGGAAGGAAGCGGATTCTCTAATAAACGATGCTGACATAACAGGGTAAAGCAGTATCTGCATCTCAGAATAGAACAGAATGAGGTCCAAATGGATCAAAGATCAAATGTGAAGAATAAAAACGTCTATTTGTTGCTGTCAGCTGGGAGGCTGTAAAAGAAAGGACACCCAGTAGCGCTAAGCTTACCCAGCACCCGGACCTTGGATTTTAACATGACTCTGCAATGGGAGGAATCAGAGACCCTTGGAGAGAGGACCGATTCTAGGTTTGGGGCAGGAAATATATAAGAGAAGGGGGCATATTGCAGTGCCAGAAAGTAAAGAAACATTAAAGCAAACCAAAATAAGATGAAGTCCTATTGAAAAAGAAAGAAAAACCACTCCCAAGAAGCAATAGGGTATTGTCAAAATACCACAGGAGCCAACTGAAAGAGCTCCCAATGGCCAAAGCTGAAATCATTTAAGCAATAAAATGAATAAACTAGTATCGAATTATAAGCCAAAACGGCAAATAAAGAACCATATAAATAAATGACTGAATGGATTTATAAATGAGGAAGGAGAGAAAAATCTCCCATGTACACTAATTCCAAATAATGTAGGTGGGTACTTTGTCCTTAGGAAAGAAAGCATAACCCCCTACACCTTAGTTGCGGGCTGCAGCTGTGATTTCCTTCCAAAGTCTACATATGGCGAAGGGGAAAGAGTAACTTTGCAGTGAAGAAATCTGACAAACATTATCGCAGCCACGTGTGACCATCACCCAGAGCCATGAAGCATGCGGACAGTATGTACCCTTTACATGAAATGGTACGAGTGACACGGTGTCTGTGGTAACCTGTGACCCCAGTTTTGAATATTATGAATAACATCAGACAAATCCCAAAATTCTATAAAACGCCTGACCAGTACTCTTCAAAACTGTCAAAGTCATCACCAACAAAGCCTGAGAAATTTATCACAGTCAACAGGAGCCTAAGGGGAAATGACAACTAACTGTAAAGCTATATCCCAGGTAGCACTGGAACAGAAAAAGGACACTAGGTAAAAACTAGGGAAATATAAATAAACGACGGGCTTCAGTTAACAATAATGTAACATCATTGGCTCATTGGTTGTAACAAGTGTATCATATTAATGTAAGACGTTAACAATGAGGGAAACTGTGGGAGGATGGGTAATATGAGAATTCTGTACTATCTTAATTTTTCTGTAAATCTAAAACTGTTCTAAAATAAACCTCCCCAGTCTATTAAGAAAAAAACAACACTAAATACTAAAAGAAAACATTAGTTATTAAAAACAATGGATGGAGGTGGAGTAGAGTTAGCCCTTTTAAGACTCAAATGTAAAAGACATCAAGTAAAAAAAATTGATCAATTTGAGAACATTAAAAAGAAGACAACACACTCAACCTTAGAGGAATATGGTTGAGAAAAAGAGACCATGGCTAACTCCAGGGAATCAAAAGAAAGGAAATGTAATCACAGTATGCTAATTGGCTCAGCTATGAAAAATATATACACAGTCACAATAATATAAATAATGAAATGCCCTAGGTGGGTAGCTCAATTGGTTTGAGCAGCGGTCGGCAAACTGCAGCTCACGAGCCACATGTGGCTCTTTGGTCCCTTGAGTGTGGCTCTTCCACAAAATGCCACGCACGCGCAGCGAACATACACAGTGCGATTGAAAGTTTGTGGCACGGAAGTGCACAGAAGTCGGTTTTCGGCCTGGGCGAGTCTGTTTTGAAGAAGGGGCATTAGAACACTCAAGGGGCCAAAGAGCCGCGTGTGGCTCATGAGCCGTGGTTTGCCGACCACTGGGTTAGAGCGTTGTCGGGATACACCAACATTGTGGGTTCGATCCCCAGTCAGGGCACATACAAGAGCCAACCAATGAATGCATTAACGAGTGGAACAACAAGTCAATCTCTCTCTCTCTCTCTCTCTCTCTCTCTCTCTCTCTCTCTCTCTCTTTTCTCCCTCTTCCCTCTTCTCTAAAATCAATAAATTTTAAAACAATGATGACGATAGGATCTATCTAGATAGAGAGGTACAGATATATTGAGGCATAGAGGAAGGAGAAATAATACTACTATATGTTTTTACGAGAGGATATAAGAGTGTAAATTCTGATCTCCCACAGCAGGAAATTAAACAACCAAAACAAACCAAATTGAAAAATCAAGAACTAGCAGCAGTATGAGCATGTTATTTAGAAACAGGAGGTAAAACACCAGAAGAGATGACCAAAAGGTAAGGAAAAGAAGCTGTCAACGGAGAGTAGAATTGAAGTGCGAAGTCCAGGGCAGGGTCTGCTGTTTTTTATATGATTTTTAAAATAGGTATTCCATTGACAACAATAAAAATGAATACAAAGAAGTAAAAAAAAAAAAAAAAAAAACGAGAGAGAGACAAAGGACTATCGAGGAGCTGTTTCTGAGGTTGTGGGGAGGGGCATAAGGCTCCTCTGAGAAAGCAGCTATTCCACTCCCAAAGCTTCTCACAACAAAGATGCTCCAAGGATGATTCTTTGTCTGGAGAAATCCAAGCAGCCTTGGTTAAGGGCAGTGTTCTGGTTGCTTTTTGTTTTTCTTGCCACAGCACAAACCTTCCGCAGGGCCAGGAATTTAGTGAACAGAAAAGGATTTGGGCTATAGCGTCTCAGATCTTGAAAATGGGGCCGGTGGCATTTCAGGCCTTTCTTGGGGTCTTTTTTTTTTTTTTTTTTTTTTTTTTTTTTTTTTTTTTTTTTTTTTTTTTTTTCAGAGAGGAAGGGAGGGGGATAGAGAGTTAGACACATTGATGAGAAACATTGATCAGCTGCCTCCTGCACACCCTCCGCTGGGAATGTGCCACAACCAAGGTACATGTCCTTGACCGGAATCGAACCTGGGACCTTTGAGTCCGCAGGCCAGCGCTCTATCCACTGAGCCAAACCGGTCAGAGTCTTTCTTGGGCTCTTATGGAAGTAAGCTGGGCCCCCAGGCTCAGCTACATAACAAGTAACCAGCTGACCCCAGAGGCCTGTAGAGGGTGTTGAAGAAGAGGGAGGCGAGAGCTGGATGGAGCAAAAGAAGCAGGACAGCAGCGGATGTCAGAGGCCAGGAATCAGGAAGAAGGCTGGGAATGCAGAGAGTGGTCCCAGCATACCTCATACCTCGGCGGGAAGAGGACGAACTGGAGGGACAAGGTGTCTAAGACAGCAGAGCCCACATTCTCACAAATTCCACAAGGTCCACACAGGCACATTTCTAGAGAGCAGACCCAGATGCTCAACGTTTGAAGACACTGGTCTAGAGAAGAGACTGCAGCAAGACAGTAGCAAAGATTACCAACGGTGAAGAGACCAGGGCTGGGGAAGATGCTGAGGGCTGTGGAAGGTTTAGAACTCGCGAGCAATGATGATTTTCCCAGTGAAAACCATGGTGAAGCCTAAGGCATCTTTATGTTCAACAGGACCACAGCCTCAACGTCCCCAAGTGGCAGAACTCCAAGGTCAAGAGGCTCTGGAATCTTACTGGGAATGATGTCTTTGACCAAAATAAACTCTCTCTCCTTGCCCTATTTAATCCCTTTTTGCCTTGAATATTTACTCATTTGACATTAATGGTGCTGTCCTCTCTTTCTTTTGTTTTCATCTTCCTTTTTGTGTCATTAAGAGAGCATTCTGTCCTGGCCAGTGTGGCTCAGTGGTGGAGCATTGGCCCCACACCGAGGGACTGAGGGTCTGACTCCCGGTCAAGGGCATGCACCTGAGTTGAGGGCTCTTTTAAGGGCCACAGTCTGTGAGGCAACTTATTGATGTGTCTCTCTCGCATCCCTGTCACTTCCACTGTCTCTAAAAAAAAAAAAAAAAAAATCAATGGGAAAAAATATCCTCAGGTGAGGATTAACAACAACAACAAAAACACCATAAAAATGTCTTTTACCCTGGCAGGCACAGCTCAGTGGTTACAGTACCGGCCTTTAAACCAAAGGGTCACGGATTCGATTTCCAGTCAAGGGCACGTACCTGAGTTGCAGGTTCAATCCCCAGCCCTGGTTGGGTGCGTGCAGGAGGCAACCAATTGATGTGTCTCACATTGATGTTTCTCTCTGTGTCTCTCCTCTCTCTCCCCCTCCCACCCTCCTTTCTACGCTCTCAAAAAAAAAAAAAAAAAATCAATGGAAAAAATATCTTCAGGTGAAAATGAACAAAAAATAAATGTTTTTATAGATACCAAATAAATTTTGCCATTGAAAATATACATAAAACGTTTGAGTGTTTTCACTCTGTAATGAAATTTTAACCCATTGACATTTATTGTAACTTATCACCGTTTGGTCTTGTTTCTGCTAGCTTAGCTATGTTTTTGCGGGTTTTTAAAAGTATATTGATTTCAGAGAGGAAGGGAGAGGGAGAGACAGATAGAAACATCAATGATGAGAGAGAATCATTGATCGGCTGCCTTCTGCACACCCCACATGGGCATCCATCACAACCAGGATGTGCCCCGACCGGGAACCAAACCTGTGACCTCCTGATTCATAGGTCGATGCTCAACCACTGGGCAATGCTTACTTATGTTTTAAATTCACTGTCTCTTTTGGTGGTTTCTTCTTTTATTTTCCCATTTATTTACTCTTGTTGGGCTGGTCAATTTTTCTTTGTTCCTTTTATTTTCTTCAGTGATTTAGAAGTCCTACATTCTATTTTTGTTTCATGGAGATGACTTTAATTTTAAAGAAAGGCATCAGAACCTCTGCTTTCTTAAGAGACCATGAAAGCTTTACACACACTGAGCCAAAGCAGGGACATGACTATTCCCATTCCGCTATTTCTTCCCTGAGTTCATACCCTGCCTGAGCTGCAGGGCGGCCTGAGGAAGGGGAGAGAGACAGTCATCGTTGCCATCGAGCTCTAAACCTGGTGTCAGAGCCAGCACCTGGTGAGGTGGCTCCACAGGCAGAGTCCTGGGAGGCAGGCACAGTTTTGGTAAGGGACAGGCTTTCGCTGCAAACCGCTGACTGCGTTTCTCCTTGGGCCTGCCCATTTTCTTGGGGCTCTTCTGAGCAACAGGGAGGCTGAAAGTGTTCAGGAGAAAAGAAAGCCACAAGAAGGGGCAAGGATTCAGAGGGAGAAGGAACAGAACCCTGCTTTACTCTCCCTGTCCCACAACGTGGTCCACAAGAGACTGATAAAAAGGTGAACGTGGTTAGCCAAAAAACAGAAACCACCAGCCGCCTGTCAATGCATGAGTGGACAAACACAATGTGATCTCCCCACACAATGGAATATTATTCAATCGTGAAAAGAATGTGGTTCTGTCATGTGCTGTAACACTGATAAACCTTGGAAACATTAAGTGAAATAAGCCAGACACAGGAAGACAAATATATGATTCCACTTATATGCAGGACCTAGAATAGGGGTGTCGAACTCAATCAGAGAAGGGGCCAAAATCTAAAATCCAGCCTAAATCGCGGGCCAAATGGTTTATTGAACAGTCATAAACTGTCGTTGTGATGGAAACGCAGCGGAGTGCATTGATGACAGCGCGGTGCGGGCCACATTGCAAGGCCTGGCGGGACGGATTTGGCCCGTGGGCCTTGTGTTTGACACATGTGATAGAAAGTCAAATTTATAGAGATAGAAAGTAAAACAGGGATTACCACAGGCTAGGAAAGGGGAGAATGAAACATCATTGCTTCACGGTTTTGGAGTTGCCGTTGGGGGTGATGAAAAAATTTTGGAAATAAATAGTAGTAGTGGTTGCACAACATGGCAAATGTGCTTAGTGCTACTGGACTGTGCATTTAAATGGTTAAAATGGCTAATTTTATGATGCATTTATTTTACCACAATTAAAAAGGAAAGTAAACATGGAGAACTATTCAGAGTGGACTTGATTCCTTCTCCACTCAGAGAGACGGGAGACTCAGAGGTTCTGCCCAATTGTGCTCCTTTCCCACCCAAATCCTTGCCTGGCTCCCCAGTGCTGACGAAGGAAAGACTGTTTCATGGCCTCTTTTCCAAGCAAGGCCCATGCTCTGTCTCCTCCTTCTCCTCCTCCTCTTTCTTCTTCCTCTTCCTTCTTCTTTCACCAACTGGCTTTGGCCTTCCCAGCCCATGTCCTCCAGAGCCGTCACCTCTCAGCTTCCCTCACCTGGCCCCTCTGACAGTTCAAATCTCACATGTAGTAAGAGCATGTCCCCCAGCCACCTGGCAGTCCCTAGCAACCTTCCTGTTTCTGTTTTCTGCCCTGGTTACAGTTCATGGCTGCTGCCTCGTCCTCGCTACTAAGAAGAGCTGGTTGAGAACAACCACACTGTCTTATTCCTCTTTACGGCCCTAGTTTCTTATTTGAGGTCATTCACCGTGTCTATTAAACAAAGGTTGCATAATAGTATTACTGTCAATAGTAATAGAGGTCATTGAAACTTCCTCCATGCCTGGCACAGTACTCAACACTGAGCTTGCTTTGTGTCATTTAACTCTTAAAATAACTCTAAGGGGTAGGTGTGTTTATATTACTCTCAAATAACAGAGGGGCGGGGGGGGGGGGGGGGGGGGGGGAGACACAGAGAGGTGAAGCAGTTTGCCCAAAGTCACACAGCTGGTAGCTGGTGGAAAAGGTCCTGTCAGCCTGACGCCAGGTCTCTGGTTTAGGTGGGTGGGTGGGAATCCTGGCTGAGAACAGTAATGCTCTACACTGCTCCCGGAAAAAGCAGGAGGGCCAATATTTTGGCAATCCCAAGACCCCGGACAGAGGTGACTGACCCTCTGGGTGCCCTGGGAAAGTGTCAAGGGAAGGAGGAGCCCTGCCCCTCCTCCCCGACCCTCCAGGACCAAGGCAAACTCTGGGACAGGAGCCTAAGGAGGAGGAGGGAGGCAGAGGTTAATGGAAGCAAGTAAGCGCCTCCATCACGGGGCTTAAACAATGGAGCCGTTGCACCACTTCACACGCGGCTGGGAGGACCATTAAAACCATTAGCGGGACATTAGCGCTGCTCCGAGAACAGGGGGGAGAGGGGAGGCGGAGGAAGGGCTGACAGCCCTCCCACTCTGGGACAGAGAGAGAGAGAGAGAGAGAGAGAGAGAGAGAGAGAGAGAGCGCGCATGCGCGCCTGGGGTGGGGTGGGGGGTGCCCTGGGAAAGTCCCTGAACCTCTGGGTCTCAGCCTCCACTTCTATAAAATGAAAGCGTGTGTCCGGGAAGGCACAGATGATTTGTCTCTCTCCTTCCGGATCTAGGTCTGATTTCTACAGCGGGTTCAAACACTGGGATCTCAGGAACAATCAGAATAAAGTCATCCATAATGTGGCTATCACATTACAGGAGTGCCTCTGCAGATAACGGAGCCTTCACAAGGTACGGAAGACCACCCCACCCCAGCCCTGGCCCCTGGCCAATTCCTCTTCGGTATTTCCTTAGGCCTCGTATAATATATTCAAGGTGGTCCCCGTTCCCAGGGCAAACAAAACCTTCCTGCTAGCATCTCTGCCAAGGACTTCCTCCCTCCGCCAGCACCATGGGCAATACCCATCCTAAAGAGCATCCTCGCCCAGGAGGTGGAGAGAGGAGCAGGGCTTGGGGCCCAGGCAGGTGCACAGGTTCAGGGACGGGAAAGATCTGAGCTCACATCAGTGGTTGTGTGACCTTGAGCAAGTGCTGACCCTTTTGGAGCCTCAGCTAAGGCGTCCGTAAGATGAGGATAATAGCATGATCCTGAAGAATTGTGAGGCTGAAGGGCAAAGTGTGTAAGTACTGTACACAGAACAGGTGCCCACTAATGTCCACCTGCCTGAAACAGCACCCACCCTGCTTGCTCCCTTGTTTCTGGTCTGTTCCTCCTCTAAGCTTTTCTGTTCCTCCTCCAAGCTTTCGTTCTTTCTTTTAAAATATATTTTATTGATTTTTTTTACAGAGAGGAAGGGAGAGAGAGTTAGAAACATCAATGAGAGAGAAACATCGATCAGCTGCTTCCTGCATACCCCCTACTGGGGATGTGCCCACAACCAAGGTACATGCCCTTGACCAGAATTGAACCTGGGACCCTTGAGTCCGCAGGCTGACGCTCTATCCACTGAGCCAAACCCGTGAGGGCTCTAAGCTTTATTTGTTTCTCCTTGTCTCTCGCATTGAACTGTGAGAGCAGGCAGGGCAGACATGGCTCTATTCACCACTGTCTCCTTGGCACCTGGCTCAGGTGCACAATGGATGGATGGATGGATAGATGGGTGGATATGGGTGAAGAAGTGAATGACAGCAAAATTATATAACCAGCTTATTTGACAAGTGGAAACATCAAGGCGCGAAGGGCAAAGAGACTTCAAATAATATGAAAAATTAGCACCAGAGAAACAAAGCAGATTGTAAAAATGGTGCATAGCGGACGATCCCCTTTCTGTTCAACAGTCCTGAAGGGTGGATACCAAGGTATCCAGTGATCTGAGTGTGGGATGATAGTGATTTTTATCACCGTGCTTTCTGCTGGTTGGCTTCTGATTTTTCTCCTAAGGCCGCGTATTACTTGTGTAATTAATTTTTTTGAGAGTGTGAAAGAAACCCAAATGAGATAGAAAACAAAACCAGTGGCAGCATGAGGAAGGGCTCCGAAAGACCAGCTGCTGGGATGGCGCGTGCTGGTGGCCCTGCCCTGTGAGTGCTGCCTGCCTCCCTCCCTGGACCCTGCTCTTATCAGAGAGTGCGCACAATAGGTCTACATTCACAGAGCCCTTCGCATCCTGCCCCCTGTAAGAAATGCACTCCTCATCAGTACAACTGACTGTGAACTTCAGTTTTATATCTTTAGGAGAGTTTCCTCAGTAAGAACAAAAATGAAAGAGAGAGAGAGAGAGAGAGAGAGAGATTTTTCTCAGGCTACACTCTCTTATTTCCAGCTCAACGTGGCCACTTGGGTGGCAGCGCCTGGGCCCGTGTCTTAGGGCGGAAGCCCTGCGAGGGGGGAGGCTGACGCCTGCGTGCCTTGCATACTGAGCGGACCATAAATTTCTGCCACGTTGAATCAGAACTCAAGAAGAATATTTTCCTGTGTGTGGATATTACCGCACTGGATTCTCACTTTATCGAACTCTTCGTGGAGAAGAACCCATCGCCCAGCACATTCATCGACCGGACGACCAGCAATGTGATTCTGTCCATTTCACAAGTTAACCCCGCCACCTGTCCTCGTCTGCCTCACTGTTTGTCTCTTGGAAGGGGAAAGATGAATTATTGGGATTGTTTTTTCACCAGCGTTTTCAGATGTAGAGCTTTGTTCAGCATTAATAAAACATCATCCACCCTGGCTTAGATTTGGTTTATTTTCCATGTAGCTTGTGTGACTGATTTGCAAACTCTCCAGGTGTCTCTGCATGTCCTGCTCAGAGTGATGGGCAAGGAATGAAACTGCTTTTGGAGGCTGGTCTTGAGAAGTGAGCTTTGACAGAGCAGAGCCAGCCCCCTGGCTGCGTTTGAACAGGGGGCCATCCACCCCCCCCCCCAGGGGAGCCCTGTTCTGACTCTGCTGTAGGAAAGAAGCTATCAGTTCACATACATGTATTTTTACAAGCTAAAAACTCAAAGCCTTCTGGGGCTGTGGCCCTTCCTTGCTGCCACAGATAAATAACCTGGTGAGCAATGGGATTTTTTGTTTTGCCATGTGCCTGGCTGTAAGAGAGGGATGACGGTGCTGCCAGAGAGGCTGAGGCCTTGAGAGCTCATTGCTGTGCGTGGAGGGCTGGAGGCTGACAGATGAAAGGCCCTGGGCACGAGGCGGGATGCTGCTTCTCCGCCAGGTGTGCGGGGAGGGTCTGCCCCTTTGATCTCGGGCAGCACACAGGGGAGCTGACTGCTTCCAGAGGGGCTCATCTGGGAAGCTAAGAATGCAGGCCAGGAAGACACCGTCAGCGCCACTGTAAGCAGAGGCCACCGCAGCCTCAGCCTCAGCCTCAGCCCAGCTGGATCCTCAGGGCACCCTGGGACACATGCCTTCCCACAGCCCTCCCTTCCTTCGGGAGTAGCCAGACCTCAGTGGGACAGCTTGTCCATCTCACTTCGGGAGCTTCGGTTCACTCGCAGATCTCCACCAAGTGCCCAGCACTGTGCTTTCTCCTTTGCTGAGCAGTAAAAGTCCTCACAGTTTCTACACCAGCCACGGCAGCCCTCACGTTCTCATTGTGCTATCGTTCCAGGAGCCACAGGGTCCTTGCACAAGCCGAGGCCTAGAGCTCTGCTCCCTCAGGTCTTGATCTCAGCTCAAATGTCACTTTCTGAGGCAAACCTTCCCAGACCCTGCCCCTCCCTCCCTACACACACACTAAGCACTCAGCGCGCCCTGGGCCCCACTGCAGGACACTTGTTACAGCTGCACCATGATGGCTGACTAATCTCTCCCCCCACTGCTTATGGCTGCCTGCTATGAGCTGGGTACTGTGTGTGATTTTATCATTAGCGTCCGCCTCCCCCTACATCAGAAGAACTAGCAACAGAGATGGGCTCTATAAATACTTATTGAAGGCCCAAATCCTGGCTAATATATCTAGCCAACAGTCTTAATCCCCCCCAGATGGTAAGACTCTGTGTAACCAAATGAAATACAACAGGATCCGTTAACGAGGGATCACGGGTGGGCCGTGCTGACGATGACTGGTCCTGGCGGTGGCCGCAGAGTGACGGAGACCACAGGCCGGTGCTGGCGCCACGCACAGCTGTTTCTGTGAGTATGACACCCCAGTACCACTTTCCCCATGGACGTTATCTTTGATTGCCTGACATTTCTTAGGGATGCAACCGTCACAGAACAGACACTCTCAGGAAAGAAAACGCTGCAGACACAGAGACACAAACAGCTCTACCCCCCAGAGCGAAGCGTACTTCATTCAATCTTTAGGGGCTGATCGTGGCGGCACGCCATCCCTCCTCCTTAGGGGAGTGCAGACCTGGTATTCAAGCCAACCAGCTCAAATCCTCGTCCCGTGTTACCGGGACGCATCCTGCTACATCACCGTGGAGCTATCCCCCCCCCCCCCCCCGCCGGCCCCCTTGGCTCCCGTGACAGCACATGCTCAGGTTGTCAAGGAGACCAGCAGCAAGTGAGGCAGCATGCACCAGGGCTAGAAGTCAGACTTTCCATGAAAGAACCCATTCCCCTGGTCAGGCCACAAAGACGGAGTGAGCTCAGAGGTCACAACAGATGAGAACCCTTGAAGCTGGAGGTGAGAGACCCTGGTTTTAGGCAGCGATGGGAGGGAGGAGGTGGCATACACTTACCCCCTCCCCCCATCCACTTTGAAAGACAGGCTACTTGCTTTGCAAAGGGCTAGAAGGTGCACTGTGTGGGGAGGGAGGCAAGAGTGGTTTTCTTTTAATAGCCTGTTTCCACGGTGCCTGACAGCCCTTGGCAATCCACAGCTGGGGAGCCTTGGACAGCCAGGGGCCTTATCTTACTCGGGCCACCAGCCAGGGCCCATCCTCCTGGCCTGTCTGGGCCCCAAGAGTGACAGAGGCCACAGGCTGGCAGGCAGGGCCCCTCCTCCTTCGTCTCCCTGGGGAAAGGAGTCGCAGACAAAGGGCAGAGCAGAGACAGAACCACCCCAGAGCCAAGGTCTGCAGCTCACCGCCTCCCCTCCCTGCCTGCCCTTGGGGAGAGTTTTGTGAAGCGTGAGCTCCCTGGGTTTCACTCAAGACCCCGCAGGGCAGACCCTTTAACTAGGAACACATTCCTCCCCTCCCCTCTCGGCCCAGATAACCAGATAAGGGCCTCTTTGATTTCCAGTGTGTTTACACAGGCTGTGGCCCCACATCTTGGGAAGGATCGGCCACATCCAGGCAAGTCAGGACGCTTCCGGGTGGGGTGAGGGGAGACGGACGGACGATGGACGGGCGGACGGACGGAAGGCTTACCTGCTCCTGGGAATTCATCACGCGCAACTTCATCTGCTTCAGGTACGTGGAGGTGAGGGGCATGTTGTAGTCAATGATCCCGGAGACCAGAGGAGAGGGAGGCTCGTTTTCTGGCAGGAAGAACAAAGGGAACTCCTTTCAGTCTGAGCGGCGGGCCACGGGGCAGCTCACCCTGTCACCCACACAGAGAAGGAGGGAACGGCCCGAGGCCACAGACGGCAGCTCCTCCACCGGGACTGGCCCGCGGATGTGGACTGAGGTGCCAGTGTTTAATAGGAGAGTTCACATTTTAAAACGCGGGGATGGTTGGCTTTGAAAAACGGAAGGTCTGGTCACCCTGGGCCCGTATCC
Organism: Pipistrellus kuhlii; assembly: GCF_014108245.1. Taxonomy (NCBI): domain Eukaryota; kingdom Metazoa; phylum Chordata; class Mammalia; order Chiroptera; family Vespertilionidae; genus Pipistrellus; species Pipistrellus kuhlii. Next base: position 54,160,482 of record NW_023425562.1, on the reverse strand, counting down.
CCACTCGAGGAACAACCACTGCAGCTGTGCAGCAGCCACTGCTTTTACAGGGGGGGGAGCTCTCCGTTTTGCCACAGTCCCCACCGCTCCCTAGTGTTTTGCACACTTTCACTCAGTTATGACATTGGCCAGGCCCCTGAAGGCATTGATGTCTCCAACCTCGAGCTAAGCTGCTCTCTCGTTCGTGGTGCACACATGCTGCCGCCACCCGCCCATCTCCTACCCGCACCGCACCCCCCACAGCCCCGTCAGGTACCATATGGCTCACAGCTCTGGGCCTCCACCCCCAAAATTCTGGTTCCTCCTTTATCACATGGAACATTGTTCCTCCCATTTATTGCTTTGTTGTCCTAAAGATCAAAGTAATGTGTGTTCTTTTTTTGTAGAGCATTTGCAAAGTGTGGAAAGATGTGAAGAAAAAAGGAAAAAAAACCATAATTGCATTAAGCAGCTTGGCATATGCTTCTGTTTATTCCACCACAGGCCACCCCTCCCCGTGATTTCTCTTCTTCATGCCCTTGATATCAGAATGCACACAGAATATTATAGTTTGCTTTAATTTTTTTTTTTTGTGTGTGTGTGTGTTTAACATTGTGTCATAGGCATTTCCTTCACGACCAAAAATCTTGTTTTGGCCCTGTCCGGTTTGGCACAGTGGATAGAGCCTGCAGACCAACGGGTTTGATTCCAGTCGAGGGCACATACCTTGGTTGCAGGCTCCTCCCCGGCCCAGCCCCTGGTTGGGGTGTGTGCAGGAGGCAACCAATTGATGTGTTTCTCTCACATCGATGATTCTCTCTGTCTTTCCCTCTCTCTTTCACTCTCCCTAAAAATCAATGGAAAAATATCCTTGGATGAGGATTAACAAAAATGAAAAATAAAAAAATCTTGCTTTGCTTTACAAATGTAATTTTTATAGCTGTGTACTATTTTACCATAGTTTATTTAAGTGATTCCCTTATGAATGACTATTTATGTTGTTTCCCATTGTTGACAATTATAAACAACGTTGGAAGAAACATATTGTCCCAAATTTCTCATCATTTTCTTTTAAAAACAAATTCCAAGAAATGGAACTCATGGGTTGAAGGGCAGGAATATTCGGTAACTCTAAAATCTCTGGCCGAGCTGCCTTCTTCAAAGGCTGCTGCCATGGGAAATCCAGTCAATGGACACGGCCCCCGTTCTGCACCTTAGGTAGCCCTGTGGGTGGCACCAGGGGCAGATGAAAGTAAGTCAAGGAAGATAGGAAGCAAGATGAAAAGAGAGCCCATCACTTCTCCCAGCCCGAGTCCCTCTAAGGATGTTTTTGCTATGACCAAGCATGAAGGCCTGGAGCCACCTGCTGGGACCCATCTTATTTAGTGACCCTGCTTTTACCCTCCCCCTGAGGCAACAGTTTGGGATACCTGTTCTCTGGCCTCCAGCTCCTGCCTCCAGAACTCCAGGCCAGAGTTCTCCCTGGTGCCCATTCTGTTCATGACCTGGGACTCGAGTGTATGAACAACACTGGGACTGGCCGAAGCCTGCACTCCACCATCGCCACCACCAAGAGATGGGGTGAAGCGGAAGCAAGGGACAGGGCCCAGGTGGCAGAATGCAGAGGATGTCCACGGTGATTTGCTAAACCTGCTGCTTAAGTGCCGGAGCCCAGGCCAGTGTAAGCTTGAAAACACTACGCTGAGTGAAAAGCCGACACAAAAGGACAATGACTGTGTGGTTCCACTTCGATGGAGTATCTAGAGCAGACACAGTCAGAGAAAGTAGGATTGAGGTTACTAGGAAGGGGGGTGGGGATGGGGAGTTATTGCTTCATGGGTACAGTTTGTTTGGGGTGATGAAAAGGTTTTGGAAATAGATAGTGGTGATAGTTGCTCAATCACCTGAAAAGAACTAATGCCACTAAATTGTACACTTAAAATTATTAAAATGGCTAGCTTTACATTATATTTTACCGGAACATGGAAAGGAAGGCCCCTGCGAACAAGGGGGAGGGACATGAAGGGGAGAGGGAGGCTCCTCACTGGCCAGGACAGAAAGGCCGGCAGAAAACGGGGTCCGTGCCAGCGGGGGCTGGAGACTAGGGTCTATTTTGAGGCCGTGTGACCACACAGCCTAAATCACATTTCTTACCAAATTTTACAAAAATGAAGAGCTTTGTTTAGCTTTTTAAAGCTATGTTGTCACACACATAATTTTTGTGTGTGTGTGTGTTTTTGTTTTGTTTTGTTTTGTTTTTTTTAATCCTCACCTGAGCATATTTTTCCATTTGATCTTTTGGAGAGAGTGGAAGAGAGAGGAAAAGACAGAGAGAAACGTCGATGTGAAAGAAGAACATGGACATTCCTGACCAGGGCCCTGGCCAGGGAGGAGCCTGCAAGCCAAGATGTGTGCCCTTGACCGGAATTGAACCCGGGACCCTTTGGTCTGCAGGCCAATGCTCTACTCATTGAGCAGAACCGGCTAGGGTCCGCTTTTGTGTTCTTTGATGAGGATTTTTGTTTTCGAGGAAGAGGTAAATGTCACTAACATAGAATGTCTCAGAAATTTGAACGGATCGAACTTTTTCCCATAGAATTCTTCTTGGTTTGGTGGCGGAAGGGCTCTCTGACACGGATGCACAGGACCCTTTGACACAGACCGGTGCTGTGGGGGACTGGCGTTGTTCCAGGGTCCTCACAGCCTCTTCTCCTTGCTGTCCCACCGTCAACCCAGACGGCCTGGCCCCCCAAATGTGACGGGGGGAGGGAGGGATACAGTATGTGGGGCAGACAGTCCAGCGACGACACTGAGATGGTGTCACTCAAAAGAGCCGTGGCTCCCGTTGTCAGATCATGGGTCTTAGGAGGAAGAATTCTGCCATTTCCATTTCGTTTCCTCAAAGACGGGGTTTCTGGTAAAGAGCTGTTGGACAATATGGGGTGTGAGAAGGGTCCCTGGCCAGGGCCGCAAGTGCAGGCCGCACCCCGTGTCACGGAGATTCAGTGTTTGGCCATCCTGAGATGCCACAGCTGCTCATGAGAAGGTCTCTTTAATGAAGTCAGACACAGCTTGGTTAGAACAAAAAAAGCAATAGCTGGGATGGCACTATGGAAGGCTGAAGACGGGGTCTTCCTTGGCCTGCTCCCTCCCGGCGTGTCCACAGACCAGAAACTGCTTCTGCTGCCCAGAGCTGAGCCTGGAGGGCTCACAAAGGAGAGGCAGGAGCCCTTGGCTGGAAAAGCTGGGACATCCGGAAGCACACACACACACACACACACACACACCCATCAGAGGTCAGTATGCAGGGAAATGCTCACGTCTGCAGTTCCAGAAGGGAGAGCTCTGTGGGGGAGGCGGGACCTTGGCGGGCAGGGGACATTCCAGGTGAGGGAGTGCGCCAGGGAGCCGGCTGTGGGAGGTCAGAGCTCAGCCACAGCACAGAACAGTGGGGAGCCCCGTGGCTCTGGAGGTGACAAATGCCCCCACAGCGAGGACCAGCTCAGTGGGAGGGAGATAAGGAGCCGGGGCCAGGGGAGCTCTGTGGAGGGGTCAGGCGCTCACAGGTGAGATAAATGCCAGGATGGGGGATGAGCTGAGACGGACACATGAAGGAGGACAAGCGGCTTCCGGGGCTCTGCTGAGACGGGACAGGCCCCTGCTGTGATTGACACACACAGTGGCCGTGCTCCAGCCACCGCGAATAATCCGACCCCACCGGTGAGTTAGGAGCTAGCAAGGGTCACGGAGCCGAAATAATCCGGCAGGCTGCTGGTGAGAGAGGCAGAGGAACCACCCAAAGGAACGTTTCAACACCTCCTTGCCAAGGAAAACTGAAACCAGCCCACGCGCAAGGCCGAGTGTTACAGGCCTTGAAAATAACCAGCGATGCAGAGGTTTTAGCGAGGCCAAGCCACACAGGCCGAGCTGAGCGCTGACCTCCACAGCCGGGCCTCAATGGCATCCATTAATCAGTGCAGATTTCTCCTGAAGTTCTCATGAGCTTCGCGTAAGGAGTGGTTCTGGGAGCTGGTGGCAAGAGCTGTTCCAGGCCGGGTGGGTGTTGAAGGACATGGCATACAGGAGCCCTGAGACGAGCCAGCCTGTCATGGGTCTAGGGTGGGACTGCTGGCCAGTCCATCCGAGCTCAGAGGAGAAGGAACTCATGGCGGCTCTGTGGAGAGAGGGTCTGAACGGGACTTGTGTTCACTCAGCTCACAGCCATGAGCACTCGCCGGGGGCTCCACACAGGCTCTTCTGCTGGATGCTCCCAAGAGCTCCCTGTGGTGGGCACCGGCATTAATGCCCCCTTTTACAGGAGAGTCAACAGCACGTGGAGAGGCTGGGCAATCTCCCATGCCCCCCAGCACGTGAGGATGAGAGCCGGGGAGGGCAGGCCGGCCCGGAGCCTCTGCGCAGGCGCAGACCGGGCTGGGAGCGGGGCACCCGGGGGAGCCAGACCCGCGGCGTTGGGAGCCACACGGAGGAGTCTGGCCCGGTCGCAGAGCAGCCTTCTTCTGCGTGGAGACGCTGTCACGGAGGAAGGAGCCTTCCTGTAGGTACCTGGCACTGCCCACTGCTAACTCCGCGTCTCAGCCACACAAACAATATTTTGTCACGTCAGGGGAAACAGAAACGTGCCCCCAGAGACCGGTTTTCATTTTCTGTCTCCTCTCCACCTGGACTTGCTCAGGAGCTGGTAGGAGAAGAGCGTGGAGTCGGGCGGCCCTGGAATTTCCCATCCTCGGACTTCCTGATCCTCAGCAGCCTCCTTTGTTTGTGCTTCTGGTGCTGGGGGAGGACCTGGGACTGTCCAGGCCCCCATGCTTGGCCGGGGACAAACTGCTGAGCAGGGAAGGCTGCGCTGCTTCCTTTCTTTCTTTTTAACACTCGGCCAGGATGCGAGGCATTCTCCCAGCAGCCCCTCAAGCACTCTCCATCCTGTTCCCTGTGCCCCTCCGGCCCCACCTTCCTGGGACAGGAACACAGGGCTGGCCTCTGTGGCCAGATGCAGGCTCTGATTTCCCTGTGGGCGGGTGGGAGAGGGAGGAGGCAGGGCTGGCCTGGCAGGGGCGCCTGTGAAAGGGGTATGACTGCATCCAGAGAGGCCAGCATGGCGGGCAGAGATAGGATCCCAGGCTCTCAGCCGGGGCAGGAGAAAGAAGAACGTGCCAGCTGGTCAGGGTGGTCCAGGCGGCTAATGCCTCTGGCTGTTAAGCAGACAGGGAAGCTTTTCAGAGCCTAAGACTCTCCTCTGGCCGCTGCCAGAAACAAAACCCCTTCCTTCCCTTTGCCCAGCGTCCAGGCTGTGGGCCCAGGGTGCCCACCCGGGTGGGGTGACTGATTGGGTGTCTCCCTGGGGGACCACCTGGACGCTGGCAGTCTTGTGTCTGGGTTCCATGTGTAACAACACGGGGTACAGGCTGATGCTCCCACTGTACCAGGCGCCCTACAGATCACGGTTGTTTAATTCCGCGGAGTCCTTACAATAGCCCAAGAGGGGAGTGCTGATGAGAAGATAAATCATCTTGCCTTCAGGGGACCTTGGACAAGTGATTTCACCATGACACCCCTCCGTGCCTCCTTCCCTCAGCTGTGAACCGGGACAGATGCCTCAGAGGCTCCTGGGAGCTGTGCTGAGCGGGCGAGGTTCAGAGAGGCCCTCTACCCTGCCGAGGGGCCCCCAGCAGGAAGCAGAGTTCCCTGCTGCACTCCTCACCCTGCCCCCTCACCCACCTGTGCCCTCCCGTTCCGTCCTAACTGCTTCCACAGCAACTGAGTAGTCAGGTACAGACCTGCTCGCCTGGGGGAACGGAGGCAAGGCCGAGCTCACGCCCCTCCATGGGCGCCCGAACCCTGCCTCCTGTGTCTGCCGTTCTCCCTGCCTGGAGAGCTCGGCTCCCGGGGACAAAGGAGCGGCGTTCCATCCAAGGACAAGCAAGGATGAGGCAGGCACAGCCCCACTCTGTCTGCCCTCGATCCTGCCTGGAGCAAGCCCCTGGAAAGAGAGGCTCCAGCCGGAGCCCACAGAGCTGGTTTATATTCTAGGCGGCTCCTTCCGGGCTGTGTGCTCCCTCCCTCCCTCCTCCCCTTCCTCCTCCCCTGGGGTGGAGGCACGGTGATGGCAGCTATGAAAAAAACAGGCTGCTGCTGTGCTAGCATCGCCCTCCCAGCCATGCGGAAGCCCACAGATGAGGCGTGGAACGGCCTTCTCTGAGGACTGGGGGAGGTGAGGCTGTTCTCCGCCCCAGCAGAGAGCGAGGGGGCAGCAGAGATGGAGCCTGCAGATACCGGAGCAGCCCACAAAAGGCCCCTCTTGGCCTTGCCTCTGTTCCCCCAGGCGAACAGATTCTGTGTCTGCCTACTCCAGTTGCTATGGAAACAATTAGGCCAGAACAGGAGAGGACAGGTGGATGGGTGGGCACCCCTGGGACGCAGGCCCGGGAGGGGTGGGGAGTGCAGCAGGGAAAGCCCTTCTAGTACCATCTCTAGGCACCAAGGGCTGCCTGGGCCCAGGGGTGACAGCCAGTCGGCCGGGCCAGGCCACGTGGGGCAGGGCCTCACTCCAGCACCAGGGTTATCACAGTCACGGCAGCAGCCACAGGCCACCCCTCCCGGGCCTGCCTGCGCCAGGCACTGAAATGGACCCTCATCCTCATCAGCTCCCGAGGCGACTGCCATGATTAACCCCATTTTACACCCGAGGAGCTGAGACTCAGAGAGACGAAGTCACCTGTCCAGGACACACCTCTGCTGAGCTGCAGAGCTGAGCTTTTATTTAACCCATCCAGTGTGGCCCGGAGGCGCTGCTCTTAAACCAGGAGCCCGGCGTTTATGAGGGATTAGCTAGATTTGTTCCTGTCCCTCCAGCTTTGGGAGCTGTCTGACGTACTGGCTGCAGCAGCTGTGGTCTGCCAACCCCCTCCCCTCTGGGCAGGAACGCCTCTGCACCCGAAGAGCTGGCTGGTGTCAGAAATTGTCCCCGATGTTCATGCCTTAGGGACAACCAAAATGAGGGAAACCCTACTCGACTCTGGCGCTCCGGGCCCTCTGTGGTCACCTGTTTGGGCTTCGTTGTTGGTTTTCCCTTTCCAGGCTTGTAGGGTGGCACCTGAGTAAACTGCTCACCCCGCATTCTGAGTCTGTTCCCTTCCCCAGGCAAAACAGCCATGGGCTGCGGCAACCTTTGCAGGCCTGACACCCAGGAGCAGCCCAGAAGCCCTGATAACTGCCACACGTGGGCCCTGTATCTCAAGGCAAGTTATGCCACATCCGTCAAATGTACTGGCCCATCTCACTGGGCCTGCGCCCCCTGTGGACAGATGGGCCTGAGACTCCCTGGGGGCCTCTGGGATGTTCGCATTAGGCCTGTGTGGGGGACTAACCTGGGGGTCTTTGCTACATCTCACTGTGTGGGCAGAGCTGGAGACCATGGATGTCGGTCTAAGGGCCCAACATTGGCTGGTCACAAGTGCTTTGGGCGTTTTAAATCCTAACCAATCCCCCTTGATTTCTGATTTGTACACAAGGAGAGACAAACACTTAGGGTGGGTCTGCTCCTGGCAGTTAGGTGGCTACAGGGCAGGGCTGTGCTCCTGTCCTCCCAGAGCTCACAAGCCCAAACCCACGGGGCACTGCTGAGGGTGAGACCCGGGCGGCAAGAATCACAGAGCTTAGCGAACGGGGCAGGCGAGCGGAGCCTCGTGGGAGAACTGGGGCCTGGGCCAAGAAGGGCAGTAGGGATGTACTATTTGTTTTTCAGTGAAACTTGCCTTTAAAAACAACAACAGCCCTATCCAGTTTGGCTCAGTGGATAGAGCATCATCCCATGGACTGAAGGGCCCTGGGTTCAATTCTGGTCAAGGGCATGCACCTCAGTGGCAGGCTCTATCCGGGAGGCAACCAATTGATGTGTCTCTCTCACATCAGTGTTTCTTTCTCTCTGTCTCCTCCCCGCCCCGCACTCTCTCTAAAAACCAATGGGAAAATACCCTTGGGTGAGGGTTAACAAAACAAACAAACAAATATAAAATAAGGCTCTCTGGGCAGCCCCATGGACCCACAGCAGCCTCTGGGAATTGTGACAACTGCTGTCTGTGCCGGCCCTTCTGGGGAGAGCCTCTCCCTGCACAGCCTCCCGCTGGCCAGCCTCCAGCACGCCACCTCCTCCCCTACCTTTGGGCTCCAGGCCGTTGGAATTAAAGTGCATCCTCTTCTGACACTCAGTGCAGCTCATCAGGAACCGGGTCACAGCCTCTCGTGGAAGGAAGGCGTATGTCTCTGCAATCTGGGGAGAGAGGAGGCTCGTTGTTATATGGACCCGAGGGGAGCTGCTTAGTCACCGGTCAGCAAGGGATGTGCTTGCACTTGGTGGCAGGCACTCGGCCCTTGCCAGGAAGGGCAGGGATTTGAGGAGCAAGGGGCAGGTGTCCTCGATTCTCAGCCATGGAAATGAGTCAGTACTTCTGCAGAAACTTTGTTTTTCAAATTTGAATAAAATGAAAAAAGCAAAGCATTTAAACATTATTTAGTCTTTAACCTATATTCTAGAAATATTCCTCTCAGAACATTTCACTACCCTTACTGAAAAATGAGCTCATGAACATCGCTCTAGGGTAGAATGAAACTATTTCCCCTCCTGGAGATGGATAAACTGAGACCCATTAATAAATCTACAGGCTCCAGGCCTGTGACCAGAACCCAAGGTTCTACAAGCTATTTGCTGCAACAACTCACGGATTCAGAACCTTTTTAGGGAGAGCTGTGAAAGGCTAATGCCGAGGGATCAGATTTTTCAAACAGGACAGACTCTTAGTGCCCCCATGTTCCAAGTTAGGTCATGAGGCCCAGAGAGGCGAACCTATTGTCCTAAGGCCACACAGCTCTTTAGAGGCAATGCAATGCCCATGTTTCAGGTCACACCACCCCATACCTGCCTCCAGAGGGCCTCCCCCAGCTGTGGAGAAGAGAAGGAGGGTGGGGGGTGGAGGGACGCATGGGAGAGAACACAAGAAAGAAGCTGGGTGGGGGAATGGGGAAAGTGGGCTCCTTGGTCCGCCCCTCTCTTCTTGCTCTGGGTTTTGGGAAACCTACTGGCCCTGGTTTGGCCGCCTGAGGGGCCCAGAAGGGTTTCTGAGGCCCAGGTTTCTTGGCTGAGGCCCATAGCTGCCCAGTTGCTGGTTTTTGCCCATTTCCCAGAGCCCAGGCCCTCCCACTCTTCTCCACTAAGGGGCAGCATCGATCCAGCATTCCACAGTCCTCGCTGCTACCCAGCTGGGAAAGTTGGCCCAGCTGCTCCTTTGGGATGCACAAACGCCCCTGCTCCATCTCTGTGGTGGCCAGGGGGCTGGGTAAGGTAGGGCGGAGTGGATGGATGAGGTGGAGGTGGGGATATAGGAGGTCCAGGGCACCCCAAGCTGCAGCCAGGCCCTGAGAGGACCAGCTCCGTTGTGCTCCCAGCTCAGCCAGCCTGTGGAGCACCAGGGACCACTCCTGCCTGGCAGCTGGCTGCAAAAGCAGAGTTAATTTTGGTGACACAATTGTTATTTCTCAGCTGATTTGATGCTCTGCGGAGCAGGCAGGCTTCTTGATGAGTTATCTCCCTTCCAAATTCCCTGTCTGATTGCCTTTCTTTGGAGGTCAGGGACAAGGGCAAAACCCTAGTCTCTGACTGGAGCTGGTGGATGGGAAGGTGATGGTCAGCCACACACCAGTCCTGCTTAGATGTAAGGGCTGAGAGATGGAGCTTCCCTGCCACCCACAGGCACATCTTCATCCCAGCCCAAAGCTGCTGGGAAGTCTTAGGGGAAGAATCCCTCTTGGGCCTGCAGCGTTGGGAGGGGTGGGCCTTGCTGAAGGGCTAGTGGCTACCGGAGTAAAGCAGAGGGCTATGGCTAACTTGGGCCAACCAGATGACCCTACAGGTGCCCCGAGGCATGGTATTCCTGGCCAGACCTCAGAATGGCTGAACAGAGGACTTGGGGAGGAGGCTTGCAGTCTCCTGGGGAAATGAAGGGAGGTTCATACCGTAGGGACAGCCCTACTTCTCCACACGGAGCTCACTGCCACTGACACCATTTTTTACATGGCTCGGCGAGGGCCTTCCTGACCTGGCTGTTCTGCTGAGGGCTGTCCGCTGGCCCGCTGCGTACAGGAATGGTTTCCAGAGAGGGTTCTGACACAGGTCAGAATGGTGGCCCCAGCTCCCCTGGCCTCGCAGACCCAGCAGCATGCAAAGGCTAGCTGGAGTGCCACATGAAGGAAGGGTGCTGGTACATCGCCCTTTGACCCTGCGTTCCACAGGGGGAGGAGGGGTTGGCCCGAGGCAGATAGGTGAGAGGTCCTAGGAGCTGTCTGAAGACCAGGGAGGAAGCCCTGTCCAGTCTTGCATGGCTAGAATGTCTGTAGCCTTGCTAAGAGCTCCCTGGGGAGTCAGCCCAGCTCTGCACTGCTGTGGGGACCTGCACGGAGGATGCTCCCCCCAGCGGGCATCCTTTGGTGCACCCTCCTGGCTTGTGCATGTGAGAAATGGAACCACCATTTCTGTTCGATGCACAGACGTCCAAGGCCACAGGATCACAGGTGGAGTTAAAACGAGAAGGACAATCCCAGCGGTTGTTCTAGTCGGTAGGATGGTGGTTTTCAGATAGTTTTAGAGCTACCGGCACTGTTCTGGAAATAGACTCTTACGCTGAGGTCCAAAACATGAAACAGATAAAGATAGAGCGGCCGTGTTTAAGGGAAGCTCCAGGACCCCTGTCTCTACCTAGCTTCCCTCTGCTGCCGTGGGGGCTGCTGCCTTGCTCTCCTCGGGGCCTTCTGCATGGACCCCGGCACTTACACGTGAGTTTGCCTCTTAGTTTTTCCTAGTGATAAAAACCAAGAGAGATTTTGCTGGCAGGAAGAGCAGAAGCTATTTACAGAGTCGCTGACTTGTAAGGCTCCATTTTCGCTCCCCAACTCGGAGGCCGACAGAGACAGATGAGGCCAATCGGGGGGATTTGCACCACTTTACAAGATCCTCCTTCTGCCCTGCGGGTGGATTAGCACATTGTGGACCTGGAGTAGCTACTGACCACACCTGGCCCCAACTCCAAAGTAGTCTGGGCATCCAGACCCGGATTCTGGAAGCTGACCTAGCCGACCAGCATCCTGGGGGCGAGGGAGGAAGCAAATGGGTTCACACTAACCCAGATGGGTGCAGGCTCCAGGAGAGCCCCTGGGAAGGGACCAGTCCTCAGCGTGGGTGCAGGGAACTGGGTAGGACCGCTTGGAAACCTCCCCAGGCCCCGGCATTGGCAAGACCTCCTGGGGGTCCTCTGGCCCTCAAGTCACAAGGCATCAGAGGCAAAAAGTAAGGCCGGGCTTCGTACCCTAATTCCCTGTATTAACCCTTATAAATGGCTATCTACTCTTTGCTCATATACCTCCAGCCTCAGAAAGCTCAGTATCTGATCCTGATCCACTGTTGAACAGTGGTCGGTGCTAGAAAGTTATTTTTCCCTCTGAAGAATACGCCTCTTTCAATGCCCTGAACAAGCTGACCCATCTCCTCTCCAGTCCCCCGCCTCCCGCAGGCACCCCAGGCCTGTAAGGATCCGGAAGTCCCAGTTGCCCTGGAGATAAGGCAGTCCCAGGATTCAGGTTTGGCAAAACACAGAGAGACAGGTCCCCAAACATCTCAGCCAAGAGCCTGGCACCAACCCTGTGGTGCCAGGCTGTCCTCTCTGCAGCCAGCAGCACCGACTTTCCTGGGAGCTCCCCGTCCACAGGTCCGGGGGGGGGGGGGCGGGCAGGGCATGAGCACGAGTGAGCCTGAAGAGTTAGGCTTGGATTGAAGAAATGGCAGATGAAACGAGGGGGACAAAAACATCCAGGCACCACCCCCACCCCCAGAAGGGAAAGGGTGGCACGGAGAAGGGTGACAGATGGGGGAGAGGGGGAAGGGAGAGGAGACACACGGGAGGAGGGAGGTACGGCGGCCTCCTTGGCCTCACACCCGCTGCAGGAGGGCCCTGGCCTGTTCCCCTCAGCGCTGGCCCTGCTGCTGAAATTCCAGCTCTGCGCGCAGCCCAGCTGGCTCGCCGCCAGTCATGTGCCAGCTCCAGGCTGGGCAGCGGGAAGTGGGGCACGCGGCGGGCATATGGCCGAGAAGCCAGGAAATGCAGAGCAAAGCCTGGACGGCCGCTTGGCCCAGGGACGCAAATGCTGCCAATGCCAGCCTGGCTCTGCCCTCTCCACAGCATGGAGCCCACAGCCCCTGGCCTTCCTAAATCTCTAGGGGGGCCTGCAGGTGAGGCCTGGTGCTGGACACCAAGGGGACCCAGGAAATCACATGGTCTGGCTGGCTCAAGCCCATCTACCTGGACAACAGCAAGTCGTTGGCCTTACTAGCTGCCCACAGGGGTTGTAGAAAGGTAGGCTGTGTAGAGCTCAGAGTGCAGGCTCTGGGGCCAGCTACTTTGCTCTGCATGTCAACTGGGTGGCCTCAGGCAGATTATACGTCTCTCTAGGCTCCATTTTCCTAATCTGTAAAATGGGGGTAACAGCACCAAGAGCTGGTGATGGTCAGTGCTGGGCACAGGGCCTGGCACGTGCCACCAGCCCAGCACTGGCAAGTTTAATGCTGAGCAAATGTGCTGGTCTCATCGCTACCACATTGGCCCCAGGCTGGCCCTCCCTTTGCCCATGGCCCTCTGGTGGAAATACCCTCATGACTCCCTGCCCACCACTTTCCCACATGGCAGGAAAGGCGGGCCAGGTGTATAATAATCTGCTTCCCTCAACCTGAACCTCATCTCTCTAAGGTCCTTGGCACAAGGGTCCCTCCTTAAGACTCGTTTAGGGCAAAGGCCATCTTCTGAGGACAAGGACACAGCAGATGGTTGGATTTTCTTTTCTTTTTCTTTCATCCTCACCTGAGAAGTAAGGATATTTTTTCTTGATTTTCAGAGAGTGGAAGGGACAGGGGAGGGAAGGAAGGGAAAGACAGAGAGTGGAGGGGAACATCAATGTGTTAGAGACACAGCTATTTGTTGTCTTTCCCTCACGCCCCAATAGGAGCCAGGGATTGAACCTGCAACTGAGGTATGTGTCTGTCACCGGGAATCAGACCCGAGATCCTTCAGTCCACAAGCGGATGCTCTGACCACTGAACAACTGGCTAGGGCTTGATTTTTTTTTTTTTTTTAAATCCTCACCAGAAGATATGTTTTTATTGATTTTAGAGAGAAGAAGGGAGACAGGGAGGAAGGTAGGGAAGGGAGAAAGAGGGAGAGAGAAAAAGAGGGAGAGAGAGAAACAAAGATGTGAGGAAAATATAGATGAGTTGCCTCCTGTGTGCTCCCCTGAACTCGCAGCCTTTTGGTGTATGGGACAGCGCTCCAACCAGCTGAGCCATCCAGCCAGAGCAGATGGTTGGGTTTTTAAAAAATCAGGCCTTATGGAAAAATTATAGACTTACACAGGCCACCTCCACTGCAGTCCAAGGCTACCTACACAAAGAACTTGGGGTGGAGGGGTGTCAGTCTGCCCTGGGTGAGGCAGCCAGAGGGCAGGTCTCTAGGAAAACAATGAGAAAGCCAACACAGATGGGGCCTGAGGACACTGGCTGACTACCACGCAAGACAAGTAGCTTGACTCTCTGGGTCTCAGTTTCCTTGACTGAAATGGGACCACAGCCCATCACAGGATGGCTGTCAGCCTTAAATGAAGGTAAAGAGCTTGGCTTTCCTGGTTTAGTGGTGGGCACTGGACAAACGGTTCAAAGCTGTGCATAAGCCATGGTGATGGGCGTCAAGAGGGAAATGGAACCAGAACACAGGCAGATCCCTCGTGCTTGAGCTCAGGCCATCATCCCGTCCACCTCCCCATCATCCCGTCCACCTCCCCACCATCCCTTCCACCTCCCCACCATCCCTTCCACCTCCCACCATCCCTTCCACCCCCCCCATCATCCCTTCCACCTCCCCACCATCCCGTCCACCTCCCCCCATCCCTTCCACCCCCCCCATCCCTTCCACCTCCCCACCATCACTTCCACCCCCCATCATCCCTTCCACCTCCCCATCATCCCTTCCACCTCCCCACCATCCCTTCCACCTCCCCACCATCCCTTCCACCCCCCACCATCCCTTCCACCTCCCCATCATCCCGTCCACCTCCCCATCATCCCTTCCACCTCCCCACCATCCCGTCCACCTCCCCCCCATCCCGTCTACCTCCCCACCATCCCTTCCACCCCCCCCATCCCTTCCACCTCCCCACCATCCCTTCCACCCCCCCCCATCCCTTCCACCTCCCCACCATCCCTTCCACCCCCCCCATCCCTTCCACCTCCCCACCATCCCTTCCACCCCCCCATCCCTTCCACCTCCCCACCATCCCTTCCACCTCCCCACCATCCCTTCCACCACCCCCCACCATCCCGTCCACCTTCTCCCCCTCATCCCGCTCCAACCTCCCCACCAGCCCGTCCACCGCCCCATCCTTCCACCTCCCCACCATCCCTTCCACCCCCCCATCCCGTCCACCTCCCCCCAAACCTTCAACCCCACCCCGCAACCCCCACCCTCCCGTCCACCTCCCCACATCCTTTCCACCCCCCCCATCCCTTCCACCTCCCCACCATCCCTTCCACCCCCCCCATCCCTTCCACCTCCCCACCATCTCTTCCACCCCCCCATCCCTTCCACCTCCCCACCATCCCTTCCACCCCCCACCATCCCGTCCACCTCCCCCCATCCCTTCCACCTCCCCACCATCCCTTCCACCCCCCCCATCCCTTCCACCTCCCCCCATCCCTCTCCCCCTCCCCACCATCCCTTCCACCCCCCACCATCGCTTCCACCCCCCACCATCCCTTCCACCCCCACCATCGCTTCCACCCCCCCACCATCCCTTCCACCTCCCACCATCCCTTCCACCTCCCCACCATCCCTTCCCCCCCCACCATCCCGTCCACCTCCCCCCATCCCTTCCACCTCCCCACCATCCCTTCCACCCCCCCCATCCCTTCCACCTCCCCCCCATCCCTTCCACCCCCCACCATCCCTTCCACCCCCCACCATCCCGTCCACCCCCCCATCCCGTCCACCTCCCCAGGTGTGACACTCCTCTCCTTTAGCAATAGAGCTGTCTCCCCCTTCTGCCTACCCACAGCTCAGCATGCTGGCTCCCATCCACCTTCTTCAGGAAGCTCCTGGCTCAGCACAGTATCCGCAGGGACCTTTGCTAAACACCCAGGTAACCAGGCTCTTGTTCCCTCCTAGTTTTGGAGACATTTCTGTTTTGTTTTTGTTTTTCTCTCACAACTCCCCACCCCAAATCAAACTGATTTCCTTGGGGCTGGGGCCAGGTCCTCAGACTTTTCCTGGGGAACTCTCAATACTGACTCCACAGGGCGGTAGGGGATAAAAAAAAAAAAAAATCTCACCCATAGAAAGCACTCAGGACAGGCCTGGTACACAGTAAATGCCATGGAAGCATTTGCCCTTATGATTATTATAATCTAGCCACACACAACCCCTGCCCCTCAGAGCGGCAGAGTAGGCTGTGAAGGCTGGTGTGTGTGTGTGTGTGTGTGTGTGTGTGTGTGTGTGTGTGTAAAGCAGAAATGGGGAGAGAAAGGCTTCCCTCCTCCCCCCAGCCCTCTCTTCCCCTCCCTCTCACTCCCTTCAACCTGCTTCTCCTTTGTGCTCAGACCACAGAACCCGCCCCCTGCCCCGTGAGCCATCTCTGGCTGCCATGCCCTTGCCCTGTGCCCCCCTGGGTCCCCAAAGGCCTTTCATCACGCCTCAGCTCCCCGCCCCGCCTCCCCCCTCACCCCCCCCCCCAACATGTGCGGAGCCCATGGCCTCCTGCCAAGGCCTGGGGCTGCCGGCAGAGGCAAGGGACAGAAATCTCACCGCTCGGTAGGTTTTCTTCTGCCCAGCGTGCTTGGGGGCTTTGCCTGGCTCCGCTGAGCTCTCCACATGCATTGAGTAGATGATGTCAAAGAAATCTTCCACCACAGCGACCCGCTTCAGAGAGATGCCCTCCGGCTCCGACAGGCCATCTGCCCCCTGCGACAGGGTGGACAAGCTGTGTTAGTGTCAGGGACGATGGCGGGGTGAGAGCTGTGCCCTCAGGATGGGCAGCGGGCCGGGGGCAGGTCAGTGCTGCTCTCTGACCCCAGCAAGGTCTCTGGTGATAGATGGAGGGGGATGGCCAGGGGTGGAAGGAGCCCACAGGGATGGGGAGGGGGGGGAGAGGTGTACCAGAACCAGGGTGGCTGCTGCTACTAAATCTACCAGGAACAATGGGCAGGGAATGACAACAACAAAAATACAAATTAGAGAACCGAGAGGCTCCGTGTTCACCATTTCAGACAGATTGTGCCAGACTCAGGCGGGAGCTCTCGAATCACACGCTGTGCCAAGAGCATCCTGGAAGTCTCTGGGGAGGGGGCGCTAAATAGATGCAGCCACATCAGGAGCTCGCCAATTAGCGGTAACCTTTCACTGTGGTCCTGGGCTGGGGTCCCGGGGGACCAGCGTGGATCACCTGGGTGACTCCCGCCTCCACCCTGGCCTTTCAGAAAAGCTTTCACCAAGCGCACCCTCCCCACTCCAGCGGCTGAGTGCCAGCGACAGCACCCGGGCTCTTTGTGTGCGGTGTCGAGACTAACAGACATGCGGCCACGTGGAGGTGGCAGGGCCGTGTGAGCAGGGTGGCCGCACTCTCCCCCCGCCCCCCTTTCTTGTCAGTCTGGCAGGAGTGCTGTCAGCTCGCCCGACAAGGTGTGCCAGGATGGAGATGGGGTCCTTCAGCTGAGGACCTTCTGGGCCAGCACCTGTCCTCCCCCATTAGTAGGGCTAGGGTGGAAGAGGGAGACTGCAGGGTGTGAGGCTGGGGGATGTGAGGATGGGCGGGTGCTTTAAGGGAGCGGACGGCTCAGTAAGTTTCTTATTCACAGGGCAAAGGCTACACACAGGCTCAGGCACACCTGGCTCTCAGCCACATCTCCCCAAGGGAAAAGCTTGGAGGTCTCAGGGGGCTTCAAAAACAAAGAGGAAGCTGGGGCACCATTTGGAGGGAAAGTCTTTGTCTGAAACACAAATTTCCAAGACAGTTCTTTCCCAGAGGATCCTGCTCCAGAACCATCAGCTCTGTGAGGGTATAGGCTGCACCTGCTGGCTCACGGCCTTCTCCCCGGCACCTAGGACAATCCTGGGCGCACAGCAGACTGACTGACTGGTTACAAGCAGCAGCCAGGCCATGTAGTTTAGACCAGCTACTCCCTACTGTGAATAAGGCCCCATCATTTAAGTGGTTGTGCGACCCTGAGCAGTTATTTAGCTTCTCTGAGCTTACGAGCCTATATCTGGAAAACGGGGGAAACAGAAGAACCTCTCCCAGGAGCTACAAGGGGGAAAAATGAGATCCGTGTGTAGCACTCAGCACCAACCCAGCCCGTAGGAGCTGCTGGGTAAATATTGCCATTAAGCAGTGCTATGTCATTTGCCAAGTCTCTCCTAGCTTGGGCTGCACACCACAAGCCTGGGAGGTTGTCAGACCCGCCGGCGGTAAGGTGGATGGGAAGCGGCACCGCTGGCTTAGTCCCGAGGTCTCTGCAGTCTGAGGGGAATAGAGGCTGTGCTGAACGGGATCCTTGCTCACAGCATATTCTGGCCACAGACAGAGGTTAGTTTTATCTGGCAACTTTCCCAACATGCCATGGCGGGTGAACAGAGTTGCTAGTGACCCATTTGAGAGCAAAATGGGGGAGGGAGGGAAGGCATCTGGGCATTTGAAGTGTAGGGTACCAAACCCTAGAGCTAATGTTTGGTGACCATGGGCGGTGACATCACTGGTCCTGCGCAGACAGTACTGCCAATGGCTTCCTTCCTGGTCAGGATCCATTTCAACGGGGACTTGTCAGATAGCAGTGTGCATCTAGGGTGCGCGTGCGCATGCGCATGTGTGTGTGCGCGTGTGTGTGTGTGTGTGTGTGTGCGCGCGCGCATGCGTGTGTGTGTGTGTGTGTGTGTGCACATGTGTACTTGCAGGTGAGTGCGGGTGGGTAGCTACTTGCTGGTCCTGCTTCCTTGTTGTGAGATTGGAGGCAATCTCCTCAACCTCTCTGAGCTCCACTTATGAGATTGAGCTGTTAAATTCCACGATTCATCTGCTCCTAGACCCTCTCAGCAGTTATTGTTCTCTCTTTCCTGGGGGTATCTGAAGCCCCCCTCCATAGTTCTGGTCCATTTGTAGACAGGGCTTATCAGTGACAGACTCATTCATTAGCTGACTTGTTACTACCCAGCATTTTGGGGATCTTCAAATATTGCTGTGTCAGAGTTGGGTGGCACAAATGTTATGACAGGTCAGTTATAAGATACTTCTAACCAGGGGTTCATATTGGCAAAAACAAACAAAAGAATCTTTAAGAATTAAAATATAACTGGGTTCCCATTTTTTGATCTGATGGTGGTTACCTAGGCTTGTTCAGTTTATAAAAAGTCATTAATCTGGACACTGGATTTAACTGCTTAAAAGTGAATAGGCCTCTCTGCTCATACTATTGTTTTAGGCTACAGATACTTCTGGAAAACGGAGATACACTTTGGTGGGAAGGAATGAAGAAGGAAATCTTGTGGATGACAGTATTTTAAGAAAGGTGAGTTGGAAAGTGCTCCCTAATCAGGTTGTGATCTTGGGCAGGTCACTTCTGGACCTCTTGAAACTCAGTTTCCCCACCTGTGAAATGGGCCTAAAATGTCCTAGTTGGATGTTCCAAGGATTATGTGAGAATGGACATCAGGCATTTGTCACATACAGGACTGCAAACATCCATCTCTTCCCCCTAGACCCACTGAGTGTGAACAGGTGACGGTTAGGAATCTGCTCTTATCTCTGGGCCCTCTGGTCCACTCAGGCTACGGGACGGGGCCCCCAGGTGGTATCTACCACAAAGAGAGAGTCGTATGTAGGTCCGAAGTAACACGCTAAGGCTGTCCCACAAACTTGCAATAAGCCTTCCTAAAGTCAAGGTGTCATTAATCAACCTGGACCAACAGGGAAACACTGTCCGGCACCTGTCCTAGGCCTGTCCTAGCTTCCACTTCCATTCTCAGGCAGACACGAGTAACCAAAAGCACTGCACCGGGTCCGATGTGACCAGAAAGTTGTCCCAGAGAAACACTTCAGTGGAGCATGTTTAAGAGCCCCCCGTTTAAAAATTGGTTGTGATGCCCCCTGATGTTCACACCTGGATCCTATGGTTGGTCTAGCTCACCTGTAGACATGCTCACAGGAAAGGAGAGGGCCTAGAGCAACCAGAATTCTCCCCACACACCACATGCAGAGCCGCACCTTGAACTGTCCTTTGCGGAGCTGAGGCCACCTGGACACCCTAAGGGAAGGACACCAGGGTATCTGTGTGGCCTTCGAGGAGGACCCTGGCGGAGAACAAGGAAATCCCACGGCAGTCACGTGCCCAGACATCTCTGCCATGCCCTGCATCCAGAGAGGTAATAACCTTCATGCTCAATGCTGAAGGAGAGGCGTGCCTTCCCTAGCTGAGAATCCAGACTCAGCTCCACGGGGCAAGAGCTTCTGATGAAGGGACGGAAAGCACCTTCCCCACAGCTTTGGGATGCCGGGATGCCCTACCAACCACTTCTGCTCTGTACCCACATGAGCTTAATCTAATCCACTGCCCTCAGCACGCTGGGCCCTGGATTGACAAAGGAAGCTCACTTCATTTACAAGGCTGGGTAAAGAGGGGGCCTGGAGCCTCCTTACTGTACCCAGCTTCCTGGGAACACCAACCAGGAGTGATGGCATGGAACCCCGGATGCAGCACCCTCTGGGAAAAACCATGAGAAAAACACATGGACAGTTGTGAAAAACCGACCTCTGGGGCCTTCGCATGGGGAAGAATATTACCATGGTAACACACTCCAGCCTTTGGAACCAGCCAACTCCAAATAGCTGGCCAGACCCAGACCAACAAAACCCAGACATGGCAATCGTTTTAAAAAATTCATTGAGCCCCACCAGTGTGGCTCAGTAGTTGAGCATTGACCTAAGAACCAGGAGGTCATGGGTCTATTCAGTCAGGGTACATGCCCAGGTTGTGGGCTCGGTCCCCAGTGCGGGGTATGCAGGAGGCAGCTGACCCATGATCCTCTCTCATCACTGATGTTTCTATCTATCTATCTCTCTTCCTTCATCTCTGAAATCAATAAAAATATATTTAAAATAATAAAAAAATAATAATAAATCCATGGAGTTACTACCTTTCTTGGACACCATCATCTTTCTTAAACCCAGCCCATTTGGGTTCTAAACTAAAAACCCGATTGCAAGTCATTGAAGAAATCACCAAATGTTTAGGATAGTGGTCCTCAAAGTGTGCTTCCTAGGTCACCATCATCAACATCATCTGGGAACTTGTCAGAAATGCAAATTCTCAGGCCCCACGCAATACCTACCAAATCTGGGGGTTTTAAAAGGCATCAAATAATTCTGATGCATAGCCAATTTTGAGAACTGATGAATGTAATGTCTCCATAATTGAGACAGGAAGGTAACCACTAAGGAAACTGGCATTGACTTATTAAATACAGACATGCTCAGTGCTTCTAGGTCTAACATATTAATATTTTCTTCTTCAATGAAGGCCAATTTTCCTGATGGTGTGAACAAAAGAATCTTACTGGGGAACATTAGTATAAATTCAAAATACCAGCCCAGAAACTTAATGTGGATTATGAATAGAAAGGGTAGGAGTGCCCAGCATCCTGGCATCAGATTTTTAAGTCCTCTCTGGCACAGTTAATTACTACTTAAGCAGGTCATCCTTTGACAGGTCTTTTAGGGCTTCCTCACTTTCTTCAAATGATCTGAACGCTTAGCACAAGGAAGGCGGCTACATTCAGGGCTGCAGACTTACAAGGAAGACAGAACGCCTTCCGGAGCCATCGGATAGGCCAATGCCAGGTGGCCTCATGAGCTGTTGTCAGGAGTCATCCCTCAGGTAAGCTCGTGAATCCGACTGTATCTTGTTTGTATTCCACTAAGCCAATTAAATGGACCCCTGCCCTTGACGGCAGGTGAGGTCCAAATGCGAATGGATTGCAGTTCTGTCATCTCCATTGGAACTCCCAAGCCACTTGCTGATAGTAAGTTACACACATATCAAGGTGGGCTCGTCATTTCAGACCACCATCCCCGTCTTAGTGGTGTATGCCTTCCAGCAATGAAAAAGCCATGGCTGAGAGGAGATGGCTAAATAGCGGGGACATTTCTCAACTGGGCTCCTCAGGGAGAGGAAGAAACCACAAAATCCTTAGGATGTGCCCTTTGGGGGCATTTCAGATCCAGCTTTTGACAAGACATAAAAACCAACAAGACTGTCATCAGAGGAGAAGGTCAGTCAGCAGAATCCACCACCGGTGTGCAAGGTGACTGTGCAGACAAATGGGAAGGTGCTCCATCCTATCTGGGCCAGCCGGCTGAGTGGCCGAGATTACAGGCAGAGGCTACCTCGGATACGAGCCACATGCTCTCCTAACTTCTCCTGTCTTTCAACCACACTTCAACAAAACCAGGCAGGACCAGCGTTTGGAAGTTTGGGTAGCAATTTGGGGGGTAGGGGTGGTGGTGGGGAGAGTTTCCTACAAAGTCCCATTCTAACCCCTGGCAGGACTGAAAGAAGACCTGAGGGGAGGAGCCAGCCTCCGGCAAAGGGTTCTCAGATGGAAAGGAAAGAGGTGAAGAGAAATTTAAAAACCAAACAAAACGGAGAGAACAGGAAGAACAGAAATTCAGAGTGGAGATCCTCACCCAAATCTCCAGAATTCTCTCCTCATAACCCCCTAGAGAAGCCAGTCTTAATTGTAAAGGGCAATCAGATGATTGAGAAGAGGGTATTGCTTAAGTGGGACAAAGACAGTGTTGCATGTCTCTGGATTATGAATACTACCTACTGTGAACCAGGAACCAAAAAAATCCTCCAAAATAAAGATTCACACCAGAATTTAAAGACCCATAGTTACATTGCACTCTGTAGGTTTCTACAGAGAGATGAGGACCTCCCTCCCCCCCCCCCCCCCATAAATACATAAACAAGGCACTGAGGACTCAGTGTAGCACCTGCCTCGTCTCCACCCTTGTGCACAATCTCCAACTGTTAGTGTGGAGCCGCCACCGAGCTGCACCTGCCATCTGGAACAGGCCTCAAATATTCCAAGACCTCCTTTCTGCTTCACCGAATCTCCGTCTTCTTTCAAATCATGCCGGGACCCAACTGCATGCCCAGGGCCATGGAGAAAGGTGTCTGGGACCAGCCCCCCAATATCAGCACTACCTTCGAGGTATGCCATATCCTTCAAGCAGCTCTGAATGTTTCTTTTCCCTTTTTTTTGGTTTTGTTAACTCTGGGATGTCTGGAAAGGGGGAAGGGAGGAAGGGATAGGAACAGAGGGGAGCGGTGGGCAAAAGTATTCCCCTCCTGGCAGGAGACGGGCAAGGACCCCAGGATTAAGGGATGTAGGGAAGGAGCAGCTAATGGCACTCTCAGGCAGGACAAGGTCAGGGCCTGACTGTGAGGATTCTGGCCTGGAGGTGTCAGGAGGGACGAGTTGCTCAAGGGGTGAAGTCACAGGCCTGAGGACAATTCAGCCCTGACCCTGGGGCAAGAAGCTGGCCTGCCTGGGCCTCACTTTTCTCCCGTGTGGAGGTGCCACGATATGCACAATGGCTTTCACCACCTCAAGGACGGCTGTGGGGACCCAGATAATCCATAAATAGTGCCTGCCCTGGGCGAGACACCCATAAATGACCGGGGTCACCACTTCTCTGCAGGGGCGCCCTCCAGGCCTCTGGGCACCCCCCCCCCCGCCCCCCGTCTCCCTTGGGCGTCGGCCAAGGACGAGGTAAGGGGTCGCTGAGGGGAGGGGCTCCAGGCGGAGCAGGGCGGCCCTGAGTCTAGCAGGCCCCGCGGGCGGGTCCCTGCGGGGCGGTGGCGGGCGGCCCGGGAGCGCTAACGAGCAGGGGCCCCAGGTGCGGGCCCCACCCGGGCTGGGAGGGGGAGGGGGCGGGGCGGGGCGGGGCGCGGCCCCCGCGCTAATGACTGTTGATGGCGCGCGCTGGGCTGGGCCGGGCCGCGCGCCGCGGACAGCTGCCGGGGCGGGGGGCGGAGGCGGGGCGTCCGGCGCCCGGCGCGGGGCCGGGGTGAGGCGCCGGCGCTCCCCCCACGGCGCACGCGCGTGCGCCCCGGCGGGGAGGGCCGGGGAGGGGCGCGCGCGCCGGCCCGGGTTCGGAGGGCCTGCTGGAGCGGCTCGCGCGGGCTCCTCGCGGGCAGGCAGGTAATGAGAGTAACCATGGCAACCCACCAGAGGAAGTGTATTCTGCAGGAGACGTTAATCCCCTCTCCCCCGAGCTGGGACAGCCTGACTTTCCATTCTCACACAGTAATTAGATACCAGCTGTCAGTGCAGGGGGGACGGTTCCGCGGCTGCAGCCCGGCTGGGGCGAGGGGGGGGGGCGCGCACAAAGGGGGTTGTGGGGGGAGGCGGGGAGGAGGGCGTTAAAGACACAGGACGCTTTCCGCCGTGGGCCGGTAGGCGCGCCTCCCCCCCCCCCCTCCCCCCCCGGGGCAGTCCCCGGCCTCCGGGCTCGCGCCCGCTCACCTGGAGACCCGGCCCGCGCCGGGCTCCGCCCACTCCTCGCGCACCTGCTGCGCGCGCACCCGCGCACCCGCCCTCCCTCGCGCTCCCCCTCTCTCAGCCCCGCCTCCCCCATTCCCCGTGCACCTGCCCTGCTCCCGCCCCGCCACCCCCGGGACGCTGCCCACCTGTCCTTTGTGGGGGGCGGTACCATTCGATCTGGGCAGCTCTCCTTTGGGGAGCGTCCGCTTTTACGTCAGGCGCGGTGCCAAGTCCGATCGCTGTAATCCTCACCGACCCTCTGCGGCAGGCGCCTGGGCCGCTCCCCGCCCGCCCGAGGCGCAGCAGGGTGTGGCCATTTGCCCAGGGCCATGCAGACTTGAATCCCCATCCCGATGGCCACTTAACCACCGAGCTACCGGGCCTCTCCATCGCGTCCACATCCGTTATAGCGGGGCGGGGGACGGGGGGGGGGGCTGCCCAACTGCTCAGGGAGACAAAACAATCACACGGGTGGCGGGCATCGTGGTGCACTTCACGTATGCCAAGCATTCACTGCTTTATTTCACTTTCCCAGCAGCCCTGGAAGGTTTGTTACCCCCATCTTACAGGTGAGAAAACTGAGGCACAGGAAGCTGAAGCAACTTGCTCCACAGTCACTAAGAACAGAGTGATTCAGGCAGGCAGAGCTCTTGATCCAGGCTCTCAGCTACTGGGCACTATTAACTCCACCCCCTGGGCTCATGGTGGCTGGTTTCCAGTCTAGGTCTTTTCCCTCTTTCAATGTTCGGTCTGCCCACATCCGGTCCCAGCATGAGTGAGGGGCTGCTTCTCTTAGCCCTCCCTAAGAAATCTTAGATTTCTAAGAAGCTCCTAGGCCTTAAGCCACTGCCATGTCCCTAATTTCTGCCAGGCCTCCCAGAAACCCTTGCTCTCAGTGTGGGTAGCCACTTGAAAATCATTCTAGGTAGGAAACGAAGACCACAAGGCTAAAGGCTAGGCACAAGGAAGAGATGGCTGGTGGAGCCTTGGGGGGGGGGGTGTTTTCAGTCCCCACAGGCCTAGCTGTGCCTCCTGCCCCTCATCAACAGTCAGGCCTGGGGGTGGGGCATGCCAAGGAGGGGCAGGAAGTGCTGAAAAGCAGAGCAGGCTCCTGTCCCCAGTGGCAGCGGTGTCTGGGGTAGGAGGAGGCTATCTGATCCCTTCCCCACTGCCCCGGCCATGACCTCCTCCCTCCCTGCATCTCTCCCTCCTCCCTTAGAGCCAGAGTAGCCAGCACCCTGGGCTACAGCTGAGAACCCAGCGTTCTCTAACCCAGCCGCATTCCTGTGGGAGGAGGGATGGGGGGAGGCTGGGCCAAAGACTTTAGGGACGGGGGCACCCTTGGGGCTGTCCCACCCTTCAAGGACCAAGGCTGAGTTGCCTCCAACCTCACCGTTTCCTGCCTCCGCTTTCCCCACCTCTCAGTAACAGAGCTGCCTAAATTTGGCTCCAGGAGGGAATGGGGGAGGTGGCAGCAGGCGGGTGCTGTCAGAGGCCAGGGCGCAGCTCCCTGTCTAGCCGGCTGGCATTTTTGCTGTCTGGAGGAGGGCAGGGGGGCCCAACAGCCCTCCCCCTGAAAAGGAGATATTCGTACCTTCTGACATGCGCTGAGTAAACGTGCAAACGATATGCAAACTGAGCTTCAAATCAACATCTCAACCAGGGAACAGCTTTGGTGCTGCTTTCGGGATGAGAACAGAAGGGCCAGTGGCCCCCTTCCCAGGGGCTACAGTGGGGGCTGGGTGGGGGGCCCAGGGGGTCCAGGGCTGGGAGTTGGGAGATTCAGTTTATTGCCAGATGTCGCTTTGGGGCTTCAGATGAGCAGCTGGACCCTCCGGATCCCAGCCTGTGGGCAGGGCCATGGCCTTCCCTGGCTGCTCTGGCATAGTACTTGGCACACCCTGTCACATGGTTAAGCACATGAGTCCTGCAGCCTCCCTGCCCAGGTTTGAACCCTGGGTCTCACTGGCCAACTGGGTGAATGCAACAGTGTGCCCAGAAAAATGGCTAGCAGGACTGGGCATCTGTTTTAGGATAGCCACTGCCCTTCCCTAGAAGCTAGGCGCAGGGGCATGGCCTGGAAGAGCAGGGGCTTTGGAATCAGACCTGAACTCCAGGCCTGGCTCAGCCGTTGAGGCTGTGGGTCTCACTTCCCTCATTTGGAAAATGGATTCGGGATCTCCAGGTCAGCTGTGATTCCATGTGAGGGCCTGGCAGGCAGTGGGCACCCCAGAAGTCTTCCCATTGGCGTGGTCTCATTGTTCTCTGCATTCATTCAACTACTTTATCCTGTTCCCATCTCCCCTCTCCTCTTTGCTCTCTGTCCTGGTTTTCCTCTTGTCGCTATGTAGTTGTAAGTTTCTTACAACCTCTCTCTTCCCTTTTCCCCCACTTGTCTTGATGTCCTCAGGCAAGTCCCTGCCTCTCGGATCCTCACTGTGCACATCTGCCTAAATGGGTTCCCGGGGGTGGGTGATGAGCTCTGTCTGGGGTCTGGGGCCCAGTAGTCATTTCATGGGTGGCAGCTCTTCTTTACAAGGACTCTCCCCTCCCCACCCATCATCCCAAATGGCCAGGAGGGGTGGGCTGTGCCCTCAGCTCTATCGGGTATAGTGTGTGGGGGCCCCACTTCTCGGTTACTCTGTTTAACCCCAGATAACTGCTCTCCTGCCCCTCCGCTGGGGTTGATATGAGCTGAATCCAACTTCCTGCCACCCAAAAGCCACTTCCTGCCAAACTTGAGCTGATACCAGAAGAACTTGTTTTCTGTGCACAGAGCAGTCCCTGATGGGGCAGCCATCCGCCGGCCCTGGGCGTGAACATTTTTTCCATTCGCCTGTATGCCTGCTGGAGCTGGGTGGGGGAGGACGGGGACTCTGCCCTCCTCACCTCTAACCTGCCACCCTGCCCCGCAGGAGTCTCTGGGCCTGCCAGCCATCCCAGGAAGGGTGCCAAATGTCCCTTCAGGTCCAGACGGATGGGTGTAGACAGTGATGAATAGTCTGACACAGCCACACACACACACACAGTTGGTCTGACAGAGTCCCCACAGCTACTGGGCATTTGGGCTCCAGACACGCTCACTTGCACTCAGAGTCACATACAACCATACAGTCATTGACGGAGTCACGGTCAGACTCCCACACAGAGTTACACCTAGTTTCAGATTCAACAAACACTCTTTGAGGGTCTTCTCTGTGTCAGGTTTTAAGGCTAACGTATAGTATGAGTGATTGGAATAGCAACAGATATTTAGCTGAGCCACGATGTTCCCTCCATTTCCTTATTTTGAAATGGGGATAACAGCCCTACCTGCGAGGGTTGTTGAGAGGGTGAATGAGTGACAACACGCAGAGCCCCTGTCCCTGCCTGGCCCACGGAGAGTGCCCTCTAAGCGAGGCTATCTTAGGCAGCCAGGAGCATCCTGTGCCCAGCTCCCACCCAGATCTTAGACATTGTCTCCCCGAGTCCCAGCCTGAGCCCCCAAGAGGCTAAGGTCC
The DNA here is from genome assembly GCF_014108245.1 of Pipistrellus kuhlii. NCBI lineage: Eukaryota > Metazoa > Chordata > Mammalia > Chiroptera > Vespertilionidae > Pipistrellus > Pipistrellus kuhlii. The sequence goes on along the minus strand of NW_023425562.1, from coordinate 54,133,307 downwards.
TCATTCCCATGTCTGCAGACGAAGAAGTTGAGGCTCAGAGAAGGGGTCTACAGAGTCCTCGGGGTGCCCCCACGAACCTTGTCTTCCACCAGCGCTCACTCTGCTGCTCCAGTTTGCCTCCCTGCCCGCCCACAGGCACACTGCTGCCTCTGCGTGGGATGCCCTTGCCACTTGCTCTCGGTGTGACCGGCTCCAGAGCTGCCTCCTTACATAGCTCCTCCAGAAAGCCGCGCCACCCCCATTCACTCCCCTCAGCACGCTTACCATTTGCAAAACTGTGGTCTCCCACTGGGTTTAAGAACCAGATCTCTGGCACATAGCAGGTGCTCAACAACTCCAGAACTACCTGGACAAATGTACGGCTTGCTCTTCACAGCCAATGAGAAAAGAGTTTGGAACCAAACCCAGGACACTCCGACGGGAGCTCACGTCTACCCTATGGCAGTTCTCACTGCCACCAGCAGGCACTTCATAACTTGTGAATGAATGAACGAATGAATGAGTGAGTGAGTGAAACCAAGATCTCAGGATTTCAGCCCAGTGTTCCCTGGGCTAACCCACCTTCACTTCCTGGCAGTGTGGGCATGGACATAAGCCAAGCCACCTCCGATGGTGGTGGGGTTGCCGGGCCGGCCGCCTGAAGCCGGCTGTCAGGGGCTCGTCTGGCCACAGCCGCCAGCAGGGGAGACCAGCTGGCGGTGCAGGGTCCAGCGGCCCAGCCTGGAATCTGAGCCGCCCTGAGAGGCCCAGCTTCTCTCTGGGCCCCCACAAACTGGCCTTTGTTCCCCATGCCGGCCAAGACCCGGCAGCTTGGGCTTTCTCTCTGCCTGAGGCACCCGCGCTGAGCCACGGGGTAAATGGGCCAGCCTCCCCTCTGTCCTGCCCAGGATGTCGCTTCAGAACTAAATGGAGATGTAATTTTCTATACAAATCCATGACAATTTAGATGGAGTGATTGTAATTGGCTTTTCAATGGGGGTTTTGTCCAGTGCTGGTGGCTAAAACTGGGTGGCCTGTGTGAGGCAGGCTCTATTTAAATGACAAAAAAGCAATAATATTGAGGACCTGTACAGTGCCCAGAGCCCCTCCTGGGCCCAAGAGGAGCCTCACATTTATGAATCTGGTCCTTCCCTGGGGCTGTCTGGACTGGGTGGTGGTGCTGGGCACAGGCCCCGGGCGAGGGGCAGCCACATCGTGGGGCTTCCAGACACAGGCTTCTAGGATGGCTGGGTTACCTGCTTCATCGTTCAGTACCCACGCACTGACTAGTGCCACTTGAGGGCTAGCTAACAGCCCAGGTGTTGGGGATGCGGTGACACAGAGAACCCTCCCTGGCAGGTCAGAGGGAGGAGGGTACAAGTGCAAGCACAGCATGAGGTTTGAGAGCATGACTCAGAGCCAGACAGCATGGGTTCAATTCCTACTCCACTCCTTCCTATTTTCCTGAGCTTCAGCAAGTTGTTTAACCTCTCCATGCCTCTGCTGCCTCAGCCATAGAATGGAGTTGCAATAAAAAGTTATTATAAGCAGGAAACGCCTGATTAGGGAGGGCCCCGTGGAATGCCGGGCGGGCAGGTGGAAGGTGCTGTACGTTACTGCCACTGTTCATCAAACGTTTCAGCTCTCCGGTGTCAGGTTTGCTGGGTCACTGTGGCCGTGTGCCTTAACCTCCTCAAGCCTGCACTGGCTTCTCTTTCCGGTGGGGCTTTGAGGAGAGCTGACCCCACAGGGCTGTGAAGATGTCAGGAGAGGACGCAGGGAAATGCTTAGCACAGAGTCGGCACGGTAAACGTTAGCTCTCCCCTGCGATGCTCCTTGGCCTTGAGGAGCTCGCCATCCAGCGATAATTATAGTGTGGAGTGTGGGAGACGGAAAGGGAAGAAAAGAAGGCTCACAGGAAGCCAGGAGGGAGCTGTCGCTGCTGTCAGGGGATGCCTCGGAGGGGAGGACCAGGAGGAGGGGCCTCGGGAACAGGGTGGGGCATGGGGCTGTGTGAAGGAGGCCAGGCTTCAGTGAGTGGGTGACGCTTTTTGCCTGGGCTTTGAAGGATGAGTGGCATTTGAGCCAGGAGCAAGGTGGATATCCCCCCTACTGGGCCCTGCAGCTACGGAGTCACAGGCAGACTCATAAGTGATTTGTACGTGTGGGCAGGTGGTCAGGGAAACCCTTCTGAAGGAGTGCTGCTGAGAGCATAGGGAGAGAGACCACACGCCCTAAGGCCGGCAGCTGGGCAGGCTGGGCAGTGGCACCTCAGGCTGCGGAGAGAGGAGTGTGGGGCACCTGCAGCGTGTGGCTGGAGAGATGGGATTGGGGTGTGGCTTTACTCAGTGAAATGGGCAGCTACAGAGGCATTTTAAGCAGCGGGCGACACCGTCCAAATTAATTTCCCAGAGATCCCTCCGGCTGCTTGTGGAAAATGGGCTGCAAAGCGGAAGGGGTAAGAGGAAACTCAGGGAGACCCTGGGCAAGTGGTGGTGTCACCATGGGAGGCAAGGAGTTGGACTGGAGAAACAGCAGATGCTTACTGCGTGTTAGATGAATGATGGGCAGGCAGAGGAACAAGGGGCACTGTGCAGCTGGTACTTAAGAAGGGCTGGTGCAGGGAGATGACAGAGAGAGGTGAGGGCCGCCTCCCACCTCCCCACACCAGGCTGAGGCTGTTGGACATTTTCCTCGAAGGCAGCAGGAAGCCAACACCATTTTTCTCAGGGGAGAAAAAGAACACGCTGGGATTTGTGCTTTCCAAAGATCATTCTGTCAGTGGGTGGTGGGTGTGCAAGGCTGGAGGGAAGGAGGCAGGAAGGGAGAGGAGTTGTGGGGGCTCAGAGGCCTCAACAGGCATCCCCACCATTGCCCAACTCCAAGAGCAACAAGCTTCTCCCTCAGAGAGGTCTAGAAGTTAGTCCTAGGTCATAGCTTTTCAAAACAGAGAAGGGATCTCACCCTCGGGATCTCTTCCCCTTTGACAGCATCTGTCTCGGTCCCTAACAAAATCCATCATAAACAGTGTTTCAGATAACTGTCAGCTATAGAACCGTTAGGATGAGCCTGGAAATGAGTACTATCATTCCCATTTTACAGATGAGAAAACCAAGGCTCAGGAGCTACTCGCCTAAGGGTGCCCAGCTGGGAAGTGAGAGCCAGGCTCCCCAGGAAGTCTGACTCCAGACTCACACACCAGATGGTCCTAACCAGGTCACAGGTGAAATGGGCTTATCGATGTCTTTTGGGGGGCAGGCAGAGGTTTATTACAATTTTGGATTTATTGCTAATATTTAAAAGTTGGGAGATTTCATGGAGTAAGAAAACTTGAACATTGGATGGAACTTCCTGATGTTGACAGCCATGGAACCCAGCCCTTGAATCTCACCATGTCATGCCCCCAGGGTCACACCTCCAGCAGGTCACGCATTTCTCCTCTGCCTCCATTCAGCTGACTAAACATTTCTGAAAGGGAGTGCGTGTCAGATGGCCAAGGAGAGGCATCCATCTACTCACCCAACAAGTGTGTGGACCACCACCACCCTGCCCACTCCACTGCCCAAACATCACCACTCAATCTCCACCAGAAGCCTTTCAGTTTCCATGTGGGAGTCATCCATGACGCGTTCCTCTTTCTTTCACATCCCTCCATGCCTATCCCATCCACCAGCAAGTCCTATTGGCTCCACCTTTGCACTATACCCAGAACCTCACTGCGTTCTATCACTTCCCCTGCTCTGACCTCCTGCCCAGAGCCTGGGGGGTTCAGGGCAGAGACACGAGCCCTGGGTCTCAGTTTCTTTATCTGTAGGAATGGTGGGACAGAGAAGGTTGTTTTTAAAAAATATATTTTATTGATTTTTTTACAGAGAGGAAGGGAGAGAGATGGAGAGCTAGATACATCGATGAGAGAAAAACATCGACCAGCTGCCTCCTGCACACCCCCTACTGGATAAGTGCTAGCAACCAAGGTACATGCCTTTGCCTGGAATTGAACCTGGGACCTTTCAGTCCGCAGACCGACGCTCTACCACTGAGCCAAACCGGCTTCGGCAAGAGAAGGTCATTTTGATCCTATTATCCCTTTGTTCAGATTCGGGACCTGGGAAGAACCTGGTTCACAAGATACTGCCTGTTAAAATTCTAATTGCCTCTGGCCTGGGCAGGACACACAGGCGGGACGTGGGGAGAGTGTGTGGGTGTCTGAGGCAATGACTGTTTTGAGAGCTCCCTGGGCGGAAACCTGTTCTGTTCACCACTGACTGAATTCCCAGTATCCAGAGAGAGTAGTTCTCAGGGAACAGTTACTGAATGTGAGAACCAATGAATGAATGAATGAATGAACAAACGAACCAACGCACGCACGCACAAACCATCCGGGCCCTCCAAAGGGACTCTGGGTATCCACTCACTTTTAGAGGGCCTTGATTTTCCCATCTGAGACACTGGGTAACCTGCTATCTTGCCTTCCTTCCCTACAACAAGTAACACTTATTGGGCACTATGTGCTAGGGTCTTGTCGAAGCGTTTTACATACATGAACTCATTTAATCTCCACTGTAACCCCAAGAAATGGGAACAACTTTTATGGTTGAGAAAACTGAGACCCAGAGAAGTTAAGTGACAAAACCAAGGTCACACAGGTCATTAGTTCCTGAGCCACAGGCCAACCAGCCAGCCTGGCCCCAGAACTCTCATCTCTCTCTCTCTCCCTCTCTCTCTCTCTCTCTCTCTCTCTCTCTCTCTCTCTCTCTCTCTCTCTTTAATTGATTTCAGAGAGAGGAAGGGAGAGGGAGAGAGGGATAGAAACATCAATGATGAGCCAAACCGGTTTGACTCAGTGGATAGAGCATCAGCCTACGGACTGAAAGGTCCCGGGTTCGATTCTGGTCAAGGGCATGTACCTTGGTTGCTGGCACATCCCCAGTAGGGTGTGTGCAGGAGGCAGCTGGTCGATGTTTCTCTCTCATCGATGTTTCTCTCTTCCTCTCTGTAATAAATCAATAAAATATATTTTTTTTAAAAAGAAACATCAATGATGAGAGAGATTAAGCCTGCAACCCAGGCCTGTGCCCTGACCAGGAACAGAACCATGACCTCCTGGTTGATAGGCTGACACTCAACCACTGAGCCACATCAGCCGGACCAAAACCCCCCCTCTTTTTTTTTTTTTTTTTTTTTCCTGAACTCTCATTCTTAACACTGTTCCAGGCAGCCCTTCAAGAAGAAAGGTTTGAGAAAACCTGCTCCACGGAGGCAGCGCTAGTTGCCGACAGGAATATGCCGCGCAGGGCTGCCAACTCCTAAACCTTCCATGGCTCCCTACTGCTAACCCAATCATACCCAGGTACCCACCTCCGGCCTCAAGCCCCTCCCTGGAAGTGGCTCCAGCGGCATCTCCTCCTCCCTCAGGCCTCAGTACAAACCTGACACTCAAGCAGCCCTATCTGCTTCTCTACCCCACTAGCTGAGTTGCTCCCTGTGCCTAGAATGCCATCACCAGGCTTATAGGTCATGCCCCTCTCCAAGTGTCACTCAAATGCCCTTCTCCCCCCCTTCCCCCCGCCCACCCACCTCCCACCCATCCCTCCTCCCGCTCTCCACAAGACTTCTCTGACCGTCTGCCATATTTCTTGTCTTCAGTTTCCTACAGCACTTGGTCAACAAGGGTATCGTTAATGTACTATTAACAATACCACTTTACAAATGAGAAAACTGAGGCACCGAGAAGGGAAGCGAGATGCCCAAAATGACATGGGATGCAATCAGGACTGCCCCAAAGCTACACCTCCAAACCCCTGAGTCAGCCCACATCTCCACAAGTCTGTCTTTGGGTGTTAGCTGCCTTACTAGGAGGATGGGGCCCGAAAGCAGAGGCCACATTTCACTCCCATCCAAGTGTCAAGCATAAATAGGTGCTCCTTCAAGATTCCTTAGTCACCAAACAGAACAGACTTTGCCTTCTGATTAAGTGTGGTCTTAGAAAAAGTTCTTCCAGGCAACACCTGCTGGATTTGCATTCTTTCCGTAGTTATTTCTAAGGGGTGTGAGGCACTCTGAAGGCACAGGGGTTGGATAAGGTGGTGAGAAGTCAGCAAGGTCTGGAGTCAGACAAACCATATGACCTAAGGTCACTGTGATTTTAACTCTGACTTCCAGGGTCACTGTGTGGGGATGAACAGTGCCAGTATATAGGGAGCACACCATAGACAGTAACCCTGTTTTATCAACTAATGATTCATATTCTAGACATTGATGCCAGGAGCGGAGGGCAATCTGGCATCATCTATTAGAGACCAACAGCATATTCTGTCAGACCCATCAATTCTACTCCTTGATATAAACTCACATGTATGTGAAATGGCTATCTATCTTCAAGAATGTTCACTGAAGTCTTATTATGAGAGCAAAATGTTGGAAACAGCCTAAATGTCCATCAACAGAGGACTAGTAAATAAATTATGGTACATCCATAAAATTGCATACTATGTATCTATAAAAAAGAATGAGGAAGTTCTTTATGCTCTGACACACTTATATGCATGGACAGCACATAGATCTACTGTTTAATGGAAAAACAACCTGAAGAATGGAAAAGCTAAAATTAGAAAACTCTCAGAAGAAAACATAGGGCTAAATCTTTATGGCCTTGAAGTAAGCAATGGTTTCTTAGATATGACACCAAAAGCACAAGCAACAAAAGAAGAAATAGACAAATTGAATTTCATCAAAACTAAAGACTTTTGTACTCCAAATAAATGGACACCATAAAAATGAAAAGACAACTGACAGACTGGAAGAAAATATTTGCAAATCATACATCTAATAAGATACTTGTATCTAGAATATATAAAGAACCCTTAAATAACAAAAGAACAAATAACCATTAAAAAACAATAAAATGATCTGAATAGACATTTCTCCAAAGATGATACACAAAGGGCCAATAAACACATGAAAAGGTGCTCGATATCATTAGCTATCAGGGAAATGCAAATCAAACCCACAGGAGATACTAGTTCCCACCCACTACGTTCTAATCAAAAGATAGGCAATAATAAGTGTTGGCAAAAATGTGGGAAAATCAGAAGCTTCATAGACTGTTGGTAGGATTATAAAATGGTGCAACCACTTGGGAAGACAGTCTGGCAGTTCCTCAGAAAGTTAAACATGATTACCAAATGTCCCAGCAATTCTACTCCTAGGTAGAAGAGAAGTAAAAACACACATCTACACAAAAGGTAGTACATGACTATTCAAAGCACAATGTATATATAAAAGCCTAAGTGACTGTTAGGACCGAATGACCGGAATGACCAGAATGACCAGTCGCTATGATGTGCACTGACCACCAGGGGGCAGACGCTCAATGCAGGACCTGCCGTCTGGTGGTCAGTGCACTCAACAGCCAACCGTGGCCAGCCAACCTCCCCTAGTTCCTCCCCAAAGCTGGCCAACCTCTCGAAGTCCCTCCCCCCACTGTTCTCCCCAGCTGGTAGTTTTGGGCAAGATGGCCCAGATTGGCCCTGGTCGCCAGCCAGGCCTAGGGATCCATCCATGCATGAATTCATGCACTGGGCCTCTAGTTATTCAGAAGAGCCAAAATGTGGGAACATCACAAACATCCATCAATTGTTGGTTAAATAAAATATGGTATATCCATACAATGAAATGTTACCTATATTACTAAAGACCTGTAGCCCTAATGCCTTAACAACCAAAGACAGGGCTGCAAGCACAGTGGTGCGCACTCGAGTGGGCAGGGCTGCAAGCATGGGGTGAGTGGGGCCCAGCAATTTTGCATGCTGGGCTTCTAGTTTGATAATAAAAAAAAAATGAAGTACACACTACAATAAGGACAAACCTTGGGGAAAAAAAATCATACTAAGTGAACGAAGTCAGGAATAAAGACCACATATTGTGTGATTCCATTCATAGAAAATGTCCAGAGAAGGCAAATCTGTAAGAAAGCAGATGGATGGCACCCTAGCTAGTCTGGCTCAGTGGATGGAGCGTTGGCCTGCAGACCCTGGTTCGATTCCGGTCAAGGGCATGTACCTTGGTTGCAGGCTCCTCCCCAGCCCGGACCCTGGTCCTGGTCGGGGGTCATGCAGGAGGCAACCAATTGATGTGTTTCTCCCACATAGATGTTTCTCTCTGTCTTTCCCTCGCTCTTCTCCTCTCCCTAAAAAGCAATGGGAAAATATCCTGGGGTGAGGATTAACTCCCTTCTCCCCCAAATGGAGAGTGACTCCTAATGGGAATGGGGTTTCTTTTTGGGGTGATGAAAATGATTGTGGTGATGGCTGCATAACTCTGAATATACTAAAAGCCACCGAATTGTATTTTAAATGGGTGAGCTGTATAGTTCGTGAATTATATCTCAATAAAGTCATTGTAAGAGACAAAGAAGCCACCTACAGGACAGTGTACAACCTATTTTGTGTAAAAATAGAAACAAACCCTCCAAATGTATATGCATATTTGTTTATATCAAACACCTCTGGAGGACACCCAAGACATAATAATGATTTTCCTAGGGCAGTGGAATTGGGTGGCTGAGGCAGGGCGAGGAGAAAGACTTTTTTCACTATGCATTGGTAACTGATGAATTGTTGTTGTTTTTTAAGTAATGAGATTCTATTACCTTTTCAAAATGTTACACTTAAAAACACACACACAAAACAACAGTGGTTTACTACTGGCCTTCAGCCAGAGAACATGTTGGGCTAGGCAAGAGATCCAGAGAGAAACCCAAGTTTGCAGTTTTTCAATCCTCACTAACATCTATCCTCCTATTCCTCACACAAACCCTGCCAGAAGATTCCAGTACCAGCCCTGTTTTCACCAGCAAGTCCTGTGGTTCTTCCTTTAAAACAGGCCTAGAATCTGCCCACGTCTCACCCTCCATGGGCACGGGCTGGCCCCTGCTGCCAACCCCTTTCCCCGGGCTCAGGGCACCAGCCTATTCCCGCCTCCCACCCTCCCATCTAGATCCCATACTGATCTGCTCTTGCTTCCCGCCACTCACCCCCACACCCTGGGCTCCAACCCACTGGCCTCCTTGCTGTTCCGCAGACGTACCAGGTACTTCCTGCCTCAGGGCCTTAGTACTTGCTCTGCCCCCTCCCCGGACTCCTCTCCCACCAGACATCCCCTCGGAGGCTTCCTTACCTCCACACACCGCACCCCCTCTCCTCACAGAGGCCTTCCCCGACCTCCCTGTCCCCCATCACAGCCTCCAGCCCTGTCTTCTTTACGGCTTTATTTTCTGTGTAACACCTAAAATATTTAATATTACAACTGCTTGTTTGCGGTCTGTCTCCTCAACCCCAAATGCAGGCCCCATGGAAGGCAGCAATCTGTTTCTTTCTCCAGCACCAAGAACAGTACCCAGTGTAGGTGCTCAAAAAATGTTGTCAAAAATGTTTTTTGACCTAAGAAACTGTCACAGACCGGAGAAGGTTAAGAAGACGTGAATATAGACATGAACATTAGGGAAAAACTAATCTGAAAAAAAGGTGACACATCCATGTTGGTTTCTTAGTTGTGGCAAACACATCATCTTAACGCCAAATGTTAACAGGGGGGAAGCTGGGTGAGAGATCTACAGGAACTCACTGGACTATCTCTGTAACTTTTTGTAAGTCTGAAATTGTTCTAAAATAAACCATTTATTTAAATTAAAAAAAACAAAAACACGCGTTGAGTGAAAGCACTGACTACCTTAGCAGCCAATGGAAAGCAGTGGCTCATGGGCAGAGAGACCGGGCAAACACGCCCGAGAAGGAGGCCCCGTCACTGGCGATCCATTTCCTCTGAATAAAGAGCAGTGTTGTATTAGGGGAGCGGGGAGGAGCGTTTCTTTCCGAATACCCCAGGACGCACAGACCTTTCACTGAGATCCACGCCTGGCCCTGCCGCGCTCAGAAGTCAGGCACGTCTCCCTGCACCCCCCCAGGAAACGTCCTTTTCTCCTCGGCTCCCAAGAGGCCTAAATGGCCAATCCAGTTCGCACTATTTGCCAAGCGTTCTTGGCCCTGTAGCTCAGGATCTCAAGCTGAAGTCATACAAATCGAGGTAGGGAATGGGGCGGGTGGGGGAGGGGAGGGTGAGAAGGACGAGGACTAAGGGGCGGGGGGGGAGGGGGGGGGGAATAAAGGAGACTAAGGGTGGTCCAGGAAGGGAAGAGAAAGGGGACAGCTTGTCCTGAGAAGCTACAAGGAGCTGGAACATGGCAAGACACTTTAGCCCTATGTGACCTCCTCCAAGGCTCCCAGCCCCGTGAGGCTGGTTTGGTTACGACCATTCCACCCGGGGAGAAGGCCGTCATCTGAAAGCCAAGGGGGAGGCCTCATAAGCCCCCGGGCTGTGGTACTTTGACATGGAAGCTCTAACAAATCTGTCACAGACAGGCTGGGGTCTGCCATGTTCTTATCCAGAGCCTAGCACAGTGTCTGCGCATAGTAGGTACTCAATAAGTATGTGCTGAGCGAGGCAATACAAGAGTCAAGGGCAAGCAAAGCTCCGTGGCTTTGGGGAACTCCTCGCCTCCCGTGGCGCCTCTGTTTTCCTGGCCATGAAACAGCAAATCCAGGGCTCTGGGACTTTTAAACTTCAGTCCTCCTCTGAAACAAATATTTCTTCCTCAGGGGCTTCAGCTCTGTCAAGGCTCAGCTTTGCTGAGCAACTTTAAATCAAGCTGTTGCTGAAAAACGTCAAAATCATCCCCAGAGTCAGCAAAAGAAAAGGTGCCTCTCCCTCTTCTACCTGTCCCTGGGCCTCCTTCAGCCCTGTTATTCCTGAACCCCAGTTCCAGCCCTGCCCAAATCCTGCCAGCTCACTGGGGCTATACCCAAAAGCTCCCCTCCCCGAAAAGCTGACCTCCGGGAGCCTCGGGAAGGGAAAGAGAGTGGCCCAAAGTCGCACCACCACGCAGAGGCTGGTGCATCTGTGACTCGGCTCTGGGCTTGGCCCTGTCCCTTGGGGCTCAGCTGAGGCATCTGCCCACCTAAGTGTCGTCAGCCCCGGGGAAACGGCCCTGCCCCTCCATGTACCCCACCCGGCAGGTCCCATCTGGACTGAGAAGGGACTGGCAGGAGCTGACCTCGGAGCAGTAAAGGTCGTAGGCACAAAGAGGACATGACAGGCCCAGGGTCACTTGCCCGGGAAGGAGCGGAGCCGGCACCGGAGGCCCTGAAGCCTGAGCTGCTGGCCACAGGGCCGCCCTGTCCTTTCACGGCGCTGCACGGCTGTGCGGGAGCTGGGTTATGGTCTCCTGATCAAATTCCCGCAGCAGGACACCTAGGGAGTTTTAGGAATCAGGCTGTCCTGAGTCAAACCTAACCACGTGGTCTTAGGCAAGAGACTCCATCTCTCCCGCGGGGTTCCCACAACTGCATCATGGGGTGAACGGTACTGATCTGGTGGGGATGTGATGAGCGTTAAAGGTAACGATATTAAGGTTAACATTCATTCATTCATATTTTTCTCATTAATATTAATGTTAAGGGTGAAGCCACAATTATAGAGCCTGTCTACCACATAAAGTGGGGTCCACCGCTCAGTCTATTCCAAAAAGTGGGGCCCATCCTCCACCCCCTCCCACCTCCCTGGATGGACCCCTGTTGCTGAGCTTCTCTGTGGTCCCATCTGCTGAGTCACAGCACCCACTCGCCTCACCGCTTGCTTTGTGGCTGGTGCCTGGGGAAGCCCCTGAGAATGTTCTCAGCATCTCCTTGCTCTCTACGTCCTACCCCGTTTCCCCGAAAATAAGACAGTGTTTTATATTAATTTTTGCTCCCAAAGATGCGCTAGGTCTTATTTTCAGGGGATGTCTTATTTTTCCATGAAGAAGAATACGGCACACATTTATTGTTAAATGAAAATAAAGGAAATTTATTACCTGTCTACGGTACGGTAGTATGGTAGTTGTCAACACAAACCAGACAAACTGTGAATCCTACAGTATCAAGAATTTACTCATTTATTCAATGACAATCATGTCATCATCTTCTGGAACATCATCATAACAATCCAATTCCTGAATTTCCTGGTGAATTTCTTGTGACTCCATTTCTTTCAGAATCAGTGGACCAATTATCTCATGTTTAGCCTAGGGGGGGCCTTATTTTCGGGGGGATGCCTTATATTTCACTGAGAAGGAAACCTGTAAGTAGGTCTTATTCTCGGAGGATGTCTTATTTTCGGGGAAACACGGTAGTTCTACAGAGACGCACTCTGAAGGCAGGATCCCCGGCCTCTTTGCAGGGAAGTCAGGAGCAACCCAACAGCTTCCTGAATCTCCCCATTTGGATACGCCCAGTGCTCGGGCAGCAGGAGGCATGTGGGGGCCCTTAGCGGTGGACAGAGGGCAAAGTTGGGCACCAACCAGTTCTTTCTAGCTCTAAAAGCAGGACTTGTATATTTGCCTAGATGTGCATCTGATGTCTTCGGAGAGACAGACAGAAGCTGGTCATAGTGTGCCTTCTGAGAGGGGATCTGAGCATCTGGGGGAAAGAAAAGGGGTGGGAAGAGGATTTTCACTGTAGCCTTTAAACTTCCAAATTCCATCTCATGTGAATGCACACCATGTGTTTAAATTAAAAATAACTGAACCCACGATTCTGGTGGAGGGAGCCTACGTGACCCTTCGTCATCACTGCAGATAAGGGACAACTGGCCAGGGGCTGGGCTAAGGCAGAATGAGCTCAGTCAGGCTCATCCCTCTCACAGGCGTGTGTCTCCTCAGGATCAAGAGAGCTGCTAAAATCCGCATCTTCATCCAACCCCGATTTGTTAGCCTCATCTTTGGGTCAGACGTGGGGAAGGCAGGAAACAGCCCATCGCAGGAGCCGTGGCAACAGGGGTTGCCTCAGGAAAGCCCCAGTGGCCCAGCACTCTGCATGAGACCATCGAGGGCATCACCCAGGCAGCCAGCCCCCCCTTGATTACTGATGGGGAAACTGAGGCATGGAGCCAGAAAGGAACTATGTGCCCAAATGGCACGGCCAGGCCAGGCACATAGCTACCCCGCCAGCCTGCACCACGCATCCCCCGACAGCCACACTGCTGGGGCGCGGGGCGTCTGTACTAAAGTCACCTTTGCACCCTCAACAGGCTGCAAGGGCAGGTGCAGGATCTGGCCTGAACGTGGTCCTTCTGCAGCCTGAGGCGGCTGGGGGGTCAGCTGTGCGGGGCCTGGCCGGGCCTGTAGACTGCGGTACGGAGTCTGGTCTTTGTCCTAAGAGCCCCTGGGGAGCCACTGGAGGGTTTTAGGCTAGGAACTGATGTTGTCTGATTTATGTTTCAGAAGATTGCTCTGGCTGCTGCGTGGAGAATGGACTGGAGGGATAAGAGGGAGCAGGAGGCTGATGCAGAAGAGGCCGCAGCCTGAATCAGAGGGGAAGCAGAGGCATAAAAAGGTCCAAGGGAAGGGCAGTGATTGAAAATGGAAAAGTTATATTCCTCCTTGTGCAGTGAGTGCCTTGTCTCTGGTCATCTTTCAACCAAGCCCGGACCACAATATGGCAGAGCTGTTGCAGCAGGGATATGACAAGTTAGACCACAATGCCAAGATTCCAGACCCCCTCCTCCAGGAAGCCTTCCCTGGATTTCCCCTTGGATGTCCCCCATCACAGCACTGATTATCCTGGGTCATAATCACCGGTTTCCAGATTTCTGTGCCGTGAGGATTCCCAGTGCTCAGCAAAGAGCCTGGCACACCGTAGGACCTCAAACATCACTTCCGCCCCCTTCATTTTGCTTCTCCCCAAACCCCTTCTCCTAGGTCTTTCATTAGGGTATCCCTATTGCCCAGTCTAGATGCCAGCATAGAATAGGTGCTTAGTGAATGTTTCTAAAAATGGATCATCTCTCCAACAGATCTAATATATAGTAGAAGTTCAAGAAATATTCAGTCCCTTCCTCTCAAGGGCAGAGAGTCAACAACAATAGGAGTAGCACCTTCTGGGTGCTTTCTTTGTGCTGGCACTGCACTAAGCTCTTGAAATCAGGACTACTATGTTTATTTTTCAGACCAGCTAATGGAGGCCAAGAAAGGTCTGAGAATTTGCTTGGGCCACACAGTTGTCAAATGGAGGAGCAGGGATTTGAACCTAGGCTGTCAGACTTCAGGCCTGCAGTGTGCGGCCTTGTGCTGAGGGCCCAGCAGCTACCACTCTTCCTGGCACATAGCAGGTGCTGAGGCTTGCCTGTAGTGGGCCCTAAGAGGGCACAGTTACCCCCGGCCCACTGCCATAGGAAGCTCCAGGGTGATCCCACTCACCCCCTCGGCTTGGGTTTCCCTCCTGCCCCAGTGGACCAGGCTGTCTTGGGAAGATGCTGCCAGCCCAGGCCTGCCCAGGCCCTGCCGCCCACACAGCCTTCCCTAAACCGCCAGCAGGCTGGCAACGTGGCCAGCCCCAAGGGACTGAGCCGCGGCTGCTGGGCAGCCCAGACAAAGGCCTGCAGCGTGCCCAACTCTCTGGCACTCAGGCTGCCTCCTCTTCTCCTCCTTCCTCCTCCTCTCCCTCCAGGGCCTGTGGGGGGCACTGGCAGAGGTCTTCAAAAAGGGAGGCGGATGAAAGAATGAGGGACATGGCCAGGCAGCCCCAGGGGCAGAGGCCGAAGCAATTAAAATGAGCAGAGCAGTCCTGCAGGGCTAAGCAGCCCAGAAATCAGGTGGGCGGGTGCTGGTGAGGGCGGCCCCTGCGCCGGGACCCAGCAGGCGCCACTGGAGGTCTACTGAGTAGTGACCCCCGGGTGTTGACAGGGGGTGGGGGCTGTCAGGGGGAAGCCCTGGGCACTCAGTAGCCTCAGCAGCACTGACCCCACAAAAGACGGAGCTTCAGACTTACACGGAAGACGGCATGTATCAAGGCATCTATTCATTATTTCCCTGATTTAGCCAAGAGGAAACTGAGGTTCAGAGAGGCCCAGTGACGTGCCCGAAGTCGTACAGTTGAGAGTGGGGCAAACACAAACCCTGCCCAGGGTTTGATTGTAACAGACCCAATGCTTCCCACTGCTCTGTCTCCTTACAAATCATCCATTAATGATAGAAACAGAAACAACTATTATTTACTGAGCACCGACTATATTTAAGCGCTGTACCTAGGATCGTGGTCGGCAAACTGCGGCTTTTGAGCCACGCGGCTCTTTGGCCCCTTGAGTGTGGCTCTTCCACAAAATACCACGGCCTGGGCGAGTCTATTTTGAAGAAGTGGCGTTAGTTGAAGTTTAAGTTTAAAAGATTTGGCTCTCAAAAGAAATTTCAATCGTTGTACTGTTGATATTTGACTCTGTTGACTAATGAGTTTGCCGACCACTGACCTAGGACATTGCCTATATTAAGTCATTTAATCTACAAAACAACCCTCTGAGGCAAGAACTATTATGCCCATTTTACAGATGAAGAAACTGAGGCCCAGTAAGGTAAAGTAACTTGAACAAGATCAAACAGTGAGGACATGGTAGAGTTTCAACCCAGCCATTGGAACTAAGCTACCATTTCATCCTGGATGGTTGGATGGATGGATGGATGGATGGATCGACAGATTGACTAATGAATGCCCTGTGTGCACTAAGCCTGTGGCCACACACCCAGTAGGAGCTTGGAGGGCAGTAGCCATGACAATGTTGTATTTTCTTTTCTTTTTCTTTTTTTTTTTCTTTTATTGATTTTTTACAGAGAGGAAGGGAGAGAGATAGAGAGCTAGAAACGTCGATGAGAGAGAAACATCGACCAGCTGCCTCTTGCACACCCCCTTCTGGGGATGTGCCCGTAGCCAACGTACATGCACCTGATGGGAATCGATCCTGGGCCCTTTCAGTCCGCAGACCGGCGCTCTACCACTGAGCCAGACCGGTTTCGGCGATGACAATGTTGTATTTTCCGTGAGCCCTGCTGAAGGAGCCTCGTGTCCCCGCCAGGGCTGGAGCTTGGGGGCCCTGGGCCATGTGCCCAGGCTGCTGGGGCGCCCGGGCTCCCTCACTGAGCCAAGCAGCGGCATGACGGATGTGCCCGCCGCCACGGGGAGCCTGGGGTAGAGCAGTTGCCTGGAAACAGGCTGCTCTGGCAGCCCACTCTCAGACCTTTGTCACCATCTCAAGGACCTTTTCTCCTGCTCCTTTCTCACTGGAGGCAGACCCTGCACGCAGGTGAGAAGCTGCAGCCAGCGCTGCCAGCAGCCGCCATCACGGGGCCCACACTGGGTCCATGGCCCGGGCTGGGGAGAGGGAGCGGATGCCAGAGAGTCAGGGAGCCTGTGGTGAGGGAGACAGGGCTCCTCGGGCGATCAGGCCGAGGCTTAGAAAAACCCCGATGCTGGGATGCTTCTCTCATTGCCTTTATTTCTCTCAGATCCTCTGACAAAAAAAAAAAAAATTAGCCCGAGTCCTTTTTGTTAGTGATGCAGTACTGACAGCATCAGCGGATACGTGAACAGAGTGGGGCTTGTGGGGGACAGTGCGGTGCCCCTGGCTCAGCGGGCACTAGTCAAGCTCTGGTGATGGTGGGCCCTGAGAGGGGATTAACTAGCCCCGGGGGATTAGCTGAAGGCGGGGCCACACTCCAGCCAACCACCCCACCTGGGGACAGAGGTGTGGAGGGGCTAAGAGCAAGGACTCTGGGGCCAGGCCAGCCTGGGCTCAAATCCCAGCTCTGCCCCTTGGGCAAAGCATGTCTCTCTCTGTGCCTCGGTTTCCTCCCCAGCCAACGAGGTGTGGGGATGAAACGATACACTACCTCGCACATGGTGGGTGCCAGAGGGGAGGTCAGGGTGCCGTTGCACTGAGATCTTCAGGGTGCCCTGCATGAGGCTGATTTCTCTCAGGGAGCAGGAGGTCCGCAGCCCGCTTGCTGGACACACTGGGAAGCAGAGGCTGCAAGAGGGATGGGTTTGCCCCAGTTGGACACCAGGCAGGATAAGATGATTCCCGCCCTGTCAGGTTTCCACTTTGCACAACCACTTCCTCAGCGTCCCCAGCGAACGGAGCTGCTCTGATGTTGGAAAGAGATGTTAATGCCGCTCCCGGAATCCTCCTTGGCTCCCCAGGCTCATCTGCGGCAGCAGAGGCCTCTGGAAGACGGCCCTGCTCACCCGAGCTCCGAGCGCGCTTTGTGCCTCCTCCAGGCTGTCACTGCCTGGATGCCCATCCCCTGCTTGTCTCTGGCTGACTCTTGGCCCTAAGTTTCACTCTTCCGGAAAGCTTTCCCCGCCCACAGTCCCCAGGACAAGCCGAGAGCCCTTCCCCCATGCTGCAGGGACTCACTCCCCAGCCCGGGGGTCCCGGGCCAAGGGGAGCATGTGCCTGGCCCGGCATCCAGACCCTTTCTCCTGAATTTCTGCTCCACCTTCACCTGCCACAGCTGCCTGGTTGCAGACTTTGTCCTGGGTCACCAGCCTCATAACCTCACAGCTCCTGAGCAGACTATCCATGCATGCTCCTCTCCTCGGCTCACACAGGATCTCCCCGCCCCCCACTCTACCCTACCCCCTTGTGCACACACACACACACACACTCTCTCTCTCTCTCTCTCTCTCTCCTCCCAGGCTTCTCAGCAACCACCTCACCGCTACCCCCCAGGTCCTGCTGAGTCTAATTCAGACCCTCGCTCCTCTGGAACCTTTTCCTGACCACC
Source organism: Pipistrellus kuhlii (assembly GCF_014108245.1). Taxonomy (NCBI): domain Eukaryota; kingdom Metazoa; phylum Chordata; class Mammalia; order Chiroptera; family Vespertilionidae; genus Pipistrellus; species Pipistrellus kuhlii. The sequence continues at coordinate 54,115,681 of NW_023425562.1, read as the reverse complement.
TCAAGCCAAGGAAGCCCTCCAGTCTGTTTCTCCTGCAGGAGGTGCTGCTGCCTCCCTCGTGGTGCCCCTGAGGCCTGGGGAAGGAGGAGGACAGAGAGGCGGCAGGAATGGGAGAAGGCGGGAGCAGGGGCGCCACATTCATCAGCCCTCGCTCCAGGTCAGGCCCTATTCTAGGCACACAACGACACAAAACCTGGGTTATCCCATCTTTAGAGGAGCAGAAGGAAGACTGGACTTAGAGAAATTAAGCCTCTCTCTTGCCTAAGGGCGTGGGCCTCGCTGGGCTCCTGCTGCCTATGGCGGTGAGGTGGCACCACAGGGCCCAGGGTGGTCACTGGGCCTGCATTTCGTGTGCCCTCCCACCGGAGCCAGCACAGGCGGTGGCAGTGGTGACTGCAATGGTGACAGTAACACTACTTGTTGATAATGGACACCATTTAGGTGCTGGGCTCCAGACCCACACAATCTTGAAGTTAAAGATGAGGAAACCATAGCCCAGGACACAACGGGACTCACCCAAGGTCCCCCAGCTAACAAGTGACATGGCGAGGATCTGACCCCCATGGCTGAAAGGCCACAGCATCCTGGAGCCCAAGACACTGCCTCGTCTCCCAGCTGTGCTGGCACCAGGGCAGGCAGCTGTAGCCCCAATTCTGGCCACCAGGCCCCGAGCCTGTCCCCGGTGGCTACCCGCTAATTAGCCAGGCGGCTCTGCTTGCTCAGTGGCTGCTTTGGAATAATTCTCCCAGGAAAGGCCGAGCTTGCAGGAGCAGAAAAAGGTAATTGCTAATTTGCACGAGAGAAGACAAAGGGGACAAAGGCGCCCTTTGCTGCCCGGTGCAGCCTCCTGTCCCCATCACGGAGCTAGCAGCCTCTCACCGCCCACCACCCCAGGCGCCCTCGACGGCTGTCTGTCCACAGGACACATCCACACGGTCCCGTTCAGTCTGAGTCACTGGGCCACCCCCAGGAAGAGCAGAAGCACACACGAGCATGTATGTCACCGGCCATCCTCTCAAATACACAGGGAAGGGCCGCCAGGAACCTCAGCGACTTCAAACACTAAGGACCATGTAAGTGCTCCACCGTTTTCTGGGCGCTCTGTACTGCTGCTCACTGACTCTCACAGCGGCTCATGGGGTGATATTGCTCTGAGCCCCATTTACAGATCAGAAAACTGAGGCCGGGGAGATGTGACCACCAAGGCCACCTGCTGGGAAGCGATGTGAATTCAGCCACTCCAGTTTGCGCTGTTTCCACTGTGCTCTAAATTGAGCTCCGTCCTCCCATAGTGCAGCGGGAGGAACTGAGGGCAGGGAGCTGTAATAGAAAAAGGATGGGCTTTGGAACCAACTCTGCTCGCGTGTCCTGTGTGCTTCAGGCCATGACCTTTCCTCTTTATGCCTCAGTTTCTTCATCTACAAAATGGGCCCATTAGTCCCTGAGTTATGTGGACACTGGGGAAAGGCTGTGGAGGGTGCTAAGGGCACTGAATAAGGCTAGGCTCACTGACCTCTCAAACCAAGAGGTCAGATGGCCAGCCGAGTGCCCACAGCAGGCTGGTGCAGGGCTGGACCAGATCCCGTGGCTCCGAGCCCCCTGAGATGAAGGTTCAAGCTGCAGCAACCAAGGAGCAGGCACCGGTGGGCAGGGCCTTCTGCCAAGGGCGAAGAGGCCAGATTGTGGCCAGGAAGGTGGGCCACGGGAGGAAGGGCCACAAAGCTCCGTGGGAGGAATGGCCAGTGCTGGGTTAGGTCAGGCAGACCTGGGCCCCAATCCTGGCTCCCCTAGTCAGCTGGGCATGCCCGTCTCTGAAGCTCAGCTTCCTCTTTGCAACGCCCCTCACCCCCAGGCTGCCCCGAGGCGCCCAGGTTAACTGGGACGGTCATCTGGACTACAAGGTGCTGGGAGCCAGTCTGTGTACGCAGACTGACCTGCCCCACAAGGCCAGGCACTGGACAGACAAGCAGACCGTGTGGACAATCACATGAGCCCAGAGCTCTTCCTCTCTCAGGGAGCTGCCCCAGACGCTGCCTGTGGCCTCTGAGCTTTTCAACATCCTTACAACAGACCCCCCCGCCCCGTCAAGCCAGGCCTTACAAAACCCGCTTGGGAACCACAAATCTGAAAGTCGCTCTTATTGCGTGGTGCCGGGTGCACACGTGTACACGCGCGCCTGTGAAGGAGGGCGGCTCTGGACCATCTCCACCCTCCCGGATCCTGGGGTTCCCTGAACCAGGACACCCTCATCTTAGCCCCCCATTGGCCCTGCCTCATGATGGTGAGGTGGCTGTGACCTTGGGCAAATCACTCATCTTCTCCAGGCCTCAGTTTGCACTTCGTAAATCAGGCTATTATTTCCTGATCTCTCTTCCTCCTGGAGTTCTTAGAAGACCCAAGTGATAATTTCCCAACAGTAATGAAAATAATTCAAAGCCACACGAACGTTAGGTTCCAATTTTTAAACATTTTCTGGGCACCTCCTACAGGCAGGCACCAGGCTGGGCACTAACACACACTTCCTGGTGTGTTTCCCACAAGTCTCACCACAACCTGACCTACAGGCATCGCATCCCCATCCTGCAGATGAGGCCACGGAGGCTCAGAGGATGATCTGCTGGAAGGTGGTTGGACCAGGATTAGAGCCTAGAGTTGTCACCACGTGGAGTGAGCAGCCCGATGGTATTCTCCTTTCCATGCCCCCATGGGTCTAAAACCCACCCTCTGGCTGAAGAAGCAGGAGTAAGTCCCCTGCCCCAGCCCAGCCCCGCCCCAGCCCCAGCCCCAGCCAGGAGGCTGGCATCAGCAGCCTCCACTGGGACGGGCTCTGAGGGCTCAGAAAGAATTTTGTTCAGGGGTAAAATGTGGTCTTTTGATTTCCAGATATAATACAGGGGGTGGGGGTACTGGTCTCCTGGCTGCTCCTCAAACCCAATGGGACACACTCGTGCCTCAGGGTCTTTGCACCTGCTGTTCCTTCTGCCTGGAATGCTTTTCCATCAAGTCCCTGCATAACCTGCTCCTGCACCTCCTCAGGGCTTTGTTTACAATGCCACCTTCTCAATGAGGCCCTCTCTGATGCCCTGTTGAAAATCTCAATACATCCCATCCAGCACCTTCTCTTCCTCTCACTCTGCTGGATTTTCCTCCACAGCATCTGACCCGCTGGGTGCTTTCCTTAGTTGTTATGTAGTGTCCGCCCTCATTAGACTGCCAGCTCTCCGAGGGCAGAGATTCCTCTGTGTCTCCACAGCGCCGACACTTCGTCAGTACAGGGGTGGGCAAAGGTAGGTGTACAGGTGTGGTACAAATAAATAACACATAATCAATAAGAAATAATCCTCCCTGACTGGTTTGGCTCAGTGGACTGAAGGGTCCCAGGTTCGATTCCGGTCTAGGAGACGTACCTTGGTAGCGGGTTCCCCGGCTCCGGTCAGAGTGCATACAGGAGGCAACCAATCGATGTCTCTGTCTCACATCGATGTTTCTCTATCTCTGCCTTTCCCTTCCACTCTCTCTAAAAAATCAATGGAAAAATATCCTCGAGTGAGGATTAACTAAAAATAAACAAATAAGTATTAATACAAGAATAAGCTCTGTGTTTTGTACTCACAACTGTAAACCTAGTTTTCCCACTCCTGTATCTTAACACTGAATAATACTGAAGCCCATGGAGGGAAAGTGGGGGGCCCCAGGCACACGGGGAGCCCAGAAGGAACATTTATATTCAGGCCTTCTGCTCCCAACCCCTGCCTTCTGCTCCCTCCCTTCACTGGCATGGGATATGCTTGGGTTTCCTAGAACTCGGGGTACAAGTGCCTGGATCCTGCCTCCCTCCGGTCCCCAGAGGCACGGGAGTCGGCAGTGGGTGGGAGAATAGCCCCTTCCCCAGGCCAGTGTAAGGGAAGCAGCAAGGGTGTGTGCGCACACTGTGGCCGTCTAGGGGACCCTGCCCCATTCCCATCCCAGATTCCAGAGGCAGAGCTCAGAATAGAACCTTCCTTTCTCTCTTGGCTCCTGACTTAGAAAATGGGCTCTCCCCCTGGAAACACCAACTGCCACCGTGTGGGTGATGGCCCCTCGCCTTTCTGGCAGACGAGGTGCTGAGGGCAGAGGAGTGAGGGCACCCATCGTGCGAGCTTGCTGGGGCAATGCCAGACCTCAAACCCCGCTCAGGCAAGTCAGGCTCAAGCTCATGCACGTGCACTCGCCCCTGCACGGGCCTGTAATGGGTCCAAGAGGCGAGGAAAGGACCTTAGGGAGGGAGCTGCAGCTGAAGGGGCAGGTGGCCATAGCTGGGAGCAGCTGCTGGCCTCACATCCGGTGCCGCCCTCTGCTCACAGGCGGCCTCGGGCAAGTTGCTTAAGACCTCCGTGGTTCACAGGTTGCTGCAGGAGCCCGTTGTGCAAACACATAGGAAGCACTTAGGGCAGGCCCAGCACCTAGTGAGCACTCAGTAAATGTGAACTGACACACCACCACCACCATCACCATCACCGCCACCCTAACACTCATCCCCATCACAACGGCCATCATTGTCACCACCACTGCCATAAATACCATCATCACCTTCACTGCCATGATTACCATCACCACCACCACCGCGACCACCACCGTTACCGGCAGCTTCTGTCCCTCACCATGCACCCTGAGCTCCGCTCTGAATGATGGAAAAGGACCTGAATTCCCTGCATCTGTGGAGCTCACCACTGCACCCCGGGAGGCTCCTCCAAGTTGTTGAATGAATAAATGAGTGAATGAGTGAATGGATGAATGATGAAGAGGCTTTTCTGCAGAACAAAGGAGCTGGTAGGAGGAAATTGGAGGAGCCTGTTAGATCTATTCCTTCAGACCCCAGCCCGCTTCACCTCATTTCTCTAGCTTCTGCTCCCATTGGAGCCGTTGTCCAGAACCTCCCTGGGCCTCAGACTCCCTATTTCCCTCCAACTGGTTCCTGAGCCAGAGGGGTTCAGTCCTACATGGAGGTGACATTTCACCAGGGCCCAGTGAGGGGTGGGGAACAGCCTGGAGACCCTACAGCCATGTAGGACTGAACCTCTGGCTCAGGAACCAGTTGGCAGAGAACAGGGTGCTCTGCACACAATGGACCAGACTCAGCTTCCTAAACACCCCGTCCCTTTGTTCCCTGCTCTGCAATGGCTCTCACTGCCTGAGATCTGGCTTTCTGGGGCTCCATTAAGGATCACATAGCCCTGTCTCCCCAGCCCCAGGGCTCCCTTCAAGCAGCTTCTCTTCCCCTCTCCCCACAGATGTGGGGGCCCAGCCTGGGCTTCCTTCTAGCAAGGAATAAACTCAAATGTTCCTGCGAGGGGCCTTCGTAACCACCTGCTGACTGGCCAGCCTCCTTTGGCTCTCTCCGCCCTGGGTCTGGAGGGGCCTGCTTGTCGGGCAGGTCAGACAGTCCCAGTGCGTCCTGGCCATCACTCCAGTCCGTGTGTAGGCCCCGTCACAGGCATGATCCTCCATTTTTCAGGGGAGGAAACTGCAGCACAAATATGAAAAGGCTGGAGGCATTCATTGAACAAATATTTACTGACTGCCTACTATGCACCAGGTGCTGGGAACCCAGCCATGAGCAGGATGGCAAATATCCCTGTTCCCATGGAGCCCGAGAGGAACACACACAAAACCAGTGTCTGTCAGAGGTTGATAAGGGTTCTGAAGTTAAAGGGATGAAGAATGATGGGGGACCAAGGCCTTTTGAGAAGGCAATCTGGGGAGGCCTCACTGAGGAGGTGACGTTTCCCCAGGGCCCGGTGAGGGCTGAGGGAACAGCCTGGAGACCAGTGGTCTACGGGCAGTGCGCAGGGGCCTGGAAGGCGGAGACAGGACCAGAGCTGGGCCTCGTGGGCCTGGGTGGCTTTTTCTCAGCGGGTGATGGGGACCCACGGGAAGGTTTTGAGCAGAGAAGGAATGTGGTTGGGTCTACATTTTCACTCAGCACTTCGGCAGCTGTGTGAAAAGGGAAGAAAGCAGGAGGAAGGACAAGTGCTATTGCTGGAGAGGAGGTGACAAGAACTGGAGTGGGAGGGGACTGATGAAAAGGCCCTGTACTCCCCATTCCCTAGGAAAGAGTGCTCAGAGGAGCTGGACCTGGGGGCACAGAGCTAGCATAGGGGCCCGGGGCAGAAGCGACCCCCTTGGCACAACTGGATAGGGGCCCAGCTGCCTGAGCCAACTAGCTGGTTGGCTTGCCAGGCCCTAGTCTGCCCCGACCATCCAACAGTCGGGGTACCTGGAACTCCTGCCTCATAGCAGGTGCTCATTAAATCTCTGTGAAATGAATGAGCAGGGCCTGGGGTGCAGCAGGTGCCAATGGAAGTTTGCTGAACGAATCAGTGAATGAAAGGATGGTCTGTAGCCTTGTATCGTTTGCTGATGGCTTCCCATGTTTGTCGGAGTTCCTTAAAATCATTGCACCTGCTGCCAGTCAGAGCCTTACCATGAGCCAGGCCCCAGGCTCTTACCTGTGTCCGCCAACCCTGCATGGCAAGTTCTACTGTTGTGCCCAATTTACAGAGGAGGAAACTGAGGCCCAGAGAGGGTAATTAATTTCCCCAAGTTCACTCAGCTACTAAGTGGCACAGCCAAGATGTAAACCCAGGACTGGGCTCTTCTCAGCTACATTCCCACCCTGGGGTCTTATCAATAACACCACCAACTCAATCGTGGCTCCCTGAGGGCAGGGAGCTTGCAGGCGGGCTCCTGGTAGGACGTGCCCAGTGCTCCCTCACATCAGAGGTCGCCTCGGTTCCTCACCCAGCCTGGTACTACCTTGCTGATAAGGACACGAAGGCCAAGAGTCGGGAACTTTCTCAAGAGCTGAGGCTGAGAAGTGGCAGAGGAGAGCCTTGAGATCCTGAGTTCTGGGGCCTCGCCAGCAGCCCTCTCCACAGCCCCTCACGCCGCTTCTCCCCGCCACCAGCCCACATCTGTCCGCAGCAGAGGCAGCATACTGAGTCCCCACGTCATGAGTCTGGACGAGACAGTGACTAATTCCTGGGGCCCAGCCAATGATAGAAAACCCCTCCACACCGGAGGCCTGTCTCAGGATCCAAGGCCACGGGGCTGACCTCACGCTGACCTCTCACCTCTGCTTCTTGCTTAAAAGGGCAGAAGCCACAAAAACTGTGCTTCAGACCTAAAAGGGGAGCTGGGCAGTGCCCAACAGTAATCACAGTAGTAATAGTAACAACAATAACCACGGCCAGTGCTCACAGAGCACTCAGCCAAGGGCCCTGCCCTCTGCCAGGCTTCAGAAGCTCATTCTCACAACAATCCAGAGAAGCAGGTCCTATCATCACCCCGCACCACCACTTTCTAAATGCAAAAACTGGGGCGCAGAGAGGTTGAGTAAGCTGAATGAGTTGTACAGCCAGTATATAGATCAGGATTCAAACCCAGGCAGCCTAGGCCTAGGGCCATTGTAGGACTGAACCCCTCCAGCTCGGAAATGGGTTGGAGGGAAATAGGGTGGTCTGGGCACTTCTTACCCCCGGGGGCTGCTCTCTTGTGGTGGTTGTGGCTTTAATTCACGCGTGTTACCTTGAAAACAAACCTATCCACGGAGCCACTGGCCCCGTCCTGGGAGGCCCTAACCCCTCCTCTCCCATTTCATGGCTCACCTCTTTGTCAGTGCTCTCCCTCGCTCAGCCCCAGCTTCCATGGCCCCCTCTCCCTGCACTGATCCCCATCAGTGCCACCCAGAGTGGGCACTGGCCAACCATCTCCTTTTGGGACTGCTAGCAGCTGGCTGTAGCCTGGGTGTAAGGCGGAGCCTTCTCTCATGTAGGTGGGCACACTCTCCCCCCCTCCCCCCTCCCCCATCATACACACCTCAGCTAGCTGGCTGTGGGGCTCTGCGCCACTCCCTGGCATCCCCTTATTCAAAGAATACCTCGGTAACCCCTGAGGGCCAACCCCACCAATAGATCCTATTTGTGCCTAAGCAGCATGTCCTACTGTCAGCATACTCTGCCAGACAGACTCACGCCTGCCGCCCCATCCTGGGAAGAGTCATTGTCCAAGCCCATGCGTTACCACGAGGGACCCCAGCTTCTAAGCCTTGCTGTCAAGAGACTGGGTGATCTAAGGAGCTGAGGACACAACACTTCCCTGCTGTAAGGGCTCAAGTCCCTGCTCTGGTTCTTTCCAGCTCTGTGACCTCAGGTATGTTACTTAACCTCTCTGAGCCTCAATCCTCACCAGCAAAATGAGGATTATCATGATAATTATAATGTTCGAACAGTCACATGAAGTCACGGGGAATCAAGTATTTAGCAGAGCGTTTGGCACTTCGTAAGCATTCGACAAATGCTAGCTGTATCATGTTATCATTGTTTTATTTGGTAGCAGGCATTGACGGAGTACTTTATGAGTCTCAAAGGATCCCCACAACAACCCGAAGGGATAGTTGATGTTACTGTCCCCATTTTACAGGTGTGGAGACGGGGGCTCAGAGAGGTTGAGGTGTGTCCAGTTTTTCACAGCTGTTGGAGAGGCAGGATGTGAACCCAGGGCTCTCTGCAGTCCCATAACGGGCAGCCTGGCCTCTGGAGTCCAGCTCTCCTTTCGCCCTCCTTCCCCGACTGGAGCAGCAGGGCTTCTGGCCTCTCCTTCCTGCCTGCTTTGGCGCAGCGCCTTCCCTCTGCCCTCTGCTCCATCAAGGCTCTCTCTCACCCAGACGAGAGGGGGGCTGTCATCCTCCGGAGCAGATCCAGCGGACCACCCCTCCTCCTGGAAGTCCTCCCTCCAGTTTTCCTACACATACTCTCCTTCATCCTCTTCTACCTCTGTCCACGGCCCCGTCTGCAATCTCCGCCCCGTGTCCCCGGCCCCGGGACTGAGGCCACTGGTCACCGCACAGCAACAAGCAGCGAACACTCCTGTTTCCTGTGTTGAGCAGCTGACATGGAATCTCTCTTCACATCCACATAGCAACCCCGTGTGCTGGGAAATACTACTGACTCCATTTGCCAGAGGAGGAAACTGAGGCTCAGGGGGAGGGACAACAACTTGTTTCAAGATCGTCCAGCTAATGAGTCGTGGAGCTCAGTTCAAACCTGGGACTGGTCTGAGCTTCAAAACCCAACTCAGCTGCACTGCTCCACACTGGCCTGTACAGATTGTAGGGTTACTGATTTTATCACAGTCCTAATCCTAATTATAACTACCTTTTACTGAGGATTTGACTATGTCCACACCTGGGTACAGGTGCTTCTAGAGAGAGAGAGAACGAGAGAGAGAGAGAGAGAGAGAGAGAGAGAGAGAGAGAGAGAGACAGAGAAGAAAAAGGAGGAGGAGAAGAAGGGGGGGGGGGGAAATAAGTGAAGCTACAGTGGTTATAACCCCATTTTACAGAAGAGGAAACAGGTTAAAATGAAGAATAGATTTGCCTAGGAATGCACATCAGTAAATGGCAGAGCCTGGTCCTAGCCTCTGTCTTCCTCCCCCCCTCCCTCTACAGCCCACTGCTATGCTGATTTGCAGGAGCCTCACATAAAACCCTTTGCTCCTTGGCCTTCTCCTGTCCCAGCCTCCAGATCTCCCCGGGAGGCCCAGCCCCACAGAGCTTCCGGGCTGAACTCACAGAACTGCCTCCCCCCTCCCCCCTTGGCCCAGGCTTTCCTCTCACCACACAGGGTCTCCTCACCACCCTCGAGAGACCAACAAATGTCTAGTTCGGAGACCTTCTCAGGGGGGAGGGTGGTCTTCTAAGGGACCCTGAGATGGAGTGGCAGCTGCTCTGTGGCCTGCCTGGCCAGCTTGGCTCTATGCCACCTTCCTGACCGCCCCACAGGGTTGGCCTATCACCCCCTTACACAGAGGGGCCAGGGGGTCCGAGCGGGGAAGCCATTCGCCCAGAACCAGAACCTGGCAGCAGAGCTGAGATTCAAACATGGATCTGTTGTTGGCCATGTTACCCTCTGGCCTTCCTTACAGTTGCTCTACCTGGCAGAGCCCCCGTTGCCTAGGCAGGCCCCTCTCCACATCCCCACGAAAATGACAATCCCTCTGCTTAAGCATCTCACATAATTCTCTCTTTCGGTTTTCCCAACAACCCTGAAAGGGGGGGGGGGGGGGCGGCGGATAATCGTAAGATCCATTTTTCAGATGAGAAACGGAAACACCAAGTGTTTCCTTAGCTGGGTGCCCGCAGAGGCTGTGCCTTGGTTTGCTAACCTGTATAATGGGGTCATAATGGCCTCCCAGGGGGGGGGCTGAGGCCTATGTAAGAGTGGCTAAGCCAGGGCTCTTGGATATACGTCCGTGAGATGCACGCAGACAAAGCTCCAGCCCCGCGTGCATTTTTCTCAACCCACCAGCCTCCAGCCTGGGGCTGGCCCGGCCCAGGGAGAGCCCCGTGTTTCTCCGAACATTTCTCAGCCCGGGGACACGGAGAAAACGATGAGTCATCTGCCCAAGCTCAGGCCTCCCCGGAGCCTGTTTCGGGTCCCAGCTGCAGCGGGAAAGGTTCCAAGCTGGGAAGGGGGCCCTGTGAACACGATGACTTCCAAGCCACCCCCGTCCAGGCCTGAGTCGCCACCGGGTCTCCTCCAGGCCCTCCCGTGCCACACGCTGCCAGCCTGGAGGACAGCTCCTGGATTCCGCCCACTGGACCCTGCCCCTGGGCCTCCGCCCCAGCTCTGCACGTCTTCCCACATTTCTGGGGTCGTAAACATTCCTTTCCCACCCAAGAACACATGATCCTCTAGCCTCCCTACCCCCCACCTCCCATGTTACCCAGTCCCCACCCAGGCCGCAGAACGGTGTGCAATGCTAAGCAGGGGACTGTCCTTTTCACGGAGGGGTCTGCCCAGGCAAAAGGTGCCCTGCCAGGTAGAGCAACCAGAGGGAAGGCATCCCAACCAACCTGCATGTGGACCCCAGCTCTGCCACCGCTGCCTGGGCCTGGCCTGCTCTCTGCACCTGCTCCTCAGCCTCCCGCTCCTCCTGCTCCACAACACGTCTCCTTGCCACAGCACTTGGAGGGTTCCTTCTAAAACTCGTTTCTGACCTTATCTCCCCCCACCCCCGCCTTCCCCCCAACTTAAACACCCTCCTGTAACTCCTGCTCTCCTTGGGGGTAACACACTGGCTCCTGAGTGGCTAGTGTGTCCACTTCTTCTCTTCCACCCGGCCTCACCCAATTTCACCTGCACATCCCTTCTGTACTCCACGAGCTTCTCAAGCTTATTTGACCCGTTACCCATCCTTATCCCATTTTATTGTTTTGACCCTCACCTGAGGATATTTTCCCACTGATTTTGTTTAGAGAGAGTGCAAGAGAAGGGGAGAGACAGAGGGTGAAACATCGATATGAGAGAGACATATTGATTGGTTGCCTCCTGATTGTGCCCCGGACCAGGCCTGGGAATCGAGCCTGCAACTGAGGTATGTGCCCTTGACCGGAATCAAATCTGGGCCCTTCAGTCCCTGGGCCGACACTCTATCCGCTGAGCCAAACTGGCCAGGGCCTCTAACCCGTTTTAAACGCTCCGCGGAACAGATTTCTCCAGGAAGGCGGCCGGGCCACCATCGCACACACTGGGCGCTGACCGTGCCTGAACCTGCCCACTCCACGGAATGAGCTTCCCCTGTTCTGCTCTTGCTAAAAAGTTTGTTCCGGCCTCAAGGTCCAGCTCAAATGTCACCTCCCTGAGGACTCCCGGCAGCCGCGGGCAGGAGGCTGGGCTGGGCTTGGGGCTCCTGAGGCCCCCATGAGTGCAGGATGGAATGAGTGGTCCTCAGAGTCGGCTCTGAGACATCTGCTGTCATTGCTGTTTCCTCCCATCCCCCACCCCACAGTGGGGAGCCCCCTTGGGGCTACAGCAGTAAAAACAGACAGGTCTGCCCTGGTAGAGCTCAGAGCCTTGTGAAGAGACATACACTAAACATATAAACTAGTATAAGTATATATAAATAAATAAGTAAACAAATAAGATAGGAGGTGATAAGGGTTAAGGAGAAAATTTAATTAGAAAGGGGTAGGAGGAGAAGGCCCAACATGGACTTGACTGGGTGCTCAGGGAGGAGGTAACATTTAGCCACAGGAGAGGGAGCCAGCCTCGCAGAGCCCTGGGCGAAGAGGGTTCTGGGCTGGGAGAGCCGCCAGTGCAAGGGCCCTGGGGCATAACTGTGTGCGGTTCGCAGGCAGCAAGGAGGCCAGTGTGACTGAGCCTCAATGAGCCAGGGGAGAGGGGACGGGGGGAGGGCCGCAGGCAGCCAGGGCCAGGCGATGCAGGGCCTGGTAGGCGTTGGGAAAGACTGGCTCTTGCTTTGAGCGAGGCAGGAGAGGTGGAGGGCTCTGAATAGAGGAGGGAAAGAAGCTGATTTGTGTTTTGCAGGTTCCTCTGGCTGTGTGGGCCAGAGGGCGTGCCAGGGGTGCCAGGGCGAGCACAGGGAATCTAGAGGAGAGGCAGATGCACCTCCAGGCTTGGACGAGGCTGGTGTCAGTGGTGAGCAGGTAACGTTTGAGAGGTATGTAGAAGGTATGTAGAAGGTGGAACCAACAGGATTTGCAAATGCTTGCATGGGGACGGCAGTCCGAGGAGAAAGAAGTAACAATGACTCCGGGCATGGCTGAGCAAGGAAAGCATGGAGCTGCGAAGATGGGAGGACAGTGGAAGATGCAAATAAGTGAGCAAGCGATTGAATGAATGACCCGCCGGGTTTTGAAACCAGACGGGCACATGCCCTGCACAGGTGCTCTGTGGAGCTTGTTCTCTCCACCCCTGGCCTTAGCTTCCCCATCCTATGGCTGAGAGACCCCGTGCTCCAGGGTGGCCCAGCGGACTGGGCCTTGTGGGGAGCAGACAGGCCCTGCCTCCCAACCCCGGCAGCCGGCCCAGGCTGCAGCTGAGAGGAGAAGGGAAGGGTTAAGGGAAAAGGTGGCTCCATCTGGGCCAGTGGGAGGGCTGCCTGGAGTCTGGCAGCTTTTGAGGAGTGCCCTTGGATGAGGGCATCAGGACTCTGGGGTGGGCTTCGGCACCTGAGCCTGCCTCCACGCCCCCAGGGGCACAGCGGGTCAGACAGCCATGGAACCCACGCCCCGCCACCGGTTCACTCTGGGACTCGGGAGATGCCCTGGCCTTTGATGCGAGATTCTCGTCTACCTCACAGAATCCAGGGGGGAGCAAATGAAATAAAGAACCTGGCACATGGCAGGGGCTTAAGAACAGGGGAGATGTGCTCAGACCCCTGCCCAGGGAGGAAATCAGTAGCCCGGCCTCACTGTGTTCTCTGTAGGATCCGAGTCCAGAACTCAGGTTTCCAGGCAGGGACGGGGGCAGGAGTGGGAAAGGGAGTGGGAATGGGAGGCTCACCCTTCTACCTTTCTGCCTGGTGAGTGGCTACAGACCTTGGCAGAGCTCTCAGTCTCTTCTCTCTAGCACCCTGACCTCTGGGGTCTGGCTTCCCCACATCAGGAAGGGACTCAGAGGCAGGAGGAACCACAGGAGACTTCCCTACATCACCTACAGACACAGGCTCAGCAAGGACAGAGAGAGACCCCGAGCTATCATATCCCCAGCTCTGGGGGCCTATGCCAAACGTATGTTCTTCACCAAGACTTACCTGGTGTTCGGTGAAGTTCAATACAGCATTAACCAGGCCCCCGATGGCACTGAAGATAGAGAAATAACTAAGACACAATCTCTAGTGAACTAATAGTTGCTGCCCACCTACAATGCACCAAGAACTTTGCTAGGTGCTTTATTTCCCCTGTCCCATTTAACATCCATGATATCTTTAATCACCATCCCCATTTTCCAGATGAGAAAAAGTCAGGCTCAGTGAGATCACATAGCAGCTAACATTTCTTAGGACTTGCTACATGCGTCAGGCTCTACATTGGTTAATGCAGTGGTCGGCAAACTGCAGCTCGCGAGCCACATGCAGCTCTTTGGCCCCTTGAGTGTGGCTCTTCCACAAGATACCACGGCCTGGGGGAATCTATTTTGAAGTGGCATTAGAAGAAGTTTCAGTTTTAAAAATTTGGCTCTCAAAAGACATTTTTATTGTACTGTTTATATTTGGCTCTGTTGACTAATGAGTTCGCTGACCACTGGGTTAATGCATTCATCTTCACACCAGTCTGATGAAGGAGATAAGATCATCAGCTCCATTTTACAGATGGAAAAACTAAGGTCAGATTGGCGAAAGAGCAGAGCTCGGGGTTGAAACCAGGGCCCTGTGGCTTGAGAGCCCAAGCCCTTCACTCCTCCCTCTGTCAGGCTGGGCCTGCGGCAGAAAGCAGATGAGAAGGCACCTGTCTCCCTGGGCCCTCACCCAGCTTCCTTCTGCTCCCTCTCCTCCTCTGGGGTCCAGAGGCAGGACCTGCTCTGACACAAGTTAGCAGAGGGACCTCCTCAACGACAGCAGAGCCTTTTCCAGCTTACGGAGCCTCCTGGAAGTGGGGCTTTGGAGTCTGTTTTCCAGGTGAGGAAGCTGAGACTTGGAGAGATCAAACAGGCTACCCACTCAGGTCACATGCAAGGGAGTGGCTGAGTTGGGATCCCATAGGTCCTGGCCCCCCCTTTTCAAATTCGGAGCCCTCTCTCCCACCTGCCCTGGCGCCTGGCTTTGGGCTAATGCCACAATGTCAAAAGGTCACAAGCTTTTCCCGGCTGTCCTGTAGGGCAAGGCAGAGGAGGCAGAGGAAGAAGGGTGGGAACAGAGGCGCCTTGGCCACTGTCATGGGGACAGGGACCTGGTGCTACCTCACACTTGGTTTCAGCTGCTGAGGCCTGAGGAGCAGCAGAGGCCAGGGCAGCAGCTCAGGCCGGCTCAGTTATCATGAAGGACGCCTCTGTCAATACGGAGCGGCCAGCCTGATGGTTTCTTTCTTTTTTTTTTTTTTTAAATAGGATCCTGAACATGTGTGCGTGCACACACAGTCACACTTGTGGTCTGCCAATGCCCACACCCCAGGTGCCTGCACATCTGCTAACACAGACGCTCACAATCACACACACATTCATGAGCATGCAGTGTCCCCTCCACCTGTGTACACGCACACACACACACACACACTGCCCCAGGCAGACAGCATCTCCACCCTGCATACGGACAGGCACATGCACACTCACGCCCACACAGTCACACTGCTGCCCGCACACGCACATGCACACAGTGCCCACGTACACACACACATGCTCTACCACGAGTTCACACACACGTGTACAGTACTCAATCCTACCACCTCCATGGTAAGGGCTGCCTTGGAGAAGCCCCGGTTTGCCTTAGGCTACGTCACTTTGTCCCTGGGCAGCCCCACACCATCAGCTCCCTAACCCTCAGACCCCCCAGAAGCATGTTTGGGATCCCAGATGGGCCTCCTGACTCCCAGACATCCGGGGACAGTTAGACAGCCTATGGGGGGCCACGAGGGAGGGGATGTTCCTGCCAGGACTGGTCGCATGTGGTCTCCACCCCCCGTAGACAGTGACCCCGAACCCAGAGGGAGGTCCCAGGAAGGCAGAGCCTGGTCCTCCAGCACGACACACAATCCAAAACACAGAGCCCCGGAGTCCCCAAGACCAGATTCAGAATTACTGAGGCTTAATGAACAAGCAGCCCACTTCGGCCACGAGAAATCCAAATTGGGCCCTGCCAGGTGCCACTGTCAGCCTTCTCCCCAAGGCCCCCCAGGACCTGGGACAGCAGAGGCCTCCTCCCTTCTTACCCCATTCCCGTCCCAGTGAGCCCAGGACAGCCCTCAGACACCTCACACGGAGCCAGTCCTGCCTCGAGCACCAGCTAAGGGTACGGACGCGCTGATCAGAGGGATTCTTCTCAACTGATTCAGATTCAGGGGTAATGAAATAAAAGACCTAGGCTTTCAAACTGGGTCAGGCTGCAAGACACCTCAGACAGGGCCAGAACGCACACGTGTGAGGGCTGTCCCGGAGCTCAGGGTCTGCCCCCATCAGCAGTGGCCTTAGGGAAGCTCTGAGCCTCCCTAAGCCTCAGTTTACTCACCCGAAGAATGGCAACAAGAGCAGCACTGACCTGGGCTGCGGTGAGAGTTCAATAAGCCACTGTGTCTTGGCCTCTCAGCACAGTGACAGGCACAGAGCAGTACCCCAGAAAGGGTCGCCTTGGCGATAATTTGAAGAAAAGCAGAAACACGAAGGTATTCGACCAAAGGTCACAGCACACATTACACTGTGCTACGTCAGAGGCCGTTTGCCGCCCAGGCCAGCGGCCGCAGGTGCCAAAGGTTTACACAAAAGCTCTGGGGAGAAAGACTGAAGACTGCGAAAATGCTCTCCACTAAATGAACGCTGTCTGCAAACTGGGAAAAGACCACCATTAGTCAATTTGGCCTGCGGAACACCTGGGGTCCTGCTCAAAAGGGCCTGGTGTTGAGAGTGGAGTTTGGCAATCCGGCATTTCCCCTCAGGGAGCATCCTGGCACGTGACGGGCCACGGGGAAGCCGCACTGGAGCACAGAGATCTGTGTTCCAGTCCTGGCTCCCTACCCACGGCAACGCCCTCTCCCTCGGCCTCAGCTTTCCCATCCGGAAGATGGTAGAGTTGGGCTGAGAACATCTTTCTCCAAGCAGCCCTGGGGCTCTCTGGTCCGGGGAGTTGACGGATGGCCCAGGGCCCCACCCCAGACATAACCCGTGGCCCTCGCAGGCCCTGAGGACAGTCCCGCCCTAAGAGACCAGAGGAAAAGGAAAGGGTGGGTTCATTTTGTGGCCGACGCTGGAACCGGAATCAGAGGGTCTTGCCTCCGAGGGGTTTGCTTCCCCTGCTTGGCAGGCCAGGGAGGCCAGAGCAGTCCAAACCCAAGAAATAATAAATCCTACCCAGGCTCCGCACAGCCAGGAGGCCCGGCTGGCTCTCGTCATAAAAAGATCTTATCCCCGTGAGCACCCCTGCCCATCGCGGGGGACTCCGCCCTCCTTCTCTCAGCCCTCCGCCTCTACTTCTATTTCCTGTGACAACCTGCAAACTGAAGACCAACCTGCCTCTCCGCCCACCCCCCACGCCCAGGCTTCTGCGCCCAGGCTTCTGCTTGACCCCCGCCCTGCCCCACTCCCCACGGGGCCCCAGCTGCAGGAGGCCCAGGCAGAGTGTAATTCCCCTTGCCCTCCTCTCAGCCCCCTGGCCGGTCCGGACAGATTAAGCCTTTGTCACACACACCCAGAAAAAGCTCAGGGCCAGATGGGACAGGACAAGTGGTGTCAGATCATCGACCCGCTGCTGGCCGGGACTCAGGGAAGGGCCCAGCCCCAGCACCGCATATGGCTGTGGGAGGAGGAGCGGGGGCCGTGGAGGGGGCAGCAGCATGGAAAAGAGACAGCACACTCTGGCCACCCTGGGGACCTCGCCCACGCCGGGCAACCTTGTTCAGCTGCTGGAGGATCCAACTCCCACACGACACCCCCTCTTCCCTGAAAATGTCCTGCCTGGTTTCTTGATCATATCCTCAGTTGTGCCCACCTCCCCACGTGCCCCGCCCCCCCAAGCTGGGTGCCCCTTGAGCAGGCACAGAGGCCAACCCACCCCAGTGTCCCAGCATTCCCCACAAGGCCTGTGGGTGCTAAACAAATGCCTTGGACAAAGGTTTATGGCCCAATGACCTTCATAAAACCCACCCAGGACAAAACTACAGGATCTCTCCCAACTGCCACCAGAGGCAACGATAACTTTAAGAGGGCGTGTGTGTGTGTGTGTGTGTGTGTGTGTGTGTGTGTATGTGTGTGTGTGTGTGTGTGTGTGTATAGGCAAGTGAAGGGGGGGTGTCCTTTGTACCTGTCAAAGAAGGTCCCATTCAACCCCTCCCAGGAAGAGGCCATGGTTGCCCCTGAGTTCCCAGGAGGATTCTTTCCTCTTAGATCAGTGAAAAGGAAAATAGAAATGTAAAAATAATAGCTGAGCGCCAGGATGGTGCTTGAAGATGGGGGTGGCAAGACTAGGGGCATCTCCTGTGTCCGGCTCCGGTTGGCTGGGCAAGTGGCAGGTAACTAACAGGCTCTCTGGGGACCAGCAGGCCGGGCAGGAGGGCGTGGGGAGCCCGAGGGGCAGGCTGTCACAGGAGGGCATGTCTGTTGTGTTTGTCGTCTTCCTGGCAGCCTGGGCAGGGAGGCCTAGGTCCCCTTCTCTGCCTCCCAGGCAGGTGGTCCCTGGGGGAAGGCTTATTATTGGTCTGGAAGCCAGGCGGAGGCTTTTGAGGCCCGTGCTGCCAGGGGGGTCAGTGTGGGCCTCTGGAAGGTTATGAAAAGACTGGCTGGGCTGGCAGAACCCAGGCCCAGACCTAGCACCCAATTTCTGCATGTGGCCTGTATGGGCGAGTGTGTTCTTGCTCCACCTTGACAGCTGTCTGGCTAAGGGGTTAAGAGGACTGCCCCATGATGGCCACTCCCTAGAGGAGAGGTCAACCCACACAGAGAATCTATGAACCAGCTGCCAAGTCTGAGGGTCACCTGCCCCCCAACTCCAGGAGTGGGGGCTCCTGCCTCAGACTAAGAAGGAGATGGGGCCAAGACTCCCAGCTCCCTAGTGAGGAATAACCCTGATATGTGTGTGGGAGGGGGGGATGGGGTGGGAGGGGGCACAAACTGATTTGGGAAGCCTAGATGGCTCAGGGCAATGACCCAGCGTGGGGGGCACAGACCCAGCCAACCATCTGGTGGGTCAGTGACCTGCAAAACCCACACTTAGGCTGGGGACATTAGCCCCAGGTGGGGGAGCACCGAGGAGGGGTAAGAACTGTTCGGGTGGGGAGAGGCAATGCCCATGCTCCCCCGGTGGGAAAGTGAGCACTGATTTAGGCTGGGGGAGGGAGGGAGGGATCCCTGACTCGATCGGGGAGGGGGCAATGACCCAGACTCCCCGTGTTTGGGGAGAGCACTGATTTAGGTCAAAGGGGTCCCTGACTAGGAAGATGGGACACGGCCCCAGCCTTCCCCTCGGAGGATGGGCCGCGGCGCGCCCCTCGGCCCGGCCCTGTGCTCCGGGTCCGGCCCGAGGCGGCAGCGGCGCAGATGGGCTGCTGGCGGCCGCGGCGGCGGCAGCGCGGTTATCAGCGCTCCTCGCAGATGGGCCGCCCGCCCTCCGCGCTCGCGGCTCCCCACTCCCCGCGGCCTGCAGCCCCGGCCCCCAGGCGCGGGGGAAGGCGCCTCCGGATCCGCTCCCCGGCTCCCGCCTCCCTCCCTCCCTCGCGGCCCCCTCACCCCGCGGGCCGGGCCCGGCGGCCGCAGGGGGGAGGGGGAGGGGAGGGGGAGGGGACAAGTGCACTTTTCGTAACGACCGAATCAATTGTGTGTGAAGAGCCCGCTCCGGCCGGGGACCGGGCAGAGCGCGGGGCGGGCGGGCCGGACGGGGGAGGAGCGCGGAGGGGGGAGCTGGAGAGCGAGCGAGGGAGGGAGGCCGGCGCGGGGTGGCCCCGCTCGCTCACTCGGGCCGGGCGAGGCCAAGGAGGGAGCGAGGGGGGCAGGGAGGGAGGCCGGCCCGGCCCGAGAGGGCCGGGGGCTGAACGCACTAACGGAGGGTCTCCGCGACGGAAAGTTCAAAGCTCAGCAGCGCCCCGGGAGCAGCCGACCCCCCCCCAAGCCCCCACCCGCCGCAGAACAATGAGGTCCCGGCGGGGGAGCCGCGGGGCCCGCGCCGCACGCCCTCTCCAGGGCGCCCCGGGCCGGAGGGGACGCCCCCGCCCGGCCGCCCGCCTCCCTCCCTCCCGGAGGCTGCGGCTCCCCGCCCCCTCCCCCACGCCACCCCGCCCGGACCGGCTGCCCCGGGGACGGGGGAGGGGAAGGGATGGATAGGTCAGGCCGCCCCCGTCCCAGGGAGGGGGAAGCCAGGGGCCCGGGGGGCGGAGGGGGCGCCCCACCCACCCGCGGGAAGCTGCTCCTGCGCCAGGCTGCGGCTCAGGCTGCCCCTCCCCGAGCCAACCCCGGGCGGGGTCGGGGAGACAGCGCCCGGGCGAGCCCCCTCCCCGGGCAATGGAAAGGCGAGTGGACTCCCCGTCCCGTGGCTGCCCCTGCCCCCCGCCCGCGGCACCACCCTCCACACACACACACACACACACACACACGCACACGCACACACAGGCACACGCACACACACACCGCCCAGCCGGCCCGGGGGCGGGAGCGCGAGGCGCCCGGGACAGGCAGCCCCGGGGCGGGCAGCGGGGCGGGGAGGGGGGGTTCGGGCTTCGGAGAAGCCGCCTGCTGGCGGGGGGAGGGGACAGGAGGACGGAACACACTGGGGTGAGCAGCCCGGGACGGCCCGCTCCGCAAGCCCACGGGCCGGGCAGCGGCGCAGAGGCGGGCAGGGACAGCCCGAACCCGGAGCGCCGCCTGGGCGGGCCGGGGCGGGCGGGCGAGCAGGGAAGCGTGCGTCTCGGGCGGGCCAGACCCACGGAAAGCCTCGGGGACACAGGTTCGGACACACATCCACACCCACACCCCGCCCCCGCCCACCCGGGGCCCCGCGGCGGGACCGGCCCGCGGCCGCCGCGCGCGCACTCACCGAGCCCGTCTTGACCGGCACATACACCACTTGGCCCATCTTGGGTTCCCGGCCGCTGCCCAGGCGGAAGCCCTTGGAGCGCACCCAGAACTGGAACTTGCCTTTCTCGCCGGCCGCCGGGCCGCTGCCCGCGCCGGTCCCGCCGCCGCCCTGCAGGACCTCGGTGATCCGCTGGTATTTGCTGCGTGTCACCGTCTTGGTTTTGGCCGAGTCGCCGTAGGTGCGCAGGCACCAGTCCCGGAACTGGCGGCCCAGCTCGGAGTCCCCGGGACTGCGCTCGCGCTCCCAGCCCCCGCGCAGCAGTAGCGTCGGCTTCGGCATCCTCTCGCCGCGCCCGGCGCCCTCGGGGGCGGGCCGGCCGCCGGGCCGCCCGGTGCCGGGACTGGGCTGGGCTGGGCTGGGCTGGGCCGGCCGGGCCGGGGCGCGCCGCGGCCGGGGCTGTCCCGCGGTGTGGCTCCGGCGCGGCTGCTGGATGGGCACGGGCGGCGGCCGGACGCACGGGGCTGCAACGCGCTCTGTCCTGCTCGGGCGGCGGCGGCGGCGTTGGCGGCGGCGGCTCCGGCTCGCCTCCTGCTCCGCCTCCTCCTCCCCCCCGGCCGGGATGCAGGAGCGATGGAGGCAGCTCGGGGCCCGGAGGTGCAGAGGGGGCGGGCCGCCCCGCGGGCGGCCGGGGGAGGCGGGAGGCGGGGAGCGGCCCGGGGCGCGGGGAGCGAGACCGAGCCTGGGCGCGGGCGGCGGCGGTGGCGGCGGCGGCGGCGGCTGTCAGTTCTCACGGCTCATCCTGCTCTTGCTCGGGCTCCCGCTGCCGCTGCTCTTCCTCCTCCTCCTCCTCCTCCTCCTTTCTCTCCTCCTCCTCCTCCCTCGCCCGCCTCCACCACGCCGCGGGATCCCACCTGTTAGAGCGTCGCAGCCCTCGCCGCGTCCCCCCCCCCCTCCCGCGCCCGCCCGCGGGGCCCAGCCTCCGCCCTGGCCCGGCCCCTGGGGGCGCGGGGGCTGCCGCGCCCGCAGCCACAGAGAGGACAGGAGCCGCAGGCGCACAGTGCTCAGCCCAGGGACTGAGTTTCCTCTGGCCAGGCCTGGCCCGAGCCTCCCAGGCCACACTCTGTCTGGACCTGCGGTCTCACAGGGAGTAGGGCACAGACCCCGCCCGGCCACGAGCGTCCCTGCCTCCCCCAGTGGGCGGCCCCGGCTGACTTAGCCGGGCACTGGCAGTCCCTGCGACTGGTCTGACCTCTCTGGTTCGAGCCCAGAGCCAGAAGAGCAGTGTTCTCCAGGGGAACCCCTAACCACTGCCCTTAGGGCCCCCCAACTTCCTTCAACCTTACCCCAAATTCCCTAAAGTTTGCTAACCTTGCTTCTGCCAGTCCCACTGCTGTGGGGACAGCCCCAGGCCCCAAGGAAGTCTAAACACTGGCCCTTGCCCTCTCTCAGTCCAACGCCACCAAGGCTTTAGGCGACATTCAACACACCCATAAATTCAGTCTGAAATAGCCTGTCTTCGTGGGTGCACCTTGGCCTAGAATCTTGCTGAGTAAATTCAGGTGGCCTGCCATCCCCCTCCCCCTGGGCAGGGCTGAGCCTGAGTGGAGCCAGCCCCCTCCTCCTTAATGAAATTACCAACATAAATAAAGGTACAGGCCAATTCCCCAGAACTTCTGCCCTCCTTTCTTAACAGGTCATGAGGAATTGCTGTGTTTCTCTCCCTGCTGCTCCCTGGGGTCTAGCCCACGCCTTCTCAGGCTTCTCCTGCAAGTCATCACTCAGGCCCGAGGCCCAGATTTTGGCCAGTGCAGGACCATTTCCTGCCTAGGAACTACTGGCTACCCCCATCCCAAGGTCCCCCCTGGTACCTACAGTGTACCATGTCCTGGCAACTCTGCGAGGCCAAGGGGGCAGGCCTGTCTTTACAGATAGAGGCCTAGGGCGTTGGAGTGATGGCCTGACCTATTCAAGGTCATTTGGGGAAGAGAGGAAGGTTTCAGTTCAGGTCTAGCTTTCGCAACCACATCACACAGGAAGTCTCCCCCTACCATCCTGCTGGGAGGAATCCCAGCGCTGTATGTGCCCAGCTCCCTTCCCCAGACAGGGAGCTCAGGACCCATGTCTGACTCATCTCCATACCCTGGGCCCTAACACAACACCTGGCGCACAGTAGGTGCCAATAAATGCTGAAAGAACCCGAGGGGTTGTCCAAGTACCGATCTCTCTCTGCATTTCACATTGACTTAATTTTAGATAATTTACATTTCCATGTTACTTTATATATATTCCAACAACTCCACAGTCATTTTTTCCTCTTGATCTTCCTAAGAGCTCTTTTTGGTTCTGTACTGGCATTTTTCAGAGATGACCACTGGGGCTCAGAGAGGGGGAGGCTCCACCCAAGGGACACCCAACTCCGGGGGCTGCGGGGGCTCCTGTGTGATTGGGAAACCCGTGCCCCAACTGTTCCAATATCCCCCTTAATGTCCCCACAGCGGCCCCCCCTCAGCCAGCAATGCTAACGATCCCTCTAGGCAAGGAGGCCCTGGTGCCTAGGTGGTAGGGTCCCCATTTGAGACCAAGTCTCTTTGTCAGTTCCAAGACCCACATTAGGCCAGACAGCCTCTCCATGTAATCTGGGTATCTTACTCTGCCTTTCAGAATCTGAAAACATGGTTGTCAATCTTGGGCTGTGTTCTAGTGTGGCAGAGGTGTGGTATAGTGAAGAGTACGTGGGCTTTGGGTAGAGTCAAACAGACATGGGATTACATCCTGACCACTCTTATATGCCATGGCATTCTTCATGCCCTTCATAACCATTGGCTGCCTCCTCACTGAATTAACCCATCGGTCCACCCTTTGCTCACTGAACCCCAACTTCATTGTCTGTACAATGGACAGAGTGTCATGGATGTAAAAGCTCAGCAGAATAAAGTGTGAGAGAGCCTGGTATATAACAGATAACCAATAAATGCCATTTTCTCCTTCATAGAGTCTGCAAAGTATTCAAGGAAGAGGATGAGCGTTGTTGACACTTTTCATGTTTCATTCATGCAACAAACATTTCTTAAGCAGCCATTATGCACCAGGTACTGGGGAGATAGCCATGGGATACCAAGGTCCTTGCCCTCTTGAAACTTACTGATGTGTGTGTGTGTGG
Source organism: Pipistrellus kuhlii (assembly GCF_014108245.1). Lineage (NCBI taxonomy): Eukaryota > Metazoa > Chordata > Mammalia > Chiroptera > Vespertilionidae > Pipistrellus > Pipistrellus kuhlii. The sequence goes on along the minus strand of NW_023425562.1, from coordinate 54,092,031 downwards.
GGGGGGAGGTTATTCATTGAACAAACCAACTATCAATGATTATAACTTGGGGAAAGGGCCATGAGGGAAATGGGGAGCTGTGAAAACAAATAATGGATGGGAATGAGGAAAGACCCCTCTGTGGAGGTAGATTTGAGCTGTGATTTAAATGAAAAGGAGCCAACTATGCTATGTTATGAGGGAAGAGCATTCCAGGCAGATGGAACAGCATGTGCAAAAGCCCTGAGGTGGGAAAGACATTGACATTTTCTAAAAGCTGAAAGGAGGCCAGTGTGACTTACAGTGAGGTGAGGAGGGGTGGGAAGACAGGAAACCATGGGGGAAACTTTGGATTGCATTTTATTTTATTTATTTTATTATTTTATTTTTTAAAAATATATTTTATTGATTTTTTACAGAGAGGAAGGGAGAGAGATAGAGAGCTAGAAACGTTGATGAGAGAGAAACATCAACCAGCTGCCTCTTGCACACCCCCTACCGGGGATGTGCCCGCAACCAACGTACATGCCCCTGACCAGAATCGAACCCGGGACCTTTCAGTCTGCAGGCTGACGCTCTACCACTGAGCCAAACCGGTTTCAGCTGGATTGCATTTTATATGTGAAGGGAAGCCACTGGTGAGTTTTAAATAGGGGAGACACTGAGGAGCGGAGAGGAAACGAGAACTGGAGGGCAGCTACAGTCCGAGTCTATGATTAAGGGTCTTGCAGGAAAGAGGCCTTGGTTTTAGCTCCATGTATCAGCTCACTCTACTCCAGCCACATCTCAGCCTCTCACCCAAAGTGGAGGTGGCTGAGCCACGGAGTAAAATGGCCTGCTATGGCCCATCCCCACTTCTGTGGAAACAGATCCCTGGACCTCTGTCCTGTTCAGTGGCATCCTTTAGCAGGGGTCCTGCCCCAGAGCATGCTGGGTAGAAAGTTTCCCACAATGCCCAGCATGGGGGTGGGGTGGGCAATCATGATCCTAGAGGGCAGTGGTTCCTCCTTCCCACACCAGGAACCTGCCAAAAGGACATACATAGTAGGTTGTCTCACTAATCATTCAGTGGAACCCCTGGATATATATTTTTTAAACTTTAGTCCAGATGTCCAGGGGAGGCTGGGATTGAAGCAAAAAGGGCTCATAGTACTGCCAATACTGACAGTAACATTTTGGGTCACAAGAGGTGAGTGATGAAGGGTCTGCAGAGAGTTTCTAGTTTAAACGGCCTGTTACAGATGAAGAAACTGAGGACCACAGAAGGGAACAGGCTTGGGGTCACAGGCAGAGTGGGGCACCTGGCCTTTGGTTTGGCCCACGTCACCTGCTTTTCTCTGAGCTCCCACTCTGGGCCCAGGTGAATAGGAATGCCTGCAAAACCTGGCCTGAGGTGTGGCAGAGCTCCAGGCCTGGGGGAGGGCAGTGTGACGCAGGCACCCACAGGGGCCTGTCCACCAATGGCGGGGAGGAGGCCCTGCAGCCTGGCAGAGGACTGGCTGTCACTGCCAGACGCTGGTGCCACCTCCATCGTGGACTTGCGCAGCCATTGCCACCCACCCATTTCAAAGCATCTCCCCCGTAGTCTGCCTGGCCACGCAAACCTGCTGTTCCAGGTCCGCCTCACTCAGAAAGGTCAGTTTGGTTCAGGGCTTCTGTGGTTGCCCACAGCCCTCTGGGCCTTTCCCATCCCAGCTCTGACTACACAATATCATGATTGCCTGGTCGCTTGTACCTACCAATACCCAGCACAGGCGCAGAAGTTCAATAATTACTGAACAAATAAACGAATGAATGAACGAATGAACGAATGAACGAACGAACGAACGAACGAACGAACGAACTGGTTCTGAAAGTGCACATCTCAGACTGAAGTCTGCAGCATTCTCTGCCTCTCCCCAGTCATTCCGTCTATCAGCATTCAGCGTGCTCTTCCCAATAGGCTCTGCCATGGAGTGACCTTACATGAGCACCTTGATTTCTCTCAGCCTCGTTTTCAGTGTCGGTAAACTGGGCATGGTAATTTGTCCTAACTCACTGGGCTATTGCAAGGATAAGCACTTAGTAACTGTTAGCTCCTATTAACGCTACGTCTGTCTACCATGCATTCGATGTTTGTGCATCCTCCGCGTGTCACATGCCATGCCTGGAATTGGGAATACAGCTACAAACAAGATGGACCTGGCCTCAGCCCTGGTGAAGCTCAGGGATTATGACAAGCCCTACCTGGTTTGGCTCAGTGGATAGAGCATCGGCCTGCAGACTGAAGGGTCCTGGATTCAATTCCAGTCAAGGGCACATGCCTGGGTTGTGGGCTCGATCCCCAGGAGGAGGTGTGCAGGAGGCAGCAGATCGATGATTCTCTCTCATCATAGATGTTTCTATCTCCCTTTCCTTCTCTCTGAAATAAATAAATAAATTATTTATTTATTTATTTATTTACTTATTTATTTTAATATATTATGACAAATGCCCTGACCAGGTAGCTCAGTTGGTTGGAGTGTTGTCCAATACACCATAGGTTGTGGGCTTGAATCCTCAGGGCACATACCTAGGTTGTGGGTTCAATCTCTAGTCAGAGTGTGTACCAGAAGTAACGGGTCAATGTTCCTCTCTCTCCCTCTCTCTCTCTCTCTCTCTCTCTCTCTCTCTCTCTCTCTCTCTCTCTCCAATAAAAAATATATCCTTAGATGAGGATTTAACAAAACATTATGACAAATGGGTTGAGAATGAAAAACAAAAAGGTGCTGTGAGATCACATAGATGAGCATCTTTGAGAAGCCCTACCCTCCGGATTCCTGGGCAAAGACACGAGGGAAGGAGGAAAATGTCTCTATTCCTACCATGGCCCATGCCATGGTGCCCGTGGAATCATAATCAAGAGGGAAAACATTCTGCCCACCTCACAGAATTTGAGAGCCCCTTGAGTCCAGGATCTCTCCATTCCAAAAACTAAGGATTTCATTCAAATGTCACCTCCCCAGAGGAGCCCTCCTTGACTGTCCTTTCAAAACTAGTCCCTCAGTGACTCTCTCTCCCCCGCCCTGCTTCATTCACCTTCACAGACTCCTCCCATTATAATATGTTTTGTTTGTTTCCTTGTTTCTGACATCTCCTGCACTGGAATGTAGGTTCCAAAAGGGCAGGATCCTATCTTGTTGACTACAGTATCTCCAATGTCCAGAACAGCTGGCACATAGTAGGTGTTCAGTACATATTTGGTTGAATAAGTGAATGAATCTATTGAGGATAGAGCCCAAGTGTGTGTGTGTGTGTGTGTGTGTGTGTGTGTGTGTATGTATTGAATATGTGTATTATTCATGTGCTACAACTAAAAATGGCAATGAGATCCAGGAAGATTTATGTCAAATTGAAAAGGAAGGAGGCTTTTTATTTTGTTTGTAATTTTGCCTATTGCAAATCACTTCCCTTCATTGAGCCTCAGTTTCCTCATCTGTAAAATGGAGCTAGTACTGACTTTGCAGAATCATTGTGAGATGTCAATCAAATGTGGTACAAAACACCAAGATGCGGCCTGGCACACAGTAGGTGCCATGTGAACGGCTCTGTTATTGTGATGAAGCCCTCGTTTGGGGAGGCTCATGGAGGGGGATCATCGTGGCTTGAGCCTTCCCACAGGACACAGAAGCAGCTGACACTGGATCTGTCCCGTCACCTGAACTCGCCAGTAATTTATTGATGCTGGATGCTGGCACCTAGCAGCTTGCCGGGTCAGGCTCAAGGAGGATGTGTGGGTTATTGGGGCCTGTCCCCAGCTTCCTGCATGTGGGGCAGGGTGGGGAGAGTAGGTCTGCACAGCCCAGGAAAGCTAACAGGTCAGCCCTTACAAGTGCCCAGTAGCAGGCACTGGGAGACTAGGGGGAAAACGGGTGCAATCCCTACGGGACCTGAACTCCTAGAGGATGAGATGGACATAATTCATAATTTGAACAACCACAAAAATAGAACTGCAGGAGGGCCTACTGTGTGCCGGGAAATTTGTATGTATAACCACATTTAAACCTCAAGGAGGTCTTGTTCGTATTTTGTAGATAAAAAAAAATGTCATCAAGGAGAGGTCAAATGATTCCCTCAAGGTCGCACAGCTAGTGAGTGGCTGAGGGAGACTCTGAACCCAGATCTGACCCGCTCCAAAGCTCAGGCGCCCTGTCCCCATGTTACTGCCACCCTGCCCCCATCAGGTTGGCTGGACTAAGGAGACAGGAAAAAAAAACCCAAAACACTAAACCAAATAAAGAGCTTTGGGAGTTCAAAAGTGAGAGGAGACCTTTTCCCTAAAGGTTTCCCACAGCCGCCGTCTTTAACTGGCCTTCACGGCGTGGGAGGAAATCCCAAAGAGGGAGAGTGTGTCAGGGCAGGGAGACGGCGGGAGTAAAGGCTGGAAGGTGGAAAAGGGAATGGTGCTTGGTGTCCACTGGGAGAGTGGAGGGGCCCTGGGAGGGGCCAGTGGACATCCTGGGGTCTTGAATGCTTGGCCAGGCCTTGGGTGTCACTGGGTGAGCCATGGGGAGCCACTGTTTCCCCCTGTCCTGCGAGTCAGGGCAGAGGGGGCCACCAGCCTCACCTCCCTCTACTCCCCTTCACCAGCTCTCTGGGCCTGGCACGCTCACTGGCTCCCTCTCACCTCTGTTCTCACAGATCCCGCCCCCAAATAGCATTCATCTGTCCAGATCCTGCACCGCTCAGGTCTCCTCCTAGGCCCATTTCCTCCATGAAGCCTGCCCCCACCATACAAGTCCTCGGTTACACACCTCAGCCTTAGAGGCCTGGGTGGGCAAGGGCCCATCCTCCGCCTAAAGCCGCAGCCCTCACCAGCCACAGTGGTCGGCTGTGGCTTTCACGGGCCTAGCGATGTTCTTCTCCGAGCACGCTGGAATCCCCTTAAGAAACGGGCCCTTTCCCGTATTCAGAGCATGGAGCCGGAGCTGGACTGACCTGAACCCTGGCCACGGAAAACATCTCATCCCTTTGACCGCTCCGACGGTGGCCAGGTTTCTGACAGCGCCATTCGAGCCCCTGGATCCAGCGGTGCCTGAAAGCCCTTTTTATTTTCACTCAGGTCTCTGTGCTGGGTATCTTGCAACCCAAATATCCTTGTCACACACATTGTCTGTCCAATGCCGTTTGGCGCCTCTGGGCTGGCCCAGGCAGCCCAATCACTGGACTGCAGGTTTTCCCTTTTACCTCAACCCAAAGGTTCTCTTCTTTTCTCAGTTATGACCTCTACTGTTCCACAGTATTCAAGGCCCTTCGCTGGCCTGTTCTGGTCTGCCAGTCACACTAACTCTCCATTCCTCCGCTTCTTGCCCGGGGGTCCTCTCAGTCTCTTCCATGATGACTTATATTGATATATGCTGTTCCCCGACCTGGGACTGCCAACCCCTCTCCAATTTTCTTCCTGGAGAACTCCTACTCACTCTTCAGAATCCCATTTGACTGTTACCCTGTCTGCCATAGTTCCCTTGACCCCCAGGCGAGGTGAAATTCCCCGTGGTACCTCAAGCTCCCAGCGGTCTCCTTCAGAGCAATGACTACAGGGTCTGATTATTGTCTCCAGCTCGGCTACCTTCTCCCCGGATGAGATGCTCCTCAAAGATAGGGTCATGTCTTATTCACTTCTTATCTCTCAGAGGAACAAGGAATAGTTGTCAACTGACTAACATACTGACTATGGCTGAACTCAAGGTCATACTGCCATGAGGCCTTGTGAGCCATTAGGTAACTATTTTTGTTGATCAACCCTTCAAGTTAACCACTCACTGGTGTTTCTCGGTTTGGTTTTGCTTTGTCTTGTTTCACTTTAGGACTTCTCCGGGGCTTTAATTTGCTGATGGACACTGTGAATCTGTACACCAGCTTGCAATCATCTCACCCAGGTTCAGGAATGGGGAAATTAAGAGCCAGAGAGGGACAAAGGTTCACCTAGGCAGTCCTCCTCTCTACACCTCTGCACCTCTCCCTTCTACTCTGCAGGCCCGTCCTAGGTGCAGCTCACTTCCGTAGCAAAATGCTAAAAAGAGCCAGACTGCCTGCCTCTGAGGCTGGTCCCCACTCTCACCAGCACGTGACCTTGGCCAAACAGCTTAACTGCTCTGAGCTCCTCAACGGTAAGGTGCTGTCAATGACCGCACCTACCTCGTGGGGTTGCTGTGAGGTCAAGCGAGGTGGTCTATGTGGAAGCACGTAGCACAGTGCCCAGCACAAAAGCAGGCCCTCAGTGAATGGCTGCCAGCGTTTCCCCGGCCTCGGCTTTCTCAGGAGACACTAGTCCTGTGGAGCCCTCGTTCTCCAACTTAATCCGTGTCAGCAGGCTGTTTGAGAAGCGATTTGTTTCGAAAACCAAATCATTTTCCCCCGTTAGAAATAATGTAAGTTGAATTAATCCATCCCAGACCCCCAAATGATTCCCTATTTTAGCCTTTTTTTTTTTATATATACAGTACATGTCTAATGTACTGTTCAATCTACAAACACTTTTCTTAAATTTATCGAAGTTTCCCCTGCTAGCCTTAAATGAATCGTTTTTAGCATTCGTTCCAGGGGTGTCTTTCGGGTCATCATGCAGCATCTTTGCTTGTTCATATATCACTGCTTCCAAAATGCTAACTGCTTTTTATTTATCTAAATCAACAACAGTTTGTCTACCTCTTTAATTGTGATCATTGCTTCTTTCACACCTTTAGTAACATTAGCACTCTTGATGGCCTCTGTGTTTTAAAATTGTGCTAATCCTCGATTTTACCAACAACAATAGCATTCTCTCCTTTGTTGCCTGGAGAGCTTTTTGTCATGCTGAGGTATCGGCTTGAAAGGGTTGTCGGTTCGAAAACCGAAGTTTGGTTCGACAACCGATACATTTTTTTTCTATAAACAACTTGGTTGAGAACCAAACTGTTTGAGATGGGGGATGGTCGAGAAACGAGGTTTGACAGTATGGGACACACTGAACCCTGACACCTTTGGGATGCTATGGGTCTCTTTGGAGACAGATGTCAACTAAATGCCAAGTCCGGGCTGGGCTTACTTCCATGGGGTTCGAATCTGGGTCCCCACATAGAGATGCTCCCCTGGATGCCCAGCTGTTGAGCCTTCCTCCTCTTGGATTTGAAAGGAGACGTTTTTTGTTTAGAGGTATTTTCTTCCATTTCATATTGGCTCCATAAATTGGATTTTGTTGAGTGGTTTCTGACAAGCAAGTCGAGCAGGCATGTGTGTGGGTGAAACGCAAGACTGCCTGTGGCCACAGGGGTGGGTCTGAGGCCTTGGGTTTTGCTGGTTACTGGCCTCGAGCTCAGCCCTTGGGCAGCTGCATCCTGGAGAGTGTGTGTCCTGGGGATAATCTAGAAGTACTTCGTCCCCAGGAAATTCTTTCTAGTGGTTTCCCAGAACCTTCTCTGCGAAGGAAGGCCCCAGTGGCAAATGGCATGGTTATCTTCCTCACCTCACCAACAAACGAGCTCCCTGGATTCAGGCTCATGGTGGAGGGGAGTATCTCGGAGTATCCTGCCTCCAGTTCAGTCTCTTCCAGGATGGTAGTCACGGACCAGGAGAAGGATCACAGTGCTTGTTCACATCTTCAGCCATCCAAACTGAGGGGAAGTTGACATAGTAAAGCAGGAGAGATTTCAGTTAGATAACAGGAAGGACTTCCTCCTTGCCAGATAGCTCACACCTGGGCTATGCATGACCTCGGAAAGAGCAGGAAACTAGGGGTCAGGACAGCTTTGGCTGATGAATTCTGTGGGACTTTAGGTGAGTGCCTTACTTTCTCCTTCCCTTGGTTTGCTCATCTACAACATTGGAGTTATAATTGCTAGTCACCATGGAGGATTTTTTTTAAATCCTCACTGAAGGAGTGAGGATTTCCATTGATTTTTAGAGAGAATGGAAGGGAGGGGTACAGAGAGAGAGGAAAGAGAAAGAGCCAGAGAGAAAGAGACATATGAGAAATACACGTTTATCAGTTGCCTTCTGCTCGCACCCTGACTGGGACTGGTGATTGAACCTGCAACCGAGGTACGTGTCCTTGACCAGGAATTGAACCTAATACCCTTTTGTCCAAGGCCTGATGTTCTAACCACCGATCAAACTGGCCAGAGCCTTGGAGGATTTAAAATGAAACAATGGGATGAGGCCTTGAGGCCAGTGGCAGAGAACTGAATCAAATTACCTTCCTAGGTTCCTTTTCCTCTCTTTTTAGAAAGAATTCCCAGAGCCACGGCCCTGACTTTAGGCCCAGAGAAATGTGCGTGCATGTGTGTATGCCTGCGTGCACACATGCACAGGACTCTGGGTCATACAGTAGTTGCTAAATTAATGTTTGATTTTTCTCCTCTTTCTCTTGGGCCCCTCTGCAGGGCAGACAGAGCCTTGGCAGATGTGAAGAAGTCTGGGTTCTAACTCTGGGTCTGCCCCCAACTTGCTTCGACCTTGGCTCTGTCCTTATCCAACTGAATCTTGGTTTCCCCATCTGTATCACAATGAGTACAGACAGAAGGATTCCAAGATCCCTCCTTTTTCTCCTGAAACTATGAAACCCATTTCTAATCCAGTACAGTCTCCCCTGCTCCTTCACCTCACCGCCAGCCATTGCTTCCCGATACATTGAACTTCCTTTGCTTCCTTGAATGGTCTCAGGCCCCTATCACAAGCCATGTCACTCCCTCCCACCCCAGGACCTTTGCTCAAACCCTTCTCTCTTGCCACGAGTTCATCTCCAACTCATCCAACTCACCCAACATCTCTCAGCTGAATTGTCACTTCCCCAAAACCCCTCCCTAAGATCACTCCCCTCCATGGCTCACTCTCATGGAGGTACTCTCCTGGGGTACTCCACTGTACCCCTCTTTGTAATACTTGACCACCTGTGCATTTTACATTTATCTTGTAAATTTCCTTGTTGATAGCTGTTTTCCCCTCGGCTGTGAATTCTATGAAGACAGGGACTTGATCTGTCTTGGTCCCAGCTACGTCCCTAGTGCCCAGCACAGGGCCTGGCACAGAGTAGATGCTCAATAAATAGCTATCGATGGATAGATGGATGGATGGATGGATGCCCACCCCATTCTCTGCCAGGAGGTGAACTACTAACAGGCCCTACCTTGAGAGGATGTTTGGGGGTACATCAGGACCCCTGCATACAACTCACACCCATACCCAGGCTCTCATGGGAGTGAGGCTCTCCCAGCCATCCTGAGAACTCAAGAAAGGCGGTTCCCATCAGCTCCACAGAGCAGAAAAGGAAGCAGCCGTAAGGGACATGCTTGCTGCAGGACGGTCACACAGCAAACATGTGACAGGGCGGGGACAGGACCCAGAGTTAAAGCTGAAGGGCTTTCTATTCTCCATTTGACTCAGGTGGAGGTTGAGGCATGAAAGGGAAACGGACCTGGCCAGGCAGCAGCAAGGGGGGGATGGGAAATGTGGTTCTTGAACTCACAGCCTCTGCTCCTGCGGGGCTGAGGGAGAGGATTCCTGGGCTTAACCCCAGGATGACCTTGTGGCTTCAGATGATGGATAACCACAGGGCGATCTCTAGGAGTGGATGATGCTAGCGAGAAGCGTCCTAAGGGTTTGGGTGTTGGCACAGCACCAGGCTGCCTGGGTTTACACCCCAGCTCTACCACTTGCAGCTGTGTGGCCTTGGCTGGGGCACTTCACCTCTCTGTGCCTCATCTGTGAGATGGAGGGAATCTGGGTTAGCACATAAATAGAACAAAGCACGGAGTGGTCTGGGAGAATTTCTAATACATGTGAAGTGCAGAGCTGATCTGGCTAGAGCAGGAGGAAGTGATTCACTCCTTTCTACATGCCAAAGGGATGGGGCTTCTGCCTCTTGCCCTCGGGTCCACTGCAGAGAATGTATGATAAGGGCCTCACTGCTCACACCGACCATTTTTTACTCCTCCGGTACTTTATCACCCACTGAATCCTCACAACCACCCTAGGAAGCAGACTCTACCATCATCCCATTTTACAGATGTGAACATCAAGGCCTAGCCAAGTGACTGTCCGAGCCCCACAGCTTGTGGCCTGCAGAAAGGAGGCTCTTGCCCAGAGCCTGCTCTGGTGATAGCTTGGCTCTGAAGGGCCCGGGGCCAAAGGATGAAGAAAGATGTGTTGGCCTGAGGAGTGAACTCCTAGAGGGAGGTACTGGGTCAGGCCTTGTGGGCTGAGGAGAACTGGGCAGTTCTGCTAGAGCCGCCATCTCCCTGGGGCAGGATCCTGGCTGTGCCCTGCTCAGTGATCACACCCAGTGCCCACGGGGCAAATTCGACTCTGAGGCACGGCCGAGTCTCTCATCCCTGCAGCCAGGACACCCAGTCCAGGCCCCAGGCAGGCGCTCAGCGGCTGCCAGACCTCTCTAGATCACAAACGCCATCCTGCAGGTGAAGAAACTGAGTCAGAGCAGGAGAGGAACTGGCCCTCGGCCACACAGCTGTGTCGGAATCTTCACTCTCCTCCGGGGACCACGCTCCTCTCCTCCAGCAGTCAGCGCCCGCCACGGACCCCAGAAGGCGGGTAGGACCAAGGGGAGTGGGGAATTTGAAGCATCTTTCCCAGGTCCACCCAGGTTTGGACAGAGCAAAGAAGGGCAGCTTCTTCATGACTCCCAAAGCCCCCAAATGTGGAAATTTATTTAAGGGTCACTTCTAGGATTCAACGAGCCCATCCCCCCTTTTGCAGATGAAGAAACTGAGGCCTAGAAAAAAAGATGAGTCACATCCAGGTTCAACAAACAAGAAGGGGCAGACCGGAATCCAGAAGAGCACGTACAAAGGCCCAAAGTGTGAGCTAAGGAGAGCAGGCCGAGGGAGAGCAGGCCGAGGGAGAGCAGGCTGAGGGAGAGCAAGCTGAGGGAGAGGACTGGCCTCCAGGCCAGAGCAGTGGGAAGTCACTGGACTGGAAAGGTCTATCTGCCACCTGGCTTCAGTTCCTTAGAGACCCATCTGGCAGCCAGGGACTGACTGGCCTACGGGAGGGTGAGATGGGACTAGAGAGACCTGGGAGGGTGGCTGACACTGGAACCAGCCTGTTCCTCTCTGTGACCTCCAGACCTGCTTGCCCACCTGCTGAGGGAACCTCAGCAGGATGTATCCAAGCCCAAATTCCTGATTTCCACCCCCAAGTCAGTTCCCCCCATGCCTTCCCATCTCAGTAAACACAAACTCCAATCTTCCTATCACTTGGGGCGAAAACCCGGGCGCCATCCTTGCCCCCATCCCCTTCTCTCCCGACCCTTTGGCTCCACCTTCACAATATAACTGGAGTCCGACCACCGCTCTCCACCCTGCTCACCAGCAGGACAGTTGCATCAGCCTCTCCCTGTCCCCAGCCTGGCCCCTGCCGGCAGCCACAGGGAAACAGCTAAAACACAAGTCAGATCATGTCCCTCCCCTGCTCTGAAGCCCTCTGTGGCTCCCACCTCCCTCCGGGTGGAGGCCTGACCTCAGCCCTAAGGGCCTCCTGCTCTGGCCCTTTGGCCCCCGTCTCTCTCCCTCACCTGGCTGCTGCTGCTGCACACCTCTGGTCTCCAGGCACATGCTGTTCGCTCAGCCTGCCATGTCTGCAGGGCAGGCCCCATCACCTCCTTCCAGTCCTCAGATGTTACCTTCTCAGAAAAGCTCCTGTGATCTCCCTCTTTAGAATGACAGCCCCCCAACCAAGCACGCATCCCTTTCTCAGCTTCATTTTCTCCACAAATTTCATCTACGACACTAATGAGCCTGTTCATACTGTTTACTCTCACCCCGCATGAGGATGTCAGCTTCCTGAGGGCAGGGATTTTTGACTTGCCAGTGCCCAGAAGCGTGTCCGGTTCAGAGGTGTTAACGCCACTCACTTCTCGTGGTTCCGACAACTCTGGGTGGGAGGCTGCCTTAGCCTCCGTCACGGAGAAGGGCACTGGGGCTCAGGGAAGGACGTGACTTGCTTGAGTGAGGAGACCAGGACACAGTGGGTCTGGGACTTGGGCGCCTCCCACCCTGACCAGGTCAGGCTGCACATGGGCTGGAAGCGGGACCTCTGAGCGGCTCATGGGGAGGGCGGGGGGAGCAGCTCCTAGGCAGCAGCCCCTGCGGTCAGTGCGCGGAGCAGAGCAGAGAGACGGCTCCCGGGTGGTGGTGTAAGAGGGGCGTTGGGAAAGGCCAGGGGCACCAGGTCCATTCTACGGTTGCCCAGTCCTCGGAGCCCGAACGGCCATGGTGAGAAAGGAAGTCAGCAGGATCCAAAATAAGTCTATGTTTTGGGAAGTGAAACTGAGTGCTGGGACACGGCCAGAGGACCTGGGCCTCCTGGGCTGTGGCTGCGGGCGGGGGCTTGCCCTGCCTCCTCAGCCTGGGGAAGGGAGGCGTTGGGAATAGGCCCAGGCCTCTCTCACAAGCCATGTGACCTTGGACATGTCGCTCCAGTTCTCTGACCTGCAAAATGGGAGTAAGGGTAATAAACTACCTCACTGGGGACTGGGAAGGTATGATAAGACCATGCCCTGAAGCCCAAAGCTGTTGCTCAAAAGATGGTAACCGTTATGCTCGTGTTCCAGATCCATCTCTGGTGCCCCTTCCTCCAGGAAGACTCCCCAGATCCTTAAATCAGAATGAATCTCTCCTTCCCAGTGTCCCCACCCCTTTCAACTTCTCTTTGTTTCTGTGTCGTTCCCATTAGAGGAGGCCAGGACCCATCCAAGTACTCTCAGCATCCCCATTGCCCAGGACAGGGCCTGCCGGGAGAGAGATGGCACATACTGGGGCTGAACAAGGGAAACAAGGGCAAGACTGACACATGCCCCGGAGGGCTGAGGTCTGCCCCCTGAGAGCCAGCTCCACAGAGTGGTCTGGAGTCGTGGCAAGAGGAAGGCTCTGAAGGTAGGTATATTATGTTCCCTCTGAGCTTCAGTTTACTCATCTGTGAAATGGGGACACTGGAAAATAGGACCCACAATTTCTCTGACCCAGAGCAATAAAACACAGGCCACCAGATGTCACCCCAGACACCTCAGAGTGTGCCTGAGGCTGGGCTGCCCCAGGGTGGGACCCTTCTGACCCAGGTGACCCCGTATTCTACTTGGTACAGCCTGTGCCCTGCTGCTGGCAAGCTGACCTCCAAAGCTGGAACACTTCCCTGGTGTAGTTGGGGACTTGCCACCGAGTAAAAGAAAGAAATTCTAAGTAATAATACAGTTATTAGTTTGCAGGCACCTTTACATCGTCCAGGTTTTATAGATAAAGCCCAGAGAGGTTAGGCTACTTGGTTAAGGTCACACAGCAAATTAGAGCAGAGCTGGTAGGGTGCTCAGTCCTCCTCACTCTCACTCCAGGGCTCACTCAGCACATCTTGCAGTCACCACAAAGTGAGAATCAGGACATCCATCGTACAGATAAAGAGCTTCGGCTTTGCCAAGACCGGTTTGGCTCAGTGGATAGAGCAATGGCCTGCAGACTGAAGGGTCCCGGGTTCGATTCCGGTCAAGGGCATGTACCTTGGTTGCGGGCACATCCCCAGTGGGGGGTGTGAAGGAGGCAGCTGATCGATGTTTCTCTCTCATGGATGTTTCTGATTCTCTATTTCTCTCCCTTCCTCTCTGTAAAAAAATCAATAAAATATATCTAGAAAGAGCTTCGGCTTTGAGAAGAGAGGTATCTTTCCCAGAACCTTCCCCATCCTACAGAAGCCAGGCCCTTGGAATGCTGTACGGGCTCCTTGGGTCCCTGGAGAAGCGCCTTCAAACCCAGGGACTAAACTCCGAGCTACGTCTCCTCCAGGAAGGGTCCGTGTTCATCAGCCCCCTTGTCCTGCTTGGCTCACCCACGAGCCTGCGGCTGGTGCACATTAGGAAGTCCCACTGGGCATCCAACTAGGCACATTCAGAAAAATGAGAACAAACACCGTACGTGGCATTCACTGGGCGTGGGGCCCATTCTAAGGGCTTTACCTATATCAACTCCTTCCGTCACAATAACTCGGTGAGGTCAGCTCTATGACCAGCCCCATTTTGCACAGAGAAAAACTCATGCACATCCCAGACCGAGCTCAGCATCTTCTGCAAACCTGCTCCGCTCCCAGTTTCCGGCCCAGACAGTGGCACCGAAGCCCCAGGCAACCTCGCTGAGAACAGGAGTCACTCCCGACACCCCCCCCCCCTCTGCCTCTTGGCCCCCATATCCTGTCAAATCAACGTCCCAATCTGGTCACTCAACAACTCTGTGAACTGAGACTAGTAACTGGACCTTATCTGTCAAACAGGAAAACGGGCCAGCCTGGGAAGGGAATGGCAGCGTTACGGAGATTTGCCATCACCGCCCAGCCCTTGGGTCTCACCAGCTTTTGCCTGTCTACCAGCAGCCCTAACAGCGTGCACGCTGCAGGCTTTTCTCTTCAAACTCTGCTTCTCTGAGCCCACGCCCTCGCTCTCTCCCACCCTGCACAGGAGCTCCTCGTGCCCCCACCCTCCCTGAACCCGGGTTTTCACTCCCCCTCCCAGGAAGCCGAGCACCTCCTCATTGCTAGCCCACTGCCCTTAGCCGCTTCAGCAGAACTCCACGTGGCTGCTCCTGCTCCTCATCGCCTCCCTTGCTGGCTGCCAGAACCTCCTACTCCTCTGGCTGCCCCTTCTCCGTCTCTTTTCTGCTTCATCCTCCATCTTGCGCCCACCTCTCAGGAGCCACCTCCTCAGCTGCCTGGCTCAGTCCCTATCCTCTGTTTCTTTCCATCGACCCTCCTCCCTGCCTTACGTTAAGCCCCGGCCCTGATGTCTCCCCTGAGCGCCAAAGCCTTGCATCCGCCGTTCTCCACAGCCGCCCGCAGCCTCTCTGGCCTGCTCGGAGATTTGCACAGGGACCTGTTCCACCCCCAACCTTACTCATCCCGTGAATGGCAACTCCCTTCTTCCCCAGGCCCACGCCAAAACACTGCTGCCACCCTGATTCCTCCCTCCCCCCGACTCTGACTCTCTGTCTCATATCCCACATGGGAAACATCAGCTAGTCCTGCCGGCTCTGACTCCAGCTCAGTCCCCAGCACTCCTCACCACCCCTCAGGCTCCACCTGGTCTGGCCTCGTCATCTCTTGCCTAGATCTTCACCCCAGCTGCCTCCTGGATCTCCCTGCATCTGCCCCGCTGCCTGCAGTCTATGCTCCACATGGCAGCCAGAGGGACCCTATGGCCAGGAGAGTCCCACATAGCCTCCTGTGCTCTCTGCTCTGCAGGGGCCCGCCTCGCAGTGGAGACCAGTCCTTATAAAGATCTATGAAGCCCAGCACGGTCCCCTCCTGCTTCCCTCCCCCTCCCCATGATCCCGCCACTCTAGCTCCTGCCTCAGGGTGTTTGCTTCCTGGAGCATCTTCCCCCAGCAGCACAGCACACATCTCCTCGGCCTTCCCTGGTGCCTTATCCACATTTCCAACCTGCCACCTGGCACCTTCTGTCCCCTCCCCCATTGTTCTTCCTTCCCCTGAGCATTTATACACGCTCACATGCCATATATTTCACTTACTGACCGTGTTTACAGTTGGACCTGCTCGGCGGGCGGGGACTCCTGTTCCGGGCTCATGTGTTCCCATGCCTCCCCTGGTCTACAACAGGGCCTGGCTGGCAGTCGGGGGCTCAGATGCACCTGGTGAGTGAATGGGTGGGAAGAGCGCTATATGGACGCGGGGTGTGGGAGCTCTGCTTATGATAAATGCGACCCAGTTCCTCCCCAGCCACACCGGGGCCTACTCGAGGCCTGCCTGCTCTCCCGGGCCCTCCCCACTTCCCACTGTCTCCTGCCTCCTGTCATCTGTCCCCAGCCTCTCTCAGATCCGCTCTGTTCTCCTCAGTGGACACGGGAGGGTTTTTAAAAGCCTGAATCTCATGATGTTGTCCACTCCCCCAAGCCCTTCCATGGCTGCCCATGGCCCCCAGTATGATGTCCCGATTTCCTATGGCATGGGAGCCCCTAAGAGAGCCCCAGCCACCACCCCTTCCTCCTCCGCTGCCAGCCCTCGCCACTTGGTGCCTCCTCCTGTGAAGGGCTCCCTCACACCCTGGCCAGTGGACCCCCGTGATGGTGGCTGCACTTCCCAAGGGCCTCAGTGTGTGGCTCCGTGTGAGAGGCTCTGCGGGGGTCCTAGTCCTCCAACTACCCCCTGCGACAACGCCAGACTTACTGAGCACCTGCTATGTGCTGGGTGCCAGAGGGACCCTGTGGCCAGGAGGGCCCCACATAACCCCCTACTGAGCACCTACTATGTGCTGGGTGCCAGAGGGACCCTGTGGCCAGGAGGGCCCCACATAACCCCCTACTGAGCACCTGCTATGTGCTGGGTGCCAGAGGGACCCTGTGGCCAGGAGGGCCCCACATAACCCCCTACTGAGCACCTACCATGTGAAGCAATAATGAAGACACTCTTGGTCCTTCCCCAGAGGAGGCACATTCTAGTGCCTCCACCTTACTGTCCCACAGATGCCCAAACTCTGCCTCTTTGCTTCTTCAGGTCCCTGCCTCAATGTCACTGTCTCTGTGAGGCCCACCCCTCACCAAGCTCCCCCTCTCTTTGTCTTTGTCTCACCCACCAGAATGCAGCCGCTGGGAAGGGCAGTCAGCGATTGTCTGCTCTGTTCTCTGCTCTGTCCCCACACCTAGGACAGTGCCAGGCACCAAGGAAATATGTGCTGACTACAGGGGTGCGATCTAGCAGTGCTGTGAATACATAAAGCACAGGGAACAGATGCAGTGTGTGTGCGTGTGTGTGTGTGTGTGTGTGTGTGTGTGTGTGTGTGTGTGTTGGGGGGCTCTATTTTGACTGGGTGGCCCAGGAGGCCTCTCTGGGGAGTCGTCACTGAGCAGAGAGTCAAGAAAATGAAGACTGAGTCTGAAGAAGAGAGTTCCGGGTGGAGGAAGCAGTGAATTACAAAGGCCCTGAGACAGGGCTGAGCTTGGGGCGCTGTGAACAGCGAGTGAGGCAGAGCTGACTGAACCAGAGGCGAGGAGGGTCGGTGGGGACAGGGAGAGGAGGAGTCTTCCTAGCCCCTTTTCCAGAAGGCCACCTGAGGCTCAGGGAAGCTAAGTGACTTGTCAAAGGCCACAAAACAAGGAAATGGCAGAGTTGGGACTGGACTCGGGTCTGCTGGGATATGGGGCCAGAGACTGGGGGCTGCCCTTCCCAAGTGGGGCCCTCCCTGCTGCTCTCCGGGGCTCGCCCAGGCTCTGCTCATTAATAGCTAACCTAGGTGGGGCCCTGCTGGGTCAGGATCCTCCAGGTACTGGCTCAGCGGCATGGCCTCCAGAGCATAGCCCAGTGAGCGAGTGAGCGGGCAAGGGGCCCGCTGGGGAGCAGCTGGGCCATTGTCTCCTGCCCCCCTTTGCACTGAGCCATTGCCATTCAGAGCGGCCCAATCACAGCCAAGGGCTTAGAGACGACCCAGAAATCGGACCAGGTGGCTCCTGCTCAGATCCTTCCTGGGCAGGTGTGCCCGAGGACTGGCTGGGACTCCAGCTTCCTCCCCTCCTCTGGCCTCTGCCCATGCCCTGCTCCCCGATGAGGCAGGACATGCTCACTAGTTCCCTCAGGGGGCTTCTGCCCTTTGTGGTCCCTCTGCCAGGTACCCTCCTCCCCCAGAGCTGGTTCCTGCTTAGCCTCGGGCATTAGTTCAGATGTCTCCTTCCTCGGAGGGCTTTCCTGGCCTCCTGTCCAAAGCAGGCCAGCCCCACCTCCTCTTACTCTCCATCAGAGGGCACTTCAGGGTGCTGATGGCACTTAACAAAAATGACAGCCCGTGTGTTGTTTACCTGTGTGCGGTCAGTGTGAGCTCCCATGTATCATGTTCCCCGGAGTCTCCACGGGGCCCACACTGGGCCTGGCACACAGTAGAATGAGGGCGTGAGCGTCTACCTCCTCATCGCACGGAGGTAGCAATTGAGGTTCAGAGAAGGTGAGTAACTTGCCCAAAGTCACGCAGAAAATCAGAGGCAGAACCAAGGCAGCAGCCCAGCTCAGCTCACCTGTCACTGTGTCCGGGGCTCTTCGTCCTGCACCCTGACGAGCACTCGGGGCTCAGCCAGTCCCGCCTCAGCCTTTCGGAGAGAACCCCGCCTCCTCACTACCTTTCAGCGCCAGGGAGAAGGAAGAGGTGAGCAGAAATGATGGGAGGGGCAAACGCAGAGGGTGTCAGAGATGAATAGGTCCCACTTGAGGGGGGCCAGAGCACCCCGGGCCTCTAGGCCCACAGTCCAGGCTTGCCCTTGCCTGCCTGAGCTAGAAGGGGTTAAATTTCGTGCTTGGCTCCTGGCTCGCTGTGGACTGTGGCTGGGACAGAACATCTGTCTGTTGCTATGGTTGCCGTACACTTGAAGGGGATGGCTGGATAATTATGGCAAATGCTGCGGAGCGAGTGAGCGGTACCCAGAAGTGGCTCAGGACCCTTCACTGCAGTGGCAGGGCCAGGCCCCTCACCTGGCCGATTCACTGTGGGCCCTATCCTCAGGCCCATGAACAATGAATGGGTCTGGCCATGGGGCTCCTGGGGACCCTAAAGCAGGGCAGATACTGGCAGCCGTGGGCACCGCAGCCTGAGGGCAGGGGGCCAGCTGGCACCAGTGGTGGGCTCTGATAATGCCCCAGTGCCTCTGCGTTCTCCCCTGGGGAGAAGCCCTGTCATCCTTCCCTGCCCCCACGGGTACTGTGGAGCCCCTGAGGCGCATGGGGGAACTGGCCACCTCGGTCCTCTGTTCACAGGGCAACACAGGTGGCCTCTGACCCCGAAGCACCTGCCCATGCAGGACAAGAGCGCTCCCTGGCCGAGCGGAAGGGGCTGTATGTGCACAGGGTCAGGGCAGAGGTGGCTCTGGGGCAGGAAAAGGTGCCCCACCCTGGCTCACCAGGCAGCTGTCACAGAGTCACAGTCTGTAAAGCCTGGTCCCATGGAAGGGCCGGAGGCTGCTGGGCACAGCGGCCAATCACAGGGTTTGTCCTTGGACCCAACCCCCGCCAGCCACGCTGTGGGCAGGGCAGAGGGGCTCCTGCCAGCGAGGTCCCCTGCCTCTGGCCCCGCCCCCCGCCCCCGAGGCCGGGAACCCAGCTTCCTGAAGGCTCCGTGCAAACTCACAGACCGGCAGACCTGGGCGGCTTGTCTCTTCCAGCTCCCTCTGCAGTGGGCCGGAGACCGGCCAGGGGCCTTCCTCAAGGTCGCCCTTGCAGGTTCCTGACTCTTCCCACACCAATGCCCCCTCCTCTGGCCACTCTTCTCCCCTCCTCCCTTCGGCTTCCCTCGCACACAGGTGCTGAGCTCTCTGGGTCACCTCATTTACTTCTTTTAACAGCCAATGAGGAAGGTGCCCCTGCTGATGCTGCTTTCAGAGAGGGAGTATTGAGGCACAGGTCTTCCCGCGTTCCATGGCTGGTAAGTAGTATAACCCCAAACGCACTCCTCTCTGTCTCCCCTCCCCCTGAGGATGACGACCTGGATGTAGGAGACGGGCCTGGTTGTCCTGCTCCTCCAGCTCCGCACAGAGGAGGCGCGCACACACGCGCACACACACACACACACACACACAAACACACACACACAAACACACACACACAAACACACACATACACAAACACACAAACACACACACAAACACACACACAAACACAAACACACACACAAACACACACAAACACACAAACACACACACACAAACACACACACAAACACACACATACACAAACACACACACACAAACACACACACAAACACACACACATACACACACACACACACACACACAAACACACACACACACACACACACACACACAAACAAACACACACTCACACAAAAACACACACAAACAAACACACACACACACAAACACACACACACACAAACACACACACGTGTTGAACGCTTCAGTCGTTCATTCATGCTTGCATTCACTAAGTCAAATCTTATGGCCAGGCCCTGGGCTGGGGAAGCAATGGGTCCCCTTCCCCACACTTGCCAATGCAGATGTCCCTGAGGACATCTGACCCTGTGCACAGAGACTGACCCAGACGAAGCACCAAAGTCCCTCGCAGTCCGCAGTCCGGACCTTCCCAACGGCCTGAGGGGAGCAGGGCCATGGCACACTCTCAGGTTTCAGCTGAGGAAATGAAGTCTGCTGAGATTAGTATGTCCCAGGCAGTGGGGGAGGGGGAATATGGGGGTGGGAGGGGGCCCAGAGATTTTGCTCCCCACAGAGCTGACCTTATGGGGATGGCTTTGTCCTAACAGAGTGTTCACTGACTCCTTCTGATTTGCCCACTCAGACTCAGGCAAACCAGACAGTTAGTCACACTCACTCAGGACCTCCTAGGTCCAGACCCAGGCTTTGGAGTCCGGCTGCCTGGTCTGGGATCCAGGCTCCCTCCCTTCTGGGGGTGTGAGCCTGAAAAAGGAAAGGTCCCTCTAAGCCCGAGTTCCTTCCTGCTCCACCCAGAGACCTGTGGGCCCCACCCAGGCTGCCTTAACAGGTTGGAGCCAATAGTTTTCTGTCAGGGAGGACACCAGGCCTGGCCAGTTCCTATCCCTTAGGGAATGCTGACTGGGTAGGGAGGCCCAAGCCCTCCTTAAAGAGACAGGCTCAGGCCACAGCCCTGCTCCGCATGTTTAATAGGCTTCTCCTGTGAGCTATGAATCAGCATCCCAGGGGCCCTCCTGGTGGCACAGAAGCATTTTCCCAGCCAGGCCCCTTCTGCAGCTGTTGGGTGTGTAGGGGGTGGGACAGGAGGTCTGCCAGGAGGGGCCTGTGGGCCCCACAAGGCTGCTCCCCTCCCAGCTGCAAGGCCTCCTCGGGGAGTGACAGGTCCTTGGCAGGGTTTCCAGGAGACCTGCAAAAGGGGCTGCAGTGGGAAGCAGGGGGCCCTCTGGTTCCAAGTCCCATCCTCTTGCTTCCTGGCCGTGGATGGGGACCTGAACCTCTCCCAGGCTTCGGTGACCCTAGAGCAATGGCATCTGGCCTCTCTGACCTCTCTGGCCCCTTCCAGCCTTGCTAAGACCCTTTAACTGGATTCAGTACAGCTTTTGCCTTGGGCATCAACACTCATCCGGATACATGGTAGATGCTGAGGAGCACAGAATAGAAAGATAAATGGATGAATGGATGGATGAAAGAATGAATGGATAAATGGATGTTTGGATGGATGGATGGATGGATGGGAGGATGGATGTTTGGATGGATGGATAAGAGGATGGATGGATGGATGGATAGATGGATGGAAGAATGAATGGATAAATGTATGTTTATATGTATGTATGGATGGATGGTAGGATAGATGGATGGAAGAATGGATGGATAAATGGATGTTTGGATGGATGGATGGGAGGATGGATGGATGGATGGATGGATGGAAGAATGGATGGATAAATGGATGTTTGGATGGATGGATGGATGGATGGATGGATGTTTGGATGGATGGATAAGAGGATGGATGGATGGATGGATAGATGGATGGAAGAATGAATGGATAAATGTATGTTTATATGTATGTATGGATGGATGGTAGGATAGATGGATGGAAGAATGGATGGATAAGTGGATTTTGTATGGATGATGGGAGGATGGATGGATCGGGAGAGGGACTCCTGGGCCAGGGGCTCCTCATGCCCAGCAAGGGGCCTGCCTGCCTGCCTGCCAGACTCCACATGGAAAGGGGCAATTCAGTAGGTCCTTGACTTACCGTTAGCTTCACATCCCTCCATCCTCAGGGCCTTATATTTCACCTCTGACTCTCCATCTCCCCTGCTGCCTTCTGGCTAAGGCCACTACCTTCTAGCCTGGATAACCAAAATACTCTCGCCTCCCTCACCCCACTTCAGATCATTCTCCAAGAACAGAAGTTAGGTTGTTAATTAGCCCCCACTAGCCCCTTTCTCAAACCTCCCCTTGGCCCTGCTTACCCTGGTCCACAAACCTCACACGATCAAGCCCCCGTTAAAGTTGGTCCTCATTCCCAGCCATCTCTCAATCTAGAGGCCTGTCACCTCCACAGTGACTGGGCTCCTTGCAGTTCCTCACCTGCACCACACCCCCACCCACCTCAGAGGCGTGGAACAGTCTTTCTCCACTACCACCCACAGTCCCATGACCAGTGCACCCACACTTTACCCACTCTACTCCCACTCTCCTGAAGCTCGCAGCTCAGGAAGGATGGCTTCCTCACAAAAGCCCTCCTTGACCTGAACGAGGCGCTCCCATTGGGTGCTCTCCAGGCCCAGACCTTTCCCTTCGAGCTCTCCGTACTGCTGCAGGCATGTGCTCGTGAGACTATCCTCCTGGCAATGTGCACCTGCACCGGTTAGGGCCCTGTCTGTCTCATTCCCGACCCGGTCCTCTGCACCCAGCATACAGCCAGGACTCACTGAATATCTGTCAAATGAATAACGAACAAATGAATAGAAGGAAGGATGGATGGATGGGAGGCTGAGGGATGAACGGATGGAAGGATGGGGTGGTGGCTGATTAGAACAGTGGCTGGAGGCCGGGGGAGCCTGGTAAGGAGGTGACATTAGAGAAAGTCATGAAAGGGGGGTATGTATCTAGGCAGAGTGAAGAGATCTACAGGGAGGCGAGCACACCTGGTGTGTCCAAGGGCCCAGGAGAGAATGGGGAGGACTACTGAGCCAGAGAGGGCAGAGAGAGGGCAGGCAGGCCTGGGAACCCTGGAGCTTGTCCCAAGTGAGATGGGAGGAGCCTTCCGAGGGGCACATACGCTCAGTGACGGCAGGCCCTGGTCTGCCTTGTTCCTGCTGTGCGCACAGCCCCTGGTGTCCACACACAGTAGTAACTATGGTCGGGGGGGGGGGGGGGGCGAGGGGGGGGCTGAGTGGCCCTTGCACAGGCACCTGAGGGGACAGTTGCCATCCCTCTCTCTGGTGCAGCCTGTTTTCCATCCATTCAGGTCATGTCCTCCCTCTGCTTAAAACCCTCCCGTGGCTCCTGGTTCACTTGGAGTAAAGGCCCAAGGCCTTGCAGTGGCCACAGGCCCCACAGCAGGGCTTCAGCACCTCGCACTGAGGACACTCCCGGCGCTGACTCTGGTGGAGCCGTCCTGTGCCCGTGCAGCAGCCCTGGGCTCTGCCCACCAGATGCCAGCAGCACCCGCCCCCAGCTGTGAGGATCAAAACTCTGCAGGTGCTGCCAGCGTGCCTCTTGGATGGGGTGCAAATTCTTCCCCGGTGGGGGTGGGGACGGGAAACCACTGTGCTGCCCTACCAGATCTGCTCTATCCCCCATCTCCCCTCTCCCCCCACCTCCAGCACTTCCATTCCCACCCACAGTGCTACTTTCTCCCTTAGCAGCATCCAGCATTTCTTCTTTTGTTGTTTTGTTGTGTTGTGTTTATTTTTTTACAGAGAGGAAGGGAGAGGGAGAGAGAGATAGAAACATCAGTGATGAGAGAGAATCATTGATCAGGTGCCTCCTGCATGCCCCACACTGGGAATTAGGCCTGCAACCCAGGCATGTGCCCTAACTGGGAATCGAACCCTGACTTCCTGGTTTATAGGTCGACACTCAACCACTGAGCCACGCCGGCCAGGCGCATCCACCATTTCTTTAGTTCATTTGTGAGTTTAGCTGGCCTGACTCTGCACCTGGATGGAACTCCATGAGGGTGGGCACTGGCGTGGATCCCCCGTGCCTAGCACAGGGCACTCTATGTATATGATGAGTGGTCATTCAAGAATGCTGTTAATGACCAGGAACCATCTCATCACATTAGAATTCAGAACATCACTCCCTGCCTTATGGGGGGGGGGGGGGGACTGGATCAGGAAAAAAAATAGATCAGAGAGGTTTGTTTGATAAGTGAAGTCACTCAGCTGAGTCTGTGACACCATCAGGACTGGAACCTAAGGCCTCTGCTTCTATGTCCATGTTCCCCAACTCTGTCTGCAGCCTTGGCAGCCAGGCCGGGCCAGGGTGGGCCATGCAGAGCGGGACAGAGAGTAGGTGGATCCCAGGGAACAGGACTCCGCTGGGACTCGAACCCAAACCCGTCACCACTTGGTTATAAAGCAGATGTGAGCTTCCCCCTTCCCCCTCCCCCACCTCCACAGCGTCACAGTGTGAGGCTGGGGGGAAGGGAAGGGGGTATTGCTGGAGGACGCGAGCAAAAAGATCTTCCAATGATTAATTCATTCTAATTGACAGGGTTTTATTGAATTCCTAAAAAGCCTGGGCTGAGCATTTGGGAAAACACAGTCGCAGTGTCTCCCCAGAAAATGTCCTCCGACATCAGGCAGGCCAGCAGATACGCTTTAAGATAAAAGTTTGTTGGTTTATGCAGTCAACATTTCTGCTGGGGTGGGGGAGGCGGTGCTCAGGAGAAGAGGGTGTGATTTCCTGAAGAGAAGGCGAGTTTCATAAATTACCAGGAGGAAAATTGTGTGTGTCGGAATAAACTCTGTCAAGAAATATAGCAGGGCTGCTGGATAGTTAATAATTCAGAGCTGCTCCCCAGCACGATGCGGGATCTAAAAAATATTTCCATGGGATCGTTGTTTAAAAATACTGTTAATGGCCAGGAACTTTCTCATCACATTAGGTGACCGTAACGGGCCGGCCTGGGCGGGACTCCAGGTGGGAGGCCACGGGCAGCGACACTGACTCATTGTGGTGTGTGAGCACAGCTGTGCTCCCCAGGAAGATACCATGGACACCCATGTCATTCTCCTCACAGTCCCGGGGAGGGAGGCGAGGACTAGGGGGCTCAGAGGGAACAAGAGCACAGCCCCAGAGCTCACAGCTAGAAAATGGAAGGTGGGGTTCACAGGAGAATCCAGATTGGGGTGGTTGAACTACAAAGACTCCACCCTGACTTCCGGCAAGGGATTCCCTTCCTCTGTGCTTCAGTTTTCTCATCTTAAAATGGGGATCTGTTTATTCACTCAGACAACACTTATTTGTGAGTAATTGTTAAAATCCAGCTGTTGGGATGAAGTGTGACTATGACAACCAGTGCTCACTTTCATGGAGCTCAGTCTGATGGAAGAGTCAAATGATGAACAAAAAAATGCATCCCGCCGAAGCCAGTTTGGCTCAGTGGTAGAGCGTCGGTCTGCGGACTGAAAGGTCCCAGGTTCGATTCATGTCAAGGGCATGTACATTGGTTGCGGGCACATCCCCATTGGGGGTGGGGGGGTGTAGGAGGCAGCTGGTCGATGTTTCTCTCTCATCGACGTTTCTAGCTCTCTATCTCTCACCCTTCCTCTCTGTAAAAAAAAAAAAATCAAATATATATATATTAATATATTTAATATATATATTTATAAATAATATATATTTATTAATATATATTAATTTAATATATATATTAAATGCATCCCTGTGCTGGCTAGTGTGGCTCCGCTGATGGAGCAATGTCCCATGAACCAAGTGATCGCTGGTTCGATTCCGGGTTGTGGGCTTGATCCCCAGTAGGGAACGTGTAGGAGGCAGCCAATTGACATTTCTCTCATTGATATTTCTCTCTTTCTCGCTCTCCCTCTCTCAAATCAATAAAAAGACATTTTTAAAAATTGCATCCCATGGCAAATGATAATCAATCCTATCAAGAAAAAGAAAGTCGAATAAGGGACCGGGTGGGCACCCTTGTTAGGATGATCAGGGAGAGCCTTCCTGGGCAGGTGACAGTTGAGTAGAGACCCGAAAGAAAGAGAGGATTTATGGAGGAAGAAGGCAGAGGGGAAAGCAAGTGCAAAGGCCCTGGGGTGGGACTGTACCTGCTCAATTGGAAGAGCAGTGAGGCAGTCATGCGGCTGGAGGGGAGTGATCTGGTACAAGAGAGATGGGAGGGAGGTCAGAGATACCAGCAGTGGCCAGGAACCCTGTAGAACTTTGGATTGTATTCTGAGAATGCTGGGGACTCACCAGGGGACTAGTTTGCAGGGGAAGGACCAGTTATAGTATATGCTTTAAAAAGAACCTCCTGAAAATTCTCTAGATTAGACTGTCAAGTGAAAAAAGCACAGGGCAGAACCACGTGCACAGTATGCTACTGTGCGCTTAAAGAGAGAGAGAGAGATAAAGGTATGCATTGGCTTGTATATGCATAAAATTATCTTTGGCATGATAGATGGAATAGGAGGAAACAGTGCTTGCCTCGGGAGGAGTTCTGGCTGCCTGGGACTGGGTGGGAGGGCTACTTTCCTCTTTCTGCATTTTTTTCTAGCACCTTTTGAATTTTGAGCCGGGCAAATTTGTTACCTATTCAGAAAATAAACAAATACTTTTTTTTGAAAGTAAAAGAAGAAAGAAAAGAAAAAGATAAAGAAGGCCCCTGCATGTGGATAATGGATTACAGATACTCGGGGCAGTCAGGAGGGGGAGGGGAGGAGGCTGGGGCTTTTGGCCAGGATTTTTAGCTCCAGTTTATAAATGTGGACCATGGGGCTCAAAGAGGCCAAGTGCTAAGCCCCGCACCACACAGCTGGGACATGGGGATTGGGCTTAAATGAAAAACCCAACAGGTCTGGCTCCGTGGCTAGAGCGTCAGCCTATGGACTAAAGGGTAGCAGGTTCCACTCTGGGCAAGGCTTAATCCTCGGTTGCAGGCTTAATCCCCAACCCCAGTCGGGCATGTGCAAGAGGCAACCAATTGATCTCCCATTTCGATTCTTTCTCTCTGTCTCTGTGGCTCCCCCTCTCTTCCACTCTCTCTAAAAATCAATGGATAAAATATCCTCTGGTGAGAAATCACAACAACAACAAAAGAGAGAGAACCCAGGCCTGTCAGGTTCCTGACTGCCTCCCTTCGGCTCTCTGCTCCTGTCCTTGGCTCCTCTGCCTACCAAGATTCTCCTGGAGCCCAGGTGTGGGGGCTTGGTTCCCAGGCCTGTGCCTCAGTGGGTGCTATAAATGTTTGTTGCGTGATGAGTCCGTTCACTGGCTCCTTTGCTCACTCATTCACCGATGGTGCTTTCTCTGTGCCGGGCCTTGGGTTTAGCCACAAACAAGACTGAGCCCCCACCTTTGTGGAACTCACATTCTCGGGGGGCAGGATGGGAGGAGACAGGTGGTTACATGGGAACTGAAACACGTGTAAGTGCTAGGAAGGGAACCAAAGCAAGGCAGAGGGGTAGCCAGTGAGAGGGGAGAGGCCCGTAGGGGGTCAGTTAGAGCAGCGGCTTCGGGGGAATAGAGGAGTTGGCTGTGGGATGCGGGGGATGCACATTGCAGAGGGAACAGTAAGTGCAAAGGCATGACTTGGGATCTTGCTTGGGGTGGTTGGGGGACAGCAAATGGAGAGCAGAGTGCTTGTGGGAGAGGCTGCAGCAGGGCTCTCAGGCACTGGGCGGCTCCAGGGGTGATACAGACATTTCGGAGGGCTCTGAGCAGGGGCTTGGCATGCTCCAAACAGGGCTTGATATGAATACGGCTGCCTGCCCCTTCAGTCCTGTTTGCGGGATGGGACAGTGGTGGCCTAAGCCGCATGGGCTGCCTTGCAGAAGATTCTAAGAGAAAGTCTCGGAGTGGTGAGGCCAGCAGGAATGAGGATCCACTGAGGATCCTGGCATGTTCTGGAGAGGCCTGGCCACACTGACAGAAGCTAGCGCCCACTGCGAGAGCCTCAGCTGTCTGCCTCGTCGCTGGGGGACAACGCCAGGAACGGAGAGGGGCTCCCGCAGGCTGGTGGCACTTAGCGCCACTGTCAGCGGTCTTAGCGCCAGAGGGAGGGACTGAACCAGGCAGCTGAGGCCCAGCAGGAGGAAGGGAGGGTGTGGAGGCTGCTGCAGGCCCCGGCACCTCCATTGCCTGTCCCACCGTCGTTGTCAGGGCTCTGACTCTGCAGACCTGGGGTTGGCCTTCTGCGCTTCCACCATCTGTGCGCTGCGGCTGGCCAGGCGTGTCCTGCTCTGGGGTGCCCATCTGGACGCCACGCTGAGAGCACATCCGGCTCAGGCAGGGCATCTCACAAGCAATCGTTCACAGACTCACCAGGCTTGCAGCGGTTTGGTTTTGTTTTGTGCTCTGGCCCATCTCCTCTCCCAGGGGCACTGACAGGGAAAGGGAGGGGAGACGGGAGCGCACACTCTCTGTCTGTTCCGCAGGAACTGGGCTGGCCTTGACGTTCATCATCTCGTTCTCTCCTACACCAACCCCCCCTCGACAGGTGCCGAAATTGAGGCCCTCAGAAAATGGTGACTTGTTCAAGGCCGCCTAAGTGTTTAGAAGCAAAACCAAGATTGAAACCTGGGACCGGTAGATTCCAGACCAGCGCTTTCTACCGAATCCCAGTTCCTGGTGGCACCAGAGGCCCAGAAGAGGTTTGGAGTGGGGTGGGGAGCTGACAAAACAACACTTTCATTCCAGGTCTGGGCCAGGGAAGGCCCTGGGCCCCGGTTCCTCCGTGGCCGGGAGGAAGTGGGCCAGCCGCCAGGCTGTGTGGGAGCATGGCTCCCTCCTCCCCGTGGAGCAGCCACGGCCCGGGCTCAGGTGACACAGCACCTGCAGCTCGAGCCACCCACTGCCCGCCTGGATGCTGGCTACAGTATTCCCGGAGCAGGCAGGCCAGCGGCCTCCGTTCACTGGCTCGCCTCGGGAAGTCCAAAGAGGGAGGTCAGGAATGCTGCTGCCAGGCTTCCAGAAGCTTCTCCAATTTCTGCAGCCCCAGCAACTTCTGGAATGGACCCAGGGCAGCCTGACCCCTGCCCAGACCCCCTCCCAAGTGCCGACTCCCACAGCACACACGCTGCCTCCGAGGGCGATGCCTTCTGCCCTCGGCTTGTTGGGGTCTCGGAGATTCCGGAAGCCCACAGGGGTGCATTGTGCCTGAAATGTCACCATCAGGCACCGTCATTTTGAGTTAAAAATCGCCTTGACCCAGCTACCTTTTTTTTATTTTATTTTAAATACTCCTGCAATCTCACAAGGGAGAACATGTTGAGTCTTTTACATATCAGTGAAAGAATAACTGGCCAGAGCGGAGGAAAGAGCACCAACTTCCTGTTAGACTCACTGGACATGAACTCTAATCATGATCCATGCCTTCACGACACTGGCCTCTCTCCGCGCCCTCTGTCCTTACCCCGCCCTCTTGGGCCCCCTTAACACCCTTCCCTTCCTTCCCCAGACACTGCCTTGGAGTCAAGCCCTCATCATCTCTTACCTGGACTGTCACTCCACCCTCCACCGAGGTCACAGAGCCTTCTCTCTCACACACAGCTCTGACCTCTCTCTTCACATACTCAAAACCTTACTATTGTACTGTGGCCCTTCAGCAACCCAGGGACTGGGTCATGACACTTTAGCTGGCCTTCAGGGCCTTTCATGGCCCACCTTGGACTGCCTGTCTAACCCATATGTTTGAGAACATGGACTCTATGCTGTGTGACCTTGGGCAAGTTACTTAACCTCTCTGAACTTCAATCCCTGATTCATAAAAGTGAAATAGGCCACAGCTGTAAAGGGAGAAGGATTTTAATTGTGGGATTCTAAGGAGATGATGCCGGTAACCCTGTGCTGGGTATGCAGTCAATACTTATTAGAGGGAGCTATTCCTATTTATCAGTGGCCCCATGAAATAAAGTAAAACACACACACACACACCTTCACCATGCTGTGCTATTTCCTGTCTCTGAGCTGTGTCTTCTGCCTTGGCAGCCTAGTGAACTCCTATTGATCCTTCAGCACCCCTCTCAGGCAGTGCCCTCACTAGTGTCAGCTCTCTTTCCTCAAAACATTTCTCCACATTGGCCAAACAGCTCATCTGGAATTTTTCCATTTACTTGTTGAATCTCCACCATATGACTGTGGGCTCCCAGGGCAGCAGCTGACAAATGATTGAACTGAACCAGCCAGGGAGGGCTGGGATGATGGGGGAGGAGGAAACGTGGAGGGAGAAGGGCTCTGTGTAAACCAATGCAGAATAACACATCCATTCATTTAATCACTCAGTCATTTAACATTCAATCCCAGAGCGGCCAGGCCCGGAGTGGCCGAGTCGGGTGCGGCCAGGCCCGGAGCAGCAGCTGCCAGACTGGGAGCAGCCGGGCCCAGAGCAGCTGGGTTGGGTGTGGCCAGGCCCAGAGCAGCAGCAGCCAAGCCCGGAGCAACCAGGTCGGGAGCGGCAGTGGCCAGACCCGGAGCAGCTGGTTGTGGAACGGACCAGAGCAACAGAGGCCAGGCCTGGAGCAGCCAGGCCCGGAACAGCTCGCTCCTCGCCTGCCCCTGCCCCAAGGCTGCCTCTCAGACATGGCTGGAAACTTTTGTGGGAACTTGAGGGTCTGCTGAATCAAGTGATGAAGGCTTAGATCTGGATGTGTTGAGTCAGTATAGCGCTGGGGTGTTAATCTGTGAGTGCCTTGTGCGGGGCCTGGATGAGGCTGGTTGACCTATTTGGAAATGTCTTTTGTGTGAAGTGTATCTTTGGGCATGTGGAGGTATTATTGATATGAGAAAATGCTAAGTAACTGATTTACTATCTTAAAAGGGATTTACTATCGGGGAAAGGGAGGGAGGAAGAGACTGAACATAAACTGTGCACCTATGGATGAGGACAATGGTGGAGGGGAAGGGGGCTTAGGGTGGGGTGGGAACCTGGTGGAGGGGGGAAGAAATGAGGAATCTTTGTAATAATATGAACAATAAAGATTGATTTAAAAAAACAACAACAACAACATTCAATCCCAGGCGATTCGCCCACCTCGGGCTCCCTGGCCCTCTCTGTGCCCGCTGTGCTCTGGAACTCTGGCCAATCTTCAGTTCATGTTGTAGAATGCCCTTCTCCCGGCCTTTCCAGCCCCTCAAGAGGCCCTTCCGGATCCTCCGTGTAAGCGTAGCCTCGCCCTGCCTTAGCCCCGGCTGCCTCGCAGCCCCGTGCTCATGCTCATCTCCTCCCTCCCTCAGCCCCATCCCAGACACGCTTGTGGGATTAGGCGATTAACACCCGCCTCCTCACCAGGCTGCGAACTCCCCACTTCCCATCTCGCCCATCCTGACTGGCGCCTGCTGGAGAGGCCTCGCCTTCGGAAGGCTGCCTGGGGCCAGAGCCAAAGGGGCCGTGGTGAGCATCTAGGCCTGCTTCCTTGTGTTGTAACAACAACAATAAAAATAATCATAATTCTAACAATAACAACAGCGAACACTTCCCCAAGCCGGGTGCTGCACTTTTCATGCAGTTTTCTTTAGGACTCACAACTCCAAAGCTGAGGTTCAGCTATATCTCCATTTCACAGAGGAGAAAACTGAGGCTGAGAGAGGTTCACTCACCACCTCCTCCCACTACACTCAGCTGACCACTGGGCGACACTGTTGGATGACAGGTGGATCAGAACACCACATTGGACACATCAGTGGCAGGGCGGTGACAACACTGAACGGGCTGGAGGCTCCACGTTTTCAGCTGTGTGGCCTTAGACAGGTATTGTGACTCTCTGCCTTAGTTTTCTCCTCTGTAAAATGGAGATAAACACAGTCCCCTTCGTCAGATTGAATTTTATAGAACAGAGGTCAACAGGGCATCTACTACAGGGTAGAGCAAGATAGGTGCCAGGAAAGCAGGATTCTGGGTGTCCCCAAACACTGGGACCAGGACCTCTGAGACAGGTGAACCCGCACCCAAAGCCAGGGCTATCCAAGGCTACTCTGCCTCCGGCTTCCAGAGGATCCTGGGAGGGCGGGGAAGGGAGTCAGAAACACCTCCCTGGAGAGCACCCAGGACCACACGCCCCTCTCCGAAAAGGGAAGACAGCCTCCTGGGTGCTCACACCAGAGGATCTGGGTGTGCAGCCGGGTGGGGGCATCGGTCCTCCTGACACCTGCTCAGGGGAATGGGGCGTCTGCCGGAGCCTCCCCTGGAGCTTTCCCTGAGCCATGCCAACCTCCCTGTGCCCAGACAAGTCCCACCCCCTGGCCTCTGGGGAGGGGCAGGCGGGGGAGGGAGCTGACAAAGAGAGCCAGTGGGACTGTGCTTGGGGCTCATGCCACCCCTCCCGACCTGCCCAGAGCGCCCACACCCCCTCCTGCCACTTGGCCGCTCTGCTGGGGCGCCCGGCACCGTTGCTATGGCGGCAGCTCTGGGGAAGCTGCAGCTGGGTAATTATTGCGAACATCCATCCTGCCTCCTGCCCGCCCCAGAGAGCAGGGGAGCGAGCAGCCAGGCCAGGGTGGCCCCTCCTCGCCCGCCGGGTGGCCGCACCCTGGCCTGGCACTGTGCCCACCTGAAGTATGAAGGGGAGGGAAGCGTGCAGGCAGCAGGGCAGACAGGCAGGCCAGCTGCAGCCGGGGCCAGCACGGGGCTGCCTGGGAGACCCCCCACTTTCACCCCCGTCCCCCATCTCTGGCCCACCCCTGGAGCTGACCAACTAGCCCGGAACTTATTTTTTTTTTCTAGCTATAAACAGGCACAGCACACACACAACCAGCCAGAAAGCCTCCTTTGTTCCAATGGAGACTTTCCTCAGCTTTTTGGGGGACAGTGGGAGCCAACAGCCACTGGTCTGGGCTCGGGTCTCGCACACAGGCCCCCAGATGAGAGGTTCCCCCGGGGCCCTGCTGCGGGCCTGCCGCCTCCTCAGCCCCAGGAGCACGCCTGGCCCTGGTGTCTAAATATAGCTCAGCTGCTGGATTGGAGGTCATGCACTCCCCACTGCCTGGGGTGGCCACGCGGAGGGCAGAGAACGACGTCCGTTCGTGTGGGTGCCCAGCGGGCATTTCGGGAGCCTCTGCTGGTCTGGGCACCATGCAGTCCCAGCAGTGAAGCAGGCGTGCCCCTGCCTGCCAGGGCTCACGGCCCTTAGCGAGACAAAGCTATGCCACAGGAGCTCACTCTGTGGAGGGGACACCAGACTGGAAGCAGCATTGGAAGAGGGCCTGACTGACTGAGGCCTGATGTAGGTGAGATGTCAGGGAGGGGCGTCTAGGCAGAGGGAGATGGAGGGGCATGGTCTGGGCCTGGGGCCATCTTGTGTGGGTGGGAGTGTGGGGTGCACCTCAAGCAGGACACAGGGTTGGGAGCAGTGGGAGGTCACTCCAGCAGGCCACAGAGCAAGGGACACCCCTTTGCCTGCCTTTGGCCCCTGCCACCCTTGGGACTCTGTATAGGTTAACACTTGGCACAGGACTCCTGAGAGCTCAGCAGGAGAGATCTGCCAGATCCTTGATTTCCAAAGATCCCTGGTGGCCAGGGTAGAAATAGAGGGGCACCAGGGAGATGGGAAGCTGACCATGGCTGAGGCCAGGGCCCTGGGGCAGCAGGTTAGAGGGAAAAGGATAATAGACAGGCCTGGGGCTTGGCCTGTCTCTCCAGACCTAGCCAGGGGTTCAGGCTGCCGGGGCCTGGGTCATGTAGGTGCTGACCACCTGCGTGGGAACAGACATCCTATATAATAAAAGGGTAATATGCAAATTGACCCTAACGGCGAAATGACCAGAATGACTGCTCGACCAGTCACTATGAGGCACACTGACCACCTCTTGGTTCCTTTCCCTGGTCGGCAGGTTCCCATTGCCCAGTGGCAAATGGGAATGGGAACAGGGGATGGGTGGCAGGGAATGCCGTGGCACCAGGCCAAGGCCCCCGCCCTGCTGGTCACCCCACACACAGAGGGTGACCCGCTGCAGGGATGGGGCCTGCGAGGGAGTGGGAATGGCCAACTTCCTGGTCCCTCCCCTTGGCTGGCAGGCTCTGATGTCCCAATAGCGAATGGGGAACTGAGGCGGGGGAGGGTGGCCACCCGGGAGGGAGGGGAGGGGAGGCCAGCAGCCAGGGAAGATGTCCCTGATCGCAGGCCAGGCCTAGGGACCGTACCTGCACACTAATTTCGTGTGCCAGGCCCCTGTTCTAAGTAAAAAGACACCCTGAGGTGCCGCCAGATGCCAGGACCTCTGGGAGAAGGCCATCCTCCCCTCCTCTGCTGATGGGGGTTCCAGCAGAGTCTCTGCGACCCAATGGCCTTTGACCTCATCCTTGCAGGTACAGCAATAAACCTCCCCAATGGGCCCAGGCTCTCCCATCCAGGATCTTCCACTGGCTCCAAGCAGCCCTGGCGTGAGGCCGGGCAGGGAGGGGACTGAGGCTCCGAGAAGCAAGCCGGTCTCCCCGGGAGCAGAGGAGGAGAAGGGTCACAGTGCCGAGGACCCGCTAAGTGGTGGGAAACTTGCACACAGCTGGAGCAGGTGAGGAGCAGAACTTGAACTCACAGCCAACCCCTAGTCTAGGGGTGCCCTGTCCTCCTGAGACAAAGGCTAGCAGGAGCCTGAGGCTAGTTCAGGCTCCACTCCCCTTAGCAGCACGTTTTCTAAGACTAGAAGCCAGAGGGGCAGAGGCCTAAGACAAACAGGAATGCCCTTGGGAATCATCCAGTCCACTTCTACCTTACAGATGGGGAAACGGAGGCTCTGGCCAGGCCCAGACCCAAAGAACCTGCTGTTTCGCAGATCCAGGACGAGGTGGGTAAGTCCCATTGATCCCCAGAGCTCTGGTGGATTCAGCTGCCCAGAAACATGCGGGGTGTTCGTTTGGGATTGGGGGAAGAATTCTGGATGCAGCCTCAGGAGAGAGGGTTCTGAGCCACCCTGCACCTAACGTCAGCCCTGGGCACTCCCAGGTATTGGGTAACACGACTTGAGTCAGGAGGGCACGTCACAGCCAGCCCCAGGCACCTGCAGGAGTGGTAGCACCCAGTGCAGGGTGTGTGCCTCAGGCTTGGTGAGGTGCTGTAAGGAATGGGCTGTTATTATGGTTCTGTTTCTTCGGGTCCCATGTGCTTTCCAGCTCCCGAGCCCACCCTTCTTGGCTCCACGCCGCTTGTGTGGTAGGAAACCTTAGGCAAGAGGGCTCCCAAAGGGGTCCGAGCCTTCGCCAAACTGCCCGCCTCCTGGAGGAATTCAGGAGGGCTGGCCTTTCGATGGGAGACAAAGGTGGGGGTTGGGGGATTCCCCCCCCTTCTCCCTGAAATCACCCCGGCAGGAGACCACTCCCCAGCAGGGCAAGCTAAGGCGGCTAAAACGTTCTCTGTGGCCCAGGTTTCAAAGCCAATCCAGTGGAACGATTGGAGGCTTGGGGAGTGGGGATTATGCTGGGGAAAGATGGGCTGATGCTGGTGCAGAAAAAAAAAGTGGCTCTAGACAGCTCAGTGTTAGTGACATGAGTGTCCTGTGTCGGAGTGCTTAGCTCGGCTTTCTGGAGCAAAATTTGTTCGGACCTGTCACCATTTCAGTACCCATCCCCTCAGGAGTGCCTGGGGCTTAGTCAGCCCTATCCCGGAGAACGGCGCTTGTGCGCGAGGAGGCCTGCCCAGGGCTGTCTGTGGAAGTGAAGCAATGGGGCCTGGACAGAGACATGATGGGCCGCTCATTGTGAAAGGAGGTGGCTGTGTACGTACGGACCCAAACAATGTTCATGCCACGTTCAATGAAAAACAAGGTACCTTACTGAACAAAACACATAGAATGTTACCATTTAGCCGAAACCAGTTTGGCTCAGTGGATAGAGCGTTGGCCTGCAGACTGAAAGGTCCCAGGTTCGATTCCGGTCAAGGGCATGTACCTTGGTTTCGGGCACATCCCCCAGTGGAGGGTGTGCAAGAGCAGCTGATCTATGATTCTCTCTCATTGATGTTTCTAACTCTCTATCCCTCTCTCTTCCTCTCTGTAAAAAATCAATAAAATATATTTTAAAAAAAGAATGTTACCATTTATATGAGAAACACAAACACTGCACACATATCTACTAGTAATGCATACAGTCATAGATGATGTGGAGACAGATAAAGGTATAGTTATAATAGAGGCATAGAGATAGGGGTATAAATGCAAATATAGAGAAACAGACATAGATATATGCATGTGGCGGTAAAGCATTGGGAAAGAAACTTACAAGAATGCTGGAGGGGAACGGGGCTCAGGAAGTGCAGGGGGGGATCACTTGGTGGTTTTTTTGGGTTTTTTTTAGCTAATGTTTGAGGTGTTACAAGAATATTTTCCCAAAATATGTATGTGATCTAAAATTAAAAAAGAAGAGCCTGCCACGTGGCTGGGAGCTCGAGGCAGCCTGGACGGACAGCTCGCTGGAGCCAGGGTCTGTAGGGTCAGGCCTGCCGGTCCGAGGCTGCGCTGGAGCCTCTTCCTCAGCCAGCTTGGCTGCTTCTCCTGGAGGCCGGAGGCGGAGCGAGCAGACTTTGGCAGCCGCAGCAGACACAGATTCCCTAGCCCGGAGGTCTGTGAAACCTGGACCTTTTGCTCTGCGAGATGGGCCACCTCTGCCCTGGAGGCAGGGCAGGCTCCGGGACCTGAGGCAGGGCAACCTTGGACAAGCAGGCAGAGGAGTGGGAGAGGGACCCGGGGACCCCCAGGCCTGTGGGTGGATGACATGGGGAGCCCACAGACTGCACTTGCACCTGAGCCTGACACACTCTGCCTTAGGGGACCCCGCCCACCACTTGTGCCCCCACGCAACCCAGTGGTCAAAGAGGTCTTGGTTGGGAGAAGACTAGGCATGTTTCCTACTCTGTCACTTTGGCCTTTTCATTTTGTTTGGGGCAGGGGTGGGGGATGACAAATGTGGGAGAGATTTTTGGGGCTAGACAATGACAACAAAGAGTTAAAATAATCCCTGCCTGGCCCGTGTGGCTCAGTTGGTTGGAGTGTCATCCTGTGCACAGAAGGGTCTCAGAGGTTCAATTCCCAACTGGGGCACATACCCCGGTTGCAGGTTCGATCCCCAGTGTGGGTGCGTATGGGAGGCAACTGATCAATGTCTCTCTCTCTCTCTCTCTCTCTCTCTCTCTCTCTCTCTCTCTCTCTCTCTCTCTCATGTTTTTCATGCCCTTGGGTGAGGATTAAAACAATAATTATCATAATAATGAAATAATCCCAACAATGCAAAAGCATATAGAGTGAAAAGCAAACCTTCTTCCCACCTTTTCTTCCAGCTGCTCAGTTCCCTCCCCAGAGAATCCACGCACCCACCGGCATGCGTGTGTGTATTCACACCCCTCCTCCGACACCAGCAGAAGCATACCCACTAAGTATTCTGTACTTTGCCTTTCCCCCCTAAAATATGTATCTCAGAGCTTCTTCCAAAGCAGTACATGCGAGTTGGCTCATTCTGCTTCATGCCTGGATTTCCATGGCACTCCGCATCTTGACAGTTTATGACTGTTCAGTAAACCATTCGG
Source organism: Pipistrellus kuhlii (assembly GCF_014108245.1). Taxonomy (NCBI): domain Eukaryota; kingdom Metazoa; phylum Chordata; class Mammalia; order Chiroptera; family Vespertilionidae; genus Pipistrellus; species Pipistrellus kuhlii. Next base: position 54,054,911 of record NW_023425562.1, on the reverse strand, counting down.
CCCGCGATTTAGGCTGGATTTTAGATTTTGGCCCCTTCTCTGATTGAGTTTGACACCCCTACTCTAATGAATTCAGATCTGGAATGCTGGTACTGGTTTCCCTCCCCTTCCCACGTGCTTACTTCTGTTCTGGGAGGCAGGTGGCCCTCCGTGTCACAGATAAGGAAATCAGGGTGACCAACCTCCTCGTTTCCCTGGGACGGTCCAGTTTTAGTGCAGAGAGTCCCTTATCCCCAGAAAACCCTCATCTCCAGGCAAATCAGGAGGGCTGGTCACCTTACAGGAAACTGAAGCTCAGAGGGGAGGGACCTTGCCGTTGGCCAGCGCAGTCCTGAGACAGCAACTAAAGTCCGTGTGATGAGGATGAGACCATAGGAGGACAATGTAGCAGCTACTGCTTAGGATGTGACGGTGAAACATCCTAAGGTGGGAAATGTGACTGTACCTCATCCTTGTCGCACAACAGTCCCAGGACAAGGACCGCAGGGCCGCGGGGATGGAGCCTGTAACTACAGACCCGGGTTTGATCTCAGCCGCAGGGCTCACCGCCTGTGTGGCTGGGGTGGCCAGCTCCTCCCTGGGCCCAGGTCAGACACACAGCAAGTGTTTTTAAGTGGGGGAAAGAAGAGAAAAATGAATGTATGAATGAAGTACTTACATTAATTACCCTCATTTTATAGATGGAGAAACTGAGGCACAGAGAAGCTAAATCACCAGTCAGGGTCGCACAGTTCATAAGCAGCAGGGTTAGGATTTGAGCAGGGACAGAGGCTTGAGAACCCGTGACACCTTTCCCTCTTCTGGAATGTTCTTGTCTCCATTACCCATTGGTGCCCCCTCCCTCTGACTCCTCAGGTCGGCCCCCCAGCTAGCCAGCCTCCTTCACTGCACTGCCCAGGCCCTGGTCCCACCGTCCTTCACAGGAGCCTTGCCTGCCTGCTTCCCACTCCTGGCTCAGGGCCTGCACATACCCCGCTGTGCTCTCCTAGAGCAGTGATTCTCAACCTTCCTAACGCCTCGACCCTTTAGTACAGTTCCTCATGTTGTGGTGACCCCAACCATAAAATTATTTTCATTGCCACTTCATAACTGTAATTTCGCTACTGTTATTAATAGTAATGTAAATATCTGTGTTTTCCGATAGTCTTAGGAGACCCTGCTAGCGGTTCGAGACCCCCAGGTTGAGAACCACTGCTGTAGAGCCTAAGACCATTGGAAAACCCAGATATTTACATTAGAAGAAGTTTACGTTTAGAAGAAGTTTAAGTTTAAAAAATTTCAATCGTTGTACTGTTGATGTTTGGCTCTGTCGACTAATGAGTTTGCCGATCACTGCCCTATCCCAATGCTCACTGAAGCCCAAGGCTGGCTTTAGCCTTCTCTCGAGGATTTTGTTTCACTCGTTCAGTCGTTTGTCCAACTCTTCACTCCTTTGCTCAATAAATATTTACTGAAACCAAAATGAGCCAGCTCAGCCCCTGGTGCTGAAAATTCAAAGATGAATCCAGGCTGGACCTTGTCCTCGGGGGACAAAGGAAACCAGACAAAGAAACGGCACTCGTAACCCAGCAAGACAGCAGCTCTGATGGAGCTGGTCCAGGCACCGCTGCTGAGAGGGTGGGAGTGGGCACTCCAGCCTGAGGTCTCGGGGAAAGCTCCCCAGAGAAGGATCTGGAGAGATGAGGAAGAGTTGGAGGAGAGAGAGTTGTGGGGTGGGGGAGGGCTGTAACCCTGGACAAACTGGCCTGGAGGTAGGAGAGTGTGAGGCATTCAGAAAGCGCAAGTTGTTCCTTAGAGGTGAGCTCAAGTGGGGACATGTGGTCCTGGGAAACCCACCCCCTCTCCTGGTTACCCAGCCAGCTCCGGGCCCGGCAGGCCTTCCAAGAATCTCATGTCCAGGAACTGATCAAAAAGAAACACGGGATTACATACGCATGAAGAATGTTTATCGCGATGTCTTTGTTATAGCAAACAAGCGGAATCGGCCTCGGTGCCCAACCAGGAGAGCGGCCATGTAGCCAAGATGCACCTCTGGCTGGAGAGATCCCCAAAGAAGTCAGGTTTTCAGAGACTACTCAATGGTTCTGGAAAATGCACCCTAAGTAATTTTAAGTAAGAAACAGCACAACGCACCCTATTTTATTATTCTAATTTTGGAGATATATATGATGATGATATTAGGAAGAAATTTATCAAATGCTTCACAGAGATTTCTCTGATGATGGGCTTAGGGGTTGTACTTCCTTTTTAAAAATAATTTCCTGTGTTCTCTGATTTTGCAACAGTGGGCCAGTATCACTTTTATTTTCAGAGACCAATTCCAGGAGACCAGCTCCATGAGGCCATGCCTCCTTTCCAGCCTCCTGCAAACTAACTCCGGCCCACCAAGGACCCTCCATGGATCCGCAAAGACCTGTTGCCCCAACGTTCCTGTGCCTCCAGCCTCCCTGCTGTTACCCTGCTGTTCCTTGGTGCCAATGCCTTCCCTGTCCCTCTCCACCTGGCTACACTCCCACAGCCTCCCAGCCTGCCCCGGGGCCCTGCCTCGGAGGCCCTCATGAGCACTGAGCGCCCACACGGTCTCCTCCCCAGATCCTGAGCTGCTGACGGGAAGAACCCTGCCTTAGCTCCACCCTCCCCAATGCTATATACGGGGCCCAGAATTTATTTTCATTTTTCCTCCAACATTTTATTTTGAAAATGTCTAAACCTTCAGAAAATAGTACAACAAACACCCATATGTCCTTCACTTGGATTCTCCACTATGTGCTTTCTCTCCCTCGCTCTGTCTTGCTGACCCAGCACAGACATCTCGGCTGGGACTGGAGACTTGGAAGGTGCTCAGAGCCCACTGGAATGAAGAAAAGAAGGAACAAGGACTTGGTGTTGCTCCCTTCTCTGCCCTCTGCCCTTGCACAACAAAGCTCCTTCTAAAACGCTGGTGCAACTAGCTTCAGGCCGTGGGGCTGGGCTCCGCCCTCTGGGGCTACGTCTCTATTATAAGTTATCAAATGAAGAAAAACTCTCCTCAACAGATCAAAGGCTCTCGGGACCTAGGCTCCGCCCTTAGGGACTGGGCTGGCCCTTGGGGACGAGGTTAGATTCTGCAGGGCTTGGCGCCGCCCTCGGGACCGGCCTAGGCTGTAGGTTAGGCTCTCTGGGGCTGGGCGTGGCCTTTGGGACTGGGCTTGGCACTTAGGGCTGGGTTTTGCCCTTTATGGCTAGGCTCGGACTTTGGGACTGGGCTCAACTCTTGGGGTTAGCTTGGCTTTGGGGCTACACTCGGCTCTTTAGGGGGTGTGTGTGTGGGGGGGTGTAAAGCAAAGTGCCCAAGCCCAATCTGATAACCTGATGGTGGGAGAGGCAGAGGCCAGGATAAGGGCCTGAACAGCCATCATGCCTGGTTGTATGGGAGGCCAAGGACCTGGCATTTAGGGATGCGGCCTCTGGGGCAGGGCCCTGTGGATTGAAAGGCCAGGATCATAGTAACCTTGGCCAGGATAAAGTGGATACTTGCTAAGTCCCCAGCATTGTTCTGAGTTCTTGTATTTTTCCAGTTAATTCTCAAATCTCTGAGGTGCAATTGTCCTCCTGTTTTGCAGATGAGAAGACTGAGGCTGGGAGGCTGAGTAACTTTCTCAGGGGGCCACTTCGAGCAAGCAAAGTCAGAACTAGAATCTGGAACCCCTGCTGCACCGAAGGAAGGAGGGATCATAGAGGTGGAGTCACTCCCTGAGGTCTGGGGGTGGAGGGCTGGGATTCACACCTGGGTCCACAGGTCTCCAGAGATAGCTGTGGTCCCACCAGTTGACCAGCTTGGAGTTGACACTAAAGGTGACCTAAGGGAGGAGGACAGGGGTCAGGGGAGGAGCACAAAGACCAGGGTCAGGCCGAAACCGGTTTGGCTCAGTGGATAGAGTGTCGGCCTGCGGACTGAAAGGTCCCAGGTTCGATTCCGGTCAAGGGCACGTACTTTGGTTGGGGCACATCCCCAGTGGAGGGTGTGCAAGAGGCAGCTGGTCGACGTTTCTAACTCTCTATCCCTCTCAATTCCTTTCTGTGTAAAATTAATAAAATATATATTTTTTAAAAAAAAAATAAAAAATTTTTTAAAAGACCAGGGCCACGTAGGCTGGAATCCATGGTCAAGGCCTGCAGAGCAGGGCCTCGGACAAGAGGACAGGAGAGACCTGGCCCGGCTGGGGGCATGGGACAGACTTTTTAATGGAGATAAACCCCCTCCCTCCTCTCTCCTGATAAATAGGTCTGAAAGCCACGTGTGAATGACTCATCTCCAGCCCTTCATGCGGGCTGGGCTTAGAGAGAAGCACACAAAACACTGACGGCCGGCCGGGCAGTGGCCCCTTTCCTGGGCTGCTCCTCCTGAGCTCCCTGCATTCACCACCTGACTCACCTTGGTGATAGCATAGCTTATCCCACGTCAGCAGGTGCACTGAGCCACGCAAGGTGCTCTGATTTCTCACACAGAGGTAATGGCGCTGGCCACCAGCAGAGGGGGACTCCAGTCCTGACCAATCCAGAGCCTGTGCACTAGCTCTCACCCGCTCCCGCCTGCCAGCCTGTGCATCGCAGGACACAGACGCCGCATCCCCCAGCCCCGCCGCACCCCCAAAGCCGGTGGAAGGCCCTCACACAGGAGGCACACACAAACACATCCTCGCGGTTTGAAATTTAAGAGCAGCGACCTTCCCCTTCGGATGCCACCTCCAGAACTGGGGAGTAACATCACAATCCCGCCCTTGGACAGGACTCAAGTATTTTCGAAGCCATCGCTTCCGGGGAGTGTGGAGAAGCGGCAAGAACACTGGCTTTCGACCAGGCAAACCTGGAAATGAACCCAGCCCCACCCTCAGCTGTTTGCAAAGGCAAGTCACTGTTTCCCCCCCTGTCAATGGGGCTGATCGTGGTCATTGCAAAAAGACAACAGGAGCCAGTGCCAGGCACACAGTAGGTTCTCAGGAAGGTCATAACAGCCTCCAGGGCTCTCCCAGGGTCCGACCCTGACACACACACCCTACCTTTTCTTTAATCCTCACCTGAGAATATGTTTATTAATTTATTTATTTTTACTTTTATTTTTTAGAGAGGGGTTGGAGAAAAAGAAACATTGATGTGAGCAGGAATCATCAATTGGCTGCCTCCTCACGTGCCCTGACTGGGGATCAAAGCTGCAATCTTTGGCGTTTGGAATGCCACTCCCGTGACTGAGCCACCCGGCCAGGGCCACACACCCCACTTTTAAACTACAGAGTCTGCTGAAACCGGTTTGGCTCAGCGGTAGAGAATCAGTCTGCGGACTGAAAGATCCCAGGTTCGATTCCGGTCAAGGGCATGTACGCTGGTTGCGGGCACATCCCCGGTAGGGGGTGTGCAAGAGGCAGCTGGTCAATGTTTCTCTCTCATTGACGTTTCTAGCTCTCTATCTCTCTCCCTTCCTCTCTGTAAAAATCAATAAAATATATTAAAAAAAATAATAATAAAAAAATAAACTACAGAGTCTATGGTGTGTTTGAAACGTAAGAGCAGCACAGCCATGAGCTGGCTCTGGTTGGAGCCCGCAGTGCTGGCACAAAGGTCGTCAGAGCAGGGCCTCCTCTTTCGGGGTGTTTTCCTCTGGCTGGTCTCTCCCAGGTGCTATAGGTGTGTAACCTCCTTCCTTTTGTCCTCATGACTTCCTCTGGAGGTGGGTCCTCCAGTTACTCCCCCCTTACAGACGGAGAGGCTGAAAGGTGAGGTGGCTTCCCCAAGGTCCATAGTGAGTGAGGGGTGGGAATAGAGTTTGGTTTTTGTGTATTTAGTGACATGGGAAGATAGCTACAATATATTAGTGAATGAAAATTTAATAGGCAACAGAGTGTAATTTGGGAGAGTATCATTAAAATGTAATGGTGGTTGTCTCTAGGTGGACCTCATAATTTTTTTCTTTTTTCTTCTATCTGTATTTTCTTTCTTTGTTATGTTTTTATTGATTTCAAAGAGAGGGTTAGAGGGAGAGTGGGATAGAAACATCAACACTAATAAAAGAGAAATATGCAAATTGACCTTACCTCTACGATGCCTATCAGCCATTCAGGAGTGGCTATGCAAATTAACTCAACAAATATGGTGGGCTAATTTGCATACTCAGGCCCGGAGCAGCTGGGTGGGGCAGGACACCTGCTATGAGGGGGAGGCAGGAAGGGGGGGGGGGGCTGGAAGAAGCTATAGGAGCAGCGCTCCAGCTGGAACAGAGAAGACTGAAAGCTCCAGCCAGAGCAAATAGTAAAGACTCTGGCTGGAGCAAGGATGGAAGAGAGCAGCCAGAGTGAAGGCCTGGGTCCCAGGTGCAAGAGGAAAACTGTTGTCAGCAGCCAGGGGAAGGAAAGCTTATTGCACAAATCTTTGTGCAATGGGCCTCTAGTCAATGATAAGAGCAAATCATTGATCAGCTGCCTCCTGCATGCTCCCTACCAGGGATTAAGCCTGCAATCCAGGCATGTGCCCTGACCGGGATCAAACTGGTGACCTCTTGGTTCATAGGCCTATGCTCAAGCACTGAGCCACACTGACTGAGCTGTTCTTATGGTGAATAAAATTCCATATGATATTTATCAATTTATCAGTTGAAAAACATTCATGTTATTTCCACTTTTGGACTACTAAGAATAATGCTGCAAAGAAACCATCAACAAAACAAGAGAGCCCACTGCATGGGAGAACATATTTGCCAATGTTATCTCTGATAAGGATTTAATCTCCAACATTTGCAGGGAACTTATACATCTTAACAAAAGGAAGATAAACAATCCAATAAAAAAAAAATGGGCAAATGACGTAAATAGACACTTTTGAAAGAGGACATACAGAAGGCCAAGAGACATATGAAAACATGCTCAAAGACACTAATCATCTGAGAGATGCAAATCAAAATGACAATGAGGTACCATCTCACACCTGTCAGAATGGCTATCATCAACAAATCAACAAACAACTGCTGGTGAGGATGCGGAGAAAAAGGAACCCTCGTGCACTGCTGGTGGGAATGCAGACTGGTGCAGCCACTGTGGAAAACAGCATGGAGTTTCCTCAAAAAATTAAAAATGGAACTCCCATTTGACCCAGTAATCCCACATCTAGGAATATATCCCAAGAAAATAGAAACACCAGTCAGAAAGGATAAATGCACCCCTATGTTCATAGCAGCATAATTTATAATAGCTAAGATTTGGAAGCAGCCTAAGTGCCCATCAGCAAATGAATGGATTAAAAATTATGGTACATCTACACAATGGAATACTATGCTACTGGGGAAAAAAATAAGGAACTCTTACCATTTGAAACAGCATGAATGGACCTGGAGAGCGTTGTGCTAAGCAAAATAAGCCAGTCAGAGTAAGATAGTTATCACATGATCTCACTCACTTGTGCAATACAATGAAAAACATAAACTGATTAAAAAAAAATGGATCCAGAGACATAGAAGCATTGAACAGACTGTGAGACCTCAGATAGAAGGCAGGGGTGGGTGGGGAAGGGAGTAGTGGTAAGAGACCAACCAAAAGACCTGCATGCATGCATATAAGCATAACCCATGGACAAAGACAGTAAGGGGTTTGGGCATATGCTGGGGGGTGGGAGTGGCTGGGGAGAGGTCAATGGGGTGGGGGGAAAGGAGACATGTAATACTTTAATCAATAAAGAATAAATAAAAAATAAAATTGAAGCCGAAACCGGTTTGGCTAAGTGGATAGAGCATCGGTCTGCAGATTGGAAGGTCCCAGGTTCGATTCTGGTCAAGGGCATGAACATTGGTTGCGGGCACATCCCCGGTAGGGGGTGGGCAGGAGGCAGCTGGTCGATGTTTCTCTCTCATCGATGTTTCTAGCTCTCTATCCCTCTCCCTTCCTCTCTCTGTGGAAAATTAATAAAATATATTTAAAATAATAATAATAAAATAAAATTGAAAATTAATAGCAAAAAATAATAATAAAATCACTTTTTTCTCAAACAATAACAACAAAAAAGAATAATGCTGCTATTAGCATTCGTGTAATTTTTTGTGTCGATGTATGTTTTCAGTTCCCTTGGGTGTATATAGAAGAAGAATTGCTGGGTCATACGGTAATTTTATATTTAACCTTTTAAGGAACTGGCACCATTTTACATTCCCACCAGCAAAGCGCGAGGGTTCCAATGTCTCCACAAACCTCCAGCACTTGCTGTTATCAGTCTTTTTAACTGTGGCCACCTGCGTGGGTGTGAAGTGGCACCTCGGTGTGGTTTTGATTTGCATTTCCCAGGTGGCTAATGATGTTGAACATCTTTCACGTGCTTGATGGCTGTTTATATACCTTCCTTGGAGAAATGTCTATCCAAATCCTTGCTCATTTTAAAAACAGGGTTGTGTCTTTATTATTAAGTTGCTGGAAGTAGAATTTGAATCCAGGTCCTGCTCTACCATCTACCAGGGCAGGAAGCACCCTGGAGTCCTGCCCCCGCTCTGAGCAGGGAGGGCAGCACAGCCACTACAGAAACCAGCCCAGGGAGGCGTCCAGTTGCTGTCTACAGGTGGACAGACAGCAAGCAGCTCTATCTCTAAGAACCGGTGACCCAAAGGGGAAGAAATAACCCCGGGAACAAAAAGTCCGCACCCCAGAAGGAGGAAGCGACAGAGGCTCTGCTCCAGGAGGTAGAGATAAAGCCCCGAGACGCCAAGAAGCCACCATGACACGTGCCTCTTGCGCCCTCAGTGGTGGTGACCTATCTGCCTGTTTTTATGCTACTGACTGTTGGGCCACGTGAGGCTGGGAAGGGGATGCCTGGGGAGATTAGCAGGGTACCCAAGAGCGTATCTCTCAGGAGAGGGGGCTGTAGTGAGTCTGCAGGGGCAGCAGCTAATCAGAGGAGAGCAGGAGCCTGATGGGGCATAGCCTTACAGCTGTGCCCTGCCCCGGCCCCAGAAACCCACAGCTTCATCACCAAGGGCACCGTATCTTGAACCTCCAGCTAGAGTCCAACTGCCTGGGCTCAAATCCCAGCCTCACCATCTCCTCGCTGTGTGACTGTGGGCAAGTTACTTCCCCTCTCTGAGCTTTGGTTCCCTTTTGAGCCTCTCCTGTGGAGTGAAGATAATCAGGTGAGGATGAAATAGACCATAACACAGCCTCTGGGAGGAACCAGGCTGTTGGTGGGGAAGCTGTGGACGGCAGGGCTCACCCAGGGGGTGTCCCCAGCCTCTGGACTCAGAGCCAGAAAGCTATTACCCTGTGAAATGGAAGCCACGGACCCTCCTGAGAACACGTGAGACCTTCTCCTCGCAAGAAACTTCACCTTAGGTCAGAAGCTTAAATGTGCGACTGCCGAATTGGAGGGGGGGGCGCGCGGCGGACAGGACACTTAGCATGCCTCCACAGTGAAGGCAAGCTGCACAACGGTTATAAATGCAGCCCCTCACCCAGGCAGCCTGGGTTCAAATCCCAGCACTACCATATACCAGCTGTGAGCCCTGGGCCAGGACTGCCTCTCTGTGCCTCAGTTTACCCCCCTGGAAAATGGAGAGAACAATGGTGTTCACTTTGGAGGGCCCTTGTGAAGATGAAAGCGTTAATACAGGTAAAATGAGGATTAAAGTCTCAGCTGTAAAATAAAGGCCGGAGCATCCTCTGAATCCTTGAAACGTATTTAAACCCTGGATTCCCCCAGACCTCCCGAGTCCCCAAGATGCCCCCAGCTGTGGTACGTGCAGGGGGGGGGGGGAGTTTTCAACGATTTTGGCATCTCCTAAAGTGGCTTTCATAGCCTCCAGACGCACAAGGTGCAGGGGACAATTGGAAGGGACACATCAAACAGGCCTGGCTGCTGGCGCTGCCTCTCAGAACTTCACACACGCACACGAAAGGAGCCAAGAAACCCCGCCGAGAGGAACCTGTCAGATGTTTAAGCTGGTGGTTCCCCAAATTTATTGGACCATGAACGCCCTTTCCTGCCCAATATCAATTTAACATCCTCCTGGAAAAACACTGATGGTCAAGGTCATTTCTAGCTCGTAGCTTCTGCCTCACAGAAAAGACAGGAGGTTTTCTAAAAGTCATCTCTGCCTTCGAAAAGGCCCTTCTGTTTTTTAAGCACGTTCACACCCACCCATGGGACAGCGCCAGCCCCTGCAACGCATTCTCAGCTCTGCGCCCGGGGTCAGAGAGGATGGGAGCAGGTAGGACCCTCGGGGACACGGCCCAGCTCCCTGCCACCCCTGCAGCTGCCTCCCACAGACTGGATAGAACACCCAGAACATTGTCAGGACAGAAGCAGTGTCTTCCAGAGCCTTCTAGCGAGAAGAGCCGCCCAAAAGAAGCCTTTGTGGGTAGAGCGGCCCTGTCTCCGGGAAGGGAGTTGTGTGCAGGATCAGTCCATCTCCTGGCGCCCGCAGAGCAGTCCCCATGGCCACCAGGCCCCGTTAGCAGGGCCAGTGCCACTAGCAACTAGTCTCTCCCATCTCCCTCTAATGTTTCAGCAATCCCAACATTTGGCAACAAAAGTGCATCTCCCAGACGGCCCCGGGAACACGGGACAAGTGCCAAAGTTTGTGTCCAGGCCCCGTGGAGTTTGGAAAATGAGATTAATCAGCTAGTCAATGGGAGAGGAAGACATTTATCAAGCACCTACTACATATCATGCATTGTTTCAGAAGCTCTATCGTTATGAGATTTCAATTCTGACAACCCCATTTTACAGATGGGGAAACTGAGGCTCGGTGTGGTGCATTAATTAACATGCCCAGGAATGCAGCAGAGCTGGGATTCAAACCCAAGCCTAGTTTTGCCTCCTCAGCCCCAGTGCTGCCCCCTCCACTGTGCCTTCTGCGGCAGCCTGGCTGAGATCGGAACAAATGCCCCAAGACCATCCATTCTCTTCGCACCACTAATCCAGGTCCTCAGGGCAGGGGCTATGAAGAAGGGGATTGAAGGGAGGCTAATGTAGTCTGGCCCATGTTGTAGGAGAAGAAACTAGCATTTGGGTTTGTCTCCATGTCCCGGAGAATCTGCCTGTTTCAGCCTCATAATCTGATGGTCCTTGGGGGAGCTGGGGTGTGCAGGTAGATAATGTGCTCTGAGCCGCTGAGCTGAAGGCCAGCCCACCGGCCTGAGGTGACCTTGCGATGTGAAGACCGCCCTGGAAACCCAGCCTGGGGCCTGGGCCTGGCCGCTCATCCGTGTCCTTCCTGCTGCTCCTGCCTGTAGCCTCCTGCGTCCTGTCCGACTGACCGCTGCCGGGGCGGAGGGTAAGGACTGGGCACAGGATCGTTGGGAAAAACCTCTGCAAAGCCCTTTCCCTTTTCTGACTCCAAAGAGTTCCTGGCTGGGCAGCGTGTCTGTGAGCTGAGCGGGAGGTGAAGGAAGGGCAGGGGTCTCCACCCTCCCGCTCCCGAGGAGACCCCTCGCCTGCTCTGGTCTGCACACTGCAGGGAAGGAAGGCTCCCCTGAGCTTCTGGCTCCCTGAATGTCCACCTGGCGGCACCCTTCTCCCTGCCCGTCACCGGAAGAGCCGTGGGAGAGGCGGGTCCGGCTCACCCTTCAGCCGCCTGAGAGGCAGGCTTCCTCTGGGTCCCGGCTGGGCAGCCAGAGGACAGGGGAGACAGTGATTGCCCTTGGCCATGCCCCTGGGCGGTGACGGGCATCACTCCCAGGTCTGGCTGACTCCGACTTTGGGGGGATCCTTCCTCCCAGGACAGGGGGTTCTGAAGCAAGATTGCCAGACTCGTTCAAGTCCTGGCTCCTCGACCTCCTTCCTGGCCCCGCCGGGGCTGTCGCCCACCTCCTCTGCGCCTTCGTTCTCCACCTGCACAATGCTGCCCAAGGGTCTCTGAGTCCAAACGCTGGTTAGCGGTGTGACCTTGGCCGAGTGACTTAACGTGCCTGTGCCTCAGCTCATGCCGAATGAAAACAGAGAGCTCTGTTCGAACACAGCGGGTTGGTAGAGGATTAAGAGACCACCGTGAGCCTGCAGCTTTCTGGTCGGTGGTGCTTGGCGGCCCTCGGGGCCCGCTGACCGTTTACTGGTGTTGTGATCCAGGTCCTACCATCCAGGCTGTGCATCCAGGAAAGATGCACAACAAACAGGTCTCAGAGGGCATCTCTGGGGAGGGAAAGTGGATGGCAGGGGAGTGGGGGTGGGAGAACTTGCCCCTGTATGTTATTTGTACATTCAGAATTTTGTATGTTATGCGTGTAATGTTACCATTACTGAAGCTGATTATGTAACTTGTACAAAGGCGCTCTCTGGCCCTGACACATGGCCTCATGCTGGCCAGAGACCCCATCTCTTGGGTCTCCCTGCTCTCAGCTTGGCCCACGTTTCTTTCTTTCTTTTCTTTTCTTTTCTTTTCTTTCTTTTTTTTTATATATATATATATTTTATTGATTTTTTACAGAGAGGAAGAGAGAGGGATAGAGAGTTAGAAACATCGATGAGAGAGAATCATCAATCAGCTGCCTCCTGCGCACGCCCCACTGGGGATGTGCCCGCAACCAAGGTACAGGCCCTTGACCAGAATCGAACCCGGGACCTTTCAGTCCACAGACCGATGCTCTATCCACTGAGCCAAACGGGTTTCAGCTTGGCCCAGGCCTTGTCCTGGCCCCACCTTTCAGCCACTCCCTGTCTCCCGGTAAGGCCCCAGGGTCCATGAGGTCTCTCCTTCCAAGCACAGGCCTGTCGCGTACCAGGTGACACGGGCTGATGGCCGCTCCTCCACCATCTCCCCTGTAACTGAGATGATGGTACCTCCCTCACAGAGTAACTATAAGGATCAAGACGAGGTACAAATTCATGGAAAGCGCTAGACTCTGGCTGAGTCTCCCACCTCCGTCCTGTCCTTTGAAAGGACAAATGAGGTTGAGAGAGAGCTGCCTACTTCCTGGAGCTCACCTCTCGCCATTGAGCCGCCTCCTACCCTGCCAGTGGACCTCAGACCTCCTCAGCCGGTCCTGCTCCGGCCTTCGTACTTGCTGCTCCCTCCTCCTGCCAGCCCCTTCCCCCTCTCCTCGGGGCCAGCACTTCCCATTACTCAGTTTCTCACTGTGCTGCCTCCTCAGGGAGGCCCTCCCAGACCAACCTGTCTGAAATGGCCACACATCTTCTCTGTGTCTCTTGCCCGTTTATTTCCTTCATGGTTTGTACCATTACCCAAAATTGTATTTAAAAAAAAAAAAAAGCTCTCTTGGGAGAGTAATTTCAGATACACAGAAAAGCTGCAAAGACCGTACACAGGCGCTTCATTCACCCAGTTTTCCTAATTCCAGACCTAACCGCCACACTTTTCTCAAAACCAAGAAATTAACGCTGATGAATTACCGAGAACTAAACTGCACATGTTCTTCATATGAAATGGCATTTTTCCCCCCTTTATTTATTTACTTGTTTTCAGCTGCTCCCCCCACTGGAAGGAAAACTCCGAAAAGCAGAAAAGCAGGAGGTTACCCCTCTTTCTCATCCCCAGCTCCCTCCTACCTGGCTGTGAATGTTGATGGGTAAAAGGAGAGGAAATGATGGCGGAACGGGCCCGTGGTCACAGAGGACACTCAGGTGCTGCTCTGAGCGCATTAAACGCTGTAAATCATGTGCTCACGAGGTAGCTACCGATTGTGGGGAAACCGGGGCACGACGCAGCTTGGCAGCTGGCCAAGGCCAGACGGATGGTCAGTTCCAGAGTGGATGAGCTCTAGCCCTTCCCTCAGGCACCAGAACAAATGCCGGTCCTTCCACAGACTTCATCCCTGTCAGAGAGGAGGGCCTGCACACTGCTCCGCTGGGCCCGGGCCCCGTGCGGCTGATTTACCTGGAGCCACAGGATGGAACTGAGCACGGGGCTGGGTGGAACCTGAGCTTCCTGCCTCAGGCTGGCTGCCAGGGCTCTGCCCACAGGGTGGGGACCTCTCCCAGGCCACCAACCCCGCCCTGCTTCCAGGAAACAGAGGGCAGCTGGTTCGGTCACAAACTGGGGCTCGCTCCTGTGTCCCTGACTCCCCTGGGCCCTGCAGGCACGCACCCGGGCTGATGGGCTGAGGCCCCCTTTGCCCGGGGCCTCCCGGATCTAGCTACCGGAGGTGGGGTGGGGGTGGGCTCTCCCCATCTCCGGGGACCCAGCCTTCTCAGCGGGCCTGCTGGGCTCTGGGACGGGGGTAGGGAAGAAGAAATGCTCCTTTCTTTCTGGTTGTGGGGTGGAGCAAGATGGAGGATTACGACTGTCTTTTCCCAGCACCCTGGGACCAGCTGGAGAGATGTCCCAGCACCTCCCGAAGGGAAAAGACGTCTCAGGCAGTCAGATAGGCCCGAGGCAGGCCGCCTCTGTCCAGCCTGGGTTCTGCCCAGCGCCAGCCTGGAGCTGACTGGAGGCCTAATAATGTTTGCTGGATGCTTTGAACACAAGCGTCGATGCCCAGAAGCTCCTTTAGGTTTCAGCCAGGCGTGCCTGCCCCATCCCCCAATCTGGGGAGCAGATAAGTATTGGGGGGGTGGGGGTGACAGGGGACACCATGAGGTGATGGCAGCATCCCTGAGAGAGGCAGGCTGCTCAACCCAGAGCTGGGGGGTAGGGGCGGCTAATTAAGCAGTGACTGTGATGAATCGGGAGAGGCTGCTGCTTGCTAATTAAAGATGCAGGCGTCTTGCCTGGCAAGTAAGGGAGGCGGGAGCAGCACTGGCACCATGTCCAGGGGCCAGACAGGGAGGACAGCGCTTGGTGAAAGCCCCCACTGGTTCTGGGGGTGCCTTCTCCTCAGGCCTACACAGCAGGGCCCCGGCCCCCTCCCCACTTCCCTATCTCTCCTACCCACCTTGCCAGCGCCTGAGGCCTCAAACTTCCCCCTCCCCACCAACCCAAATTGCTTTCCAGATAAGGGCCCTGTGTGGGGAAGGAGGGGCCTGCTGGTGCCCGGCATCTGGGCTGGAGGGTGGTTCATTTAGAACATGGAGGTGCTCTCTCCTAACCCAACTCCCAAGACCCCAAATTGGACAATGAGTCCAACCAAGGCGGAGGCCGGCCATGCAAGTGAGGTCCCAAAACAACTTTTCCAAGCAGATCTGACTCCTCGGGCTTTAGGCACTACCCAATTTTCCTGATGTTAGTGAGTCCCGCTTTGCCCTGGTGTGTGTGTGTGTGTGTGTGTGTGTGTGTGTGAGAGAGAGAGAGAGAGAGAGAGAGAGAGAGAGAGGGAGAGAGAGAACCAACACTCCCAGCCTCAGCACTCCAGTCTGGAAAGGGGGAGATTGGAATGAATGTTCTCTGACACCTAGAGATCCCTGAACAGTGGCAGAAAGACCCCAGAGCTGCCCGTTCCTGCCCAGCATCAGCTCAAAGGGCTCAGTGGCTAAAAGCATGGGCTCCAGGGACCAGACAACTGGGTACAAGTCCCAGTCCCACCCTTTTCCAGCTGTGTGACCTCAGCATCATAGCTAATTGCTCTGTGCCTCGGTTTCCCCATCTGCCTACTCAGAGGGTCCCTGAGGGGATCAAAAGAAATAACCCAGGTCAGGTACTAGACACAGTGTCTGGTCCATAGAACAAGCCAGGAAATGCCAGTCATTGTAATTTGACAACTTGGGGCACGTAAGCAGGCATGGCCAGCCACCCCTCCTCCATGGACATCCCTGGCCTGACACAGGGAGGGCACGTCACCTTTCCTGCCAGGACTCTAGCATCCTCCCTGACGCCGGCAACCTTTGGGGGGGAGTTCAGTAGCAAAGAAGGAAACAAAGTGGATGCTCCGAGAGGTTACGAGACTGGCCCAAAGCCACACAGCTAAGCGAGGGACGAAGGCAGCCCGGAGGCCCTGAGAGGGAGGAGAGGATGGGGTTAGTGGGGTTCCACGGTGACATTTGTTGACCTTCAACTGCACTCCACATCTTGAACCAGTCACCCTTGAAGGCACGGAGGAGGATGGGAAATCCCCGTCTGGGAGGAGAGAGAAAACACCTACACAAGGAATGAGGATGCAAGGCAAAGTCAGCAGGCATCTGGAGGCCTCCGGGAAGGCAATCCTCTGAGCTGAGCAGGGGCTGAGAAATGCTACTTTGTCTTGGAGCTCGATTTGCAAAACAAAGGTTCTGCTTGTAGTTGGAGGGTGAATCAGTCCTGGGGAGCCTGCAGGGGGTGATAGAGCCCTTCCCAAAGGGCGTGGAGCCTCTGCTCTGGAAGCGCAAGTGGCCCCTGTTGTCCATGGTTCCTGCTTCTGTGACTCTGGGGTCTGTCACTTGAGGTCCCCAGGGACCCGGGAGGCTGTTGTTCCAGAGACTCCCTGTCCAGGACCCAGCAATGACCCATCCCCATCTGAAATGGGTTGTGCCGTGCCCTTTCCAGGACACCAGGCACCCACCAGGGTGGGGGCTTCTGACTGCCGGACACTGCAGTGGAGAAAGAATGCAGTGCCTGTAAGAGGCCCAGAGACAGTGAAAACCTCTGAGACTGAGAAACTCGAGGCTGTTGGCCCTGACGCTGGGAGGCCTGGCCTTAGGCAGCCAACCCAAAGCAGGCAGGGGTGAGTGCAAGGTCGTTGGCACTGGGGGCGATGCCTCCCACTTCCCTTCTTAGTGATCAGGGCTCAGCCAGAGGGCCGGGCAGGTCTAGCCACAAGGAAGCCCATTCAAGCAAAACTAGTGGCTCCTGGAAAACACGCCCTGCCTTTCAGCCTCCCAGGGCCCCTGTGCGGAGCTGGGCCAAACGCTGGTCTGCAGCGCCCTCTGGTGTCCACTGTGGGCAGTGGTAGAAGCAGCTGTGGGTTTAAGGGTGGGTGGTCAGAACTAGCGGACTTCGAACTGTACCACCCCTCCCAGGGCACAGTTGGGAAAATGGAGACCCAAGGTCATAGAGAAACTCAGTGGCTGAGCCCAGAACAGAACTCAGACCTCTCCCCACACCAATGGCTGGCCTTGGTGGGTTTCAACATCCCCACCAGGGGAGGGAAAACTGGGTCTCCAGAGGCTCACCCCAGTGACTATGGACAGCTGTGTGATGAGGCAGGCAGCACTTTCCCTCCCTGGCCCGGGATTTCTCACCTCTAAAACTTGGGGCTACTGTATTGCAAGGGGTGAGGGATCTGGGAGGGGTCCTCCCCATATGCAGCTAGTGGTGAGGCTGTAACCAGCCAATCTTTCAGGAAATACAAAAACAAGCCTTCCTACAGTAGTACCATGATTAATGATGAAACACTGGGTGCTTTCCCTCTGAAATCAGGAACAAGACAAGGATATCTGCTCTTCACCACTTCTATTCAACACAGTACTGTTGGTTCCAGCCAGGGCATTCAGGCAAGACAAAAGGCATCCATATTGCAAAGGAAGAAGAAATCCCCAAGAATCTAGAATCTACCATGTGTGAGTGTGTGTATACAGTGTGTGTGTATATACACACAGTATATATATGTGTATATACAGAATATATATATATATATATATATATATATATATATATATTCTGTATACACAAACACACATACTGAGTGGCCAGGTTATTATGATCTCTGAATGCATAATAATCTGACCACTCAGTGTGTGTGTGTGTGTGTGTGTGTGTGTGAATTCGTGCAGGGGTGGGGTCCAGCCAACCTGGCCAGGGGGAGGGGACATGGGTGGGTGGACGGCCTGCCTGCTGGTCAAACTCCTGGTCGAGGGGACAATTTGCATATTAGCCTTTTATTATATAGGATATACACTGAGTGGCCAGATTATTATGCATTCAGAGATTATAATAATCTGGCCACTCAGTGTATATTAGTGTTTATTATATATAATATATATATTAGTTTTTATTATATATATTAGTATATATACAAATATATATATATATATATATATATATATATATATATACACATACTAATAAATGAGTTCATCAAGGTTGCAGGTACAAGATGAATAGACCAAACTCAAGTGTATGTCTATCTACTTGCAGTGAACATTTCAAAATGTAATTAATAAAGTAATTCCATTTACACTAGCATCAAAAAGAATGCTTAGGGATAACTTTAACAAAGAACTACAAAACTTATGCTCTGAAAACTACAAAATATTGTTGAAAGAAATTAAAGAAAACCTAAATAAATGGGAAAACATTCCATGGTCATGGGTGCAAAGACCTTAATATTGTTAAGATGACAAGACTCCCCAAATTGATCTTCAGATTCAGCACAAGCCCCATCAAAATTCCAATCTCCTTCTTTGCAGAAATTGACAAGCTGATCATAAAATTCATATGGAAATTCAGTGACTCCCAACAGCCAAAACAATGTTGAAAAAAGAACAATGTTAGAAGATCCACATTTCTGATTTCAAAAACATTCTACAAAGCTACAGTAATCAGAACAGTGTGGTACTGACACAAGGGGAGATCTGTAAACCAGTGGAATAAAATTGAGAGTCCAGAAATAAACCATTAGAGACTTACACTCAACACTTTTCAAAAAGGGTGCCAACACAAGTCAATGGGGAAAGAATAGTCTTTTCAACAGAAGATGCAGGAACAACTGGTCATGCAAAAGAAGGAAGCTCAACTTACACCATACACAGAATTAACTTAAAATGGATGACAGACCTAAATGTAACAGTTAAAAACTATAAAGTTCTTAGAAGAAGTGACCTAAGAGTCATCATTGAATTCATTTTTTAAATATCACACCAAAAGCACAGCAACGAAAGAAAAATGATAGATAAATTAGACATCGTCAAAATAAAAAAACTTTTGTGCTTCTTAAGAGTGTCATTAAGAAAAAGATAACCCACTCAGCCCATGTGGTCAGTGGTTAAGCTTCAACCCATGAACCAAGAAGTCAAGATCTGACTCTTGATCAGGGCATATCCCAGATTGCAGATTCAATTGGGGGAGGGAGGAGTGTGAAGGAGGCAGCCAATCAATGACTCTCTTTCAATATTGATGTTTCTATCCCTTTCTCCCTCTCCCTTTCTCTCTCTGAAATCAATAAATACATTTTTACAAATTAGAAAGAAAAAAAAAAGATAACCCAGAGAATGAGAGAAAATAATTGTAAATCATATATCTGTTAAGAAATTTTAACCAGAATCCATAAAGAATTCTCACAACTCGATAATAAAAGACAACCCAATTTAAAAATGAGCAAATGATCTGAATAGACATATACATATAAAAGATATAGATAGGTAGATAGATATACAAATGGCCAATATGTGCATGAAAAGATGTGAAAATCATTAGTCATTGGGGAAATGCAAGTCAAAACCACAACATACTACTTTGCACCCACTAGGATAGCATAAGAGACAGATAATAGCAAGTGTTGGCAAGGATGCAGAGAAATCAGAAACCTCCCATACTACTGGTAGGAATGTAAAATGTTGCAGTCACCTTGGATAACAGTCTGGAAGATCCTCAAAAGGTTAACCAGAATTACATATGACTATCAATTCCACACTTAGGAGGCATATATTAAAGAGAAAAGAAAACATATATTCACATAAAAACTTACATGAATGTTCACAGAAGTATTATTCACTAGAGGCCCAGTGCACAAATTCGTGCACAGGTGAGATCCCTCAGAGTGACCTGCAGAGATTGGTCCCCAGCTTACACCCCCAGCCTCATAACCCTGCAGTCCCACCTGACACCCCGCCTTGTGACCTGGTGCCACCCCCTCACCTGCTCAACCATTCTGCCTGCAGGACGATCAATCAGGCCTGGGAACTGGGCAGTGGCCTCGCCCCCTGCTGCCACGTGCTGGTCTCTGTCTGAGGGTGATCAGCAGGGTGATCAGGCCCCCAGCTCGCACCTGCTTTGGCCTGGTGCCACCCCACTCACCTGCTCCATCATCCCGCCGCAGTCCTACTCGTCAGGGTCCATTGGGGCCAGCAGCACCTCCACTGCTGCCCTCTGCCAGCGCCGCATCGCCAACGCCCCCTAGTGGTCAGCGCACGTCATAGTGAGTGGTCAAACTCTCAGTCTCCTGGTTGAACTCCCGGTCGAACAACTGTCTAAGGGGACAATTTGCATATTAGGCTTTTATTATATAGGATAATAGCCAAAAAAATAGAAACAACCCAAATGTCCATCAACTGATGAGTGGATAAATAAAATGTGATCTGACTATACAATGGAATATCATTCAATAACAAGAAATTAACTACCAAAATACTATGACATGGATAATCCTTTCATGCTAAATGAAAGAAGTCAGTCACAAAAGACCACACATTGTATGATTTCATTTATATGAAACTAGTGGTCTGGTGCATGAAATTCATGTATAATACATTAAAAGAGAATTAAGTAGAGGAAATATTTTAATATTGCTATTTGCCCTTTCGCTATAATAGAAGTGTCAGAGATGAAAGAAAATTAGTAAAATGTATATGAAAACCTTCCTCCTGTCAGAGTCTGCAGTGCACTGCGGGACCCAGAATCAAGTCCCCATCCACCCTCGCGCACCTCGAAATCTTGCAAGACCCAGACTCAGCTGGGCCCACCCCCATTGGGTGAGATCCAGACCTGGCAAGCCCCACCCCCATCAAGTTCTGCCTGGCAGGGGATGCAGCCTCAGTTTCCCCATCAAGCCCTGCTGTGTGGGGGGTCTGGGGGGCGTGGCCTCAGGTCCCCTGGCCTGAGATGGGGGGCATGGCCTGAGGTCCCCCATCAAGCCCCACTGAGTGGGGGTGCGGTCTCAGGTTCCCCGGCCAGGCTTGGCACCACGCAGCCACAGGTCCCTGCTGATCACTCATTACGGCTCCTTATGGAAACCCCGCCTCCACTGTGGTCATCTTGTGTTACAGGGACCCAGCCTCCTCTGTGTGTACTTGTGTGTTGTGGCATGAGGTCAATTTGCATATTACCTCTTTATTGTACAGGATACCCAATATAAGCAAATGTATAGAGACTGAAAACACATGTTTTGTCCTAACAGTGGTTGCCTAAGGCTGGGGTTGGGAGAAATGGGTAAGGGGTTCTTTATAGAATGACAAAAATGTTCTAAAATTGATTGTTGTGTATCTCTAAATATATTGTAGAAAAAACTTACCAACTGTGTGCTTTAAGTGGGTGAATTGTATGGCATGTGAATCATAAGTGGGAGAATAACCCAACTGCCCATCAACAAACCAAGTCAGTTATGTTCAACCTTGGGATGGAACAGTAGGGTCATTAGAAAAAATTACAAATGAGAGTCACATTTACTCATATGGACAAGGTCTAAGACATACTGTCAAATTTTATTTATTTTTTTTAAATATATTTTATTGATTTTTTACAGAGAAGAAGGGAGAGGGATAGAAAGTTAGAAACATCGATGAGAGAGGGACATCGATCAGCTGCCTCCTGTACACCCCAACTGGGGATGTGCCCGCAACCAAGGTACATGCCCTTGACTGGAATCGAACCCAGGACTCTTCAGTCTGCAGGCTGATGCTCTATCCACTGATCCAAACCAGTCTTGGCCATACTGTCAAATTTTAAAGAATGTTAACAAAATAGCCGAAACCGGTTTGGCTCAGCGGTAAAGCGTCGGTCTGTGGACTGAAAGGTCCCAGGTTCGATTCCGGTCAAGGGTATGTACGTTGGTTGCGGGCACATCCCCGGTAGGGGGCGTGCGAGAGGCAGCTGGTCGATGTTTCTCTCTCATCGATGTTTCTAGCTCTCTATCCCTCTCTCCTCCTCTTTGTGAAAAATCAATAAAACGTATTTTTAAAAAAAAGAATGTTAACAAAATAAACCCGTAGAGCCCTGGCCAGTGGCTCAGTGATCAGAGCATCAGCTCACGCACTGAAGGTTCTCAGGTTCGATTCCTGGTCAAGGGCACATACCTGGGTTGCAGTTTCAAATGGGTGTGAGGCAACCAACTGATGTATCTCTCCCACATCACATCGATGTTTTCTCTCTCCCTCCACCACCCTTCCTTTTACTGTCTTTAAAAATCAATGGAGGGACGAGGTGGCCGAGTGGTTAAGGCGATGGACTGCTAAAAATCAATGGAAAAAATATCTTCAGGTAAGGATTAACAAAAATAAGTACATAAATAAACCTGTAGATTAAAAAGGACTTAAAAGATTTTTTTAGCCCTGACAGAGTAGCTCAGTTAGAGTGCTGCCCCCATATGCCGAGATGGTGGGTACAAGAATCAACCAATGAATGTATCAATAAGTGGAACAACAAATCGATGTTCCTCTCTCTCTCCCTTGCTCTTGTACTCTAAAATCCAACTTAATTTTTTAAAAAGATTTCTTAAAAGAAGACAAAATTATAGCATCTAGAGATGCACACCTGGTTGATAAGCAAGAAAGTGATTATCTTTAAAGTCAAGATAATAGTAGTAACATTTGGGAAGAGGCGGGGAATGGGGTCTGCTGAGGGCTTCTGGGGTGGCTGTCAGAGTTCTTCACTGGGGCAATGGTTACAAGAGTGTTTGTCTTATAATAACTTATCAACCAAATTCTTGTGGGTTTTTTTGTATGTCATATTTTATAATAAAAAGGTTAAAAATAGAGTATATTCATTATAACTTAAAAGAACTAAGTATTATGATTCTTTTTTTTAAAATTCTCACTTAAGGATAAGGATATGTTTTGGAGATAGATAGAGATAGAGATAGAGATAGAGAGATAGAGATAGAGATAGAGATAGAGATAGAGATAGAGATAGAGATAGAGATAAAGAGAGAGAGAGGGAGATAGAGATAGAGATAAAGAGAGAGAGAGGGAGAAAGGGGGGGGAGAGAGAGAGAGAGAGAGAGAGAGAGAGAGAGAGAGAGAGAGAGAGAGAGAGAATGAATATGAATCATTGATGGGTCACCTCCCCTACACACCCCGACCAGAGATGAAACCCTAAACCTAGGTATGTGCCCTGAGAATTGAACCCGCAAGCTTTTGGTGTATGCCATACTATGGGGACGACGCTCCAATCAATTGAGCCACATAGTCAGGGCAGATTCCATTCTTGTGTGAATGTCCCATTCATCCAAAGGTTAAATAGAATCACATATCTATGTGTATAGACACAGAAACACCTGGAAGTCTGGGATTTGGGGTGCTTTTAATGTATATTTTCCTGAATGTTCACATTATTTTTCTACAATGAACAAGAAGTACTTTTATAGCTGGGGAAAAAAGATAAAGCTATTTGCTGTGTTTAGAGGGTTCCTTTGGAGGTCTGACATTGTGTGAGCCACTGCAGATGGCACAGGAGAAGACCAAGGTTCACTGCTGCTCAGCCCCCCAAGGCCTGGCTAAGACCCCCAAAGCCTAGTCCCCACCTCGGCTTCCAGGAGATTCTGCCCCCTGCAGGTTGTTGGTGGCAGCTGCTCAGAGCGGTCCCACCCACCAGATGCTGGAAATGCAGTTCTGGCCTGTGAGCTTGGTGGAGATCACTCTGCTCCCATCTGTACAGGTTTCTGTCGCGAGCAAGGAGGAGACTTCTTAGGTAGAGAGTGAGTAAAGGTGGGAGCGAGTTCTCATCCTGGCCGGCTTTGCTACATCCAGCAAACAACCATAATAATAGCTGAATGAGCGATTTCTACAATCGGGCACTCTTGCTAGGTGGGTTATGTGGTTTGATCTCTCTCTCTTTTTAAAATACATTTTATTGATTTTACAGAGAGGAAGGGAGAGGGATAGAGAGTTAGAAACATCGATGAGAGAGAAACATCGATCAGCTGCCTCCTGCACACGCCCCACTGGGGATGTGCCTGCACCAAGGTACATGCCCTTGACCAGAATCGAACCCGGGACCCTTCAGTCCATAGGCCGATGCTCTATCCATTGAGCCAAACCAGTCAGGGCTTGTTTGATCTCTTGAGTCCTTCCAACGACCTGAGCGATGGGTGGGATCATCATCTGCGTATTACAGATGGGCAAACTGAGGTCCTGAAAGCAGGGGTGCCTGGAGCAGTCACTGCCTCAGAGGCGGGACTTGGCCTCGCCCTTCCTGTGGCCTCAGGGAGTCCTCCCAGGCACGCGAAACGCTGGCTGCCCACATTTTGCAGGTGAGAACTGAGGCCGAGAGAGGAACGTCACCGTCCACATCCCCCAGCAACCATGTGTCAGGGCCAGGCAGCCTCTCCCCCCCCCCCCACCCCCCCCCCCCCCCCCCCCCGGCCCCGAGCCACCGGCAGATCCCCCACCCCTGGGCCTGGCTCCTAGAAATGTTAACAGAGTTACTGTATTATAACCACGGAGCATGGCTGACAGTGGCCAAAGTGCTTTCATATACACCATCTCATTTGCTCCTCTCATCAGACCTGTGAATCTTCAGTCTGACTGTATTTCCTCCATTTTAAAGTCTGGAGGCCCAGAGAATTGAGGGACAGGTTAAGAGGGCCTGGGGCCTCCATTACGCAGCTGCTATCCCAGCCCTGTGCGGGGGCAGCCTGGTGTGAACGCTCTAGGAGGCTCCCGCACGGCAGAGGAGACAGGCCAGCTGCTCTCAGAGGAGCCACGCCCCCAGCTACCGTGTGTGCCTTCCCCGCAGGAGAAAGAACACTGAATGACAGAGCCAAGGGCAAGGCGCCAGGGACAGCTGCCAGGGCCTCAGGAGAACCATAACCCTCCACTGCCTCCTCTCCCAGCCCCCGAGCATCCGTGCCCCTCCATCAGTCCATCCGCAATCGGTCACCCAGATCGTCAGAGAGCTCACACAGGGACAGAAGCCCAACCACTGCCAACAAGTGGGGCTGCTTCTGCACAAGTGCCCACTACTTGCCAGGCGCAGACAGTGCCCAGCCATCCGGCAGCAAACCTCACAAAAATCCTTTCAATGAGTCATGTCAGCCCCATTTTACCAAAGAGGCAATGGAGGTTCAGAGAGGTCGAGCGACTTTTCCAAAGTCACACCGACAGGAAGCCTCAGAGGTTCCTGGTGGCCAGTTCCAACCAAGGAGGGACAGGGGAAAGGACAATCCAAAACCCTTGAGGAGAGGAGGTGGGGGAGGGAGGGCCTGCACTGTGCGTTCTCTCTCGGGACACGACTTGCTCTTCGATCTATCTGTTCTCTGTTCGTTTACACATTCCTGGACTCTTTCTATTGTACATGCTGTCTCCTTTCTGGGCATTGAGGACTCCAGTGAATCAGGGTCACCTCTGCTTTCTCAGAGCTCACCGCAAGGCAGAATGGAAAGGGGAAGGGAGGCAGGCAGAGGCCACCACTTGCCTGGGTTTGTCAATATTTACTGAGGGTCTGCTGAGGGCCAGCCCCAGTGCTGGGCACTGAGGGTGCCAAGGAAATGAGGAACACAAGGCTCGTGTCCTCCTGAGGCTTATGTTCCATCTGTGTTCGGCCCTGAGCCTCCAGAAACCCTGCTTGCATGACCTTGAGCCCTGAACACAGTGGGGAACTTCTCTGGAAGGGTCAGGGACACAGCAGACCTAGGGGTCCTCCGTGAGTCACACTCAGGCCTGGTTCCAAGCTACGGAGCAGGGGTCCAGAAGGAGGGGGACCTGATTGGTGCCTTCCTTAGGGACTAACCCAGGGCCCTTGGGAGAACAGAGTTATTCAACGGGGTTTGGAGCCTGAACAACAGAAGGCCAACAAGGACCAGCCACTCAGGGTGCAGCCACAGACCCAAGGGGCTGGGGACACATGACAGAATCTCAGAGCCGGGCGGGGCTGCATGGCTCTTACACCAGGCGCCACCATGCCTCTGTTCCCTTGCTCCTCACAACAGAAGACTGGCTCAGCGGCAGATGATGGCACCCGATTCCAGCCACGGCCTAGGAAATGACGAAGAGGAGCAGTGACAGGACTTGCCCGAGACCACACTGTGGACTCGTGGCACAGGCAAAACGTGAACTGGGGGCTGCCCAGCCCTTCCCACCCGCTCACACCGCAGGGTGCCACCCAGGAGGACGGAACGGTGGTGATGCTGACAGCACTCCAACCAGGGCCTCAATGAGCTGCAGGCACATGCTAACCTTACACCTCCCCAGTGAGGGTGGGTTTTATATTTTGTTTTTTCCAAATGTTTTTGCACTCAGATATTAAACTGAGGGGTCCCTCTCAGAGTGCATGGCAGGCAGGTACCCCAGAACTGCCCCTTCTTTGCAGCCAAAAAGTTGAACTTATATTAAGTGAAAATTTTTAAACTGCCAAATTCCCTTGGTAAAAAAAAAAAAAAAAAAAAAGAGAGAGAAAGAGAGAGAGAGAGAGAGAGAGAGAGAGAGAGAGAGAGAGAGAGAGAGAGAGAGAGAGAGTCAAAATAAGAGAATGAGCCCAGCCGGGGTAGCTCAGTGGCTGAGGTTACTGGCATGCAGGGAGTGTGCAGGAGGCAGCCAATCAATGATTCTCTCCCATCATTGATGTTCCTATCTCTCTCTCTATGTCCTTCCCCCCTCGCTAAAATCAATAGAAACATTTTTTAAATAAGAGAATAAGAAAAAATGGCTAAATTATTAATATATAGATATGAATAGCCATTAAATAACCTTAAAGAAAATTTTAATGCTGTGTGAAAATGTTCACAATATAATATAATGTGGGGGAGAAAAAGCCAGTTATAGAGTATGATTACAATTAAAATACATACACACACATAGATAGACATAGCTATATAGATATAGATATAGATATAGATATAGATATAGATATAGATATAGATATAGATATAGATATATGATCCTTATAGAAAAATAGACAAAATAGCAACCACAGTTATCTCTGGGCAGTGGGATGACAGGTGATTTTCTTTCCTTTCTACATTTCTGTAGTTTCCAAATTTTACAATGAGTATGGACTGCTTTTATAACTGGACATAAACCGAAAAAGAGAGTAGGGGGCTGCCCTTGCCTGAGCTCATCCCCCAACCTCCCTCCACGCCCACCCTCCACGCTGAGATGGAAGGTCGGTGGGCCCAGTGGCGGGTGCAGACCCAGCCAGAGCTGCAGGTCCCCCGCTGAGAGCACTTCCCAGCCACCTCTGCCCATGGAGGAACCAGCAGAAGGCACTGCCCTCTCGGAGCCAGGCTCTTCCCAGGCCCTCTGGGAGAGTCCTCTGAAGGCTGAGATCAGAACATTCCTTATCAGCTGTATGAGAGAAGCCGTCTTCTGTGTTCCCTGCGCGCAGAGGAGGCCGGGAGGAGAGCTGGGCTCTGTCACCCTCTCCCCTGGGCCTCGGGCAGGCTCTCAGCTCCTGACGCGGGACAGGAGCACCAGGTCCATCTGGTCTCCCTGGCCCTCCAGCCCCAACTTCCTGGGCTTCTTCTAACCTGAGAGGGGAAGGCCCAGGGGTGCTGCCTGCGTCTTAGAAAAGCTGTCTGGGTCCATTCAAGATCAGGGTTTGGCAAAGGGCAGAACCAGTGTTTGCCTCCCGAGGTGCTACACTCAGGGAAGGATCCAGCCCTGCCTCTGGCTGGCGCCTCCTCCTGCCCCATCCTGTCCTCACTCTCAGGGTCTCTCCACAGCAGAAAAGACGCTCCCTGATCTTCAGAGGCAGCCATCATGGTAGGCGAGTTCCAAGAACGGTGCCCTCCCCTCCTTCCAGGGAGGATCCTGGCGCCGTGGTGACCCTCCTGGTCCTGGCAGGTTCTGCTCCCCTCCTGCACTTGCTTCGTAATCAACTCACCTGCTGGCTCAAGCGAAGCTTACAGTCAACTAAAACCCACAGGCCTTTTTCACAGAAATGGCGGTATCTCTTCCTCCTCCTCCAGATCCTGCCAGAATTGGGGTCCTCAGGGTGAAAACGGAATGAGGCGGTGACTCGGTCCTCCTGTAGCAGGGACCCTTTGCTCAGGAACCAAGGCCGTGCATTCCTTCTGTCCCCACTGTGGCCAGAGGTGGCTGACAGAGGGAAGGTGCTGCTCATGAGGATGCTGGGGGTGACCTGAGCACCTGTGTGTCCCCATGCTCTGCCTCATGCTATGCCCTTGGTACTGGACACAGCCCTCCCTCTGGTCCTCACCGGCCCTAGGCAGGGAGCCGATCCTCATTTAGAGCGGAGCTGAATGACCTACTAAGGTCACCCTGTGGTGAGCAGTGGGGCTGGGATGGAATCTGGGTTCACCTTGGCTGTACTGGGGCATAAGACACAGCAAAGCCCAAAGCCTCTCTCTCACAGCCCATGCGTTTGCTTAGAGCCACTGATCACTGTTCCTGCTTCAGCTAAATCCTGGCCCCCAGCAGAAGAGCCCTCTGGCTGAAGACCCCTTCCCAGGGACCCGGGCTGAGAAATTCGGGCCAGTTACCTTCCTTCCTTCTCCTGGGCCTCTGACTGTCGGCCTTGGGCCAGGTGCTGAGCCAAGAGCAGAGTGACTGCTGGGAGGGGTGAAGGTGGGGGGAGAGGGGGTGTTCCACTCTAAGGGGGAAAAAGACAATAAACATGCAAAGGGAAGGTAAAATTTTCCCTGCAGGTGGCATGGAGAAGCCTCTGGGGAGGGGAGGCCACCACCAGGGGAGGGTGAGAAGAGCTGTGGGAAGAGGGATGCAAAGCCCTGCCTGAGGCTGGAAGAGCCTGGTGGTCCAGAACTGAAGGGAAGCCAGTGCACCTGGCACAGCGCCGGTCAGTGGCAATAGAGTGCAAGCCACACGTGGAATTTACAATTTTCTAGTAGCCATAATAAAGAAGTAAAAAGAGCCGAGACCGGTTTGGTTCAATGGATACAGCGTCGGCTTGGGGACTGAGGGGACCTGGGTTCGATTCCGGTCAAGGGCATGTACCTTGGCTACGGGCATATCCCCAGTAGGGGGTGTGCAAGAGGCAGCTGATCAATGACTCTCTCTCATCGATGTTTCTAACTCTCTCTCTCCCTACCTCTCTGTACAAAATCAATAAAATATATTTTTTTTAAAAAGAAGTAAAAAGATACAGTGAAATTAATTTTAATAATGTATTTTATTTAACAAATATATCAAATATATCTAAAACATTGTATTTCAACATACAATCAATATAAAAATTGTCGAGGTATTTTACTTCCTCTTGTCCTGATACTATGGTCTTGACATCTGGTGTGTACTTTATAAGGACAAGCACATCTCACTTCGGACTGGCCTCATTTCAAGTGCTCATTAGCCCAAACAGCTAGTGGCCACTGGTTGGGACTGCACAGCCTAGGAGGCATGAGATGAGCTCAGAGAGGAGGGCTGGGGTCACCTTGGGTTTTATGCCAAGAAGCCATGGGAGGGCCTTAACCAGAGGAGTAATGTGCTTTGATTACTGATTTCAGAGAGGAAGGAAGAGGGGGAGATAGAAACATCAGTGATGATAGAGAATCATCGGTTGGTTTCCTCCTCCATACTCCCCAGTCGGGGTTGAGCCCACAACCCAGGCATAAGCCCTGACTGTAAGAATTGAACCGGGCCGAGACTGGTTTGGCTCAGTGGATAGAGCATCGGTTTGAGGACCGAAGGGTCCCAGGTTCGATTCCGGTCAGGGGCATATACATTGGTTGCGGGCACATCTCCGGTAGGAGGTTTGCAGGAGGCAGCTGATTGATGTTTCTCTTTCATCGATGTTTCTAGCTCTCTGTCCCTCTCCCTTCCTTTCTATAAAGAATCAATAAAATATATTTTTAAAAAATTGAACCTGCAGCGTGGGGATATCAGGACAATGCTCTAACCTAGTGGTCGGCAAATTCATTAGTCATCAGAGCCAAATATCAACAGTACAACAATTGAAATTGGTTTCTGGGTCGATTCTCAACTTCTGAGCCACACCTGGCTGGGCTCTATGGTTTGTGTTTGGTTTTTTTAATTTAAATTCCTTATATTTAAAAATGGGCAGGGATTGAAAATGTTTGTGAAATGGTGGCTTTATTTTTTTTTAATTTTACTTTTTTAAATTTTTTTTAATATATTTTATTGATTTTTTTTGCCCCCCTCCCTCCCTCCCTCTCATACATACCCTCCCTCCCCAGAGTTTTATGTCCATTGGTTGTACTTATATGCATGTACACAAGTCCTTCAGTTAATCTATTATCTCCCCCAGATCTTCCTCCCCTCCCCACTGTAATTTGACAGTCTGCCTGTTGCTTTACTGTCTCTATATCTGTCTCTTAGTTCATCAGTTTATAATGTTCTTTATCATCCACAAATGAGTGAGGTCATGTGGTGTTTCTCTTTCATTGATTGGCTTATTTCAATCAGCATGATGTTCTCCAATTCCATCCAGGTTGCTGCAAATGATGAGAATTCCTTCTTTTTTATGGCAGCATAGTATTCCATTGTGTAGATGTACCAAAGTTTTTGGATCCAATCATCTGCTGACGGGCACCTAGGCTGTTTCCAAATTCTGGCTATTGTAGATTGTGCTGCTATGAACATAGGGGTGCATATATCCTTTCTGATTGGTGTTTCTAGTTTCTTGGGATATATTCCTAGAAGTGGGATTACTGGGTCAAATGGGAGTTCCATTTTCAGTTTTTTGAGGAAACTCTATACTGTTTTCCTCAATGGCTGCACCAGTCTGCATGCCCAAGAGCAGTGCACAAGGGTTCCTTTTTCTCTGCATCCTCACCAGGACTTATCATTTGTTGATTTGTTGATTTGCCATTCTGACAGGTGTGAGATGGTACTTCATTGTCATTTTGATTTGCATCTCTCAGATGATTAGTGTCTTTGAGCATGTTTTCATATGTCTCTTGGCCTTCCGTATGTCCTCTTTCAAAAAGTGTCTATTTACATCCTTTGCCCAGTTTTTTATTGGATTGTTTATCTTCCTTTTATTAAGTTGAATGAGTTCCCTGTAAATTTTAGAGATTAAACCTCTAACAAAAATAACATTGGCAAATATGTTCTCCCATGCAGTGGCTCTCTTGTTATTTTGTTGATGGTTTTCTATGTTGTTGTTGTTGTTTTTTAAATATATTTTATTGATTTTGTACAGAGAGGAAGGGAGAGAGATAGTTAGAAACATCGATGAGAGAGAGTCATCGATCAGCTGCCTCTTGCACACCCCCTACTGGGGATGTGCCCGCAACCAAGGTACATGCCCTTGACCAGAATCGAACCCAGGACCTTTCAGTTCCCAAGCCGATGCTCTATCCATTGAGCCAAACCGGTTTCGGCTGTTGTTTTTTTAATTAAAATTTTTGTTTGTGGAAAAGAGACAGAGAGAGAGAGAGAGAGAGAGAGAGAGAGAGAGAGCGAGCGAGCTGGAGATCAAACCTGCAATGTGGGGATATCAGGACAATGCTCTAACCCAGTGGTCGGCAAATTTATTGGTCAACAGAGTCAAATATCAACAGTACAATGATTGAAATTTCTTTTGAGAGCCTAATCTTTTAAACTTAAACTTCTTCTAACACCACTTCTTCAAAATAGACTCGCCCAGGCCATAGTATTTTGTGGAAGAGCCACACTCAAGGGGCCAAAGAGCTGCATGTGGCTCGCAAGTCGCAGTTTGCCAACCACGGCTCTAGCCAACTGAGCCACTAGGCCAGAGCTGTGATTGCTCTCTTTAGAGCTTGATCCCAGCACCACTTGGAATGCTTCAGAGCAGGTGAGATTGATTGGCTGCTAGAAAGACGCCAGGAGAGGGCCAAAGCGGCCTGCCTGGACCTTGTATTGAGGGAGGCCATGGTGGACTGCAGGAAACATTGACAGCCATGGAGAGGCAGACAGGCTTTCCCTCTTTTTATCCTGACTTTTTCCTCTCCTCTGCCAGAATTCCTTCCCAAGTAACCCTGTCCTAACAGTTGCCTTCCTTCTAGGGAGAGGTCCGCATGGTTGCTATTTAACAAAGCCTAAGGAACTCAACCAGAAACATTTCGCCAAGGGCCTAGCACTGAAACAGCTGCACTTTCTATATCTCATAGAATCATTGCATTTCTGAGCAAGAAAAATAAACCTTCTAGATTAGGGGTGTCGAACTCAATCAGAGAAGGGGCCAAAATCTAAAATCCAGCCTAAATCGCGGGCCGAATGGTTTACTGAACAGTCATAAACTGTCATTGTGATGGAAACGCAGCGGAGTGCAGTGTTGACAGCGCGGTGCGGGCCACATTGCAAGGCCTGGCGGGACGGATTTGGCCTGCGGGCCTTGTGTTTGACACATGTGTTCTAGATGCTCAGTATCATATAGTCATTAGGTGATCTCTGGGGCAGCCTGCCTGAGTTTGACTCTCTGATGCCCCTCTAACTAGCTGTGTGACAGGATACTTAAGTCCCCTGGCTTCTGTTTCCTCATCTGTACACTAGAGACATTAGCAATCTCTGTATCTGGGAATGGCTGGGAGGAGCACATGGGTTTGTACCTATAGAAGTGCTTACGAGCAAGCAGTGCCTGACACAGAGCAGGCACTCATTATATGCTATCTATGATTGCTGTTTTTATTAACAGATAAGATAGTTAAAACCTGGGTTCAAGAAGAGACTTGTCCAATGTTACTCAGCAAACCTGAGGCGCAACAGGAAGCAGAATCTAAATTTAATTTCTAGCTCTTATTTACATGGTACAACCTTTCAGTTGAAATTGCTGGCTATCCCTTCCTTCATGCATTACCAAGCCAGCAGCTTGGGAAGAAACTAAAATGGTACAAGCCCCACTAAGATGAATTCAAACCACTTTTCAACCACTCTGGGCCACATGCTGAGAACAGGGCAATCAAAACAGGCTGCTTCAGTCTGGTCTGGTCAATGGTGCATTGCCCCATGCACCAAGAGGTTACTGGTTTGATTCCCAGTCAGGAACCTGGTGAGGTTATGCAGGGGGCAGTTGATGGATGTCTCTCTGTCTTCCTCTCCCTCTCTCTCTCTCTCTCTCTCTCTCTCTCTCTCTCTCTCTCTCTCTCTCTCTCTCTCTTTCTCTCTCTCTCATCAATAAAAACATATTTAAAAATACTTAAAAATGAAAAAAAAAACACCAACAGTTAGGAAGCACACTATCTCAGAATAAAGAATAGTCCTTCCAATTAAATAGCTTTGATTTGTGGGGGAATACTAGGCATAGTGGGTGTTTCTCTAGCTCTTGCTCCCCTTCTCTTTCCCTCTCCCTAATTTCTCATTGCACTAGGCCTTGTCTTTTGAAGTCTAGAGGAGGAAGCCATGGACTCTTCTCTGACTACCTCTCCTCCTTCCACATCTTCCCCAAGTTCAAGGCACTTGGTACACAGTTCCAGAGAGATGCTTCTCTCTGACTTGGCCGGCTCTGCTGTCTTTCCACTGGGCTGTAAGCTTCAGAAGGCTAGGTAGGAGTTTCCTGAATACTGTTGGGCAAAAAATGGATTCTGACTGAGATGTGCATTAGACCTGGAAGACTCAGAAAGACTTGAGAAAGGAAAGAACAGAAATCAGCAAAACTAAAGGGCTGAAAAGGAATGTCCATAAGAAGCGCACACACACCCAGCCCCCTCCCCATACTGCCCCCCAGCTGCAAGACCCCTCTGCAGTGAGGACCAGGCACCTCTGTTTCACCTCATAGTCCGTGGGGAGGATGAGGAGGGTAGGGAGAGGAAGTGGGGAGGGTGTGAGAAGTTCTGGAAATAGTCTCTCCTGATAAGACCAGTGCTGGGACAAATGGTAAGAAGAGGCTGAGCTGGGCCTCAGAACAAGGGACAAACTGGAAGTTAGGAGGTCTGTGGTCCCTCCTAGGACAGTCCAGCTGCCCCCTTCCATTCTCCTCAACACTGGCCTGACATATCTCAGCCCAAACAGCCAACCACAAGGAGAGCAAAGGGAGGAAGTGGCCTGTGCTTCAGCCCTAGCTCCTGGAAGTGGGCTCAACAACCATACGCTACTCACAGCTGGGGAACCCCAGCCACAGCAGGTCCTGTGGGCCAGGAGGCCCAGGTGGGGCTTGTGAGGGACAGGAAGCTTTAGCAGCTTCAAAGGCAGACACTGATCTTCCCGCTAAGTCTTTCACTCAGTCACCCCCACTGCTTAAACATCCTCATGGTCACCCCATGCTCTGAGGATAGACAGGGGCTGTGCCTAGCAATGCAGACGCCCCTCTCCTGCACTCATCTGTACTCTTGCTCCGACCCTTTGCCTTTGTTTGCAATCATACGTTTATCTGTGAGATTCTTCAGGTGCACAGGGACACATTGCTTCTGCTCACCTACGGTAGCCAGGCGTTCCCAACATGAAGAAGAGAGTCTGGCTACTGTAGGAGCCACTCAGCTGTTTGTTGGTGGAATGAATAAAGCAGCTGGGAATGGGAAGGGGGGCAGCAAGCATTTTGGAGATGGGAGGCTTGAGAAGCAAAGCCAGATGAAACCCACTAGCTTCATGACCTTGGGCAGGTCACTGCCTGGCAAGCCTCTCCCCACAGCTGTCTCCCCAAACTTTTACCGGCTCAGCTGGAGAGTGCAAAGCAGGGTCTATGTTCTTTTTGTTGGTGTTATCCTAATTCGGTATTTTTCCATTTATTTTTAGAGAGAGTGGAAGGGAGGGGGTTAGACAGAGAGAGAGAAACATCCATGTAAGAGAGACAAATCGATGGTTTGCCTCCAAGAGGCCAGGGATCAAGCCTGCAACTGAGGTATGTGTCCTTGACCGGAATCAAACCCGAGACCCTTCAATCTGTGGGCTGAACTCTATCCACTGAGCCAAAACACCTAGGGCAGGGCCCATGTTCTTTATAGAAGATTGGTTCCCTAATATTTTCTTCTTCTTCTTTTATTTTTACATTTTTTTAAAATCCAGTCCTTTCATTTTATGGACAGGACACTGAGGGGAAGTTATCCACCCAGTCCCATTGGTATTTTTATTTATTTATTTGTTTGTTTGTTTGTTTTATATATTTTTATTGATTTCAGAGAGGAAGGGAATGGGAGAGCTAGAAACATCAATGATGAGAGAAAATTATCGATCATCTGCCTCCTTCATGTCCCACACTGGAGATTGAGCCTATAACCTGGGCATGTGGCCTGACTGGGAATTGAACTATAACCTCCTAATTCATAGGTCAACACTCAACCTCTGAGCCATGCTGGCTGGGCTTGGTATTTATTAATATATTTAAATAAGCCAAAAAAGGAATGCCAATTGGTGCAAACTTTTTGAAAAGAGGCTTTAATGTGACCTACCTATGATTAAAATGCTCATGTCCACAAATCCAGCCCTATTCTTCTAGGAATTTTCCCTACAAAAAGACATGTGTTACTTGGATTTATTGGTTTGGTGCTCAGGAAAAAAGGTACAATGTATTGTTTTAATAGAGATGAAAAATCAAGCTAAAAAAGCATTCAGTATTTTTAGAACTAATCAGTAGGGGGCGCCTTTAGGTCAGGGGATTGGTCAGGTTAGCCTAGCAAAACTGGGTTTAAAAGACAAAAATAAATGCCAATACCCAGCCCTTCTCAAAGGACATCATCTCACCCACAAAGTTTTTGATATAGCAATTATCTACATGTTTTACATCCTTGTTGCCCTTCCTCACAATACCCTTTAAAAAAAAAAAAAAAAAAAAAAGGCAATTTTAACTCCTAAATTCTTATATTGTTCTGCTGGCCTTATTTCTCTCCAGTCCATCTCTCAAACCTCCCCTGTCAGAATTCAGTTTGTTAGGATTTGGACTTGACTTGTACAGTGTCTTTTGTGGGCTTCATGACAAACTGATGGTATAAACCTTATTATTCCTATAAACAGATGAGGAAACCGAGGCCCTGCACAGTCAAGGCAAAAAAATAGACATGGCAGACCCAGGGGCCCAGAGTAACCTAAAGTAAATGAACTAAGTGCTGACCGTGGGCTTTGGGTGCTTTCTCAACCCTCTAACGTCTGCTGCCTCCTCTGCTCTTGCATTTTCACCCATTTTCATGTCTCTAAATGCAATCTTTCCTTCCCATCTCCTGTGAGTCTACCACTTATCCTTTTCCTTGGCCCCTGTCTCCTGTCCTCTGGCTTCCTCGTTTGGGGCCCTCCTGGTTGGCCATTCTTCACCCCCGCCTACCCACCCCTGCTCCTCCCCTCCTCTTCCCCTCCCCAACACACACACATACTGTGTCTCCACCTCAAGGAGTCCAGGCAAGGGTTCTTCACCTCCATTGGAGGTTCCTTCCCACCCCTACATCCTCGGCTAAGGGCCCACCCATGTGGCCGGGACGCTGAGGCTGAGAGCAGAGCAGGGGCTTGGTAAAGCTAGTTAACAGCAGGACCCACCACTTGCCCAGGGAATCATCCAACTCCCACCCAGCCCTGGGCAGTGAGGATGCTTTCTCACGGGACCCAATCTCCCACAGGATAGTCCAGAATTTCTAGGCTTTCCTGCTAGCCTGGGGTGCTTCCTGCAGCACCTACCCTTCCAGTTCGGCCAGACACACACTCTGTTCACTTTTCAATCACACTGTGTAGCAGCACCCCCCACCCCCATCCCCCTGAGGGGCTGGGCTGCTCGCCCTGGGATGCCTCTGGGCCTGGATTCTCAGTCTGGGTTCCCAGTCTAAAAGATCCACAGGCTCGGTCCATTTTTTCCTCCTCTATCCCCAGCCGCTTTTCATTTAGCTAGTCTTTCAAGGAAGAGAAAAGAATTAAAAAGAATCTCCTGGCCCCTGGGACATTCACAATGACAGTTCTTGACGAACTGGGCTTTGAGCTGACAAAATGCCATTCCAGATAGGGTGAGACCTAGAAAGAAAGGAGGGAGAGAAGAAAGAGACTGCGGCAGGCTCAAGTCTGGGCTCCTGCCTTCCTCTCTCCCCACCCCTCAGGAGGTGACAGGAAACCTTTTAGCAACACAGTCCTGGTCGTGGTATTGTTGCCTCATTAAGATCCTGTTGGCTTCTCACCCTCCAAGAACAGCACTTGGTGTGCTGAGCAAGGCCACATGGGATCTGGCTTCTCACTTGGGTTTTACCTCCAGTTTGTATTCATCCAAGTGAAGTATTCACTTACTCATTCAACAATCATTTATTCAGTGCTGAGCTCTGGGCTAAGAAGAGAAAGACAATAAAAAGGGTAACACACAAACATACTGTTGCACCTGATGTCAAAAGTCATAAAGAACAATGAGGAATGGGAGTGGCGGCCTCTTGGAGGAGATGGCACCTGTGCTGAGACGTGGTGAAGGAGGAGTGAGCCTGGGGGGCCACAGGAAGCAGCAGAGGAAATGATGGAGAGGCTGGCAAGACAAGGCAAAAGGAGAAGCCCTGCTTCCCCTCCTCCATCTGCTGAAACTGTCAAAACACCCATCCAACAACAGTGTCTGCGGGGGGGTGCACAGCCCCAGAATTCTAGGGCTTCACAGCCTAGTTGGGAGGCACGCATAAAGAAGCAAGCACAGTTCAGGCGCTCAGATGGAAGTTCCATCATGGTACTGTTGGCAGACAAAGGAGGTCATCCATCCAAGGACTGTGTCCAAAACAATGCAAGAGGTGGGCCAGGCGAGGAGTGATGCCAACGACAGGAACAGTCACCCTGTCACTGAATGACTCATGTAGGCGCCAAGAACACATACTAGCTTCATGTATTCCTCCAACAGCACCAGAGTTGGCATTGCTCCCATTTCAGATGGGGGAAACCGAGGCACAGAGGTGAGCAACTTGCCCACGGGCCCTCAGGCAGTAAGGATAGGTCTGGAAAAAGGAAAAGCCACATGCTGGATCCCAGGTAACATTGACAAGGGCTTCCAGGGACCCAGTGTGTGTAAACTTGCCAACTTGTCCCCTCTTATTTCCATCAGCACCAGCCACCCTTGCTGCTTCTGCCCCCTCTCTGCTAGCTGGGTGGGGCCTCTTCCCAGTGGTGAGGCACAAAGACCAGGATGAGGGGGCAGGCCTGACTCTGCCTGCAGACAATCCTGGGAGACCCTGACCCAGATGCTCCTCAGCAACTAGATTTTCTAGGCCCCCCCCCCCCCCCCCCCCCCAGAGGCTGCCTCCTCCCTCTGCTCCCACTGCCTGCAGCCGCCTGCAAATTGCTTCCAAGTGTTGATAATTACAGCGGGGCCCATCTAATCAACACCTGAGAGGGAGGGAACTGGGTGTCCCAGGGCGCTTGGCATCCTTATCTCCCCTGAGCCCTTAGGACCGAGGGGAGGCGGGGCTTGGGTCGCGGGTCCCTTTCTCTGAGTTCTGAACAGGCCACTGGCTTTCCCACGGTCATGTAGACCCTTCCAGGTAAAGCTGGGGTTAGGGCTCAGCTCCCATTTACCAGCAGCACGTCTCCTTTCCTGGGCCGAGCGAGCCTTGGCGGGCAAGTGGAAGACTCACAGGAAGCTGTGCTGGTAGCCACAGCCGGTCAGGACTCTCCGACAAGCTAGCGTCAGCCCCATCGAAGTCTGGGCCTTGGTGAGGTGATCTCAGAAGGAAGATGTTAGCACTAGCAGGAATCTCAAAAAGCACCCAGTTTAAATCTTTTCTGGTTCGGATGGGGTAACGGAAGAGCAGAGAAAGGACACAGTTTGCCCAAGGCCACGCAGCAGGGAGACTCGGGCTCCCGCCCTGCACTCCTCAGGGAACATACTAAAGAGGCGCTCTTGCTCCCAACTCACCTTCTTCACAGGCTCTCCCTTCAGCAGGCAGGGAGTGAAGCCTGGGGGCGGGTCTGAAGTCTCCCTCTCCCACTTAGTTGCTGTGTAACTTTGGGCAAATGAATTTCCTCCTCTGAACTGTTTCTTCGTATGTAAAATGGGAGAAATAATAACCGCTTCTTTAAGTTGTGATACGAACTTAAGGAAGTAACCCTACAGAATGGCAAGTTCTTCTGGAACCCTGGCAGGAGATGACAGGTCTTGCTAATACCTACTGGGGGGTCAGATATCCATCTCACTGATTCTCTTCGCTCTCGGATGGCAAATACACCCAAGCTCAGAGATACATCTTCTTCCGAGGCTTTCAGACAGGCTTAAAAATCCTCCCACCCTGGCCACAAGCACTGGGCTTCTCTGGAATGGTTTCTCTGACCTGAGGGAGCTGACACAGCCAGCGAGGGAATTCTCTGGGGAGAGAGCTCTCAGGGGCTGGTGAATGGATGGAGAAGGCAGAATCCCTTCTCACCCTGCTGTCCTGATTCCTGAGAGCTCATCCAACCTCAGGAAAAGCCTCCTGGGTACGAGACTAGCAGGGCAGAGGGGTTTCTGGGGAGCAGCCTTCCCCCCCTCCCATAGACACACGTCCGTCCGCTGAAGGCAATGCCATATGAGGTGCAGTGGAGCTGAAAGCTGCTGACAGCAGGCCTCTGAGGAGCGTGGTGGGGAGGAGCAGGGAGAAGGAAGAGAAAGAGGAGGAGGAGAGAGGCCAGGTGGGTCCTGCTCCCTCCCCCGCAGCCCACCCCAGACAAGCTAAGAAAAGCTCTGGGCGAGAAAAACCGCCAAGGATGCACAGTTGTCCTCCCCACTGAGCTGGAGGCCCTTCCTTCCCTGAGCCAGCTGCCCCAGGCAGATTAGTATTCGGCTCCGGAAAAGCAGGCCCCACACACCAGCCCACGGGAGGCTGCCAGCTGAGTCAGCCTCTTTACCTGTCAGGAAATCATTCATAAAATATGACACGTTCCCAACTCCCAGCCTCACCCCAACCATGGTCCCCCGCCAGCTACACAGCACACTGCCTCCAGCTCCCTCCCTCCCACCGTTCCCCCAGCCACTTGACACTTTTCTCCTGGGATAAAGAAGAATGAGACCACCCTGAAATAAGGCCAGCTTGGCCTCGGTAAATCAGTATTTACTGGCCTGCCCTGGGGACAACAACAGTCAAGAAGAGCAATGACTTCACTCAGTTATGAACACATGTCAGCAACAGGACTTGCAAAAGGTTTTCATGGTCATGGCCACTCTGGAGATGGCACTTCTTTATCTCCAGTTCATGTACAGAGAGCTAAAGGCTTTCAGGACACCTTGCGAGACATGGGTCTCTGAGCCAATGGAAGACTGGGGCCCACAGAGGAGAAGTGACCTGTCCCAGGCCACATGTGAGTTCACACTTGAAGCGCACGTCTTTGGTCTTTGAAATGATACTCCATTTTATTCTTTTCACTCTCCATCACTCCAACCCTGATGCGCTTAATGGGGAGATAAACTACAGGTTGCTCTCTTGCTGAAGAACTGAATGCCTGGACCTCCAGCCTCATTACACTTCACCTACTCACCTTCTCCAGCTACTCTGGCCTCCTTGTCTCTCAAGCACATGAAGCATGCCTCAGGGTCACTGCACATGTCACCCCTATTGCTTTCATTCATTACAGGTCAGACTCCTCATCATCCTGCAGGACTAGGTTCCTTGTCACCTCCTCAGAGAGACCTTCCTTGACCACCATAAGATGCCTCCCTCACACATTCCCTATCCTTGGGAGCATGTTAAAAACACAATTCCTCGGTTCACTCCTTGAAAACAGTTCCTATCCTAACCCATTGTCAGTGTACTTCTTTGCCTACCTACTGTCTGTCTCCGCATGTAGAGTAAGCCTGTGAGGTTGGTTTTGCTCACGTGGTACCCCAAAGGCCTAGCACACGCCTAGTGCCATGCAAACTCTTGGTAAATATTTGTTATATGAAAACCAACTCCCGACTTGTGTGGCTCAGTTGACTGAGCATCACCTCATGCACCAGAAGATCTCGGGTTCAATTCCCAATCGGGGCACATACCTAGGTTGTGGGTTTGATCCCAGTTAGGGAGCGTAAGAGGCAACCAATCAATGTTTCTCTCTCACATGGATGTTTCTCTCTCTCTCTCTCTCTCTCTCTCTCTCTCTCTCTCTCTCTCTATATATATATATATATATATATATATATATATATATATATATATTTATATATCCCTTCCTCCCTTTCTAAAATAACTTCTGAATTAACTTCTCATTGTATATGATCAGAACCCCTCAAGATGGCAGTCAAGTCCTTCTATCCTCTCACCATACCACCAAGTCAACCAGTTAAATGATCAAACTCATCCTCTTTACTCATCGTTCTTAGTTGATGTTCATGAGAGGCTCACAAGAGCACTGGAGGGAGCCCAGACACACCCCCACCCGCCCAGGTAAGCATCGGACAGTGGATGGTGTGTGAGAGCATTCTGTAAGACATGGCACATAGTGTCAGTGTTTCTATTCTCTGCACCCCCAATAGTGGCAGAGTCATCAAACACTTGCTGCTTCATGAGAAGGGTTTCAAGTTGTGTCTGGGTCACCCTTCCGATCCATCTCTAATCAGCATTTACCAAGTACCCACCAGGACTATGTTAGAAGCCAAGGCAAATATTCTCAAACTAGTGGCCTGGTGCACAAAATTCGTATACAGGGGAGGGGGGTGTCCCTCAGCCCAGCCTGCAACCTTTCCAGTCTGGGACCCCTTTAACATCCCTCTCACAATCCGGGACTCCTGGCTCCTAATCACTCACCTGCCTGCCGTCCTGATCAGCCCCACCTACTCTACCTGATGGCCTGATCACCCCCAGCTGCCCCTCTTTCCCCCATGCCAGCCTGTTCTCCCCCAATTGCCCCCGCCCCTGCTGGTCTGCTCGCCCCTAACTGCCTTTGCTTTGGCTCCACCACCATGGCTTTGTCTGGAAGGACGCCTATAAGGTCTCCCTGAAGGTCTCCTGGTCTAATTAGCATATTGCCCTTTTATTGGTATAGAGCAGTGTTTCCCAACCTTCTCTCATGATGAGAATCACCTGGTGGAGTTGTTAAAACACAGATTCCTGAATCCCAACTAAGAAGTGCTAAACTAGAATTTTTGGGAACATATAGGTAAAATTGTATACTTAACTAGTGCTCTAAGACAGATTTTATATACAGAGCACTAAGTTAGGTATGCAATTTTACCTATATGTTCCCAAAAATTCTAGTTTAGCACTTCTTAGTTGGGATTCAGGAATCTGTGTTTTAACAACTCCACCAGGTGATTCTCATCATGAGAGAAGGTTGGGAAACACTGGTATAGATGATAGGACTAAAAGGGTTCTCAATTGTGTAGGTACACTAAAATCACCTGGGGAGCATGCTAAAAACACAGCTGCCTTGATTCCTCCCATTTCATTCCATGCTGAGTTCATAGGTCTGAGCTGGGATAAGGCAAATGCCCAGGAAGACTCTGACACATAGTAAAGATTGTCAGTGATTCTAAACCTTGGCCATGCACTGGAACTACCTGAGGAGCTTCTGAAAACACGGATGCCAGACCCCTCTGCTACCAGAGATCCTGTGCCAGATCCTTGCTTTCTAGATTATTCTAGTTGCCCCCAAGTCAGAGAACGTGGGTCATCAAGTGGGAGGTGGATGTTTAGGGTCAAGGCACTCACCTGCTACTGCCAGCACTGTTAGTGAACCCTGCCTGAGCTCTTCTATGGCTAAGCTGGGCACACCTCCTGCCCTTAATGCCTTCACTCCTGTTGCAGCTGGGAGACAGATAGGAGAAGGCAAGACCAGAGGGCAGGGCACAGATGTTCTGTTACTCTCCTGCTTAATGCCTTTCCATGGTTCCTTTTAGGGCCAAGTCCTAAGGCTCACCTGGCACATTCTGGCCCCTGGATGTCTCCCTGGACTCTTCTCCAGGCATTTTCCTCAACGCTCACCCCAGGCAGCCTGTGTCATCTTAATCTATGTCTAGTTCTTTCATAAGCGCATGCCCCTTCCCACCTCCGTACAAGGCAACACTTTCCCCTATAGCAGCACCATCACCCATCTAGCCTGCTTGCCTCACTCATGCTGGTGCCTTGCCCCAGTCAATCAGAAACGTTCCTTCTGGGCTCCTAGGTTGTGTCCCACATACCTCCCCCAGTGGGCATCTGTCACACTGCCTTGGAGTTGACATCCACCTCTCTGAGGGCAAGGCTGTGTATTCCCAGCATCTAAACACAGACATGTACACAGGCAGTGGGAATCTGGGGGAGCAGAGGGTAAGCAAGGGTAAGTTGTGCTTTCAGGTGACTTCAGCCAGGTGCAAAATCCTTTAGGTCCCTGGCTGGGTAGCTCAGTTTGTTAGAGCATTGTCTCAATACGCCAAAGTTTGGGGTTTGATTCCCAGTCAGGGCACATACAAGAAGCAACCAAAATATATCTATATCTCCAAACCCTAATATGCAAATAGATTGAATAGCAAAATAACCAACCAACCAACCAATTGGTCGCTATGACATGTGCTGATCACCTAGGGGGCACATGCGGAACATAGCAGGTGTTGGCAGCAGGTGGCTGGGCATCCGTCGTGGCCATGGTGGGATGGTGGAACAGGTAAGCGGGGTACCAGACCAAGGCAGAGCACTGGTTGCTGTCATTGGGGCGAGCCTCTGGGGGTTACTGAAAATTCTTTGCTCCCATGTGCTGCAGTCCCGCCAGGCACTTGCACCTGCTGCCAGTGCCAGAGACACTGCTTACACCCCCTGCCAGCACCCAGTGCTGGGTCTGATTGCTTGGTGCCATCAGCAGGTGCTCCACCTCCCCCTGCTCCTGAGGGGTGATTGGGGCAGCAGCCACTGCTCGAACCTTGCTGATGGTGCCGGCCCCAATAGCTTGTGCCTTCAGTGGGTGCAAGCCGAGCTGTCAGCGTGTGGGAGCAGTGGCAGCAGTAGCAGGGTTGCAGGCAGATGGGAAGACGACCGT
Organism: Pipistrellus kuhlii; assembly: GCF_014108245.1. NCBI lineage: Eukaryota > Metazoa > Chordata > Mammalia > Chiroptera > Vespertilionidae > Pipistrellus > Pipistrellus kuhlii. The sequence continues at coordinate 54,011,507 of NW_023425562.1, read as the reverse complement.
GGTGGGAGGGGCCGAGACCCACCCCTGTGCCCACAGCAGTCTCGTAGCCCACAATTCCTTTCAAGGTGCACAAATTTGTGTACTGGGCCCCTAGTGATTACATAAATAAGTGGAACAACAGATCAATGTTTCTCTCTCTCTCTTCCTTCCTCTCTCTGTAACATCAATTTTAAGAAAATATTTTTTTTAGAGAACAAAAGCTTCAAGCAGGGCAGTCAGAGTTCAGTACCAATCCAAGGACTAGAAAGTTGCCACAAGAATGCAAATCTAGGAATTGACAGGCTAGAAATTACCAAGGGATGCCTTATCGCTTGGTTAAAATCTAGATTCTACTGTACACCAGATGTGTGCCTTTAGGCAAGCTATTTAACTTATCTGCACCTCAGTTTCCTCCTCCGTATAAAAGCGATAAGTATAGTTTTAACTCAGAGTTGCTAAAGGCAGTAAAGCAAGCTAATGTACATAAAGCACTTAAAACAGTGCCTAGCATAGGGGATCACTCAGTAAATATCGGCAATTATTATTACTCATGAAACACCTGTGCTGAAAAGGCCTTAAGAAACCATTAAATTATTCCTGAATTTTATAGCCAGGGAACCAATGCAGAACATAGGCAGGTCTCACTGGCACTTCTGTCCAGGCTTGGAAACCCAGAGCAGGTCCACTGAGAGAGCTGCTGAGGGGCTGCCAGGAGTCAGGTGATGGGCTGGCAGGATTCCAGCCTGGAGTTTCTAATGACGTGGAGTCCCAACATCTCAGCTCTGTTTCAGACAAAATCGCTGAGCATATTTTAGGATCAGCAAAAACCCACAATGCCTTTGCTGAGCACTTTCCCTCTTCTTGTGGAAGCCCAGGGGTATTTTCTAGGAAATTGAGCCCATCTGTTTCTGATTCATTTGTACTTAACTCATCACCAGGCTGCTTTGTAAGAGTCCTTTGATGTGAAAGCCGCCTTATTCCATAAGCCTCTCTAAGCCTCTATTTAGTCAACAGTGGGTCAATGGGCCTCTCCGAAGAGGCCCGAGACAGCTTCTTGATCTCCCTCAACACATGGGCCACGTGAAAGGGAAGTGCGGCCCTAAGACACCCCCTCTTTGGGCCTGTCAGGGGCTGCAGTGAGGTCTCCCCAACCATTCACTCCCTCTCCGGGCACTGTAACCCGGAGTCCTCCTCAGCCATTTACTGCCTGTCCACAGGGATTTACTATTTCCTGTGTGTTGCTTGAGTTTCTCAAAGTTGACTTCAAGTTCCTCAAGGATGAGACCAAGTCTCTGAATGCACTGGGCCCCCACAGCCCTGACACCATGCCTTGCACATAGTTACTGGGACCATTATCTCCAAATCAAAAACCCATGAAAAAGATCTAACCAGTATAAGGGTTCTCAAAGGGACAAGGACTCAAAATATTTGAAATTGGACTGCCATACACAAGTTGTGAGCAGCTCATAGAACTACTGGTTGAGCTGAAACCGGTTTGGCTCAGTGGATAGAGCGTCGGCCTGCGGACTGAAGGGTCCCAGGTTAGATTCCGGTCAAGGGCATGTACATTGGTTGCGGGCACATCCCCGGTTGGGGGGGGGGGGAGCGCGGTGCAGGGGGCAGCTGGTCAATGTTTCTCATCAATGTTTCTAAATCTCTATCCCTCTCCCTTCTTCTCTGTAAAAAAATCAATAAAATATATATATATATATATATTTTTTTTTTTTTTTAAAGAACTATTGGTTAAATTGAATGTACCAGGCGTAAAGGGAAGAATCTCCCCTTCCCTCTGTTACCCAGACAAAGCACACCATCAAGTCTCAAATGTGCCGTTTATTCAGCAAGATGATGAAAAAAGTGAAGAACCCACAATTCAAAAGAGTAAATAAAATTCTTGACTAAATTCAAGTGTGACTTGAGTCATAACAAACTCCTGGGGAAAGCAGGGTATCATCCAGAGAATGTCTGACTCAGATCTAGAGTAGGGCACAAGAATTTGCATTTCTAACAAGTTCCCAGGTAATCTGATGTTGTTGGTCTAGAGAGCATTGGTTGGCAAACCGCGGCTCTCGAGCCACAGGCGGCTCTTTGGCCCCTTGAGTGTGGCTCAGCATTAGAACCACTTCAAAATAGACACACCCAGGCCAAAAACCAACTTCTGCGCACGGGCCACAAAGTTTCAATAGCACTGTATGTGCGCACCTGCACGTGGTATTTTGTGGAAGAGCTACACTCAAAGGGCCAAAGAGCCGCATATAGCTCGCAAGCCTCGGTTTGCTGACCACTGGTCTAGAGCAAGCATGTCAAACTCAATGCCTAGAACGAGTATGTTTGCAGCCCAGCCAATATAACTGTATGTAAGAAAACTTTTAATAAAAATTTCGTGCCATTACCGGTTTGGCTCAGTGGATAGAGCGTCAACCTGCGGACTGAAAGGTCCCAGGTTCGATTGTGGTCAAGGGCATGCACCTTGGTTGCGGGTTCATCCCCAGTAGGAGGTGTGCAGGAGGCAGCTGATTGATGATTCTCTCTCATTGATGTTTCTAACTCTCTATCCCCCTCTCTTCCTCTCTGTAAAAAATCAATAAAATGTATATTTTTAAAAATTTTTGTAACTTAATTTTTACAATATCCTGTTATACATAATTATTAATAATTAGTTCGCTAATGACTGATTACTATAATCGTGTTGCATTCATTTCCCTTATGTGCCTTACGTGCAGGCGCAGCATTTCTCTCCACTAATACTAGCAGCAAATATTTTAGCAGCTGATTGACACGTCATTAGTCTTGGACTGATTTGATAGGTGTGGGCAACAGGAAATATTTCACTTTTGGAGAACAAGAAAAATAAATTTGCATTACACTTATTAATTTGGTCAGTTATTCAGTGTCTGGTAAGTTAATGTTCAAGAACAATATTAATTTTTATTAAAATGTTCTGTCTTTGTTAATGATTACATATTTCAGCTCTTTGTATTCATTATCTCTATCTAAACAAACCTACATTTTAATGAAAATTGAAGCTTTTGTTTTTTTGCAGTCCACATAAACTTAAACCTTGCTAGCCTTTGAGTTTGACATGCTTAGTGTAGAGACCACACTTTGAAAACCACTGGTCTAGCCATTCATTTAATCCTGAGGTGAAAATTTCATTATGTTTCATTTTACTTTTTCTCCAAATACTGTGGTTTAAAACTAATGACCCAAAGATAGGTGATAGTGGTGATGGTGTACCACTCTGAAGTAGGCACTGGGCTTGGTGCCTTACAGAGACCACATCATTCAATCTTCACAATTATCCCGTGAGGTGAGTACTTTCTGCATTTTATAGATGAACCTCAAAGGTGCAGAAAAGTGAAGCAAACCTCAAGGTACAAATAGCTTAGCTCTGGAGCTGGTACACAGCGGGTGGCCAGTACTCTCAATGGATGAGCACATTCGTGAACACAGATGGTAAGAGGTAGGTTTGAACTAGTCTGACTTTAAAGCTCAACTCATTCTACCTTAGCAGGAAGCTAAGTTCTGGAGAGGAAAGAATTAAAGCTTATTCCTCCCTTCTTTCTTCCTACCCTCCCTCCTTCCCTCTCTCCTATTATTTTTTCCTTTCCTTCCATCGACTCTTCCCCTCCCCTTCCTTTCCCTTTCTTTCTTTCTCCTCTGCCTCTTTTCCTCACTTCTGGGTTTTATTAAAGTAGTGATATGTCTAAAGCTTTTCTGTACCTAGTATTGACTGTCAAGATGGGCAAGACAATGAAAAGAAACTATAATGAGCTAGTTCCAGAGGGACCTTGAGAAGTGGGACTCCCAGGTATGGGCCCAGATCAGCCCTAGAAACAAGGCATTCAGGTGGTTGATATGGAAGAAGTTCAGTTGCTTTGTTTGGAAAATAATTTTTTTTTTTTTTTTTACAAAAATAATAGATGTTCTTAGCAATTTAGGGGGCAGGGAAGAAAGTTGTTTCAACTGTTTTTTTTTTTTTTAATATGTTTTATTGATGTTTTACAGAGAGGAAGGGAAGAGGGATAGAGAGCTAGAAACATCGATGAGAGAGAAACATCGACCAGCTGTCTCCTGCACGCCCCCTGCCGGGGATGTGCCCGAAACCAATGTACATGCCCTTGACCAGAATCGAACCTGGGGCCTTTCAGTCCACAGATCAATGCTCTATCCACTGAGCCAAACCGATCTCGGCTGTTTTAACTTTTTATCTTTTTTTTTCAGTTCAGTTTGAATGTTTTATTATGCACCTTTCAGGTATTATCTCTATAGAACACACTGATTTTTGCTTATGTTGAACAAGTTGGAAACTACTGATTAGCAAAAGAAAATATTAAAAACCTGTAATTCCTTGGCTCAGAAATAGCTACCGATGTTTTTCTTTATATCCACTCTATCCATTTAGCTATTTCTATGTAAACATTTCTTTTTACAAGAGTAGGCTCACCTTGTTATTGGTTTTCTTAGCCTCACATTATGATCATGATCCTTTTCCTAATGCTGTTTTCTTCAATATTAGTTTCAATGGCTACAAGTTATTCCATTATATACCTATACCATAAAGTATATATATATAACTAAACCTCCATTGCCTGATATTATGTTTGCTAATATAAATTTTAGTTTATTTCGGACTAATGCATTTGATTCATTATAGGGTTACCCATGGTTCAAAAGAGCCCCAATTGAATCAAGAGATGATATTTTAAGATTTCTCCTGTTTTAAGACAGGGTGAGAAATAAAATATTCTTGGGGATGTTTCAGTGAGGGTTTGACTTTGTAATACTTCTGAATTTATGTAAATTCTGTTAAAACCTTTCCAATTGGAATTTTATGGAATGTGGATTACATCTAAGTAAAAAAACAAACTATCTTTTCCAATTACTGTCATGTGACCTCACATAAGTGTAACGCCCCATGTGTGCTTTTTCTCAGACACCAACTCTCAGTGGGTTCTGATCTTCAAACAATATTATGTACATGGCCATTATGTACTGGCCAGTGTGGTTAAGTTGGTTGAGCATCCTACCATGCACCAAAATGTTGCAGGTTAGATTCCTGGTCAAGGCACATGCCTGGCTTGTTGGCTCAATCCCTAGTAGGGGGCATGCAGGAGGCAGCCAATCAATGTTTCTACTCACATAGAAGTTTCTTTTTTTCTCTCTCCTTCCCCACCTCTCTCTTTCTCCCTCTCCAAAATCAATAAAAACATATTTGGAAAAAAATTATGTATATGATGAAACAAATGCCAGAAACTAGTTGTTTTTTATTCATAATCTTCAAACAACCCAGGTAAATAAACAAAAAAACAAAACTGGGATGTAGCTATTCTATGAAATACAAGCCAGGCTTAAAAAGGAAAAACAAACACAAACTACTGATATGTCAATAACATAGATGGATCTAAAAAACATTATGCTGCCCTGGCCAGTGTGGCTCAGTTGGTTGGAATGTCCCAGACATTGAAAGGTCATGGTTTGATTCCCAATTGGGGCAATTGATCAATGTTTCTCTCTCACATTGATATTCCTCTTTCTCTCTCCAAGCCCCTACTCTCTCTCTAAAAATCAATAAACATCTCCTCAGGTGAGGATTAAGGAAAAAAACACACACAAAAAAACAATATACTTTGTAGCAGAAGCTAAGCACACAATACTACATGATGAATTATTCCATTTATACAACATTCTAAAAAGGCCAATTGTGGGACTAGAAATCATGTCAGTGGTTGCTATGACTGGGGACGAGGGGGAAGGGGCTAACTTTAAAGTCATATGAGGGGTCTTTTTTGGAGTGCTGGATATTTTATATCTTTTAAAATATATATTTTTTATTTTTTTACAGAGAGGCTGGGAGAGGAATAGAGTTAGAAACATCAATCAGCTGCCTCCTGCACACCCCCTACTGGGGATGTGCCCACAACCAAGATACATGGCCTTGACCGGAATCAAACCTGGGACCCTTCAGTCTGCAGGCTGATGCTCTAGCCACTGAGTCAAACTGGTTAAAACAGATATTTTATATCTTGACTAGAGGCCCAGTGCAAGAAATTAATGCATGGGCAGGGTCCCTAGGCCTGGCTGGCAATCAGGGCCAATTGGGGCCTTCTAGCTGCCAGCTGGGCCTTCCTTCGTGTACCCCCTGGTGGTCAGTGGACATCATAGCAATTGATAGCACTCCCAATCTCCTGGTGGAACTCCTGCAGGGACACTCCATATTATATTATATATATATAAATGTGGTGGTAGTATATAACTACTAATTTATCAAAACTCATCGAACTGTATACTTAAAAAGGGTGAATTTTGCTCTATGTAAAATATGCCTTATAAACATGGCTTTCCATAAAAATATAGTGCTGCCCAAATACAAGGTAAATTATCAGAAGCACTTTTCACAGAAATTCTGAAATACCTCTATGAAATATGACATTTGCGAAAATAAATACAATTCAGCTCTAGCTGGTTTGATTCCATGGATAGAGAGCCTCAGCCTGCAGACTGAAGGGTCCCAGGTTCGATACCAGTCAGGGGTACATGCCCGGGTTGTGGGCACGATCCCCAGAAGGGGGGTGTAGGAAGCAGCCGATCAGTGATTGTCTCTCATCATTGATGTTTCTATCTTTCCCTCTCCCTTCCTCTCTAGTCAATAAAAATATATTTTTAAAAAAAGAAAGAAAATTATGAGTACAGAGTATGGCTCACAAGTCACTGCTCTTTCCAGTGCTGCACAGACCTGGTGTGAGGTATTTACAAAAAAATAAATAAATACAATCCAAAAGAGACCAAATATGCTTAGGAAGGTATTTGTTGTTGGGTTATCTGTGTTTGAAAATTCCATTTCTACAGTCCAGCAAATGCTCATGTATTAGGTCCCCCTTGGGATCAGCTGGCCATTTGGACTATTAGAATTTCCTTGTCATAACCTACATTTAAAAATAATCACCCGAGTAAATAGAAACAACAGTATCAGAACTGAACGTTTTCCCCAACCCCAGCCAGACAGTCCTTTTTCCTCCAGGGAGAGAATATCCTCTCTTGGCCTGACCACTGCCATCTTAAGGACACTATGCTCCAAAGGTAAGTGAAATATAAAATAATAACCTCCAGCCAAAGACCAGGTTAACAGCCAGAAGATTTCTAAGCAGAAGAGTAGCAAGAGTGAACTGATGCAAAGACAACATGCATCCATTTAACGGAAAGAAGGAACCTACCTCAAACCCCCCAGAATTGCAGCAAAATCACTAACACTCTCGGGCCCTGATCATTTACTCCTTATTCAATAGGTTATTACTGACAACATTCCGATACAACAAAGGGGCTGGAATAGTTCCCGGAGTTCACAATGGGATCTGAACTACAATATATAGCAAATGGGAGTAAGTATATAATCTCCTCTTGATAAAAATCAAACTGTTGGTTATCTCTGTCCTCAGCTTATCACCCTTCTCCCAGGGCCCAATAGAGCCCTGCCCAAAGTAGGTGCTCCAAGAATGTCTGAGTCAGGTAGCAGGTGTCCCATTGCTCTTGGAAGGTGTCCTTTGGAAGATGGGTGCCCAGCCTGGCTGCCTTACACTAAAGACTCATCTATGATCTACGTTAAAACAGAGCAACCATCAAACCAACTTCCCTAGACTTACTCTTTTAAAGCCACGCAGGTTTGTTAATAGTCCTGCTATGGACTATTAAATGAGGTACATTTGTTTTCTCAAGGATGCTTACCCTTCTGATAGTATTTAATAGTTAATACTAGTTTAAGCTGATGTTACAATAGTCTACCCATGGCCTCATTTCATTTCAACAATAAGGTCTATTACCAGGTGGGGATGGGGAGGAGTGGAACTGACTGACACCAAGAGTTAGGGTTCTTGAGCTGTGGAAAAAAGAATCTTGAAGAAAAAGAATTACAAAAATCTGATGATGATAGTTCAGTCTTGATTGAACAGCTGCCTAATAACCATGTAAGACAAAAACTATACCTGGTTTTAAAATGGGGAGACAAGTTTTGAGAGGTTAGGAGTTTGCCCAAGGTCACACGGTTGGTGGTAGCACAAGGCCCAGAATTGGAACCCAAGCAGTCTGACTCTAGAGCCTCCATGCAGCAGAGGTCTGGAGGAGACCCGAGAAACTATCAGGTGGGCCTCAGAAGTGCCCTGGACACTTGAAGTGTGGGGAAGCACGGTAGGCCCAAGGGAAGAAGAGGCATATGGCTTCATGGTATGCTGGTTGTCAGCATCTGGTAGGCTGGATATTCTAGCACAGGACATCTGTCAGGAGGCAGTGGAAATGGCAGTGGTTGAAGATATAGGCAGGGCCACACAGTGGGACTTGGTGTACTGAGTTTGGATTTTACCCTGGACATAACGCAGTCATGAGCGTTTGAATGACAGCTGACATGCAATTTTTTCGTAAGAATGCTCATACAGGAAGTAAGCCAGCTTGTAGAGGCTATGAGGCTGAAGACTGAAGAGCAGGGGAAGGCAGATGGGGCGGGAGAACCTGAACTGAGCAGCACAAGGAGCTCCTTGGTCAGAATCTGTCCAGTGGCCAACTAGGTGCAGCTCTTACAGAGAACCCTGATGGGAGCCGGATGTTTGCCAGGCTGAGTCCCCGCCAGGGCACTCAGGCTCCCATTTCCGAACCAAGCAGGCCCCCACAGGTCATGGGCACACTGAGCATTGGCCAGCGACCGCATTACGGTTCCCCATCTATAATAATAAAAGCATAATATGCTAAACAGACCAGCCATCCTTCCTGACAACCTTCCAGACAAAGCCAGGGCTGCAAAGGGAAGCTGGTGCTGGCAGCCAGGGGAGGAAGGCCAATATTGGCACAAATTTCTTGGTATCTGGCCTCTAGTCTATGAGTGAATTTAACTATAATAGATTGTATTTTAGATGCCTTCCTGTCCTGACATTCTATGAATTCTTTTTACAGTAGGTACTAGTGATCTCAGGTACATGAGACCCTCAGAACCCTCATGGGCATTCTTGGGATACTCTTTCTAAAGACACCAATTTGTTCTTCTTTGGTACTTGTGGACAGGAATCTTACATAAATTGGAATAATCTCTGTAGAAGTCAGTTTGGCACTGTGATGGTTAATTCTGTGTATTAACTTGGGCAGGCTACTATACCAAGATGTTTGGTCAATTGTTATTCTGGATGAAAGTGCCCTGTTGTGGGGAAGCATTGGACTGGTTGGAAAGTCTGTTAAGGAGGAATCTCCAAAAGGTCAGGGGCCTCTAGGTGAATCTTGCCAAAGGCGGCAGACCCTGCCTTGACTTTTCCAAACAAGTCTAAGCCCTTGAGTGTTTCACTAGAATCTTTATATTTAGACTTTAAAATGTCCTTGTTTTAAAGACAGTACAGATACATTTGTTTTCTCAAGGATGCTTACTCTTCTGATAGTATGTAATAGTTAATACTAGTTCAAACTGTTGTTACAATAAAAGTCTAAGGAGGTAGGCAAATGGAGTTGTTTTGGTTGTTATGGCGAAGCAGTCCCTTAGCCTTCTCTTTCACAGAAACATGTATCAGAGTAATCCATTCATCCAGAGCTCAGGATCTGCAGGTCAGTCCTGGTACTTTGTGAATGAAATTAACATTTAAATTGGTGGACTTTTCAATCAGAGCAAAGCAAATTCCGCTCCATAGTGTGGGTGGGCCTCCTCTAATCAGTTGAAGGTCTTACTAAAACAAATACTAACTCTCCTCTTCTTTCTTCCCCAGCAAGAAGGAATTCTGCCAGATGACTGCTTTGGATTGGATCTGTAACTTTTCCCTGGGTCTTTAGTTGGCCAGCCTTCCCTGCAGATTTTGGACTTCTGAAGCCTCCAAAAGCATGTGAACCAATACTTTAAAATAAATAACCCTTGCACTGGCCAGGCAGCTCAGTTGTTGGAGTGTCATCCTAATGCACCAATGTTGTGGGTTCCATCCCAGGTGAGGGCACTTATAATCAACCAATGAGCCATAGTTAGTTTGGCTCAGTGGATAGAGCATAGGTAGGGGTGTCGAACTCAATCAGAGAAGGGGCCAAAATCTAAAATCCAGCTAAATTGCGGGCCGAATGGTTTACTGAACAGTCATAAACTGTCATTGTGATGGAAATGCAGCGGAGTGCAGTGATGACAGTGCGGTGCGGGCCACATTGCAAGGCCTGGCGGGACGGATTTGGCCCGCGGGCCTTGTGTTTGACACATGTGGCATAGAGCATTGGCCTGCAAATGAAGGGTCCTGGGTTTGATTCCGGGCAAGGGCACAAAGCTCAGTTGCAGGCTCCATCCCCAGCCCTGGTAAGGGTGGGTGGAGGAGGCAACCAATTGATGTGTCTCTCTTACATCAATGTTTCTTATTTATTTAAAATATATTTTATTGATTTTGTACATAGAGGAAGGTAGAGAGATAGAGAGTTAGAAACATCGATGAGAGAGAGTCAGATGAGAGACAGTCATCGATCAGCTGCCTCTTGCACATCCCCTACTGGGGATGTGCCCGCAACCAAGGTACATGCCCTTGACCGGAATCGAACCCGGGTCCCTTCAGTCCCCAAGCCGACGCTCTATCCATTGAGCCAAACCGGTCTCAGCTCAATGTTTCTTACTCTGTGTCTTTCCCCCTTCCTTCCACTCTCTCTAAAAATCAACGGAGAGGATATTTCCTTGGATTAACAAAACAAAAAGACTCAACGAATGAATGCATAAATATGTGGAACCACAGATGGATGGCTCTCTCAACAGATTGATGTTTCTCTCTCTCTCTCTCTCTCCTCTCTAAAATCAATCAATAGCCAAAACCGGTTTGGCTCAGTGGATAGAGCATCGGCCTACAGACTGAAGGGTCCTGGGTTCGATTCCGATCAAGGGCATGTACCTTGGTTGCAGGCACATCCCTAGTCGGGGCTGTGCAGGAGGCAGCTGATCAGATGTTCCTCTCTCTCATTGATGTTTCTGGCTTTCTATCCCTCTCCCTTCCTCTCTGTAAAAAATCAATAAAATATATTTTTAAAAATAAAAAAAATCAATAAATTAAAATATAAATATCTCTCTCTCCACACAAACACACACACACACACACCCCTGTTGGCTCTGTTCTCTAGAGAACCCTAATACTGTCTCTATTTAGCAAAATTGCAAGTGCTAGTTATGACCCATTCACTATGAGAATATGCTGCAATCACAGAAAAGGGTGCAGATTCTAAGTACTGAAGGAAAGATCTCTAAGACATATTAAAAATAGTGTGAATAACCCAGCTGGTATGGTTCAGTGATTGAACATCAACCCACAAATCAAAAGGATGCCAGACTGATTCCCTATCAGGGCACATGCTCAGGCTGTGGGTTTGATCCCCGGTGAGTGGTGTGCAGAAAGCACCTGATCAAGTATTCTCTTCCATCATTGATATTTCCTTTTTTTACACATTTTTATTGATTTCAGAGAGAGGAAAGGAAGAGGGAAAGAGATAGAAATTTCAGTGGTAAGAGAGAATCATTGATCAGCTGAGAATCCTGCATGTCCCCCACCGGGATTGAGCCCACATCCCAGGCATGTGCCCTGACTAAAAACTGAACCATGACCTCCTGGTTCATAGGTTGACACTCAACCACTGAGCCATGCTAGCTGGGCCATAACTGATGTTTCTCTCTCTCTCTCTCTCCCTCTCCCTTCCTCTCTGAAATCAATAAAAACAGTTTTTTAAAAAAGTATTTTACAGCTGAATCCGGTTTGGCTCAGTGGATAGAGTGTCAGCCTGCAGACTGAAGGGTCCTGGGTTCGATTCCAGTCGGGGGCATGTACCTTGGTTGCGGGCACATCCCTAGTGGGGGGGGTGCAAGAGGCAGCTGATCGATGATTCTCTCTCATCGATGTTTCTAACTCTCTATCCCTCTCTCTTCCTCTCTGTAAAAAATCAATAAAATATATTAAAATATATATATATAAAAGAAAATAAAAAGTATTTTACAAAATAGTATGTATAGTATACAATCATCTGTGTAAACAGTAACAAAAAAAGAGTAAAAATTTAAATTCCTACTGCTTATATGTGGGGGAAAACCCTGAGAAGGGCACCTGAGAAACTAATACAGGGTCACTATTGGAGGGCAGAAGGGGAGCCCAGTAAATGGGAAACAAGGAAGGGAGACCTTTTTGCTTTCCTCCTTTTAATACTCTTTGATAAACACATATTTAGCTTAGGCCAATGTGGCTCAGTTGGTTGGAGTGTTGTCCTGTACACGGAAAGATGGCAGGTTCAATTCCCAGTAAGGGCACATGTCTAGGTTCTAAGTTCAATCCCTGGTCAGGTCCAGTGCAGGAGGCAACTGATAGATGTTTTTCACATTGCTGTCTCTCTCTCCCGCACTCCACCCACCCCACCCACCCGATTCCCTTCCTCTCTAAAAATAAAAATAAAAAGGCGCATGTATTCTTTGGCTCAGCAATTCCACATTCATATATTTATCTTATAAATGTACTTCCATATATACAAAATGACACATATATAAAAATATTCAGTTGCAGCATTGCTTATAAGAGAAAAAGAATAGAAATAACTTAAGACACCGATCAGTAGAAAACTGGTTAAATAAACCATTCATTTGAAGAAACATGGTACATTTGTTATAAGGAATGAGGCTGCTTCTCTGTTCTGATGTGGAATGATTTCCAAGTTAAGTGGAAAAAAGCAAGGTATGTGTATAGTACACTATCATTTATAGGGAGGGGGGGAGTCAAACTTCTATGTATATATATATATCTGCAAATGCATGACATCTACAGAAAAACAGAATAAACTAATAACAGTAGTTGCTGCTCGGGAGGGGAACTAGGTAACTGGGAAATTAGGGTAAGAAGGAATTACTTTACACTGTATCTCTTAAAACATGGGTATATATTATCTATTAAAAAAAATTTGGCCTGGTGGGGTAGCTCAGTTGATTAGTGTCATTCTGCTCTGCCAAGGCTGTGGGTTCGATACCTGGTTAGGCCACATACAAGTTATCAACCAATTAATGCATGAATAAGTAGAACAATAAATTGATTGTTCCTCTCTCTCCTAAAATCAATCAATAACACCGAAACCAGTTTGGCTCAGCGGATAGAGCGTCATCCTGCAGACTGAGAGGTCCTGGGTCGATTCTGGTCAAAGGGCACATTACTTGGTTGCGGGCACATCCTCAGTAGGGGGTGTGTAGGAGGCAACTGATCAATGTTTCTCTCTCATCGATGTTTTTAATTCTCTATCCCTCTTCTTTCCTCTGTAAAAAATCAATAATATATATATTTTTAAAAAATCAATCAAGCCGAGACCGGTTTGGCTCAGTGGATAGAGTGTTAGCCTGCAGACTGAAGGGTCCCGGGTTCGATTCCGGTCAGGAGCATGTACCCTGGTTGCGGGCACATCCCCAGTAGGGAGTGTGCAGGAGGCATCTGATCGATGATTCTCTCTCATTGATGTTTCTAACTTTCTATCCCTCTCTCTTCCTCTCTGTGAAAAATCAATAAAATATACTTAATAAATAAATAAAATAAAAAATCAATCAATAAATAAAATTAAACACAATTTTTTTTTAAAATTTCTGAGGAGAGATAGGAGGAAGTCACATGCTAGAGTGGTAGCTAAGGTCATCTCAACATAAAGTAGTGATAGGCTCTGCTTTTCATGTTTTTAACCTGAGTTTCCCCTGAACTGCTTACAAATTCCAACCTTGAACCACAGCTAATTTCACTGAAGACCCAGGGCCTTCACCAAAACCAGGGAAGTAATTTTTGAAGATCAGAGCAGTAACTCTCTGCAAGGCAGAGGACTCTTTACTCCACACACAAAGACAACTGGATGCAGACCTTTACTTTGGAACCTTTTTTATTAATCATCTAACCAACAAAGGTGGTCAGCTTGAACCAAAACAAGCTGTAACAGCCTCAAAAAAGGCCTGCTTCATTACAACACAATAGGGCAAAACCAGAAATGAAGACAGTCTAGCCTCCGTTCTTTTCAGAGTAGGCCAAACATGTGTCTGTACATAGTTGCCCTATTAAAAACTGATTAGCAACGTATGTAATACTTCCAACAATAAAGAAAAAAAACACACCAAAAAACTGATTAGCAGTGCACCATCACCAAAACCACAATGTGTAGAAATCTTGTTGGGGATTACTAACGTGTCATTTTCAGAGCCAGCCTCTTCCTCAGCTATAAACAAGCCCTTGCTTTTTTAGGGAGAAAGAATAGAAATACAAGATGACCAGCCTGTATCTTCAGTGATGGCACCATTTGTTTACTCTGGAACTTGGATGGGGAGGGAACTCACTTATTTCCTCCCTGAATCTGAGATGCTAGCCTGTTTGAATATCAAACAAGTGTCCTGGGTGATAGGTGGTGGAGGTTCCCTTAAGAAAGAGTTTACAGAGCAATTGTGTAGGGCTCTTTACTTAATCCTGTTGTTTTTTTAGAAGCCTTTGCACCTGGGCTCCCAAGAAGCAAAGAGGGCCAAATCAGTGCCCCACCAGCCTGTGAGCAAGGTGCTTCTCAGAGCAGTCACCCACAGAAGCGGAAGCAGCAGGGGAGGGCAAAGGTGGAGATGCAGGGGGACAGAAATCAGCTGAAACACTCCATGCTGGTTCTGACTCGCTCCATCTCATGCAGGAAGCTGTAGAACTGAGGCAAGGTTAACTCTGGGGGAAGAAAAGTCAGCTTCAGGTAAATGTTTCCAACTCCACAGAATCATCCAAGAAAATGAATTTCCACCCAGAGAAAATTTTTTTCTTTTTTGGCTCAGTACAACCAGGCAGCTTTTGATAAGTAATTGATCATAATAAAAAACTGAGAGCCTTGAATATAGGAAAGTTCTCAGCCCCATAAAAAAAAGAAAGGTTTAAAATGGCCCAGCTCCAGGGCATAGATATGAAAGGGCATTAGAAGGATGTACAATGACTTCTACTAGAAGAGCCTCTGGCTCTTCGATCTTTGCCATTCCTGTCCCCTCTTTTTCAGAAAGGTTTTCAACTCTGGGGTCTCCAACCTGCCAGTGGCTTATTAAGTATCTTTGTATGAGAGGAAAGGCAGTGGTTATACAACTTAATGACTTTTTCTACATGAGCCCATTGAGTGAAGAGAACAGAAAAAAAGGGGAAAGGTTCAAATGGAAATTTGAACTCACCTATATATAAATTTTCAGTCTGATTTCCTTTCTTAAGCACCAACTTTAACTGATTAAAAAGAAGAAATATAAAAATTTAAATTAAAATGACAACTAGGCAAAGAAATTTTTGAAACGTGAACATTCACTTAAACATTAAAGCATCCAGAGTTTCTAACTTGAAGGCTTACAAGAGCAGTCTGGATTGTCCATCAAAACTTCTAAAAAGCCCCATGATTACAGGAGCAATCAAACTTTTAAAAATAATACCTGGATCCTATTAATCTGAAAGTAAACATGTTGATGACTATGTCTTTGGTTGACCACATTGCTCTGAGGCACTTCAGTGGAACATCCATTTAACTGGATATTTAAAGAAATCCAATGTAGGTTTAATAATTTTTAACCAGGTCAAAAATCTACCCATTTTCAGCAATCAAAAGAAGACTTACTTGTAAAAAAATACTTCCCACTTTTTCCAGTTCACTGCTCCCAGAAGTCACTATGATACAAAGAAAAAACTAGTAAGCGGCTGGTGGAGGACCCACTCTGAAGATCCCCGTCTTGCAGGTTGTGCAGCAGAAGACACATGGGATGAATATGAGGACAGCAAAATGTGCTTTTCAGGAAGTCAACATATCAACAGCCGTGGGTAGAAACAGCTGCTGAATATGGACGGCAATACTGAGAGGCAGGTGCTGGCCCCAACAGTGTTTGAGGATGGAGGGTACCTCTTCCCCATAGAAGCTACCTAAAAGCTTCTGCAACCCAACCCTATATCACCCAAAAGACCCGAGACTGGCCCTAGCCAGTTACCTCCAAATTTCCACTCCATATCTATAAGCTGGTTAATCATCAGAGTCTGACCTATGGCCCATCGAGCAAGGGTGGGGGCATTCTGCTTCCACTGAAACAAAAACAAAAAGCCAAAGTCAGAACAATGGGAAAAATTCTCCCTCTTCATTCCACCCCACAGCAATGTTTAGTTATTTACTGACAGTGAGAAGAAAGCAGAACCAAGGGCTGGTCTATATATATACACAGATCTGGAGGGTGGGGGAGTGTAGAGGGTGCAGAAGTTAACATAAATTTTTTCTTTCATTCCCAGGTTTAATCCATGTTGGAACAACAGTATGACATTAATATTTAATCAGATCAGTGGGGTGCACTAAAAAGTGAACAAGAAATACGAATGTTTTGTGTTAAATAGTGCAGTTAAAAAGCTGGATGTATGTCATTTGCATGAAACCAAATAAAAAACATTAAGCTGGGGAAATGACACATAATGATTGATGACTTTTCCTTAGTTGGCATTTTCCATTTGTTTCTTTTCATGAAATAAAAGCAAGTAATCTTAATTAACCTTGATTAAGAGGAATTATGATACCTTTTCAGAAAAGTAAGTGGCTTTCTCTTCACTAAGACCTAGGAAAGAACATAGGGAGACATTAATATATGAAAGAGTTGCAAGGCCTATCACTCTGATGAACTTGGTAATGACCTACCCAGAGTTATGAAATCAGCCCGGACCTGCTCAGCTGTGAGACTCTTCTTCAAGGCACCTGGGAAAAAGGGGAGAAATCAGTTACTAAGGACAAATCAATGAATCAATTAATAGTATTTATTAGGCACAACTTATACAACACAGATGACACAAGGAATAGGCAAAACTCAGTTAATCCACGGAAATCCCAATTCAGCTGGGGGGAAAAGTTACATGAAAACTGAGACAAGTGAAGAACAAGACAGACTATTTTGTTTATTGTACAACACAAGCGTTTACCTCCCACCTTCCCCAAAAGTATAGAGGACATTAGAGACAGAAGAAAGGGTTTTGTGAACTTAGGGGTAGGGGTACCTGATCTGAGGAAAGAAGAAGGCCACTGATTCCTGGAGCAAAGAAGAGGAAGCTCAATTCTGGGCTGGGCATAGGGGCAACAACCTAGAACTGTACTGTGCCATATATAACCACTAAACATGTGTGGTTATTTACATTTATTAAAATTAGCCCTAACCGGTTGTCAGCCTTCAGACTAAAATGTCCCAGGTTCGATTCCGGTCAAGGACATGTACCTTGGTTGCAGGCACATCTTCAGTAGGGAGTGTGTAGGAGGCAGCTGATCAATGTTTCTCATCAATGTTTCTAACTCTCTATCCTTCTCCCTTCCTCTTTAAAAAATCAATAAAATACATTAAAATTTTATTAAAAATAAAATTTTAAATTCTTTTCCTTGGCCCCACTAGCTATTTTAAATGCTTAATAGTCATATGCTTCCAGTGGCCACAATACATACTAGAAAGTGCAGATTATAGACCATTTGCATCTATATACAAAGTTCTAGCCTGGCCAGCGTGGCTCAGTAGTTGAGCTTTGACCTATAAACCGAAAGGTCGCAGTTTGATTCTGGTCAGGACATATGCCTGGGTTGCAAGTTCAATCCCCAGTGTGGGGTACACAGGAGGCAGCTGATCAATGATTCTCTCTCATCATTGATGTTTCCATCTCCCTCCCCCTCTCCCTTCCTCTCTGAAATAAATAAAAATATTAAAACACACACAAAGGAAACAAAGTTCTATTGGACAGTGCTGTCCTAGAAAACCAGCTTTCAGGAAGTACTCCCAGATGGGCTCAATATTTGGTCTTTAAAATTCACAAGTCCCTTCCAAGAGGCGTATCAAACCTTCCCTCAGAAATTCTGGAACACTCCCCAGTGGGGGCTGCTTTTGTTCTTTCTGCCACAAGCTCCAATTCCTGAAAACTAAGTATTGCCAGCAATATGAATTTCTCAATGTTTAACTTGCAGGCTACAGCCTAGAGTCACAATTTGGCAACCCGTCTAAAAATTTCCACTTCTTAATCTTCCAGAAGATGAATAAAGAATAAGAGAATAAAGAGAGCTCTGAAGTAATTCCCTAACACTAAGATCCCACCCCACCCTCTTCTCACTCCAGAAGAACAATCCTAAAGGCTATTGTCCCTGAAAAATAAGCCATGTAAACAAAGGGAGGAAATCTTTTATCTCCAAAATCAGTCAGAGCAAGGAAGCTACAGGGAAATAAAAAAAGGCAAGACCTGAGGAAACTGTGGCCATAAAGGCATTCCAAGAAGGGGGTCACTTCCTAGCCAATCCAATGAACTCAAACTATCACATGTACAACTCCTTCATATTATCCAGTTAAAACCACATTCTGCTTGATTATCCCAAATACTATGAAGTGGGCATTATTGAAACCTTTATCAGGAACATAAATATCAAGCTTTTGGGGGCAGAAAATTTATAAAATGTACACAGTTAACAATTGCACTGCCAAGAATTCACCCAACCGATTCACTCCAAAAGTATCCTGAGGCCCTCACTGGCTTGGCTCAGAGAACAGAGTGTTGGTCTGTGGACTGAAGGTCCTGGGTTTGATTCTGGTCAAGGGCCCATGCCCGGTTGCAGGCTCAATGCCCAGCAGGAGGCGTGCAGGAAACAGCTGATCAATGATTCTCTCTCTCACCATTAATGTTTCTCTCTCTCTCTCCCTCTCCCTTTCTCTCTGAAATCAATAAAAATATATTTTAAAAAAACAAAAAACACAAAGCACACTGAGCACAAGGGAAGCTCATTAGCAATGTTGGTAGAAGAGAGAAAAAGTCAGGAACCGAGAGCTGCTTCTGGTGCATCCACACAGCATCCTAGATGTCAAGATGATTTTGTTAAAAACTTAATTCAGACCATGTCTCTCCTCTGCTGCTCAAAATTCCCTAATGGTTCTGGTTGCACTTACATTGAAATCCAAAGCGCTTACAATGCCCTGTATGAAGTGGCCTCTAGGACCCCTAAGCTATCTCCCTTGCTTACTGTGCTTTTCCTATAATATCCCAGACAGGTGTCTACCTCCAGGCATTTGCCCTTGTGGTTCCCTCTGCTGGGAACACTCTTCCTCAAATCAGAACATGGCTAGTTCCCTCACTCCATTCTGGCCTCAGCTTAAATCTCACCTCTTAAAGCTCCCTGAACACTCTATTTTAAGTGGAACTGCTTTTGACTTGCACCTTTATACTGCTGCACTTTTCTGTACAGCACATATAATAACTATTTAATTTTTTTATTTTTAAAGAGGAGGAGGAGAAGGAAAAGGAGCAGAAGGAGAAGCCAGAGGCAGAGGAGGAGGAAGAGGAAGAAAAGGGGGAGGGGGGGATCAGGAGAGAAACATCCATATTGTTGTTCTACTTATTTATGCATTAATTTCTTGATTCTGATATGTGCCCTGACTGGAAATCAAACCCACAACCTTGGTATATTGGGGTGACACTCTAATCAACTGAGCTATCCGGCCAGGGTATAACAACCCAGATTTGTTCTATATTTATCAATTTTTCTACTAGAATGTCAGTTCAATAAGAACTTGTGCAGTGCTATGTCCCAAGCTCCCAGAAAAATGTCTGGCACTGTTTACTGGTTGGCACTAAAGAAAACATTCTGAATGAAAGAATCCAAATGGAATACTATGTAGCCTTTAAAAGGGAAATAGCTCTCGCCGAAACCAGTTTGGCTCAATGGATAGAGCGTCGGCTTGGGGACTGAAAGGTCCCGGGTTCGATTCCGGTCAAGGGCATGTACCTTGGTTGCGGGCATATCCCCAGTAGGGGGTGTGCAAGAGGCAGCTGATCTCTCTCATCGATGTTTCTAACTATATCTCTCTCCCTTCCTCTCTGTACAAAATCAATAAAATATATTAAAAAAAAAAAAAAAAAAGGAAATAGCTCTCAAGTGCCAATTTATAAAATACAATTAAAAGGAAAGAACAGTGTGATTCCTTTTGTGTAAATAAAGACAGTATAGCCGAAACCGGTTTGGCTCAGTGGATAGAGCGTTGGCCTGCGGACTGAAGGGTCCCAGGTTCGATTCCAGTCCAGGGCATGAACATTGGTTGCGGGCACATCCCCGGTGGGGGCTGTGCAGGAGGCAACTGGTCGATGTTTCGCTCTCATCGATGTTTCTAGCTCTCTATCCCTCTCCCTTCCTCTCTGTAAAAAAATCAATAAAATATACTTTAAAATAAATAAATAAATAAAGACAGTATAATATCCTTATTTATAGCTTTAATTGTATCCTCATCCAGGAGTAAGTAGGCAGATGTAAGGCACATTTTTTCTGAACATATCCACTTAAGAGTGGATATCTTTGGGGAAAGGGACTGGGTAGGACTTTTCTTCCTTTCTGACATTAAAATTTTTTTCTAGTTAGCTCTGGCTGGTGTGGCTCAATTGGCTGACCTTTATCTGTGCACTGAAAGATCACTGGTTTGATTCTCGGTCAGGGTTCATGCCCACGTTGAGGGCTCAATCCCAGGTGGGGATGCACGTCGGAAGCAACTGATCGATTTTCTCTCTCATATTGATGTTCCTCTCTCCCTCGCCCTTCCTTTTTCTCTAAAAATCAATAGAACCATATTTAAGAAGATATAAATAGCATTTTCTAGTTGCATGTAGGCTTTTTTAATATTAAGGTGGAATAACTATGAGTCATTTTTGTTTCCTTTCTTGTATTTTTCTATAATTAAAAAAACAAATGTAATTAAAATAAAAAGGAGCAATTGAAAACAAAATTAAAAAAGAATAATTGCCCTAGCTGGTTTGGCTCAGTGGATAGAGCGTCGGCCTTAAGACTGAAGGATCCCAGGTTTGATTCCGATCAAGAGCACAAATTTTGGTCTTTTGCCCCAGATTTTCGGTTGACTTTTTTTCAGTTCAAAGGTCGTCTTATACGCTGGAAAATACAGCTCAGGCAGTTGGAGTGTTGTCTTGTGCACCAAACGGTTGTGAATTCAATTCTCTGTCAGGGCACATACCTACCTTGGGTTTAATCCCCAGTTGGGGAATGTACAGGAGGCAACTGATCAAGGTTTCCCTCTCTCTCCCTTCTACTCTCCAAAGGTCAATAAACACATATTTGGGTGAGGATTTAAAAATATCACCTTTAAAAAAAAAAAAAAAAAGAGCACATGCCTGCCTGGGTTGCAGACTTAAGCCCCTGTAGGGCACCTGCAGAATGCAGCCAATCAATGATGTTTCTATTGGGCTTTCCCTCTCCCTTCCTCTCAAAAAATAAATTAAAAGGTCCTAAAGCCAAGAAAAATAATTTGCAAAGAATTTTTTGATTGTTTCATCCATGTTGTAATTTTATTTAATCATATTGTATTTTAAATGTGCCACAAGAATTAAAATCTTAAAAGTATAAGCAAGCCCTAACTGGTTTGGCTCAGTGGCTAGAGCATCGGACTGCTGAATGAAGAGTCCCAGGTTCGATTCCGGTCAAGGGCATGTATCTTGGTTGCAGGCACATACACAGTAGGGAGTGTGCAGGAGGCAGCTGGTTGATGTTTCTAACTCTCTATCCCTCTCCCTTCCTCTCTGTAAAAAGTCAATAAAATATATATTTTTAAGTATATAGCAAAGTCTCATGTAAGGCTAATAGCTACTCTCTAAATTTCTGTATTTTCTAAACCTGCTTTGGAAACAAAGTTTAGTTGTATACAAAGAGCTTCTCTTGAGTAAGACAAAATGGTTACTGGGAAGAGTTAATTTCCAATGATTTTTTAAAAAAATATATTTTTATTGATTTTTTACAGAGAGAAAGGGAGAAAGATAGAGAGCTAGAAACGTCAATGAGAGAGAAACATCAACCAGCTGCCTCCTGCACACCCCCCACCGGGGATGTGCCCGCTAATTTCCAGTGATTTTTAAAGAACAATTTGCCCTGGCCGGTTTGGGTCAGTGGATAGAATATCGGCCTTTAGACTGACGGGTCCCAGGTTTGATTCCCCTCAGGGGCACATGCCCCGATTGTGGGCTCCATCCCTAGCAGTGGACATGCAGGAGGCAGCGGATCAATGATTCTCTCTCATCACTGATGTTTCCATCTCTTCTCCTCTCTCTTCCTCTAGTTAGCATTGTAATTTCCAAAGGGACCCAAGCAAAGAATTCAAGGACGATTATAATTGCAGCTTGGTAAACCAAAGCCTTCTTGCCCGCAAACGGTGCCAGCGGCGGGCGCCATCGCCCGTCACGCCCCCGCCATGGCTCCCGCCTCGGGCTCCGGCTCCCTGGCGCCATCGCATTACTGCATCACCCGCCCACGCCCTCATGGGCGGTGAGCCTGCGCCTGCGGGCCCACGGGCCCGGGTGGACGCCCCAGCGCCTACACCCTCTGACCTGACCAAAGAATTTTTTTTAAAAGCAATTAAATGAATTGTCCAGGGCCACAACAGCTGGCAAATGTTGAGACAATTAGCTTTTGGCTGTTTCCACATGCCATTCTGAGACGCTATCCCAGTGAAGCAATACCTATGAATGCTCCCAACTGCAGGGACCAAAGGGCTAGTTTTCCATCCTGTATTACCTCTGCCAGGCATACTTAAAAAGTTTCTCAGCGGATAGTGTCAGCCGTTGTACCAAAGGGCATGGATTTAATTCCTTTGTCAAGAGCACTTTTTTAATTGATTGATTGGGTTTCAAGTTTGATCCCTGGCCCCCACTGGGGTGTATACAGGAGGTAATCTATCGATGTCTCTCTTTACATCGATATTTCTCTTTCTCCCTCCCTTGTACTCTCTCTAAAAATCAATGAAAAAAATATCCTTGGATTAGATTAAGAACATAAATATATATGCATCACACTAGGCCTAAGTCCTTAACTAATTTCTTTCCTCCTCCAGTTCCTCCCTCCATCTTTCTTAAAAAATATATTTGCAGAGAAACCCAGCAACACCACCACCAAGACAGGCCTTGGAACTGCCCCGTGACCCAGCAACAACTCCAGCCAATATCCTGCTACCCCAGCTGCAGGCTCGTGGACCTCCACATCCAAAGAAAACAACTCCAAGACCATCTGGAATCCTGTAACAGAGAGGAATAGATAGAAGCGCTCCGCCATGAAGACAGAAGAGACACAATTCAGAGATGGAAGATGCTGACGACGCCTCAGCATACCAGCAGACAGCAGCTGCGGGTTGCTGAAGGATGCCCAGGACCAAATCAGAGACAGGCGGACCTGCATTACCACCATTTGTCCACCAACTAGATCTGAAATATCATGGCTGGCATGTACACATAAAAAACTATCTGGCATTGAAATTGGGACGCAGAAGAACTGTTGGCTCAGAAAGGAACTCACTACAGACTGATTCATTTGCCTTTCAGCATAACCATTATGGCTTGTTGCAGTTTAGGTTCTTCTTACAAGGGTATTTCTTGGATCACATGATCTCACACATCTAGAGGAAATAATGAACACAAACAGACCCAGAGAAAAAGAAGCAGCGATTAGACTCTCAAACCTCAGAGGGAAAGTAAGGGAGGATGGGGGTAAGGGAAAGAGATCAACCAAAGGACTTGTGTGCATACATATGGGCCTAGCCAGTGGCCATAGACAACGGGGGTGGGGGGGTGGGGAGTGAGGGGGTGGGTCATATCTCGGGAGGGATTTGGGGCATATCTCGGGAGGGGTTTGGGATGGGAATGGGGGAATAAGGACAATTATGTGAGACCATAATCAATAAAATAATCAATAAATTTTTAAAAAATAATAAAATAGCTGAGACCGGTTTGGCTCAATGGATAGAGCGTCGGCTTGAGGACTGAAGGGACCCGGGTTCGATTCTGGTCAAGGGCATGTACGTTGGTTGCGGGCATATCCCCGGTGGGGGGTGTGCAAGAGGCAGCTGATCAATGACTCTCTCTCATCGATGTTTCTAGCTTTCTGTCTCTCTCCCTTCCTCTGTACAAAATCAATAAAATATATTTTTAAAAAATAATAATAGTAATAAAATAAATAAAAAATGGAGGTAAAAATGATGATAATGATGATACATTTTCCTCAAAGTGTAATTGACAAAAAAATCGGGTAATGAATCTGACAAAATTTGGAAAAATGAGATTATAGTATTTTATAAATATGTACAATTGTTATAATTATAATAATTATCAACCAGGTATCAATAATTGTACATCTTAATTAACCCAATATTTTATATCTCATGTCAACCAAAATATTTGATAATTAATATTTCCAATACTGCATTTGCTTGATTATTACTAGTACAAAATAATAGGTACTGTTATTAAAAAGAAGTTAAAGTGCAAAAAAAAAAAAAATATATATATATATATACACACACACACACACACATATATATATATATATATATATATATATATATATATTAGGTCTAGTAATAATTAATGTCGTTTTCTAATACTTTTTTTAATCGAATTTATTTAAACAATACAACAAAATTTAATCAACAATATAGTTGCCGTTGTTTTCTACTACTTGTGCCCAACGCTCAGGAAGCATTTTAATCCCTCTGTTGAAAAATTCTTGTGATTTTGATGCAAAAAATTCGGTCAATGCATTTTTGAGGCATTCTTCATTATTAAATTTTTTTCCAAGAAAGTTTTGCAAAGAACGAAACAAATGGTAATCGGAAGGGGCAATATCAGGAGAATATGCAGGTTGAGGGAGAACTTCCCATTCCAACTGGCGCAGTTTTTCAGCAGTGATTCTTGCAGTATGCGGTCGTACGTTATCGTGGTGAAGAATTACGCCCTTCCGATTAATCAGCGCGGGTTCTTTTTCTCTTAAAGCTTGGGCTAACCTTTCCAATTGGGCACTATACACTGCACTTGTAATGGTTTGGTTAGATGGTAAAAGTACATAATGAAGAATTCCTTTAAAATTCCACCAAACACACAACATCACTTTATTCGCATGCAAGTCAGGTTTTGGCGTGGGCTGCGGAGCCTCATTTTTGTCCAACCATTGAGGCCGCCTTTTCAAATTAACATACAGCACCCATTGTTCATCTCCGGTAACAATTTGCTCTAAAAATGGCAAACGGTTTTGACCAGAGAGGAGCGAACTGCAAATTGTGACTCTTTGATTACGGTTGTTGTCGGTCAACTCATGAGGAACCCATTTTCCAAACTTTTGGACTTTGCCAAGTGCACGCAATTGATTGGAAATTGTTTTTTGTGAACAATTTAAAGTTGTCGCAAGCTCTTGTTGGGTAATTTGAGGATTTTGCACCAAAAGAGCTTGAAGAGCTTCTTGATCAAAAGTGGACATACGGCCTCGACCACTCTTGTCATCTAACGAAAAATTTCCCTCGCGAAATTTCTCAAACCAACGCTGGCATTTTCTGGCGCTAACTGCATCTTGACCAAGAGCACTACAGATGTTTTTTGCAGCCTCACTTGCTTTTCTTCCTAATTGGAACTCGTAAAGCATGCAGTGCCGACTATGCTCTTCATCCACCATCTTCTTAGCCCTAGTTTTGCAACAAAAACCAAACCAAACACAAACTTTTTCAAGCAAAACTTGTTAATTGCACTTCACACGTTCTGTAGATACCACGTGTTTGAAGGTTATGTCAATACAAGTCAACGCCAAGCAAGATTTTAAACAAATATTTAAAAACGACATTATTACTAGACCCGATATAGATATATATATATATATATATATATATATATATATATATATATATATTTGCATCGTGCTAGCCCTAAACCCTTAACCCATCTCTTCCTTCCATTCCTTCATTTGTGAAATCTAATTGACATATGACATTGTAAGTTTAAGGTGTTAGTTTGACGCATGTATATATTGCAATATGGTTACCACTATAATAGCAGCTAACACTTCTATCAGGTCACATAATTATCATTTCATTTTTGTGGTGAGAACATTTAAGATCTAGTTTCTCAGCAATTTTAGAATTCATAATATAGTATAGTTGGCTATAACTCTTAACTTCCTTTTCAGCTTTTTCCTTTGGTGACTCCTTTGCCCTAAGCACAAGATAGGCCTGCAGCCTAGACCCTATAGCAGACAGAAAACTGTGAATTCCAGGGCTGGAATCACTAGAACATGTTAATTTGTGAAAATTGAGAATGTCCTTTTTTTTTTTTTTTTAAGTTGAATAATTTAAGCCATATTTAACCTCAAATACACATTTTATTTTATTTTTTTTAAATATATTTTATTGATTTTTTACAGAGAGGAAGAGAGAGTGATAGAGTTAGAAATCCTCAGCTAAGGATTAACAAAAAACAAAAAAAATAAAAAAAAAAACACACAAATTTGAGGAAGACTAATGTGGAGGTTCCTTTTTTTAAAAATATATTTTATTTTATTTATTTTTATTTATTTATTTTTTTTAAAGAGGCCAGATTTGAGGTTCTGAATTTTTTAAAAAAATATATATTTTATTGATTTTTTTACAGAGAGGAAGGGAGAGGGATAGAGAGCTAGAAACGTCGATGAGAGAGAAACATCGACCAGCTGCCTCTTGCACAACCCCCACTGGGGATGTGCCCGCAACCAAGGTACATGCCCTTGACAGGAATCGAACCGGGACCTTTCAGTCCGAAGGCCGATGCTCTATCCACTGAGCCAAACAAATTTCGGCTGGAGGGTCTTTGAGGCCCTTTCAGCTCTAATAAGCTATGATTCTACAGTGAGGTCTAACTGCACAGGCAGAAAGAGGATGAGAGAAGTGGAAGAGGATGAATTATCAAGTCTTTGTCAAATTGCTTTAAAAGTTTATAAATGCTTACTCTCAAAAGTTTCTAAAAGCTACTCTCAAAATGTTTACTGTGTAGAGGACTGGATAACATTTTGGGGACTGAAGCTGGGATGCAGATTACACTTTGAACTGCAACTCTATTATACTCTACCAGGGTTATCTATCGGCCTGGCTTCCCTCCCTTGTCTGTGATTCCCGCCCATGTCTGGTTTACTACTGAATGCTCTGGCTCAGTGCCCAGAGCACGCTTGCCTACTCTGTGGACTGAAGGAATGTTCAAGTAATGTCTCTGACCTCAGCTGCTGAAAGAGGCTACTCACCATTTGGAACCAGAAGGAAGCTTTTCACGATGCTTCTGAGGGGGCCAAGACTGATCTGATTGGTGGTGGCAAATTCAGAGAGCTGAGCCAGAAACCTTTCCACCTGCAGAAAGGGCACGGCACAAATGAGGCTGTCACTTTCCAAGCATCTCAGGACTGTAGACCCACACCCAGAAACTCTCCTTATCACAAAATACTTTACCTCTTTGGGCTCAGTTAGGAAGTGAAAAAGCATTTCTGTCAGGGCTGAGAACTGCTGTGAAGAGAATAACACAGAACATCAGTAAAATTCTATCCCTAGTCAGTGTTCCCACATTCCATCCAACCACAGACCATTAAGAAAGAAAGAATAACATGCAGGTTTTGATCATCTTAGAGTTAAAAAATATTTACAATATCTACCACCAGTGAAAATGTGTCAATATTATCTGAAAAACTTGTATATTTTATTGGGATACTTGGGAGGTATATATTGAGAGAGTGTGTGTGTGCACAGGTGCACACATACATATCAAGGTTCCAAATATACGGAGGAACGAACACTCTTCCCCCTGCCCCCACATACAGCCTAAAAGGAAAGTTCACTGGAACATTAATAGCAGTCACTTCTGTTTGTTTGTTTATACTTACACATATTTATTATTCAAACATAAGCCAATCCAAATATACAAATCTCCACCACCCCCCAAAAAATGATAATGTATTCTATAAACTTTTTCTGTACCTTTTCAAAAGCAGTTACTTTTGTGCGGTGAGATTTGGAGTAATTTTTATTTTCTTGTTTTGTCTATCCACATTTCTGAGGGCTTCCCCCATAGAAAGATTGTGTGTGTGTGTGTGTGTGTGTGTGTGTGTGTGTGTGTGAAATATATATTATTTGTAATATATGTAATAAACAGTAAAGTTTTTACATTGTCTTAGACCAGTCTCTTATTATTTTGTGCATGTAAATCTTCTCTTTATTGGTACTGTACTTTTAAGGACTGAATGTTTGTGTCCCACAAAATTCATATGCTGAATTTATTACTGTATTTGGAGATAGAGCCTGTGAGGAGGTAAAGAAGGTTAAAAGAGGTCATAAAGATAGGGCCCTAAATTCCTTGGAAGAGGAAGAGACATCACAGCGCTCTCTCTATAAGACACATGAGAAGGCAGCCATCTGCAAGCCAGGAAGAGGGCTCTCACCAGGAACTGAGAGATTGGAGTTAACATCCCCAAGAACTGTGAGAAATTTTTCTGTTGTTAAAGCCACCCAGTCTGCGGTATTTTGTTATAGCAGCCCAAGCAGACTGACACATTTACCATAACTTTACCATGTTCTCTCCCAATGGACAGTGTGTGCACAGTGTGGGAAAGAGTTTAAAAGACCCAGATGTGAATCAGTGTTTTGCTACTTACCCCACCATGTGCTTCTGGGCAAGTCACTTAGCCTCTCTGGGTCTCAGTCCCCACAGGGAAACAAAGGTAATACATAGCTTCCAGAACATACTAAAGGTGACATATGCAAAGCCTCCAGTACAGTGCCAAGCTAGAGGCTAAACAAACCGCAGCAATTATCCATAATTAGAGTCACTATACCACTCGATCCACCTTCCTGAAGCAATGCAACTTAAATAAAATTTATGCAGAAACTTCAGCTCAAAGTCTCTAAAGCTGTATATGCAATATGATTATCAAATGCACTTAACCCTTTGCTATGAGCCAAATTCCACACAAACCCCTGGTATAGCTCTGTATTATTTTATTCTAAAATGTATTCTGTTTAAAAACTAGTCTTTGGCCAGGACCGGTTTGGCTCAGTGGATAGAGCGTCAGCCTGCGGACTGAAAGGTCCCGGGTTCGGTTCCGGTCAAGGGCATGTACCTTGGTTGCGGGCACATCCCCAATAGGGGGTGTGCAAGAGGCAGCTGGTCGGTGATTCTCTCTCATCGATGTTTCTAACTCTCTATCCCTCTCTCTTCCTCTCTGTGAAAAACCAATAAAAATATATTTTTTAAAAAAAACAAAAAAACACTAGTCTTTGAGGCCATGGTCAGGTAGCTAAGTTAAAGCACTGTCCCAATATATCAAGGTTCTGGGGTTAACCCCCAGTCAGAATGCACAAATAAGTGGAACACCAAATCAATGTGTGTTTTTTTCTTCTCTCTTTCCCTTTCTCTCTCTCTCTATAAAATTAATTAATAAAAAAAAACCACCACACTAGCCTTTTGAAAAATATAAGACCAATACATGTGCAAGGTTTTAAAAAGACCCAACTATTGTAGTATAAAAGATTATAAACATTTCTCTTTCTCCCTGCCCACACCTCCATCCCTCTCCCCACAAGTAGTTACTGCTAACATCTCTGTGGCTTTCCCATCATTTTATTTTCATTTATTTTAAATACAAACTGATTCCCAGCACCTTGCCTTTTTTCACTCAATTTTATCATATCATGTCAGCAGATATAAATGTACCCAACTCTGTGTGTGTGTGTGTGTGTCCTATTGGTATTATTAAACAACTAAAGGCCCAGTGCACAAAATTCATGCACTAGGAGGGGGGGCCCGGTCCCTCAGCCTGGATTGCAAGAGGGCATAGGCCAGGCTGAGGGATCTCACTGATGCACACTTGGAGCCAGGGACAGAGGAGGTTGGCCCGGGGAGGGACTGTGGAAGGGCTCCAAGGCATGTCTGGCTTGTCCTGCTCAATCCCAATTGGCCAGATCCCAGCAGCAAATAACCTGTCAGAGCATCTGCCCCTGGTGGTCAGTGCACATCATAGCAAGCGGTTGAGCAACCTTAGCATATCATTAGCATATTACCCTGTGATTGGTTGTTCTGCTGTTTTGTCTATTTGCATATTACTCTTCTATTATATAGTATATAGATAAATTTTTAAAACATATTCTAGGTCAGAGGATATATGCATTTTTTAAATTCTGAGAAAATTTTGCCAAACTGCCTTGCAAAGAAGTTGTACAGATTTACAATCCTGGAAGTGTCTATTGTCTCAAAATTTTAATATACCCTGGAAACATGTTAATCAATGTTGATCCAGGCATTGTCTTTCTCCAGTATTTGTGATATTGGGTAATAGCCTTGCTTAACTGCTGATTCTATAAAGTAAACACAACGGGATGGGCTTGAGAACGTGTCCTCAAACTATTCATGAGTTTTTATTTCTTTACATTCCTGCTGCAAATCTGTGGAACTATCAGATCTTTGGCCAACTGTATTTCCTGATACCCAGGGCCTTAAGAATAAACAAAAAATAGGGCAGCTGAGAAGCCCTCCAACTGCTTTTCCATTTCCAGGCCTCAGCCTAGCAGACAGGCTCAACCCCTTTGTGAGATCTCATCCCCCACTTCTCAAGAGGGGCCTCATGCTAATCTGGTCTGTCGGTTGTCCCTATCTTCATTTGCCCAAACCCTCTTAGTCCTGCAAAACCTAGGACAAGATACCAGGACACTCCCAACAAGAAAGGGACCTATCCAGATTCTTCATCTCAGAGGCTCCCCCTTGGAACTTTACCTGGGGGCACTTAGAATTTTCAATCCAGATAAGGAACAAGAACAAGTCTTCCCAGAGATTCCTTGTATGCCTTTGTAAGGTCACAGCACCTTAACGTTGTAAGGGCACAGTAAGTATTTATACACTAAATCTTTAAATACTTTCCCCCATTCTTCGCCTTTGTACCTGCATAGCTACCTCTCCCTGGAATGCTCACCTGCCTGTGACTATCCACTAAATCAATATCTTAACTATTCTCACCAGTAAACATATGAAAAGATGCTCAAGATCATTCCAGATTAAAGAAATGCAAATTAGTAAACACGGAAATATGATTGTTGTTTTCATTTATGAGATCTTCAAAAATAAAAGTTAAAAATAATAAAAGTTTGATGACTGGTTGAAGTGCAATGAAATACACATGTTCACACACAGCTGATGAGAGGATAGATAGAGCAACATTTCTGGAGGGCAATTTGGCAATCTGCATCTACTTTAAAAAGTTTATTTATTTATTTATGAGAAACGGGAGGGAAGGAAAGAGATATTAATTTGTTGTTCCACTTATTTATGAATTAATTGGTTGATTCTGGCATGTGCCCTAACTGGATCGAACCTACAATCTTGGCATATCAGGACAAAATTCTTTTTAAAAAATATATGTATCTTTTATTGATTTTTAGAGAGGAAGAGGGAGAGATACAAACATCAATGATGAGAGAGAATAATTGATTGGCTGCCTCCTGCATGCCCCCAACTGGGTATGGAGCCTGCAACCCAGGCATGTGCCTTTGGCCGGAATCGAACCTGGGACCCTTCGGTCCGCAGGCTATCGCTCTATCCATTGAGCCAAACCAGCTAGGGCCAGGACAAAATTCTTAGCCAATTGAGCTACCTAGCTAGGGCTGCATCTAATTTTTAAATGACCATGCCCCTTGACCTAGTAGTTTCATTGCAAGTACATCCTTCAAATATGTTCAAAAAGTAATCCGGTTCTGTGGCTCTGCTTCCTCACCTGTAAAATAGGATTTATAATAGTACCTACCTGAGAGGGTGGTTGTAAGGACTCAATGAGTTAATGTACATAAAAGCACTTAGTACTATGCTGAGCAGTACAGTAACCACAAGCCACATACAGCTATAAAGTACTTAAAAGGGCTAGTCAAACTTGAGACGTGCTATAAATGGAAAACTTAGTACCAAAAAGTAAAATATCTGATTGATATTTTTATGAGGATTACACGTTGAAATAATATTTTGACATAGTGGATTTAAAAAACATTAAGATTAATTCCCTGTTTCTTTTTCATTTTTAAATATGGCTGTTAGAAAATGTAAAATTAGACATGTGGCTTGCAATTTCTTTTTATAATGTATATATATATGTATGTATGTATGTGTATTTATTTATTTATTTATTTATTTATTTATTTATGTCAGAAAGGAGGGAGAGGGAGACACATGAATGATGGGAGAACCACAGGCCAGAAACCTCCTGCACAAACCCCCACTGGGGATGGAGCCTACCACCCGGCATGTGCCCTGACCCCAGAATCGAACTATGACCTCCTGGTTCATAGGTCAACAGCCAACCACTGGGCCACACGGGCCGGGCTTGCCATTTGTTTCTATCAGACACCACCGCCTGAGTCAGCATTACTTTATGAGAAAATAGTAAGTTGTTTGTTTTTTGGGGGGCGGATGTGTGGAGATAAAAGAGGCCAGGTGAGGGGGAGAGCTGTACCTCCGCGGTGGTGGTGAGAGGTGTCACGTTAGCCTTTTTACTTAGCCGCCTTGGCGGCGTCCAGGGGCATCACCCCAACCGGCACAGAACAGGAGCCTCCGAGGCGGGCGGACAGGCCCGGTTTCTTCCTCGGGGACCACCCGGCGGTTCGGTTCCTCAGCCGGGTGTGGGCGGCGCCCGTCCTCCCCGCCCGGCCCGGCCCCGCCCCGCCCGCAGCCCGCAGGCCTCTGCCGCAGCCGGGGCCGCCCGCCGCTCCGGCCGCCGCGTCCGAGCCCAGCCGCCCGCCCCGCCCCGCGCCGCGCCCCTCGGGGAGCTGGCACCCGCAGTCCCGCCCCGGCCCCGAACCCCTCAGGCCCCGGGCCCCGGCGCCCTCGGTCTGTGACTCAGCTCCCCAAACTCCTCAGCCTCGTCCAGGCGCCCCTCAGCCCCGCCCCGGGCCCCTCAGGCTCTGCTCGTCCCGGAAGTGCCGAGCCCACCTCCGCCCGCGCCCTCAGCTTCCTCAAGCCTCCCCACAACCCTGGGCCCCGAGCTCGTCACTCCCCGTTCCGCTCCGCCCCCCCGGGAGACACGGCTCCGTCCGGTTCCCCCAAAAGCCCCTCAACCCCCACCCCCGTGTCCCCTCGGGCCGCCCGCAGGCCCCGCCGCCCGCCGCGCCCACCTGCGCGCCCAGCTGGTTCAGCTGCTGCATGTCGCCGCCCACAGCCTCCGGCACCGGGCCCTGCGTGCAGTGCAGGCGGCCCATGGCGTCCTCCCGGCGTGGACTCGCCGCTCCGCCGCCTCCCCGCTTCCTCCTCGCCGCCGCCGCCCCTCGCCGCGCTTCCGCAGCCGCACTTTCGCCACGGCCCCCGCCGCCGCGCTCCTCCCCCGCGGAGCCCGGACACGCGCGAGCCCCTGGGCGTGGGGCGGGGCGCCCCCGCGGACACGCGCAGACCCGGGGGCGGGGCGCCTGGCTGGCCGCTGCGGCCGTGGACGTCCCTGAGGAGTCAGCGGCCAGACCAGGGATTCCCTACCGGCTCTCCCGCTGGGAGACCCCCCACCCCCACCCCGGGCGCAGCTTGGCCTTGCTGAACCCCAGTTTCACTAAAATGACCCCTGGGGTGGCCAGTCCCCCTGAGTTGTTTAGAACACAGCCTGCAACACAGGAGGTCCTAGCTGCTACCGTTATCGTCATTATTCTGCAGATTCTTATGGCAAGGGCCTCCCGGGGCAAGGCCCTGTGGTAGGGACGTGTCCCTGGAGGGCTTTCTGAGAGCAGGGAGAGCAGTGGGTCTCAAGCTGGACCGTGCATAAGCATCTTCGGGGGTGGGGGGGGTTGCTCCAGGGCAGATTACGGGTTCCCTGCCCCAGAGTGTCAGATTAGAAGAGCCTGGGGTAGAGTCTGAGGATTTGCATTTCCAACAAGCTCCTGGGGACCACACTTTGAGAACCTCCAGAGTGGAGGAACTGACCTAAACAAGTGCAAGGGCAGCCCTGGCCCCAGTCTGGAGGTGGGTGGGAGGCAACCAATTAACACATCCATGTTTCTCTCTCTGCCTTACACTCTCTATAAAACACACACACACACACTGGAAAATATCAGGTGAGGATTAGCCAAATACACAGAAGTGCAAGGGCTGTGCTAGTGCCAGGAAGGGCAGTGATCAGGTGGGTGAGAGAAGGTTACTGGGACAGTTGGTAATCACTGCGGCCCTGTGAACCCCAGGCTCTTTTCCCAAGGACCCCTCGAATTCTCCACCTCCCCACTGGAAAATGGAGGCATGCTCCTTGCAATCTGGGTCCTGATCTCCAAGCCCAAGAGCTTTTTCACCTTCTGGGAGGGTTTGAACAAGATGTCTTCCACCCAGCCCTAGACGGTTTACTCAGTGGATAGAGTAATTGGCTTGCAGACTGAAGGGTCCCAGGTTCAATTCTGGACAAGGGCACATACCTGGGTTGAGAGGTTCGATCCCAAGTAGGGGGCACAGTAAATCAATGATTCTCTCTCATCATTGATGTTTCTTTCCCTTCCTTTCTGAAATCAATAAAAATATATTTTAAAACTGTCTCTACCCAGAGGCCCAGCTCCTCGCATTTCATCATTATTTCATTCATGCATTCATTCAACAAATACAATAATATTGAGTGCCTACAGTGAGGCAGATGCCAGGACAGGTGCTGGGACCCCTTGTGACAAAACCAGATGCAGAGCCTGGCCTGGGAGAATTGAGTTTATCAGGAAGGCAGACCCACACATGTGAAATTCATACGTGTATGAAATCATTAACTGATGCCAAGAAGTACAAAGTGTTTCCAAGTTCAAGGTACCTTGTCACAGACAGACAGGGAATGAACTCAGACTTCCTGACTCACCATCCAGGAATTTTTATTTTAAAATATTTTTAATCTTAAAAAAAAAATTCCTGTCAGAGCATTATATTTACTTATATCTTCAAGTGTTAAATCAACTTTGTTGAGTTATGACTTACATACACTAAATGCTCCCATTTTAAGTGTGATTCTTTAAATTATTTTAGCCTTTTTTTTTTTTTTTTAACATCCTTGAGGAAACCACTGGATTTCCTTTATTTCTACTCCCACGGTGCTGAGCCACTTAAGAAATACTTGTGGAATTTGATTAGCCTATGTGACAGAAAACAGGGAAAGGGAAAGAAATTCATTTGAAACTGTAGGCCAACACGCAATGAGTAACTATTATCTTATAGTCTTTTTCCATATGACAGGTCATTGGGGTTTCAGTGATATGTCTTGTTTTTATATATTCAGGGCTCTCCCACGCCCTGAATTCAAAATGTCGTCCTTGGACCAGCAGTAAGGACATTACCTGGGGATCTGTTAGGAATGCAGGCTCTTAGGCCTACCCTAGACCTGCTGATTCAGGACCTGCTTTTTTTATTTTTTTTATTTTTAACAAGATCTCCAGGTGATCACTGGGAACATTTAAGTTTGAGGTACAAATAGTAAGCAAATTACTGTGCTTCCATTTCTTTTTACAATTGTAAAAAAATAGATATTTAATAGAACCTACTTGAAAAGATGAAATGAGGTAATATTTGTAAAACAGCACAGCAACTGGCCCATGGTAAGTGCTCAATGCATGTTTGTTATTATTATTCCAACTTTCCAATCTTATAAACAGAACAAGTCAAAAAGCATCCCTGTACACAATTCCTTTGCCATATCTGTTTCTTTGGGAGAAACTCCTAGAAGGGTCAAGGGATACTATGTTCCCAATTTCTGGGTTCAAAACAGCACAAGGATGGACAAACTTCCAAGGTAGGGAGAGGCTAGACCATAACTGATCTCTCTGAGAACACCCAGAAGTTAGCATTTCAGCCTGAACAGGCACCTGGCAGCAGGTTGATCCTGCCCACAACCCACATTCCCTGAGCTCCAAGGAGAAGTTCAAGTGCTCCAAAAGAATCTCAGACAACCCCATTCTTGGCTTCAATTGTAAGTAGTACAAAAACATCATAAAATGCCACTGCATACGCACATGATTTTTCAGTTTTATTAAGAACGTCTCAACTGACAAAGACAATAGATAAAAATGCTGTTTCCAACATTCTCGGTCACAGTCCACTCGAGGAGAGAGGAAGGAGCCGTGATTACTGTTAATGTGACATTGTAGCAGGAAATGCAGACCTGGGGCCAGGCCACCCTTCTAAAGAACCCTGCCCCCAACAGTTCTCATTTCATCCTTAATGAGGGACCTTGCTCCCTTCATTCACTTTAAAATGTCCCCAGAGAAAGCAAAGGAACCCCCCTCCCCCAACCCTGCAAGTGAAAGAAGTTCATTAAGAACTCCTTTCTCAGGCGTGAGGGTTCCTGCTGGGAATTTCACCAAGGGGCCAGATTCTCTCCAGGAGAAGGGCTGCCCCTTCACTCTGAAAGGCCAAAGGACAGTTTATAAAATGAAACTTTTTATTTTGAGATAATTGTGACTCAGATACAGTTGTAAGAAATCATACAGAGAAGTCTCTGTACCCAGTCTCACAACCAGGAGATTGACATTGAAACAGGTGATATACAGAAGGATCCTACGTGTTGCCCAAGGGTATTTTTTTTTTAATTTAAAAAATGTTATTTTTAACGTTGACATAATTGAAGTGTCCCTCTTTTCCCCCCTTTTGCCCACTTCCATCCACCCCCAACTCTCCCTCCTTTGGCCTTCACCAAACTATTGTGTGTGGCCAAGCAGTATGCATATATGGTCTTTAGCTAATCCTTGCACCTTCAAACTATACCACAAGGCCATAATAGTCAAAACAGCCTGATACTGGCACAAGAACAGGCACATAGACCAATGGGAAACAATAGAGAGCCCAGAAATCAACCTATGCCTCTAGTTTCAATTAATATTTGACAAAGGAGTCAAGAGCATATAATGGAATAAAGATAGTCTCTTCAATAAATAGTGCTGGGAAAATTGGACAGGCACATGCAAAACAAACATACAAAAAATGAAAGAAAAGGAACTAGACCACCATACAAGAATAAGCTCAAAATGGACAAAAGACTTAAATGTAAGTTGCAAAACAATACAAATCCTAGAAGAAAACATAAGCAATAAAATCTCAGCTATCTCTCACAGCAATATTTCTCTGCTCTATCTCCAAGGGTAAGGAAAACTCAGGAAAAGATAAACAAATAGGACTACATCAAGCTATTCTCATCATTGATGTTTCTACCTCTCTCTCCCTCTCTCTTCCTCTCTGAAATCAAGAAAGACATATTTAAAAATAAATAAATACATGCTAAAAATATTTAAGGTAAAGGAAGATAAAATGTTCCAAAAAAATTGAGGGGGTAGTGCAAATATGGCACATGTTAACAATTGGTGACATTGACTTTGTATTATTCTTGTAACTCTTTGTAAATTTGAATTCATTTACAAAATAAATTTTAAAGTGGGGGTTAAAAAAAGTGAAATGATCTTTGTTCCCATCCTGTCATAAGGGAAGTCATTTTCTATTTGAACAAATATCTGTTTGTGTACTCAGTCAGGGAGAGGCGCTGGCCATTTACATGCATTTTCTCCCTTAATCCCCTCAGTAACACCACCAGGAGGTGTTAACTCTTATCCTTGTTTTTTGTAGGAGGGGAGATGGGGCTTAGAGAGGTGTTATACAGTCACTTGTTGGTTAGGGGCACATCAGGATCACTCTGGAATGATTAGCTTTTTCTCCATATTATTATTACTTTTTTGAACCATAGACTGATACCTGCACTGCTTACACTATTTATAACATCTTGCCTTTTCACTTAGCGGCATTATCTTGGAGTTGATATCAGCACTTTCGGATTTGCTAGTTCTTTTCCAGCGGCATAGTGTTTCATTGTATGGAAAAGTCCTATCTGATTTTAACCACTTAGGGTTTGTCCAGGTTTTCACTATTACAAATGCTGGAGAGAACATGTCTGCATATACGGATATCTGATGAATAGAGTTACTCGGTCTTAGAATGGAATTGCTAGGTCAGTACCTTCCATTTGGATTGGAGTTGCCAAGTTACCCAAGAAGATTTGAGTTCAGCCTTGTAGATACTTTAGTCCATTCATGCAGCATGTCTTTGTTGAACACCTACTATGCACCCCCACATCTTGTCGGCTGCTGGGAAAAAACAGTGAGCCAGATTAAAACTCCCTTGTTGGGAGGCTGTTAGGCAGAGGAGATGAGACAGGTAAAAAAGGAGTTTAAAAAAATAAAAACAGTAAGTCTGGGCCAGGTTGGACGCAAATTCACCATCATATGGAGCTGTGGCGAGATTACTAATTAGCTGTCAAATTGACGATAGAACTTGCTAGAAGCTGAGGAAGAGGAGACAATTCCATGTTTAGTTTTTTTATCTTTATACAGACAAATTAATATACACACTATTCTATTGTTGGATTTCTAAGTCAGCTCCAATTCTGATTTTTTTTTTCATAGGCTGGAGTGATTAATTCGCTTCTCTGCTTAAAAACATTCTTCCAAATCTCAAGATTTTTCCTTGAGACAAATTTGAGATATGTAATTCCTGGAGTAAAGTTTAAGTCTTTTCAAGATCCTTGGCCTAAACTTCAATGGACATTTAAACTGTCCCCTCTAGAAATTTGCTCTTTAAAAGGGCCTTTTGGTAATTCCTAGTTTGGAGGGTGGGGGTGATAATGACTCCAACCTTTTGGATATCTCACCCTTTATTTCAAATTCAAGGTAGGACTCCTTTGCCTAAGAAAAATCACGGCTCAGATCTCTATTGTCCGCTTTGTTTTTCTCCTCAGGAATGCCTGGTCCAGCCCAGATTAAGACTGCAATGCAAATTGCTGCTGGGTGCTGTGAACACAACCTTGGGGTATAACCTTGGATGGTTTACCTGAAGAACTTTCTCTTCTAGACCATTTTTATTATCTTAAAGATGAAGGAGTCCACTCATTCATTCATTCATTCATTCAGGCAGCACATATTTATTGAGCACCTACTATGTGCTGGGCCCGTTGCTAGGTGCTAGGGACACAGTAGTGAACCACACAGACTACTGCTCCTCACCCATGCAGCTCACAATCTAATGGAGGAAACAGATTGAATTTAAAGACGTTAAAAAGGGATAAATGCTAGGAAAGAGAGTGGGAATTGTGAGCAGGTTCAAACATAACTCTGGTAGCGGGAAGAGGAAGCCAGGTGTAGGTAGACCTGAAAGATGAATAAAAAAGTTAAGCAGACTGAGTTGTCAAACCCTGAACAAAATAATGTAACAATCAAGGGGGAAGCCCTGGGGTCTTGGGCACGCCATGTTGCCTTCTCTCATTACTCCCCGGCTCAACAGAACTG
The DNA here is from genome assembly GCF_014108245.1 of Pipistrellus kuhlii. Taxonomy (NCBI): domain Eukaryota; kingdom Metazoa; phylum Chordata; class Mammalia; order Chiroptera; family Vespertilionidae; genus Pipistrellus; species Pipistrellus kuhlii. The sequence goes on along the minus strand of NW_023425562.1, from coordinate 53,972,449 downwards.
AGTACAGCAGTTCCCACTTATCTGCAGTTTTGCTTTCCATGGTTTCAGTTACCCATGGTCAATCATGGTCTAAAAATATTAACTGAAAAATTCTGGAAATAGACAATTCATTAAGTTTTAAATTGTGCACCCTTCTGAGTAGCCTGACAAAATTTCCCGCCATCCTACTCAGGGCGTGAGTCATCCCTTTGTCCAGCATCCCCAGGCTGAGCATGCTTCCCGCCCCTTAGTCACTTAGTAGCCAGCGTTGGGATGCTTCTGTTCATTTTACGTAACGTTGGCCCCAAAGCGCAAGAATAGCAATGTTGGCAATTCGGTATGTCAGAGAAGCCATAAAATGCTTCCTTTAGGTGAAAAGGTGAAAGTTCTTGACTTAACAGAGAAAGAAAAAAAATCAAGCTGAGGTTGCTAAAATCGATGGCAAGAATAAATCCATCATTGAAATTGTGAAGAAGGAAAGAAAAATTTGTGTTAGTTTTGCTATTGTACCTCAAACTATAAAAGTTATGGCCACAACCTTGGCCAGGTTTTCTCAGTGGTTAGAGTATTAGCCTGAGGACTGAAGAGTCCCTGGTTTGATTCTGGTCAAGGGCACGTACCATGGTTGCAAGCTTGATCCCTGGTTCCCCCGTCAGAGCATGCAGGATGCAACCAGTGGATGTCTCTCTGTCTTGGTCTCTCTTCCTCCCTTTCATTCTCTCTAAAAAAATCAATGGAAAAAAAATATCCTCGGGTAAGGATTAACAACAACAAAAAAGTCATGGCCACAGTACATAATAAATGGTTAGTTAACATAGAAAAGACATTACATTTGTGGGTGGAGGACATGAACAGAAAAAGTGTTGATGAATAGCTTCGGACAGCATTGAACCCTGCCTGACATGAAGAGGAAATGCTTTTAATGACTTTCCCAAAGCTTTGGTCATTGAACAGGTGGTTTTAAAGGCTGTATATGGAATCTACAATAATGATCTCCTGCACCCAGACATTGTTTTTCATTAATAAACTCTGTAATACTTGTTCTTGGTAGAGCTATTTAAAATCCTGGAGGAAAATGAAGAGAATAAAGAGCATGGTAGTTAAAAAAGGAAAGAAAGAAAAAGTGTTGATATGGAGGGCAATGTGTTGCACCAGAAAGCATTAAGCCTGTATGAAGACTTCAGGAAGGGTCTGTCTGAAATGAGTGATACCAAGCAATTTACTGCAAGTAAAGGCTGGTTACACAGACTCAGGAAGAGGTAAGGCATTTTATCATCTCACATCATCACAAGAAGAAGAAGGGTGAGTATAGAACAAGGTATTTTGAGAGAGAGAAAGAGACTACATTGACATAACTTTTATTACAGCATTTTATTATAATTGTTATAATTTATTCTCAGTGTTACTAAGAATCTCTTACTGTACCTAATTTGTTAATTAAACTTTACCATGGGTGTGTCTAGGAAAAAACATAGTATAATGGTAGTAGAGGTTTCAGGCATCTACTGGGGTCTTGAAACGTATCCCCTGGGAGTAGAGGGGGAACACTACTGCAATCACTTTCCACAGCCCAGCCTGCAGGCAGGGTTATCGGCATGCCGAGTATGTGCGCTTCCTGAAGCTTTGAGCAAGAGGGCCTGCCCAGAAGAGATAAGGGCAGGTCTGCACTAGGGGGTCCATCCCCTCTATTTTATCCCACAACAAAAGAGGAGGCAGAGTCTGGATCCACAGCAAATCCAGGAAGTGGAATCTTTCCTTTCCAGTCCCCTAACAACAATGACAGTAGTTAATATTACTGCATATCAGGCATTGTGTTCAGATTCCACATAGCTTCTTATCTAACCCTCAGTAAACTTCTGAAGCAGATACTGGTTGGGCCCGGGAATTTGAATGACCTTTCCGAGGTCACACGGGTGTCAGAAGCCAATGTTCTAAGCCATAGGACCTCTTCACTAGCAACCTTTGGGCAGTATTCTACAATATGCATTTCCGCGTATCATGTAACGTACCATAACACAATGAGGAAAACTTTGGGAGCCCCCTTTTAAGGAAGAAATCCAAGCCTTAGAGAAGGTAACCTGAGTTCTCTCACTCACCAACAAGTATTTACTGAGCACCCACTGTGACAGTGGTCAGCAAACTCAGTCCACGAGCCAAATATCAACAATACAATGATTGAAATTTCTTTTGAGAGCCAAAGTTTTTAAACTTAAGCTTCTTCTAACAGACACCACTTCTTCAAAATAGACTCACCGAGGCCGTGGTATTTTGTGGGAGAGCCACACTCAAGGGGCCAAAGAGCCGCATGTGGCTCTCGAGCCGGTTTGCCGACCACAGCACTATGAGGTAGGCCCAATTTTAGGTTCCAATGAACAACAGATAGCAGTGGTCAAACATCTAAATAAGCTGTCTCTCAAAGACTTATTCTAGTCAGATAGACAATAATAAGTAAATACATTGCATATTGGACGAAGATATATGGAAGGAGGATGGAAAGTGCATAAATAAGTGGAACAACAAATAGATATGTATCTCTCTTCCTCCCTCTCTCTCTCTTTCTGTCTCTCTCTTATCAATAAATAGGCCATGGCCAGTTGGTTAAGCATCATCCTGTGCACCCAAAGGTTGCTGCTGGTTCATTTCAGGTCAGGGCACATGCCCAGGTTGCAGGTTGGGTCCCGGATGGGGTGTGGGGGAGAGGCAACGGATAAATGTTTCTTTCTCCCTTCATCTCTCTCTAAAATCAATTTTTAAAAAATTCAAATCAATAAGTAAAAGTTTTTAAAAATAATGAAGTAGAAAGGAATTCCTCCTAATGGCTAACAGGATGTTCCTGTTGAAAATGAAAGGTGAGAAGAAAAAAAAAGGGAAAAAAAAAAGAAAGGTGAGGAATCTACTTTGCAAATGAACGTGACCTTTAATGACACTGCCATTAAGACTGAGTACTTTACAATGAGGGCCTTTCACATCCCTGGGCTCTGTGAATCCCTCAGTCATTCTGGGAAGTAGGCATTAGGATTATTATTATTATTCCAATTAGATGAGGAGATGACTGAGGTCCAAACTCCTTAGCATAGTACACTCAGAGCTACTCCGAGGAGGGGGGTGGGGCTGGAGCTGGGCAGCTAGTCCCAGCTTTGCCACCAACCAGCTGTGGCTTCCAGGCAAACTGCCTTCCCTTGTGGAGCCTCTGTTTCCTCGACTATAAAACGGGCTCATGATACTAGACACTGCTCGTAGACCTAGGGGTGAGCAGGGCTTGCCTTAGCAGCTGGGAGCCCATGAGATTGAGAAGGCAGGGAGAGGGCCATCTCCAAACCTGCTGAAAGCTGGGACAGCCGGGAGAGCAGAGCAGCATGTATTCATTACTATTAACAACAATGTATGTTTGTAATCTAACAAACTCTTTTTTGATGTTTTGCACGTGCCAGAAACTGTTCAAAATGCCTTACATGTATTAACTCATATAATTCTCACAAAAATCCTATGGAAAAATATCCTTGGGTGAGGACTGACAACAACAACAAAACAAACAAAAACCTGCAGCTGCTCTAAGAGTTGCAAAGATAATGGCATAATTCAACAGAAATATAATATTTACCCACAACATAGGTGTAAGTTCAATGTCTTGACTTACTAGTATGAGAGCTGGTAAAAGAGTTCACCTACCTCAAGCAGGCAACTGAGAACAAGTGCTGGGCACTCCAGGAGTTGAACAAGGCCTACCACTGAACGCTGGCAGGCCGGGAGGCATGTTTGCACATTGGCACTGCCTCCTCCTCCTCCTCCTCCTGCTAAAAGGACTCCTCTCCAGGGCCATCTCCACTCAAGGGAGTGTGGGGACACTTGCTTAAAACACTGAGGCACCCTCCTGGTTTCCCTTCTTCTTCTTAAAAATAAAATAAAATTATATATATACTTTTTATTTAGATCCAAGAGGAATGGAAGAGAGAGATGAAAACATCAATGATGAGAGAGAATATTCAATCAGCTGCCTCCTGCACACCCTCCACTGGAGATCAAGCCCACAACCCGGGGGGATGTGCCCTAACTTGGTATCGGGAATCAAACTGTGACCTCCTAGTTCTTAGATTGATGCTCAACCACTGAGCCCTGTCTGCCAGGCCTGGTTTCCCTTTTTTGTTTATATGATTGAATCTCTTCTGGAAAAGGTAGCAGATTTATATAATTCTATGTACAGCAGCAGTTTTTAAAAACATTTTTAGGTATGTATTCATTTTAGGAAAAAAAACATCAATTTCTTGTTCCACTTATTTATGCATTCATTGGTTGATATTTGTATGGGGATTGAACTCACAATCTTGGTGCATTAGGATGACACTCCAACCAATCGAGCTACTGGCCAGGGCTATGTACAACTATTTTTCAGTGTCAGCTCTGTATTGTATTTTATTATCTCCTGAATACAGTGATAATATTGAGTCTTCTAAAAAGTTTTTTTTAAAGTATGTTGATTTGAGAGAGAGAGAGAGAGAGAGAGAGAGAGAGAGAGAGGAAGAAAGGAGGAGAGAGAAAAAGAGAAACATCAATTTTGTTGTTTTACTTATGAATGCATTCATTGGCTGATTTTTGTATGTGCCCTGACCAGGGATCAAACCCACAACCTTGGTATATAAGGAAGATGTTCTAGCCAACTGAACTACCTGGCCAGGGCAACATCAATTTGGAGGTGGTGGTGGTGGGGGGGAGGTGAAGAGGGGAAGAGAATGCGCATCTTCTTAATCAATATAACCTCTAATTTATGTAAGTGTTGTAATACTAGTACAAGGAACTCTTAAAATGTCTTTTAGTCAGATTCACCATTTATTTACATTTTGCCCATTTGCTTTATATTCTCCCTCTCCCATATATAATATATGCATCTTATTGTTTCTGAACGATTTAAGGGCAAATTTGGTGACCTGTGTCCTTACTCCTAATAAATACTTTAGTGTTTATTTCCTAACAGCAAGGACATTCTCTTATCTGTGTGTGTTTGGGTGATGAAACAAATGACCTTTAATCACAGAATTTTTGTTGTTTCCTTTATAAATATTGATTTCCATCATGATTACAAAGATTGTGATGTTACAATAAGATTTTAAGTAAATGCCATTTTATCAATATGAAACCAGAGGAATATTTAAAGTCAGTCTAGAAAAAAAAGTTTTTTCTAACTTTCCATGTTCTCTGCTGCCTTTGTGTGTATATAGTAATATCAATATATTTTTTGAACATTAAGAAGCAAAATCTTGCTGGCAGGGGAAGGGGAATGGTGAAAGTAAAAGCAAAGTCTTTCTTTTAATTTTTTTTTTCAATTACAGACAAAAAAAATCTTTCATAGAAATATTTCTGCCCTAGTTGGAGTGTTGTCCCCTACACTAAAAGGTTGTGGGTTTGATTCCTGGTCATGGCACATACCTAGGTTGCAGGTTCAATTCCTGGTCGAGGTGCGTATGAGATGTAATCAACTGATATTTCTCTCTCTCTCTCTCTCTCTCTCTCTCTCTCTCTCTCTCTCTCGCTCGCTGTTAAAATCAATAAAAATGTGTCCTTGGATAAGGATTAAAAGTACAGGGTATCCCCCAAAAATACATACACACCATACACACTTAACAGCTGATAGCTCAATTGATGTTTCTTTTCAGATTTAACCCATTGGAATTATTAATTATTCAAAGTGTATATATATATATTTTTGGAATACTGTGTGTGTGTGTGTGTGTGTGTGTGTTTCTTTGGGGGCCGGAGCTTTGTCTGCCCAAATGGATAATCCAGCATCAATGTTTTCATTTAAGTGCATTTCATTGTCCCAGTAGCAATTCTGTGAAGGATTCTTTTTTTGTGACTGAGTAAACTGAGGCTCAGAGAAACCAGGTGATTTATCAGAGTCATGTGATCTTGGAGGTGAAATTCAAACCACAGTCTGATAAAAAGCCTTCCCCCTACCTCCCAGGACATAGAGTCAGTCCCTGTAGGAATGCATGCTGGAGGAGCGGATGTGGGTGGCAGATGTACATGGCATGTCCTACCACACAGATAGGAAGAAGAACACTGGGAATGAGAGCCAGGGGCCTGGGCGAGCCCAGCACACAGTGGGTGTGACTCCACAGTCCCATTTACAGTCACACGGCCAAAGCAGATCCATTGAACTCCCCTCCAAATGCACATTCTGGGAGCCTTCCTCATTGAGTTAGTGAACCTCCCTTCCCACGGGTGCGCAGGGTAAATCACCCACTCTTCCCTTCACCCCTGGAACCATCAGCACCACTTCACTCAATCTCCACAACCCATCCCAAATCCAGTCACTTTCCCACTTCCTTTGGTCCCACCATGGTCCAGGCCACCAGATGACCAGTCTTCCTGATCGGTACCAGCCTCCTCCTCATCCACCTCCCTATGTGGGTCTGTTTACTATATGACTTAGATCATGGTTCAAATGGTGACATCCAAAGTCCAAAGTCACCAAAACTTATTAGACCCTGCAAACTCTTAAGGAGGCTTACCTAGGCCTCCCAGGCATTCCTGGTGGGGCACAGACATCCTTTACCACATGACAGGTCTTAGCTTATGATCAGAAAACAGAGGCCCACCAGCTCATATATGTTTTATTTCCTCTTAAAGACATTTCTCTTCTTCCTGTACCAACTGACGAGAGCCCAGCTTTGGATGTCTGTGCCAGAGGCCAAGGAGTTCCTGCTGCCCGTTCACATGAGGCTCCACTGGCTGCTGAGCGCGTTCACCGCTGTATCTCCTGAGCCTCTCTTCAGGCTCCTAGGCTGCACAAAAGCCAGTAACTTTAGAAGCACTTGCAGCTTCCAGAGAGTTTGCCATTTACTTATTTGCAAATACCTGGTAAGAGATGAAGAGAGAAAGCTGTGGTTTTACTCAGAGCCGAGAGCCCAGGAGGCAGGAAACCTGTGCTCATTCATTCATTCGTTCATTCATCAAACTTGTATTGAACTCCTGTAGGCACCAGAAATAAAGTTTGAAACAAGACAGGCAGGTGTTTTCTGCCCTCATGAAGTGGAGTTGATTGTGTGTGTGTGTGTGTGTAAGTGTGTGTGTGTGTGTGTGTGTGTGTGTGTGTGTGTAACAAGAAAAACAGATGTAAACAAGGAATTATGCAAAATTATTCAAACAGCTGTAAGCGTTACAAAGAAAGTTAAATTGGAGTGATGGAGAGAAAGACTTCTGAAGGTATGGTCAGGAAAAGCCTCTCCAGAAGGTGACCTTTGGGAGAGAGCTGAATCGTGGTGAGAAGCTGGCCATGCAGAGATCTGGGCAAATAATGTTTAGAAATATGCTTAATGTGTTTGAGGGACAGCAAAGAGATGAGAAGATTAGAGTGATGTGAGGGAAGGTGAAGGTAGGAGGTGATTAGAAAGGCAGGCAGGAGCCAGCTACATGGCTTTGAAGGCCATCATGTCATCATTCGTTTGTTCTTGCATTCATTCAACACATTTATTGAGCACCTACTGTGTGCTAAGACACACTGAGACCCTGCCTTCACAATCTAATGTGTAGATACACATAAGTGGGGGGGGGGAGACCCACCCAAAAACAAATACAGGGTAGGGGAAAAGTAGGTTTACAGTTGTTTGTATGGAAACTAATACTATAATTAATAAATAATAATACAGGAATAAACTTTCATTTAACTTAAAATTACAAATCTACTTTTGCCCCACTCTGTAAGAAGTATAAATACCAGGTATGATAAATACTAGGAAGTGCGGTTTTCCTGTAGTTTAGTGCCCCTTCAAGGGGAGAGGAAGTCGAGACCTGTGAACAGAATGAGGCTTCTCCTGTTCCTGATGCAAGCAGATCCAAGAACCCAGGCGGCCGGGGACCTGACCGCCTTCCCTCCCCTGTTCACCCTCCCCTCCCTTCCCCTCCCTTCTAAGATGGCAGATAAAGGCTAAACCCGGAGGAAGGAAGGACTCACTAGTCTGCCGTCCCGAACGGGGTGGCTGGCTGGCAGGGGCACCGCAGCGCCCAGGTGACCTTGCAGCTGGAGGTGGGGGTACCTGGCTGCTGGGGAACGCTTCCCTCTCTGAGCCCCCATATCCAGACCCAGACCACCTCTGTTTCTGTGTCCGGGATGGTGGGGGGGGAGGGAGAGAGGAGACTCAGAAGGAGCCTCGTATACTAGGGGACCCCCTCGAGCTCCCCATTATGTCTCGGTGTCCCTGTGGGCGACTTCACTGGCCCGGGCGCAGGAGGCGGCGCCTGTGCCGGAGGGGCGGAGGGCAGGCTCCGGAGTGATTTCAAATTTCCCTCGTCCCCGCCCCTCGCTCCCCCCCGGCGCCGCAGGCCGGGCTCCGAGTGGCTGCGGCGGGGGCGCCCCGGGGCGGGGGCGGGGCGAGCGCCGGGCCGCGGCTACAAGGGGCCCCGGCGCCGCCCCCGGCCCAGCGCGTCCCCAGCCCCGCCCGGCCCGCGCGGCTCCTCGCAGCCGCTGCCCCGGCCGCAGCCCGCGTGGAGCTCCGCGATCCCGGCCCGACACCGCCGGCCCGCTGGCCCGCCGCCGAGCCAGAGGCCGCGCCCGGCCGGCAGCGCGGGGGTTAAGCGGCCCAAGTAAACGCAGCCCCGCGATCGGCGCCGGAGATTCGCGAGCCGAGCGCCCCGCACGGCCGCCCGCCGGCCCCCCGCCCGCCCGCCGGGACCCGCGGCGGCACCTCGGCGCCGCGTCCGGGCCGGGCTCTCGGCAGGTGAGCGCCCCGAGGTGCGGGGAGCGGGGAGGGGTGGGGGCTGGCCCGTCTCGGGGCGCCGGGGCTGGTGGGGGAGGGGGGCGCCCCTGCGGAGCCGGGACGGCGAGGAGGAGCCCTGTCCGGGGTGTCTGCCGGGACAGCGGCTCCCGTCCGGCCGGGGACCGGGCGCGCGAGGGGAGGAGAGGATCCCCGGCCCTCCTTGGGGGGGAAGCGCGCGAGGAGGGCAAAACAGGGGGTGCGGGGTGCAGGGCGGAGTGTGTGTCTCCCCGGGATCCGAGGGGAAGGGCTACCCTTGCTGGATTCCCAAGTCCCCGAGGAGAGAAGTTAATTCCGAGGGCGGAACACCGGGCGGCCTTCCTGGGGTCTGGAGCCGGGTGGAAGGGGTGTCCCCGTAGAGAACAGGGGGGCTCAGCGGGAGGGGGTGCCCTTACCTGGCTTCGGCTTGGGAGGGATCCTCCTGGGAGAGGGGAAAGCGGAACAGAGGGCAGTTCTGCCTAGGAGTTGGGCATCCGGCGTCCGTTCTTGGGACTTGGATCTGGGGGTTCAGCTGAGAGAACTTGTTTTATTTCCCCCACGAGGGGTAGGAAAGAAGGGTTGTGTGTGTGGATGGGTGCCGGCGAGCAGGTGGGCCGGGGTGTGCTCGCCGCCGGGAGGGAGGGGCGGGCTCCCGGGTCCTCTCTGGATGAACCACGGGGGGTGAGGCGCGGCGGGGCTGCAGGGATGCCCGGGGGGTCCGGGGGAGGGGAGGCTGCCCTCTCCCAGCGCACACCTGGCCGGGAGGAGCGGCCTGGGGGCGGCGCCTCCCTGCCTGGCCACTGCCTGCCCTGGGGGCTCACTTTCCATTCCTTTTACCCCTCTTCTGGAATGAGGCCGGTCCCCCTTCCCAAACCTGTACGCTGAGGCCTCCAGGCTGCTCTCTAGCACCACCTCCCAGAGGACAGGCTTCTTTACCGGGGTGACTGTTGGGTGAGGGAAGGTGGATGTTGAGTCCCCACTTCACAGGTGAGAAGGTGGAAGACGGGAGGGCGGACTTAGCAAGTTAGCAACAAGGAGCAGCTCCGGGGCCCAGCTTTTCCTGCTGGAGTTACTCACCTGTGGCCGGGAGAGGCTGCCGGAGTGCCGGGCCCAGCCCCAGGCCTGTGCTTCCAGCCTGCCTCCTTCCTTTATCCCCTGGGCGGAGAGGGTAGGCTGGGCCTTTGTGCTTCCACCTCCCCCCACCTGCTTCCCCATTCCCCCAAGCCCAGAGGTTCATGAATGAAACAGAATTAAAGACAGTATAAACCTTGACCTACCTCCTGACTTCTGGATGCTGTGTTTTTTTGTTTTTGTTTTTTTGGCCAACTGGTGGCAATTGTTTTTGGGAAGCAAATTCCTGCTGGGGCTCTCACTTAAAGTGCCCAGGAGGCCGGCCAGCCTCTGCCCTCTCGGAGGCCTGCTTTGCTTCTTGAGTGGAGGCCCCTTGGCCTCCCCAGGTGCAAGACTTGATTATTTTCTGGAGTCGAGATGGTGGTACCATTTTGATAAAAATTGCATACAGTAATCCCTCAGTAAAAGTTTGCCACTGTTGGCATCATTATCTAGCACCTGGGCTAAGCAGGTTGCCCTGTTTTTTTTTTTTTTTTTTTTTTTTTTTTTTTTTGTGTGTGTGTGTGTGTGTGTGTGTGTGTGTGTGTTTTTGGAGGGGGGATGCATGAATCTTTGGCCAGTGTTTAAATCTGCCCCCAGTAAATCCATTGTTTTCTGTGTCCGTGCTATTCTGTGAAATGGGAACATGCAAAATAACCCCAGATTGTGTAAATGAAGCCAGTTTGAGTGATTTAACCTCTAACCACCAAAGCTCCTGATGGGTGGAGTAGTCCCTATCATATACCGTATTAGGCTTGGGTGGAGACTCAATGAGATAGTGCTTGACCAAAGCAGGTGGTGAATATTAACATCTGTAGCTCCTCTTTTAAGGGTAACCATTAATAAAAATGAGGATGAGGGGAGGCCCCCCCTACTGGCCCCTCCTTTCCTGTCTCCCTCCACCAAGGTATTCCTGTTAACTTATGAAAGCTTTTCCAAATCATCATCCTTGATTTGGGAGTTGGCAGGAAGGAGTCTTTGTTCCTTTTTGAAAGGAGTCATGTTTTTTTTTTCTTTTTTCTTTGAATGGGTTGGGGACATTTTAAACTGCCCATCTTCCTCCCCGCAGCTTGGGGCCTTGAATTCTTAATTTCAAGCTAGGGAAGTTCCTTTACCTTGCCCCTTTGGGCTGGAGAGGGCTGAGACAAAGGGGCCAGGTTGGGCTAGCTGCATCGTGCTTCTTAAAGCCATGGGCATAATCTTCTCCCCTTGCAAAAGGGGGGGGGGGGCGGGGGAAGCATCTAAGAGCTGCAGGGGTCTAAGGGGAGGAGCGAGGGAGAAGAGGTTGGGGGATGCTGCTTCCCTTTCTTCCCTTCCTCCAGCCACGTGGGGAGCCTGTGACCCAGAAGTGCCGGTTGCCCCTTATTGCAACCCCAGAGACGGCTTCTGATGTTGGGTTTGGGCAAGTTCTTCTGGGGAAACTTAACCTTGAGATTGAGTCCTTTGTCTCAGGCCAGCTCTCATGTCAGTTGCGGCACCTCCAGGCTCAGACCCCTTTTCCAGTTTCATCTGAGATGGTTCTGGCTAAATCTGAAACTTGGGGTCCTACCCTATGGCAAGTGTCTCTTCCCCAGAGTCCTGAATAGTGGGTACAGGGCCTCAGTTCAGCCATGCCCTTGTGTTAGCAAGTTTTTAAAAATAAAAGCATGCACTTGATTTTCAGTTTCTAGGTGGGCCAAAACTGGAGGAGTCCAGAATACCTCCTTTTCCTTGCAGACCACCCTCTTTGTAAAATGGTGAATGGATTTGCATCTCTTCTGGGGATGTGATGCTCTCACTGGGCCCCGTTTGCAGCTGAGGGGACTGAGGGCCTGGGATACCCAGTCACTTTCAAAATTTGGTAGTTTTTTTCAGAATGCTTTTACATCTGCCACTATCGCAGGACAGAGTTGGGGAGGGAACATGCCTGGAAAATGGCAGAGGAAGCCTGCACACAGGGCTGCTGAGCGCATCCTGCTCTTTAAAACCCTCCCTTTGTTGATTTTTGTTTCCATCTGTGTAATGGGTACAAGCACACACCTACCCAGTAGAGTGCCTAGGAGGACTAAATGGAATCTAGGGGCCTTTTAGCTTAGCAACTGTAGTTGTTCATTCACAATAAGTTGGGGGGGGGGGGAAAGAAGGGGGTTCTAAATATTGTAAAGATTCTGTATTTGTTGGGTCATGTTATTTGTCCCAGACAATAGACTAAAGGGGTTTGGGCTTTGAAATTGACGTTTGATATAGAGTCCTATTTGTTTCATTTATAAACCAGTGACCTGAGCCTCAGTTGTTCCACCTGAAAAATAGGGGAATTGGCCAATCCCAGGGATATTGAAGTTTAAATAAATTGAGTTGCTTATGTAGTAAACACTCAAAAGATTGGTAAGTGGTTATGATTCACTTCCTGAAAGAAATGCAGTCTCGGTTAGTTAGCATTCACCAGTTTTCCAGGTAATAAAGAATTTGGGGACTGTTTTGTGCAGAGAATTTGAATATTTCAAAAAATGATATTCACTGTGTTTCATGCAAATGAAAGTCAAATTCACCTTCTGGTCATCACCTGTGAGCTCGTCCCAAGGTACCTCATGCTTTGCTTCTGTCTTGGGGCCTCTGCTACTCGTAAGCATGGAGAACAATGCAGTCGGGGCCAGGAGCCCTACCTACGCGAAGGGACACGAACCCCAGGAAAGGACAGGTGGGGAAGAGGGGTGAAGTCTTAGATTTAGACGGCTCTGCTGTCACCGTGGGCCTGAGGGAAGGCAGTTCTGGGTACCAGTGGGAAGAGATTCTTTGGAATCCGCAAAGCTTTGACCAGTTTGCCTGACCAAAGTGCTTAAGTCACATCACCCACAGAAATGTCCATTCATTCAGTGCGGCCTATGGCTTCTGCCCTTGCAAATCCCTGCCTGTTCCCCACACCCCAACCACTCTGCTTTTTAGTTTTGCGACATAAGAATTAAACTTAAAACTTCCAGAAAATTGTCTTTTACAGCCTTTGAAATTTGGAAGAGCGGTAGCCATTGAAAAGATTTATGAGCAGGAAATTAGAAATGCATTTCTAAAAAATGCCTGAGTGGATGGGTGGGAGGGAGATAAACAGTTGTCAGTGAGGAAAGGTTCTTAACCAATAACATTCCTTTTGGGGCAGGTTGATGCTGATCAGATGTGTGAATGGAGAGGGCGTGGAGAGAGGAGGGAGGAAGGCCCAACATGGCAGGGGATCCTATCTTAAAGTTGAGGGAATAAATTTTCTTGGATCATAATCTTCCTTGTGTTTATTTCCCCCCCCCCCCCCCTTCTTCCTCTCATTCTGTAATTGTTATTCAGATATTGCATCTCCTGGCCTGGTGGAATTTTCAGTGATCATTTGTTGATTTCAGAGAGAGTAAGAGAAATGGAAACAATGATGAGAGAGAATCATCTGTTGGCTACTTCCTGCACGCCCCCTACTGGATGGAGCCTGCCACCCCCCAGGCCTGTGCCCTGACCAGGCATCGAACCATGACCTCCTGGTTCTAAGATTTATTTCTGAATATAGTTGTGTTTTTTGTTTGTTTGTTTGTTTTACTGTTCAAACTATCCTCGTATTTGAGAGCAACCAAAATTGTCTGGAACTTGAGTACTGAAGGATTTCTTTGTGAGACAATGCCTTGAACTTGTCTTGGTTTCCCAAGGTCTGAAGGAGCTTCTTGGCTGTTGGGTCTGTCTTATTTCCCAGAGCAGAGGGATCTTCTGGTGCCCTGCCTAGGAGGTACAGGCCTGGCAGCAGGGGAAGGGTACTGCAGGGGTGGGGGGAGAGTTAGGAGGGCAGAGGAGGTCTCAGTCTGCCTTCAGAAGTCTTCCCCTGTTGCATGTTGGGTGGAGGACTGGTTGCCTCTAGAACAGGCTGGAGAAGGGGGATGTGGCAGGGGCGGGGGGGGGGGGGGCGCCCTATTTCTTTTCCATTCTTCCCTGCAGCCCCATGTTAGGTTAATTGGGCCTCTTCCTAAGTAGCATATTTGTTTCCAGTTGCGTTTGCTCCCTGTTGCAAGTAAACATGCTTGGGCCACCACTGGGGCTGGTTCCCAGGCATTCACTGGCCTCCAGATCCTGGAGAAGGGATAATGCCGCTTGGCCAGTTTTTCCAGCAGCCAGCTCCGTGCTGGGCCCCTGGCACCTGGCTCCTTGGCTGTGTACTGTAACGTGGCTAAAGCAGCAAAAGCGGGCATTGCTCCGAGTGCCATGTAGCTGCAGCAATGGAACCCTCAGGAAGGAAACCAGCTCACCTGGGATGCGGTGAGAAGTGGAGTGTGAACTAGGCTGGATGCCTGAACAGGCAGATGTTCGGGGTTGTTCTGGGTTTTCTTGGGTTACTTGGGAGGCAGTGTGCAACTGGGTAGTAGGATTTGGAAAATTCTGAGCAAATGTGTAGAATCTCATCCTGAGCTCTTGGCAAAAGGGTATCTGTAGTGTTAAGAATAGTGTAGATTTTGGAGTGAACCAACCTTGTTATTATCGTTAACTGTCTCCTAGCTTTCTTTTCCCTACACCCTCTCTGAACCCACTGGCAGCTGCTTGAAGACAGGGGCTGTCTGGCCTTCATCTGCCTCTGATTCTCAGTGCTGAGCATGGTTCTGAAGCTTAGCAGGAACCTCCTATCTGATGAATGGGTAAGAATGGCCTTTCCCAGTGTCTTGAACTGTCCTTGGATGTTATGTGAGGAGCTAGAAACACAGTTATATTAAATATCAACACGTTATTGCTCTAATATTAAATAGTCACCATTAATAAGGCCACACAGCTAGCGAGGAGAAGAATCTTGGTTGTAATGCTGTTAAATTTCTTTGAGACCCTAGTCTCCACTGGGCTTGGAGCCACAGAACTGGTAGGATGCACAGACGTGTTGGGTTGAGATGCTTTGTTTGCAGGCCTGCTATGCCGCACCACTGCTGAGGTGGATAGACCTGAAACCTGTTACCCTATCACCAGGTAACTTTTCGGTTTTTCAAAAAATATTTTTTGAAAAATATTTTATTGATTTTTTTTTTTTTTTTTAACAGAGAAGAAGGAGAAAGAGTTAGAAATATCCAATGAGAGAGAAACATCAATCAGCTGCCTCCTGCACACCCCCTACTGTGGATGTGCCCACAACCAAGGTACATGCCCTTGGCCAGCAATTGAACCTGGGACCCTTCAATCTGTAGGCTGATGCTCTATCCACTGAGCCAAACCGGTTAGGGCTCAAAAAATATTTTAAGCCTTAGCCGGTTTGGCCCAGTTTGCTGGCTTGATTACTAGTAGGGGGTGTGCAGGAGACAGCCAACCATTGATCTCTCTCATCATTGATGCTTCTGTCTCTCTTCCTCTCCCTTTCCTCTCTGAAATCAATAAAAATATATTTAAAAATTTTTAAATTTATTTTTAGAGAGGAAGGGAGAGGGAGAGAGACAGAAACTTCAATGATGAGTCAAACCCAATGATAAGCCAAACTGGCTAAGGCGGGATTAATCCTTCTGATAATTCTGATAAATATTTTAAGGCCCGATGTTTACTGTACAGAGACCTAGAGGCACTGAGCAATTCTCAAATGCCTTCTGAGTCATCAGGGATGAAGCGATACTTTGCTCTGTGTGAGGCATAGCTGAGAAGTCTGGCAAGATGGCATAGAGAATGCGTCATTTCCATGTCTCAGGATTTTGTCACCTACGTTGGGATCCTGAGCACCAATTACCCAGGAAATTAATTAGGCAGGGTCACTTCATTTTACAGATGATATATAACACTGGAGTTTGAGAACAACATTGGAGGCTTTTGCTTTCCTGTGAATCTGTTCTCTCCTGGAATTTAGGGGTTATTTCCTGATCAAGCAAAGGCAGTGAACTGGGACCTTGTGCTCTGCTTTCTGGCCCTCTTGCCTTCCTACTTAGTCCCCCCCCCCCCCCCCCCCCCCCCCTCCTCTACGCACACCTGGGTGGTGTTCTTCCCTGGGCTTAGCTTTATAACTATAGTTGCCACATTGTTTTAAAGATGTTTTCCAGTTCTGTTCCTTGGATGAGGCCCAAATCTTCATCATTTTGTTGCTGTGTGAGCCTGGACAGGGGGTCTGCTGACCTGCTTCCTCTGAGATGCAGTCAGAAGTAGCTTGCTTTTCTTGAGTGGTCCATCTCTGCTGCTTTTCTGGAATCTTGGACTGTGGGAACAGCTAAAAAAGACCTGAGCCCTTCAAGGGGAGATTCAGAAGGCTGGATCCCCCTCCCATAGGTTTTAATCTCTTCCAACCTCTCCCTTTTTATTTCAGAGTCTCACTTCCTAGTCATGCCCTCCGGCCTCCCTTTCTGCATTGTGAGTTTAATTAATGCAATTAACATTTACAAGGTGCTGCTGCCAGCCTGCAGGAAATGAATGACATCACTTCTCTTCTTTATAGAAGGTTGGGGGGCGGGGGGAGTTCGTGGGCCTCCTCCCAGGGTCTAATTGGTGGTGCCACTCATCCTCGCGTCTGCCACTTCCCATTTGGACACATCTGACCTGGTTCGGTTTGAACACACGCATTTTCACTAATGAGGCAGGGCCTTGCGGGAAGAACCCTGAGGGGGAGCCCACCTCGCTCGGCTGCACACCCCTCAGTCACGTGCTGGACCCCAGCCTCTGGGAAAGGGTCAGAGTTCACCCTGCCTCAGAAGGTTAGATCACCACCTCCTGTCAGGCTAAACACTCAGTTGGTATATCATGTCCCTCAGCCAAAAAAAAAAAAAAAAAAAAAACCACACCAAAAAACACACAACCTATATAGCTCCTGGGATGGAGGATGCATTGTTAGAACTTTATAACATATTCTCCATGCCCTGTTTCCTGTACAGCAGTTACAGGCACGTGCCCTGCACTGCCTGGGCATGAGTCTTGGTGCTGCCACTTTGTTGAGTGACTTAATTAATCTGAGCCTGTTGAGAGCAGATGGATAACAGGACCTGCCTCAGGATGGGGTACAGGAGGAGAGATGTTTGTGCTGCCTTCTGCTGACGTAGGAACTGGGGAACTGTTCTACAGCAGTGGGACGACGAGGTGCAGTTGGAAAGCTGGTATGCCAGTCATTCTGGAAAAGTCTCATAGGAAGGTGCCACCTCTTTCTAGGAGGTAGCCCAGCCAATTTTTCTTCTCTGCCCTGGCACGATCACACCAGATAAAGCAGTTGGCTTGTGTTGGAGGAACACATTTCTCTGGAAAAGGCCTATCTTGAATCACCAGAAGCCAAACTGAGATACATGGGATGAGGTGAGGGAGGTGTGTATCTGACCTTAACCACCAGTCCCTGGTGCTAATTTATTCCTGTTGCCAAGGGCATGTATTTTCTTAATTTAACGTCCCTGGAGTATGGCACTTTAAGGCACACGGATCAAGTATGTCTTAATGTTACTTAACCCGTCAGTCTCAGTTTGTTCATCTGTGCAATAGGGATAACAGTATTTTTCACATGTAAGGATGGAATGAATTAATACAGGTGGAGCACAGAAGAATGCCTGGCATCTAGTAAGCACTGAAAAAGTTAGTCTATTATCAGGTGAGAGGGTTTGCATGTTTACTTGAGGAGCAAAGGCCTGTGGGAGAAACCTTCCCGGCTTCTGAGATGTGGTTTCTGAAGTCTGAGTAATACGGAGGCAGGCGATAGGGAGATGGAAGGGCGTCAGCAGCGGCACACACCTGGAGGCTGGCTCTGTCTGTAGAATGTGGCCAGGGAGAGCGGAAATGGGCTGGCTGCAGGTTGTGGCAGAAAGGCAGCCAGGGGAGTTAATGTTCTTGCAAACCCTCTGATGAAAATTACAGAGAGCAAATATTTTATGAAATCACGTTGAATTAGGTATGCAACTGGAAAGAGTATTTTTACCTGCCCAGCTCACCCCGGGGCAGCCAGGTAGCTGGTTGGTTTTCTTCCCTGAATCCTCCTCCTCCAGGTCCCATGGATCTGCTTGTAGGGGCAGATGTTTCCTGAATGCTGAGACCTGGCTTTGGGAAGGTGCTCTGCTCACAAGTCCCCCAGGCAGGCCCGCAGCACAGGTTGGCAGTGCTGAGCCCTGGGGGGGAGCCTGAGGTGGTTAATCATTGCTGGCTCTGGGCAGCAGGCTCACCTGGGCCTGTCTAGTTAATTGACCCCATTAGGAGCTGTCTGAGGGAACTCGGGGGTCCCCCCAGATGAGAGAGGAGTCCTGCACTTTGATTCAGCATATGGTTTGCTATCAGCTCCTGATCAGAAACCATGTCCACCCCTCCACAGGGCTCCTGGTGTCTTCACACTCAGGGGCCCAGCCTCCCGCCTTTTGCCAGGTTACTTAGTTCACTGGTTTGGCCTGGAGTGAAAGGCAGCGAATTATTACTTTGAACCACACTCCAGCAGTTTTCCTGGGATTCTGCCTGTTTGATCTCCCTGGAACTGGCCATAGGTCAGGAAGCCTGTGCTAATTCCAGGTCAGGGCTTGGTAGGGAAAGGTACTGAGAAGCAGCCCATTGGGCCTGGTCAGGCATTGCTCTTCCCTGGGGCTGGTGAGATTCCTTAACGTGTTGAGGAACTGTGACCCTGCACAGCCTAGAACCAATGGGTGTGTGTGTGTAAATATTACATTGTACTCTATCAGTATATACATTTATAACCAGAACAGTATCTCTCTTTTTTTTAATCCTCACACGAGGATTTTTTTAATAGCTATTTAGAGAGTTGGAAGGACTTTTTTTCTTCTTCACATTGATTTTTCGAGAAAGAAAGACAGAAACAGAGAGATACATAGATTGGTTGCCTCCCGCATATGCCCCGACCAGGGCTGGGGATTGAGCCTGCAACCTAGGTATGTGCCCTTGACTGGAATCCAACCTGGGACCTTCAGTCTGCAAGCCCACTCTCTATGCACTGAGCCACACCAGCTATGGCCAGAACCTTGCATATTAATCACCCATGGATCTTGTGAAAATGTCTGTCCTGATTTAGTAGGTCTGGAATGGTGCCCGAGATTCTTCAGTTCTAACTGGCTCCGGGTGATGTGAAGGGCACTGGTCCTTGGGCCATGTGGAGAACAGCAGAGGTCTAGTTGCCCCACCCCAGTGGTCGGCAAACTCATTAGTCAACAGAGCCAAACATCAACAGTACAATGATTGAAATTTCTTTTGAGAGCCGAAAACCGACTTCTGCGCATGGGTCGCGAAGTTTCAATTGCACTGTAGTTGCGCGTGCAGGTGGTATTTTGTGGAAGAGCCACATGTGGCTCTCGACGTAGTTTGCCAACCACTGCCCTACACCCATGTCTGGGGAAAGGACAGTTGCAGAGGACGGAATCTGGGAACCCCTCCCAGTGACATTGGGAATCCGCCTGAGGGCGCTATAGGACCCTCAGACTGAGCCTTACGGCGCCCCCTGGTGGGCACTGCACCAGATTCATCACTGCAGCTCTATATACTAGACTAGATGCTTCTAGAAGGAACCCCGGGATGCTAGAGTGAGTCATCTGGGGCATTTCGTGTTATCTGGCTTCCTGTGTATTCTGTCACTAAATGGTAAGTCCCTGAGACAGGGCTCTGGGGCTGAGACAGGGCTTCGGGGCCGTAGTATCTGCAGGCAGCCATTTGCTGGGGAAGCTTTCCCAGGCCTTGTTCTTCCTCATGAAGGTGTGCTACCAAATACTTCTGGAATTGTTTTGGGGAAACTAAGGAGTCTACCCCTGGCCAGATAGCTCAGTTGGTTAGAAGGCCGTCCCAATAAGCCAAGGTTGTGGGTTTGAGTCCTGGTCAGGGCACTTATAAGATTCAACCAATGAATGCATAAATAACTGGAACAACAAATAAATCTATTTCTCAAAAAAAAATCAAAGTCACCCTGACTGGTGGAAGTTTGGCCCAGTGGGTAGAGCGTCGACCTGCGGACTGAAGGGTCCCAGGTTCGATTCTGGTCAAGGGCATTTCATTGGCTGCGGGCAATTTCCTGTGGGGGGTGGTGCAAGGGGCAGCCGATCGATGTTTCTCTCATAGATGTTTCTAACTCTGGCTCTCCCTTCCTCTCTGTAAAAAATCAATAAAATATATTTTTAAAAATCAATAAAATAAAATAAAAATTAAGAATATTTTAAACAAAGAAAAAGAGAGAAAGAAAAAAATATCAGTCTGACGGTTTCACCCTGTACTTAGACTCTAATTTTGCATTGGCCCCACTTCTTAGATGGGATCTTTGACTTAACATTAGTAAGGTCTGTGTGTCTGTTTTCCTCTTCTATAAAATGGGCCCACAGTGACAGGGATAAATGAAAGGTACAGGTTCTTGCTGCCAACATGTTATAGGTGGTGGGCCAGGTTGAAGGTCACAGAGCCCTTGATCCCATTTGTGAAGACCTGGCCTGAGCTGGTCTTAGCTGAGTAAGTGATGGTGCATTTACCAGGAGGAGCAGCAGTAGGAAGACACAGGCCCAGAGTGGGGTAAGGCTGGAGCAGATTGGGGGCATGCCTCCAGTTAACTGTTTCGGTCCTTTGCCTGTGCTTCCTCTATCCCTTCCTTTCCTGGGAACTTGGGACACTCAGCCTCAGCTGGTGAGGGTGGAGAGGAGAGAGTGACAGGCAAGCAGACCAATGGGTCCCTGAGGTTGGGGTGGGGCGGGGCTTGTGCTGCCATGGAGAAGAGAGAAGCTGTTCTGTAGGGGAGGAGGGGGCGGTGGGAAGAGGACCTAGAGATTGAGGGAAAGGGAGAGAGCAAACAAAGGGGTCAGGAGGGAAAATAATGCACTGGCTTCCTGAGGCCCCACAGAAGCTGGGCAGGGAGAAGGGGCCGGGGGCAGAGGGGACCAAGGCCAGCGGCAGTCAAGGCTGAGGCAGGCGGTTACTAAATGGCATTGTTTGAAGTGGCCAGCTAATTGCACAGAGCAGCCTGAGCCTCAGACCAAGGCCCAGCCTGCTGGGTGCTGGCGTCTGAGCCTTCGGGCAGCCTGGTCACATGGAACCAAGACCTGAGACTCCGAGTTTGGTGAGGGGGGCAGACTATGGGGGCAGTCGGGGAGGGGTCCTGGGAAAGGAGTATCAGCCTGAGCCTATGTCCTAGGGCTTCTCTTGGCCCGAGGGCATAGGACCATAGGTGGGCAGCTTGGGGCTATGCTGCCCCCTCTAGCCCTTGCTTCATGGCTACCCTATCCATTCTGACCCTCTCACAGGAAACAATGAAGGGAGACACCAGGCCACTCGGCAGAGAGGAGGACGCCAGCGGGAGGGAAGACTCCATCATCACCAATGGGGACTGCAGCAACCATTCTTCCGACTCTAAGGACGCGCCGTCACCCCCCATCTTGGAGGCCATCAGCACCCCGGAGATCAGAGGTGGCCGGGCCTGTGGGGAGGTGGGGTGGCACAGACACTGCACCGCAGCTGGGACATGAGCCTCCTTTTGGGCAGGCTGCGGGCAGATTGTGTGGGGAGACGGTCTGGTCCCCAACGACCTGCCAGGGAAGGGAAGAGGAGGATATAGGTGGGCAGAGCCAAACCTGTTTGTCACCCTGCCACAGCCCTTGGCCTTCGCCCTCTCCTCACCTCAGCGGGGACTTGGAGGAGGCGACATCCCTGGTCCCCCCCCCCGCCGCCCAGTCACAGTTGGGGGGGGGTGGCGGTGGTGTGGTTGCAGCATAGCCTAGGGTGTTTGGCTCTTCTGGGACTGACTGGGAAGAAAATCACTTGGGTTGGAGGGGCTGAGGCTCCTTTCCACCTTTCCCTTCCTTGCCTCTGCAGTTCCCCAGGTCAGATGACCTGGGATCCACCTCACTGAGCTTTTCTAACCCAGATGGTTAAAAAAAATCCTGTATTGCCCCGTCCTGTTATTGACAGCTCCTCACATTGTCCTGTCTGATACAACTTTGCACGCGTGACAGTGTTCTCTTTCTGTATTGTTCACTACAAAAGCCAGGAGCCATACATGAGCACTTAAACTGTGGCTGGTGGGGGAGGCCCTGGACTGTTCAGCTAAGTGTAGTTAGTGCCACTGAGTTGGGCAGCACAGTTCTGGGAGGAATTTTTGATGCCTTCTCTCATGAGAACCTCTAGTTTTGTTTTGCATCTTATAATGTGCCTGGCCCTGAACACTGTTGCCTGATGAATACATGGAGGTGACTACAGGTCCTGAGCGGTTAGGCGTTAACCCTTGAGGATGCCAGCAGTGAGATCCCATCAGCCCAGAGAGGAAGCAAAGGAAGACATGGGTCCTAACTAGCCCTGAGCTGCCCTTCCCACAAAACAGACATTTTTTGCACTTCTCTTCCCTCCACAGGCCGCAGATCAAGCTCACGACTGTCCAAGAGAGAGGTCTCCAGCCTGCTAAGTTATACTCAGGTATGGGCTCTACACTCCCTCTTTCAGGATTCAGGCGGACTCCCCTTAAGCTTTCATTAAGTGGGGTCCACAAGGCCCCCCCCAAATGGGTGCTCCACAAGTAGTTGTTGAATGATGAGTCTGAGGACTGCTGGGCACACAGTACTTTGAACACCTCACACTCAGAATGGCACATGCTGCTGTTGTATGCCAAGTTTTTAAAAAAAATCATAAATGTTTATTTTACCAAATAATGAAGTTTCCTACTAGCTGCTTCCTGTGTAATTTTTGAAATCACTTTTTTCTCAAGCTGAATAATCAGTTACTTAAATTGATAAATTCCTAAAGAAGCAAATTGTCCTTTTATTCCTGGAATGAGTTCAACTTCAACTTGGGCACGTTATGTTTTGAATTTATGTTTTAGCATCTATTCCATGAGTTAGATGTATGATTTTATTTCTCATAATCTGTCTGTGTCTGGTTTTGATGCACATTGGAAATAACTCACCTGGCTTGTTCTAGGGAATTTTTTCACAGTCATTGCAATATCAGAGTTTCTATTATACTTGACCAGTTTTTTTCCCCAAGTCACAGTTTTCCTGACATTATTTATGCCTTCTGTTTTGTTAAATCCTTTAAAGTTTTGTCAACTTGGTTAACTTTTTTCAAAGAACCAGTGTCAGGCATAAGGGACAACGTCATGATAAAAGTGCATAAATAAAAGCTCGGCCTTTATTACAGCTTCTGTTTTGGGGGGGCTCCCAGCTGCTGTGGACAGTGTGCTGGATGAGAGGCTCAGGGCAGCTGTTTTGGTCAGCAGTTACCAGTAATAGTAATGCAGTCTCCTTCCTGGACAATTTCTCAGTGCTGCTATAACCCTCTTGTTTTATAAGGGAAGTACTGTTGCTCCAATTTTATTTTATCCTCACCTGAAGGTATGTTTTTATTGGTGAGTGGGGGTTGGGAGAGAGAGAGAGAGAGAGAGAGAGAGAGAGAGAGAGAGAGAGACACATCAACGTATTAAAGAAACATTGATCAGTTGCCTCCCCATACACATCCCCACTGAGGATGTACCCCGACTGGGAATTGAACCAACAGTCTTCTCTGTAGGGGATAACGCTCCAACCAGCTGAGCCACACCACCCAGGGCAGGGCTTCTGTGCCGCTTTAAAGGTGGAAATGGACACACTGAAGGCCACATAGTTGAGACTGGGTTCAGGTCTCCCTGCTTGGGATAGCCAAGGCGTAGACAAATGATAGTCTAAGGCGTAGACAAAGAAGTCTTCATCATGTATATTGCCATCATACAATGTTTTTGGCTTTCTGATTCCACTGGGGTTTTATCTTTCATGTCTTGAACTCATGATCCTATGGTTTGAGCTATTGTAAAATTTGTTTGGAGCCAAATTAGGTAGTTGAAGATATTTTTAGGCCTCTTGGACCAACATTAATATTCTTTTAATATGATTGACTCTTCATTTTTAAGCTATTTTGGTTTTATAACCTGTTCATGATATCCTGAAGCACATGTTTCATTTATAAAGGACCTGACGGGTGATGGAGAAGGTGATGAGGAAGACGGAGATGGCTCCGACACTCCAATAATGCCAAAACTCTTCCGGGAAACCAGGACTCGGTCTGAAAGCCCAGCTGTAAGTCCCACCCCTGAGCCAAGGCACCATCTCAAACCACTCATAGGCCTGTGGTAAAAAACAACAACAACATGTTTTGGATCTCCTAGTGCAGTGGTCGGCAAACTGCGGCTCGTCGCTCTGTTGACTAATGAGTTTATCAACCACTATCCTAGGGGGACTTTGAAGAGAAGTAAACGGTTTTGAAAGTAGAAAAATGATAGCAAGGCTTATGAAATATCATAGTTTTCTTTCAGATGGTAGTTTTTAAACTCTTAAAACACTCTTGGATGTGCCCAAGGGTGATAGAGTTGGTAGGTGGTTGGCTCAGTGCCAGTTACCTATGAGAGTCACTTCTGTGGGTGGGTTCTGTGGATGGAAGATACTATTTGCTCTCGGGCAACCCAGTATGTTAGAGAGCCGGCTAACCCTTGGTGACCATTGCAGGTTCAGTTTATAATAACACTCTGCTCTAGGATATGATGTGTATCATCCCCATTTTACGGACGAGAGAAGATTCTGGTAACTTACCAATGGTTCAACATTAACTCTTCTGTAGGATTCTAACACAGGTCTGCAACACAGGTCTGCAACACAGGTCATGCCACTTTGAGAAAGAAGCCCAAGGCTTTCCATCCATCTTGAGGATCCACTACCTTCCTGAAGAATGCAATAATTATTCTAATGCTTTTTTTTTTTTTGGAAAAACATGTTTCGTTAAGAGTGAACTTGGATTTTATTTTTCAATTCAACTTACAGGTGCCAGTTTCAGCTGTGACAGGCAGTGGGGTCTGCTGTGGATTGTCCCTCGGCCCTGCTGGCTATCCTAACCCCTTATCTCATGAGCTGGGGAGTGTCTGGGTGGAAGTTGGCAGTCTAGAGTCTTCTCTATCCCCACATACATGCCTCGTGCACTTCTGTTCACCAGAAACTGCCTCTTGAGCCCAGTCCTTGGCCCCAGCGCGACACCGCATGCCTACCGTCACCAAAGGCCTTGTGCTTATCCTCTCTTGCTTCCAGGTCCGAACCCGAAATAACACCAGTGCCTCTGGCCGGGAGAGGCACAGGCTCTCCCTCCGTTCTACCCGAGGCCGGCCCGGCCGTAATCACATGGACGAGTCCCCAGTGGAGATCTCAACTACCAGGGTTGGTTCCCGGATGCCCAGACCCCTGTCCCCACCTCTCATTGGAAGATCACCATGGAAGTACCCGGTGTCTAACCCTAACTGTCTTCTGTTCTTCACACTCCTCTGCTTTTCAGGGTCTTGCCTTTCCTCTCTCTCCTGGTTGCTGGGTAAGCTTCTCTAAAGCCTGATGACCTCTCTGGCCTGATCCCGGATGGAACTGTGGTGGGAATGCAAGAATTCCCTGGTGACTGGGTTCTTGCCCCCCTTTGGAAAGGAGCTATAAGCCACTGACTTCCAAAACTCTCTTGTCTCCCTGGTGTCTTCACTGACTGTCTTTTGAGAACACCTGCAGGGGTTTCAGCAACTTTCCGCTCCTGTTGCAAGTTTGGGCACACAGTGTAAGCACTTAGGAAGTCCGTGGCCCTCTCTGGGCGGGGCTCCGAGCCTCGACGTGAGCATCACTCATTCTGTGCCTCTTCCCTCAACGGTCTGTTTTGATGGGGGTGGCTTTGCTTTCTCCCACCACTTGAGGAATATTTGGTCATGGAAAACCATTCTTACTGGTCTCTGTACTGCTTTAACTTTGTCTTCCTTTTCTCTGCTTGCCTGGGAGGCAATCTGGGTGCCACTTATCTCTGGTCATCCGCCTGGCGTGCTGTGGCCCAAGCTGTGTGTCTTTCTGTCCACAGTCCCTGAGGCGGCGCACAGCATCGTCGGCAGGCACCCCGTGGCCGTCCCCAGAGAGCCCCTACCCCACCATCGACCTCACAGATGACAGTGTGATGCCCCAGAGCAGTAGTACCCCTTACACCCGCCTGGCTCAGGACGGCCAACAGGAGAACTCGGACTCCCCACAGATGTATGCAGAGGGCAGAGATACGGATGGCACCGAGTATCAGGTACCACCAGGAAGGGGTGAATTTAGGAGAGAGAAGCATACTGTTCCTGGAGGGGGGACTAATTACTACAATTTTAGGTCACTTTTGGCATGATATTTGAATTGGTTCAAGTATATTTCCCACATGTACCATGATCCTGTACCCTACGAATCTCCCAGATAGCTCAAGCACATGATTCCTGGTTTCCTGAACATTACATATTTACACCTAGTAATATATATATACTTTGTATACATAGTGCATGATTCTGTTCATCATTGTATAGTATACATACACGGGTTAATTGGCTTTTTTCACACATTAGGAAAATGAGTTGTCTTTCATGCCTATAATCAACAAACTGAGCTTGTTTTCACTCAAGCCCTGCAGTATAGTTAGTACATATCTATATACACATATCCTGTGGACATCTTCAGAGTAGATTATACCATATATTTTATTTATTTTTAAAAATATATTTTATTGATTTTTTTTTTTTTTTTTTACAGAGAGGAAGAGAGAGGGATAGAGAGTTAGAAACATCGATGAGAGAGAATCATCGATCAGCTGCCTCTTGCACATGCCCTTGACTGGAATCGAAACCGGGACCCTTCATTCCCCAAGCCGACACTCTATCCATTGAGCCAAACCGGTTTTGGCGCCCCTTATATTTTTAAATTTCTTGATTTTAATTTTATTTTTTAAAGATAATTTTAAATTTTAGATTGAGAGAGGGAAAAAGATTTTTTTTAAAAACTGGTTTCTTCCACCTGTTTATGTATTCATTGGTTGTTTCTTATATGTGCCCTGGGTGGAAATTTGACCAGGACAATCCTCTAACCAACTGAGCTGCCTGGAAAGGGCCCACTGCCTCTTGTTTTAAGCCATTCTCACTCCGACCTTTCCTACCATGAAGTGTTGGAGGTGGGTAGTAATGTCTTGAGGCGCTCTGGCAGGCACGCCAAGGAAGCCCTGGTTGGCTCCGTCAGGCAGTTGCTTGCCATTGGGGTCGGTGGGGCTGCAGGAGTTTCTCTTGGCCCAGGTAGTCTGTCTCATGATTCTTTCATGTGGTTTATCTTGCAGGATGGGAAGGAGTTTGGAATAGGGGACCTTGTGTGGGGGAAGATCAAGGGCTTCTCCTGGTGGCCTGCCATGGTCGTGTCCTGGAAGGTCACCTCCAAGCGCCAGGCCATGTCCGGCATGCGGTGGGTCCAGTGGTTTGGCGACGGCAAGTTCTCTGAGGTGAGTCTGGGGAAGAGCAGATGGCATAGGCCTCCAGACCCACAGCGTCTCTGTCCTATCTTTGTGCAGCTGCCTTTTGAGGGAAGGGCCTGTGCCTTGCTATTTCCAGATGGTAAGAGTATGTTTGACTCTGTATCCAGGGATAATAACAAGTCTTCTTGTAAAATGGCTTAAAGAGACACACACAGAGTCTTGTGGGCCAGAGCTCCGTCTACCCTTACAGGAGACAAATGGATGGGAAGTCCTCTGGGTCCATGGCCACTTGGTCCCTGCTGTTGTTTTCCCCCGGCCTCTGATATTTGACTTATCTGCCACCTCTGCAGGGCTAAATTATGTTCAACCTTCCCGTTTGAACAGGGGCAGAAACAGGAAGGTTGAACATAATTTAGCCCTGCAGAGGTGGCAGATAGGCGCCTGTAAGTAGCCTGGAGATGGTCTGGAGTTGCCTGGTGATGGTAATCAACCTTGCAGAGTTGGTTATTTCAGGGTTTTTCAATTATTGGGGTTAATCATTTTAAGTTCATCTTTCTTGAGATTCTTCCCTATAAGAGTGGTATTAGAGACAAATGAATTAGACTGTTGTGATCTTTATATCTATTTTGAAGGCACATTTTGAAATCTCCAGGTGTTTTTTTTTGTTTTGTTTTGTTAATCCTCACCTGAGTCCATTGATGTTAGAGATAGTGGAAGGGAGGAGGAGAGATGGAGAGAAACATCGATGTGAGAGAGACACATCGATGTGAGAGAGACGCATTGATTAGTCGCCTCCCACACGAGCCCTGGGGCTGACGCTCTAACCATTGAGCGCCCGGCGAGGGCTGAAGTCTCCGGGATTTGAGTAGAATGTTGCAGACAACTACTGGAGTGGTGTCTTTTTGAAATGTTCTCTTACCTCCAGCATGCCCAAAGATTAGGTGAGGGTACAGAACACATTAGATGGAGGCAGATGTGGGAATGAAGGACCTCTAGTACATTTGTGGGATTTGGCCTCACGTTGAGGTTTTGGGTTTCCTAGGAATTGGGGTTCCTTTGGGCCATTTGCTGTAAACACATTGAAGTTCCCACAGGGCAAGTCTTCCTGCCTGCATGCTGGTGTCCTCGTTGGCCAGCAGAGGGAGCAGGATAAGTGTCCTTGTCGCTGCTCTCCTGGAAGCATCTAAAGGCGGGGATGTGGGCAATGAATTCTGTGTGAAATGAAGAAGCATGGATTATTTGTGATTGCTTTGGCTTGGTGAGACATAAAATGCACTTTGGAAGACTGAGTCTGATGCTAATGAGATAAAGCGTGGGGCTGTTGGCATTAAGGAAGGGATTGCCATGTGAGGTTGGTGCTAAGCCCTCGTGCTACATTGGAGCAGCTTGGCGATGGGAACAGCATTTGCATTCAGTGTACAGCTACGTTGAGCCCCGTTTCTTCTAGCCCTAGATATGGATGTAGAGTTGTCTGGTGTCAGGAACCCCCACCTCATGGGACCTTGGGCTAGAGGTGTGTGTGAGTGCGAGCATGTTCCGTGGAGAATGAAGTATCATGTGTGTCGTTCAGTCTGATTAGCACCCCAAACACCCAGTTTCATTCCTTCCTGATTGGTTCCTGCATGGCCTTGGAACTTGGGGCATGAGATTTTATGGATCTTTAGCCCCAGTGGAAGGAAGATAGCAATAACAATAAAACCCTTACACTGTACCAAACACTGTTCTCTAAACATAATAAGTTCAACTAACAGATTAATAGAGGGCTAAGTAGTAACCATAGCTATTTGTCACATTTACAAAGGAGAGGGAAGAACATTTGCAAAACCCCAATGTTGGAGCATCCACAGAGAATTTCAAGATTCACCTGCCAGGGGCCCACACCAGGGACCATGTGGGTCCTGTGCCCTTAAAATATGTACAAATACAGGGTGCTTCTAATTGTATCCACTTGGAGCAGAAACTTTCTCACACTGGGAGTGTCGACCATGCTTCTGGCTATTGGGTGCATCAGAAGTATACATCATTTCTATTTTCTCTTTTACTTCCCCCCCTCCCCCCTTTTTAAAAAAATATATATTTTATTGATTTTTTTACAGAGAGGAAGAGAGAGGGATAGAGAACTAGAAACATCAATGACAGAGAAACATCGATCAGCTGCCTCTTGCACACCCCTACTGGGGATGTGCCTGCAGCCAAGGTACATGCCCTTGACAGGAATCAAACCTGGTACTTTTGAGTCCGCAGGCCGACGCTCTATCTACTGAGCCAAACTGGTTTCGGCCCCCTTTTTTTGAATCTGAACTTGATCTCCTGGAATAATATCTCCTGTGAAGAGATGGGTCACCCCAGATGCAGGGTAGGTGGATGTTGATGATGTCTTTCTCTTTCAGGTCTCTGCAGATAAGCTGGTGGCCTTGGGGCTATTCAGCCAGCACTTTAATCTGGCGACCTTCAATAAGCTGGTCTCTTACAGGAAGGCCATGTACCACGCTCTGGAGGTAACACGGTGGTGGATGGGTAGGACCTGGCCCCCAGAGCAAGATTAAGGCAAGAGACATACAGAAAGCCAGCTCAGGCCACAGTGTAACCAAGGATGGCTTGGAAGGGACAGGGCCACCAGGCAGGAGGTGAATGCAAACTTTTTGGCCTGAGGGCCAGACTGGGAAGGGAAGGAAGGGCTTTAAGCCTTCCATATGACTCTGAGTACTAACTACTTCAGCTTCTCCCTGGTGGTTCTCAGTATAGCTTACTGAATTAAGGAGGAGGAGCACTGGAAAGTAGGGGACAATGTTTATACAGTGAATAATGCTTTTCTAGAGCTAGCAAAATGTTCCTTTATTTATTAATTTTTTTTATTGATGTCAGAAATGAAGGGGGCGGGGGAGAGAGATAGAAACATCATGATAAGAGAGAATCATTGATCAGTTGCCTCCTGCATGCCCCCCACGGGGATCAAGTCTGCAACCCAACATGTGCCCTGACTGGGAATCAAACCCTGACCTCCTGGTTGACAGACAGGTCAACGCTCAATCACTGAGCCACACCAGTTGGGCTAAACCTCCAGGCAGGCAGCCATTGAGGACAGCTGCCTTTTCCCCTTGTCGGTGGGATCTATCAGGCTCTTTCTTTCCCCTAACTTAGGACTGAAAAGATCAGTGGCCTGTGCCCAGCACTTACGAACCAGCCTCTGCTTAGTTAGGGATCTTAGTGCTTCTTAAATAAGGCCTAAAACTTGACACCTCCCCATCTTCATTAGGAAAATAAACCAAGAAATCTGGAGCTTTCTCAGAGTTGGTGATACTTCTATATCTAAAAGTAGCAGTGCTAATTCTGATCCTTTGCTCTCTGAGAGGGAGCTGACCACTCAAGTTCTCTGGAGCCTGCGTGGCCTCCCGCCTCTCCCCTGCACAAGCCCCTCCCTGTCACATTCCATGCCCAGGACAGCTGCCTGCTTATGAAAGGGCCCAGAGTGAAGGGGAATGCAGGCCCCCGCTGGGGGAGTCCCTGGGTGCCACCTGGCGAGCACCCACCCCTGCTGTTCATCACAGACTCGCCTTTATCTCGCCAGAAAGCCAGGGTGCGGGCTGGCAAGACCTTCCCCAGCAGCCCCGGAGACTCATTGGAGGACCAGCTGAAGCCCATGTTGGAGTGGGCCCATGGGGGCTTCAAGCCCACCGGGATCGAGGGCCTCAAACCCAACAACAAGCAAACAGGTGGGAACGGGTCCCTATGGCAGCCCTGACTGCCATTGCTAGTGGGAGCACCCTGGGGAGATGCAGCACCCCTCCTGCCCCTTGCCCCACCCCAGCTTTGCAGCAACCAGTCAGGTTTAGAGACCTGCTCTGTCACCCTGTGAACCCCAGGGCTATGGGAAAACAAGCAGCCCAACCTTCTCTGGCTTCGCTGGTCTGCGATGCAATCTGTTCCATAAACTTGAATCTACAGGAGATCAAGATGGAATCTTCACCAGCACCTTTACTTTTAAAAGGAAAAATTGAGCTCTGCTCATTGGTGAAAACTTGGAAAGTATTTAAAAAGCCTCCAAAACCATGAGCCACCTCCAAAAGAGGCATAACCTTATTCTAACATTTTGACCAATAGCATAATTCCTCCATTATAAGATATGTATAGTTTTCCCATTATCACTTTCTGGAAATCCAGGATGCCTGAAATCCATGATTTGTCTGATAATTCATACATTTAACATAGTGTTTTCTGTTTTGTTTTGTCTCCCCCATTAAAAGTGGTTAATAAGTCGAAGGTGCGTCGTGCAGGCAGTATGAAATTAGAATCAAGGAAATACGGTATTCCCTTCCCATCCTTTGTCTATGCACTATTTTCTCTGCACTTTCAATTTCTTTGCCTATACAGAGGTCACTGGAAAAGAAATCTCAACCTGAACCTCATCCCCCACTTCACTCTCAACCTTCACAAGTCCTCCATCCAGGTTAATCTTGTTGGGTGTGCACATCCTTCCAACTTTTTCTGTACACTAGTTGGATTCCTGCTTTCCCTTCTTGATATTAATCATTCGAGCACTGTCAGATGTCACTAAAGAGTCCTTATGATTTTTAATGTCTGCATAATTTTTTTTCCCTAGGAACAGAGTCAAATTTAACCATGCCCCTTATATGTATATATACAGTATAAGTTATAAGTTATACTGTATATATACATATTGGGGCTAGAATATATATAAGTGGAATTTAAAGAACTGTAAAGAATTTCCACATCATATACTTTAAAGAATGTTCTAATAGCCACATTGAAAAGAGTAAAAGAAACAAAGACAGTACTAATTATGCATTTAATTTAGTCGAATATTTCCAACATTTAAGCATTTCTAACAGTCAGTATGAAAATTAAGTTATTTTTACATTTCCATTTAGTACTGTTTTTAAAATCTCAGATTTAATGTTTTATATCTTAATTTGGATGTGAAATTTTTGTTAGAAAAACTTGACCTATATTTTCACAAATGTGTAAGTTCCAAATTTTCACTTGACCAAGTTCCAAATGAACTTACTTAATTGGAGTAATCTTAAAATTTACATTAACATTAAATGCAAAGTGCAATTCCTACATTTTAAGTGCTCAGTAGCTTTAAGTGACCAACAGCCGCTGTGTTGGGCATTGGAGACGAATGTTTCAGGGTTTCAGCTGTGGGCTAGCCTTTGCCTAATGTTTGTGCTGGGTCTAAAGCTCTTTAAAACCCTATAAACATGTTAGATGTGTGAGGGATTTTGACTTATGTCCCATAGTGGGACCATATGGTGGGCCCTGTCATGGCCCAAAAGCATCTGTCACCCAGGCCCATGTTCTCCCCGCACCTCCTCCCAGCCCGGCTGCTATGTCCTTCCCTCACAGAGAACAAGAAGCGCAGACGCACCACTGATGACTCGACCACCTCCGCGGACTACTGCCCCCAGCCGAAGCGCCTGAAGACAAACTATAACAATGGCAAAGACAGAGGAGAGGAGGACCAGACCCGAGGTGATTTAGGGGCCGTGAATACCCTTTACTGGGAGGGCACATTGTGAGGACAGCTCAGCAGGTGTTAATGGGTCAGTAAGAGGCTCCCTGACCCCATGTCTCACCTTCTTTTCTCAACAGAGCAAATGGCTTTGGATGTTGCCAACAATAAGAGCAGTCTGGAAGGTAATGGTAATACTCTCCCTCAAAGTCCTCCCTTCCCGTCTTAGGTCGTTCTGGGCCTTGCCTGCTTGTCTACTCTGTCCTGCCTGCTGATAATGAAGGGAAGTCAGGGTAGTCCAATAATTAACCACCTGGGGTCTGAAACTGTGATTATGGCTGTGTGTAGAGTCTGGTCACTGGATAGTTCTTTCATGATGTGACAGTGAGCAAATTGGTGTCACCACCAATTGTCCCAGAGACCTAGTCTTTGAAGAGTCTCAGAGATCTGTGTGCCAGGCCTCTGCTGCTTGTCCTTGTGCTGGAGGGGCCCTTGCTCAGTGTGTGTCCCACGTTGGGAGTGGGTCTGTTTGCGTGGAAGGATTGTTGAAAGGAATAAAGCGTGAAGAGACCTCGGTATATTGCTAACATGGAACGAGTGTTCAAGAACCATAGACCCCAAGAACCATAGACCCGAGGCTTTACCAGCTGTTACTGGTCCTGAGGTGTCACAAGCTGCGTGCATGCTTTCTTACAGACAGCTGTTTGTCCTGCGGTAGGAAAAACCCCGTGTCCTTCCACCCTCTCTTTGAGGGGGGGCTCTGTCAGACATGTCGGGTAAGTCTATGCCCTCCCTGGACTTTATTGCTCCTTCCCTCCACACAGCTTCCCTATTTTCCCCCAGAAAAAAGGACCTGCCATTGGGAAAGGTTCTAGGGAAGCCCTCCCTGGCCACCATCACCCTCCCCTCCCCTCTGAGGGCAGTGCTGCCACAGAGGAAGCCATCTGCAGTGGCACGCTCACTCCAGCAAGTTGTTCACCAATGACCTGTCCTTCGAGCCAGCGGGCCCAGTGGGCCCTGGTCTCTGTTTTATGAGTGTTTCTCTCTGGCCGCCAGGACCGGTTCCTCGAGCTGTTCTACATGTATGATGATGATGGCTATCAGTCCTACTGCACCGTGTGCTGTGAGGGGCGCGAGCTGCTCTTGTGCAGCAACACAAGCTGCTGCCGGTGAGCTTTAGGCTAGCCCTGTGGGTGAGACCCAGCAGGGCCCTGAGGCTCCCACATCATGGCTGTGATTCCTACAGCCAAATAAACTCAGGCCCAGCGGCTGGGAGTCCAGTGGACCTGAGGACAGGGGCCCAGAGTTACTGCTGCTCCGCAGGGGCTGTGGTTCTCATCTATTTAAGTAAGACAGAAATGTCCGATGGTGGTGCCTGAGTTGTGGAAGCCTCCCGGGAGAATAGCCACTTTGAGGGGTAGAGATCCTTTGCTGTGCAGAGCCTGTGCACAGAGGGTACTGATATCCTAGGAAAAAGACGTTAGTGTATCCCACATCACACTGTGGGGCCGTTCTGCCCATGGGGAGAAGCAGCTGGTTTTTAGGCAGTGCATTACTACTGTCTACCTGGGAAGGAGGACTCTGGATGTAGGAGAAAGGCCTGATGTCCTCTCTCCGCTCCTGGCCGCAGGTGCTTTTGTGTGGAGTGCCTGGATTTGCTGGTGGGCTCGGGCACAGCAGCCGATGCCAAGCTGCAAGAGCCCTGGAGCTGCTACATGTGCCTCCCGCAGCGCTGTCACGGGGTCCTGCAGCGCCGGAAGGACTGGAATGTTCGCCTGCAGTCCTTTTTCACCAGTGACCCTGATCTTGAATACGTAAGCCACGGGCTCCTCCTAGCACCTCCTACCCCAGGGAGTCGGGACTGCAATGCCCTCGAAGTCTATTGGCAAGATTTCATAAAGAGGTCCATTATACAAATGACTGGCTGAGTTGCTCCTACTTCAGAGACAGGGCTAATTGATATGTCCTTTGTACAGTCCTCAGGCTTTCCCTGTGGTCTTTCTCTCCTTTGTGGGTTTTCTAAGGAAAGAGAATCCCGTGACATAGTATTTAATTGTAGTGGGAGTGGATCTTCATGGGCTCCATTCTACCAGGTCTGTGAGGCAGTCCCAGGTCTTGATGTTTAAGGTGCCATGTCCTTTTGTGTGTATGCATCTGTCTCAAAGTCTCTGTGTTCCATGTCTTAAGGGTAGACTAGCCAGTCTGTGCCAAAGCTCTTAAGGGGATCCCTGCTAAGAAGTGGCAGAACACAGGGTTCGAGTTCCTCAGAGGAAGGTCAGCTCGCCCAGAGGTTGAGCCTTTCCCCCTGCACCTTGACCTCCATGACCTTCTTTAACCTGGCAGGAGGCCCCCAAGTTATACCCTGCGATTCCTGCAGCCCGAAGGCGGCCCATTCGAGTCTTGTCCCTGTTTGATGGAATTGCCACAGGTGAGTTTGGAATTCACCTTGGGATGCTCACCTGGTCCAGGTGTCTGTCCTCAGTGCCAAGCCAGACCACTGGGATTATCTGTCAGTCAGCAGTTTTGAGAAAACCAATGGCTTCCTGTTTCTCTCCTCAAATCCTCTCCACCACGTATTTCACCCGCTTTGGTCCTCTTGTTTCTTTTAAAAGTCATACACATATTTCGTGTCTTACATTGTATTATATGTAGATATCTTGGAAAATTATTTTTACTGGATAACATGGATATATTGGAGATTAACGGACAACTCCTATTAATATCCATTTTTTTTTCCTCCCATTCCTCCAGTTTCCACATGTGTAGAATAAGCATATCCAACAAGCATGTCACCCTTGGAGGAGCTTTTCCTAATTTAACACATTTAATGCTATAAATTGCTCTGGAATGTAGGAATATCTCCATTTTGCCAGAGCAGGAAGCAGTGGGGATAAAGTGCTATGCATTTAGCATCATTGTACTTGTGTGTGTCTACCAGTGTCCACCTGCCTAAAGCAGACAGTTTTTAATGACCCTCAGGGTCATGGCTAGCTGCTTGTTTTCTCTGCCCTGCTGCATCCTCCGCACCTGTGTATGCTGGCACAGGTAACCCACAGTTGAAAATGGAGCCTTGGCCATTGTCTCCTGACTTGGAGGTTATTTTCTAAACATGGTTTTGGTGAAGATCCCTCTCCTTGTGTCTGTGCTTGATTGTGCTGGGTTGTAAACCTGTCAGGTTTTTTTTTGTTGTTGTTTTTGTTTGTGTGTATGTGTGTGTTGTTAATCCTCACCTAAGGATATTTTTCTATTAATTTTTTTTTTTTTTAATAAGAGTGGGAGGGGCCGAAACTGGTTTGGCTCAGTGGTAGAGCGTCGGTCTGCAGACTGAAAGGTCCCAGGTTCGATTCCAGTCAAGGGCATGTACCTTGGTGGCGGGCACATCCCTGGTAGGGGGTGTGCAAGAGGCAGCTGGACAATGCTTCTCTCTCATCGACATTTCTAGCTCTCTAACTCTGTCCCTTTCTCTCTGTAAAAAAATCAATAAAATATATTAAAAACAAAAAAGAGTGGGAGGGACGGGTAGGGTGAAAAGAGTGAGAGAAACATGAGAGAATCACATCCACTGGTGCCTCCCACCACCCCAATCTGGGCCAAGGATCGATCCTGCAAATGAGGTACATGTCCTTGACCAGAATTGAACCCTTGGACCCTTTTGTTTACTGGCCTACAACTATCTTCTGAGCCAAACCAGCCAGTGCTAGACATGTCAGTTTTAATAGGTTCTACCAGTGGTCTGTAATAGTTGATACATGTCTGTTTTCTTAAAAAAAACTCTCTCCTCTAAGGACTCTGCTGTTTCAGCGAGTTTGTGCTATCTGCAGAATTTCACGTGAGGGCTACAATGTACTTTTTGGGTCTGGTGTGAGTTCTTGGATATGACTTAGAATCACTGGAGGCAAGATGACCCTGAGTGTATTTTATGTCTCCCTAATCCCACACAGGGTACTTAGTCCTCAAAGAATTGGGGATCAAAGTAGAGAAGTATGTCGCCTCTGAAGTGTGTGAAGAGTCTATCGCCGTTGGAACTGTTAAGCACGAAGGCAATATTAAATACGTGAACGATGTCAGGAACATCACAAAGAAAAACGTGAGGACAGCCTGCACCCTTGGGGGCTTTTATAACACCCTCCTCCTCCAGGCCCTGAACCCCACACAACCTCACAGCCATGCCCAGGTTGTGGGTAAAGGTAACCTGTGATCATAGCAGGCAAGCTATCTTGATAGGTTACCTGGAACCCAGGCTGTCTGTCCCTCCATTCTTGCTCCTGTCCTCCTGTGAGAATACTGTTTTTCTTTCACAGGTTGAAGAATGGGGTCCCTTTGACTTGGTAATTGGTGGGAGCCCATGCAATGACCTCTCAAATGTGAATCCCGCCAGGAAAGGCCTATATGGTGAGTATGCCTTCGTTTAGTAGCCCCAGAAGTCCCTATGTCAGCTGAGTGTTGGTGCAAGAGTGCGCTGAGCAGGAGCTCTTAGCTTCTTGCCAGCCTTACCTGTTAGCTCTGTCCATGTCACACTGTGAAGCCTCAGACCCACAAGATACTTAAAAAAAACATGGCACTGCCGATTAAGGGAATGTAGGGCACCAGCCTCAGTTAGGTGATCTCTGGGAACCCATTGGTTGCAATGTGGAGGGGTGGTTTTGACCCCAGCCAGCCATCTTCTTTTGTGGGCTCAGAGGGCACAGGCCGACTTTTCTTCGAGTTCTACCACCTGCTGAATTACGCAAGGCCCAAGGAAGGTGACGACCGGCCCTTCTTCTGGATGTTTGAGAACGTGGTAGCCATGAAGGTTGGTGACAAGAGGGACATCTGTCGTTTCCTAGAGGTGAGGGGACCTAGGGTCCTGATGGTCAAGACTACGTGAGCAGGGAAGGCCCTGCCGTCACTGAGGGTGGGGGATTTCTATGTTGTGAATTCCGTTTGGGAATTTGACTGAAGACCTATGTCCAGAATGATGGAGTCAAGTTGTTGGAGTCTCTTTTGTTCAATATCCTTTGGTTCAAATATTTTTGAGGGGAAAAGAAAATGATCTCTGAGTTCATCCCGCACCTATTGAAGTTGGATGATGAAACAAACCATCACTTTTAGAGATCTCATGAGATTTGACTCCGATTTTTACTCTAGAGAGTTTTTTAATCCTTATTCTGAAAATTGTTTCTTTAGGGCACATAGAAAATTCATTATCCAATCCTTAATATGCATTAAGTGTTGTAATACTTTTTTATACATTTACAACGTCATTTAATTTTCCCCAAAGCTTTACAACTTATCAGTGAGAACAATTGTAGAACTGGCTAGCTAGTTCTCTCATGCTGTGTGAACCTGACAGCTGGGTGTCACGGAGCGTCATGTTGCCAACACTGCATTCCCACAATGGGGCCTTGATTTTCCAGGTTTTTGTCCTGAGCTGTTATTGTCACCTGTGCATCATAATAATCAGTTGCGCCCCAGCCCATACCTTCTCAGAACTTTCAGGTCTGATCTGGTCTCTTTTCCCACCATTTATATGGGGCACTAGCTATGCCTCCAGCCAGATTCTTGCTGAGAATTGGTCTGTCCCTTGGCTGCCAGGAATCTTGTGTCCTTGATAGCCAAGGAGCAGCCCTGTTACCTGTCCCACTCTGGTTGCTTCCTGGATTCTGCTGTGGGCTCCTAGCAGCTAGTTGTTGTTCTGTCTCCCTACAGTGTAATCCAGTGATGATTGATGCCATCAAAGTGTCTGCTGCTCACAGGGCCCGATACTTCTGGGGCAACCTGCCCGGGATGAACAGGTAACACAGGGCTCTGTGTGGGACAGATAACTGCTAAGTGAAATGCATCTAATGGTGTGAGCTCTGTCTGGTTTACTCACGTATGACAGAGCCATCCTGGGCTTCTGACCAATCTCTGGTGTTATAGATTGACATCTGTTAAGATATACAGCCTGGAAGTCTTGGGCCAAGATTCCTCAGTTTGCTCCAACTTGTTTCCTGCTCTGCCCAGGGGGCTGGTTCTTACAGTGCCATGTGCCGGAGCAGACAGGCATCTTCTCCCCTTTGGAGACACTCATGTTTTATACCCCACCTCTTCTCTTGTTGCCTGTCCCACTGGGAAAGGGATGAGGGTGTTAGACATGCCTTTCTCCCTGATATGACCGAGCAGGCAGCAAAGCTGAGATGACAATTGGGAGCCTAAAGCCTGGCATCCTTGAATTTTCTTAGCCAAGAACTTTTCCCAGTTTTTTATTAGTCCATTCATATAACTGAGGATTAATTATATTCCATATATGGTTTCAGGGCTGTGTGGTGTTCTAATTAAGATACAAAATCGTGATGGTAATTTGATTTTCTGGACTGGCAAATAAGTTTTAAGCTTATAAAGATTCTCCTTTAGAAGTAAGTGTTGGGAAAGCATAAATAACTCTGGCCATTTAGCAAAATGTAGAGAGGTGAGAAGGTACTGGTATAGCTTGGAGGATTTCTCCTTGGACATCTTGGCATTTAAAAAAAAATTAAAATATATTGATTTTAGAGAGAAACATCCATAGGTTACTTCCTGCATCCTCCCCACAGGAGATGGAGCCCAAAACCCAGGCATGTGCCTAACCTGGTACGTGGGCCAATGTTCAACTACTAAGCCACGATGGCCAGGCATCTTGCGGTTTTATTTGGTAGCCACTCAATCGGATAGTGGAATGCCAGATGAATTTGGAGTGAAGTGGGCTCATTCACTGAACTCTCTCCTGTAGCAGTCACTGTTGTACATAACTGTTGGTTTACTGGTGAACACATCAGATATAAGTCTTTCTGAGTTAACATGCTAGTGGGGGATGGGTAGAGAATGATTTCAGGGTAATGGCTGGAGGCAGGGCATTGGAAAAGTTGATGGGAAGGCTTCTCATTCCAGCAAGGACCTACAGTAGGAATGGAGCCATAGTCATTTGAGAGGACATTCTGACAAAAGGAAAAGGGTAAGGGGTGGGGTTGCAGGGCATTGTGTTCCTCATTTGTGAAGTGCTGTGAGAGGAGGACAGAGAGCTCATTAGTATGGGCCAAATTATGTGGGGTCTATGGGTCCACTTAGATCTACTTTTGGAATTCTAAGAAGTTTTAAGCTGAGGAGTTGTGTCCTAGATTCATGGTAGTTTCTGATAAAATAGTTGATAATGGGATGAGGGCAGAAATGAAGAGAAACTTGAGATGGTCATGGTCCTTTAGAGGAGGAGTCTAATTATTGTTGATGGCCCAGGAAGTACCATTCATACACACATTGCACCTTGAGGCATTGTATTTCCCTCCAGTGCTGTGAAACTAGCAGGAGGGATCAGATTCTACATAATGTGAGTGTTGGACTTGCAGGATTTGCTGAGGCACTGGATGTGCTGGAATAAAAGACAGTAATCAGAGTCAGCAAAGATGCCACAAAGTTCTCTGAGCTGTGATAAGAATTAAGCCTTAGTACTATAGCTGACGCGATAGGGTTCTAGAATGATGACTCGAGCACAAACCAGGGGTCACAGAGCCAAATCCAGCCTGGAGGTGGAAAACCTTAGATGTTTTCTGTCATTTTCTCCAAGTCCCTCAGCCCCCTGGGATTATAAGAAAAGCAGGGAATGGGAATAGAGTGGCATTGGAAATGTGAAAGGTAAGATCAAGGAAGATTGATGAATCTTAAGGGAATGTTTTGTATGATTCAATGGCCTCTCTTGTGGGCACTTGTTTCCATTCTTATGTTTGTTTTGTTTGTGACCTTGAAGTTGTTCCTTACATGGGAGCTGCCGAGGTTTTGATGGATATAGCACTCTACATGGTTTCTGCTCTTGAACTGCTCAACCACTTTAGTTCTAAAGCTCTATCCCCCTCTGGGCACCCATTTGCCTTTCTCTGCATTTGCAGGTTTGTTTGATGGTGAAAGGTACAAGGATAATTAGTGTTTTTTGAACCATCTCCTGTCCTTCCTACCTGCATCCACTTTTAGTCTTGAGACCCTCCCGTGGCTGCATCCCTAGTAGTAAGCCACCAAATCATGGCTTTGCAATGCTCTTTGTAGCATGTAGACCCACAAAGATCTAATCCAAGCTCCTGAGACACTAGGTCCTTTTTAACTGCTCAGATCATCACTCGGTTAGTAATCGGGATGGGATCGGACAGGGTCTCCTGACTCCAGTGTGCTTCCCCATTCCTGCTCTATTCAGTGGGAGCCTAATTTGACTAATATTAAAATATGAGGTAGAGGATCACTTAGTCCTCGACACTGATCTTGCCCCTTGAGAGAGGGCTAACTAGTCTGTCCCTGACTTTGCCACACAGCCTTGTGTTTATGCCAGGATCATTTCCACCATATTCTAATTCATTTATTTGTAACACTTCGCTGCCAGAGCACATTTTGCAGGCTTAGGCTCTCACTCCCACCTTGGGAGGTGCCTAGCTAAGGCCCATTGGCAGATGGTAGAAAGTAATGGGTTTTGGCTGTTCCCAGGCCTGTGATAGCATCAAAGAATGATAAACTCGAGCTGCAGGACTGCTTGGAGTTCAATAGGACAGCAAAGGTAAGAGGTGCTCACAAACAGTCTGCGGAAAATGCACTTGGTGACCTCCAAGCGGGACTAGATCTTGGTACCGTTTGTTCCTGTCTCCTCTCCCTCACGCGTAACTCCTTGGTGCTGGGTCTCTTTCCCCAAATAATTCTTCTGTCCTACCTGTTAAGAACAGAGTAGGAGAGGTACTTGATAAACAATAATCACTATATGAGAAATGGCAACTAGTCTAATTTTGAATGCACATGCCATAGAGACACACACAAAATTTTAGCTGGTCCTCCCAAGAAGTGAGTAATTAATACTTTGCCCAAAGGAAAAATTATCTGCTGTCAAGTCACAGATAATTAAGATGTCCATAAACTTAATTCTTAATGTTTACATCAAGCCAAAATCCTGGTTTGGCTGACCATTCCCTATAACCTTGGGTGAACTGTTACATTTCAGTTAATTTGCTTGATCAGTTGTGTTCTCTTGGCACCCATGTGATCTCACGGGCACATTTTTATCTCTGGTTCTGAGGCTGATCCTTTCTGTGCATTAACTTCTTGGCGCTTGTGGGAAGCACAAAATGTCCTTGTTCTTCCAACTCTCCTTTTCTTATTCTCTCTGCGAGCCCAGCACTGCCACCTTCTCCCACCTGCCTCCATTCCCCATCTTCCCTCGTGCATCTGAGTCTTGATTCATCCCCAGAATCCTTCATTCCGTGCTCACTGCATGATGTCATTTTGTTCTCCAGTTAAAGAAGGTACAGACAATAACCACCAAGTCGAACTCAATCAGACAGGGGAAAAACCAACTTTTCCCTGTTGTCATGAATGGCAAAGAAGATGTTTTGTGGTGCACTGAGCTAGAAAGGTGAGCGAGGCTGCATGTGGAAAGGGAATGATGCAGGCAGAGAGGAAGGGGAAGAAATGTGGTCAAGGCCAGCAATACAGATTAGCCTTGCTTGCCTTCATGCTACATGGACCCACTGGCCTTCCATGTTAGCGGGGCTGGGAGGAATACCTCTTCAGAGTTAGTCCTTATTTCCTGCCATAAGTGGCGGAAGGGTGGTGGTGAGGAGGAATCTGAAACATGAGGTCATTAGACCAGCACAGTATGCATCTGCCTGCCTCAACATGCTGGGACACTGGGATGTAAGGAGCCAGCTAAAGAAAACCCCACCAACATGCCATTGCTCTTTCTCAGAAATCTTCCTTCTGCCAAGCTGCTCTTCTATAGCTGATTCCCACGGAGTCACAAATCTGTGTTTGGCTAAGTTTGGTTGCTTATCTATTTTGATTCAAAGAACCAACTTCTAAGTTTCAATTCTTTTATTCTGGTTTCAATTTGTTTTTCTCATTCCTTTTGTTTTTCTTGTTATCTTATTTTTGTTAGAGTATTTCTGTTAAAGATATAAGAAGGGCTATAGAGGTCCCTCTACATTTTTGGCTTTGTCTTGAATGATTTGATAGGCAGTATTTTTATTCCCGATATTTCAGTTCTACAACCACTTTTATTCTTTACTAAACAGTAGTGTTCTTAGTACAAAAGTTCTCATTAGTAGAAACAATCGGGTCCTATGGATTACTCTGTACAGTAGATCCTTGAACAACATAAGTTTGAACTTTGTTGGTCCATTTATATGCAGATTATTTTCAATAAGTATTGGAACATTTTCAGAAATTTGTGACAAAAAAATCACAGATGAATCATGTAATCTAGAAATACTTTAAAAATGAAAAAAAGGTATGCGAAAAATGAATAAAATATGTAGGTACTTATGTCATTTTATCACTTTCTACCATAAAATATATACATAAAATTGACTGATCATGTTATCACTAAGGCTTCTGGACAACACACTGACCTACCAGTAATTATGTTTTGGGAGACTCAAAATTATATTTGGATTTTCAACTGCATGGAGATGGGACATCAGCATCCCTAACCTCCCCTATATTATTCATAGGTCTATTATATTTTAAGGCCCAAGCCTAACATGTTCAGGCCAGACCTGTGATACAAGAATTGGTGCAGATGGCTCTCTATTATGTAGACAAATTAAGACAGAAGCCTCTGGACCTGCAAATACATATTTCTTTTGATACCCATTCAACATTGGCCCATTGATGAGAATTTTAGTGTTAAGGTGAATCTGGATAAGAATAAGGTCCTCCTTACCAGGCCTGATAAAATCCCATAAGGGAGGCTTTTGGTATATTTGGTTGTTACCTGTTATGGGGAGATGATGGGATGCACAGAGCAGGTACCCTCCTGGAGGTGCCATGCCCCTCGTGACTTAACATTTGTGTTCTGAAAGAACCCTGCACCTGACCTCTGGGGGTCAGGAGATGCTCATGTGCACATGAGTAAAGTGGACGAAGGTATATTCTTTAAAAATCTAATAAAAATGAAAAAGTAAAAAGAATGAAATAGTGTCTTTTCTAAAATAAGAGGGCTCATAGAGTGGGCCCGGACAAAGGACAGAGAGTGGCGCCTGGTGCCTTCTTGGCCATGGTGAGAGGCTCTCCCATGGGCACTAAGTAGTTGCAGGTGGGAGGTGTGACTCCTGTCTTCTTTACTCTGGTGCCCCCAGGATCTTCGGCTTTCCTGTACACTACACGGATGTGTCCAACATGGGCCGTGTTGCCCGCCAGAAGCTGCTCGGGAGGTCCTGGAGCGTGCCTGTCATCCGACACCTCTTCGCCCCCCTGAAGGACTACTTTGCCTGTGAATAGTCCCCCAGCCACTCTGGGGCACTGGAGTGCGGGGGACAGAGC
Source organism: Pipistrellus kuhlii (assembly GCF_014108245.1). Lineage (NCBI taxonomy): Eukaryota > Metazoa > Chordata > Mammalia > Chiroptera > Vespertilionidae > Pipistrellus > Pipistrellus kuhlii. The sequence continues at coordinate 53,928,748 of NW_023425562.1, read as the reverse complement.
TGGGGCCCAGGAGGTACATCCCAGGCTCTGTCCTTTAGCTCAATTGTGTTGGGGCCACAGCATGGATCTTGGGCCACAGCCACCCGACACCCTCCTGGCAGGGGGTGCCCGGGTACCACCTCCTTGCGCACAATTCAACTTGGCCCTCTTGAAATGGCCAAACACGGTGCTCATCTTGTCTTCTAAAACTTTGAAACTTGAAGTAGTTAGTAAAGATTGCTTTTTCCCACCCCCCTCCTCCTGGGTTTACCGCTCAGAAACAATAGCTAATATACCAAAACCACAGTGCTGACTGCTCTCCCACACTCAGGTTAAGGCTGAAAAGTTAACCGAGACAGTGACTGCAATACTTTTATTTTTTAAGCGTCTGCAGCAGATTGTTTCCAGGAGTGTACAGTGGTAGACATGTTGTAGCTGAGGGCCGTTTTAATGGACCAGGATGCTTTTTTCTAGGGCAGATTTGGAAATGATGTCTGCCATTCTTGAATTTTACCCAGCATGTTCCCCTCACCTTAGTATAAAGGGCTGGGATGCACTGTTGGGGCCCATTGAGAGTATTGTCCACACTGGTGATAATTTCAGGGCTATTTTCCCTTCTAGACACAAGGAAGGAAGGGTCACTTTTAGCTACATCCCTCGCAGTGACTGCAAGAGAACCCTTTAGGCAGTTCAGGAAGGAAGGAGTGGCTGGGTCATATTATGAAGGTAGGTATGGCCTCTCACTATCTCCCATGTGAGGAGTGAAAGAGGATGCTTGGGTAAGGACTTCCCCACCCCCACACAAACACGAATACACGAATGCACCTTCCTGACTTCACAGATACAAGTCCCCCAGACTGGAAGTATGACCCTAGCTCCTTGGTCTTTCTCAGAAGAGAAGCAGCGATAGCCAGGGGCAGAAGCACATTCCTTGTATCTAAGAGATTGCAGGGGGAAACTGAATAACAGTGTGACCCTCCTTCCAGAGATTTTTTAAAGTCCTTTTTTATTCCATGATAATTCTTTTGTAGGGATAACATGAGGTGGGCAAGCTGCATTTCAGAAATGCTGTTGTAATGGTTTTTAACACCTTTTACTCTTCTTACTGGTGCTATTTTGTAGAATAAGGAATAATATTGACAGGTTTTGTGGGCGTTTTTTTAAATACATTTTTTAAAACTCAGACTTCTATTTTTGTTTTACCATTTTCATAGAAGTTTTTTGTGTGTGACTGGAGTCACATAACAAGGATGGGGGTAAATTGTGCCTTGTTTCAACAGTTTTTTTTGTTAATTTTTAGGCTGAAAGATAAGGGATGCCTATTGTTTACCTTATGTTGGATTAAAATCAGTATTTCTCTATAACGGTCTAGTGTCCTTTGTGTGTTTTTTGCTGGTCAGATGGGTGGGGATGGTGGGCTGCTGAGGTAGGTCAGTCATCCAAAGCACGGTGAATACCTGGGTGCCTAAGCAGGCAAGCTCTAGGGCCCTGGTCTCCAAGCTCCAGTGTAGTCCCCGACAGGCAAGCTTATTCAAGAGATTTCTGGGACCCATCTTGTTTTCGAATCATTGAATGTGTATAGTGGAGACAGAATTCCATGCCTCTGGGTCAGAGACCACACTGGGCTAGTAAATGGGTTTCTAAATCTTAGCTTCAAACATAAGTGACTGGAATCTTAAAGGCTTGTTGTCTTCCATGTCTTTATGCTACTCTAGCACCTGTTTCCACTGCTCCCATGTTGTCATGTTACAGTTTGGCCACATTCATGGGGGGACTTGGCCCAGGGAAAGGACTGGTTGGGATGGCCCCATGATTCTAACATAGCTGCCCATGGTTTAGCTTCTTGGGAGGAGCAATGTGCCTGTTGCTCTTCTAAGTTTATCATCGCAACTCCCTTCTCAGCCACTAAGCCAGGTGTCCCAAGACCAGAGTATGTCATAATCCTGGTGTTTCACTGAGATAGGATAGTTAGAAGCTAGGAAAATTCCTTGGCAAGTGGAAAAGGGAAACGGTTCAATGACCAGACAGTTTGCATCCATCTAGTAAATCCTATCTTCCTTAAACCAAGAATACAATGGCTTAATCCCTGCCAGATGGGCTTAATTAATTGGTTAGAGAATTGTACTGATACACTAAGGTTGTTGGTTCAATTCCTGGTGAGGACACATGCAAGAATCAACTGATGAATGAATAATGAAGGAAAAAAATGGATGTTTTTCCTTCTAAAAGGAAATTTTTTGGAAGCTTTTTTTTAGAAAATACTTTTGTTGATTTCAGAGAGGAAGGGAGAGAGAAAAATCAACGATGAGAGAGTCATCAATTGGCTCTCCTGCACACCCTCTACTAGGGAAGATTGATCCTGCAACCTAGGCATATGCCCTTGGCCAGAATTGAACCTGGGACCCTTTAATCTGCAGACTGCAGACTGACACTATCCACTGAGCCAGACAAGCGAGGGCATAAATAAAATTTTTTTAATGTAGATTTTAAAAATGTAAGTAGTTTATATACTTCTCCCCAATCTGTAAATAGCGTAAGTCACAGTACTCGGAGATAACAGAAATAATCTGGCATTTGTGCCAACCACAGCCAAGGACAGATGAAGGGAATAAATCTCATTTAAGCATATCAGCATAAGACATGAATATTCTATTGGGAATATGAAAGAGCTTAGCATAGAAGCTAAGCTTCCCTAAGACCTCCCCAAAACTCCCAGCCTTTAAAAACCCTCAAAATGAAGGTCCCAGGTGAGCTAAAGCTTCCTCTTACCCCTCAGGCATGCATCTTCTAAACTCTTAAGGAACCCCAGGGGAGTAATGGGCAGCGGCTAACCCCCTAAATCAGTCTCCATAACCCCCTTTCCTCTGACTTCCTGGTGAGCTAAGGCAGCCCCGCCTCAGCTCCTTTCTTTCCTATAAGTTAGAGAAGCAAAGCAGCCCAGCGGAGGCTCCCCTGTTCTGTGCTAAGCCTTCCTTGTTTCACTGTCCCCACCTTTCAATAAGTCTACCCTCAAAATCACTAAGACTTCCTCTGCCTGGTTTGGCTCAGGGGATAGAACATCGGCCTGTGGATGGCAGCCGATCAATGACTCTCATCATTGAGGTTTCCATCTCCCTCTCCCTTATTCTCTGAAATCAATACAAATATATATATTTAAAAAAACAGACTTTTGTTGTGATATATTTCCTGCAAGAATTCAAGAACCCACACACCACTGGCCAGCCCTAGGCAGACCCTGAGGGCCAGGCCCCCTTTCGGTAATATCACTACCTCTAGCGTAGTCGGGGGAAAGGAGTCTACAAAGATTGAAGGGAGAAAGATGTGTAAATGGGTGATGCCCATGTAGTGTATCAGTTAAGCATTATTTAGACTGAGTATCTCTGAGCCTCTGTTACTTCACATGTAAAATGGATTATAATCCTAGCCACCTCCATGATTGTAGTGTGCGCCTTCAGATTGAGTTTCTAAATGATACGGCTCAGATTTGGAGTGGAGAATGAGAAACCAAATATTATTTTTAAATGCTGCTGGGCTTGAAACTCTCTGTCCCTCTCCCAGGTGTGAGTTGCTATGGTGAGACAGTTGGCAATTAGTGAGCTGGTTGGCACTCCCCTCTGAGGTAGTGAGACCCCAGGGACCTTAGTGTCCTGTTAAGCCATCTTGTGTATAGTGCTGCACCAAATGCCAGGACAGGATGAAGCAAAATAAACAGCCCCGGCCTCGAAACTCCAAGAGAGGAGATGGACGAGCCTTCCAGGTGAGGGGCCTTGGTCCTAACCTGCTTGTGGGGCAGACTAGGGGAGGCCTGTTCTATGGGGGCAGTTTTTTTATTTTATTTTATTATTTTATTAATTTTTTTTTTACAGAGAGGAAGGGAGAGGGCCAGAAAGTTAGAAACATTGATGAGAGAGAAACATCAATCAGCTGCCTCCTACACACACCCTACTGGGGATGTGCCCGTAACCAACGAACATGCCCTTTTCTGGAATGGAACCTGGGACCCTTAAGTCCGAAGGCTGACGACGCTCTATCCACTGAGCCAAACCGGTCAGGGGAGCAATTCTTTATGAGTTTTCTCAAGATAGCGAGAGTTGGTAACAAGTGATCTCAGGCTCAGTGGCAAGGGGATGAATGTTCCGCACTTGAGGGCCTTTTATGAAGCAATCTTGAAGGTTTTGGCATAGTTCCAGGATTTCTTTGGGCAGGTGATGCTTGGATTTTTTGTTTGGTTTTCTTTTTATCTCTAAAAGGTGGGGATCATAAATCCTATCTACTTCCTAGGGCTACTGTGGGTGTTCTTGGGCATGATCTGGGTAAAGAAAGTGCTTTGCCTAGTGCCTGGCATGAGCAAGCCCTCACATGCACTGGATGGTATTGTGATATGTGGAGCCATTAACAGTGTGAATGGGTGCTGGAAGTGATGGTAACATGCCATATTTACTAACATGTTCATTATTTATTATGTATTAACTAGAGGCCCGGTGCATGAAATTTGGGTGGGGGGGGTGGGGGAGCCTCAGCCAAGCCTGCGCCCTTTCATAGTCCGGGAGTCCTCAGGGAATGTTTGACTACATTTAAAAAAAACAAACAAACAAAAAAAAACACCCTGAACTTAATTTTCTTACTAACTCCTCCTTTTAAACTCCTCTCTCACATTCTGTTTCTTTTTCTTATTTAACTATTTTCCTGGCCTCACCCAATTTGAGCATACTTCTCTTTCCTGCTTTCTTTCCCTTCCTCCCTTTGAACCTCCCATGCCCCTCTCCCTCCCTCCCTCCATTCCCCTCGTCTGTGTCCTTCTTACTCCTCCTTCCTCCCCCCTCTTCACATTTTCCTTGTGAGCCTGAACCCTGCCTCCCTCTCTCCTTCCCTATTATTACCCCACAACACCCCCCCCCCCCCCCCCCCCCCCCCCCGCCATGTTCACTGGTTTCTCTTTTAAACCTTCCCCTTTCCTCTCTGGGACCTGCTTCCTCTGTTCCCCGCCTGGTCCTTGATTCCTCTCTGCAGCCTGGCTGGGTGCCCATTCTAGCTTTATCCCCTCCTGAGTTGTGACCTTAGGTGTTTTCATAGCCTTTCTGCCTCAGTTTATCCAACAATAAAACAGTGATAAATGATATCAACCTCTTAAGGCTGATGTGTGAACCAAATGATTCAGCATATGTGAAGCGCACAGCAGAGTGCTGAGCAAACGGCACTGCTTTATTGCTATGCTGGAGAACCCTCCTAGCAGCCCCGGAGTGAGGCTGTGGTCACCATGATTATAGGTAAGGGAACTGAGACTGAGGACTCCCATAATAAACCCAAGCCACCCAGCTAGTGGAAAAGGAGTCGTGAGGTGGAATCTGTTCTGTGAAGCCAACATCTATTACTATTTCTCCTTGGTCTTACTTGCATCTTTTTTATTTATTTGTTTGTTTACTTATTTATTTATTTATTGTATGTGTAGTTTTATTTTTTGTTTTGCTGGAGCTTGAAATCACTTGCTAACATTTGCTGCATGCGATGCAATTTGCCTATTTCCCTTTCTTCCTTTCCTACTTTCTTCCAGCTTACCTTCCCACCTCCCTCCATCCTTTCTACCTTCTGTTTAACATCATTGATTCCTTAAATTTGTTTGTTTATTTTTTTAAAAATGTTATCACACATGCTATTGGATACTTGATAACATTAATTTATTTTTTAATATATATTTTATTGATTTTTCACAGAGAGGAAGAGAGAGGGATAGAGAGTTAGAAACATCGATGAGAGAGAATCATCAATCAGCTGCCTCTTGCACACTCCCTCCTGGGGATGTGCCCGCAACCAAGGTACATGCCCTTGCCCGGAATCGAGCCCAGGACCCTTCAGTCCGCAGGCCGACACTCTATCCACTGAGCCAAACCGGTCCCCGCCCTTAAATTTATTTTTAAGATTTTTATTGAATTTATTAGGGTGACATTGGTTAATAAAATTATATAGGTTTCATCAGAAAAATACCCTTCACCCAAATTCTTCAAGTGTTAACATTTTGACACTTTTGGTTTGTCATCCTCTCTATAACTTTTTCTCAACCATTTGAGAGTAAGTTGCGGACATGAGGTCTCTACTCTTAAATCCTTCACTGTTTATTTCCTAAAGACCAGAACATTGTCTTACAGTACATTTATCACAATCAGGTAATGAATATTCATTCACTTCTTTATCTAGTCTACAGACCTTATTTACATTTTGCCAATCGCTCCAATAATGCCTTTATAGAAGAAAAAAGAAATATAAATAAGTAAATATAAAATATAAAATTTATTTTTGTAGTTGTGTCCTATAAAGAAACTAGAGTTCCTCAAAGCAGCTGAGACCTAACACCATTTTTGAGTTAAACTTGTAATACATTTGGAAAACTCAGGCCTTGAATTTTAGTTTTGTTTTTGGAGAGGAGACTCACAATTTATTTCTGTGATAATGAGATTACATATTAAAACACTTTGCTTAAAGATGTCTATTACAGCTGAAACCGGTTTGGCTCAGTGGTAGAGCGTCGGTCTGCGGACTGAAAGGCCCCAGGTCCGATTCCGGTCAGGGGCATGTACATTGGTGTGCAAGAGGCAGCTGGACGATGTTTCTCTCTCATCGATGTTTCTAGCTCTTTATCTCTCTCCCTTCCTCTCTGTAAAATATCAATAAAATATATTTAAAAAAAAAAGATGCCTATTACAGTCTCTAAAGCTATATTTCTCCTTCTAGATGGAAATTCTTTTTTTTTTTTTTTTTTTTTTTTTTTTTTTGGTTTTTGGCTCTTTGTAGACAAGGCTTAATCTGACCCAGATGACCTTGGCTAGCTCCCTCTCAGGGACAAGAATGTACTGTGAGCCCATCACATGGTCCTGTCTCACCTCTCTGGGAGCTGTCTCTCGGGAGGGTAGATGAGTTTGACTTCAGAGGCCCTTGCTCAGAAACCTTCTATGATATGCTGTGTTTCCAGAACCAGGTCCAAACTCCTGGTCTAGCACTCGATGCTCTTCCCACAACCAAAATACATGCCCTTGACCAGAATCAAACCTGGGACCCTTCAGTCCGTAGGCCGATGCTTTATCCCACATGTGTCAAACACAAGGCCCGCGGGCCAAATCCGTCCCGCCAGGCCTTGCAATGTGGCCCGCACCGCGCTGTCATCACTGCACTTCGCTGCGTTTCCATCACAATGACAGTTTATGACTGTTCAGTAAACCATTCGGCCCGCGATTTAGGCTGGATTTTAGATTTTGGCCCCTTCTCTGATTGAGTTCGACACCCCTATCACTGAGTCAAACAGGTCAGGGCTTGATGCTCTTCTTGACTTGGCTTTCTCCACTGATTTCATCCTCCACACTAGGGGTGTCGAACTCAATCAGAGAAGGGGCCAAAATCTAAAATCCAGCCTAAATCGCGGGCCGAATGGTTTACTGAACAGTCATAAACTGTCATTGTGATGGAAACGCAGCGGAGTGCAGTGATGACAGCGCGGTGCGGGCCACATTGCAAGGCCTGGCGGGACGGATTTGGCCCGCGGGCCTTGTGTTTGACACATGTGCTCCACACTAATGTCTTGTCCTGCAGCCAAAATGTCCTTCAGGTAATGCTGACAATAACTGCCATTAATTGAATACTGACATTAATCAAAAGGGACTCAGAAATCACTAACATTTATTGAGCACATGCTAGTGTGCTAGGAGTGTCAAGAACTTTACATATCTCATTTAATTCTAATTCCTAGCAGAATCAGGATTTGAACCTGGACCTGCTGGCTTTGCTACTTATAACATTCACTTAGTCTGTTGGAAACTTAATGTCCTCATGTATAAAATAAGGACACTTCTTTTTAAACATTTTTTAAAAATTGATTTCAGCTCAATGGATAGAGCATCGGCTTGGGGACTGAAGGGACCCGGGTTCGATTCCGGTCAAGGGCATGTACCTTGGTTGCGGGCATATCCCCAGTGGGGGGTGTGCAAGAGGCAGCTGATCGATGACTCTCTCTCATCGATGTTTCTAACTCTATCTCTCTCCCTTCCTCTCTGTACAAAACCAATAAAATATATTAAAAAAAAAAGAACTTAAAAAAATTGATTTCAGACAGGGAGAGGGAAAGAGAAACATAAATATCAATGTTGAGAGAGAATCATTGATTGGCTGCCTCCTGAATGCTCCACTTGGGGATTGAGCCCACAACCTGGGCAATTGTCCTGATTGGGAATTGAACTGTGACTTCCTGGTTCATAGGTTGATGCTCAACCACTGAGCCATGTTGGCCTGGCAAAGATAATACATTTTGATATGAAGCATGAGTGATTGACTAAAGGTACTCCTAAATGCTTTTGAATATCTTTACTTGATTATCCATGCTTCCTATCAATTCACTATAATGCTAATATTACTAATATTGCTGTAATCATTTGGGTACAGGGCTCTTGCTATATCCTCTTGCTTGCTCTTTCCTACCCTAATGTTCTTGCCAGGTTACATCTAATCTTTTAGGGCAAAGATCATCTCTGAGAAAAGCCTTCCTATATTACTCGGGTGAAGTTGGATCTCCTTGCGATGTACTCTTAGAGTACTACATACCAGACAACCAGTAGTACTCATAATTAAATGCCTCCAGACTGATTGGTAAATAGCTCCTGCCACAGCTCCCCACCTCACATTCTGCCCTGAATATCTTTCCAGGAATCTGCAACTGTGTGAGACCTGGCCGGAAGGGCTCTCAAGGAGCCTATTCCATGCAGAGATGTGCCATCACCCTTGCCACATACTGCTCCTACATAACACTAAGTCGTTTGTAATTAAACCGGGATTTGTGTCATTAGTTATGATTTGTGCTTCTTCTGCCAGACCGGAAACTTGAAGAGCTCACAGGTTGTCTAGCTTTTTGCTCACCATCAAATCCCTAGGACCCGACTGACTAGGGACTATACACCGAATGGCCAGATTACTATGACCACCTGACGTTGTAGGCAAAATAGCTATAATTTCGTGCTGAAGTTGCCAGAGGGCCAGACCATTGTAAATAGGGAAGCGGGCTGTTTGCCACGACAGAAGTGATTTTTTTCCTGAAGACAGTGCTATTCATCAGGCATGGTGTCAGATTCCTCGCATGGCCTTTCAACATCTCAGTGGGGTCAGTGCCAAGAAGAATCGCTGCAGTGTTGAAGGCAAAAGGTGGCCCAACGAAGTACTGATGGGGAGGTCATAATAATCTGGCCACTCAGTGTATATGTTTGTTGAATATATAAAGAAATGATATCTAGACCAGAAAACAAGTTCGAAACCTGCATCAGCCTCTGATGCCTAGCCAGTCAGGTGACCCTCTGAGCCTCAGTTTCCTCTTCTGTAAAGTGGGTGTAATTCATTCCTTCAACAAGTCTCTAAGAACCGATGTATCAGGCACTGGGACCCAGGTGGAACAGGACTGAGAGGATTTCTGCTTCCGTGGAACTTAGGAAAAGGCAGACAAAAAGGCATAAACAAACAAGATGGCTTTATATTAAGAAGAAAATGAAAGCATGTCGGGATAACAGGCTGACAGAACGTGCCCCTGAGGCGACTTTTTACAGTTTTTCCTTAAAATTCCTAACAAGTATCTATACTTAATAACCTATTTTTGTATTAATTCATTGTAAAACCTAATTTTTTTGGGGGGGTGGGAGAGGAGGCTTACCGGGGCGGAGAATTTGGAGCTGGATCCCGCCTTCCAGGCGGAGTCACACTTCGCTCGAGGAGAGCTATCATTGGATGCGGCAGATCACGTGGCTGCGAAGACTCGGCAGTCTTGCCTCGCCCCTTGGGTGCCTCAGCTGTCGATCAAGGGGACTGGGTCCCGCCCCGGGCGCTCGCTGAGTCTCTATAAAAGGAGCCGGCGGACGATGACGAGCTTTTACGTCGATGCGTAACGGGGAGGGTGCGTGTGAGGTCATCGCGCGGGCGGGCGGGGTCGGGCGGTTTGAACGAGACGAAGACGGAACCGAAGCCGGGCACGGCAGTGGACGTGGTTCCGCCGCGAGCCGGTGAGCCGGCAGGCGGGCACGGGGCAGCGGGCACGGGGCGGCAGCCAGGCGGCGCGGGGCCGGCTCTGTGGGCCTTGGGCTGAGCAGACGCCGGCGGGTCCTGCAGACGGTGCTCGGGCCGCTCCTCGCGGCGGCACGGTTCGGCCGGGTGGGGGGGAAGGGCGGGGCCGTGACCCGGCGCGCGCGGACTGGGGGGCGCGCGCTTCTCTATGCCCCAGGGGGTGGGGTTTAGGACCGGAAGCGGGGCTGCCCCACGGCGCGTGGGGGCTTCTGGGTCGTGGCGGAGGTGTGGAATCCGGCCCGAGGTGTGGAATCGGGCCCGAGGTGGCGGGAGGTTCCGGGGTGGCCGACTCGGTTGGGGGGTATGTGTTGTTGAAGTGAGGCCTGACGGGAGCTCTGGGGACCCCCACTGTAGTAGGCGGTGTTTCCTGATGATTAAAAGTTCGGATTTTGATTCAGACCTGGGTTCGATTCCCTGCTGTGTAACCTTGGGCAGCTGCTCTAACCTCTCTGGGCTTCAGTTTCCTCATCTGTGAAATGGGGAAAAGGATAATACAGAAAACTATAACGCCGTGCATAACAGAAACCAAGCCAGCTCAATGGACTCCTTCCTTTCTTAATTGGGTTTTTGGTGAGTGCCTGAAAGGTACTAGGCACTGTGCTAAGCTCTGGCTATACACCAGGAGCAGAGGGCAAAGGCCTGAAGTCCTTTCTAGGAGTCTACATTGTGGTGGGGAGACAGGAAGTAGAAGATGCATACCTGGACAGGATAATTTCATACAACTACTAGGAAGACAATATATGAACAGTGCTTTTCCAATGCCTGCTTCACAGCTGCCCTAGGGGTACTACAGGGCAGAGCTTGGTCTCTGCCCCATTTGGCGGATGAGGATCCTGAGTCCCATTGAAGGATACACCAGGACTGGCATCCACCTCTGATGGGGTGTCTCAAAGAGTAGTAATAATAATAATTATTTCCTAATTGGGCACTTGCTAAGTGTCAGGCATCGTGTTAAGTGCTTGATGGGGCATTATGTCATTTAATATATCACTCTGTCTAGAAGAGATAGCATCTTCATTTTATAAATGAATGGACTTAGATTCTTAGAGGAGGAGATATCTGCTTTATGCTGTCCAGCAAGTGGCCCAACCCACTTCTGGGACTCCCAATTCCAGGCTCTTAACCTCTATATTCCACTGCCTCTCTGAGGTCCAGACCTAGAGAGAGCATGTGTCATACCATTGTGTCATTTTTCCTGGTTTGTCAGTGACTAGCACCGTTTCTGGTTCATAGGAAAGCCTAGGACATGATGTACTTTTCACTGGAATGTTTTCAATTAGATTCTCATTTAATCCTCATTGCAATGTTTTGCAGAAGATATCGTTCACCTTTTACAGGTGAGCCATTTTGATCCAAAAGGTGAGATGTTTATTCAGGGTCACATCACTTTTTTTCTGGTGGTATCTCCTTCTCCAGGTGCTCATAGCTAGCATTGGATCAAAATGAGTTTGGGAGCCTTCTAGGAGAACTGGTGAAGGAGGAGAGCTTCTGGGGTGAGGCAAGAAGAAACTTGGCTGAAGGAGGCATTTAAGGGTGAAGTTTATGGGGTGGTCATGGGGTCCATCCATTGAGACCAAGCAATGGTATACTTATGGAGGAAGGGGGAGCTGTAGCTCATAAGAACTGGGCTCTGTATTGACTGCCTGGGAAAACCAGTTAATTGGTTAAGTCAGTCGATGTTTATGGCACATCCACAGAGTGCCTAACGTCATGTATTTAGTGGCTGTAGAGTTTTTGAAGCACATAGTACCCAGTATGAATGTACTGCTAATGAAGAGTTTAAAATTATATGATGATGAAAGGCCACTAATGTTTTGCTGAGCTGAGGTGTGGTCAGCAGTCACACGTGGCTTAACCAGCTGCTTACATTTTTGGTAGCACAACACACACAATACCTGATGTATGCATGAATGTCACCAAAATAGATTACAAATGCTCAGTCTGGGACCATGTTTTTTTGTTTGGATGTGTCCTTTGGTACCTGATAATAGTGTTTTACACACAATTCAGTATTCTTATAATTCATTTGTTCATTCAAGGATTTTAAACAGGGAGCCATTTGATCTAATTTGTGATTCAGAAAATTATCTCTGGCTGCTTTGTAAGAATAGATTGAGACTAATTTGAACGCTGTGGCAGTTGATCCAGCTGAAAGATGGTGGTGGCAGGTCTTTGTTTTTTGCACTGAAGTTAGGATGAATGAGACAAGATCCCTCCCTGTCCTGGACCTAATATTCTGTATCAGATTGCATGCCAAATATTTTATGTATCTATTTCATTTAAACCTCATCCTTCTCAAGTAGGTGGCATTAATTCGTAACTGAGGTGCATTGAAGTTAAGTAACTTACCCAACGTCCTACAGCTAATGAATGACATCCTCAAGTTCAAATTCGGGTCCTTGCTTGAAATCCTCAGTTCTTTGCATAAAGCAAATTGCCTTCTGGCCCAAATCTGGTCCTGGAGTGATTCAGAAATGAAGAGATAATGATGGTGCAGTGCAATAATGCCTATCATAGAGGTTTGAATGAATTGCTGTGGGAATGTGGGGATTAATTTCCCAGTGGAATCAGGAGCTAAATTATGCTGGTTCTTTATTACAGCTTTAACATTTGAGTTTAAGATTATAAAAGTGTTAATTGATGGTTTGCTTCTGAAAAAAGTTTACATTTTTTTCAGAAGCAAACATTTAGATACATTTTTCCCCTCTTTGACAATGTCCTGTCAACCTGAAAAAACAAGTAACTTTTAATGAGCTCTTACTGTATGCAAGGCACTCTGCCAAGAGTTGTGTGGGATGTGAGGGCACAAACTTGGTAAGTCATTTACCTCTCCAGACCTCAGTCACCTGCTCATAAAAAGGGATTGAATGAGTAGATCTCTATTTCTTCAGCCTTCACATTCTATAGCTATGTCATGAGGCTTGCAGCAGCCTTGTACAAAAGACAGGGGTGGGTAGGAAGAACAACTCATACACTGGTCACTGGGTGGAGGGAATGAAGTGCCACAAGACAGCATGGGATCTTATGGTGGTTCTGATTTTGCTCTGAGCGCACCCCCCCCCCCATCTGACCCACCCACCCCGCCCTGCCCGCCACAGTGGGAGAGGTGGGATGGAGGGAGGGAAGCCCACCGGAAGTGTTGCAGGAATATTCCTGCAACAGGTGCCTAGTATATATATAAAAGCCTAAGCGACCATTACAACCGGTTGACTGAACAACTGGTCGGCTGGTTGCTATGATGCATACTGACACCAGGGGGCAGACGCTCAATGCAGGAGCTGCCCCCGGTCAGTGTGCTCCCACAGTGGTCCTAACCCCCTGGCTGGCTGACCAACCTCCCTCAGTCCCCGCCCCTGGCCAGCTGGCCCTGATTGGTCCCAATAGCCAACTAGGCTGAGGGACCCCACCCATGCATGAATTTGTGCATTGGGCCTCTAGTTTTAATATGTTAATGGATAAGTTTTAACTGATATTTTCTAAATAGAATGCTCTTGTTTGTACATCAGCCTCCCTTCATAAAACATTTAAACTTCCCTTTACTTAATATTCATTGTAGCTTAAAATTTTATATCAATCACATTAAAATGGGGCCTAAATTTTAGGCTGGCTGTTGTTGGGCAAGTCATTTCAGGTCATGTTTAGTCCAGGCTCTTGGCTAGAATGCTGGTGTCTCTGATTTGGCCTTTTGGGAAAGAAGGTGAGACTTAAAAATTGAGAGTTCCCACAAGTCTTGTGTGATGTGTAGGAAGGAAATGCTTGCTCTCCTTTGCATGCTTAATAATGCAAACTGTTTTCTTTTTCTCACATGCTATAGAAGATGGCAGTGAACGTATATTCAACGTCAGTCACCAGTGATAACCTAAGTCGACATGACATGCTGGCTTGGATTAATGAGTCCCTGCAGTTGAATCTGACAAAGGTAGAACAGTTGTGCTCAGGTAAGAGAAATCCACTAGACTACTTTTCTAGGAAAGCCTATAGGTCCTTCAGGAATGTGCATGTCTGTGTTTGTCTGCAAAAGCCACAGGTTCAGATTTTATGTTAGGCCTGCCCCATTTCTTCTCAGCCCTGCCCTGGTATTACTTCTGAAAGAAATGCACTTAAAAAGAGCATGCTTCTGGCTGGCCTGTCAGTCCTCCATCTCTGGCCTTAGAAACTGAATTATGAGGCCTGCAGCTTATCCCCAAGTCTCTTTTATGCTCTTTCACGTTTAGATTTGAAATGTTTTGAGGACAGTAATTATACTTGTTCTAATTAGTTTATCAGTGGCATTTCTTTTTTTGTTTTTAATTTTATTGATTGATTTTAGGGAAAGAGACAGGTAAGGAAGAAAGGAGAGAGGGGAAGAAAAGGAACATTGATTTGTTGTTCCACTTATTTATGCATTCATTGGTTGATTCTTGTATGTGCCCTGACTGGGGATCATACCTGCAACCTTGGCATATCGGGATGTCACTCTAACTAACTTAGCCTCTCAGCCAGGGCCTATCTATGGCATTTCTTATTCCAAGTAGCACAAGACCAAAGTCAGATAAATGCCATTTCAGCCACAATTTTATTGAACTTCTATTTAATAAAATTTGGCAGAGAGGTAATGATTTAAAAAAAGAAGAAAAACACGTTTTGTTTCTGTATATACGAATGATACAACATTTAGAAAACTAGAAGAAGGAAAAAAATGCTTGTAGTTTATTATTCAGAGAAAGCCACTGTTCAGATTTTTACCTTTCCGTGCACTTTTTCTGCTAAGCTTTGTACTGTGGATATCCTTTAGTGTCACTTACTCTTGTTGTATTAATTATTTTTAATGAATATGTGATATTTTTTTCTATAGCTATGCTGCAGTTGTTTAATATCTTACCAATTTTTGGACATTTTAGGTTATTTCTAATTTTTCCATTGTGATTATGACTAGGTTAAGAATCCTTTAGCATAAATCTTATCTCTGTTTATTTCCTCAATGATTCCTATAAATGGAATTACTAGTTAAGATGGTATGAACTTTAGGTTCTTGGTATTTTTCATAAAGGTCTTATCTGTTTCTACTGTCTCTAAAGACTTCTGTCTAACCCCCTCTCCCCCCTTTTATTTTTGTTTGCTTGAAATAGAAGTGTATTATTCTGTCACTTCTGGAAGCTCAAGGTCAAAATCAGGGTGTCCACAGGGTTAGTTCCTTCTGTCTCACCTTTTGAGAGTTCTGCTGTCTACCCGATTGACCTGACATAAGAAATGTGTTAGGGTTATCAAAAGTAAATTTACTACAGGATAGGAGGTGAGGTCAAGAATATGCCGGAAGAAAGATGAGATATGTATTCTCTGCTACTTAAATTCTTCCATTGTTTGTGGGATAGAGAATTAGAATCCTTAGATTCTCCTAGAAATGAAAGCAATCATTTAATTGAACACTTGTGTTCCCGGGTTATGTAAATGCTTTTTAAGTATATTTTCATTTAATTCTTACTATACCTCCATGAGATAGGGATGTTTATTAATCTGTTTTACAGATGAGGAAATGTGCTTAGGGAAACAGTAGTAAGTCCAGAGTTATACAGCCAAGAACAAGATTGAGACTTGAACATCCATTCCAGTGAAGAGCCAGGCTCTTCAGCCCCTGTACCCTACTTACTCCAGACTTTTCCTTTACTGACTGGTGCTGTTTGGATCAATTTAAAATTATTGCTCTCATTTATACGACTTTAAAAAATTATTCAGCTTTGTACTTCCTTATTTTTTAACTGTGTCTTAGTCTTGGTTTCATTAGCTCGTTTTGTTACTTCCCCTGTGAAGCTTAATCTCAGTTTTACAGACGGTCAGAGGAAGCTCCATGTGAAGTTGTTCAGTGAAACACTGGTGCCCGAGAGTCATGCTGATTAAACATGAGTTACTTTGTTAGTCAGAAGTACAGGTTGTTAGCTTTAAATCTGGACTGCTTTCCTCCCAGTTCCTATTAGTTTTCTCAGTTTTCTCACCACATTTCTAATTGAGGCTTTTAATGCACTTGTTTGACCCGTGATTTATGACTAATGTGTGGATGAGAACATCTTAGTTTTCATTGGAGCTGGCCTTTTCACCAATTTCCCCCTAAATTTACTTCTTTCTGTAAATATGTACCAAAGTATATTTCACTTAATCTCTTTTCATGTATAAATAAGTTGTGCATGTGCTGATCTGGCTCCAGATTTATCTCATTCAGACAGGAAGCTGTCATGATAGGACGGGGCTTAGGTTTGCTCTGAGCCTTTTGACTTTGGAGTTCCTTAAAGTTCTAGTTCTTCATTTGTAAACTGGGCTGTTGTGAGGCTCACCTGTAAAAAGAGCTGTCAGATACGGGTTCTTTACTAGACCCCGGGGTTAAGTGTAGACTTTCTTTTACAGTATGGGGAATGTCCATGGGGCATGGCTGGTTTTGAACCCAGATTTTTCTGACTACACAGCCCACACTCTTTCTGATGTATACACATTATATCTTTTTTTTTTTTAAGGCATTTGAAAGAGTTAAATGTAGATTACATATAATTAATTACAACAATATTATCTCATTAAAAATCTGTGACAAGCCTGCCCCGGTGTGGCTCAGTAGTTGAGCATCGACCTATGAACCAGGAGGTCACAGTTTGATTCCCCCGTCGGGGAACATGCCCAGGTTGTGGGCTCCATTTTCAGTAAGGGGATATGCAGCCTATCAATGATTCTCTCCCATCATTGATGTTTCTGTCTCTCTCCCTTTCCCTCTCCTTCTCCCTTTCTTTCTCTGAAGTCAATAAAAATATATTTAAAAAATTATGTGAAGAATTTTAACTTGCCTGTTGGTTGTTACTTTTCTTGCTCTGGATAAAATGCCTTTCCCCAGTACAAAGTGGTAAGTGCAGGACACTTAACTGTGATTTGTAAGCAAACATTTATTCATTCATACTATTTCTTCTCTTGTCAGCTGCTTAGGGCTTCTCTCAGAGTATGTAGATGGTTGCATTGTGTTTCATGTTAATGCTTAGAAAACCTGGTCTCAGCTTCCAGTCAGAGACCCAACAGGAATAGCGACAGACACTGTTGTGTCCCTGAAGAGGGCCTGCTGCCAGGGGGTTGGAGTCTAGGAAAAAGTGAGGCTCCTCAGATCCTTGTGTGTGCTGAGGCCAAAGCAGAATCCCAAGAGTCCTTAACTCTGGCGCCTAGTTCTTCCTGTTCTTAGCTCTGATGAGAAGAGGATCAAGCAGATTTAAATTCCCTGCCAAATACCAGCTTTAGAAGGTAGGACTAGGTTTTCCTCTTGGGGTACCTATACTATTAAATGTGCTGGCTGCCTGTGAAATGGCTGAATTTTGTCAGTATTGTGGACTCTCCTTCCCCTCCCCCTATCAGTGAAATGAGCATTGGCTTGGCTCTTGTAGTGAGATATGTTGAGGATAACTTTCAGTGACAGAGTTGGTAGGTTGTTCAAGATTCACTACATTCTGTAGTTCCCTGCTTTGGAAAGCTAGACCTCAAGAAAAGAAACCTGATCACAGAGAAGGATTTTGATGAGGGATTGCTTGTTTCAAAAAGGGATACTGGTTGCCTTTTGTCACCCATTCCCTTTTCCTCAGTTCTATTTCCATATTCAGGCCCCTCTGCACTTCTCCAGGGGCCGAGCAACGTGCGTTGAACATGCCGAGTGTCCCTCGCTGAAAGAGTTCTTGGCTCCCCTCTCTTCTGCCTTCTCCTCTCCAGCCTGGCCTCTCCATTGTTCCTGTGCTGCACAGAATAGGAGAGTTCACATGCTCCCAGGCAGATGCTAGATTTCCTTTTCCCCAGCTAAAAAACAGCTTGTCAGTCTTGCTCATGAGGGTGTGTTACCACATTCTTAACCAGGCCTACCCCACTTTTTCTCCTCAAGTTGACTCCCTTTTTCAAACACTTTAGTGGGGGCCATGATTTCACCATTCTAGTGTCGCCTGAGAATCATCTGAGTCTAATTCACAAAGTTCTGTATGTCTTCCGAAGGGTGTTTCAGATCCAGCCCCTATCAGTTTGCCCACTGCTGCCGCAGTGGCCCCTGACTGGGCACTAGGTTCCCTCTGAGTTCCCCCACCCTCACTTCTTTCTTGTTCTACCACATTAGTCTGCAGCCTTTCTAAGAGACTTTTTTTTAAATTTACATAAATCTTTATTGTTCATATTATTACAAATGTTCCTCATTTTTTCCCCCCTGACCTTTTTTTTTTTAATCCTCACTGGAAGATACATATGTGTGTGTGTGTGTATATATACACACACATATATAAAAGTTTTTAAATTGACTTTTAGAGAGAGAGGGTGAGAGAGAAACATCAGTGAGAGAGAGAAACATTGATTAGTTGCCTCCCAAAAAACTTTTCTTCTGATTATAAGTGATTAAGTCTTTGTTATTGAAACATTAAGAAAATCATAACCATATTCCACTGTAATGCCACAAGTTAGTGACAGTTACTGTTATCTTTTAGCTGCATTTTGTCTTAGTTATGGCTTTATTTATTGAGTGCTTATAGGCCAGGCACTTTCCAAAGTGCTTTACATCTATTACCTGGGAGGTCAGGGTATCCATACCATTTTACACTTAGGTAAGTGAAGCAAAGAGAGGTTAAACAACTTGCCCAAGGTTACTCATTTTAGCTGTACTTTCAGTATTTTCCTATACTTTTTAAATTTAATTGACATAATGTATATATTATTTTTATTATTTTTTTTAATAACTGAAAGTCTTAAAATGGTTTAAAATTCAAAAGGAACAAAAAGATAAAACAATGATGTCTTCCTCTTAACTGGGTCTACCAGCTACCCAGTTCCCCTCCAGAGGAAACCAGTGTTATCAGCTGGGTAGCCAGCCTCGAGAGAGTCTATAGTCTGTGTGTGTGTCTGTGTGTGTTGTGCACCTATTCCTCCCTTTCTCACAAATGGCAGCATATTTAATCACAATGTATATTCTGGAGAGTGTGCCATATCCATATATCATCAGATGCCTTGCTACTTTCTTTTATGGCTGGAATACTGTAATTTTCCTTGGATCAGTTCATGTTAATGGACATTTAGTTTGTTTCCAATCTGTTGGTATTACAGATTGTTGTAGTAACATATACAAACGTGTCGTACAGTTTTGTTTCCTACTTTTAAAATTAAAATAGGATTATTTTTCCTACGTTAATTTTCTTTTTTTTATATTTTATTGATTTTTTACAGAAAGGAAGAGAGAGGGATAGAGTTAGAAACACCAATGAGAGAAAATCATCGATCAGCTGCCTCTTGCACACCCCCTACCAGGGATGTGCCTGCAACCAAAGTGCATGTCCTTGACCGGAATCGAACCCGGGACCCTTCAGTCCGCAGGCTGACGCTCTATCCACTAAGCCAAACCAGTTTCGGCTAATTTTCTTGATGACTTTTAATGATTGCATTAATGACTCCTCCCAGTCCTTTATTTCCACTCTAGAGGCATGGAGTACAAATTTGTGCATGGGTGGGTCCCTCTGGGTGGCCTGCAGGGATAGGGCCGAAATCTGCAGCCCAACACAACCTGCATTTCCTACCTGCTGCTCCCGTTCATCCTGGGCCCACTGTGCCAGAGGCTCATGCTCAGTCAGTCCGGATCAGGAGAGGCTCCCGCTGCCACAGCAGTGCTCACCAGCTATGAGTCCTGCATCTGGTGCCCTCCCAAGGGGTGTGGTCTGTGGGATCAGGCTGAAATTGGCTCTCCGACATCCTCTGAGGGGTCCCAGATTGCGAGAGGGTGCAGGCCAGGCTGAGGGACTGCACTGGTGCCCAGTCGGAGCATGTCCAGCCCATCTCTCTCAGTCCCGATCAGCCGGACCCCAGCAGCAGTGTTATCAGTGTTGGAGCATCTGCCCCCTGGTGGTCAGTGCATGTCATAGCGAATGGTTGAATTGCTTTAGCATATCATTTGCAGATTATGCATTGATTTGTTGTTTTGCTGTTTGGTCTATTTGCATATTATAGGATTAAAACATTTTATTAATTTCAGAGAGGGAGGGAGAGGGGGAGAGACATAGAAACACCAATGATGAGAAAAGAATCATTGATTCGCTGCCTCCTGCACACCCTGCACTAGGGATGGAACCCACAACCCAGACATATGCCCTGACCGGGAATTGAACTGTGACCTCCTGGTTCACAGGTTAAAGCTCAACCACAGAGCCAGGCCACCTGGGCTATTTTCACACTTAGTCATCCTCTAAGTTAGGGGTGTCGAACTCAATCAGAGAAGGGGCCAAAATCTAAAATCCAGCCTAAATCGCGGGCCGAATGGTTTACTGAACAGTCATAAACTGTCATTGTGATGGAAACGCAGCGGAGTGCAGTGATGACAGCGCGGTGCGGGCCACATTGCAAGGCCTGGCGGGACGGATTTGGCCCGCGGGCCTTGTGTTTGACACATGTGGTCTAAGTAGATGACTCAGTCCTTACTCAAGTCCTTAAGCCTGAATACTCTTACATTTAGTAGTCATCTATTTTCTGTGTGTGTGTGAGTTAAAACATTGAGAGTTCTTACTCTGGAGCTTTTTTTTTTTTATATATATTTTATTGATTTTGTACAGAGAGGAAGTGAGAGAGAGAGTTAGAAACATCGATGAGAGAGAGTCATCAATCAGCTGCCTCTTGCACACCCCCTACTGGGGATATGCTCGCAACCAAGGTACATGCCCTTGACCGGAATCGAACCCGGGACGCTCTATCCACTGAGCCAAACCGGTCCCGGCAGAAAAAAATTCTTTTAAACATCAGAACATGGATATTTGAAATACTTAGGAATCTCTCCTCCTGCTCATGAGGATGCGGTTATGTCCTTGGGAAAAATCAGAAAATGTCAGCCTCTGTTTCCCTTTTCTCAATTCTATGCATTCATTAAAAAAAAAAAAAAAAAAAAAATAATAAAAAAAATATATATATATAGATATAGATATATATAGTATATATCTATATATATCTATATATATATCTATATCTATTTGCAGCTGTCATTTTTTTAATGTTTATAATAAAGAGTAGTTTTAAAATTTCATAGAAACATATATTTCTTTTCCCCTCATTGCCTTCCAAGTCCCTTCACTGTCTTCCAAGTTGCAAATGTGTTGAAGAACCGATCAGGCAAAACCACAGTTTTGTTATAGATTTTAAAAATGACTTTAGAGACAAGTGGTATTGAAGCTTTTAGGTATTGTAGGTCCACTTTACAACTTTTAAAATTGTACCTGGGTTGCCGAAACCGGTTTGGCTCAGTGATAGAGCGTCGGTCTGTGGACTGAAAGGTCCCACGTACGATTCCAGTCAAGGGCATGTACATTGGTTGTGGGCACATCCCCGGTAGGGGGTGTGCAAGAGGCAACTGGTTGATGTTTCTCTCTCATCGACATTTCTAGCTCGCTCTCTCTCCTTTCCTCTCTGTAAAATATCAATAAAATATATTAAAAAAATATGTATATAACTTTATAAAATTGTACCTGGGTTAAGGGGCTTTGGTGTAAGTTTCCCCCTGCTTCTTTAATAATAATGTTTAATAACTTATTGCATATTTTGTTGTTCTGTTGTTCATTCAGGGGCTGCCTATTGTCAGTTTATGGACATGCTGTTCCCTGGCTCCATTGCCTTGAAGAAAGTGAAATTTCAAGCTAAGCTAGAACATGAATACATCCAGAACTTCAAAATACTACAAGCAGGTTTTAAGAGGATGGGTGTTGACAAAGTAGGTACATTTTATTCTTTCATTTAAGGTTGTTTCTTGACTAGTGATTGTTATTAAGGATACAGCTGCTGGCCCATGACTTCGGCATGTTGTTTTCCCAATTAAAAAAAAATAAAAAATAAAAATATATATATGTGTGTGTGTGTATTTTTTTTTTATTTTACTTTTTTTTACAGAGAGGAAGGGAGAGGGAGCGAGAGTTAGAAACATTGATGAGAGAGAAACACCAATCAGCTGCCTCTTGCACACCCCCCACTGAGGATGTGCCTGCAACCAAGGTACATGCCCTTGACTGGAATCGAACACGGAACCCTTGAGTCCGCAGGCTGACGCTCGATCCATTGAGCCAAACTGGCTAGGGCTCTTTTCCCAATTTATATATTTTTCTTTTCTCTAGTTAACATAGAACTTACTGAGAACAGTTTTCCTCTATCCTCTCCTACCCTAGTTCCCTTACTATGTTCTTTCTTCATAGTGAAGTTAGCAACCATCTATAGGAGTCAACCTGTTTAATCTCTGTTACTGAGATCTAACTCTTTAATATCTGGACTCAATTTTGTAAAGCATAGAGAAGTTTCTAGAAATACTTGCTTTGTAAAAGCAGGATACAGGGACGATGCCTGTGGGTTGGGAAGTTTCCTCTTGCCCCCAAGGTTATTTGAAGATAACCTTAAACCAGACTTCATTAGGACAACTATTATCCCTGTTTTAGCAGATAATAGATTAGAGTCATGCGTGACATAACAGTGTTTCAGTCAATGAAGGACCACCTGTTGACATGACAAAGCTAGGTGTGAAGTCCCTGACATTGCAGCATGTAGCACAATGCATTAAAGTTGGTGGTGCTGGTGTAAATAAACCTACTGCTCTGCCAGTCGTATAAAAGTCTAGTATGTAGTACATATAACTATGAGCAATACATAATCATTGATAATGATAATAAATGACTGTTCCTGGTTTATAAATTTACTACTATTTAATTGTTATTTTAGAGTGTACATAACTCTTTCTACTAAAAAAGTTCGCTGTAAACAGCATGCTGAGTCATGCCTGCAGCAGCTTCATACATCCTGTGTTTACATCTCTTGCATCATTCTCTCTTGTGCTTGATTTGATCTGTGATGTTTTTGCATATTTACGTTCTGTGCAGGCGTATAGCCTAGGAACAATAGGCTATACCATATAGCTAAGGTGTGTAGTCAGCTGTATCATTTAGGTTTGTGTAAGTGCACACTGTGCTGTTTGCACAATGATGAAATTGTCTAACGATGCATTTCTTTGAGCATATCTCCATGGTTAAATAATGTGTAACTATTGCAAAATTAAGCAATTTCTCTCCTCACCCATTTGAAGGGTTTTTCCTTTTAAACCATTTCTTGGGGAAAATTCATTTTTAGTAAAGCTTGTAATCATCCCCTAATTGTTTTGTTTGTGTGTCTGGTTTTTGTTTACTTTGAAATCAGTCTTTTAGTTTTGTCTCTGTACTATATAAAATACTCATGTGTATGGTAAGAATATCATTTTGTTACCATGCATAGTGTAACTACAATAGATGCAGTTTATTATATGCAGTAATTTATCTTTTTCTTTTTGTAGAATTTAAATTTTTTGAATAAGGTAAATTTCTAAAGTAAAAAAGAGTATGGTGCATTGATCCCCCATGTACCTCAACAATTATCGACTCCTGTCTAGTTTTGTTTCAGCTATACCTCTACTCCATACAAAATAATTTTGTATTTATTTGCTCAGAGGGAAGGATGTAGTTCACATTACGTATATTATTTATAAAAATACTATTGCAACTGGAATCCTTGAAAGTAAACTCTGGCTAATGACTTGAAGTAATATCTGATAACACAGTATTCTTGTATAATAACAAAACTTACAGAATCCTTAAAGTGTGCTTTAATAGGATTGGAATTACTTGAAAAGTATACCATTTTGTAGAAATCTGTCCTAAGACTGATTTTGTGTCTCGATCTACTTTTAAGACAATTAAAAAAAAAAAAAGTTTATTATAGATACCTGTGGTTAGTTTATGCTCTGGATTTTAAACTTTAAGACAGGCACTGTGGCCATGCAAGTTACACAGGAGACTTACTTTTTATAGTGGGATGACATCTCTTAGGATGTGCTTGGAATTGTGTATGGAACTTACATATGACACTTGTTCCTTTTGCATTTCTGGTTCTTTTTGATGGACTTGGAGAACTATTCTATGGAAGGCAAACTAGGTAAAATTTGCTCTATAAATGTTCAGGGGCTTACTTTATAGTAAGTTCTTGCCTCTAAACTATATTTTTTTCCTTGGTAAGCAGAGCTTTATACTGATTGATGCATTGACATGTTTGATGCTTTCCAAAAGCCTCTTGCTTTGAGCTAAACAGTCTTGATGTTTCTTTGCAGATAATTCCTGTGGACAGATTAGTAAAAGGAAAGTTTCAGGACAATTTTGAATTCGTTCAGTGGTTCAAGAAGTTTTTTGATGCAAACTATGATGGAAAAGACTATGACCCTGTAGCTGCCAGACAAGGTCAAGAAACTGCAGTGGCTCCCTCCCTTGTTGCTCCAGCTATGAACAAACCGAAGAAACCTCTCAGCTCTAGCACTGCAGGTAAAAACCATACAGAAATATCAATTCCAAGTAATAGTTTTACAGGTATTTATTCATTCATTCAACATTTAATCAGAATTTTTGAGTAGCCATAGGCTAAGGGAGCTTAAGGATAGATTAGTCACAGCCACGTAGCAAGACCATGGAATGTGGCATCAGGCTGACCTGTGGTTGTTTTTAAGTCTCTGTAACCTACTTGACCTGCCCTATAGTTTCCTCCTATGTAGAACAGGAATTTGAATATGTGCCCCAGAGAGTTGCTTTTGAGGCCTGGACAGGTTACTGTATGCAGTTTTGCCAAGGCAGGTTAACTCACAAAAAAGAGCTTTGAACACAAGGACATTATATAGAGCCCAATAACAGTAAGACCTGCACTCCCAGGAACTGAAGGAGCTTTCTAGGTCTCTCAGGGACTGTTCTTGGCTCTCTGCATCATTATTCTGTCTGCAGATGAGCTTCCTGTACATTACTTCACAGCTTTCCTG
This sequence comes from Pipistrellus kuhlii, assembly GCF_014108245.1. Lineage (NCBI taxonomy): Eukaryota > Metazoa > Chordata > Mammalia > Chiroptera > Vespertilionidae > Pipistrellus > Pipistrellus kuhlii. The sequence continues at coordinate 53,903,880 of NW_023425562.1, read as the reverse complement.
CCCTCCTAAGAACTTGAGCTGTTAAGTGGCTTTGGCTTGCTATGATGCCAGCAGAATCTGGGGGGCAAGGGGGGGTGGGGTGGGGGTCTATTTTTTAGAGACCTTCTCTAAAAAGTCTTGGCCAGGAGGTTTTCCAAAATGTGTTTGTAGTAGTATATTTATAGAATACTAGAGGCCTGGTGCAGAAATTTGTGCACATTCATAAAAATTACCTGTCAGTTACCCTGGTCCTTTCAGCCCAGCCTGCATCCTCTCCAATGCAGGACCCCTTGGGGGATGTCTGCCTAAACCAGCAGTGTTAAACTGGCAGTTGGACATCCTTCTCACAATCCAGAACCACTGGCTCCTAACTGCTCACCTGCCTGCCTGCCTGATCACCCCTAACCGTCTCTGCTTGATGGCCTGATTGCTCCTACTGCCCCCCTCCTCCTCTGGGCCGACCTAGTCGACCCCAACTGCCCTTTTCTGCTGGCCTGCCCCCCCCCCCCCCCCCCCACTGGTTGCCCCCAACTGCTCCCCCTGCTGGCCTGGTCACCCATCACTGCCCCCTTGCTGGCCTGGTCACCCCTCACTGCCCTCAGTGCCGGCCTGGTCATTCCATGCAGACTGCTGTTCAGTCATTTGGTCTTCCCTCACTAACTCCCCTGCTGGCCTGGTCACCCCACACAGCCTGCTGTTCAGTCGTTACTGTGAGGGCATCCTGATAGATTTACATATTGCCCTTTTATTAGTATAGATACCTATACTTTGGGGGCAGGGTGGATGTTCTACAGATGCTAATGCCTCCTTTACAAGAATATAAGGTCCCATTATACCTTGAGAAAAAGGCTGATCCATCTGGTAGGGAGAGAAGAACATTGAGTACTTTTAAATTTTTATATGATCTGATATAAATGGGATCATAGAATATGTGTCTTTTGTATCTGTACCACTGAGAGAAGTTTGTAAATCCTGGTCACTGTGCTCCCTTTCTCTCCTAACCCTTCTAACCACCTTCTGAAAGGTGAGCAAGATAATGGGCTTTGAAGTAATTACTTGTAAGAGCAGTCTACCACCCTGCTCTTCCAATACAAGGAGTCTGAGGTTCTGAGTTAGGAGGCATCTTACTTTCCAGGTGGGGAACTATGAGTGCAGAGCAGCAGCTGAAACTGTGAGCTCACTACTGGCATGAAGTTTGCTTTTGTGCCATGAAGCTGCCCTGCTGGTGGATTTGGTTGGAACTGGATTAAGGTACATCAACTGTGTGTGCCTCTTTCAAATGATAGTTCTATTCACCACAGCAACAAAAAGACCTCATAGGAGGACTTACTCCCAGCACAAGAGATTGTGACTGAAGGATAAAAAACCATTTTGGGCAAACATGGGGTTGTCATACATGCTGGTCTCTCCACATTGGGTCCCTGCATTACTGTGAAGGGAAGTTGGTCACAGCCTCCTCTTGTCATCTGGTGTTTTTTATTTAAATCCTTACTCGAGGATATGTTTATTGATTTGGGAGAGAGCAACATTGATTGGTTGCCTCCTATATGTGCCTCAACTGGGAATGAAACTGGAAACCTTTTGGTGTACAGCTGATGCTCCATCCAACTGAGTCACCTGGCCAGGGCTGGCGGGTTCTTTTTGATTTTGAAATTTCTGCTCTTAAAAAAACCTCTGATCTCTCAGCTCCACAGAGGCCCATTGCGACACACAGAACTACTGCAACCCCTAAGGCTGGCCCAGGTGTGGTGCGAAAGAATCCTGGTGTGGGCAATGGGGACGACGAGGCAGCTGAACTGATGCAGCAGGTAGGTCCCTCCTGTATCCCAGACTGGAGTCATGTTGGAGGAAAGGATACTTGCTGCACTAGCCAGAAAGGCTTGTTCGTGTTCTTGTGGGAAGACCCACTTTGTCTGCTTGCTGAAACAGTCATGGTCCTGACATGTGTGAGCCTGTCAGGTGCTATGTGGGGAGCAGTGTGAGTGTGGAGGTAGGAGAGGGGTGTCGGGCCTTTCTGAGATCTGTTAGTGTAACAGAAACCAATGTCTTAGTTTGGAAACGCACCTGTACAGTAGAACCCTGTTGAATGTCTCTGGATTCTGTGGGATTCAGAGTATCTTAAATTTTTTGCTCTGAGAAAGATAAAGGAGATTTTCTTTCTCAGTAATATTTAAAAAAAGATTTTACAGTTTTCTCTGCTGAAATCCAAGTTGAGAGTGGAACTGATATGAAAAGCCTATTCTTCTGTTCTTAGTAGGTCAGTGGTTTGAAATGTCTTCTTTAGGATTAATTAGTATCCTGAAGATACATGTCAGGTCTATGGATCAGAACAAATTTTAGATTTTTAAACATTTTCTCACAAATCCTGGTAGTTATTTTGTTTGTTTGCTTTTGAATGATTCTCTTGATTAACCCGTTTTAAAATTGCGATGCTTTGGCAGAAACCGATTTGGCTCAGTAAATAGAGCGTCAGCCTGCGGACTGAAAGGTCCCAGGTTCGATTCTGGTAAAGGGCATGTACCTTGGTTGCGGGCACATCCACAGTAGGGGTGCGCAAGAGGCAGCTGATCGATGATTCTCTTTCATCGATGTTCCTAACTCTCTATCCCTCTCCCTTCCTCTCTGTAAAAAAATCAATAAAAATATAAGAATATAAAATTGTGATGCTTTGTTATCTTAGTGAATTTGAGGTTGGACTCTCTTATTTCCTAAAAGCCACGTCCTAAAACCTGGGGGTCACAACTTTATGTTAATCCTGACCCAGACCCTGCATCTAGGAAACCAGGATAGAAAAACCTGCTCAAATACCATGTTTTCTAACTTATTCTCTAATTTGCATGTGGCTCATGGTCCCAGGTGCCTGAGGAGTGTCAGGGTGACTGGGTCACCAGCCTCCTCAGTGTGGCTGCTTTGAGTGCTGTCACTGAAGTGCAGAAGTTCTGGAGACTAAGGAGACTTCCCTGTAACTGTCGGTTTTCAGGCCTGGATGTACACAGGAAGCAGTCTCAGAAAAACAGAGTGAGGGTTATAGTGGGGAGTCTGGGTGACTAGCCCAAGGCTGATCTTGATCCCTGAGGAGAAGAGGTAGAGGCGCAGCTGGTGTCCTGTATGAGGAGCACAGGCTTTGAGATGCATAGATTTGAGGACTATCCTGGCTCTGCCACTTGGAGCAAGTCAGTTAATCTCTCTGAACTTACTGCCTCCTGTGAAGTGGTCTCATCATACTTTGCTCACGATAGTTGAGTGGATTCCATGAGTTGATGTTATGTCAGGTGCCTGGAATGGTGTTGGGATAAACAGGGTAATGGCAGTTGTGGTTATTATGGTTCCTGTTCCTTGTCTTAATATAGTGAGATAGGTCTTCAAGTGTTATTTATTTATTTATTTAAAAAAATATATATTTTATTGATTTTTTACAGGGAGGAAAAGAGAGGGATAGAGAGCTAGAAACATCGTTGAGAGAGAAACATCGATCAGCTGCCTCCTGCACACCTCCTACCGGGGATGGGCCTGCAACCAATGTACATGACCTTGACCAGAATTGAACCTGGGATCCTTCAGTCCGTAGATTGACGCTCTATCCACTAAGTCAAACCTTGGTTGTGGAATGTGCAGGAGGCAGCTGATCAATGATTCTGATCAATGATTCTCATCATTGATGTTTATTTCTCTCCCTTCCTCTCTGAAATTAAAAAGAAGTCTGATAGAATGGTCTTGCTGGTTCTAGTCACCTGTTCCACATCTCTGGATGATTCATTAAAAAAAAAAAAAAAAAAAAAAAAAAAATATATATATATATATATATATATATATATACACACACACACACACACACACATACATACACACATTTTTTTTTTACATAGAGGAAGGGATAGGGATAGAGAGCTAGAAACATCGATGAGAGAGAAACATCGACCAGCTGCCTCCTGCACAGCCCCTACCATGGATGTGCCCGCAACCAAGGTACATGCCCTTGACCGGAATTGAACCTGGGACCTTCCAGTCCATAGGCCGACGCTCTGTCCACTGAGCCAAACCGGTTCCAGCTGGATGATTCTTGACTGCAGGTTATGAAGGGGGAACTAGATAGGGCAGTACTGATTCCTCTGTTGTTGTTTTTTTAATTCTCAATCTTTTTTTTTCTTTTCTTTTTTCTTTTTTTATTAAATTATTATCTCTGTACATATACCATTGATCCCTCTGGTTTTGTCTGGCTTCTTCATCAGGCTGAAGGGAAGCTTAGATCAGCTGTTCACTTCAGTTTTTGCCGCTATGAGTTCGGACTGGATTTCTGTGGTGCCTTCTGGCTCTCAGATTCCTTGCTACCCAAATTGTTCCCATCTGCTTTACCTTTGATTTCCTGGCTTGGTTTTCCATGTGCCCCTAGCCTGTAAGTTCCATGACGATTTTATGCTGCACAGTAAGCCTTGTAATTTACATTTAGTGAGAGTTAAAGTGAATTCACATGTCATAGATTTAAAAATACTGGAATGAAGGTGCACCATGATTAAAATACATAAAGGACCAGGAGAATTGTTATGACTTTTATTACTCTTGGCTAGTTAAGAGTCCTGGCCTAAGCCTGATATTGATTTCTTTGTTGTCCCTGTGTGGAAATGAGAGCCCCTCAGTGGAGCTCCTAGAAGCTCCTGCTGCATGTGTGGTGAGCAGATGAGATGCTCAATGGAGGGAGCTAGCAGTGGAACGTGGTGGGGTTTGTTCCCTACCTCCGCTGTCTTCTCTCCCTTTCCAGACTCTTCAAGAGAGACAGATCCCAGGACACTCCACAGAAGATGTTTTTCTTTTGAGTTAAGGGTCTCCTCTCCCCAGTATACAGGATGGGTGGAAGAAAAAAAACCATTGAGTTTTCTGTGCCCAGGCTTCCCTAAGACCTAGCTGTTTTTGGCTAGTATTAGTCATCTTTAACTAGTCTTCCCCTCCTCTCCTGGCTTGCCATTTCTACCCTGTCCCCTAGACCAGACCCTCTGTTTCCATTGACTTTCACATACAAAAATATATGAACTTGATTGACCAATGGTAAGAACTCAATTTATTGTATGATTGAGTCCTGGTGGGATGGATTTTGCTTCTATAATTGTCTCAGGCTCCCATAGTTTCTTCTCCTAGATCCTTTCTCAATCCCTAAGAAGTTCCTGAATGTTCATGGTGGTATCTGCCCTTTTGTGAGAATTATTATATTTAAGGCGGCCATGAACAAGCCCATGTTATTTATCTGGGGCTGGAGAAAATTGATACTAAACTGAAAAGGGTTTTTGTCCATGTTAGAAAATTTGATGAAAGACCACATCTCCTTTGGGTTAGATGTTTGTGTGATATGTGACTGGTACATGAATGCCAAGTTTCTCACCCTTCTTAATGTCTTGTGCAGGTCAACGTATTAAAACTTACTGTCGAAGACTTGGAGAAAGAAAGAGATTTCTACTTTGGAAAGCTAAGGAACATTGAATTGATTTGCCAGGAGAACGAGGGGGAAAACAACCCTGTATTGCAGAGGATTGTGGACATTCTCTATGCTACAGATGTACGTTTTGACATGAGGATATTTGCCATTTTGCCACCTAAGAGAAAATGCATTTTATCTGGTTGGTTTTGGCAAACTCATTGCTGATGCTTGTCGAGTTCCAGCATAGCATTCACAAAGGACTTCATCTTTGACTCTTCAAAGTCAGCCAGAGGGCACTTCTGCCAGCTTCAGCCTTTGCCTTGAGGTCTGTGAGCCCTTGAGGCAGGAATAGGAAGAAGTAGGTGGCTGGTTTGCCCTGCATCTGTAGTTTGTGGCTACTGATAGGGAATGAGTGCCACCAAATGATCATGCTGCACCATCCCCTCTCCACACCCACCGGCTTAGAACTCTCAGCCTGAGTTGTTGCCTCTGTTTTTATCAGGACCCCTTGCATGCTCTGGAGAACCAGGCACCTGGTCCTTTTTTGCCCACAGCTGTCAGAGTGTACCTTTGCTCCTCCCTCCCAAGATTGTGTGATTCCCATTTCCTCAAAGTGCTTTGTGGTCAGGTTTATTGGGAATCTATGTGTTTACACAGCCAAATCTGCTGAGATATATTTTGATTTCAGAGGGGAAGCGAGAAGGAAAGAGAGAGAGAAACATCAATGTTGAGAATTATTGCTCAATTGCCTCCTGTACGGCCCCCACTGGGGATTGAGTCCACATGTGCCCAGACTGGGAATCGAACCATGATCTCCAGGTTCATAGGTCTACGCTCAACCTTTGAGCCATGTTTCCTGGCTGAATCTGCTGATATTATTGTATTAGCTGACCAGGGAAGACTGATTTTTCTTCAACTTAGGTTTTGGTATCTTGATGTATCCACTGTTTAGTGGCCATATTACAATTTTTCTGAATTTCTAGCAAGGTCTATAGTATATGTCTAAGTACTTTGTAGTATATATGTGGTATACTAGTACAAATATAAGATTCATGCTGTTATTAATTCTGTTCTCCAAACATATCGAGTGAATTTGAGGGATTAAAATGACAGAAAAGTGAATAATTTGTTAAGTAAATTCTTATTTCAGGCTTGCTCTGTGCCAGATAATGAAAACAAAGATGAGGATATAGGGGTTCTTGTTCTAGTCTGAGTATTACTTTTATTTAATTTATTTTTTGAGTATTATTTTACTTGAGTCATATCTTAAGTAAATTTGGCCATAGAGATTTGTTAAAAAAAAAAAAAAAAAGATTGTTGAAGGGAAGTCTAATTTTAAAAAATATATATTTTATTGATTTTAGGAAGGGAGAGAAAGAGAGAGAGAGAAACATCAATGATGAAAGAGAATAATTGATTGGCTGTCTCTTGCATGACCCCTACTGGGGATTGAGCCCACAACCCAGGCATGTGCTCTTGGCCAGAATCAAACCTGGGACCCTTCAGTCTGCAGGCTGATGTTCTATCCATTGAGCCAAACCAGCTAGGGCGGGAAGTCTAATTTTTATGTTATTGTAGTCATTAGTATATTCCAGAATGCCCTAGAGCTGGTGTGAGTTGGGAGTTCCAAATCTGATTTCCCATGATACTAGTGTTCGGTCAGTCTTGCAGCTATTTTTGTACAGACATGTTTATGTGTGAACACTTAAAATACCCACAACACTCCTACATAGCAGGCATGGATTTCTAAATACAGTCAAAGTAATGTATAAAGGAAAAACTGCCTATAGACAGTTTCTTGAGTGGTGATGGTAGTACTGAAATTTATGGTGACCTTAGGGATTGTCGAGGGTACCTTTTCTTTATGTTTTCTCTTCTTTTTTTCTTTTTTTTTTTAATTTCAATTTCAGAAAGAGGAAGGGAGAGGAAGAGAGAAGGGTAGAAGCATCAATCATGAGAGAGAATCACAGATCGGCTGCCTCCTGCACACCCCCTACTGGGGATCAAGCCCACAACCCAGGCATGTGCCCTGACCAGGAATCAACCATGGTTGATTTGCAAGTTTTGCAAGTTGACTGGGTTGACACCCAACTACTGAACCACACCAGCCGGGCTAACTTTTTTTTAAACAATCTTACTGAAGTAGAATTGACATAATAAAGTCAACTTGACGTGAAATCATCATCATAATCAAGCCAATGTATACCCGTCCATCACCATTTGGTTGTGCTCAGAGTTTGTATTTTGTAAGATGTGATTCCTCTGCCTAAGGAATAAAATAAGGGTCCCCTGGCCTATGCCATTAAATGCTAAGTGTGTGGGAGAGGCAGGACTTTACATTTGAGGAAAGTGAACCCACATTAGAAGCTGATCGTTCACTGTTGAGTAATAGCTTTTCCTCTCATTTTCCCATTTTAGGAAGGCTTTGTGATACCTGATGAAGGGGGCCCGCAGGAGGAACAGGAAGAATATTAACAGCTTGGACCAGCAGAGCAACATCCTAATTCTTCACTCCAAATCATGTGCTTAACTGTAAAATACTCCCTTTTTTATTTTTAGAGGACTCACTGGTTTCTTTTCATAAGCAAAAAGTACCTCTTCTTAAAGTGCACTTTGCAGAAGTTTCACTCTTTTTTCAATAAGTTTGACTTAGGAGCTTTTACCTTGTAGCAGAGCAGTATTAACATCTAGTTGGTTCACTTATGGAACAAAGAGGCTGACCATGGGCTCACCATATGGATGCTGTAACACTGATTGCTAGAGAAGGTGTTTTTATGTGATACGCTGAGGTGAATACCTCAGTAGTGAAATGTAAAGATTGATTTTAATTTTAAGCTAATGTGAAATCTTGGCAGAGAACGTTTTAATAAATGAATGCCTTAAGAGTATTTAAATTACGTTTGCATATTTTAAAATATAAATTTTAACCTGACAGGAGAGTTTGTGTGTTGCCCTTGTGTCTGGGAAGGAAGGGCCAGACCTTGGCACCTTTAGAACTTGCTGTTCACAGGCCTTGCAGGGCTGCTTGAATCTTGATAGGCCTAACCTTGGCCCAGAAGAAAAATTTAAAAAGTTGCTCTCTAAAGCCTTTTGGTGTCCTTGACCAATTGCATCTCTGCTAAGAAGCAAGAGGCATTGTTGGCAGAATGAATAGAGGGTATGTTTCAGCCCTGAGATATTTGAGTTGAATAGCTTGATATTCATTGAGTATTTCTCTGATGATTTTTCAAGTTACCCCTGAAATTTCTGTGTATTGTGTTTTTTGGGAAATTAGGTGTGTTCAGTTTTAAAATCTAACAACTACTTTTGGGGACTTGCCCACATCTCTGGGATTTGAATGGGGGTTTGTGTCCCATTTTGCTGTCTTTTAAGTTTACATTTAACATGTTTTTCTGCATCCCTTGCCCACTGGGGACTCCTCTTTAGCTCCTTAAAGTTTGCTGCTTATAGTGAAAGTTCAGCAGGCAGGTGATCATGCTGCAAGTTCTTTTTGGACTTCTGACAAAGGGAGTGATCAGTGAAGGCCATCGCTACCTTGAGATCTGCAAGGCTGGGTGTTTTTGGTACCTGCTGTCCACAGCCCTCCACTGTTATCAGAATACTTTGCCAGTGCACTAATCTCTTTGGAGATGAAATTTGTTAGCGTGTTACTAAATGTTAGTTTCTTTTGCAGAAAATACAGTACCATGTCTGAATTAATTATTAATATTTAAACTATTTCATTCCTTAACACCCCTAATTTGCTTTGCCTACAGCCTATTCAGTTCCTTTGTTTGGCAGAATTCTGCAAAATGTGTGTCACCCACTACTGAGCTTGTTCAGCCCCTGATGTAATTGTATTGATTTGTTGATGGTGGTAGTTTGTCTAAAATGTGTGTAGAAAGCAGGTATTTTATAATAAATTGTTGTGTAGTGCATGCTCTGTGTGAAATTCAGAGAGAAACCCAGATTCAGTGATTAACAATGCCAAAAATGCAAGTAACTAGCCATTGTTCAAATAACAGTGGTGCTATTTCTCTTTTGTGGCCTTTAGACTTTTGTTGCCCTAAAATTCCATTTTATTGGGAACCCATTTTCCACCTGGTCTTTCTTGACAGGGTTTTGTTTTTGTTTTTGTTTTTTACTTTAAGCAGTTTCTAAATAAAATTCTGTATTTCAAGAGTGTCATGTCTTCTGAAATTTGTCTTGCCCTGGTATGTGTTCTTTTAGGTTCAAATGATAAGGTACTGATACTTCTTTCTTAAATTAGTGTTGGTCTTTTAAAAGTCTTTCACTGTTTTTCAAATGTGCTTATTTCTCAGCCTATTTCTTTCTTCCCCTCTATTCTTCACATTGTATTTTTCAGCCTCCTGCTGTTGTAAATACTCATAATACTGTGAGAGAGTTCTTTCAGAAGTCAAGGATTGGCCAAACTCCTATGAAAATAGCCTTTTTGGTTTATTTCCTCATGAGATATACAGCAGGACCATGGGGAGATTCTTTCTTTCTTTTTTTTTTTTTTTCTTGAAAGTATATTTTAGATGTCAGGAGCACAATCTTAAGCTATAAAATAAATATGAAAAATTTCACCATTTTTTTCTCCTTTTTAAAATTCTCTCCTGTAAGAAATGAATTCAAAAGGAGACTTGCTCCTATTTTCAATACGAAATAAGTTAATGGGAAGAGGGCAGTTTTTGTATGATCTTGAGAGTACCTACCACAACGTGGACATTATATAAACCCAATTTGATGATTTTGACTAGGGTTACACCCACATTACTTCATCTAGAAATTAATGGTGCTATGTATACATCTTCAGAAGGAATTTGACGCCTTATGTGTTGGTAACCTAAAAGAAGATACCTCCAGGAGCGTATGGAATTTGTGAAGATACTGTTGGGTAATGCCAACTGAGAGGTTAACTTGGAAAGAGTGAAGCCGAAACTGTGTACCTCTGACCTAAATCCATTGACCTGGCTCTTTAGGCTGAGACACATAAAGCCTTTCGCTGTGACTGACTCAGGTTAGGTCACTGTACAGTAAATTTGAATAAGCTGCTTAGTTTGCTTGGCAAGTTCTGTAGTGCATGGAGGATAGGTAAACAAATAGGTTTAGGCTTGATTTAGAATAGGTTTTCTGGCTTGGATTTAGGATTCATTCATGCTGGTGGTCCTCAAACTGATAGTCTTCAGGATCACCTGGGGAACTTGATCGGCAACATATTTCTGCAGTCCATCCCCAGAAATTTCAAGTCAGGACATTAAAAATCTGCCTTTTACTCTGTACCTCAAGTGACCTGGCCTTGATGTAGTCCTCAGCCCTGTACTTTGCCCTTACATATTGTATATACCTGCAAGTTAAAGTCCGATTCTGGCAGGGGTGGGCGGGTAAGGGGTTTAGTCCTTCTAGGTTGCTCCTAGCTTTCTGACTTTTGAGCTAATTGACCTCTCTTCTTGTTCTGACCTGCAAACAGGGATGATGATGTTGAAGTGCTTCCCTCATCGGGTGCTTTTTGGGATCAGAATGAGCTGACAGAGCAACTATGACATTAGATGGCCCTGCATGGGTTCTTCAGATCCAATCTGAAATTTTGTTTCTAGATCAGAAAAGCTTAGGGCAGAGGTTTTTTATTTATTTTTTATTTCTTTAAATTTATTTTTATTTATTTATTTATTTAAATATATTTTATTGATTTTGTACAGAGAAGAAGGGAGAGAGTCAGAAACATCGATATGAGAGAGTCATCGATCAGCTGCCTCTTGCACACCCCCTACTGGGGATATGCCCGCAATCAAGATACATGCCCTTGACTGGAATCCAACCTGGGACCCTTCAGTCCCCAAGCCGACACTCTATTTATTGAGCCAAACTGGTCTTGGCAGGGCAGAGTTTTGTATTTTGAAAAATCAGGATTCCTTAAGACAGGCTTTGAGTATTTGTAAAATAAGTAATAGGATCTTTTAATGTTTCTTTTTCAGCTTGGTGGTATTGATGAGCCATGCTCCTTTCACTTTTCAGACAATGATTTTCATTGTTTTTTCCAAGTGAGATCAAGGTCTAAACACACTCAACTATTTTCTTTTAAATGAAGATTCATGGATTTAAAAAATTGCATTTTTCTTTAAGAGTATAATACCGTGTTTGAAAGGAAGCATTTTTTTTTTTTTTTTTTTTTTTTGCTACAACCAGAGAATAGAGAAGTTTTTCTTTAAGGATTGTTTTAAGATTTGGAATGAGGAACTCCTTTTGTGATGTTTACCATAGTTTACTATAGTCCGCAAATAATACCTAGGAATTAAGCCTGGCCAACTTATATCAAATTAGCTTGCAAGTATGTGGGTGACCTAAATCTGACCGCTGTTAACAGAGTGGGAGTAATTGCTTTGAAGCAAGCCGAACCTGAGCCTGTGGTCAGTGTTTGTGAATGACCAGTCATTTTGCTGGTCTGACTGTTGCTCTTGATTTCAAGTGAATAGGTTATTTATTTATTTATTTATTTATTTATTTATTAACATTTTTATTTTAGCCCTAACTGGTTTGGCTCAGTGGACAGAGCGTCGACCTGCAGACTCAAGTGTCCCATGTTTGATTCCGGTCAAGGGCATGTACCTTGGTTGTGGGCACATACTCAGTAGGGAGTGTGCAGGAGGCAGCTGGTCAATGTTTGAATTCTCTATCCCTCTCCCTCTCTGTAAAAAATCAATAAAATATATTTAAAAATTTATTTATTTTTAAATACATTTTTATTGATTTTAGAGGGGAAAGAAGCGAAACATCAATAATGAAAAACAATCATTGATTGGCTGCCTCCTGCATGCTTCCTACTGGGGATCGAGCCTGCAACCCAGGCATGTGCCCTTGACCGGAATTGAACTGGGTTCCATTCAGTCTGCAGGCTGATGCTCTATCCACCGAGCCACACTGGCTAGGGCAATATGTCATACTTTTGAATTCATACTTTCCACGTATAAAATTTTAAAACCAGATGAGTTCATATTTATTTCTGATGCTTGGTATTTTTCACATAGTTTTCCCATGTGAGGATATACCTGAGAATGCAGAGTCCTAGTCTGAAAGAAAGCCCAGGGAGGGTTTCCGTACTTTCACATCGAATTTAACTATAGTTAGAACCATTAACCCGAAGACTTAAGCCAGATTGTGATGGTCTTAATCTGAATTGGAAAGTAATGTTACCTTAGTTCTTGGAGCATAGAAACTTTCTGTTGAGTTTGTAGTCAAATAGCTTTATTATTTTGGTTATCTAGGTAAGCAGGTCTAGCATAGAGTCAGATTTCTTGGCCCCTCAATCCAGGATCTTAAGATCTTAAATTGTGTGTGTGTGTGTGTGTGTGTGTGTGTGTGTGTGTGAGAAAAAGCATATGCCTGGATTGCAGGCTCGATCCCCAGTATGGGGCATGCAGAGGCAGCCGATGGATGATTCTCTCTCATCACTGATGTCTCTCTCCCTTTCTGAAGTCAATAAAAATATTTTCAAAACAGAAGATAGTCCGCGTTGGTGGTATAGTGTTGAGCATAGCTGCCTTCCAAAACAGAAGATAGCCTTACAGACATATTTTTGCAGATGAAGAGAGGCAAATCTTTGTCCTGTGACCATTTGAAAGCAAACCAGGTTAGCCACCAAAGTCTAGAGAATGTTGTATCAAGAGAGAGATTTAAAATTGCAAAGTGATATGTCAGCAGTTTGGAATTCTGTGTCTTACCTCAAAAAAAAAATTAAAAAAAATCCCTTAACTCTTTCCTGGTTTACTTTGGTTTTCACAGTCTGCAGGAATTATTACTGGTGGAGATAGGATGGACATGGGTATGAGGAAGAGGAGGGAGAGTAATTTATTCTATTTACTGATGTCTTCAACTTTCAGTTTTGGTGGTAGAATGAGATTTGGGAAGCTGGTAGGTGAGATTCAGTCCATCAGGGAAAGTCTTAACAAAGCTGGCTCAGTGGCTTTTACTAGTTCCCACTGGGAACAGAGTTGAGTTTCTAAGATTCAGTCTTAAGGAATGATTCACAACTTGTAGTGAAGACAAGTCAAGTCCAAGGTTAAATAAGCATACAAGTGGATAGACAGAATATATAACGGGAGCGTGAGGCTAGAGCCCTCTGACCTTACCAGAATGAATGAGGGAGACTTTCATGGTCAGGAGGCCAAGGGCCAGGAGCTGAGGCAGTGTCCTCTTTCAGGTCGTGTATCTCTGGTCTGCAGAACACAGCTTTTCATTGGCTCAGTGAGAGGTTCCTCTTTCCTCCCTTCTGAGCCAGAAAAAATTACTTCTGTTTATAAAAGCCAATAGGATACTGGACCAGGAAAGAGTGGGGGAGTGCCTAATTCTGGCAACTGTTGTCTCTGGAGGCCAATTTTCATCAGTTGAAGGACAATTAGGTTCAAAGGCCATTGTTTCTCAGCATCAGCTACATATATTTTACATGAGAAATTTTGAAAAAATTCTCACTGACAATGAAATTGCAAAGTGTATAGCTTTTGTGTTTTAATAAAAGTGTCTCCAAAAGAAGAGGCTTTGACAGGAGAAGTAACAAGTGGTTCAACAAATAACGTTTGGCTTTCCTTCTGCAGGCTGCAGCAAGCTGCAGGGAGAGCTTGGCCAATACATCCATCTCTAATCGCCGTTAGTGCAAGAATCTAGATGTATTGTACCCAGGTCTGTCATGATTCATCCTCGTTTCAGCTTGAGTGACCTTCAGATTTCTTTTCTCTCTTGCTTGTTTCACAGGTGTTTTATCATGTTGCTATTTATATTTCTCCTAAAGGAGCCTGTTTATATATTTTGATTTTAAGCATACCTCAAGGTTGTCTGGATTTTAGCATTCTAAAGGTTTCTAACCTAATATTGACATTTGGGGGAGGGGGTATTTTATATGTTTTTCTACAAAATAGTGTGAGAATTAACCATGTGTAATTATATATGACTGTTGTTTTTACTTTGATATTTTAAATGCTGCTTGGAAAAATGGAATAAACTATTTGTGTGTTTTACTACAGGTAGTTATAGGCTGTCCCAGTTTGTCCCTGTGTGTGCACCTCCCTGCCAATTTTTAATGGGTGAGAAATGAAATAATAATTCAATGTCAAATGAAATAATTATTTTTAAAAGTTTCCCAAGAATTTTTAACTCTCTGTCCCCCTCACCTCTCATCTTTAAGAAGTACTTTTCTTTCTTTGGGGAGAGGAGATAGGTAAGTAGCCACATGGAGAATCTGCCTTTTTTCTTGAATTACAGCATTTTTAAGTCGGTCTTGTTTGTGTTTGTAAAGGAAAAAGCCTCTGTTCTTGGCTAACATGTTTGCCTGAGATCGAAGTCTGAACAGGACTACCCATTTTTATGACAGTTTTAACTGCCTTTGGCCTAAAGTCATCTGCCCCTACAAATTCTCACAAACTATTCAGCAATCCAAGTTGTGTATTACAAACTTTGAAAAATTAGATCCTTGCAGTAAACGGCGATTAGAGATGGATGTATTGGCAAAGTTCTCCCTGCAGTTTGCTGCAGCCTGCAAAAGGAAATAGTTTGTTGAGGATATAGTTTGTTTTTTAAACTTTATTGAGAAATATTAACATATAATTGTATATTAGAATACAGGCATTAATGTTTTAAAACCCACAGTGGTAGAGTTGGAGAGGACAATATTGGCATTGCTGCTGCGGGGAGTGGAGGTGCCTTCCCCGGAGTAGGGACCTGTATCTTCTCCCTGCAGCCCTCGCGTCACACGTTGGGGATGGGAGGAGAATAATAGGTTTGCTGGATAATTACTCTGTAAGAATCTCTAGGGCAGATGACTTATGGCAGCTATAGCTGTCCCTCTTAGGGACCGGAATCTCCTTGGGATTGGCAGTTGATCCCCGAACTAGTCTTGCAACTTTTTTTCAGAATTACTTTTGTGCAGAGGTTTATCTGGGAGATTTTTCTTCCAAATGCCCTCCCCTCCTAATTTTTAAATTCTATTTAAATTGACGTTCTTTTTAGGTGGGAGTGTTCTGAACTTTTCCTTACCTAAAAGAATGCATCTTACTATTTCTCCTCTTTTTCTCATGTTTTGTGCCAGGGAAGGAAAAGTGTATTTATTATGACAGAATTTAGCATAGTTAGCTTTATAAAAATACTGATAAATGCAGGAACTGCTGTGAATAGAAATGATAACATTGAATTGGAAATGAAAGCACTGAGCCAAAACACACACCACACTGGTAAACATCAAATGTAGGACCATCGGCCTTGTTTTTTAAAAATAAATACCCCTAGCTTACTAAGACCTAGTTTTGTAAAACTGATTTAAAAGACCTGTATCTTTTATGACATTTCATTGAACCACTCTACTTTTAGTGTTCTACAATGTGACAAAATCTTTTTTTTTATTGATGAAATGGGAGCAGAATTTTTTCCTGTATGTTGGTGGTCTCCTTTGGGGAGTGTCTTGTGTGGTGATCAGTTACATGTCAGTAACACGTAGGTCACTATGAAATGCGAGTTAGCTGGATATCTTTTAAGTCCAGATATGAAATGCGAATTAGCTGGATATCTTTTAAGTCCAGACTCCATGTCCCTGGTTGAAATTCCCCAAGAGACCTTTGGCCCACCTATCCTGCTGTATTGTGCCATGGACCGAGTGACTAATGCTACACCAATTCCAGGCCTGCTCTGAAGTCTGCATTTGTAGGACCCCCATCTCACATACTCTTGTAGCCTTCTTTTCAAAGAATTGCCACTCACGCAGAGGGCATGTTTCGAGAGCTGCTGTGCCCTTTCCTGTCCCAACTATGGGGGCCAGTTGGCCTTTTGGTTTTGGTGAACCCTGCTTTAACAAGGCTTCCTGGCATTTCCACATCTTCTATGAGAGCGGGCATTCTGTGCTGTATTTGTCCCATGGGACATCTTGTACTCATGCTTGTCCCGGCTATGTGTGCTGTGGCTCCTGTCACTGTCTGCTGTAAGTTCAACTTCGTTTACAAAAAGATTGTCTCAAATTGAACGAAAAATGGCAGTGTTGTTATGGTTCGTGGGATGGATTCTGTTGTTCCTTTTGTGTTCTGCACATGGAATTCCGTCTCCCTCCCTGGTTCTCAGCGCGGCCAGCTGACTCCGCAGTGAGGTGGAAGCCCTGAGTTCCCCGGCGACTTCCGAGAGGAGCTGCTTTGGATACAGGGACAGCTGCCAAGATGTCTTTCTTGAAAGGGAAGGGGAAAACCAGCCAGCTTCTGTCAGATGTGCCCTTCAACTATTACTGGGGAGATACTTTTGGTATAGAGTGAGTAAGGGCTTGGGGGAAAGTAATTTCTAAAAGATTGTATACCTGGGCCCTAACATACGTTTGCCTGAGATCAAAAGCCGAACAGGAGAGCATTTCTTACCCATTTCCAGGACAGCTTTACCTGTCTTTGTCCTTAAGTCAACTGCCTCCACAGATTCTTAAAAACTACTTACTCAACAGCCCAGTTATTCTCCTTCCATCCCTAGTGTTCGGTGCTAGTGGTTGTTCAAGCTCCACTCCTGTGTCCAGGTTTGTACATTCCTGGCTCCTGCCCCAGAGCAGGTAAACTTTAGGGAATAGATTTAGGCCAGTGGGGTTGGCTTTCCTGATCTTACTCGTTCTCTATTCTAAAGAGAAATTTAATTCTACATCTGAAGTTTCCTTCTCTCCAGTATTGGAGGATTACTTATCTCTGGCTTCTTACTCTTTTCCTTTTTATCTCGGGTATCTCTGTTGCCCTCCACCAATATGTTTTTCCACTTGTTGCCTCAGTCCATGAACATAGAGTTCTCTCTCTTCTGATTAAAAACATTTTTCTAAAAAAAAAAAAATGCTCATTATTTCAAAACTATATATATAGTTTTGAAATAATGAGCATTTTCTAAATAATGTAAGAATGGTTTAAAGAACTCTTTGCCCATATTGGCTAATTGTGAACATTTTGCCATACTTGCTTTGTTGTCATATAATTTTGTTGAACCATTGGGAATAAATCAGACGCCGCCCCTTTACCCTGAAATGCTCAAGTATATTATTTCCTAACAGCAGGGATATTCCCGTATAACCACCGCCCAACAGCCAAAAGCAGGGAATGTTAATTCAGTAATATCTGAGAATGTAGAGCTCACTCACAGCTATCAACTATGGTCCTTAGAGGTTTTTGTTTTGTTTTATTGTTGAAATTATTACATATGTCCCCTTTTTATCTCCATTGACCACTCTAGCCTTTAGAGTCCCCCCTTTCACGTCCTCCTCAGTCTGGGATTCAATTCGGGTTATTGCCTTTAGTTGTTGGCTCTCTTTAGACACCTTTAATCTGGAACAGTTCCTTAGCCTTCCTTTGTTTTTCACGGCACTGACATTTTTAGAGTAAAGCCCAGTTATTTGGTAGAATGGCCTGCAGTTTCGGTTTGTCTAATTTCTCCTGACTTGATTCAGGTGACATGCGCAGGTGACCAGGAGGCATGAGGTGCCCTTTTGCTCCCTCGTTGGTGATGTTACTTTAACTGACAAGACTTTAAGGCAAAACAAAACATGCTTATTTCCTTCAAACTTACCCATGCTTTCCTGCTTTATATAAATGTGATGATACACGTGCCTTTCGTTAGCGCAGACTCTTTTGTATTCCTATATTCTTTGCTCACCTTTTGCCACATTAGCCCCCAACTCCCCATAACCCAAATCGACACCTAGTGTGTGTCCTTCCCTGCTTTTCTCTTGTACTCGTGACTTTGAACATATTGACAGTACAGTCCCTCTCTTAGACCCAGACAAGAAGGTGGTGGGTTGCCACCTCCCTCTCCACCTGTTAAAGAGCCCTGGGGGCCAAGAGGATATGACCAGCCAGAGGCTCCCCTCCCCCACAGCTCTACCTACTGGTATTTTCTACCCAAATGTCTTTGAACCTGATCCCAGGGTCTGTGGGTGCCTGCTTCCCAGTGCATCCGTTTTGAGGCAGCTCGCCTTCGGCTTGAGGTGGCTGTGGAGCGGTGTAGGTGATGGGGAGGTCAGCGTGGGTGTTGGGTTGGGGTGTCTATGTACATGCCACCATCCATAAGCCCCTTGAGCAGGACAGAGAGGGCTTTGGGGCGGGGGGCAGGGAGCTTAGTGGCTGGCTCTCCCCACACTGCCAAATTCTGGCACTGAGCTGAGGAGTTTCAAGAATTCTAAATTTGAAACTGGTTGTCCAGGTTATTTTGAAAGTGTATTCATCAAGGTAGGAGGATAGAATATTTTATTCAATAGTATATTAACTTGACATTTAAAGTGTTGAGATTTGCTTTGTGGACTTATATTCCCTGGCCTTACTCCCATAATTATTAAGGGTAGTCCTGTTTACAAATAGGACTTCTAGTCCACTAGAAGTGTGCATAATGTGTGTGTGCACAGTGTCCTTATTTGTATAAACATACCTCTTTTTCTTGTATAAAAATTGGTAACATACGTGTACTCTTTAGCATCTTTCCTTAGTTATTTGTATCTCATGGAAATTCCTCCTAATTGTTTGCTGGAGGCTCCTCCTCTGAGTGCTTGGGTGAGGATCTGAGTACAGGTGTACTGATTTTTCAGACATCCCTCTTCTGATAGCCATTCACTTTATTTTTTGCCACTATGCTCAGTGCTGCAGCAATTATTCTGGTACCGTGGTCTTTCACAGGTTAGTAAAGTAAATAGCCACCCACCATTGAAATAAATTTTAAAGATTGTCATGGACCTTTTCTGAATTAAAAAATAGAGATTTAGAAATCCTTTGTAATTTCACCTGCCAGAAATAATTGCCATTACACACGGAGCTCTCTGTGCTTGTGCTAACACACGCATGCTTAACAGCAGTGGACTAGAAGTCCACTTCTGCAGCCTTTTTTTCACTGGGGACCTTTAACGGCCATGTTCTCTGGTCTTTTCGTTTTCTTATCTTGGCTCACTTTGGAGCATCCCATCCTCCTCGCTGACTCATTCTGTTTTGTCTGTTTCTCCTCTTTCTGTCTCTAAAAGTAGCCACTCCTCAAGTGTTAGTCCCATATTTCCAGGTATTTGGTTTTTTAATTTTATTTTTTTATTTCTAATTGGACAGTTCAGGATAACATGCATTAGGCTACTTTCCTTCTTTGCTTCCTTTTCTAGAAATGTTTCTGGCATTTCCCTCAATTACCCTGAGATTTGGCTTCCAAATCTCCTTTCCTTTGGCTCATCTTTCTCTGTTGGTCCTTACATCTGAGCTGCTGCCAAGACACTGTTAGGTTAGGACTCTGTTGGCCAGTGTTCAGTCCCCCCACCCCCTGCTTTTTCTCTCTCTCTCGTTGATGAATGTCCATAATTGCCTTTCATCCTATTCAGCCTCCCTGGCAAGGTAATTTAAAATGCTACATTCTACTTCCATTTTTCTTTTTTCTCTTCTCTCCCACTCTTCCTCCCCTCCCCTCCCCCAGGAGCCCTTTGCCAAGCCAAGCTGGCTCATTTGCTCTTCTGGGTATGTGTGGGGCTTGACTCCTTCCTGGCTATTCCCCTGCCATCCTCTCCGTTCCTGCTGGTGGGACTTGCTAAAGAAGTGAACTCACTAGCTCCCATCTTCCATGAAGGTGCCACTGATCCAGTGGAAACATGTCATTTATATTCTCAGATCTGAGCTCCAGGGAACACACCTCTACACATTCTCCCCTGACCCTCTGCTACTGTGAGGAGGGTTCTGTCACCTCTCCCAAAGAAGTCCTGTCTCAGAGGGCATCAGAGGGCAGTGTCAGGGGAGGTGTAGGAAGTGGACAGTTAGGCCCTCCTGCTTCCCTTCTGGTGCATTTAAAAAAAATATATGTTTTAATTAATTTTTTTACAGAGAGGAAGGGGGAGGGATAGAGAATTAGAAGCATCGAGAGAGAAACATCGATCAGCTGCCTCCTGCACACCTCCTGCTGGGGATGTGCCCACAACCAAGGTACATTCCTTGACCGGAATTGAACTTGGGACCTTTCAATCCACAGACCAATGCTCCATCCACCGAGTCAAACTGGTTAGGGCTCTGATGCATGTATTTGACCCTTTGGACACAGGCCTGTTCCTGGGCCTTATTTTCCTAATCTATGAATTGTAGTTGGGTCACCTCATGGCCTCTTAATTCTGTAAAAAGGGTGACCCCTTTAGGAAGCCCCTGGCTGTAAGCCAGGAGTATAGTAACTTGAGAAGCCCTAGGCTTCAGAAGGGACAACTCTCCATCAGGGGGAAGAAAACTCGGTGTAAGCTAGGAAAAGCTTCCTGCCAGAGAAGCCCCTATGGGGAAAGGAATGCCCATCAAATGCGTGCTGGGTGTCCATCGGCACGACTCAGCCACCCCGGCCTTAACCCTGACTTCTTTCCCCCTTCCTTTGACCTAGCTAAGCAAGCCTCCCACAGGGCCCTTACAAAGACTGGACTTAAAGTGACTATGATTCCCTATTCTAGGTCAGAATCAGGATCTTCCGAGGACTTAAGAGAGGTAAGAAAACCAGAGTTGGTGATGGGAGGGGGTATGCGAGTACCACCCAGACATCATTCATAGGCATAGAATAGAGTTTATATTGGTTATCGGCCTCTCACCAGGGGTTGCAAACTCAGATATTTACAAGGCCAGATAGGAAACTGAAGTGTGTGCTAAGGCAGGCTGGTTCTTCCTTTTTAAAGCACTGCATAGGCCAAATGCAGCAAACCTGAGGCTACCCAATGGCAGCCTCTCCATGGACTAGACTTAATTTTTGACAGCCCAGTTATGATAATGGTGTGATGGGCTGTACAAATTACTATCAAGCCAGATAAATATAGTGTCTACTATGAACTTGGGGCCAGTGAATTACAGAGATAATTAGTATAAATTAAATTAAGATTAAGTTAAGATCAACATGCGCTTGCTCACTAGGAGAGGAGTTATAACAGGAGCCATCATTTATTGCGTGAATGCAGTTTTCTGGGCCTTTGCCTGTGTTCAGATGTTGTTTAAATCTCACCACAGCCCTCCAAAGTGGGAACTGTGGATCTCTTTTGCCGATGAAGACACTTGTGGCTCATAGAGTGATGTGCTCAAGATAATTTGCTCTGAAGTAGGGAGCCAAGCAGAATTCTAGCCCATGCTGTCTATATGTATGGACACGTGCACTAGTGTAACACATGCATGGCAGATATGAACAAAGAGTGTAGGAGTACAAAGATGGCAGTGGCCGAAACTGGTTTGGCTCAGTGGATAGAGCATCGGCCTTCTGACTGAAGGTTCCCAGGTTCGATTCCGGTCAAGGGCATGTACCTTGGTTGCAGGCAAATCCCCAGTAGGGGGCGTGCAAGAGGCAGCTGATCTATGACTCATTGATGCTTCTAACTCCCTATCTCTCTCCCTTCCTCTCTGTAAAAAGAAAAAAGAAAAAAAAAAATAAAATAAAATAAAAAAATATATATATGATTCAAAGGTAGCAGTGATGACTCCTTGGAGGAGGTGCCATTTGAGCCAGACTGTGAAGAATGGGTAGGAGTTCACCTCTGGGCGAGATGGTCAGTAATACATAGAGGGAACAGTGTAAGTAAAAGTGGAATGCTTGCTGTGTCGGGATATTGGAAAGCTCTTGGTGTGCCTGGGCCATGGTGTGTGCATTGAAACTAGAAAGATAGGTCAGGGCTGCATTGCAAAGGGTTTTGAATGCCACACTCAGTAGTTGGAGGTGGTGGGAGTACCCTGGAAATGTCAGAGCTGATCAAATTTTTCTTCTAGAAAGATGATTGGTGCCAGTGTTGGGAGGTGGATTGATAGGGAAAGCCAAATTCTGGTCCCAGTTAGTGGAGGCCACTGTACTTGTTCCAGCAAGAGGCAAAGGTTCAGGGTGGAGCAGAGATATCTGGAGAGGAAGGTTTAGATGTAGGAGATGGATCACAGTAAGAACTATAAGAGGGGCCAGTAAGAATGTAGGAGGAAGAGGGAAGAGCCAAAGATGGTGCTCAGATTTATTTATTTATTTATTTATTTATTTATTTATAATAAATCTTTATTGTTCAGATTATTACAGGTGTTCCTCTTTCCTCCCTCTTCCCCCATAGCTCCCCTCCACTGGAGTTGGTGCTCAGATTTATAATCTGCGGGCCTGCTTGGCTGGTGAGAGATTAACTAATAGTTTATCTGCCTGGCTCCATGAAGGCAGGTCTCTACTCTGTTCACTTATTGTGTCCACAGTGCCTGGCACTCAACAAATGTGTGTAGATATTGAGGGAATGGATGAAAGTTTACAGGAGACGAGAATTTTGCCTGGTTGATGGGGTTGGGGTTGGAAGAGTGAATAGTCCAACCTCCACTAAAGTTTTCTTGTCTGAAAAAGGCCAAAAGGCAGCACGTCTCAGTAAGCAGCTCTCAGTAGTTATCATGTCATAGTCCACACCTACAGTCTTTTGGGAGCAGCAGAATTGGAGAACCTGAGCCTTCGGTAACCGGAAGCATTGTGCCAAGTATCAGAATGAGTAGGAGCTAAAGAGAGGAAGCATTGTTGATTATTGAGGGATGGAAGGGTGGGGAAGGCTTTCAGTGGGATGTGGGAGGTGAGTAGGAGGACGCTGTGAGTCCTTGATGGAGGGAGGGGACTCAACATGAGCTTCCAAGTGTGTATACATGAATTGTCTGGGCTAGTCAGAACCACATCAAATTGTCTGGGGAACCTAGAGCAGGATTTCTTGGGGGCTTGAATTCTGACAACTGAAGATTTGAAACAATGTAGTTACTGAAATGAAGCACCTTATAAATTAAGAGCTCTTATGTGTAAGGTTGGACTTTGCACATTTGCTAAACTTGCTGAGCCTCCGTAGGGGAATTGTAAAAGAGGAATTTGCCAAAGTCAGGAGAAGCAGGCTAGATCTTTCTTGGTCTTCCTAGGTCTGACAGTGGCCAGCTAGTAACATACCATAACACTGTATGCTCTGTCCTTTCCCAAAGGCTTTCTCTCATTCTTTTTCTTGTTTGTTGCTGACCCTCACCCGAGGATATTTTCCCCTTGATTTTTAGGGAGAGTGGGAGAGAGAGGGAAAGACAGAGAAAACATCGATGTGAGAGAAACACATCAATTGGTTGCCTCCTGTATGAGCCCCAACCAGGGCCTGGACCAGGGAGGAGCCTTCAGCCAAGGTATGTGCCCTTGACCGGAATTGAACCTGGGTCCCTTTGGTCCACAGG
Organism: Pipistrellus kuhlii; assembly: GCF_014108245.1. Taxonomy (NCBI): domain Eukaryota; kingdom Metazoa; phylum Chordata; class Mammalia; order Chiroptera; family Vespertilionidae; genus Pipistrellus; species Pipistrellus kuhlii. Next base: position 53,880,348 of record NW_023425562.1, on the reverse strand, counting down.
CTGAGGCTTTATCTATTGATCTAAACTGGCTAGGGCAAGGCTTTTTCTTTTAATCAGTTGTGCTTAAAAATATTCAGAGTAGGAAATCAACCTTCTCAGTCTTGTAGTCATATTTGTTCCAGTCACCCATCCTACGTAGATCTCTGTCGTCATCCGTCACCTTTAGCCAAACCGTCATCCAAGATGAGTCTCAGCCGTTTACAGATCTACACCTGGCCAAGATTAAGAAAATATTTGGGGACGACATAAACTCGACTAGAGGTAAAGTTGCACTCTGGGCTTAGTCTCCTGGCTTTTGCATAGGGGGGGATCTAGTACCTGTGGTGTTTGGACAAACATTTTTGCATCCAGTGTCTCCTTTATTGTTAAACTTGTGGCCCGATGCACGGAATTCTTGCATGGGGGTGGTTGGGGAGGAAGGAGAGAGGAGAGGGAAGAGGCGGGAGTTCTCTCAGCCCAGCCTACATCCTCTCCAATTGGGGACCCCATGGGGAATGTCAAACCACCGGTTTAGGGATTGGGCCACTAGTTATTTTGGATGTTACGGACCCTGGGTTTTTATATATTAGGATAAATATTGTAAATATATTGAAAGCTACTTGGGATGTAGAAAAAAAATATCCCTAATCCAAATACCTAAATGTAACCACTGTCAGCACTTTGGTATATATTTTTTCAAATAATTTTATATGTATGGCTTATTACCTATTGCTTTGTAACAGTATTCCCACAAACTTACTGACTTAAATGACCACATTTATTATCTGACACTTTCAGTGGGTTAAGAGTCTAGGCATAGCTTAGCTGGATCTTCATTCAAGTTGTTGGCAGAATCTAGTTCTTACAGCTGCAGGATTGAGGGCTTCTGTTTCTTGGCTGGAAGCTGCCTTCAACTTCCAAAACTGCCTACAGTTCCCGGCCATGTGGGATTCTTTAACATGGCTGATTTCAAGGCTCAAGCCAGCTAAGGAGATAGAAACTCCACCAAGATGGGTGCTACAGTCTTATCACATAGCAATGTAATCATGTGCATGTGGGCCTGTACATCCCATCAGCTTTGCCATATTGGTTAGAAGTGAGCCACAGGCCCCACCACCCTCAAGGGGAGAGGATTGCAGGGAGGCGTGAGCAGTAGGAGGCAGACCTCGTGGGGCCTCTTACACATATGGCTATGTGTTCTTACATGTCTATAATTGTACTATATATAATTCCAGACCCTTCTCTTAATGTTGATATTCTTTAAGGGTGTTTTCATACTGCTATGCGGTCTTCCAAGCCATCATTACCAATAAATGCCAAGTGTTCTACTGGTTGACCAATCCCTTCCTTTATATTTGGACTCTTAGGTTTATTGAGTTTAAAAACATTGTGAGCTGGGACTGGTTTGGCTCAGTGGATAGAGTGTCGGCCTGCGGACTGAAAGGTCCCGGGTTCAATTCTGGTCAGGGGCATGTACCTTGGTTGCGGGCACATCCCCAGTGCGGGGTGTGCAAGAGGTCGGTGTTTCTCTCTCATCGACGTTTCTAACTCTCTGTCACTCTCAATTCCTCTCTGTGTAAAATCAATAAAATATATAAAAAAGAAACAACATTGGGAATAACATCCTTTGTGTATCAAATGTTTTCTCTTTATACCTTGATTTTTCCCCTTGGGATGATACGCATAAAATTAAGTAGTAGGAATACTTAAAGGCATTTATATCCACTCAACTATGAACATCAATGCTAGGGCCCTGTCTACTCAACCCATCAATTTCTTTTGAGTTTTACAGCTGCACTGTGATGTGGGCAGGAAAGGATAGCAAATCTTGTTTACAAATGAGGAACGTGAGTCTGGAGAGGGACCATTTGTGTCTGACCGGAAGATGAGATGATTCCTAATTGGAGTTCTTTCATGTTTGTGCTTGGCAGCCAGCAGTTGCCACCTGTGTCTCAGAGGACCCCGACAGCGCCAATTTTGGCCACGATTTTGAGTGTGTTTGTTTTGAATAGGTAATATAGTCATGCAGTTCAAAATTCAAAATGCCCCTTTCTGCGATCCTTCTTTGTTATAGAGAAAAATGTCTCCCTCTGCTGGACAAGCACAGAAGTGAGTATAGTTGCTTCCCCTTTTAAAAATGTGTGGTGGGAAAGAAACCAAGATGGCGGCATAGGGTAGACACCCGAATGCAGCCTACCACAACAAATTTGAATTTAGAACTGAAAAACAGGGGAGGCATTGCCCTGAAGCACCAGACGGCTGGCTGAGAGGAGGCTCTGCCATCTGGGAAGGAGAGAGAAGGCACGCTGAACCTCAGGAACTGTGAAGGTACGGAGAACTGTGTGTGCGAAAAGGCGCTGGCTTAATCCCGGTGCGGAGAGGAAGGGCCGGACGAGATTGCTGCTGGCTTACTCCCTGCACGCAGAGAGGGCAGGCCGGGCTGAGTTCGCTACTGGCTTACTCCTGGCTCGGAGAGGGCGAACAGCTAACGCGGCTGGCTTTCTTGTCCGAGAGGAAAACAGAATCAGCCTATTGCTCTGATAAATGGCCCCAGACAGGGAGAGGCCAGACTGTCAGGCAGTGGGCAGAGATCTCTTGGAGGTGTGTGAAGCCAGAGGCCATTACTGCGGGACTTGGGGAGGAGCCGAAGGGAAAACAAAGTTTGTCTGCACCAACCCGAGACTCCGCCCTACCTGTGGCTGAGCACAGAAGTTCTCCCAGAGGCTGGCTTTCTCTAAGGAGGGACTTGCAGGAATCCAAAGCTTGTCTGCGCCTTTACCAAAGAGGTGTGTGCACGCCTGCAACCAATCTTCCAAAACTCTCCACGAACAGGACTTTTCTAAGGCGAGACTGACAGGGAACCAAAGATTGTCTGTGCCACCCCGAGACCCCGCCCTATTCAAGCAGAGTACGGAAACCCTCCTAGCTGAGACACTGCTGATCCTCACAGCCAATTGGCTTGGAAATCAACGCTTCCCAGTGATACCAACAATAAGCAAGGCTTAACAACAAGACTGCTCACACAGCCCACAAAGGGCTACACCAAGACTGTCCACCGCAGGTAACTGGGAAGGCTTTGCTACTGGGCTCTACCAGAACACCTAGCACACAAAGCTATTCCATCAAATCAGGGAAACAACTAAAATGCAGACAAGAAGAAGGACACAAAGGAAGGAGATGGAGGAAAAGAAAAGATTGGACATTGAGTTCAAAACTACAGTTATGAGGTTATTCAACAATATCCTAAAAAAGGCCGATAAAATAAATGAGACCTATGAGGATATGAAAAGGGAGCAACTAGAAATAATAAGGGATCAACAAGAAATGAAGAAAACATTGTCTGAAATAAAAAATATTATACAAAGTCCTAAAAACAGACTGGAAGATCGCAAGAATCAAGACAAAGATTTAGAACACAAAGAGCCAGAGGACACTCCTCTGCAGAAGGGAGAAGATAAGAGAATCCAGAAAGTTGAAGATAGTGTAAGAAACCTCTGGGACAATTTCAAGCGAACCAACATTAGAATTATGGGGATTCCAGAAGAGAGAGAGCAAGATACCGAAAGAGTACTAGAAGAAATAGTGACAGAAAACTTCCCCCACCTGGGGAAAGAAATAGACTTACAAGTCCAGGAAGCCCGCAGAACCCCAAACAAAAGGAATCCAAGGAGGACCACACCAAGACATATCATAATTAAAATTCCAAGAGCAAAAGACAAAGAGAGAATATTAAAAGCAGCAAGAGAAAAGCAGGTAGTGACCTATGAAGGAGTACCCATAAGATTGTCAGCTGATTTCTCAACAGAAACCATGCAGGCCAGACGGGAATGGCAAGAAATATTCAAGGTGATGAATAACAAGAACCTACAGCCAAAAATAATCTACCCAGCAAAGCTATCACTCAGAATCAAAGGACAGATAAAGAGCTTCACAAATAAAAAAAAGCTAAAAGAGTTCATCACCACCAAATCAGAATTATATGAATTGCTGAAGGAGGTTATTTAGGAAGAGGAAGAAGATAAAGATAAAAATTATGATCAACAAATACGCAGCTATCAACAAGTGAATCTAAAAACCAAGGAATTTAAAAATCTGATGAACAATATTAACTGGTGAATATAATAGAATCAGAGGTATGAAAGGGGAGTGGACTGACGATTCTCAGGGAAAAGGGGAGTGGGGGTGCGGGAAGAGACTGAACAAAAACTGTGCACCTATGGATGAGGACAATGGGGGATGGGGAAAGGACAGAGGGTGGGGTGGGAACCTGGTGAAGGGGAGCAATTGAGGGGGTGAAGAGGATCACATTTGTAATAATCTGAACAATAAAGATTTATTAAAAAAAATAAAAAAATAAAAATGTGTGGTGGGAGCCTACTCCCCATAATTCTACTTGTTATTTTTTTTTTTTATCTTTATTGAGGTATAATTGACAGATAGATTTTAATGCATTTAAAGTGTACACTGTGATGATTTGATACTGGTATACATTAGAAAAGGATCCCCACAATTGCCTGTTCCTTGCTTTGTCAAAAAATAATTTTTACCAGAGTTTCCCCTCTTGCTTTTTACTTACTATGTCTTGGTAACCTTTCCATATCAATGTAAAAGAGAGGCTCTTCCTTTTTAAAAAACTGGTCATGACTTTAAGTGGAAGAGAGGAGAATTCACCTTTAGCTGATGTATAGGGTAAAGGAAAATAGGATAGTTTTCCTCGTTAAAAGTCTTTAAAACAGACGGATTCTGGCATGGGCTCAATGGCCTTGCTTGGGAACCCTGACCAACCCTGCCTGCCTCGGTGGAAGGGGGAGAGGACAGGCTCTCTTCCCTGTTCTGCAAATTCCTTTCCCGGCCTTCGTTTTTCTGTTGGGTGAACCGAGGCCTTTGAGGTGGGTGGGTCTGTGGTTCTTTAAGAGGAGTGCCGACCCATCTTTGGGAGGTTTTGAAAGTGTCCATGTCCCCACAGCCCCAGCACCTTCTGCCTGGGGAGCCTTCAGGCTGCTCAGGGACTGAGGGATTAGCCTTGAGCGGCAGCCTGCAGCTCCCCGCCTGAACCCCGGGTGGACCTGACCTTCAGTGCAGGTGCTCCTGGGTGGATGTCAGTGGCACAGGGTCCCCAGCAGACATTTGCCAGGCATGATAAAATCAGCATTGGGGCATTCTGAGCTGTAAAGCCCTGTCAGATTTTACTCAGTTCTCATGAGGGCTCTGCAGAGCTGGTGGTAGTGTCCTGGCTGTCTATGTGAGGAGTCTGGCCCTTTCTTGGCTCTCATGCCTAAATGGAGTGAGCCTCTGACACCAAAGCCTGGGCTTCTGTGGGCACCCCACACCATGGGTAGCACCCCAGATGCCAGAGTGAGGGAAGGAAGAGTGGATCAGGCAGCAGAGGGGCCAGTCTGTGACTGCGATGGAGGACTGTGTGGGACACGTGCTTATTTCCCCCAGAGGGCAAAGGGGAGGTTAGGAAACAACATTTTTTCCTTAAATCGTTTTGATATAGCTCTTAAAAAATATTTTTATTGATCTCGGAGAGGTAGGAAGAGGGAGAGAGAGAATCATCGATTGGCTGCCTCCTATGCTCCCTTACACGGGGAATCAAGCCCGCAACCTGGTCATGTGTCCTGACCAGGAATCGAACCATCACCTTCTGGTTCATAGGTCAATGCTCAACCACTGAGGCATGCCGGCTGGGCATATAGCATTTATTTTTTCAAATTACTTATAAGTATATAAATATAGTCATTACAAAGAAAGGAAGAGAAAGGGTGGAGGTGGGTGGGGTGCTGGGAGGTACTTGGGAATAGAAGTGTGTATGGCTAGAAACCTGCCTGGGAGGGGGAAGTCGAAGTTTCCCAGGACATGGAGAGGAGGGCAAAGGCAGAAGGGAGGTGCAGGGGGGCTGCTGGGCTAGAGGGAGAGGGATGTCCTGGGGCTCGGTGGGGAGGAAGGGAGTCATGGCAGGGAGACTCAAGTCAGGAGGGGCCCTGGCCCCCAGCAGTGGGGCTGATGGGGAGGTGACACATGCAGACCTGTTTGAGGAGGGGATGGATATGGGAGGGCGTGGTTGTAAGAGGCCCAGCCCTACAGAGGGGAGCGGAGATTATGACGGAGAGGAGGGAAGGCTTTGTTTTCAATCCCTGCTGCGCCACTGTGTGTTGTGTCCTCAGGCAGGTCTCTGAGCTGCTCCGTGCCTCTGTGTCCTCAGCTGTGTGATGGGAGAAAGACAGTGCCTCCATTCTAGGGCCATAGGATTCTTAGGAGGATTTAGGAGGGAGGACATTGAAAACCCCCCTCCGCTGTTCAGCCTGGGAGACTTGGGGGAAGTGGCACCAGGAGCAAAAGAGGCAAACACAGGAAAGGGAAGCACATTTTGTGATAAAGTTAAGTTGGATGTAAAACATTGAGTTGGAGGGGCCAGGGGGGCTTGGAAATGGAGTTAGGGACATGGGAGAGAAATCCTCTCCTGAGATGGAGAGATGGGCGAATAGATGAGGTCACTCAGAGCTTCAGGCGGCAAAGCAGAGGACAGTGATGAGAAGAGGCAGACACAGGGTGACAGGCAGGGCAGGCAACAGAGCCCGGAGGCGGAGTTGCCCCCGGAGGCTGGAGGCACTGTCCCGGGTGGTTGGTTAGAGCAGCGTTTTTCAACCGCTGTTCCGCGGCACAGATGTTGCCTGGTTGTGCCGTAGGTGCAGACAAGACAAGAATTTTATAATTTTTCACTATTTTGTTTACTTAATATTTCATAATAAAGTAATTATAAAATACTTTCTTTGTGTTTATTTGATTCCTATTCAAGAGAATTACTTTATATATAGTCAATATAGTCACAGAGTTAAATTTTTTAACATTTTCTAATGGTGGTGTGCCTCGTGATTTTTTTTCATGAAACAAGTGTGCCTTTGCCCAAAAAAGGTTGAAAAACACTGGGTTAGAGGTCACTGGTGGCTCACTGGAGTGGGCTGGAAGAAGTCAGGGGAATCCCCCCACCCCCCACCCCAAAGTTCCTGCCTGCCTGATCTTAGTAGTGCCCCCTCTCCCCAGGGAAGTGATATTGTTACATTTAAGCTTTGAGAGCTTTTAATTAACCATTTGGGACAAGTTGGCGAGTGCTTCCTCTCAGAGGTGGTGAGCCCGGGTCCTACTTGCCCCTACAGTGTGCATTTCCTTCCTAGAATACCTCTGTGTCTACTCCCTTGTTTTCTCAAAGATTTGGTAGACTGTTTATGAGGAGAAGTACATTAGAATAACATGGCCGTGAACAGTGTCTATGGTTTCCGAAACACTGAAAAGACGGATCCCCGGGGCGCTGTCAGGAGCAGCGTTTTCATTAAGCCCGGCGCACAGGCGCGCCGACGCCAGCTCCATCCGCAGGGGGAGGCTGCTGCCCGCCGACCGTCACCTGAGGTCCGTGTTGTCCACGGGAGGACTGGGAAGTGCCGCTCAAAACGCGTGAGCCTCGGGGCTCCAGCTTCAGATAAATATAGCGGATCCTTCCTTAGGCAGGGCACGTTTTGTTCAGGCTTTCCTTTGTTCCTCAATGCAGCAATACACAGTCACAATCATGGCTGTAGCATGATTGCCGAGGAGCATAGGGTGGGGTGAAACAAGACCCGAGGAGCCAGATTGCTGGGCTCAGTCTCGGGCTCCAGGCCTTCGCAGCTGTGTGCCTCTGGGCACGGGACCTCACGTCTCTGTGCTGCAGTCTCCTCACGAGCCCCTCTCATTAGGTGGTCAGGAGGCGTAAACACAGATGAGACTGGCACCCAGTGTCATTGCCATCACATCCTCGTGCTGGCAGAAACCCTGGGGGGAACCAGTCATGGAGGGCTGGAGCTCACTGGCTGGAGTGGTGAGGAATGCCAGGAGGACAGTAGAGTCGGGTGTGGGGGTTGGGGGCCTCCTTAGTCTCAGGAAGGCTTCCCTGGGTGGGGGAACCAGACAGTGCAAAGGCCCTCAAGTGGGAGTGTGCTCAGTGGTTTTAGAAATAGTGTGGGGACTTCATGGCCAGACCAGAGAATGCACGGGACTCCGGTGGGAGGTGAGGATGAGAGGACCAGGATGATAGATGGCTTTCAGAACATGGCAAGGGCTCCAAATACTTGGAGGGCTTTTATTTGTTATTTATTAAAAAAAATTCTTCATCTGAGATTATGCATATTGATTTTAGAGAGAGGGAAAAAGGGAGGGGGGAGATTATGCATATTGGCTTGAGAGAGAGAGAGAGAGAGAGAGAGAGAGAGAGAGAGAGACATTGATCTGAGAGAATGTTGATTGGTTGTCTTCTGTACATGTCCCCATCCAGGATCTAACCCACAACCCAGGTATATGCTCCCACCAGCTGAGTCACACCGGCCAGGGCTGGAGAGGGTTTTAGAAGCACATTATAAATACTATGCTTGTTTTTAAAAAATCTAGACAGAGGTTATCGACTTGTAGACAGAGAACCTTAGAACCACAGGAGAGATTTCATCCCTTCTCTCTCCTCCTCACCTCTCCCCATCTTTCCCTCCAGTTTATATTATAATTTGCCTTTAAAAGATGCACTTCACCTCCCCCTCTATATTTTTAAATTTATGTCTCATTGTTGCAATTAAAAAAAAAATCAGTTTTCTTTGTCTCACCGCCTGGTCAGTCTTATTTGTTGAATAATGATATCTGATCTTTTTTAGTACACCCTCGTACCCCCAGCAGTGGGGCCAACATAGCGATATTGCGTGGAAGGTGTGCAGCCAGTATTTGTAGGGTGGTTGTATGTTGAACAGGTGATGCAACAGATAACCTGGCAAATGTGATCCTCTCTGTGTCACCCTTTCAGCACCCAGACACCCAAAAACGCTGTGGTCAGTGTGGGCTGTGATAAAGTAGACAATATTCTTTCCTCTCTCTTTTGAAGTCCTGGACAAGATGACCTTCATGAAAGCCATGAAGGATAATCTGAGCAGCATGTCAGATGATGTGATAGAGGCGCTGTTTTTCAAGATGGACGTAGACGGCACTGGCTTCATCACTTGGGTGAGGAGGGCAGCCCGGCTGCCTTGGTAGTTGGAGGGAGGCACAGGGCTTGGCGGGTCAGTGAAGCACATGGAGGGTTGACGATGGGGGCAGTCACAAGATTAGAAAGCCTCCTATGGATTCTGGGATACGTGCTGGATGGAGGGAACCCTCAGAGTCCTCCAGGGGGCCCTCCTGAGACTTTTGGGGGCTTATCACAGCTCATTTCCCTCCTGGGATTCAGGATGGTCTCTGCCTGAGATGAACCGCGTGCACAGCAATGAGCAGCTCACCAGCCCTGCTTTCAGCTCAGGGCATTTCAGCCAGTGCCACAACCATCTCATGGCCCTTTACGCTCACTCAGACGCAGGCAAACCTGTGGCTGTTAAATCCAGAAATGTCAGGGTTTTAGAGCATCTTATTACTCTGATTCTATCTCTTCTACAATGAGCAAATACTGTACAGCATTAAGAATACAGAAAAATACAAAAAAGAAAAAAAGTCTGTCATTGATGTCATGATGATGACAATGCTAACTAGCATTTATACCAGGCATTGTGCTAAGCTCTTTATGCATTGTTTTCCTTAAACCTCACAGGAGTAGGTGCTATTGTTGACCTCCATTTGACAGGCTGGGAAACTGAGGCCAGAGAAGTTAAGAATCTTGCCCAGGGTTATAGAGCTAGTTAGCAGGTGAGCCTGTCTCAGGCTGAGGGAGTTTGTCTTAAGAGTCCATCCTTTAACTGCTCCATCATAACCCGACCTCCCTTGGCTTAAGGGTACATTTTGGGTCTCTTTTTTTCTTTTCTTTTGGCTTTCATTTTCCTTAATATCCTATATAATAAAGAGGTAATAAGCAAATTAACCCTCACACCCTCACAAGATGGCTGCCTAAGACCAGGTCAGCAGGGGGGTTCGTGAGGGAAGACCAAATGACTGAACAAACAGGCTGTGTGGGGCAACCAGGCTGGCAGGGGGTGGCAATAAGAGGCGACCAGGCCAGTGGGGGGTATTTAGGGGCAGCCAGGCTGGCGGGGGGAGGGGGAGTACAGTTGGGAGTGACCAGGTCGGCAGGGGGGGCGCAGTTAGGAGCGGCCAGGATGACAGGTAGGGGGCATTTGAGGGTGACCTGGCCAGCAGGGAGGGACAGTTAGGGACAATCAGGCCGGCAAGGGGGGCAGTTAAAGGCCATCAGGTCAGTACGCAGAGGCAGTGAGGGATGATGAGGTCAACGGGGCGGGGGGGGGGGGGAGTGCAGTTAGGGGCAACCAGGCAAGCAGGCAGGTGAGCAGTTAGGAGCCAGCAGTCCAGGATTGTGAGAGGGATGTCCAACTGCTGGCAGTCAGACATCCCCCAAGGGGTCCCAGATTGGAGAGGGTGCAAGCTGGACTGAAGGGACCTCTCCTTGCACGAATTTCATGTACCAGGCCTCTAGTTCTGCAATGAATATGTTTCCAGCATTCTCTGCTATTGACACAATATTTCCTTTTTTTAATTGTTTAAAGTATTACAAATAGTAGTACATATGTCTCCCCCCCCCCATAAACCTCCTCCCAGGCTCCCCTACCCCCAGGCACATGCCTTCATCCCACTCCTTCTTCCCCCCCAGTGTCTGTGTCCATTGCTTATGCTTATATGCATGCATACAAGTCCTTCGTTTGATCTCTTAGTCCCTACCCTCCCCCTCCCCTGCTTTCCCACTGTAGTTTTGACAGTCTGTTTGATGCTTCTTTGTCTCTGTATCTATTTTTGTTCATCAGTTTATGATGTTCTTTATATTCCACAAATGAGTGAGATCATGTGATATTTATCTTTCTCTGACTGGCTTATTTTGCTTAGCATAATGCTCTCCAGTTCCATCCATGCTGTTGCAAATGGTAAGACTTCCTTCCTTTTCACAGTAGTGTAATATTCTATTGTGTAGATGTACCACAGTTTTTTTAATTCACTCATCTGCTAATGGGCACTTAGGCTGTTTCCTATCTTATGTTTAAGTCCTTTATCCATTTTGAGTTTATTTTTGTGTATGGTGTAAGTTGGTGGTCTAGTTTCATTTTTTTTTGCATGAATTTGTCCAATTTCCTCAACACCATTTATTGGAGAGACTGTCTTCACTCCATTGTATGCTCTTGCCTCCTTTGTCAAATATTACAATGATATTTTTTAATAACTCCCTATTTCTTGTCATAGATTCAGCTGGGGCCCGTTTTGGACTTGGCCATATTTCATGAGGCTGAACAGTAGAGTCTAGAGTTGTCCTAGTGGCCTGGCTTGTGGGCCCTCCTTTGTGTTAATGTGATAGATGATCTGGGGCAACTCATCTGTACTTATCTGGTCGCAGTCTTATTGTCCGTAAAGTAGGGTGAATAAGCACTCAGATGGGATCCCAGGTGTGGAAGTGACATGAAGATGTATATAGCACAGTGATTTCAACCAGTGTGTCACAAGAATTTAAACCAGATGCAATACCTGACTGTTAGTCAGGGGCACTGCCTTTTTTCCGCTTGGGTTGTAAAAAAACAACAAACAACAGCCAACACAACAATAGCCATCCGGTGTGAATGAATCAAAATTATACCTATTTTTCTTGTCAGATTGGAAAAAACAACAACATACATACATATATATATATATATATATATATATATATATATATATATATTTAGTGTGCTGCGAAATTTTAGTAAATAGTTTATGTGTGCCATGACATGGAAACGTTGAAACTTGGTGATCAGGCCTTAAGAAAAAGCCTTAAGGAGGGAGGTGCTGCTTTGCTTTGCTGTCTTCACAAATACTTGCCAATAAGCCCTTCACCCAATTCAGATGCAATAACAGCACTGCTTCTAGGCTGCTTCCCTTTGCCAGCCTGGGTGGGGGTGGGGGGCTCCCGGAGCGTCTTGGAAGGGGCTGGGAGAGTTGGGGGCGGATACTGGAAGCTGAGCTTGGGTTCCCAAAGCCCAGCGCTCAGACCGTTGGGCTGACACCCTCCCTGCCTCGCCTTTCTTCTCGAGGCAGTCGAACTGTGTGGATTACATGATGCACGAGTTCCGGAGAAAGGAGTTGATGAGGAAGAGCCAGTACCACCTGCGTTTTCAATTGCCCATGAAGGTCATCCCCCTGTAAGGAGCCTCTCCCTGGGCCGAAGGGGTGGGTCTGCACAAGGCCCTGCTGGCCACACAGCGAGTGCTCTTCCTAAGTCCCTGAGCCGCCTTGGTGGGGCCACCAAGGGGCTGGCACCCGGCCTGGTGCTTGATGTCCTTTAGCTCCTATCAGCCTTACAACTGGGTAGGTGGGCATGAGCATTAGGTAAGTGATTTGCCCCCATTTTACAGATGAGGAAATTGAGGTTCAGAGAGGTCAAATGGAAGTAGTGGGTGGTTCTGTTTGCCCCTCTCAGCCTTTAGCTTCTCCAACACGGCTCCTCCTGCTTCCCTCCTGGGGCCGGGGCTGAATACACCTGGCAGTTTCATCCACAGGACACAGATGCCTCACACAGTGGGGACAGGGATTACGAGGCACAGCAGGAAACTGCCCCTTCTGCCTGCCCAGGCCTGGGGGCGGGGGAGGGCGGCCCCTCTATCGCTCCTGGAGCATGCAGCTGTCCCTGCCTCGATTCAGCCTGACCCTTTCTGATGGATGCTCCTGCGGCTCCTCCCCTGCTGTGCTCCCTTGCCCTTCTCATCCTCTCTCTGTGCTGTGGCCTGTTAGCCCTGCCCTTCAAAACACCCTAAGAGTGTGGAGTGCTGGGCCGCTGGCTCCCTTCCCTGCCCCTTGTGTGGGAGCAGCAGCCGCCTGGTGCAGGTGGCGGGGCCAGGAGCCAGGCCCTGTGACACATGCATGTGTGGCCTGGCCACGAGGGCCATGGTGGGTCTGTTCTCAGGCGACTATCCCCAGGGCAGGCCGTGGGGAGCACCACAAACTAGAAGGCAACCCCTGCCCTCAGCAACCTGGAGTTTAATAGAGAAGATGGTTTAAATAAAAAGCATAAAAGGGCACATTAAACAAATTTTGGTCAAGATTTAACTGAGGAATAGCACTTGTACATGAATGATGAAAGATTTTATAATCTTAAATTTTGACCTGGAAACTTCGCTTGATGTAGCCAAGCCTTCACCAGTCTGTTTCCTTGGACATTTGAATTCCGGAGGGTGCTTAAAAGGCCTGGACCCAAAATGCCAAGAAGCTTGCCCCTGTGTTCTCCTGTTTATAGGCTTAACCCACAATCCCGGAGGACATTTCCAGGTTGTGGGAGAAAATAGCCAAATAACGTTCACTTACCTTCATGAAAGGGGAGCCTGGGCCCACTTCACCGAATGCACCAGCTTGTCCCCACTGCAGTCCCAGGAGGTGGAGGTGCTGCCTTTGTGGAGGTGGGGAGACCAAGACTCCATGATGGGGTGACACTTCCCAGGGTGCTCCTCACTGTTGTGCCTGTTCCTCACACTCTGGGGCCTGACAGACATGTCACAAGAATTAAATTCAGTGTGTCACAAGAATTTAAACCAAATGCAATACCTAACTGTCAGAGGATCTGGACAGAGCTATGGACAGAGAATATTCATGAGGATCTGGACAGAGCTATGGACTGATGGCAGGAGGGAGAGGACAGCCTTCCTCCCTTCCGCAGAGGTAGTAACACAGTAGAATTTCACGGTGACTGGGTATTTTTAGGCCATGAGCCACATCATTTGGAAAGGGCTGTGGCTGAAGTCGGAGTGAAGGTCCCAGCTCTGTTGGTAACCAGGACATAATCCCAAGCACCAGGTGAGATAACATCACCTGCCCTGCTGGGCCCAGAAGTGAGGGCACATCGAATGGGAGAATGCGTGCTGTGTCAGAAAGTCAAAATGTTAGTGCCCTTTAATTGTCAGATCTGTGGCTTAGCCAGCTTTGCGGCAGGAAAGAAACCGTTGGGAGGCAGCATTGAGGCTTGCTGGGGAGGCTGAGTGAGACCTGGCCTGCCCAGAAACTGTTTTCTGGGCTCAGGGCAGGTCCTTGGAAAGGAAGAGCTGTGCAAAGGGGCCCTGATGCCTCCTAGCACCTTGCCCACGTTCCCCGTCTCCATCCTGGAGCACTAGAGCAGCTGCTGGAATAAAGTTTCCAGTCAAGTCCTACTCGATTCACCTTCTGTGGGCCATTTTCCCAATAAAAGGTCTGCAAAAGCCGCTGCTCCCTGTCTCATCTCCCCCTCCATGAGGGAGGCTGACTGGCTCTTTCACAGGACAGGCTTCCTGCTTTGGGAGCCCGTCTCATACCAGCATCATACGAGGGCGTCTTCCTTTTGATCGCTGTTGATAATGGAGGCAATCTGTGTGGAGGGGCAGGGGCCTACGTCTCATGGAGCCTGCAGGAGTTTCTCAGTGGTGGGCCTGGTGCGTACGTGAGTGCGTGCGTGCGTGCATGCATGCATGTGAGCGAAGCCCTCCTGCTTGCTTTCCCTTCCTCCTTGGAGTCTGTTCTGTGTTTGGTTGGGCTCTTCCCTCTCTCATTACCTCCTACAGGAATCATGGGTGTGAGGTTGTGAAAGTGGTGTTCTTAATACAGCGGTTCAAGAAGACTGGGCATTTTCTGACTGTCACTAAGGAGGGGAGCCTGCAGTTCTGGTCGGAGTCCTTCTCTCTGATCAGCTCCTTTGAGGTGAGTGGGGCCCACGTGTGGAGCACAGATGGGGTGGTCAGAGAGCCTCTGCCTTCCCTCTCTGGCTCAGGGTGGTTCCCTCTCAGGGTTTGAGGACTAGGCAGTCCGCACTTGCACTCACATCCTGGCTCCAAGTTCTGGCTTCATCGCGGGACCATGAGCCTCATAGTCCTCCTCTGTAAGCGAGATTCCACCTGATGTCCATTCTACGTGATGTCCAACAGACACCTCAACTCAGCTTGTCTAAACTAAATGTCACTGAGGCCCTCCCTGCCCACCTGGCTTCTCCTGTGCCCCCACCCCAGGGAGAGGTTTCTGTGTTGGAGAACAGCCCCCTTTCCTTTCTTTGTTACACCCACTCCATCACCAAATCCTGCAGATTCGATCCTTTTCCTGGCCCAGGCAGGAAATCACCGTGGTGGTGAGCCTGGCCACTGGAGCCTGACTACCTGGCGTAGAACCCCAGTGCCCCACCTCCCAGCTCTGTGACCTCGGACCAGTTCCTGTAGAGCTCTCCGTGCCTCTTTTTCCTCACCTGTCAATGGAGTAGTAATCTCTCATGTGCAGGGAGAAGATTTAATGACATGATACACGCATGGTGCGTGGAGCAGGGCAAGCCACACAGCAAGTGCCTGATGAACAAAAGCTGACCTCGCCATGGTCTTTGTGCCATCAGTTTCTGGCCAAGTGCAGGGAGTGACAAAACACTAGGCAAACCCGCTGTGTGTGTGTGTGTGTGTGTGTGTGTGTGTGTGTGTGTTGCCAGGCCAGTCTAGCCAATGAGGAAGGCACAGCCCTCTGGAGAATAAAGCCTTATGAGTGCTGCCAGCTCTGTGTAACTGCAGTGTTCCCAGTTGCATCAGGGGTTATGCCTTGGGCAGGAGGGCTCTGGGTGGTCTCCCCCACTGCCTCCCAGTTGCCTATGAACTAACGTCAGGGGTTGTCCAGTGACTCCCCTGGGTGCTCAAAGCCCAGGACCAAGGGGGGGTTGTACTGTGTTCCTGAGGCTGGAGTTTCGGGCACACTCCACACATGTTTTCTCTGGGTGTTTTTTGGGAGAGGGGCACAGCATAGCCTGAGCTCCTGGTTGTGGCTGCTACATGGTCACCTTAGTGTCCTTCCAGGACCAAAGCCTTGGGTCGGGGGAGGAGGCCAAGGAGGACAGAGGGAGGCTCCTCCAGAAGGTTCAACAGAGCTGGGCATTCATTCTTCCCTGAGGGGCTACTGTGACTAGTTTTTCAAGTGGATGTGGTCAAGAGTGAGTCACCATCCGTAACCAGCAGCTGCACACCCACAGATGTGGGGCAGGCCACTGAGACTCCCTAGGTGGTAAATAAGGTTCAGACAAAACAAAATGAATACACTTTTATGTGTCAATTATATCTCAATAAAACTGGGGTGGGAGGTGGGGGGAAGGAAGAATCAGGCAACCAGAGGGAAAGATAGTGGAAAGTCGGTCTTCCTCCCCCAGACCCCGATTCTCCTCCTGGGAGGCAACTGCTGTGACTAGTTTTGAGTGCTTTTCCATGGTTAGATAGCCTGTACCACCCCCCCCCTTTTTTTTTTAAATATGCAAATGGTAGACCATTATAAAGGTGCTTTTCACTTTGTTTTTTCACTTAGAAATATATCTTGGCAACTACTCTTTATTGGTAGGTACACAACGCCCTCACAGCTAACGTCTGGGTGGTGTCCCTTGCATATAAATCTCAGTGAATACATGTGAACATGTCCACAGCTGTGTCCTGGAAATGGATCCCAGGATCACAAACTACACATTTAAAACTTTGATGAGCTTGTCAAATGCTCTAAAAAGGGTTTGTAAAGATACCAGTTTTTTTTTAAAGCCCATTTTATAGACATGGAAACTGAGACTCAGCGAGGATAGGGCATCTTTCTAAAGCGCCATTGTTTGTAGTTGCTGGTCACACTGGGCTCCATGACCTGGTCTCTGCCTGGTCCCAGGGCCTTGGCTGTCAGGGTGGGTTCTCCAGGGGCAGCATCCCCAGCCCAGGTCTCTGCTCTTCCTCTGGCCAGCTTAACCAGATACAGCCGCTCCACAACCAGCAGCTGTGGGTCATGGACATGGTGTGTCTCCACAACATGAACCTAGTTGCGATTGCATCCACTGACCAGAAGATAGGTGAGTCCCTGGTGGCTGCCCCGCCTGCGCTTGGCCATTGGGAGTCATGCACCTGCACTTGGGGAGATCTGTCACTGAGCCAACTTTGGGCACGGATTCAAGTCCTCGGGATGTGGCTTCGGGTTCTATGCATGCCTCTCTATCTTTCCCCAGAGTTCTTTGATATTACAAATCGTAACTGTTCCCGGGCCTTCACCTTCACCGATCTGGAAGGCTGCCCTCTAGTTATGGACTACTGGTGAGTCTCCCGGGAGATTGGTGCAGGGTTTTGGCAGCAGCCACATCACTCAGTGGGATTGGAACCCACAGAAAGCCTTGCTGGAAACAGTCCTGGAGGGATTCCTATCCTGTGTGCCTGTGTCCTCTTTCCCCCGAGCTGCTTCTCTCCCAGCGTCACTCAGACCACAGCGTCATCGTCAGCTCTCTCCCTCTCCCTCTCCCACCAAGTCAGGGGCTTGTCCCACTGCAGGTGAGGACTCGGGAAGCATCACATCTCCTGCTAGGGGCGACTTGACAAAGAGCAGCTGGAGGACGAGGGACTCATTTATTTTTGTTTTTAAAAAATGCTGATTTCTTTTGGATCTGGTTCATCGATGTTCTGGTTCTAGGTAGCTGGGCCCATGTTCATCAGCTGTTGAGAGCAAGAACTGCCCTCAGTCCCTGGATGGACATAGGCATGGAGCACAGGGAATGGGGGAGGACTGCGCTGGGTGCGCCCAGCTGGTTCCATGGCTTCTCTGTCTCCATCTTTCCCAGGTCTGACTATCACAGAGGTGTGTTCTGCTTCGGAGACACCAAAGGCAACGTCATCGTCTTCACCTCCGACAATGTGGCCAATGGGCTGTTCAACCCCCGAATCCTCCCCAGGACCTCCAAGTGGGGTAGCTGACACATTGGGGGAATGGCTCTGCCCTGGGGTGCTCTTCCCTCTCCCCACCTCCCTGCTCAAAGGCCCCTGGCTCCTTCAGAAGCTCAGGCGACAGGGCACTACATGCTCAGCTCAGAGCAGCCTGTGGGAACCAAGGAGATGGGGTGACAGCAGGAGATAGGAAGGGGCTGAGGAGATAGGCAATCATTCTGTACAGGTAAGGGCTTCAGGACCCTCCTCATCCCAGGAAGAATGAACCCATGCCAGCTGTGTGACCTTGGAAAAGTCACTCACCTGCTCTGGGCCCTGGGCTGATGGTGCTAACTTCCCCCATCATTGTGAGGAGGGTTCTGCTCTCAGTGGCTGTGAGCTGCCTTTGGGTGGTTAGGGGTGGGTGGAGCAGCACATCACCTCCTATAATTCCCCACCCACTACCCGGAGGGAGCTGCTGTTGCCACAGCCCTTGAGGAGGAGCAGAGGTTTACAGGGTGGAGCTCTTGCACAGGCCCCACAGGGCTAAGTGGTGGCTGAGATCGGAGCAGGCGGTCTGCTCTGGAGTCTGCACTTGAACCACTTGCTAAGCTGCATACCAGACTCACCAGATATTGAAGGATGCTATTTGGGATGCTCTGCCAAGGGGCACTAGATCCTGAGGCCCTGGGCCCGGGGCATTTGGGGGCTCATCTGAGCTGGATCAAACCTCAATTCACAGTGTCAGTCTTCTAGGTAGCTCCATCCAGACCACCAGAGTGGCCCCTTGGGCTTCCGGTCAGAGTTTCTGAACAGGACATCCTCCTGGGCTCTCAATGACACCTCCTGCCAAGCTTGTTGGGGCAGTGCCCCTCCTGGTTGGACAGAAAATGCATCCTGCTCTGGATGCAGCTGTGGGCTGGCACCCTGCTATGTTCTTGCCTCATCAGCCTCTGCTCTGGTCACTGTTTGCCACCCTGGGAATTGGCATGGGTGGGGCATGGTAGTCTTTGAGCTCAGGTGATGAATGGGAAATTAGGTGGTGGATGGGAGCAGATGAAGCTGGAGTGTTGGACGGGCATCCTTCCATGCCACATGCTGATTGAAGGCTGGGGACAAACACGAAGGTAGGCTCAGCAGCATGTTGACTTGGGAGGAGTCGGACAGACTAGCCCTGTGTGACCTTGATCCCATTGCCTAACCTCTTTGTGCCTCAGTTCCCTTATCCACTCAGTCTATAGCTTTGCTGTGAGATGGAAAGAGAGTACATAGTGTGAGGCATATGGCAAGCATCCAATGACTGTCTCCCCTGTTCTCTGGGGTTCTCCCAGCCGAGGGAGCCTAGTGCAGCCACAGGCAGGCTGTGTTCACTGCACAGCCCAGGCAGAACTAAGCTTCCTTCCTCCCACATGCATGCAGGGCCTGTCCCATTTTATTTTATTTTATTTTATTTATATTTTTTATTGATTTTTTACAGAGAGGAAGAGAGAGGGATAGAGAGTTAGAAACATCTATGAGAGAGAATCATCGATCAGCTGCCTTCTGCACTCCCCCTACTGGGGGTGTGCCCACAACCAAGGTACATGCCCTTGACCTGAATCGAACCTGGGACCTTTCAGTCCACAGGCTGACGCTCTATCCACTGAGCCAAACCGGTTTCGGCAGGCCTGCCCCATTTTAGTGGGCAACACTCCATCCCTTGGGATTTCCTTTTCAAGCCTCTTCCGGCCCTTGCGAGATGGGGCTGGTGACCTGGAAGCAGAAAATGCTTGTCATAAGGCCCTGGATCCCTCTTTTCTCCATTCCATCTGCAAGCTTCTCTAACACTTGAGCCCGGACTGTTCTGGCCCTTATGACCTACTTCCTTAACCCTGCTTTGTCCCCTGTCACTGCTGCCTCCGCCCGTCTGTGTCCAGCTGTGCAGCTGGTGCCAGGGGCCAGCGAGTGCTTCCCCAGAGGCTCCCCAGCAGCCTTCACCGGAGGTGTCCAGAGCCAGGAGACCTAAGATCTCCGAGGGCAGGCTGCACCTCGTGCGGTTGCCAATGATGTGCTCACTTTACAATGCTCGTGCTTGCTGGGCAAAGTGGCGCCTGCAGTTGGAAGCATGATGGGAAACCCCCTAAGAACTGTCTTCAGAGTGAAGGACCTAGGACCGCAATTCATTTTCCCGTCCGCAAACTCACAGAATCACCTTGTTTAGATTGTAGCTGCTGGGGAGAGCATGGAACCCGGAAACCTGCTTCTAGCTCTGCCGTGAGCTGGTGGGGGACTCTGGGAGGCAGTGTTAACCTGCTGGCTCTGTTTTCTGGGTGTGGAGTTCACCCCATGAACTCATCAGGACACAGCGAGGTTTGAACGAGCATTTGGATGGAAAAGGCTTTTGAGATGCATAGAACTGCAAACAGACTCCGGTGTCTTCTGAGGTTTTGCTTGTCTGGCAAAGGGGAAGAACTGGTGACATGGACCGCGGTTTTCTCTCCTAACAGATCACTGGACCAGTATTTCCACAAAGAAGCTGTTAAATGAGAAGTCCCCTTTTTATAAAAGTTACCGACTGAAGGTAAGTTGTAGCTTTCCTCAGCCTGTTACCATGGTAATTATTTGTACACACATCTATCAAAAATAAATGCACAGAGCCCTGGCCAGTTTGCTCAGTGGTGAGAGTGTCGGCCCACGGACAGAAGGGTCATGGGTTCGATTCTTGGTCAAGGGCATGTACCTCGGTTGCAGGCTCATTCCCAGGCCCCGGTCAGGGTGTGAGAGGGAGGCAATCAATCAATGTGTCTCTTTTGCATCAGTGTTTCTCTTTCCCCTTCACTCTTCCCTCCACTCTCTTAAAAAAAAAAAAATCAATGGGAAAAATATCCTCAGGTGAAGATTTAAAAATGCATTAAAAAAATAAATGCAGAGAGTGCATTTGGCCTCCGGGTTCAGTCATGGACTGTGGGGCTTAGTCTCTAGAAATGGGTGGAGCTGAATCCTACTAGCTTTTCCTGTGTCTCAGGCATGGCCATCTCTCTCAGCGCCTTCCTTGCTCAACCCTGGTTCCCGCAGACACAGCCTCTCTCCTGGATGGCTGCAGTGGCTACTAGCTCTTCCCCGTGTCCTCTCTTCACTCAGTGCTTTCTCCAGCAGCCAGTGGAATTATGAGATGGAAATGCAGTCATGTCACCACTTCGCTCAAAATCCCCAGTAGCTTCTCTCTGAAACACACCAAGCCCTTTCCTACTTCAGGGCCTTGACACCTGCTGTTCCTTCAGACGGCATGCTCTTCTCTAGGGACCTGTACGCCGCCTCTCTATTTCCTTCAATTCCCCAACCTACCAGCCTTGCTGCCTGCCTCTGCCTTTATTCCTCCACCTTGCAGAATCCTGACACCAACTAGTGTGTGTGTGTGTGTGTGTGTGTGTGTTTCCCACACCACCATGCAGTTCTCTAACTGGCTGTCCTAGAGCTCAACACAGTTCCTGCAGGTGAAGATGCGCCCCACAAAGCTGCCCTCCATTTTTCAGATGCCAGTCACAAGTCCAGGGTGTTATCTGTGCTTCTGACTTGCTGGCTACAGAAAGTAGGTTCCCAAGAGAAACACCACATGACCTCACTCATTTATGGATAATAAAGAACATTATAGACCAATGAACTAAAAGATAGATATAGAGACAATAAAGCAACAAGCAGACTGTCAAATTACAGCGGGGAGGGGAGGGAGATCTGGGGGAGATAAGAGATCAACCGAAGGACTTGTATACATGCATATAAGTACAACCAACGGACACAAACCTCTGGGGAGGGAGGGCATGTATGGGGGGGCAATGGTATATGTACACAGATAATGATTTAATAAAAAAAAAATAAATCAGAAAAAGAAAGTAGGTTCCCATGATCCCCTCCCTCCTTGGGTTTGATTAATTTTCTGGAGCTGCTCACAGAACTCACAGAAGCATTAAATTTATTAGATCACGGATTATATTTTAAAAAGCTGTAATTCGGGAGCAGTCAGCAGGAAGAGATTTGTAGAGCGAGGTATGTGGGAAGGCACTTGGAGCACCACAGCCTCTCTGAGAGCACCACTCTCCTAAAATCTCCGTGTTCACCAACCCGGAAGCTCTCTGAACGCTTTATGAAGGCTTCGTTACAGAGGCCTGGCTGCTGCAGTCATTGGTTATGGGTGATTGAATTCAGCCTCCATTCTCTCCTCTCCCTGGAACTCAAGGTTCCAACTATCCAGTCACATGGCTGGTTTCCCTGGTAACCACCTCCATCCTTAGGTGCTTTCCAAAAGTCACCTCCTTAACATAGACTGGGGTGTGGTTGAAAGGGGCTTACTATGACTACAAAACACCTTTTATAACTTTTATTATTTAGGAAATTCCCAGGGTTTCAGGAACTCTGTGCCAGAATCAGGGGGGAAACCCAGAATTTATATTTCTCATTAAGAATCACAGCATCACAGCTGCCTCCTCTCACCTTGGTATTGTCCTGCCTCTCCCCTGGCAGTGCAGCTCCTGGAGGAAGGCACCTAACAGCTGGTTCTCTGTTTTGTCTCCAGTGACTTGTGGTCTCCTAGCACATTTGTTAAACAAACGAGTGAATAAATCCAACACTCAGGAAAGTCTGCGTTGGGTGGTCCAGGCTCCTCCATGCTTCCTTTGGAGCAGGTTGGATCGAGCAGGTCCTGGGAGCCCCTCAGAAAGAGTCCCAGGCTAGTCCTCCGTCTCCTGTGGGATTCTCGTTTTGGGCTTGGTTTCCCTCCAAGTTGCTAAGTGACCCAGGTTCTGTGTAGGGCCTTGGATTTGGTGCCCCACTGTGATACTCAGTGAGATAGGCCTGCAAAACCTACTCAGGGCCTGACAACCGTCCAACCTGCTTCCTCCATTCCTGTCCCGGGAAGGAAGATGGCTGGACGGGGAGGCCAAGCTCTGGGTCAGACCTCAGGGCTGGAGCTGGAGTATTTAAGGCTGTGCAGCCAGAACACCCTCGTGATCTGTGGGTCGTGGCCTTTGTTGCCCAAGTGCATCAGATAACGTCTCACTATTCCACGCCACGACCTGACAAAGACGGAGGGCAGTGGAGGGGCCAAGAAGCAGAGGTTAATCTGTGCTGGGGCTCCTGCAGATGAAAGAACTCACAGACTCAAATCCATCCTTTCTCCTGTCTTGGGCCGGGGCGACAAACAATCTTAGTTTTGGCCTGACTTGCCTGACCTCTATATGATAGGAGGGTGTTCACAGGACAGCAGCCTTTTCACTGACGAGCAATGGCCACACCCTCCTGTCATGGGGTCTGGGCTAGGGCGGGGGCCATATCCCTTCATCAGAGCTGTGATCATTAGAAGCCACTGGACTCAGCGATCCCCGGGCCCCTCCGGTCCCCAATACCTGCCACATCCTAGAGGCTGGGCTGAAAGGCTGTCCTCGGGTGGGACTCCATCACTGCCGCTCTCTTCCCAGGCTCTCCATCGCAACTGGTGCCAAAAGGTCAGGTTCATCCCCGAGATGAACCTGGTGGCCTCCTGCTCAGTTATCACAAAGTCCTCTCTGGTGCTGTCAATATTGCCTTCCAAAGCCTCCGAGACCACCAGGTAAGAAAAGCACTTTTCTCTAGGCTAAGGTGGTGGGGCTGGAAGGGAAGTGGGGAGGGGTCTGGTTTCACTTCATTCAAAAGGGGCCATCCCTACTGAGGGTGGGCCCACCTCTGAGACAGTGGCATTGCTTGTGGGCAGCTCATTCTCTACAAACCACACTGGGTCCAAGGAAGCACTGCCTGTTCCATAGGCCAACAGCAGGTTGTTACAACATGGGCTCCGGAGTCTGAGTTTTTTTTTTTTTAATTGAGACATAAGTGATATAACATTATATTTCAGGTATACAACATAATGGTTTGATACACACACACACACACACACACACACACACACACACACACTAGTGGCCCAGGGCACAAAATTCGTGCATGGGATGGGAGGTTGTCCCTCAGCCCGGCCTGCATCCTCTCCAATCTGGGATCCCTTGGGGGATGTCTGACCGTGGTCTTGCAATCCAGGACTGCTGGCTCCTAACTACTCACCTGCCTGCCTGCCTGATTGCCCCTAACCACTCTGCCTGCTGGCCTTCTTGCCCCCAACTGCCCTCCCCCGCCAGCCTGTTCGCCCCCAACTGCCCGCCCCCCTGCTGGCTTGATTGCCCCCAGCTGCCCCTTACTGCCATCCTGTTAACCCCCAACTGCCTCCCCCCATGGCCTGCTTGCCCCCAACTGCCCCTTATCCCACTGGCCTGATCACCCTCAACTGCCCTCCCCTCCTGGCCTGATCACCCTCAACTGCCCTCCCCTCCTGGCCTGATCACCCTCAACTGCCCTCCCCTCCTGGCCTGATCACCCTTAACTGCCTCTGCCTCAGCCCTGCCACCATGGCTTTGTCTAGAAGTCCGAAAGATCTCCCGGTCTAATTAGCATATTACCCTTTTATTAGTATAGATTGCAAAATCATCGCCACAATAAGTCTAAGTAACATCTGTCACCACACACAGTTACACTTTTTCCCTTGTGAGAACTTTTATGGAGTGTGTATTTTTTAAAATATATTTTTTATTGATTTCAGAGAAGAAGGGAGAGGGAAAGAGAGAAACATCAATGATGAGAAAGAATCATTGATTGGCTGCCTCCTGCACATCCCACACTGAGGATGGAGCCCACAACCCGAGCATATGCCCTGACCAGGAATCAAATTGTGACTTCCTGGTTCATAGGTCAGTGCTCAACCACTGAGCTACACCGGCCAGGTGTGGGGTATGATTTTAATAATCATTCTGGCATGCCACCAGTAGCAAAATTAAAATAGGGCTTCTTTTACCAACAATTTATATACAGAACTCAGCACAGGAGTCAGCATGTAGTGTCAGCAGACATTCAGAAAAAGCATTTTCTGACCAAAGGAATGAATGCGAATTGCTTTCCTGTGAGCCTCAGTTTCCTCCTCTGTAAAAGGGTGGAAACTGCACTTCACTTACCTCAAGGATTATTCTGATGAACATGGTTTGTGGCATGTGTTCAGTGACTGGCTGAACTTATTTTTTTTGGAGACAGTCCTAGTCTATTTCTTTCATTCTAAATTATTCTATCTCCGAGTGAATTCACACCCCCTCCCATTTCTCCCTTCCCTTTCCTTCTTTAAAATCAGCTGTTTTTCCACAGAAATGTTTGTATATACGTTGTCCTTGTAAAAAGTTAAACCGTGATAAATAAAACTGGAATCCTGAAGCCCTCCTCCCCTTACCTAACCCCATTGACTCACTCCATTATCAAAAGTCCCGATTCTGTGAGTTTGGAGTTCACCTAGCACTTGGCACTTGGCAGTAGGTACTTTCTCCTGAGGATTCCTGCAGCTGGGTTTCCCTGCCTCCTCCAGTGAGGATGCCATTGCAATAATTCAGCGTACATATGATAGCAGCCTACAGTCGACCAGTTGGGTGGAGATGGAGGGGTTTGAGATATATTTTAGAGCTGGTTGGAGAATATATTTATACACTGGTGCCCACCACACACCCCCTTCCTTCCTATCTGAATGTAGAACACATATTTTCTTTTTTTAATTTTTATTTATTTGTTTATTTATTTGTTTATTGATTGATTGATTGATTATGGTCTCACATAATTGTCCTTATTCCCCCATTCCCATCCCAAACCCCTCCCTAGATATGCGCAACCCCCCCCCCCCCCCCTTCCCCGTTGTCCATGGCCACTGGCTAGGCCCATATGTATGCCCACAAGTCCTTTGGTTGGTCTCAGAACACATATTTTCTGGTAGGTGGCGCCATTGACTGCTTGCTGGTTTCCAGTTGCTGGGGATGGCCTCGTAGGGCATGGCCTCCGCAGTAGGGCCTGGCACTGCCAAGCCAACTCTGCAGTGGGCCTCAGCCTCTGAGGCAGTGTGGGTCCACGGGTCTGACTTCCCAGCAGCCAGCCTGCACTGAGTTTCCAGGTGGTTGGAGCCAGCAGTGAATTAGATGGAGGAGCTAGAGTCGGGATGGAAGGGACTGTGGACTGACCCACAGCATCTCCCCTGCTTCCCACCTCTTCTCTCACTTCTGCCCCCACCACCCCATTGACGCCATTGTTATCTGCCACCTAAACTGCTCGCAATGGTCTTGTTCCCTTCATGCCCCCTAACCTTCCAGGCCCTTTTCTGCACCGCAGCAGCCGTCTGCAGACCTGGTCTCCTCCTGCTGTCCTGTCAAAGCCTCTGTTTGTTTCCCTGCAGGACTTGCCATGATCTATAAATGTCCGTCTCCCACCTTTGTTCATGTACTTGCCCATGCTGCTGCCCTCTAGAAGGAAGTCCCAGGAAGGCCAGAGCGTCACTTCCACGCCTCTGGCAATCCTGGAAGGGATAGGAGCCAGTAACTCTGGTGAAGGAGTGGGTGAATCGGCCTGAAGTAATTTATAGTGACGTTTTGGGACCATTCTTCTAGAAGATTTCTCTGCACATATATATATGGTTTGACAATAAATGACATACATGGATTCAGTTGCTCTTCCTGACATTTTGATTGTTTGAGGCATCCTTTTGCTGTGGAGAGCCGAACAGGTTGGAGGGAAGTAAGACTGGAGGTTTAGAGAAATCCTAAATTTAGAGAAATCCTGGGAGGCTGACAGAAATGAAGCGGGGTCTGAACTAAGCAGAGGCCAGGGCTGTGGTGGGATGTGGTGGGATCAGGAGAGGGAGCCTTCGGAATGATATTCAGGTCACAGGCTTGGACCCCCAGGGAGCGGTGGAGGAGACAGTTCAAAGGCAAGTTCAGTGAGGGCATGCTGCATTAGCAGGTTGGAGGCCCTTTGAGTTGAGTTTTGAAGGGAGAGTTCAAGAAGAAGAAGCTGGCAGGGCAGGATGCGTGGATAAGAGGGAACAGCATGTGCAAAGGCACTGAGTTTTCAGGGCTGCTGGGCCTGCGAGGGCTGCTGGGCCTGAGCTTTCCACAAATCCTGCCTGGGTCACCCTGGCTCTTGCAAGCCCCAGCCATCCTGCCACCCCTCTTCCTTTCCTGGAGCCGAGACTTTTGCCTCCTCCTGCCATGCCCATCCTGGCTCTGAGCTCTGACCGCCTGCCCTACTAGACTTTGGGCAAGCTCCCTAGCTTCTCCTTTCCATGTCTTCACCATGGCACCGAGCGGATGGCACTCTTCAGGGTTATGTGAGGGGCCCAGGGGGCCCATGAGATAGCACCCAGCCCCGGGAGCAGCACGGAGCAAGGCCAGGACCCCAGGAGCTGTCTTCCCTTTTCCCGGCCCAGAAACCCTTCCCTGGATTTGTGCTGTGGGTGGGGAGACACCTGTCCCACTGTGGTTGAGGTGAAGATGAAGTTTGCCCGTGGAGTGAGGCAAATGTTATAACTGTAAGTAGTTGCTCCTGTGGGCTGCTTTCATCTACACGTGAGAGGCGGGTGCCTCTTCCATGAGCAGCTGGTTTGGGGCTGAGACTCAAGGCCCGGACTCAGCTGCAGGGTGTGCTCTGGGCAGGGCTTCTGGGGCTGCTCCTCTCCTTGGGTGGAGAGGTAGTGACCTCTCCTGGCCTCCCCCCGGCCCTGTCTCCACTTCTTCCACACCCCACGCTCAGAGGCTCCCTGAGGCCTCTCCCAGCCCCACAGCCTTTGTTCTTTGCTGTCGCAGGTTCTCGGTGCTGAATTTAAGAAAAGGAATTATTTGCTTTGATTACTGCGTAGACAAGAACTTCCTGGGTAAGTCATCTTCATGTCATGCAGAGTCTGTTGGCCTGGCAGAACTGGGGTGAGGGCTGCTGGAGGCACAGGGACCATCAGACCCAAGGGAGGCCTTCTGCCTCTGTCTGGCCTCCTCTCATGCCACTCTGGCCCCCACTCCCGGGTGCGGGGTAATGTGGTGGCACAGGCTGTGCTCAGCGTAGGTGGGGAGCAGAGGGTTGGTTGGTAGCAATGCCCGCCCACCTGCCAAACCTGGCTGGAATTGATCCCTGGCCCCAGGAAAAGGATCCAGCATAAGCCCCCAGTGGCTGACGTTCATTTTTTTCCTCACCCCAGTGACTGGTGGCTATGACTCCCACATCCGCATGTGGAGCCCCTTCTACTCGAAAAAGCCCGTGTGGCTGCTGAGGGGGCATCAGACCTCGGTGATGCACATGCTGGTGAACACCAAGAACAGCAACATCCTCATCAGCATCTCCAAGGACAAGGTGCTGCCCGGGGGGAGCGTGGCCCTCCACCCCCCGCGCCAGAGACACCCTCCTGGGGACAGGGGTCTAGCTTGGGCAGCCGGGAGGCTGGCCATTGGCAGGCGCCTGAGGCCCAGGGGAATGGTGTGACCACCCTGCCTGTGGTCTCTCGCCCGGCCTAAGGCCTAGAGGGAGATGCCCCGGGGGGAGTCGCCATGCGGGGCCTGAGCCTAGCTCCGAGCAGCCCGCTGGAGCCGGCTTCTCGGGTGCCCGGCCTGGCTGTGGTCCTGGGCCACACCCTTCCCTTTCATGTACCGAGTGTGGGACCTGCAGGAGTAGATATGCCCCTTCCATGGGATGGTTGTCAGTGGCTTAGAGCACATGTGTCAAACACAAGGCCCGCGGGCCAAATCCGTCCCGCCAGGCCTTGCAATGTGGCCCGCACCGCGCTGTCATCACTGCACTCCGCTGCGTTTCCATCACAATGACAGTTTATGACTGTTCAGTAAACCATTCGGCCCGCGATTTAGGCTGGATTTTAGATTTTGGCCCCTTCTCTGATTGAGTTCGACACCCCTAGCTTAGAGGAAAATGGGGGGTAAAGGAGGAATGCCATGTCTGGCACATAGTAGGTATACACACACATGAGTCTTTCCCTGCTCCCACCCTCCCCCCAACCCAAACTTGCACCCCCAGCTCTCCAGGGGCCTCTCGAGGGACACTTTCTCAACCTGACAAACTCGAGGGGGATCCTGTCGGGACAGGTGGGCCTTTGGGGCAGCAGTATTGGTAGCCACTCCTCGTTCTACCTGGTTGTGTTTGAGGAGGATGGAGGGGCAGCCGTGAGGTCTGCAGGGGCGCATGCTGCCTGGCGTGGTCTTCCACCACTGAATGGCGTCCGCTCACGCAGGCGGGAGGTCCTGGGTGAAGGCTGGGACAGGGGGAGAGAGTGAGGCCACGGTTTCTTCTTAGAGCACAGAAACATCTGTTATAGGGTCAGGATCAGTGGCAGACACTAAGCGCAGAGGGTGTGCATTGGAAGTGGGCCCCTGACCTGCTCCCATCCCAAGGCCTCTGTTGCCAGCTGCCTCCCACTCTTAGCCTCTCTGGTTTGTTTTGTTTTTGTTTTTGTTTTTGTTTTTACCTCCTAGAATATCCGCGTGTGGGACCTGCAGGAGTATATATGCATCCAATCCTTCTGTGGCAGGCTTTTTGCCCTGGGAAACTGCCCCATCACCAGCATCTACCTCCGGGAGAATGACAACACCCTCATCTGCAGCACCTATTCAGTGAGTGCCGGGCAGGAGAGGCGGCATCGTGGCTGTACAGGATGGAGCCACTGTGGCCGGGTCTGAAGTCCCACAGGCCAGCGAGGGATAGTCACAGACTGTCCCTCCCCAGACAGCTCTTCATGACGCTGTGTGGCTCACCCATGAGTTTCTCATCTCTTGGGATTTCCTGGAAGCTGTTTATAGGCCCCCAGCTGCCAGCCTCTTTGTTGCTGCTTTGTCTGTTCTTTTCCTGCCCCCCCGGCTGAGTAAGGGGCTCCCCCTCCGAGCTCCCTTGGGCCTGTGCCTCCCGGTGATCGCAGCCCTTACAACTGTGTCCTGGAACGCTTACAGGAACTTCTTGGCAAACTGTGAACTCCAGGAAGGCAGGACCGCAGCTGAGTAGCCCTCCAGAGGAGAGACCAGACGTGAGACCATCTCACCTTCCCTGCTGCCCATGTGCAGTCTGTCTTGACTAAGGTGACCAGACATCCCGCTTTTGGCGGAACAGTTCCGATTTTTAACAATTTGTCCCGTGTCCTGTGGTGTTTTAAAAAAGTCAAAGATTTAAAAGAATCTTTCCAAAAATCGGGACTTTTTTTTTTTTTTTTTAAATATCCCGGGACACGGGACAAATTGTTAAAAATAGGGACTGTCCCGCCAAAAGCAGGACGTCTGGTCACCTTAGGCTTGACTCTGACCCTGGAGGACAGCACAGGCCAGGAGAAGCACAAGGGGCTGCCTGTGCAGGGTGGCACCGGGGCCTGTGACAAGATGGGAGTTTAGGGAGCTGTGAGGACAACCAGCAGCCACGATGGGAAGGGAGACAAGGGTGTCATTTGTGGCTAAGAGTTAGGGGTATTTCCACGGAGGCCTTGCACCTTCTGTTGGCCAGGCCACTCTGGCCGGGGACTCGTATATTGTTCTTATGTCCTTGGCTGGCTCTCCCCCACACGGTAGGGTTCTTGAAATTTAGGAGGTGGTGGGTTCCTTCATCTCTGCTGAGCGTCAGAATGGCTGCCAGCGTTGGTTGAATTAAATAGACCTTTGAAGATCATTTCACGTCATCAAACATTATCAACCCCCTGCTCTTTGTTAGGGGCAGAGAATATATTACTTAGACACTGTCTGATCCCTGGAGGAAGCTATGGGGTAGAAGGAAATGTAGAAAATGCAATGTATTATGGTGGACATTATGCTAGGTGCTTCATGGAGCACAGGAAAAAGATACTTAGCTCAGCCTGGGGTAGGGATAGCCTGGAAGAAAGGACACTGGACTGAGGCTGTATGCTTCTCAGACGTTATAAGAGGGGAACTTGGACTTTGGGGGGTCTAGGAGCACTAGGGTTTGGGAGCCCCGGTCTCAGAGAGGGGTGACATGGAGTAGGGCTTAGAGGAGTCTTGCCAGGCTCAGTCCTATGTGTACTAGTAGTTAGGTTGTCTTGATGTCTCAGTTTACTGGAAGTTTCTCCGTGGGGCCAGTCAATGAGGGTAGAGCCCTCTGGTCTGCCCTTCTCCTCATTACAGATTGGGATCCTAAAAGGGTACGTGGAGACCGAGGAGCCTGGGAGAACCGAGGAGAAGACCACGACTTACAGCGCGCCCCTGTGTGCTGTCCTCTACAGCAAGGTTTTTAAGCAGGTGAGCGGGCCAGCTGGTCTCTGGGACTGGCAGGGGAGCTGGTTAGCTCGGGGCAGGTCCCACACCTCCTGGGGTGTCCAGATCCAAGGGGTGGTCAGGGCAGGTGGCCGGGAGTGCGGACTCTCATGGCGGTGGGGCAGCGGGGTCTGGATGAGAAACAGCCCTGCAGAGGGGCTGGCCCACGGAGCCCCGCCCCTTGGCCAGCGGATTGCCTGACTCCTCTGAGCCTGTGCGCTCCTGGCTGCTGCCCCAGGTCAGTTCTGACAGGCAGCCTTCTTTACGTGAATGTGAGATGGGACGGTAGGGGTGGGCTGCTCTGCAGGGTTCCTGGGCATCGTTTTCTTTCTTTCTTTCTTTCTTTCTTTCTTTCTTTCTTTCTTTCTTTCTTTCTTTCTTTCTTTCTTTCTTTCGGGAGAGACTATTTTATTTTTATTTATTTATTTTTAAAATATATTTTATTGATTTTTTTACAGAGAGGAAGAGAGAGGGATAGTTAGAAACATCGATGAGAGAGAATCATCGATCAGTTGCCTCTTGCACACCCCTCAGTGGAGATGTGCCCGCAACCAAGGTACATGCCCTTGACTGGAATTGAACCTGGGACCTTTCAGTCTGTAGGCTGACGCTCTATTCACTGAGCCAAACCGGTTTCGGCCTGGGCATCATTTTCTAGGGAAGCCCTAGTTCAGTGGTTGGCAAACTCATTATCCAGCAGAGCCAAACATCAACCGTACAACGATTGAAATTTCTTTTGAGAGCCAAAAATTTTAAACTTAAACTTTTTCTAACACCACTTCTTCAAAATAGACTGCCAGGCCGTGGTATTTTGTGGAAGAGCCACACTCAAGGGACCAAAGAGCCACATGTGGCTCGAGAGCCGCAGTCTGCCCACCACTGCCTTAGTTCAACTTTGTCCACTCAGGGAAGGGAGGGAGGCTCAGGCCGCGGGCAGCACCCTGGTCCTGAGTAGAGACCTCTGGGCTGGTCAGGGTAACTGGGCACACGATTTCTGAGGTGTAGGGATCGAAAGGGCCCCAAGTTTCTACTTGGCCCCCTTTTCTGGCCTGGGTTCTGGGCAGGGAAGGCTATATGTGCCACAGAGCTCGCCTCTCAGCATTTCCCTCTCACCTTGGCTCCTGGCACCACCATCCTGCATACTTTGGGCTCCTCAATGCTTTGCCACAGTTATAGCCCCCAACCCCAGCTTTTCTGGGCATCCTCAGCAGGAGGGTTGTTCTCAACCCTCCCGTTGCACTGGAATGCTTGCCATGGCAGCAAAAGGTTGCACTGAGTGGAGTGACCATCTTCTACTCTCTGTACTTCCTTCGTAGGGGCCAGTTACTATATTTCCTGTGCCACCTCCGACATTAATGACGCTTCAGTAAAAGGTCCCCCCCCCCCCGCCCCCCCGAATTAGAGGTTATTTTCTCTGGATAGATTCTGATAAACGCCATTTCTGAGTTCAAGGGAATTTCACCAAACTGGCTCCTTCTCAGGAGCTGTGCCAGGCTGCACTGCCCCGAGGAAGGCCTGTTTTCCAGAGGGGGTGATCTGGCAGCCGGGGTCCGTGAATGCCTGTCTTCTCAGTGTGTGTGGTGGGGGGCTGGGCGAGGCCTCGCTGTGACACCGGTGTACTCCCCGCAGGTGGTGAGCGGCAGTGTGACCGGCGTGGTGAGTGTGTGGGAGATCATCACAGGCAAGAGGACCGTAGAGTTCTTGGTGAGCCGCGACCAGCAAGTGGAGCTGACTGCCATGACCCTGGATGAGCCCGAGCGGTGCCTGCTCACGGGGTCGCGTGACGGCACCATAAAGATGTGGAACTATGGCACTGGCGAATGCCTGCTCACCTTCCCCAACCCCGACAAGGTGGAGGTCAGTCTGGTCCATCGAAGACAAGGCAATAGCCCCTGTTCTTTTTTTTTTTTTTTTTTTTACATTTTTTATTAAATTATTATCTGTGTACATATTTTAACATTGCCCGCCCCCCCCCATACATACCCTCTTGAGAAGCTAAGCACAACTCCCGTGGCTCTGGGGCCCCCATTTCATATGCCCCCCTGAGGGCTGTCCACAGGTACTGTGCGGCTTCACGTCTCCCTGAGCCTCTGTCCTCAAGAGGAAAGTGAAGACAAGGCAATAGCCCCTGTTCTTTTTTTTTTTTTTTTTTTTTTTTTTTACATTTTTTATTAAATTATTATCTGTGAACATATTTTAACATTGCCCCCCCCCTCCCATATTTACCCTCCCTCACCAGAGTTTTGTGTCCATTGGTTGTATTTATATGCATGTATACAAGTCCTTCGGCTGATCTATTATCTCCCCCAGATAGCCCCTGTTCTTAATAAGCATTCTACAAATGTTCACCACTGGCTTTAGTTTGTTAGCATTTC
This sequence comes from Pipistrellus kuhlii, assembly GCF_014108245.1. Lineage (NCBI taxonomy): Eukaryota > Metazoa > Chordata > Mammalia > Chiroptera > Vespertilionidae > Pipistrellus > Pipistrellus kuhlii. The sequence continues at coordinate 53,847,279 of NW_023425562.1, read as the reverse complement.
TTACCCCACGTATGTACGTGCGTACGAGAGCTTGGGATCCTAGCAGTGGCGGCAGGTGATCCAGAGCCACCCATGCTGGACTCTGTTTGGGAAATGCCTGGCAGAGTTACAGAGACAGTTTGTGGGTGTGGCATCACGCCAAAGCCACCAGTCCCACTTTGGGACTTGAGACCATTCCTAACGCCTATGGCACAGTCCTCTAACCAGGTCAGAAAGAGCACATGGTCAAGAAGCCAGGGGTTGAGTACCAGTCCAGGTCTTATCACTGGGTCTTTGACCTTAGCCAAGTCCCTTGTCTGTTTTCAGTCATCCCCTAGAAAGGGGACATAGATACCCACCCGATTTGCTTCCTCCAAGTCTGTCAACTGATGGGATGAGAGGAAACCTTGAGAAAAATGTGGTGGTCTCCTCTCTAGAGAATTCTCCTCACGCGGGGAGTGTTGGCTTGTTGCTTGGTGTGATTAGGAAGATATTCCAGGCCCAGAACTGTTTTCACTGAGTTACCTTAGGGTTCTGTTTTCTTTCCCCTTCCACAGATTAGTGGGATTATCCATATGAATAAAGTGTTCTACGTGAGCGGGTGGAATAAGAGAATCACTTCGTACAAGTGAGTAGCAAGGGTGCGTGTGGGTAGGTGGGCTCCTCCTTTCCCGGCTTTGCAGGCGGTTAGAACACCAGCAGGCCATTAGCAGTGGGTAATGTCCACGGCTTCACCTGCTCATCCACCCATTTGTTCACCACTCCCTGAGGTGATGGGCTCTCCGCTTTGTGGAAGGTGCTGGGATGGGTATAAACAAGAACGATAGATTCTCCATCTTGCTGGAGCCTCTATGGGGTTGAGCTGATCAAATAACTTCATTCGGAACGCTACATTCTATTGATAGAGGTTTCTATGGGAAGGAGACAGAAATATGATTTAGCCTGAGGGGTGGTCAGAAAAAGCTCACCTAAGGATTTTATAGGTAGGGGAGTGGGATCTGAAGAGTGAGCAGAGGGGTCTTACTGAAGCAGCTAAGAGTTTGGGATAGGAAGAACATTCCGGGCAGAGGGGAGAAATATACGTGAAAGACCCCTTCCTCCTCAGAGGGCCTTTTCAGGGCAGTGGTTTCCTCTTCTCTAAACCTGAGTCCTTACTCAAGTGGCTGAGTGGTGCAAATTGTAAGATTAGTTTACGTGAAGCCCTCGAACAGGGCCTTGACAGTAGGCGCATGATGGGTGCTTAGTAAATGAGGTCAGCAGGGCAGGGCGTCAGCCCTGTCCCGACCCCATGCGCCCTCCCCTGAGTCCAGGCTCCTGCAATGGAGCATGAAGGCTGAGCTCTCAGCCCCCCTGCCTCTGGCCATGTGTGCAGGTTCCACAAGGCCAAGCCGGTGATCTTGTGCGACCACTGGGAGACCTTCCACACCGAGGATATCCTGAGTGTGTCCAAGTACCAGAACCAGTTCATCGGGACCTCCTCCTACAACGGGGACATCCTCTTCTGGAACGTCAACATGCTCAAGCCCATCCTCAAATTCAACGCCTCTCAGAGCCCCTTGCCCTTGCTGCTTCAGAGGGTATGGCCAATAGGAACACGCTGTTCTCTCCTCTTTCTCTTAGCTGTGGGCCAGCATCGCACTGGACCCGGGGAAGGAGGGTAGAGGGAGCCTCCTGGGAAGTAGAGAGGATGGTGGTGACTTGTTCTGCAGGAGGTTGGGAGCTAGGTAGGTAGTAGTTTCTATACTTAACCTCATTCGACAAATGAGGAAACTAAGGCACACAGAGGTTATGCATCTTGCCCAAGGTCACACAGCCAGAAGTGCTGGGTCAAACCCAGGCAGTTTCCCTCCAGAGCCTTGGGGTACGTGTTCTCTCCATAGATTACTCTGTCCTGGAAGATGGCTCACGTCTTACCTGTCTCTAGAACACATGACCACTCCGGGCTCACTGAGCTCATGGCAAGGCCTTAGGAAACCCACACAGTCTCTGAATTGCCGTATCTTTGCACTTTAAAGCTGGAAGGGCCTTTGGGGTCACCTCATGCAGTAGCTTTTGGAACATGTTGGGGAAAGATGCTTGGAAGCTATTGAAGAGGCTTCTCCCAGCTTTCTGTCTATTTTATACTTTGGAGCTTTTCCCTTAAGATGAAAAACATCCTAAAAAACAGTATTTGGAAACCACTGTCCATTTTAGAGACGGGAAGACTGAGTTCCTCGCAGCAGCAGTCTCCTGCCCATGGGTACTCAGGGCATTAGCGGTTGGCCCAGGGACAGGGTCCCAGGTGCTGGGTTGATGCCTCTAAGGGTGCTCAGTTTCTGGGAAGCATGCTCTGGGCACCTGGAGGGCCCTGTGCTGTTGGTGTTAGACTGGGAGACCCTGCATTTCCTCCCGGGACATTGCCCAGCCCCGGGGGCTGCTCTCTCTGGCACAGGTGCAGAGAGAGGATGGGAGCGTGGTTGAGAGCCTCAGGAGCAGCGACCCCTGTGTGGAGGAGCCGAAGTGGGCACACAAATCCAGCGTGTATTCTCTGGACCACAGCACCAAGACTGTGGCCAACACCAAACCGAGGCGGAACCTGATGTCAGCACCCCCTGTGATGAGACACCCCAAGATCAAGGAGCCAGAAGAGACGCCTGTGCTCTTGCAGGTGGGAGCAAGAACTGACCCGGGCATCCTCCCTTACTCTCTAGACCAGTGGTCGCCAGCCTTTCGGACCTCATGGACACCTCTAGGCACCTCAGCTTGCCTCCTGTGTGTGTGATTCCTTATTAGGAGGCACTTTACCCAGAATGCCTTTAGGTTCGTTAACACACTTTTCTTGAGTGTGCTGGACCAGGCAGGCACCTCCCTGATTATGCCCATGGTATCTAACCCACTCTGTTGCCTCGTGCCTGGCCATCGTCCCTTCCCATACTAGACCTGATGTCTGCAAGCTCATGGGCAGGACCTGGAGGCAAGACAACCAGAGAACCTGCAGCTGGAGTTAGATCCTGGGCTGCTTTCTCTGTGTTCCAGCTCCCATTGCCCCAGCAGGGAGGAGCCATAAAGGCTCCCCTACCTCCCCAATAAGCCTTAGCTCCCTGGAGACCAGACTCCTAGGTGCAAACCGCTTCCCTCCTCCTCTGAGCCCTGGTGTCTGCCCTAGGATCAACTCTTCCAGTTTCACTGAAGGTTCTATTGGGGTGGGGGTGGGGGGGCAGAGTAGGAAGAAAGAGCCAGGGGGCTGCCCTCTCCCTACTCACCGGGGGTGGTTTGGCCTCAGACCCTGCAGTGGAGACAGTAATCTCTTGAACGGGGCTTGGAAGCCAGTCAGATAGTTTTAGCCACTGACGTCTGACTCCTGGGAACGGAGGCACACAGTCCCTGTCAGGCACCAGGTAGCCTAGAACCGGATCCCATATGACCCCCCGGGGGTCAGTTCTGCTGTAAGGGGCAGCCCCTGGATAACACCACAAGTCACTGATACCATCACCATCTTCAAATCTCCTCGAACAACGGCTTGTAGACACTGCTTTATTCTGACCTTTAGCCAGGGCATCTCTTCCAGGGCAAAGGGAGGGCCTTCCCCCAGAGCAAACTCAACTCCCATTGGCTCAGGGCCTGTGAGACCCCAGCTGTGCCTTTCACAGGGCGGTGCCTCTACTGCGTGGGGCTGGGGACCGCTCCTTCAGCACCTGCCTCTCGTCTGTTCCCCATTAGCCAGGGAGACCCGGGAGGCCCATTTTCATTTTTCCCCCCAGAAACAACACAGTGTTGGCAGCCTCAGACTCTTAAGAATGTACTACCAGAGACAGTCACTCCTCCAAGAGAAGGAAAGGACGAAAGCGGAACTGCAGAAGAGGGAGTTCCAGCAGTCGAATGCGTCGGTGGAGAAGGTTGGCCATGCTCAGGCGGGTCTGGGGTGTGAGCCGGGGTGGACAGTGGGGTGGGGTTGGGAAATGCAGTGCCCGTGGGGATCGGGGCCCAGCCTGGTTCTCCCCAGGGCCAGGAGAGGTGTGGTGGAGACGATGGTACTGCTCAGGATTTGGGTTCAGGACTGCTGTGTCTGGGGGGAAGTTCCACGGTATTGGGGGGGGGGGTTGTCGAGGAAGGTGAACAGTGTCCCCCTCCTGGTTGGGGGTGCTGGCCTGGGAGGGAGGAAAAGGAGCATTTCCAGAATCCACTTTAAATGCCCTCCTGTGCTCCGGTGAGGTGCTCTGTATGACACGTGAGGGGGATTGGGTCGTATCTGTTCTCCTTTCCTCCTGTGCCTCTCCCCTTTCGGGCTCCAATCATCCCCCACTGTGCTGTCATCAAAGGCCCCTTCCAGCTTTCCTCTGCAAAGCCGGGGTCATTAAGAGACCGTATGGGTTTCCTAAATGCCTGCGATGAGCCAGTGAAGACCAGAGTCATAGCTGTGTTAGGAAAGGCCGGGCTGCCCCCTCCCCCAGGGGACCAGGGCCTCGAGCAGGGGAGCCGGGCCTGCAGAGCTGGGTCCTGAGCGCCGGAGCGGAGACTGGCGAGCCTCCACACATTCTCTCCCCCGGCTCCTGACCATGCTTTCCTCTCCTTTAAAGGTTTTGTTTTGGTAAAAAACGAAAAAGAAGTGTGCATAAAGTGAAAAGTAAAGGTCCCCGATGTATCCTTTCTGCCTCCCCCCGCCCCCATTCCATCCCAAAAGTAATGGTCGCCATCACTGATAATGGATTGGTTTAGCCTTGGCCTTTTATTTTTAGCCCAAGGAGGTAAAATTATAGCTAGATTATAGCTAAATTATAGTCCTGCCATTTGCAGTTTTTTTTTTTTTTTTTTTTTTTTTTTTTTTTTTTTTTTTTTAAAGATATTTGTATTGATTTCAGAAAGGAAGGACAGGGACCTGAGCTGCTTTCTCTGTCTTCCAGCTCATTGATTGGCTGCCTCCTGCAACCCCCCTGCCCCTACTGGGGATTGAGTCCACTCAGACATGTGCCCTGATGGGAGATCCAAGAATCAAACCATGATCTCCTGGTTCAAAGGTTGACACTCAACCACTGAGTCACGCTGTCTGGGCCATTTACTGTTTTTGTTTTTGTTTTTTAAATTAACTATATACCATGGATGTATCTTTATAGCAGTAATTTAGATTCAGCTTATTTTTTGACTTATGCCTTTTAATCCCTGCATAGTGCCTCATAGGCTGAATGTATCATAAACGATGAAGCCAGCCTTCCACTGACAGACTGGCAGCTTAGTTCACGCATGGAGCTCTTACGTTCAGCACTGCACTGGACACCCTTATATATGCGTTTCTGTGCATGTACGGGAATATATTGAAAGCATGGATTCCTGGGAGCAGAATTGCCAACAGACCCCAGTCCTTTCAATCCATGACTCTGACTGAGGGAGAGGACCCACCTTATGGGTCCGTGACTGAGTTCTGTCGGGGCACAGACAGTTACCCACTGAGCACGTGCCACGTGCCAAGCACTGGGCGTGGGGGCAGCAGTGAGGGACGAGAACCCCTGCCCTAATGGAGCTGACATTCTAGTTCAGTGAGTAAAATAAATGATAGGCCACAGGGCAGAGCCAGCACAGCAGGGAACAAGAACACTGGGAAGAAGGCAGGGAGAATGGCATAGGAGGTGAAGAGGACACTACTGTCTTAATAGGGTGGTCAGGGGTGGCTTCACAGAGGAGGTGGCCATTAGCCATTCATTTCTGCTAGTCTGGTGACTGGAAAACAGCATTTTGGAGGGTTATTTATTTGATTATTTGTGATATTGAGCTTTCTGTATATTTGTCATATATTTGTATTTCTTTAATGAAATAAATGTCTATTCATCTACTTTTTAAATTCTTTTTATTAAGTTCTAGGTCTCTTTATATGCTCTAGAAATTAATCCTTTGCCTGTTTGTGTATTAAAAATATTTTCACCTCATCTGCCTTTGTGGTATCACACTGAGGCTTAGGGTCACAGAAAAATTTGTTATCTTTTCTTTTAAAATATATTTTTATTGATAAACATATATATATTTATTGATAAACATATATATATATTTATATATATAAACACACACACACACACACACATATATATATATATATATATATATATATATATATATATATATAAATAAATAAATAAATATATTTTTATTGAAGGGAGAAGGAGAGAGAGAAATATCAATGATGAGAGAGAATCACTGATCAGCTGCTTCCTGCACTCAAGCCTGAAACCCGGGCATGTGCCCTGACTGGGAACTGAACTGGGACCTCCTGGTTCATATGTTGATGCTTAAGTACTGAGCCATGCCGGCCGGACTTGTATTTTCTTCTAGACATTTATTTTTTTATTAAGGTATTATATGTGTACAGATCTTACCATTGCCTCTTCTAGACATTTATGATTTTATATGTTTTTAGTCAGCTTTTTTTTCATCTAAGTAACTTTGTCTATGGTGTGATTTTTTAAAAAATTGGTAGCCAGTTAATTAAATACCATTTGTTGAATAGTTTATTTTTTCTCTACTATCTTGAAATTCTATCATTATTATATATGATAATCTTCTATAATCTATTTCTAACCCTCTCTGTTTTTCCATTGGCATATTTTTCTGTTCTTGCATGGATGTTTTACATTTTTAAGAGATATGATGAAAGTCTTTATAGACAATGCAATTAGAAAAAAGCTGAAGGAAATGCATTAAAAACGTAGTGTGATTATTTCTGGTTATTGGGATCCTGTGGGTGATTTAATCTTTTCTCATCGACCTGTGCTGTCCACATTTTGTGCAGTGCACAAGTACACTTGCAAAAATGGGGAAATGCTTGCCTTTTTCTTTGGTTTAGGAGCTCCTGGTTCTGTGACCCTGGCACCTGCAGGTTGGACATTTTGTTTTGGACCCCAGGATGAGAATAGAAGAGATTTCTAGTGTTGTTGTTGAAGGCATGTTGTGGGAACCCACAAGCCACCACTGTAATTTCTGACTTAGTCTGAGTCGCGAAGCCTCCAGTTCCCGTTGCTTGGCCTGACTTACTTTGTATCCCTAACTGTGCTCTCTCTGCCTCGTGCGAGGTGGTCCCGGGCGAGCAGCCCTCTTCACATGCTCCCCGTACAGAGTGACTCCGCAAGGTGGCCCTCTCGTAAGCCACAGGGGTGACCGTGTAAGCGAAAGTGAGCACAAGGGGGAATTAGCAAAGGGCATGATTCAAATAAGACCTGAAGAAGAATTTGGTCAAGACGCTTTTTAGAAATGTTTATACATTAAAATAGAAATGTCTCACGGTAATGATATATATGAAAGGGAATGAACTCATCCTCCAAAGAGCTCTGGGTTGAGTTACAGGTCTTAGAAAATCTTGTTTGAGCCTTAGGACAATTCAGCATCTATTCCATCATCTTAGTTGCTGAGGATAAAGTCATGAACAAAAACAGACACAACCCCTTGCCATCTAGGAGCTCATAGCTCGGCAAAATGTTTCTGGTTACCAGTGAGGGAGGAAGTGTGGTGCCCCATCACCATTCTCACGGGGCATCTAGTTTATCGGGGGCCAGATCAGTGTGGTGACCTGCCAGGCAGGCCCCTCAGCACCGTGTGACAGCGACCAGCTGAGCAGGCCCGCCTCTCTCGCACAGATAATCTTCCTGCAAAGCCGGCCTCGCCTGCCACAGACGGCCGCCCTGCTGAGCAGCTGCATTGACGGCTACATCTACGCCTGGTCCATCTATGGGTACGGAGGCCTGCTGGCGAAGTTCCGCGTGGACTCCGAAGACCAAGGAGACGTGACCGTGGGCGCCATGGCCACTGACGAAAATGACTGCATTCTTGTCACAGGGGATAGTAAAGGGTTCATCAAGGTGAGGAAGGTGGCACTGAGACTGAGAGGCTGATGTCAGCCAAATGCTAGCCCCCTCTTCGTCACAGGTGGCCCTAGCCTAGTCCCTACTCCCTCAGGGTATGTTTTCATTTGTGAAATAATGGGCAATAATAGGATGGGCTACCTTAGAAGTCCTCTCCTGCGCTGGTGCGCCCCGGTAAATGACTGAGGGTTTGGTTCGAAAGGCCCCTCCAAGAAGCCTTCCCCAGTGAATCCTGTGTCGTCCTTGTCTCCCTAAAGCCCGTTCACCCTCAGCCATGCATCTTACCTGAGGCCAGTTGTTTCAGGGACGGGTTTCATGCTTTGTGGTGAGACACAAGGCAAGAGGGTCTTGTCCTGGGGCCACCCTCTCTGCATGCTAGTGAGGGGTCTGACCTAGAAGATTCCCTGGGCCCCTTCTGGGTCTGACCATCTGGTTATCTTAGGGGTGTGAATAAGAGCCGCCCTGCTAAAGCAGTGGGTCTGGGAGGGGTCCAGAGTGAGCTTGTGCTGGAGGGAAGTGGTGCTGGGCCACTAATTCACATTTCGTGCCCAGGTCTGGGACATCGATGAATACTGCACAGTCACGGAGGGACAGTCACCTCAACCCAGTGCAATAAACAAGTTCCAGTTCTTAATTCCTAAACTGATCCAGTCCAACATCCAATTCAACACCCCCTCGGACCAGAAGGAGGTAGGAAGAGTATTGGTTATGCTCTACTAAATGGCTGGGCCACGATGCTTGCACTGAAATTCTGAGTCTCTCCTGTTTCCTGTTCCAGGTTGTCTGGTTGGTTTGGACACATTGGGCAATCATGCAGTCTTTTTAAAAATAATAAAAATATTTATGTATTTTCTTGAGCAGGGAATACATTTATATAGTTCAAAAATCAGTATTTCTCTGGTGACTAATGAAGTTGAGCACCTTTTCATTATCAGGAAAATGCAAATTAAAGCCACAATGTGATACTATTGCACACCCACTACAATGACTAAAACTAAAAAGACAAGCAATACCAAATGTTGGCAAGGATACAGGTCAACTGGAATTTCCACTGCTGGTAGGAATGTACATTGGTAAAATCACTTTGGAGAGCTATAGCTACTAAAGCTGGATGTGCCTATTCCATAACTCAGCAATTCTACTCCTAGGTTTACAACCAAGCGAAATCTAAGAAATATGAATAAGACTGTTGATAGGATTACTATTTGTAATAACTTCACATTTCAAACAACCCAAATGCCCATCAATGTAGATTGGAAAAATACATTGTGGTATATATACTGTACAGAATAATATCTGGTATTGGAAATGAATGGTTTACATGTATTTGCTAGTATCCTATATAATAAAGAGGTAATACGCAAATTTACCCTCACAGCATAACGTTGTCTCAAGATGGTGGCATTGCACAGCTGGGGCAGGGCAGTAGGGGCAGGACCGTGGCTGCTGTGTGTGGTTTCTGCCGGATTTTCCACAGCCCTGCGTGTGCGCCATGGAGGTGGGGCACTGGGGCAGCACTCCAGGAAAAAGGAAGGAAGTACCAATGCATGTTACAGCATGAGGAACCTTGTAGACATTATGTTAAGTGAAGGAAGCCAGTCACATACTATATGATTCCATTTATACAAACTATGGGTGATGAAATGGTCTAAATTTGATTGTGATGGTGATGGCAAACTCTGTGAATATACTAAAAACCATCGAAGTGAGCACTGTAAACGAGTAAATTGTATGTGAATTATATTTTAATAAAAACGTTTTTAATAGTATAAAATTATAGAGCAAAAAATTGTTTTTCATGAATCTTTTTTATTTGTTTGTAGCTGTTTATCTTCACATCTGGTAATGTATTCCAAGGAGATAGTATGCAGAAGAATATAAATTTTAAATGGAACTGCCTATGACCCAGTGATTCCACTTTGGAAATACAAAAAGAATAAAATTTTACCTTTTGTGACAGCATGGATGGGCCTAGAGAGTATTATGCTAAGTGAAATAAGCCAGTCAGAGAAAGACAAAATACCATTTGATTTCACTTATATGAAATTTAAAGAATAATATGAATAAGTGAACAAACAAGATAGCAGCAGACTCATAGTTACCGAGAAGGGAATGGTGGTTGCCAGAGGGGAGAGGGGTTGGAGGACCGGGTGAAAAAGGTGAAGATACGGAGAAACACAGATTGGTTGTTACAAAATAGTCACGGGGATGTCTACAGCATCGGAACTATCGTCAATAATATTGTAATTACTATGTATGGTGCTGGTGGGTACCGGAAATACCAGGGAGAAAACTTTATAAAGTGTATGATTGTCTAACCACTAAGCTGTACACTTGAAACTAATACAAAATGATATTGAATATATTGAAAACTGGGGAAAAAAAGCATTAAATAGAAAAAAAGAACATCAACCTTTCTAAGGCCTTTAGTGGATACTGCCAAACTGCATTCCAGAAAGTTTATACAATTTTGCACTTTACTAGCCTGTTTTGCTTTATCTTTCACAACGTAAGGTATTGGTGGTATTCATCCGAGTGTAGGACTGATGGGTCAATCAGAGTGCCTTGCTTAGAGAAGGCATTCAATACATAAATAAATGTTTGAAGTGGAAAAAAAAACCAAAACAAAAACCCACAAAAACCCACACAAACCAAACACTTTTGGCTGATTTTTAGATACAAATGATTTCTTTTGATTTTAATAAAGATAACTTTGCTTGTTAATGATGTTGACACCTTTCCTTATTTTATTGACCATGTATAATTTTGTGAATTACCTCTTCATGCCCTTTGCCCATTTTTCTGTTGTGGTAACCATCTTTTTGTAAATGACATATACTTATTTTAAAATATATTAAAAGGTATTAACTCATCGTCTGTCACATATATTGCAAATATTTCTCCCAATTTGTCATTTGCCTTTTAATTTTATTTTTGAAGGTATTGATTTGCTAGTGACTCCAAATTTGAATCTACAGACTTATTTTCTCTTTTAAGCTTATTCAGAGGTAAGATAAATAGTCACACATAGTTTCTTTTAGATGTTTTATGGTTTCATTGAAAATAATTTTTTGACCCATCTACAGTTCATTAAGTTGTAAGATATATGACAATAATTTAAGTTTCCCTTAGGAGTTCATCAGGTATTCCAGCATAGTCTACTGGGTCCTGCTCTGTATTACCACAGCTTTCCTGCCACTTTTATCATATACCAAAGTTTTATTTGGGTTGGTTTGTGAGCTCTCTATTGTCTTCCATTGTTTTGTTTAAAGTTTGTACTATTGTGACTTAATATACTTGAATATGGTAAAATATGTTCCCCTTCATTAATCTTTTTTTTAAATTGTAATAGCATAAAGTTGTTATAATGGTATTTTCTTTTATATTTTATTTATTTTTTTCAAATTTAATAAATCTTTATTGCTCAGATTATTATAATTATTTCTCCTTTTTAGATGTTTTCTTTTTAAATCTTTATTGTTGAAAGTATTACATATTTTAATACTTTAAAAATATATTTAAATTGATTTCAGAGAGGAAGGGAGAGAGAGATTGGAACATCAATGATGAGAGAGAATTATTGATTGGCTGCCTCCTGCACACCCCCTACTAGGGATTGAGCCTGCAAAGTGGGCATGTGCCCTAACTGGGAATCAGACCAGTGACCTCTTGGTTCCTGGATTGATGTTCAACCACTGAGCCACCCCGGCTGGGCCCCATTAATTAATCTTTTTGTTGTTGTTTGTTTTTGTTTTTACAATGGTCGTGGATATTTTCACTAATTTTGCTGTTAAGAACAGTTTATTTTTTCATACTATAATATGATATGCCATCCCCTATTCATCCTATTCTACTACCAATGCCCAAGTGAATACTTCAGAAGACCTGGATTCTTCTCCTAACCCCATCACTATCTCAGCATGTGGCTTGGGCTGGTTACTGAACATTTCTGACTCACTTCTCTTCTTTGTGGAATGGTGAGACTCATACACATCCCATAAGGTTGTTGTGTTCAAATGGAATAATCTATAGGGAGAGCATTGGTAAGTAATATAGTAATATGCCTGGCCAGTGTTGCTCAGTGGTCAGCGTTTGATTCCCAGTCAGAGCACATGCCCAGGGTGTGGGCTTGATCCCCAGTCATGGGGCATGCAGGAGGCAGCCGATCAATGATTCTCAACAATTATGTCTATTCCTCTCTCTCTCCCTCTTCCTTTCTCTGAAATTAATAAAAACATTAAAAATAATATAGCAATATGTAAATGCTTAAAAAAATAATCATTGATCAGCTGCCTCCTGCACTGAGGGTCGAAGCTACAACCAGAGCATGTACCCTTGACCAGAATCAAACCTGGGACCCTTTAGTCCGCAGGCCAGTGCTCTATCTACTGAGTCAAACCAGTTAGGGCTGTAAGTGCTTTTTATGATTTTACCAAAGGGGCAGTGAGGGCCAGAGAAGTGCGGGGACTTAACTAAGGTCACCAGAAATTCATGCAGGAGTGTCTCCTGGCCCTGAGGGCTCTGTTTCGTCTAGTCCCCGGTGCCCTCTGATGAGCCGATGCGATGGTCTTGCTGTAAGTAATTATTCTGTACGGTCTCCTGTAGGTCATTGATGGCCAGACCATTTCCCTGGCTCCCCCCACGCTTCTGATGACCTGGAAGGGCCATTTGGATAGTGTGGCAGACATCCTGTATGTGGACAGCTATGAGCTGGTGCTTAGTGCAGGCCATGACCGGGACGTCAAGGCTTGGAGACTCTCCGGCGATGCCATTGGTATGGGCCCTGCTGAAGTTCAGCCATGCCCCATGGCCCTTCCTGTCCCTCTCCCTGTTAGAACATAAATTGACAAGAAACCCTATAATCCATGGGATGGGGGTTTCAGACCACAGCAGCTTTCTTTGTTCAAATAGTTTTACAGGATATGAATCTATTCAATTGCACATTTGACAGTCCATCCATCCATCCATCCATCAGCGATCTGTCCACCCACCCACATTATTATTTGTCTTTGTATTTCTTTTTTTAAAAAATATATTTTATTGATTTTGTACAGAGAGGAAGGGAGAGAGATAGAGAGTTAGAAACATCGATGAGGGAGAGTCATCGATCAGCTGTCTCTTGCACACCCTCTACTGGGGATGTGCCCGCATCCAAGGTACATGCCCTTGACCAGAATCGAACCTGGGACCCTTCAGTCCCCAAGCCGACGCTCTATCCACTGAGCCAAACTGGTTTTGGCTGTCTTTGTATTTCTTTTGCAAATCATATATCTGATAAGACATATTCTTTCTCTTCTTAAAAAAAACAACAACTTAATTCTTACATTATAACATGCAGAAAAATGCCCAAATCTAGAGGTTCATCTTGGTGAATTTTCACAAAGTTTATAGCCATATAGCCTCCATTATATATAAAGAAACAGGACATTACCAGTCTTTGGGGCTCCCCTCATCCCCCCAACCCGATCATCTCTATACTGACCCCTCCAAAAGCAACCACTATCCTATTTTCCAAAATCAGAGCTTGGTTTCGTCTGGTTTTGAACTTTGTATAAATGAAGCAATGTGACAGGTTATCCTTTGTGTCTGGCTTCTTTCTTTCAACATTATTGTTTGTGCAATTCAGCCATTTGTGGAAGGTAGTAGTTTATTTGTTCTCATTGTTCAATAGTAATCGGTTGTTGATATACCATAATTTCTTCATCTGTGCTACTGCTGGTGATCATTAGAGTTGTTTCTGGCTTATTTTTTTGTTCTATTAACTATAACACTGCTATGGATATTCTTAAACAGATTTTTTTGTTGAACAAATGTATGCATTTCTGTTGGATATATATCTAGGACTGGAACTGCCGAGCCACAAGGTGTATACATTGAGTCTCAGTAAATTCTGCTAAACAGTCTTTCAAAGTGCTTGGTAGTAGCTGCAGACTAGCTCTGTGGCTGGAATCTTCTGGATTATAATCTGTCATGCCATATGAGGTTGTTTAAAGTTCATTAAAAATACGTCTGGTTTCTTCTCATCTCATCTGTGGAGGATTCATCCTCCTTGCGTTATATTGGTCTCTTTTCTCCTGCCACAGGATTATTACTTTCTTAAATTCACTTAGGATTTCTTGAATTTTCATCTCTTATGGGTTTACATTAAACATATATTTTAAATTTATTCCTGTTCTACAATGAAATTTCTCATTTTCTTTAAAAAAAAAGATTTTAAAAAATAGATTTTTAGAGAGAGAGGAAGCGGGGGGGGGAGAGAAACATCTATGTGAGAACAAAACATCGATCAGCTGCCTCTGGCATGCCCATACTTGTGACCTGACTGAAAATTGAACTGGCAAACTTTTGGTGCATGGATGATGCCCAATCAACAGCCACACCAGCCAGGTCAATATACTTTATATTCTTAAATATTCTTAAATATTCTTTGTATTCTTGATTCTTTTAAAAATATATTTTATTGATTTTTTACAGAGAGGAAGAGAGAGGAATAGAGTTAGAAACATCGATGAGAGAGAATCATTGATCAGCTGCCTCTTGCACATCCCCCACTGGGGATGTGCCCGCAACCAAGGTACATGCTCTTGACTGGAATTGAACCCGGGACCTTTCAGTCCACAGACCAACGCTCTACCACTGAGCCAAACCAGTTTCGGCAGTATTCTTGATTCTTTATACCGAGCCGTATTTGTCATTCCGTTGATAATCTTTGCCTTTTCATTGGATGTCTAATTCCATGAAATATTAATGAAATTACTTTCATGGTTTAGTCTGTCATCTGATATTTGTTTTTTGTTTATTCCATCTGTTCTTTCCCTTCCTCCTCCTCCTCCTCCTCCTCCTCCTCCTCCTCCTCCCCTTCTTCTTCTTCTTCTTCTTCTTCTTCTTCTTCTTCTTCTTCTTCTTCTTCCTCCTCCTCCTCCTCCTCCTCCTCCTCCTCCTCCTCCTCCTCCTCCTCCTCCTCCTCCTCCTCTTCTTCTTCTTCTTCTTCTTCTTCTTCTTCTTCTTCTTCTTCTTGCTTTTTGGTCTTCTTTTGGATTAACCAAGAATTAAAAATTATCCTGTTTTTAGTGACATGTTTTTGTTTTGGTTGCCCTTTAGATAATAACATGCACTCTTGACCTGATACCACTTCCTATGCAAGAACCTTACATTCGCTTTCCTGTTGTTTGTGCTAATGCTCCCATATGTTTTATTCTACAGATGGTACCCCTTCCAACAAGGCATTGTTATTAATGCTCCTGTGGGCAGTTATATTTACCCTCACATTTCCCATTTCTCTTGCTCTTCGCTCCTTACTGAAGTCCCAGGGTTCTGTCTGCAATCATTTTCCTTTAGTCTGGAGAACTTCCTTTATTATTTCTTATAGAGTTGATCTGCTAGTGATCAATTCTTTAAGCTCTTATTTTTCTGAAAACGTCCTTATTTTGCCTTAAAAGTTTATTATTTTACTGGATATATAATTTTATTATTTTACTGGATATATAATTCTCAGCTGACAGTTTATGTTTTCTTTCAGTACTTAAAAAAGACCATTCTTCTGTTTTCTCTTGAAAAGTCAATTGTAAGTTGATACTTTGAAGGTAATTTTTCATTTTTCTCTGACTGCTTTTTTTTGTGTGGCAGTTTGACTACGATGTGGCAAATTGTGATTTTATTTATATTTATCCTCCTTGGAGTTCACTGATCTTTTTCAATCTGGAGTCCTTCATTCATTTTGAAAAATCTTCAGATATCATCTCTTCAACATTTCTTTGCCCATTCTCTTTCTCCTCTCATTGTGTGGTTCCATTAAGTGTATATCAAAACATTTGACTTTGTCACGTGTCACGCATGCTCTGTTCTTTCCATTTTTTCTTTCTTTTGTTTTGTAATAAAATATGCATATACATTTTATTGATTTTTTACAGAGAGGAAGGGAGAGGGATAGAGAGTTAGGAGCATTGATGAGAGAGAAACATGTATCAGCTGCCTCCTGCACATCCCCTACTGGGGATGTGCCCACAACCAAGGTACATGCTCTTGACCAGAATCAAACCTGGGACCTTTCAGTCTGCAGGCCTAAGCTCTATCCACTGAGCCAAACCGGTTAAATATGCATATTTTATTACAGCTCTAGGAAATGAAAAAAGAGGACAGGGACCATATCCTTTCACAAACCATTCTAATTTAGCTAATATTAATTAGAAAAGGCTAAAGCAAGTATATGTGTGTATAAGCACTGAGATATACACATACATATATTTTTCAGATCTTAGTCTCATAGGTGTTCCCATATTTACTCTATATTTTTGTTTATAAACACCCTTAAGTCATCAAATACATCCTGATACTACTACCTCTGTCTCTTCGCCAATCATTTAATATCATTTGGATTGTATTTCAGTTTGTGTTTTAATCACTTATGTGATTGGTCAAACTATACATTAGAAGATGAAAGGGATACATTTGCTTTGTTATGCTGTATGTGTCACAAATACCCATGACATGATCCCCCTATATTATTATTTGAAATCTCACACATCTTGTGGTTCTCCCTGTTCACTATTTCAGCTTCTAGTGCTGTGATGTCGACATCTTCTGGGTGGGACTGCCTGTGATCCACCAGCTTGGGGTCAGGCATAAGCTGTGTTGTGGCTCCTGAGGTGGACTCTGATTTGGTCTTCATTTCAGATCTGAGTCCTGTTGACAAAGCCGTTATCCTATATTCTCATTTATCCCATATTTCTCTATTACCCCATATTTCTCAAAGACATAAGCATCCTTGCGCTGGCCAACAGTGCAGATGGAAACGAAACCCATTTGTAAATTTCCAGGCTTCTCTTCAACATAGTTAGACTGGAGAGGTGGTGGAGTATATATGGGAAGCTTCTCTGGTTTCATTAGCTGCTCTTTGAATTTCTTCTCTTTGGCTGCATGCATACTTACAGATGCACATATCAGACCTGCAGGCATGGCTGTCAGCTTTCCCGTTAGTTTTAACTCTATACCTGTCCATCCAAGGCATTCACCCACGTCTGTGACTCTCTCCACCGAAACTTTCATCTCCAGTTTTCCTTCAGTCTCTCCATTCCAGTTTGGATCTATTCTACGGGTCTGCCTTCCAGTTTATTAATTCTGTCTCCTATATCCAGTCTGCTATTAAATCTAGCTGATCAATTCTTGTATTTTTACATTTGTTAGCTCTAGAATACTCATTTGGTCCTTTTCTATAGATTCTAATTCACTGTTGAAATTCCCCCCTCTTCTTCCTCCATTTTGTTCTATCTTCCTTTATTTTGTTTAACATTACTTATGATAGTTATTTTGAAGCCTTTATCTGCGAATTCCAATGTCTGAATTATCTGTGGGTCTGATTCTAATGCTTATTTCTTCTTTTGATTATCGGTTACATTTTTCTATTTTTTCACATGTCACATGCATTAAAAAACAAAACAAAACAAAACAAAACAGAAATACTTCAAAATAAAACTTTTCTGAACTTTGTATAAAGGACTGTAGAGAGCAAAGTTGATAATGATTTTCCTCCATTACATTTGCTCTTTTCTGTGCATAGGGCTGCACATTCCAGTACAACCAGGAGCTGAGCTGGGTTGGGACTGAACTGCATCTTTAGGTAGATTTTTACTTCTGTCTTCAATGGTCTCTGGGGTGAAGTCTGTTGTGTTTGTTGTAGGCTTCTTCCTCCAGTGGGCCACTGTCCCCCAACGATCTCACTCTGTCTTCCTAGCCTAACCCCAGACCCTCAGCTCCCCCAGTACTAAGTAAATGTCCAGTGGGAAAAGGAACTCTGCACTTGGAACTCCCCTGGACTTACTCCATCATGCCGGCCAAAATGGCTGCCAGAGGCTCTGTTGGTTTCTCTTCCTTCTGCTAAGCTGAGCATGATTCTCACCCAGCCTGTGTCCTGATTCAGAAAATGTTCCCAGAAAAGAAAGCAAGCCCTGATTTCCAGTTCTTCTTGGAAAGACATTTTCCTTTCTGTAATTTTAGTTCATCTATTTTCTTTGCTTCTACAGCTCTCCAATGGTTTTTATAGAAGTATGGTTTTGTAACATACCTGTTTTGTTTTGCTTAATTAAAAAAAAAGAAAAAAGTCTGCAGCAGGGCAGTGGCCTACTACAATACCCTGCCCCTGCCCAGAAGTAGTAGGACTCATGTGTCTCTGTGCTCACAATCTGCTTTCTACTCCAGGCCTGTTCCTCCCCAGCCCCATGTCCGGTCCCCCTGATCATTTTATGTCACTGCCATTTCATACAGGAGCTACTTAAAGCCCAACTGAGGATCACTCAGCACTTGCCCTAGTACTCTCTCCTACCTGTGGGGCAGGATGTCTTAGGCCTGAGCTCCAAGTATACACTAGGGCTAGCGTATTTGTTGAGTCGCCAGCATAATGCCTGACGTATGGTGGGCATCAGGAAGTGTGGGGCAGGCATAAGGGATTGCTGACTGACTCGAGGGTGGAGGGTGTGGGGCAGAGGTTCAGAGTGGGGGAGGCTAGTCTGATCATTGTCACTGAGTTGGGTCTGATTAAATCACAGGGACATTTGGCCTGCAAGTTTGGAGCAGGCTGAAGACTGTCCAATATTTTGTTGATGATGAACTACATAAAAGCTTAAAGAAAAAGAGTGAATCCATACACGCCTCCAAGAAGATCTATTCGGGGCTGCCGTGAGTTACCTGGTTTCCTCTGTCCCACGGAGCGGGTGCTGGGAGCCTCTCCAGGTCCCAGGCCACCTCACCTGCATGGGGTGGTGCTGGGCACATTCAGGGAAAGCTCTGGAAGGCCAAAGGCTTGGGACCTGCTGGAAACTCGGCTCCACAGGTGGCAGCTGTGGCCTAAGAGCCTGTTCTTGCAGCTCAGCTCAGCTGAAAGATGGAGCATTTGACTTTGCCACATAAAAACCCACGTCCTTAGATGGGACCCTGCCCCAGAGCCAGATTCAGATTTGCCAGTGCTGGCTTCTCTGTGGCCACAGGGCCCTGGCAGGAGAGTGCCCAGGCTCCGGTCCTGAACAGACACTGTATTCTTTTTCCGAGTCACAGAAGGCTTGCCACCTGTTCTTTCCTCTACAGGCTCCTCCTCCCCACTTGCTCTACCCTGACCTAATCTTGGATAATTTTAGGTTATTCAAAAATTATTTATTAAGGCCCTGCTGGTTGCCAGGCCCTATTACTAAGTTCTAGAGATCCCAAACCATTCAAGCATGAGTCCTGCTTCTGATAACTCCCAGTGCACTGGGGAGGTGGACATGCAAACTCATGGCTGCTATTCCCTGTGATAAGTGATGGATATTAAGAACAGGAATGGGCCTTCCCTGCATGGCTCGGTGGTAGAGCATTGACCTATGAACCAGGAGGTCATGGTTTGATTCCCTGTCAGGCCAAATGCCTGAGTTGCAGGCTTGATCCTCAGGGTGGGGAGTGCAGGAGGCAGCGGATCAATGATTCTCATCACTGATGTCTCTCCTCTCTCTCTCTCTCCCTCTCCCTTCCTCTCTGAAATCAATAAAAAATATATTAAAATAAAAGAACAGGGATGGCTGAGGACAGTCCCCTGACTGAGTGGATTAACTTAAGGAAGGCTTCATAGGAGAAGAGATTTGGGAGTTGGGTTTTGATATGTAAGTACAAGTTTTCCAGGCACCCAGAGTCCTTGTGGCTCCGATGCTTCTGTCAAGGCATCTTGATAGTCCAATGGGAAGATATCAAACAAGCAGAGGCAGGGTTTCCCTGGGAGAGGACAGTTAAGTATTCCAAAGGGGAAGTATAGGTAAGGTCAGGATAGAGTGTCAGACCTCCATGGGGGAGAGCACAGGGTCATGGGAAGAATCACAGGACTTGTTGGGAACCAGCTTAATCTGGGCTTCGCTAACATCAGTGACGTGTGCCCTGGGCAGACTGCCGTATGGGAGGAACGAGAAGGCTGGAGAGGATCAGATCCAGGAGGGAGACACCCTCTTGGGGTTCCTGGGTGGGCTTGTGGTGTGGAGGGCATCGTATGAAGGAAAGCCCCTCACCTTAGGGAGGAGCGGGATCTTGCTGAGGCCCTGGATTACCAGCGGCGGGAGGAGGTGGCACTCCTGGCTCTGCTGAACGGGAAAGCAGACACGGAGGCGGAAGCTTGGGCCAACCTGCAGAAGATAACCCTGGCGTCCCCATGGGCTGGAGAGCGCTCCCTGGAAGACATTGAGAACACCTGGCACAAGTGGGAGTCCAAGGACAAGCAGGTCAGGCTTTGTAGGGGACCCGGGGTGGAGGGGGGGGGAGGGAGAGGGGTTTGATGGGCCCTGAGCTCTCAGTCCTGAGCCTTCACTCCCACCCATGACTCTTGCAGGTGAGCAAAATCCTGGGAGCCTGGTACAAGCCCAAGGAGCGGTTGCGGAGTCCCGGACTCCTGTCCACCAACGTGCAGCTTGGCCTGACGAAGTCCCAGGTGTGGCAGGGTGGGGCGCTCCCTGAGGGGCTGGGGCTGGAGGCGCCACCAGTGCCCACAGGGGCCTCCAGCGGGGTGACGGGAACATGGGTCCTTCAACGGGGTTCTGAGCAGGACCCTTTCAGTGTGACCTTGTTTGCCCAAGGCTCCGGTTGAAACCGTGGACTCAGGTTTTGTCCTTGGGGACAAGCCTCGTTGGGCCTCACGAGAGGATGAACTCCATGGGCCTGGTACCTTCACAGCCTTCCAAGCATTTCCCAGGGGCTGGCTATTAGTTGGTTAGCGTGTTTACTGTGCATGCCTCCATATGGTGGGCTCCTCCAGGGCAGACACAGGTGTGATGGTGCCAGGAACCCAGTCAGTAAGAGGCGGCGGGAATGGGGGTGGGGGGGGCTTTCCTGGGGAGAGAAAGGGGTGGCGACTTGAGAGGGACCCGCTTTGAGCCCCATCCTGTCTCTTACTTGGGCAGATCCCAGCCTCGTTTAGCCTCTCCCTCCTCACCCTCCATAGGGGCATCACGGGAGCGCCCAGCCTCTGTGGTGGGGACTCAGAATAAGTGAGGGAGCTCTCTGTCCCGGGCGGGGGGGGAAGGTCAAGGAGAAAAGGGACCGCTTGGCCTCCCCACCCTCCCCTGGAGACGGGGCTCCAGGGGCATCTTGGCGAGCGCCAACGGCAGGCGTGGGAGCTCCTTGTGCCGGAGCCCCACGCAGGGTCCAGCCTGAGGTCTCATTCTGAGATGGGGACAGTCCAGTGCCAGCCTCACAGGATGGTTGCCAGCTCCAAGAGGAGGGCTGGGGAGCCTCAGCCTGGTGGGCTTGTGGGCCCAGCAGGCTGTGGCCGTCCGTGGCAGCCAGAGCACCCTGGAGATTCGTTGGCCTGGAAAGACCCCACGCCCATCCTTCTTGCGAGCCTGCTCTTGGCCCAGGTGCCCCCTGCCGGTCCCCACACGCCCTGCTCTGTTCCCCCCCTTCCTCCCCCACAGTTCTCACCTCTGGTCTACCAAAACCTGTACTTCAACGAACTGGCACCCACCCACCAGCCTGACTTCCTGATGCAGAAGGTCACAGACCAGCAGGGCCGGCTGACCCGCATGGTGACCCACAACATCTTTAAGGACCTGCCTCCTCCTAGCAAGGACACGGCCAGCCGGCACACGAGTGTCTCCTCCCCCGCTTCCTTGTTATCATCAGCCTCGGGCTCTGGGGTCCAGGCCAGCAGGTTCACCTTCCCGGGGCCCCCGCCCTCCTCTGCCTTGCAGTAGCCCTAGTCAGTCTCCACGGCCCAGTCGGCCCGCTCAGTCCTGTCCCAGGCGTCCAGGCCCAACCTGCAGAGATCGGCAGTGCCCGCGCCGGCCGGCCGCCTCCTCCCCGAAGCAGGTCTCCCAGCCTCTGAAGGACGCCCCTCTGCGCTCTGTGGAGAAGGGCTTTCCCGTCAGGTGCTGAGGCGGCGCAGCCTTCTCTGCTGTCCTCTGGCAGGACGACCAGGTCCTGCCTGCCCCTGGCATCCCCCTGCCAGGCCCAGAGGACAGGCTACTTCCCCTGGCTGTCCGCGCTCTGCCTACGACGTGGTGACGTTGACCTTCTTCACCGGAGGCCTAGGAAAGAAAATAAATGTTCACTGATGTTGGAGTCCATGAGTTTGGGCTGTGTCCCTCGCCCCCTTAGGCTCCGGCCGTCTCTCTGATCGGGTCATGTTGCCCCTGGCAGGGGGCAGGGAGAAGAGTCCCTCCCACAGGACACGGGCTGCAGCCGTCTGGCCTGAGATAGGCGAAGTGGTGGTTGGGTAACGAAGCTGGGGTGAGCTGTGGAACTTGGTTCAGTCTCCCACAAGAGTGAGACCAGCAGCCACCTGTCTGTCTCCGGCCCCTGCCGTGTGTCTGTCCCCCCATCACTGTCACCGCAGAGAATCCTGTGTTTATTTCCTGTCTGGCCCTTGTGTGAGGGAGACAGGGAGGGTGTTGGGGGTGTGTGATGGATGGCCCCTTGGCCTGGCTCTGCCACGGCCTGGCTTTGGAGTTCCTCTCATCTCTGAGCTCATTGTCCCCCTCTGGCCCGGAGGCACCTGCCAAGGCCCCTGCTGGGCTGCCAGCCCTCCCGCAGCTCCACGTGCTGTTCTGGGGACCCTGCCCTGCGGCCTGCGGGAAGCCAGAGCGCCACCGCTGCTGTGCCAAGGAGCCCGCAGGGCCGCGCTCGCTCTGCGGGAGCTTGCCGGAGCGGCAGGAGGTGGACGTGGGCATGGGTTCCTGGAGGTCTCCCTGACTCCTGTTTCCCACGGCCCCTTCTAGCCAGCCCAAGGCTCAGCCCTGCGGGGCGAATGCGGGGCTTCGCATCTCTCCCCACTGCTTCTCCCTTTCACGTACCCAGCCTGCAAGCCGGCTTCCCTCTGCTCGCTAGCTGGGAGGCCCCTGTTCACAGTGCCTCCTGCCAGGGCCCCGTGCTCTCTGCTGCGGAGATCCAAACCCTCCAGGGCTTGGCTCTTAGGTACAGGGGTCATCCCGGAGCCAGGATGAGTGAGGCCAAACACACTTGCATGCTATACCCAATATCACCCGCATCCGTTTCCACGGCTCCTGGAACGAAGCACCACAAACAACAGAGATGTATTGTCTCACAGCTCTGGGTGCTGGCCAGGCCAGCTTCCTCTGAAAGCCGAGGTGGGGAAGGCGAGAGGAGGAGGCGTGGCAACTACCAGGCCTCTCTGCACAGCCCTGACCGGGAGGGAAACTCAGGGCCCCCTTTAAGTTCCAGGATCTTGACTTGGTCAGGACATGCCAACCTCTGGGACTTGGGAGCCCTCTCTCCATAGACCCAGCCCTTTACAACAGCCGCTTACTGCGTTTGCCACGTGTTTCCGTTTGGGCACATTGTCAGCTTGTAAAATAATTGTAGAGTCTGCACTCTGCCTCTTACTCCAGCTGCAGCGCATCATGGAGATTTGTGTCTGGACACCAAGCTTGAACTTGTAGGCAGCCCCTCCAGGCACCAGGCACCCACGATGTGGAATCTCAGGCCCCAGGACAAAGGTGGGGCTGAGCTTAGCCAAGATACGTTCCACCTGTCTCTCAGGCTGCCCACACCCAGCCCCTCCTGGCCCAGGCCCCTCCTGAATACCGGGCAGATAACTGGAGCATCCGGGTCCGAAGGAGCGGAGATTCCCAGGGGGGCAGAGAAGGCAATTTCACACAGGAGTGGGTGTGAGGAAGCGGGTTGGAGGCCCTGCCGCTCTCTGGTCACCCCACTGCCCTCTTTCCTCCCTGGGCCCAGGTGCCTGCAGAGCTACACCTGCCTCTTTTTTGCCTGTTCTCTGCCTTTTGCACCCATGGCCTAAAGAATGATGTATTTTTTTATTTACCGTATTTTTATTTTTACTTAAAAAAATTATTTTATTGATTTTTACAGAGAGGAGGGGAGAGAGAAAGAGAGAGCTAGAAACGTCGATGAGAGAGAAACATCGACCAGCTGCCTCTTGCACACCCCCCACTGGGGATGTGCCTGCAACCAATGTACATGCCCTTGACCGGAATCGAACCTGGGACCTTTCAGTCCGCAGACTGACACCCTACTGCTGAGCCAAACCGGTTTTGGCTGATGTATTTTTTTTAACGACTTATTTTAGCTCTTTTCTGATTCTAAAAGTAGCACAGGCTGAGCATAGAAAATTAGGGACATACAGAAAAGCACAGAAGCCAATAAAAACCATCTGGATTTTCTCTTCTAGAGAGCATTTTAGTGCATTTTCTTCTAGATCGTTTTTCTGCCTTCCTGTGCACTCGTGCACACATGAACTGGCAGGTGGTGGGGAGTAAGGGATGGTGTCAGGCAAGGACACTGCAGGGCCCTGGCTGGATGGCTCAGTTTGTTGGAGCATTATCTTGTGCACCAAAAGGTTGCAGGGTCGATTCCCAGTCAAGGCACATACATACCCAGATCGCTCCAAATGATCTAGGATAGGGGTGTCAAACTCAATCAGAGAAGGGGCCAAAATCTAAAATCCAGCCTAAATTGCGGGCCGAATGGTTTACTGAACAGTCATAAACTGTCATTGTGATGGAAACGCAGCGGAGTGCAGTGATGACAGCGCGGCGTGGGCCACATTGCAAGGCCTGGCGGGACGGATTTGGCCCGCGGGCCTTGTGTTTGACACGTGATCTAGGAGAAAATGCACCAATCCCTGGTTGAGTCGCATTTGGGAGGCAGCCAATTGATGCTTCTTTCTCACATGGATGATTCTCTAAACATCCTCTCTAAAAATCAGTAAAAAAACAAGAAGTATATCCTCAGGTGAAGATTAAAAAAAGAATACTTCCATAATCTACTAAACCTAACTCTGTGTAAGTTCAAGTTCCACTTTGAGGGGTGGGCAGTGGGAGTTGCTTGGCAGGTGGGGCCCTTCCAGTCAGCCAAGGGGCCCACGAGGATATGGGCGCTGCTGGGTATTCTGGGTGGCTCAGAGAGCAGACCCCCGGGTCATGCACGTCCCTCAGGAGTCCAGTGCCCAAGGCAGCAGCCTGGGACTCGAGAAGGGGAGATGCTCAGCTTACAGGCACAGGTGCTTTTGTGGTGCGTGGTGGTACCCGGGCTTTGTGACAGCTGCTTCCAGATCAGTGCCTGCTGCCCCCTCTTTTTTTTGAGGGGTGGGGGTACAGTCTTCCAGCAGAGGGAACGGCCAGGGAGAAGCCCCAAGGTGGGGGAGAACTGGCATTTTCAGAGAACAGCAAAGAGGCCAGGGTGGCGCAGGGGAGTGGCAGGGGGAAGAAGGGCCGGTGGGGAGGCCCCCTGGGCGGGGTCCCACCAGGCTCTTTTCTCTTGGGAACCCCGAGGGCATTTTAGTAAGGGGGTGCAATACACTCTCACTGAAAAGCCCCCTCTGGCTGCCTCGTGGGGATGGACTATAGAGCCAGGGGTGGTTCTGGGAGACCAGGGGTTGGGATGGAGGTTGGGGAGGGGGGCCTGGCCTAGAGGGCGGCAGACACCGATGGCCAAGAGTGGGCTGAGGGAGCCTCTGAGGTGTGCAGGAGAGGAGTTTGGAGTTTCCCTGGCTTCTTTCCATTAAAAACCGTTTCCCCCCCCTCTTTTTATTTCAGTTTCAACACTATCAGATTTCCTCAATTCTCAGACACAATTTTTTCTTAAAAATAAAAAAAAAGGAAATTGAAGGGAGAACAAGCACTCTGAGGCCTGGGTGACTGAATCAAAGGCTACTATCTCAGACAGAAAGTTAAAAAACAAATTTAAAAAGGTCTAAGAATGTAATGCTTTCAACAATAAAGATTTATTAAAAAAAAAGGTTTAAGAAATTGGATGTGTCTCACAATTGATGGTTATTTGCAATGAATTTCTCCCCCTTGGCAAGCTGGCATTCCGTGGATGGTGTATTCTAGAACAGAAACAAGGCAGTAAAAATGATCAGGGCAGTCCTGCTGGGGAGGGAGCGCCCCCTGGTGGAATGGGATTCTCATAAGGTTGATGTTTCTCAACAGGCAGAGCTGGTTGTACTCTGGAGCCTGGGTTCCTCATGGCCCCTCCCCTGCTCTGCTACCCACCCCCAGGTAGAGAAGACACAGGCCTGGGGACCCTGAGGGCATTTTAATAAGAGGGTGCAATACACTCTAATTGAAAAGCTCCCTTTTCTCTACAGATTTGAAGACAGGAAATGTTGGCAAGGCAGGTGAAATCCAAACACACAGGGAGACCTTCAGATGCAGGGGTGGCGATGGAGTAGGGGGGTGGGAGGGGTTGGGGCAGAAGGGGAGATATGGAGAGGGAGGAGAAAGGTGGTTCAGGGAGGGTTGATGGAACAAGAGAGATGGTTGTTAAATAAGCAGAGACTTGTAAGGAGGAAGACGTCTGGAGCTGGGCAAGGCAGCTGGGCCCAGCCTGCACCAACACTCGGCCCTGGTAGGCTGCCTGGTGCCAGATATGCTTCTGTCCAGTGTCCTGGACATCAGGCTGGTGGCGACACCGTGGAGAATGTCCGAGCCAGCCCCTGTGGTATGAGCACCCTCGGACTCTCAGCCTGCCCGCACACAGGAGATCGGCGCTCGCTCTCATACCACCCGGCCCACTGTGCCTCCTTCTCCGAGGGCCCTTCCTGCCTCTCCTCAGCCAGATCTGCTGTGAAGACGGAATAACTGAGTCAGAGAGGGGCTTGGCTGGGTCCCAGCCTCCACTTTCCAGCCCTTGTTTCCCTCCTGCCCACGTGAGCCACCATGTTCTCCAGGGAATTCTGCTCCTGTGACAACGACCAAGGAGTGTCCCCTTGGGACTTGGGGGAGCCGAGGCCAAGCCGGCCCTGCTCATCCTTAATGACCCTCACGCTACAGCAGTGCCCTCTTGCTAATATCGTCCTTGTTTGGTCCTTGATTCCGAGAGTCCGAGACTGCTGGCCTCGCTGGCGGGCAGTTCGGGGTGTCAGCACCCCTCCAGTGTGCCGTCTGTTCCTCCAGTGGGTGTTTAATGGAGGACCTAGTGTATGACAGGCCCTGTGCGAGGCTCTGGGACACAGTGTGGGTAAGACCAACATGGTACTTGCCCTCAGGGACCTCACATGCAACAAACAAGGAAAATAGTAAAACGGTCAACTAATGTCTGTTATAGGAACTAATCAAGCAGGGGTGGGAAGTGACAGGGAGCTCATTAGGACACACGATCAGGGAAGAAGTCCCTGCTGGTGTTCAAATAAATGCCAACATCCCAGTGGGTAGCACTCAATAGACAGTCCAGGGCTGAGGGCCTCTCGGGGAGGAGGAGGAAGGAGCCACGTCGAAGCCGGGTTAGAGAATCCACAGGATCCTAAGCTCTGGAGTAGCCCAGCTTGCTCTGGGCTTGCCACCTCCTTGGGCAGAGGGCTCAGTCCCTGCAGAGCTGAGCTGTTAGGAAGTCCTTCCTTGCATGGCACCCACGTTGGCCTCCTGCTCTGGCCCAGCTCTGCCCAGGAGGTGGCCTGCTCCTTCAGCTTCTCACAGGGGCTACAGGAAAGGCCTAGCTAGGCCAGCCTGCAGAGGCCCCCAAAGCCTGCCTCACCCTCCCTGTGGACCCACAGCCATAGACCCCTCTCCCTACCAGCTCCTCCTTCCCCAGACAGGCCACCAGCAGCCACTCCAGAGCCAGCCGGTCAACCTTAAATTCCTCCCTGCAGTCCCCAAGCTGTGTGACCACATGCAGCCCCCTTCCCCTCATTTCCTCCTCCCTCACAGGCTGTGGGGGGAGTGGACATGGGGTTTTGCAGCAGCCCTAGCCCCGGGCACAGCATGGCGAGCCTTCAGCGAAGGGTGCTAGTTACATGTCGGGTTTATTTCTCTCTCAGCTTGTAAAGCCCAGGGTCCCAGAGCCTCTGGGATGATGCCTGGCACATCTGCGTTCATTGGAAAGGGCCATCCGGGGACTTCTGTCCTGTCCCAGAGGTGACGTCCTCACTTGGCCACAGGGCTAGTGGGTGGCACTGATGGTGACAAGCTGGCAGTGTCAGAAGGAAGGGGTCACTGGCGAGCTATGATTTCTGAGCCCTGAGAGGAGGACCAGGCCTCTCCTTCCTCCCCTTTCCCACCTGAGGGTCTCAATGGACTTGGGCTGTGTACCGGGAGCAGAAGCTCACGGGCCCTGGGCAGGGGCTGGCCTCTCCTCTCCTTCCCCAGGTCTGGCCCCTCCTGCTCCCAGGAACTGCCCTGGCCAGTGCCTGAGA
This sequence comes from Pipistrellus kuhlii, assembly GCF_014108245.1. NCBI lineage: Eukaryota > Metazoa > Chordata > Mammalia > Chiroptera > Vespertilionidae > Pipistrellus > Pipistrellus kuhlii. The sequence goes on along the minus strand of NW_023425562.1, from coordinate 53,819,364 downwards.
ACCGAACAGAGCAGGAGGTTCTGTGCCCCAATGAAGGGCCGGGTCCACAGACTCAGGAGAGGTGGGTGGGGGTCTGGGGGCAGCAGCGTCTGTGCCCATCTTCCAGGCCACCTAGAGCTTCCCATAAGCCCTTGGATCCCATGGTCAAAAACAGGAGTGGATCTCGGGGACCTTCATCCACCTCTGGCTGGAAGAGGTGAGGACTAGTATCCTTTGGGTGCATATGGGGAAACTGAGGCTAAAGGGTGACTCCCTGAAGGTCATACAGTAAGGGAGCATAGGGCAGGGGTGGGGCCTAATTCTCTGACTTGTCACTGGTCCAGGATCTCTGAGGCTCAGAGAAGCTGTGGTCCTGCCTGCCTGCCCCAGCCCTACCCGGCCTGGTGTCCAGGGATTAGCAGATTAGCTAAAACCTTGGGGCTCCTGGCAGGATTATCAGAGGCGCCACTCTGGGGCCATTGCGGGTGGTTTGGCGCTCAGTACCTCCGGCTCTGCCTTGGTCACCACAGACTGCTGGCTCCCACCCTGGCTGGCTGCCCACGCCTCTGCTCCAGTCCGGCGGGCGGGCCGAATGGCGGGCAGGCGGCCAGCCTTGTGCGTTGTGGACCTGGGATGAGGGCGAAGAGTGTGGCCTAGGGGCAACTTTTTTTCTTCTGCGGGAAGCTGCCCCGGGAAAGAGCCTTCCTGGGCTGGAGCAGGCCCCTGCCGTGCTGTCCGGCTTCCGTCCGATGTGGGACTGGGCTCCTCTCGGAGCCTGTCCCCTATTCACAAGCCCTGTGAGCTGTAGTGCCTTACTCACGGCCTACTGACCTGGAAGGGCAGGGTCGTGGGGTGTGGGGTGCACTTTGGGGGCAGGTGAAAGGAGACCTTTGGTGAATGAAGGGGAGTCTGGTAGCCCAGGCAGGGCTGAGCCACAGGTAGGGGGGTTCCTCAGAGGGAACAAGGCTTCCTGTGGACTGGCCGTGCCCTTGCCTGTGGTCTGTACGTGGCCTCAGAGGTCCTATGGTGAGGGTGGGGGTCAGCCTGCTCCCCAGGGCTCCGCTGGGACACAACCCAGTGCTCTCCACTCTCAACTCCAGAGTTGGTGCACCTGAACCTACAGGAATCTGACAAGCCTGTGGGGAGGCTGGAGGGGAGAGCAGGCACCTTGGGGCCTGGGTGTTGAAGTCGCGCCAGGACTCACTGTGTGAGCTTAGGAAGGTGCTCCACCTCTCCGTGCCTCAGTTTCCTCATTTGTGACAGTGCTCCATTCCTGCAGTGAGGAGGAGGAGGAGAGGTGGCGGGTGTGAACTCACCTGTGCGTTATGAAATGCTTGTGGAGGGAATTCATTGGAACCCTCAAGAGGGTGAAGACTGCATGTGGGGGTGGTGGGGTGGGTGAGAGCCAAATGAGTATCAAACCGAGTTTCCTACAGAGCAGCTTGAACCACAGAAAACGACAAAGATCCCATTACAACGCCACTAAAGCTTGTAAAATATCCAGGATTAAACCTGATAAGGAAAGTCCAGGATTCCTATGAAGGAAAACTGGAGGACATGGAGAGAAGAGTCCGCCTCCCAGAGAGAGAAGGGCTGACATGGCCAAGAAATGTATGCTCCTGCATGAACCCATACAACCAGTGCAGGTTTAGCTGTAAAAAATGCAACGTGACATGCTGCTTCTAAAGTTCGCCTGAAGGGGAAGTGTATGAGAAACAGAGCAATAAAGAAGATGGTTCTCACATGTTCCCAAACCAGAGAAACTCGAGGAGTCCCGTGCTGGTGCAGGAGGAGGCAGGGGCTCCGTGACGTGGAAACGAGACCGGAAGCTGTGCATGGGTTCTGTTTCCAGCTACCGAGGAAGATGGGCTATTCAATGATGATACTGCAGTGTGGCCTTTGGGCAATAATTTAGCAAAAATTAAACTAGATCCCTACCTCACACCAGAATGCACAAAAACAAAGTCCTGAGGCATTAACGTTTTCTACATCCAGCACAACTGGCATGGCTCAGTGGTTGAGCGTCAACCTATGGACCAGGAGGTCATGGTTTGATTCCCAGTCAGGGCACATGCCTAGGTTGTGGGCTTAATCCCCAGTGTGGGGTGTGCAGGAGGCAGCTGACCAATGATCATCTCTCATCATTGATGTTTCTCTCCCTCTCTCTCTCTCTCTCTCTCTCTCTCTCTCTCTCTATCTCTCTCTCTCTCCCCCCCCTTCCTCTTTGAAATCCAAAAAAATATTTTTAAAAGTTTTTCTACATCCAATGCACTTTATGCATGCACTAAAGAGCATTTCTACCTATCCTACAGAATAACAGGCTAATATGCAAATAGACCCAACAGCAGAACAGCCAAACAAATGGTCACTATGACATGCGCTGACCACCAGGGGGCATGCACGAAACATGACGGGCATCGGCTGCAGCAGGATGGTGGAGCAGGTGAGCAGGAGTGCCAGACCAAGACTGAGTGCTGGTCACTGTCATGGGGACAAGCCTCTGGTGGTTAATAAAAATTCTTTGCTCCCACGCACCGTAGTCCCACCCAATGATCACACCTGCTGCTGGTGCCAGCCCTGATCCCTCGGTGTCATCAGTGGGTGCAAGAGGTGGCTGCCAGCCCCTATCACCTCTGAGGACTTCTCCACCTCCTCCTGCTCCTGAGGCACAATTGAGGCAGCAGCCGCCACTCACACCAGCTGACGGTGCCAGCACCTGTCACTCCTCGCCATAAGCAGGTGCGAGCAGGGCCAATGCCGTGAGCATGTGAGAATGGCGGGAGTGGGGCTTCTGGCAGACAGGGGACTGGGGGCCATGGCAGGAGGGGCCTGATGGGGGTGCTGAGGATGGGCCGAGACCTGGCCCTGTGCCCACTACAGCCTCACAGCCCACAGTTCCTTTCAAGGTGCTCGAATTTGTGCACTGGAAACCTAGTATATAATATATATGATAAAATTGGTAGAAGAAAATATAGGAGAATATTGCTATAATCTTAAAACTGTGTAGGCTCTTCCTGCAATGTATACAAGTTATCAGCCATAAAGGAAAAGGATGATTTAGCTACCTAATTAAAAAAAAAAAAAGATTTGTTGAACAAAAACACTTCAAACAAAATTAAGGGACAAACGATGGGAAGAAAAGTTAGAGGAGTAAGACCTAGTCCTAGGTGTTGGAGGGTCCCGGGGCTGGTGAGGAGTCTGGCAAATGACCAGAGGGGTGGGTTCTGCACTGGAGCAGGGCCTGTCCAGTGTGCCCTGCCGGGAAACAAGCGTATTTCCGATTTATCCGCCCTTCACATGCCCAGCTGGACCTCTGCCAGCCTCCCCCTCTGCCTGCCCCTGCCAGAGCGAATTCCCTCCCTTACAGGCTCCAGTCCGTGCCCTTTCCAGCGTGGCCAGCCTGCCCCGGTCTGGGGCCCTGCCACTCCCTCCCAGAGGACTGATCTCCTGGGGCCAGGTTTTTGGTGATCATTCATCCAGCACCTATTGTGCGCCCTGCTCTGAGCTGACAGCTGGTGGGTGAAGTCAGCGGATTCTAGCAGTAGAGACTGTTTTTAGCACTTCCGTAAGCTCAAATACAGAACAGGTGGGACTCCGACTAACTTATTTAACTTAGCATGCAAAATGATTAGTATAACTTTCCCCCCAGTTTTTATTGTGGTAAAACACATGTAACATAAAATGTACCATCTTAACCATTTTTAAGTGTACAGTTCAATTTTTTAAAACATATTTTTATTGGTTTCAGAAAGGAAAGCAGAGGGAGAGAGAGATAGAAACTTCAATGATGAGAATCATTGTTTGGCTGCCTCCCGCACACCTCCTACTGGGAATCAAGCACGCAACCCAGGCATGTGCACTTGATCCAGGACCCTTCAGTCTGCAGGCCAACACTCTAGCCAAACCAGCCAGGGCCAGTTCAATTGTTTTAAATGCATTCATAATATTGTGCAACCGTCACCGGCATTAATCTCCACAGCTCTTTTCCTCTTGTAAAACTATCAGAATTTCTTTCCTTTTTAAGATCAAATAATATTTCATGGCATGTACATTTTTTGTTATCCATCTGTTGATGGACACCTGATTGGTTCCACATTTTAGCTACTGTGAATAATGCTAGGAACGTGAGTAAACAAATACCTCCTTGAGACCAAATTCTTCTGGGTATATACCAAGTGGAATGCCTGGATCACATGGTAATGCATTTTTAACTTTTTGAGGAATCACCATACTGTTTTCTATAATGGCTGCATCATTTTTCATTCCCACATGCCCCAGGGTTCCAATTTATCCACATCCTCAACTTACTATTTTCTGTTTTTTGATAGTAGCCATTTGTAATGGGTGTGAGGTAGTATCTCACTGTCGTTTAGATCAGCTTTTTTCAACCGCTGTTCCGCGGCACACTAGTGTGCCGCGAGATGTTGCCTGGTATGCCGTAGGTGCAGACAAGACAAGAATTTTATAATTTTTCACTATTTTGTTTACTTAATATTTCATAATAAAGTAATTATAAAATACTTTCTTTGTGTTTATTTGATTCCTATTCAAGAGAATTACTTTATATATAGTCAATATAGGCACAGAGTTAAATTTTTTAACATTTTCTAATGGTGGTGTGCCTCGTGATTTTTTTCATGAAACAAGTGTGCCTTTGCCCAAAAAAGGTTGAAAAACACTGGTTTAGATGATCATTTCCCTAATGATCAGTGATTTTGAGCATCTTTTTATGTGCTTATTGGTCATTTGTATATATCTTTGGAGAAATGTATCTTTGATACAGTCTTTACTTCATTTTTGAATTGAGTTTTGTTTTTTTTGTGGTTGAGTTTTAGGAATTCTTTTTTGTTTGTTTATTGTTAAAAGTTTTATATATGTCTCCTTTTTCTCTTTTGACACTCCCCGCCCCCAGCCATTCCCACCCTGGGCAAGCCCCCTCCGCCCCAGTGTCTGTGTCCATTGGTTATGCTAATATGCATGCACACAAGTCCTTGGATTGCTTTCTAATCCCCCTGCCCCAACCTCCTCTGCCATTTGTCTTTGAATCTATTTTTGTTCATCAAATTATGTTGATCATTATATCCCACATATGAGATCACATGATATTTATCTTTCTCCCACTAACTTATTTCACTTAGCATAATGCTCTCCAGTTCCATCCATGCTGTTGAAAATGGTAAGAATTCCTTCCTTTTCACAGCAGCATAGAATTTCATTGTATAGGTGTACCACAGTTTTTTTAATCTGCTCTTCTGCTGATGGGCACTTAGGCTGTTTCCAAATCTTAACTATTGTAAATTATGCTTCTATAAACAGAGGGTGCATATGTCATTTCTGATTGGTATTTCTGTTTTTTTTTTTGGGGGGATATATTCCTAGAATTTGGGATTACTGGGTCAAATGGGAGTTCCATTTTCAGTTTTTTGAGGGAACTCCACACTGTTCTCCACAGTGGTTGTACCAGTCTGCATTCCCACAAGCAGTGCACAAGGGTTCCTTTTTCTCCGTATAGCTGCCAGCAGTTGTCATTTGTTGATTTGTTGATGATAGCCATTCTGATAGGTGTGAGATGGTACCTCATTGTGGTTTTGATTTGCATCTCTCAGATGATTAGTGACTTTGAGCATGTTTTCATATGTCTCTTGGCCTTCTATTGGGTCGGCAACTAAGTAATTGCTGGTTTCACACATATATGGCTTCAGTTGAATTTTTAGGTTTGCAGATGTAGTACAAATGTAAAACACATTTTGTTATTTGATAGTTGGCTATTCAGCTGTTAATCAGTAAAAAAAGTTTTTTGATCTGTTTTGTAGTTTTCGTTTGGCGTTCGTTGAAAAATGGAAAATCAAAAGGAACATTTTTGTCATATTTTGCTTTTTTATTTCCACAAAGGGAAAAACGCATCGCAAGCTCATAAAAAGTTATGTGCTGTTTATGGTGACAAAGCCTTAAAAGAACGGCAGTGTCAAAATTGGTTTGCCAAATTTCGTTCTGGTGATTTTTCACTCAAAGATGAAAAACGCTCTGGTCGTCCAGTTGAAGTTGATGAAGCCCTAATCAAAGCAATAATCAATTCGGACTGTCACAGTACAACACGTGAGATTGCAGAGAAGCTTCATGTATCACATACATGCATTGAAAATCACTTAAAACAACTTGGGTATGTTCAAAAACTCGATACATGGGTTCCTCGCGAACTGAAAGAATCAGAGTTAACGCAACGCATTAGCAGCTGCGATTTGCTAAAGAAACGTAATGAAAATGGTCCATTTTTAAAACGACTGATAACTGGCGATGAAAAATGGGTTGTTTACAACAATATCAAGCAGAAAAGATCGTGGAGCAGGCCAGGTGAACCAACTCAAACAACATCAAAAGCTGATATTCATCAAAAGAAGGTTTTGTTATCAGTTTTGTGGGATTACAAAGGAATTGTCTACTTTGAACTCTTACCACCCAACCGAACGATCAATTCTGATGTCTACATTGAACAACTAACGAAATTAAACAATGAAGTTGAAGAAAAGTGGCCCGAATTTACAAATCGAAAAGGTGTTGTATTCCATCATGACAATGCAAGGCCACACACATCTTTGGTCACTCGGCAAAAATTAATGGAGCTTGGTTGGGATGTTTTGCCACATCCACCATATAGTCCTGACCCTGCACCATCTGATTACTTTTTGTTTCGATCTTTACAAAACTCCTTGAATGGTAAAAATTTCAATAATGATGATGATGTCAAATCGTACCTGATTCAGTTTTTTGCTAATAAAAACCAGAAGTTTTTTGAACGTGGGATTATGATGCTGCCTGAAAGATGGCAAGAGGTCATTGATCAAAATGGGCAATACATTACAGAATAAAGTTATTTAGTTCCATGAAAAAATTGTCTTTTTCTTTAAAAAATCCGCAGTTACTTAGCTGCCGACCCAATATATGTCCTCTTTCAAAAAGTGTCTATTTAGGTCCTTTGCCAATTTTTTGATTGGGTTGTTTATCTTCATTTTGTTAAGTTGTATGAGTTCTCTGTAAATTTTGGAGATTAAACACTTATTTGAAATAGCATTGGGAAATACGTTCTCCCATGCAGTGGGCTTTCTTGTTTTGTTGATGGTTTCCTTTGTAGGAATTCTTTATATAATCTGGTTATTCATCTTTTATCAGTTATATGATTCACAAATATTTTCTCCCGTTCTGTGGGTTGCCATTTTACTTGTCGATGTTATGTTTTTGATGCACAAAAGAGAAAACAGATGTTTCTTTATACTTGGAAAAACTGAGGTCCGGAGAGGGTGTGTCCTGCCTAATGCCACACAGCGAACCATCTGTAAGATGCTGGAACACTCCAAGGTGGGCAGGGGTGAGATTTCCCACCTCCCACCTTATCTGGTATAACAGCCATCATCCTCTCCCAATGTTCTGCTGGGGAGACTGAGGCTGAGAGATCTGGGTCTTGCCCAAGGTCATGCCTGAGTCAAGGGCAGAGCTCAATTTGGAGCAAGGGAGATGACTTACGTACAGCCGTCAGGCAGTTTGAATCCAGATGCTACCATTTTCTGGCTGTGACCTCTGGCAAGTCATGTATTTCCTGGGAGCTTTCACTGTCCCATCTGTGAAATGGGGCCCCATGGGGCTGTTGTGAGGATGCTGTGCAGCCAGTACATGATCAATAATTGCTACATCAAATGCTAGCCCACCCTTAATCTTTGGGGCCAAAGACACATAGGCTTGGGTTGGGTCCTGAAGAATAAACTTTAATCTCTCTCGGGGTGGGGGATCAGTTAGGCTGCTCTCTGGGTGGGGTCACAGAGCCGTGCACACGCACGCGGTAGAGACAGGTAAAGCGTGGGTTCCCCCAGTTGCTTGATATCTTCACCTTGACTGCCCCAAAGGTCCGGGTGGGCTGGTTCTGAAAGAGTCACAGACATGGGGCAGCTCTCCCCTAGGCCCCCTCCCCCCTGCCTGTTCAGAAGGGCGTTTGGGAGTGGTAGGGACCCATTTCATAGGAGGGGAAACTGAGGCCCAGAGAGGGGAATGGGCCGTTCCAAGGCCACATAGCAAATCGATACTCAGGGGCTGGGATGGAAGATGTTAAGGCCAGAAGGACACACACACACACACACACACACACACACACACACTGATCAGGGAGGTGTGCCAGCTTTGGGGCCCTGGCACCTGTGTGCTGTGGGACCCTGAGTAAATGGCCATCCCTCTCTGGGCTTTAGTTTCCTGCCCTGTGAACCGGAGTGGTAACATCTGTGTCCCACGGCTGCTGTGAGCATGAAATGAGATCTTGGAGCTGGACGACTCACTGGCACCTGGGACATAGTAGATGTAGGACACTGGATTGTCTCTATCTCCTAGAGAATTGTATAAGGGGAAACTGAGGCCCAGAGAGGGAGGGAATAACCCAGATCATGCAGAATTTGTGGTTGGGTCAGGATTTGGACCCATGTCAGCTCCCAGGCCTAGCTATTCCACCAAGTCTCAGAGCCATCCCAGCAGCTACTCGGCGAGTCCTGCTTCTGTCTCCAACTCCCTCCCCTCCATCCTTCCCACCTATGGTGGGACCAGGTGCTGATAATGGACCGGCCAGCATGGAGATGCTACATTGGAACCCAGTGTTCCTAGCCTGATGGGCCCTTCCTGTTCAACATCCGCTGCCCCTGCGAGGGCTCCTGGGCAGATGAGGGAAACCGGGAACTGCCAGCGTGCTGCATGGATCTCCTCTGGGGCCACTCTTGTCCCTGGCAGCAGGTCCCTCTCTCTGAGCCTCAGTTTCCTTCTCTGCCAGGTAGGTCAGTGACAATCGTGCACCTCCTGGGGCTATTGGGAGATGCCGTGGGGTCCCCTGGGTAAAGCCTGGCACACAGTGCACTTAGTAGGGCAGCCTTTCTCAGGTACCTGGAGCTGGAACGTCTGAATGATGTTTTCCGGCTGGAACTGAAACGACCCCAGGAACACCTCCTCCCTGGGAAGGCCTTCCATGCCCTGAGGAATCAGAACCGAGAAGACAGTGTCATGCACAGGCAGCACCTTCAGAGAGCGCTGCCCCTCTCCAGCTGAGACTTGCATCCCGCCCAGGATGGGGAGCTCCCTACCTCTTTGGGACCACACTGTTGCAGCACAGAATAATGGATAGAAAAGAGCTCTGGCCTGGGACTCTGGAGGCTGAGGGTCCACCTCTACTCAGCCATTGACTTGTAGGACTTGGGTGTTTCCTTTACCCTTCTCCGGACCTCAGTCTCGTTATCAGTGAAATGGGCCTCTGAGAACTAAACTAGCTGTGAAAAGCTTGGGTTGATATACACTGAGTGGCCAGATTGTGATGATCTCTGAACGCATAGTTATCTGGCCACTCACAGTGTGTGTGTGTGTGTGTGTGTGTGTGTGTGTGTGTGTGTGTGTGTGTGGTGTGCATGAAGCCCAGTGCATGAATTCGTGCATGGGTGCATGGGTGGGGTCCAGCCTGGCCAGGGGAAGAGTTGGCTGGCCTGCCTGCTGGTCGAACTCCTGGTCGAGGGGACAATTTGCTTACTAGCCTTTTATTATATAGGTTATACACTGAGTGGCCAGAATATTATGCATTCAGAGATCATAATAATCTGGCCACTCAGTGTAGAATAGCTGTTCATCCCCTGTCCTTGAAAGCTGTGATCTGACTCTGACCCGGGCCATGTCCCGCCTTAACAGAGCGTCACCCAGGCCCACCGCCTGCATGAGTTGTGCCATTTACCACAGAGCCTGGCATGCTGCCATTATGAGGCCATCCCCTAGGGCAGTGTTTCCCAACCTTCTCTCATGATGAGAATCACCTGGTGGAGTTGTTAAAACACAGATTCCTGAATCCCAACTAAGAAGTGCTAAACTAGAATTTTTGGGAACATATAGGTAAAATTGTATACTTAACTAGTGCTCTAAGACAGATTTTATATACAGAGCACTAAGTTAGGTATGCAATTTTACCTATATGTTCCCAAAAATTCTAGTTTAGCACTTCTTAGTTGGGATTCAGGAATCTGTGTTTTAACAACTCCACCAGGTGATTCTCATCATGAGAGAAGGTTGGGAAACACTGCCCTAGGGCAGTGGTCGGCACACTCATTAGTCAACAGAGCCAAATGTCAACAGTACAACGATTGGAATTTCATTTGAGAGCCAACTTTTTAAAACTTAAACTTCTTCGAATGCCACTTCTTCAAAATAGACTTGCCCAGGCCGTGGTATTTTGTGGAAGAGCCACACTCAAGGGGCCAAAGAGCCACATGTGGCTCGTGAGCTGCAGTTTGCTGACCACGGCCCTAGGTAAACACTGCTCCCTGCCAGGGCTTGCTCACGTAGATGACAAAGTCCTTGGGGGCCGTGTCCAGGCTGCCCGACAGTGAGATGGTCTTGGGAATGTGCTGCAGGGAGAGGTTGAACAGGTAGACCTTCTGGGCCAGCCGGATGGTCACCTGGCCGCGGTCACCCGGGAAGGCCCAGCAGTTGCCAGGTGTCACGTTGGGCTGCAGGGGCAGGTGCGAAGGAGGTTATGCTGGGTGGGTAGATAAGGACAAACTCTGTACCCCATCCTACTCCCCTAGACCTCCTCTGCCCTCCTGGGTGAGCCAGAGCCTCCTGTCTACCAAGCTTGCTTGAGCGCCCCCAACTCCAGGAAGCCCCCCTGACTGCAGGCAGCAAGGTGAGTCTTCCCCTCAGCCCTGAGCAGTGAGGACAGGGGCCTGTTTAGGCCCTTCAAGGTTCCTTGACCCTCCATCTTGAGGTGGAGCCCCTTCTAGCTGAAGCAGGTTGTCCCCCTATCCCTGTGCCTGTCTCCTGCTGCTGCACAGCCTCCCAGTGGTCCCTGCTGTCTGTTATTATTATTTAAAAAATATATATTTTATTGATTTTTTACAGAGAGAGGGATAGAGAGTTAGAAACATCGATGAGAGAGAATCATCGATCAGCTGCCTCTTGCACACCCCCTACTGGGGATATGCCCGCAACCAAGGTACATGCCCTTGACTGGAATCGAACCTGGGACCTTTTGGACGCTCTATCCACTGAGCCAAACCGGTTTCGGCCCTGCTATCTGTTCTTGCCTCCTACTCTTGCCCCTGATTTCTCCACCCCCACCCCCACCCCCACCACCACCAATTGCCACTTTTGTCTGCCTCCTGCCCTGCCCCATCGCCCTCCTGCATCAAGCCTTGTCCCTGCCCCAGGCTCCATCCCCTTTACTCTCATCCTCAACCTCTGCTTCCAGTGAAGACCCCCAGACCCTTGCCCTCACCCCAGCCACTCTCCCCATGCCCCTTGCCTCGAGGATCACGTCCGGGGGCTGTGCATAGTTCCACAGCCGGATCCAATTCCAGTAGGAGCGAGCCTTGTCGTGGTTGTATGTGGGTGATGTTTGCTCAAAGTCAATAGAGGCTCCTGTATGAAAGGTGGGGAGATGGAGGGTCTCAGCTGAGCAGCCCCCCCACTTCTGCCTGGTGGAGGGGAGCCTCCCTGATTGGGCACTGACTGTGCCCAATGCACTTTGGACGAGTCACTGGGCCTCTCTGGATCTCAGTGTTCTCTGGGAAATGGGAATAATAACAATAACAATAACAATAACAATAACAATAACAGAAGGAATGATAGATAACATCCACCTCATAGGGTTGTGGTGAGGTTGAAATGAATGAATACCTCAGACTTTGTTCAGAAGTGCCTGGCGCCCAGGCAGCCCTCACTTATGTCATCATCATCATTGTTATGGCTATTCTTACTAGTGCACCCATTTCCCAGAAGAGAAATGGATGTAAGAATTACACGAGTAATACTTACACCTAGTAATTCTTACACCCATTACTCCAGCCCTGGGAGGTCAAGCTGATACCCTCTGACCCCACATCTGCTTGGGCCTGAGGGTGCCTTGGACCAGTTGGTGGCTGCCGGGCAGAAGCAATCGGCCCTGCTGGCCCCACCTCACTTCCTCTCGCATGCCCTCACTCGATCCGGATCCCGATCCCGCCATCCAGCCATCCCTCCATCCTGCCATCCCTCCATCCCGCCATCCCTCCATCCCGCCATCCTGCCATCCCTCCATCCCGCCATCCCTCCATCCCGCTGTGTCCTTGCAGGGGCACCTTTCAAATTGGTTCCCTTGGTCTGGAATGCTTTTTGTTCCTCACCAGGTTACAGCCCAAACGCTCTCCCTCTGCCCGGCTCCCCTCCCTCCCAGCCACCTGCTTTATTTTTCTGAAGCACCAATCCCCAACGGTAACTGGGCCTGCATTGTTTTTTAATGTGGTCAGTCTTCCCACATGGGACAAGAGCAGCTCTGCTGACCCCTAAGTTGGAGGATAGGGAGTGGGAGGCGGCGTGGTGGAGGGCCTCCCCCGCCCACATCAGCCTCCATGAAAGAAAACCAGCTGGGGCACAGGGTTAGCTCTGAAGATGAACTTCCGATCCACCCCGGAAGAGTTGCTGAGGAAACTGAGGGGCGCACAATGGGGGAGGGGATCACTTACCGATGGACTTCAGGGCAAAGTCCGGCTTTTCAATGTAATCGCCTTGTATCATCTTCATTATTTTCTGGGTCATTTTTTGCTGAAGAGGCAGAAGACATAAGCTGTGCCCTAGTGTGTTCTTACAGAGCGTGGTCCACAGGTGTGTTCTCCCAGGTGACAGGCAGTTCTCCCCTAACTGCTTACCCTGCCCGTGGAAGCCATGGCTGGTCCCCAGTCACTACTAGTATATTGTGAGGGAGCCCAGGCGACACAGAGCCACCCCATCCCACCCACTGGGTTTATGCAGTACTTTTATCCCCACGGTGACAGGGGGTCACACGTGGATTAATTTGCGTTCAGAAGTGAAGTGAAGTGAAGGGCAGGGACCCTGGAGTTAGACAGACGTTTACTGCTGTGGGGTGTTGGGCTGGGTACTGGCCATCTCAGTCTCAGTTTTCTCCTCTGTAAGATGGGATGGCAGTTATGGCCACTCCCATTGTTGTGAGGATTAGATTTAAGAGCTACAAAGTCATTACTATGTGCCAGGGCTACTCAGCACCACATACGTTCACTCTAATTTCCTCATTCTAGGAGGAATGTACTATCATCATCCCCATTTTAAAGATGAGAATACAGAGGCACAAAAGGATAACTTGTCCAAGGTCACACATCTCATGAGAGGCAGAGCTAGTCAGTTTGGTTCCAGAGTTCCAGCTTTATAGCTATGGCGTTCCACTGCTGGCTAAGTATATGCTGGCTATTGCTTTGACTAGACTTTTTACAGCTTTTGCAGATTGTACTTCCCCAAAATGGTCTATCATGGTCTCCAATCCCAAGCACTTCTTTTGTGACTTTGACACTCTTCCCATTGAGGGGGGACTTAATTTATCTCCCCATAAGTCTGAGTGGGACTGTGATTATGGCAGAAGCGATGCTGTCTGACTTCTGAACTAACTCCGAGGGTGATTCAGTACTGCCTGGTTCTCTGGAGACACCAGCCGCCATGTTGTGGAGAAGCCCAGACCACACGGAGAGGCCACGTTTTGGTGCTTTAGTCAACAGCCTTGAGTTCCAATTGACAGCCATCATCAACCTCCAGACGTGAATGAACATCCCCAGTTAATTGCAGGCCCAGGTACCGAGTCACCCCTAGCCTTCAAGTCTTCCACACTGAGGCCTCAGACATCATGGAACACTGACAAACGCCCTTGTTTTGTCCTATCTAAATCCCTGACCCACAGAATCTCTGAGCATAAGCATCTACACTTAGTGGCCAGATTATTATGATCTCTGAATGCATAATAATCTGGCCACTCAGTGTATATCTACACTAATAAAAGAGAAGCATGCGCCAAGACTGGTTTGGCTCAATGAATAGAGCGCCGGCTTGGGGACTGAAGGGTCCCGGGTTGGATTCTGGTCAAGGGCATGTACCTTGGTTGCAGGCATATCCCCAGTAGGGGGTGTGCAAGAGGTGGCTGATCGATGACTCTCTCTCATCGATGTTTCTAACTCTCTATCTCTCTCCCTTCTTCTCAGTACAAAATCAATAAAATATATTAAAAAAAAAAAAAAGAAAAAGAAAAAAAGAGAAGCATGCAGCAGAAACTGGTTTGGTTCAGTGGATAGAGCTTCAGCCTGCGGACTGAAGGATCCTGGGTTCGATTCTGGGCAACGGCATGTATCTTGGTTGTGGGCACATCCCCAGTAGGGGGTGTGCAGGAGGCAGCTGGTTAATGATTCCCTCTCATTGATGTTTCTAACTCTCTATCCCTCTCTCTTCCTCTCTGTAAAAAATCAATAAAATATATTTTAAAAAAAGAGAAGCTTGCAAATAGACCATTACCCACCAGCCAATCGGAGAGAATATGCAAATTAGCCTAACCAAGATGGTGGTGGCCATGGAGCTAGAGGGAGCAGGAGGCTTGCCCCTGGTGATGGAGGAAGCCAAGCTTCCGGCCTGCCCTGGCTGGTCCTGGCCTCTGCTCAAGGCTACAAAGTTTCAATTATAGAAGATAACTAAATCCCAGATACCAGGGCCTCCACTTGGTAGCTGGGGGGCCTGGCCAGCCTACAAACCACCACAGGCCCCTTGCCCAGGCTGCCCCCTGCAGGACACCCTTCAGGGCAAACCAGCCAGCCCCCACCCATGCACCAGGCCTCTAGCCTATCTAATAAAAGAGTAATATGCAAATTGACCATCACTCCAACACACAAGATGGCTGCCCCCATGTGGACTCAAGATGGCTGCCACAAGATGGCCAGCAGCAGAGAGCAGTTGGGAGGGACCCAGGTCTGTAAGGGAGGGCAGTTAGGGGTGACCAAACCAGCAGAGGAGAGAAGTTGGGGCAACCAGGCCAGCAGGGAAGGGCAGTTGGGGGCAATCAGGCTGGCAGGGGAGCAGTTAGGCATCAATCAGGCTGTCAGGTGAGTGGTTAAGGGGTGATCAGGTTGGCAGGCAGAAGCTGTAGGGGCAATCAGGAAGTCAGGCTGGCGAGCAGTTGGGAGCCAGCAGTCTTGGATTATGAGAGGGATGTCTGACTGCCTGTTTAGGCCCAATCCTATCGAGATCCAGCCTAAATGGGCAGTCGGACATTCTTCGAGGGGTCCCAGACTGGAGAGGATGCAGGCTGGGTTGAGGGATATCCCCCCCACCCCGCATGAATTTTGTGCAGTGGACCTCTAGTCCTGTATAAAAGCCTAATTGTAAATAGACCAAATGGTGGAACGACTGGTCGCCATGCTGCACACTGACCACCGGGGGGGGGGGGGGGGGGGGATGGGGGGGGGGAGGAAGCAGATGCTCAATGCAGGAGCTGCCCTCTGGTGGTCAGTGTGCTCCCACAAGGGGAGCACTGCTCAGCCAGAAGCTGGCCTCACAGCTAGTGAGTGCAGTGGCAGTGGCAGGAGCCTCTCCTGACTCCACCGCAGGCAGGCAGTAAGGAGTGAGGGGTCCCGGACTGTGAGAGAAATGTCTGACTGCTGGCAGGCGGACATCCCTCGATGGGTCCTGCACTGCAAGAGAGTTCAGGCCAGGCTGAGGGACACATACTTCCTCCCCGCCAGTGCATGAATCTCATGTTAAATAAAATAAAGGAAAAGATGGACAATACAGGTGAAATATTGAAGTTTCACCATAGAGTTAAAAATCTATGAAAAAGAATCAAATGTATGTTCTAGAACTAAACAATGCAAAACATGAAATTAAGAACTTAATGGAAAGATTTAACAGTAGACTGAACAAAAAAGAATATCAGATTATTAATTAGCTTAAAGAAATGTGAATAGAAAATATAAAAACTTAAGCAACTAGAAAAAAAGAATAAAAAAACAAACCAATCAAGTAATAGCATAACAGTTATGTGGAATAAATTCTATAGGTCTAGCATAGATATAGTTGAATCCCCAGGAGAGGACACAGATAATAAGGAAGAAACAATATTTTAAGAGATAATAAATAAGAATTTTCCAAAACTATTGAAAAACATTAATCCATAGATTCTGATAAACTCAGCATTCCCTAAGTGGACTAAATATAGAACACTGAGGAAAAAAAGAATATCTTTTACAAATTCTCATGGAGTTTGTAAAACCACACTTAAAGGACCAATAATAAAAGTTAGGCTTCTCAACAGCAATAATATAAACTAGAACACAATACTGGGCTTCCTTCAAAATTCTCAGAGGGAAGTACTTTCTACCTATAATTCTATAACCAGCCAAATTACAATCAAGTATAAGGGTAGGATGAAGATATTTTCAAACATGCAAGTTCATAAATTATAAATGGTACCTCTTATTTCACTCTTTTTCAGGAAGTTATTGGGGAATGTACTTCATCAAAACTTGGGGTATAGGAAACAGGACATCAAACAGAGAAGTTAGGTGTTTGGGGCAGAATGGCCAGCATCTCACCTCATCTGACATGGCTTCCATCTCCTGGAGCTTGGCAGTGAGCTGATTTATGATACCTCGGAGAACCTGGATTTCCCCTGTGTGATGTCGCACCTTCTCCTGGTACAGCCTTACGAGGAAGGGGTGAGAACATGGACTGACTGATCTGTGGTACTGTTGTCACTCTCAGCTTCTACCCTTGCCAGTCAGCCCATTAAGAACTAGCTTCACATTTTTCTACTCTCCTGAGCCTATCCCCATCTTATCTCTAAAATACTGCTCATGGTCTTCCTCTTGCTTGGAACATTCTTTAATCTACCTCATTCCTTCCAAATATTCCTGAGTATTTTGCCTGCAATTAAGGATAATGCCACCAGGTAGTATCTTGTTGGTTAAAATTCTTTTCAGTTGTCTTTTGCTGAGCACTAACTATAGACCAGGAATTATTCAAGACAGTTTGTATCTTCTTTAACATCAATAATTACTCAGATCCAGGTGGATGTTATGCCTCATCTAACAAATAAGGAATCAAAGACCCAGAGAGGTAAAGTGTATTGCATGAGGTTAGCCAGATCGAGAGTACTGGAGCAGGGATTTAAACTTAGGTTGGTCTGACTTCAGAGCTCATATTGTTAGTCAATATATTCCAGGTCCTAGCTATAGCTCTGGTTTTTAGGTGTTAATAGAACTTACCTCAAGCTCTGCAGTGGAGTATTTATGCTGTCATCCTGGTGGGGTGTTGAGGAAGCAAGAAATCTCTTTCAGATGGTCAAATTTGGGCCCAATAGAGCTTCATCTATCATTTTTCCCACCATCATAAATCTGTCCATTCATCTACCTTCTTTTTTACTCTTTCATAATCTACTGATCTACCATCTATCCAAAATCCAATTTACCTTCCTTTTCATCCATCCATCCATCCATCCATCCACATTCACACTCGTCTATCCTCCCTTCCTTTCACCATCCCATCCATTTACCTTCTTCCATCCATCTACTCCATTTATTCAACCTTTCTTATTCCTCTACATTTCTATCCATCTACCACACCTTATTCGTGTACCCTTTCATCAATCCATTTATCCCATCCATCCATCCATCCATCCATCCATCCATCCATCCACCATCCCAACTATCTATCCATCCATCCATCCATCCATCCATCCATCTACCCATATATTCCATCTGCCTCCCTACCAATTCACTTTTTCATCCATCCACTTTCCATTCATCCATTCATCCTCCAAATAGTTCCCCCAACCCCTACGTTCATCACTTTCCTCCTCCCATCCATTCTCTCTCCCATGTGGCCATCCTATCACCCAACATTGATAGTGGCAACCTGATGCCTAGTCCTGAGGTAGATATTGCAGGAATGAATAAGCTCTGCCTTCAAGGGCTGCAGTACAGCTGGGGAAATAGTAATGATTACAGAAACTCATATCAGTGATTACAGAAAATTGTGAGAGGAGAGGGGAATGTGACCACCTCTGCCTGGGTGTTTCTGAAGGAAGTGACATATTAGCTGGATTTTGAAGGAGATGAAAGAGTTCATAAGAGAAGAAGAAAGAGGGAGGGACAGGCTCATCAAACATTCTTTCTCTCTAGGCCTTCTGAGCCTCTTTGCAGTCAGACTGGGAGCTCTTGTCAGTGGTTTCCTCCTCCTTCTTCCCCAGGAACCGCATAGTAAATGATCTCATCTTATTGGAGCAGAACAAACTGCCTTGAGTAGAGAGAGAGCCTGCTCTCATCATCCCATTTTATGTGGGAACCTTGATAAAGAAGAGAAGTGTTATCTCTGGGAGTGAGTGACAGGAGAGGCATCGGAAAGAGAGAATATTGCATCTGATCTTTGAAAGACACATTTTGGTGGGAGAGATGGGTTCCAGGTAAGTGGCATGGCAAAGGCAGAGACTTGGAGCTGGGGTGAGTCAGGAATTGATTAGGATCCAGGAGAGGTGACAGGGAGAGCAGCTTATGGAGGTGACATTGACCGAGGAAGGTCAGTCAGCAATGTGCCTGCAGAGAGCACACACTCACCTGCCAGACTTCCACTCTGGACGGTAAGTGCATCATAAACACCCAGAATCCTGTGGGGTCAGAGGAATGAGGAGGAACCATTTAAGATGAAAGGTTAAGAGCTTAGGGTCTGGAGTTAAGGCATCTAGCTTCCAATCCCAACTTTGCCCCTTGCTAACATTGTGCATTTTTGGGAGAAGTTACATTATCTTTCTACAACTCATTTGTAAGATGGGATAATAGTGATGTCTACTTTATTACTGAATGATTTCAAAAAACTGCATTGTGTCTCACATAAATCAAATAATCCACGTCTCCCTCCTCTGTCCCAATTCTATTGGGAATAATTGGCAAAAAGAAGAAAAGGAGGTAGTCATTTTATGATATCTGTGTTGCCTGAAATCTTACTGTTTAAGACATTAATAAAATCCTTCAAGCCAGCTGCGTGGCTCAGTGGTTGACTATCAACCTATAAACCAGGAGGTCATGGTTTGATTCCCAGTCAGGGCACATGCCCGGGTTGTGGGCTCAACCCCCTAGTAAGGGGTGTGCAGGAGGCAGTCAATGTTTTTATTTCTCTCTCCTTTCTCCCTTTTCCTTCCTCTCTCTCTAAAAATCAATTAAAACATATATTTTCAAAAGCCTTATTTGTTGGGTTAAGTGTTCTAGGAATTTCTAAGAAATCCACCCCTGTCCCCATACATTTGAGGGGAGGAAGGATATTCCTTTGCTTGAAAAAACAGAGCTGTGGATGTGGGAGGTGGTGGTGGTGGCTGAGAGAGGGAGTAATAATTATCATAACATGTTTTGGAAAAAGCTTTACAGTTTTTAAAGCTTTCAAAAAATTTTTTTGGTCATTATTACATTTAATCCTCCCAGCAACACTCATTATTAGACAGATGGGAAATTGGGGCTCATAGAGGGGCTGTGTTGCCTAGTCAATGCCAGAACCCCCAGTCTTTCCCTCTACAGAATGGGTGAGAGCTAGGGACTCCTCCACCTGGGAGGGACCAGGGCCCTGGGGACGCACCGAAAAGAAAGAGGACCAGGACACCTGTCTTTTCCATGAACTTCTGGAAGAGCGGTTTGCATCTGGAAGACAGAAGTAGTGGCCAAGGAGAGGCAGGGCTTGCACAGGCTGGCCAGTCCCTGCCTGGCCTCCAGCTCTTCTCCACCCTGAGGGGCAGACCCTTCTCAGGGCAGTGACACCCTCTCCGGGCTGTTGGCATGCTCCTTGGCTCCATGGCATGACAGAGGGAAGAAAGCTCTTATCCCAGCACTTGGGGCCACCAGAGGTCAATTCACTATGGCTGTTGCGTTCTCATCACTCCCTTTCTCCATCTACGTACTGTTTGTTCCCTCCTGTCTTCTCTCCTGGTGAATACACCCTTAGAGTTCAGCTCAAATGCCCATCCTGCTACAACCTCTAGACTCTTCACTCCCCACACTCACACTGTTTCTGGTGTCTGCCTTCCCCACTCAACTGGAAGCTCATGAGTGGTAAGGGCCAAGGCTGAGCCCCAAGTAGGCATGAAGGAAACAGTTAGCATGTAGCTTCAAGTGAATGAATGAAGTGAAGGCTCTTCAGGAATTCAGAGGAGTCTGATGGGGCAGGAAGGGAAGGGACGGAACGGACATTCCAGGCAGGAAGAACAGAGTGTACAAAGATGTGGAGGTGGAAATAGAAAAAGGGGGTCCAGGAAGTGGGAACCCCTAGCCTTGCTGGCCTGATGAGTCCACAGGAAGCAGAATGAGGGCAGTTCGCAAAGAAAGGTGGGGTAGGATTTCAAAGGGTTGCAGGCTGAGGTGATGGATCAATGGGGAGCCATAGTATGTTCTGGGGTGAGGGTATCTGAGAAAAGCCAAGTGTGGGATAGCTTGTCTGGTCTGTAGATCAAGGAGGAGGTTCAAACCAGTGAGGAGGCTGCCATGGTTACCAGCTGCGTGGTTCCAACTCCTATCAGCCTTCCCTTGCCTCCCCTGCTTACCTGAAGGGGTTGAATAGAATTTGGTGGACCTGAGTCCTCAGGAAGCAGGCCAGGCAGGTGACCCAGGCTGCAGATAAGACAGAAGACCAGTGAGTCGTTGCAGCCTTGTTCTTATTCTCCGATGACTTGCTGACTCCCTGGTGTGTGTGTGTGTGTGTGTGTGTGTGTGTGTGTGTGTGTGTCGGGGTGGGGTGGGGGGAAGAGGAACTGGAGCTGGGAGACCCTCTTGACTTGCTAGTTGAGCCCAGGGCAACCCTGCTCTGCTTATGGGCAAGTGCCAGCTTGGAGTGAGTATGAGTCCTATAGGTGATTACTGCTCACAATGGGCAGTTAACAGGTACTTAATAGTGACATAGGAACCCTAGGATGCATGAATGCCCATTTTTAGACACTGGGAGCTCCTCAAGAACAGGGTCTTTGTCTAGTTCATCCTGGTGCCTAGCACTGCCCAGCGTGGAGCTAGACAAAAGTAGGAAATCAGGACGATGAGCAGGCGGGATGGGAGAAGGGGTTTGGAAGACAGGTGAATAGGAAGATGGCTGAGTGGATGGGGAAAGAGAGGAAGGGTAGAGGGACTGGTGACTGGATGGTTATGAATATTAACAAAGGTGTGGATAGCTCAGGGAATGAATGGATGGAGGCTCTAATGGAATGCACCGATATAAAAACAAAAGGATTGGTGGACAGATGGTTGGATACAGGACCTCGTGGATGAATAAGTGGAGAGGTGGGTGGATGACCACAGAAGTAGAATACCAATCTGAAGTGAGGGCCAGTTGCATCACACCATTCCCACCACTTCACCAGCGCTCTCCTGACCCAGTGGCCAGGCCTCTGTCAGAGTAGGCGATGGCTGGCAGTTAGCTGCTCCTCCAAGCTGCAAGCCTCCCTCCCAGTCCCTCTGTCTAACCACCGAAGAGATCCTGGATGGAATGACACCCTGATACCTCTGATGGGAAGACCTCCAGAGCTCCACCTGTGCTCTCTCCCGCCCCTGCAACCAGCCCAGGCTCACACCCCTTCCCCCACCTCCAAGGTCAGCCTGGCTTGAGGCGGCCCTTCAGTATACACTTACACATACATCCCATTACGAACTGAACCATGCCCGGGGATGGGCCGTTGAGACGGAGCGGGAACAGGAAGGCATCATCTGCAGAGAACACAGGGCTGTCCTGTCGCTGCTGGGTGTGGACCATGGTGCCTGCACACACCTGGGTGCACCCAGAGTTTGGTGTGAGCACCCCCACCCCATGCCCTGCCCCTTGCCAGGTCACCCTGGGTCGCCCATCTGACGTCTCAGAGCCTCAGCCCCTTGTTGCCACGAAGACCCCAGGGCTCCCCTCTCCCCTCCCTGCTTACTCATGCTTGGAGAGGAGGACTCCGTTGCTCTGCAGGGGTTCCGGCCTCGCTGGACCGCTCGGGGGCTGACAAGATTCACAGTGGCATTTTACAATTCACAAGAAACATGGCCCCCGTGTTCCAGGCTGAGGAACTGAGTTGCCGAGAAGTTTGCCCAAGACCACCAGCCTGTGAATCAGCGGCAGACCTGGGCCTGCTGACCCCAAACCCAACACTGTGCCCCCAGCCATCCACTCGGTGCCTGGCACACAGTAGGAGCTCAATAAACCCAGGCCGGAAGGATGCCTGCTGCACCGCTTCCTGGCCGGGAGGCTCGAGGGAAGCCCCTGTCAAACCTCTGACCTCAGTTGCTGCCCCTGTAACCTGCAGGTGGTAATGAATGCCTGCTCACCTCCAAGGTGAGGGCTAAGGGGCACCGTTTTGTAAAGGATAGGGGGCTGCTGTCCTCACCTCCTGGACCTGGGATCCCTGGCATTGCCCAGGGGGTCATCCAGGTCCCGGGGGCTCCTTGAGGGCCGTGGCATTGGTTTCCTTCTCTAGGATGGGGAATGGAGGGAGGCTCTCTGGGAGTTGGCGAGAGGAACTGGCTGCTCCCTCAGCCTCCTATCATTCCCTGAAAGGGGTCATGCGGAACCTGCTGGGTCAAGTGAGCTGTTGGCACTGTGACCTCACACAGAGGGGGCGGGGGGGGGGGGGGGGGGGGGGGGGGGGGGGGGGGGGGGGAAGGGCCTACCTAGTCTCCAGCTTGGCCTTGGACCTTCCTCATTGGAGGAGGCCATTCCTACCAACTTTCCAGCTTTAATGTGGGGAAACGGAGGCCTCGAGACAGGAAGGGTCATGCCAGGGTCTCAGGGGCGAGGCAGGAGTGAGAGCTGAGGCTCCAATATCCAGGCTCTGCTTTTTCTTGCTCCAGACCCCTTCTTGTCCCACGTTCCCAGCCTTGCCACTTTCTTTGTATCTGAATACATTTTAGGACGCCGAGCTTCTCGCTGGTGGGCATTTTGTGTAATACAAACTAATATATGTGTGTTGATATTTGAATAAAGTTCTGCTTTTTACTGGGGAAAAGCAACGGCCTAACAGAGTGGAAATGTCTGGTTTCATTCTCCCCCCCCCACCCCCCCCCTTGCCTCTGGAGAGAGCCTAAAGTGGGTTGTGAAGCTGAAATGAATTCATTTTGCCCCCTGGTGGCTGTTGCTCCAATTGCAGGCTAAGTACCTGTGGGGAGCAGAATAATGGCTCCCCAAAGAGGCCTGGGTACTAAAACTTCAACATGTGAATGTGTCTGGTTTCACACAAAGGGCAATTAGAGCTTGCAGATGGAATGAAGGCTGCTAATCAGCTGACCCTGAGGTGGGAGACCTAGATGGTCCAGGTGGGCCAGGGTTGTCAGGAGTCCTTATAAGTGGAAGAGAAAGGCGAGGGAGGAGAGAGATGGCGGCCCAGGGACCGCTCAGCCCAGCTTGCTGGCTGTGAAGACAGAGGAAGGGGCCATGGGCCAGGGAGTGAAGGCAAGGAAACAGAGCCTCTGGAAAGGAACAAAGCCCTGCTAATGCCCTGATTCCAGCCCAGGGAGACCCCGTTTGGACTTCCGGCCTCCAGAACCATAAGATAGTTAGTGTTTTAAGTCACTAAGGCTGTTATTTTTACAGCAGTGCTAGGAAACTAATACAGAACCCTCAAGAACATTTGGTGAAGGGGAAGCCCTGAAATGTTGCCATTATCATTGTTACAAGGGTCTTAATAATTGTACATTCATCTATTAATTCAACCAATACTTACGAAGCACCTCAATGTCCCAGACACTGGTCACAGGAGTGAGTGGCTCCCACCCCTAGGGGGAAGGTTCAGGCAGGACACCTTGCACAAAGGGAGCCACTGGACATGCTTGCCCTGTGGTAGGGAGGAGGGGCTGGTGGGAATCCCCCTCTCTGTGCCTCCTGGCCATCCCTCAGCATCCCCTGTGCCGGAAATGCCGAGGGAGAGGAAGTGTTCACCCTATATTGGCTTCACCAAATATTGGCTTCTGTCAATATTTGTGCCCCTCTCCATGGAGTCTGCTGTTTGTCTCTGCTACGGTCAGGGCCAGGAGGGCTGGCAGTATGCACTGGTGAGCACACGGAGGCTGGGAGCAGGGTGTTAGGGAGTGTGCAGCTGGAGCTTCTTATTCCTTTCAAAGTGTTTCCCAAAGTGTGGTACGCGTACCCCCAGGGGTACGGGGAGAGTCCGGTGGGGGTAAGCGTTGCACCGGAGTTTGGTGGGGATATGCACTGCACCGTGTTTAGCTGCACCTAATTCTAATTTCTCATGAGTACGAGGGTACTCAGCCTTACGAAAATTATAGAAGGGGTACACATATGTCAAAAGTTTGGGAAACACTGAATAGGATAGGATAGGGACCCTGGCTGGAGACAGAGCTGGTCCACGTGAGCTCTGGCTTCTCAAGGGAGAGCCCACTGGTGTCTGTGGGCTCTAGTGGGGACCCAGGACAGGTGGGCCTGGGCTCTGGGCCTGGGCTTTGGGCTAGTGTGGAGTCAGTGGGAGCCACGGAGCACTCTGAAGAGGGGGAAGGCTCAGGTCCCTTGTATTGGTATCCCAGGTGAGCCATACAGAGAAATGAAGGGGCGTTGCCTGCAGTCATGTGATCACCTCCTATGTCCACATGTATGTATACACACAAACACACATACACTCCCAATACCATGGAACAGTCTGCTATACATATATGCACATACACACGTACACACAGATCCACATACATACTCAGTATACAAAGCCCACATATTCATACTGTACATGCGTGGAGTCATATAAACAGGCATGGTGACACTATATACCAATGTGTCAAACGCCCATTCCATATTTACACTCACACACAAACTCACTTTCCTTTGATGCTAGTAATTATGGCCAATGATTGCATTTGGAGAGAGTTTGGGGTGTTAGCTAGCGGGGACTGGATCATCCACCCCTTTTGTCTGTTGTCTCCTGAGTCAGGGCTCGGTGCCTGATGAGGACCAGGGCTCAGTTTATGACAGGGGTCGAGGCTCAGCCAGTCACTGGGGCTGGGGCTCAGGCCGCCTCCTGCTCCCCCTAAGAGGGCCATGTTCCTGGGCCAGCGTGGCGGCACCGGGCCTGAGAGGTGACTGCACCAGCCCTGACCGTGAGCATTCTCTCCGTCCTGGGCCCGGCCGGGCCTGGCTGGAGTGATGAGAGGAACCCACTGGGGGCAGAGCTCCGTCCAGAGATCTCTTGCCATTCAACGCCCCACAGCTGCCCAACCCAAGGTCTTGCCGTGGTTGGCATCCAGGGCAGGCTACGTGGCAGCCCCACTGCCCAAGTGGGGTAAGGCACTTTGGCACAGGCCATGTTTGCAGGGAAAACACTTGCAACCACAAGCAAACCTGTCCCTCCCCGCATCCTCCCCAGGAGGCCCTGCACACCAGGGAGCCTATAAGGCGGCTTCCATACCTGCCCGGGGCAGAGGAGGGCTTGCCTGGGGCTGGCAGGCCACTTGTCCCAGGAACTGCCCGAGGTAGGACTCTGGGTGGACTGGCACTCTTCCAAGGAGGAACCTCGACTTCTCCATCTGTTCAATGGGGGCACTACTTTCATCTGCCTTCTGCAGAAGGGCCCGTCCCTGCTCTGGCGATGGCCCGTCTCTGGGGACCCAGAGCAGTGGTCCCTCAGCCCGCCTAGCTTCCTCTCCCCGAATTGGACACAGATCTGCCCACTTGGCTGGGCTGGGGTTGGGAGGGCCAGGAGGGTGGTGAAGAGGCCCACTTTCTGGACAAGATGGGACAGGAGCCACCCCAGGTCCTCCCTGGCTGGGGTTGGACAGCTGGGCCCCAGAATGGGCTGTCACACTGGCATCAGGTGACGCAGCCCTGGGCCCCAGGGTGGTGGCCTGGGCTTCAGTCGCCCCATCTGTGAGTCTCCCATCCTCCTCGGCATGGCTTGGGCCCTGCACCACCCCATTCTTCTGTGTGGCTGTAGGCAAGGCCATGTCTTCTCTGGGCCTAGGGGCCATTTCCAAACCAGGTCCCTCGTGCTTCCTGACAAAGCAGGCTGGGGAAGGTGATTCTTCCAGCGCAGAGACGCAAGCCTGTGTGAGGGGCCCAGGGTAGGGCTGGGAGTGGGATCTGGACGCGCTCCCTGATGCTTGTCCCCACCCAGCCCGCAGATTTTTGGGGGCAGTGACCAGGACAAGGACTGCCATGGCGCAGGCGTGCAGGCTGGGCCTGCTGCTGGCGCTGCTGTTGCCCGTGGCGGGCGCCTCCTTGCCGAGCACCGTGGTCAGACTCAACAAGGCGATGCTGAGCTACGGTAAGAGATGTGCCCCTGGGCTGTCCCATGTGTGTCTGCCACGAGCATGTGCGAGCGAGTCCCTGTCAGCATGTATGCACAATTCTAAGTGTGTGCATGTGCCTGTGAATGAAAGGAGCCACATGCTAACCTGACAAGCTCAGGGGAGGACTGTGTGGCAGTCTTGCAAACTCAGAGACCTAAAATAACCACAAAATGGTTTGAAAATTAAATATTCAACAAACAGGTTATAGAGGGTGGTCATGTTCTCTGCTGATATTTTCCCTGACAAAGATCAACTTAGATCTTTTTTACCAAGCCTGTTGTCTTTTTGCCTCTAAGATAACATATCTGTGAGATGTCTGGTTAACTTGTAACTTCCCTTTTTTCTGGAGCCCCTGGAGCACAACCAAATGTGGTGGGCGCCAGGACAGATGCCTCAAATTCCTTCGTTATCATGTTAATTGTTCCTGCACTCACCTAAGTATGTGTCCATCATTTTACTTTTTATCCAATCCCAGGGGTTTCCCACCGCTTTGCTTTATCCCACCTCCTTACTCCATCACCAATGAATTTCATGTAACCCACCTATGTCTCTCCTCTGATTGCAATGTATAAATACAGATGCAACCCGCCATTCTTCGGAGCATTCTCTCTGCTTCCCAGCGTATGTCGACAGTTTGGCTCAAATAAACTCACAAATTTTTTTTTTTACAGGTTTTAATGTTTTTTTTTCATTAACATTCCTATGAACTCAAAAGCCCCTGAGGACCCGGATCTTATCTGCCACTGTGTCCCTGGCTCCCAGTTTCTGACACAGCACTTCTCAACCAATGTTATGTGAATGTCCTGCCCCATATGCAAATGTGCTGTGTGATTGTGCTCACGGGCCTAAGTGGGGTAGGCATGGGTCAGTTTGGCAATGTTTGCTTGTGTGTGTCTGTGTGTAAGTTTGAAAATTCATGGAGATGTATCCACATATGTACTCGAGTGTTGGGTGGGTGCCTAACCATGGGCATGTGTGCAAGTGCCATGGTGCAGGGAGGTGTGAGTGGCTGCATGCCATAAGTGTGCATGGGGGTGTCTGTGTGTGCATGCGTGCTGGGGGAGGCATATCAACACGGCACTGGGAGAGCGTCTGGAGTTAGATCCCTGCTGGGCTCACAGTGAGAGCTATCCCCTCACCCGGCCCAACCTAGGCCTCTGTCCTATGACCCCATCCCCTGGGGAAGGCACAGTGAGGAAACCAAGGCCCAGGGAGGGACCAACGCTGTCCCCCAGCTGCCCCCGGGAGGCTTCCGAGGTCTGGAAGCTGGGTGAGGGGTGAGATCAGAAGCTGCTTCTCCTGAGGCCGGACTACGGGGTGAGGGACGCAGGCCAGAGAGTCAGAATGACGGTCAGTGGCCCCTGCCACGAAGCAGGAGGCAGCAGCTCAGGGAAGCAGCAGGGTCCCTGGTGCAGACACAGCCTTTCAGCACCTTGGATCTGGGCAGACAGGCAGGTGACGAAAGGGGTCAGTGATCCGTTACAGTGTGACTGGCACGCGGTCCCAGGCACGGATGCCTGCGGGCGGGGACATGAGGCCCCTGCCCCCCGCCGGCCACCTTCTCCCCACCTCGCCCATGGGAGCTCCTTTGTCCAGAGCCTGCAGGTGCACCTGCCTGAGTTTGTTCTGGGCGGAAGTCTGGCAGGAGGCCGGTGCCCTACACACCTGTCCACAGCCAGGCCGTGTGGCTTCATATCAGGGTCCTCCATCTCCTGCCAAAACCCTAGAGGTCAAGAACGCATTGTAGAGGAAGCCCAGAGGCCTGCCACAGAGGGTCAGGCTGGAGAGTGGGGCATGGGGGACCTAGAGACCACGGCCTTTATGCTCGGGTCTGGGGAAACCGAGGCCCAGAGGTCCAGGGACTCCTCCAGGCCCCACAGTGAGTCTGAGCCGAGTTCGGGCTTCTCAACCCTTCATTTGATGGTGCTCTCTCGCAGCTCCACCCCCTCTTTTAATTCCAGCCACATTTAGTCAGCACCGCCCCCGCCCAGCAGTACAGGTGGGTGAGGAAACCCAGGGCTTTGGGGGCCAGGGGTTTTGGCCCTGATCTGACTTCTCCTCGCCAGGTGTCCTCACCTCTGGGTAAAACGGGCATCATACCTACGGCACAGAGCTGTGAGGAACAGCCTGGCACAAAGGGGGCGCTATAGAATGGCAGCCACTGCTATCCCCCAAAATGCACAGCAACGGGGAGAGCTACCATTAATTGTGTGCCGAGTCACCACAAGGACCCTGTGGGATGGGCACCATTATAATCACTGCACACTTAAAGGCAAGGACTCTGAGGCACAGAGCAGCCACACAGAGAGCAGCAGAGCTGAGATTGGCACCCAGAACCCGAGGGACTCCAGAGTTCTAAGCCTCCAGCCCCCAGAGCTCCCCGCCCCTGTGTGATTGAGAGGCCCCTTGGTTTGGGGCCCCAACAGAGTCTTGTAAAAGGGCAAAGGACGTTACTGTTTCTGAGGAGCAGCGTAGAACAAGTGGGATTTGGAGAGACAGAGAGAGGGGGAAAGGCAGGCCCTCCGGGGCTGGTGTGAGAATTCCGCCCGAGGAGGGCTCCTGGGGAGTCAGCCGGCCCCCGACCACCCACCCCGTGACAAGCCTTCCCCTTCCAGCCTCTGAGGCCTCTTCGTTCAGGCCTCAGGGTGGATGGTGGGTGGTGTGGGCTCCCCATGGGGCTCCGGAGAGCAGCCTAACCTCGCCTTGCTCTGGCCTCACAGTGTCCGAAATGGGGAGAGCCCCCCTCCAGCGGGCCCTGCAGGTCACTGTCCCGCATTTCCTGGACCGGAGTGGAGAGGTGCTCCAGCCCACCAGGTGAGTGCTCCCGCCCTCGGATAAGGTACACCCACCACGAGGCGAGCAGTCCCACCCGGCAGGCACGTGCTCTCACCACTGGGAACTCCAGCCTCCTAGTCCAGTGGTCGGCAAACTCGTTAGTCAACAGAGACCAATAGCAACAATACATAACGAGTGGAATTTCTTTGGAGAGCCACATTTTTAAAACTCAAACTTCTTCTAATGCCACTTCCTCAAAATAGACTCACCCAGGCCGTGGTGTTTTGTGGAAGAGCCACACTCAAGGGGCCAAAGAGCCGCATGTGGCTCATGAGCCGCAGTTTGCCGACCACTGGACTAGTCTACAGGGAGTGCTTCCCTCTCCAGGCTAGATACCCCTCTCCACTAGGTGAGTGGTCCCAGGGAGACTTGGGAGATGGACCCCCGGTGGAGACACAGGGGACTCGTGTCCCTGCATTGGTAGACTTCTGCCACTAGGAGCCAAGACTGGGTCCCCAGAGCAGGCAGGACTCTTGGCTACTTCCTCCGAGAGCTAGGCACTGACTGCAGGGCACAGGCCTGAGCCCGCGTTACCTCCACACCCCCTTGTGGTGCCTAGAGACTCACTGACAGAGACAGGGAGGGGCTGGGCCCCTGGACCCCGTCCATGTAGGCGCACAGACTCACTCTCGCCAGATTCTCAAGAGAAGTTATGAAATCTATCAACCTTTGAGTGATGGCAGCTAATTAAACATTTTAAGACTTTAAAACACGGGTGGGTAAAAAAGCCGCTGGAGAGAGCCCCAGTGTGAGGCCCTGAGACTGGGTAGTAATGGGAGAACTGGGCACGACATCGATACCCCAAATCAGGATTCCTCCGTGACGTGTATTCTGGCCACACCCCAGACAGCGCTGCTGTTTAAGTACAAGGCTGAGGGTCCTTGTTTGTAATGTGGGAACACTCCCTGGGCGTTGTCAAGTGAGAAGAAGCAGGTGCTAGGTCAGCCTGTGGCCTAAGGATGGAGGGATGTTACCCATGTGCTCATAGTGAGAGTTTTTGAGGGTGGAGTTTTGATGTGACTTTTAAAATTTATACTATTTGTAGTGTCTGAATCACCTGCCCCTCACTCCCATGCAGGGGAAAAATGACTTTCATTTAGAAAAAGAGAGAGATTGTAGGCTAGTTGAAAAGTGCTTAGCAATCAGAACAGATAGCTTTGAAGGGAGCGTGTTTTCCATTGCTCCCAGCCTATGTGGTTGACTGGAATGGTACCCGGGGAGTTCTGCCTCCTGTGGACCTTGAAGTCTTTCTTTCCCCACCTTCCCAGCTTTCTAGACCTCAGTCAGACACTAAAATCCCTCCAACTGAGAGATCATCTCACCCAATTCCTGTCCAGGGCTAGGGTCCTCTCTGCCTCTTCTTCTTACAACCGGGCTGCCCATCCACGGCTTGCATGCCCCTAAGATGGAGGACTCCCTGCCTATCCCTCCCCCCATGCTTCCAAAGGCGTTCTTTATAACACGGACAGTGTGGGTACGGATATGGCGCGGGGTACCCACCCCAGAGTCCATTCCACAGATTCATGGGAACTGCCTTGTCACCTCCACTCCTACCCTGCAGGGTCCAGATTCTGGACGTCCAGGTGAGCCGCCTTCTGCTGAAATTCGTTGATGATTTCGGGGTACGCTTGTTCGCAGCGGCCAATTTCACTATCAAGGTCTTTCGGTGAGCGAGTCTCCTCATTTTGGGGGGCAGGGAGGGAGGATTTTCAGGGACAATCTGAGTCATTTCACTTTTCCAGCCCTCAGTTTCTCCTCTGTAAAATGGGATGCATCTTCACAGCAAGACTATGAGGGTTGCAGTGAAGGGATTCGTTGCTCTAATGAAAATTACACCTCCCTTTCACAGTGCAAGGCACCTGCTAGGTGCTCAATAAACATAACTATTAGAATTATTTCTGTGCAGCAGTCACTTCCCATTCATTTAAGTTTCACACTATGAGCTGGGCCTTCAGAGAGATCTCTTACTGGTATTTCTAACGCCTCTGTCCCGATACTGCCATTTTTTTAGGCTCCCTGTGGGCCAGGCTGCAGGAGGGTGTTTTCATATGACTGCCTCCTGGGAAACTCAGCACAGCCCTGCGAAACCGGTGCCCCCAGTCTTGCGCCCACTTTGCAGAGGAGGAAACTGAGGCTCGGCATGGGGAATGGCTGGCCCAGGGTCTTGTGGTGAGAGTTATGGGGGACCAGAGTTCGTACCTATCATACCTCAGGTATAGGTGTCACCTGAGTAACGTATGTGACCCTGGGTGGAGTTTGGGGCGCTCAGGTGGGGTCATTTTGTGCTGAGTTGGTGGCGGGGGGCAGGCTTGGTCCCTGGCTTTATAGGATCTCACATTGGTCAACGGGGGCTCTGCTGGGCGGTGCTGCTGGGGCTCAGGAATGGCGTCTCCGCAGGGTCCCGGAGCCCCTGGAGCTGGTCCTGCCCGTGGTACTGCTGGCTGATGCCCGTGTGGACCAGGGCTCCATCGGGACCCCCGTGGTCAGCGTCTCCTCCTGCTTCTCACTCTTCAACAACGCCATTGTGTTAGACGGCGGTCACAGGTGGGTGCCTGGGCTGCGGCCATTTCTTGAGCTTCCTGCTCAAGCCTTCACTCAATCGCCACCACGGGCCTAGAGAGCTCCAGTGTCACGCCTGCTTTATGGCTGAGCACAGAGCCTCAGAGACGGGGGAGGACTTGCCGAGGTCACACTGTGAGAATGCAGCTCCCGCCCGCGTCCGCTCCGCCTCCTGGCCCTGCACCATGCGACAGTGCACACACACACATACTATAGTTGGAAGGATTCTGGGCTGGTGCCTCTTTTGGGGACTGCAGAGGGCTGCCCCTCCTGCAGAGGCGGGGAGCCTGAGGCTCAGGGGGGCTGGCTCCTGCCCAGCTCTCACCTGTCCTCACCTACAGCTCGCACCAGCTCCCGCCTCCTGAGCGCCTCCTGTGTGCTGGGTCGGGTCCAGGCCCTTCTGTCTCACATCAGTCCCACCAGGAGGGTGCCAGTATTGCCCTCCTTTTGCAGAATGACAAACTGAGGCACAGAGCAGTTAAGTGACTTGCCTCAGATCACACAGCTGGCAAACCGTGGTGTTCAACCCCCCACAGGCTGACTAACCTACTGCATGGGAACCCCCTGCATTACGCCTGCACCTTCCCACGCGTGGGCAGGGCTCACTGCGGGGGCTGAGCTTTTCCCGAGAGGAGCTGGGTGTAAATTCACTCATGCTTGGGTCCCGTGATCACCGTGGGGAACTCACATCCCTCCCCAGGCCTCACGGGTGTGGCTGTTCACGGAAACCCCGAGGCTGATGGCATTAAAAGCACAGACGCCATTCTCCCACCTCCCCCAGGGGCACTGGAGTGAATTTGGGCTGCAGCTTGGAGCAACATCTTAGCAGGTTTCCCAGGAATCCCTGTGGAGACACATCACCTCAGACCCACCTCTCGTTGTTCAGAGGGGATGGCCCAGAGCCAGGAGGGGGCTTTCTGAACGTGCTGCAGAGAACTGGAGCCCCAGCAGGCAGCCGCCCCCTGCACTGGGCTCCGAGGGGACACGGCGGGGCCCAGCTTTCCCAACGCCCTGTCTCTCCCCCAAACATAGCCTCCTTTTCTCATCTCAAACCTCGAGCCACTTCCAAACCTTGAGACCAACGACCTCATCTTTGAGGCTCAGATTCCTCATCTCTGGAGGCAATTGTGCCAGCACTGTGTCCAGCCACTGGCAGGTGTGGAGTGGGAATCACTGGCCCCGACCGAGGGGAGAGGCTCCGCTCCCAGACGGTGGCTCTGCCGAAAGAGACAGGCCCAAGGGCACTGGCCCGGAGCTCAGGGGCCTTGTCTGTGTCTCTTCCTTAGTGTGGCCCCTGCGCTGCTGGTTCGGGTGCAGAAACATATCAGAGCCGTCCTGCGCAACAAGGTAAAGCACTCCTGGCGGATCTCTGGGGAAGGAACGCATCGCTGACCTCAGCAGTTCTGTGAATGCAGGGGGAGGCAGGCACGGGGGAGGCAGGCACAGGGGGGCAGGCACAGGGGAGGCAGGCACAGGGGGGATGCAGGCACAGGGAGGGCAGGCACAGGGAGAGGCAGGCACAGGGGGAGGCAGGCTCAGGGGGAGGCAGGCACGGGGGGGGGGGGTGCAGGCACAGGGAGAGGCAGGCACGGGGGGGGGCAGGCACAGGGGGAGGCAGGCACAGGGGAGGCAGGCACAGGGGGAGGCAGGCACGGGGGGGGGGGCAGGCACAGGGGAGGCAGGCACAAGGGGAGGCAGGCACAGGGGGGGCAGGCACAGGGGGGGCAGGCACAGGGGGGGCAGGCACAGGGGGGGCAGGTACAGGGGAGGCAGACACAGGGGGGCAGGCACAGGGGGGCAGACACAGGGGGTCAGACACAGGGGGCAGGCACAGGGAAGGCCGGCCCAGGGGTGGGGAGGCCCAGCGGGGAGCCAGGCACCGGGGGAGGCAGCATGAGGGGGGATTGCAGTGGTTGCTGCTTTATTTTTCTTCACAAGGCCCTGAGGGGGCTCCTGGACTTTCCCCATGAAAGTAGGAAAGAGATGTCCAGGACAGAGATGGGGAAGCCCAAAAAGGGTGGGTTTGAGGGTGCAGGCGAAGGAGGCTCACTCTCTGGGCCAGCCCCAATTTCATGGGAGAGGGAGGGATGGGGGCCACGTGGCTGTGAAAATGAGGATGGACAAGGGCGTGGCCTGGGTTCGAATTCCTCTTCCCTCAGCTGTGATTCCTGGACAAGCTGCCTAACCTCCCTCTGCCCCGATCCCACACCTGCAGGGCAGAGAGGGGCTGGCTGTGGGGTTAAGTGCAGTAACACCCACGGAGAAGCTGGGACAGTCTGGGCGGGGTGAGTGAGGCTGTCACGGTTACTGTTCTAGCTCTTGTCAGGAGCTGCCTGTGGCCACTGCTGCCAGAGAGCCGGTGCTCCGTCTCTCCCTTCCTGCCCCATCCCGCCTCCTTCAGAGGCAGGAGCAGACTAAACTAAACCCTGTGTGCCCTCCCCCCATCTCGCAGATGAGAAAACCGAGGTTTGAGGGCAGAAGGAGGCACAGCCTGACTTGGCCCTCTCCTCTGCCTCCTGGCCATGCCTGGCCAGCCTGGCCAGCTCTAGCCGGGACCAGACAGTGACCACCCCCGGCCTTGCAGTCTCTCCTCTTCCCCACAATCTATCACAGGGACCCCAGCTTAACACACTTCTCTGGCTGCCCCCTATGCCCAGGAGGGCACTGGGCTCGCTGGCCTGCCTCCACCACGGGTAGCCCCTTCTACCCGCTGGTCCTCTGTGCAGCAGGCTCCCAGCCTCAAGTGCCCAGGCCCTGCTCTGGCCGCCTCTGCTGTATCCACAGTCCTGTTCTTTCCTCGATACCCAGGATCCCAGCTTCCCCTCTGACTCTCCGGTGCTCACAGGACGTGCCCGAAGAGGCCCCCCTGGTGGTGGAGGAAGGCAGGGATTCCAAGCCTTGGGGCCAGTTTGGGGAGACTTCCAGGCTGGGACCCTAGATCCTCCCGCCTTGTCTCCTGCAGCCCTGAGTGCCCCCCTAACCCCGGCTCCTCTGTGTTGTTGCAGATGTGTCTGAGCGTCTCCAACCTCGTGCAGGGCCTCAATGTCCACCTGGGAACTTTAATTGGTAAGACCTGGGGGTCCAGGGGGAGGAAGGGGGGCATCTGAGACCCTCTGAGGCCCTTATCACCCATCAAGATCCCCCTCTGGGTTAGGGTAGACTGTTGGGAGGTCAATTGTAGGATGACTGAACTATTATTATTATTATTATTATTACTGATATTATTTTAAATATATTTTTATTGATTTCATAGAGGAAGGAAGAGGGAAAGAGAGACAGAAATATTAATGATGCAAGAGAATCATTGGTCAGCTGCCTCCTGCATGCCCCCTACAGGGGATCGAGCCCACAACCTGGGCACATGCTCTGACGGGGAATCAAACCGTGACCTCCTGGTTCATAGGTTGATGCTCAACCACTAAGCCATGCTGAGGGCCAGGCTGACTGAACAATTATTGATGGAATTTGGGGGAATCTTAAAAATTCTAGGATGTCTTTGAATGTTTAGTGCGTGTGTGTGTGTGTGTGTGTGTGTGTGTGTGTGTGTGTATTTGCAGTGGCCTCCTCCCCAGTCTGGAGACGCAGAGGCCCCTGCTCCCTGGGTGTGCTCCCACATCTCCCACATGCTTTGCTGGACTCTCTACCTCTCCCCCTTCCAGGGCTCAGGGCCTTCTATTCCATTTCCTCCTGGACGTTCCACAGGGTCCTCCCTCTCAGCATGTGCTCAACAGAGCTCAGGCTCTCTGCTCCCAAGTGCCCCTCTCCTGTCCCCCCTCAGGGGCCACCACCGTCCAGAGTCACAGCTCCCTCTCTCCACTTTCCGAGGGGCTTGTCCCACCTCCGGTTTTCCCACGGGTCCTCATTACTAGGAAGTACTAGGAGCGCACCAGCAGAGACCCCAGGACCAGAGCCTGAGAGGAGGATTTTGGTGGAAGTGGCTCACTGGGGCCGTTCAGGAGAGCTGGTCGGGGAGGGGAGCAGTCAGACAAAGGGGGTGTGCGGTTAATGAGAGGCCTGCCCTGGGGGAGCTCCTGACACTGAGCAGCACACCTCTAACATCCTCCCCGAGTGTCTGCCAACGCCCACCAGTCATAGGTCTCTTCCCTTCCCCCCCTCACCCCCCCCCCCCACGCCTTCCACACCCTCAGACGAAGTCCCAGGTGCTGGTAGCCACAAAGCTCAGAAAGGTGGCCACAGGTCACCTTAAGCAAGGCTCCATCAGGACTTCATCTTACAATCTGAAACTAAAAGCTATGAAAGCAGGCCAGCCTCATTTTCTTTTTAGCAGTTTGAATATTTATCAACACTTAAGAATGATCTGGCAATAACCTGCCTGCCCATCTCTACACAGATCAAGGGATGCATTCTTGTTGACAGGTTCTCAGTGAGCCCTGGGCACAATCCAGGGCTACCTCTGTCCACCCCTCGCCCCTGCTCCCCTCCGCCCTCCGCCCTCCGCCCTCCGCCTCCCGCCTCTGCCCTGCCTCTTTGAAAGCTGCTCCTGTCTGAAGCACACAGCAAATCCTGCCCGATGGCTTTGCCTGGGATTCCGGTGTTCCTCCTATGCTGCCGTCACGGACTGCGGGATCCAGAGCTGGTGACTGTTGGCAGCTGCCCTTGGCTATTGGTCTGCTTTGCCTTTGGGACAGGGGTTTGCATCTAACACGGCCCTGGGGCCGGTACTGTGCCTTTCGAGTGCCTGGAGGAGGCAGTGTGATTAGGGGGAGAGAGTGTAGCTTTGGAGTTGGATGGACCTGGTATACAATCCTGGACACAGTTGAACTCACCAACCTGTGTGTGTGTGTGTGTGTGTGTGTGTGTGTGTGTGTGTGTGTGTATGTGTGAGAAATGGGCTCCTAGCCTTACAGTGCTGTGGAGAGGACAGAACGAGAGAGTGTAAGTCTAATGTCTGGACCTTGGTAAATGTGAATTCTCTTTTCCCGTGGCCCCCTATTGCCTTTGGCAAGGGGAGTTTGTACCTAGTGTGACCCATCTCTTTCCTTCCACTTTGGGGACTTCAGTCTTCCATTGATTGGGAGAGTGGAAAAGAAAACTGTTAGAATTGTGTCTAAGCTAAGAATCAACAGGTGGTGAGCGGCCGAATCCTGGGTGTGTGCACTTTGCAACGTTAGTTTGCTTACTCAGGGGCCTTTCCCACCGCTTTTGTTCCCTGGCCTGGGTCTGGCTGGACAAGGTAGCCAGGTGGTTGGGTTTTCTGGACAGATGAGGTTAAGTGTGCCGTCTGTTCTCCTTCATGCCGGTTTCATTCAGGCCTGAAGCCTGTGGGGCCCGAGTCCCAGATCCGCTACTTCATGGTCAGTAAGCCCGTCATCACCAAGGACTACATTGCCTTGGATATCAACGTAAGTGCCTCCTTGTCATCCCTGAGCCGAGGCTGGTTGCCTCTGGAGTCCTTGGTGTTCTGGAAGGTTCCTAAAAGAGCAGGGAAGTGGAGGAGAGAAGGCCTGGAATGGCATTCCCCATGTGCACAGGACACATGGCGTCCTGGGCTGGGTGGCATCTCAGAGCCGGGTTCTGTGATGGAGCCTCTCACCGCCCTGCTGACGCCCCCCAGCTTTTTCCTTCTCTCCCCACCCCCATAGGCTGTTCTCTT
This sequence comes from Pipistrellus kuhlii, assembly GCF_014108245.1. Taxonomy (NCBI): domain Eukaryota; kingdom Metazoa; phylum Chordata; class Mammalia; order Chiroptera; family Vespertilionidae; genus Pipistrellus; species Pipistrellus kuhlii. The sequence continues at coordinate 53,782,284 of NW_023425562.1, read as the reverse complement.
CCTTCTGGGCAAGCCCATCGTCCTGCCCGTGAATGCCACCCGCTTCACGCTGCCAGAGCCCGTGGGCACCACTGGTGCCATGGCAACCGTGGGCCTCTCCCAGGACCTGTTTGACTCTGCCCTCCTGCTGCTGCAGAAGGCTGGTTCCCTCAACATGGACATCACAGGACAGCTGGTGAGGGCCAACCTGCTGCTGGGGCATGTGGGGAGGTGTGCCCCTGTGGTCCAGCCTGGGGAGACCCCCACAGAGGCCAAAGCATGGATGGTGAGGTGGCTGGAGCTTTGGGGCCGGAGGGAGGCTGTTAGAAGGTTAAATGAGGGTTGAGGGGAGGCAAGACATGGGCTAGCCTGGGGAGCTGCCACCCTCAAAGCTGTCACGCGTGGGGGGCTGATTTCAGAACTCGGATGACAACCTGCTGACCACCTCTGTGCTGGGCCGGATCATCCCCGAGGTTGGTAACACTTCTGGTCATTTTGGGGGTCAAGACTCAGGACTGGGCTGGGGGACTCTCTAGGCTGTGGGATCTCTGCTGGCTCCTATCTATCCCAAGTGGGGTTCAGCTGCGCCCCCTCCATCTCAGGCATGGCCCCTCCTGCTCAGACACCATGCTCTTTCCTTCTCTATGGAGGAATGCCCACGCAATGTCCCTGCTTGTGATGTTCTTTCTGCTTCCATTTCCTTACCCATTTTTAGAACCACGCTAAGGAATTAGCTCCTGGAGGAGGACCGAGCTCCTTGAGCTTCCATGGCTCCCTCCCTCCCTTCCCTCCCCTCCCTCCTGGCACAGGCGGCACAGGCCCTGTCTCTCTTCATGCTTATTATCCCATCAGACTCACATCCCTGAGGGCAGGGGCCTCGGATGGTCCCGCCCCTGTGCACCAGTAATGTACAGACGACGGCTTGATCAGCATCAGAGGGATGAGGAGTGGAGAGCCCACCCAGCCTTTGCTGCCAGGTGGCCTCCTCTCTCCCTCTCTCCCCGCTCTCCTCCCAGGTGGCCCGTCAGTTCCCTGAGCCCATGCCTGTGGTGCTCAAGGTGAGGCTGGGGGGCACGCCCGTGGCCACGCTCCACACCAACAACGCCACCCTGCGGCTGCAGCCCTTGGTGGAGGTCCTGGCCTCGGCCTCCAACTCGGCTTTCCGCTCCCTTTTCTCCCTCGACGTGGTGAGTGAGGTGGGCTGGGTGGGGCTGGCAGGGAGGGTATTGATTGTCAGGTTGTCAGGGAGACCTCACTTCCTGCCCCAGGCTCCTCATTTGCTCTGCTCTGTCCACACTGGCCTCCTTGTTGTTCTTTCCATGTTCCAGAATATTTCTGCCTCAGGACCTTTGCACGGGCCATGCCCTGTGCCTAGGATACTCTTTCCCTGGCTCTCACTAGGCCTGGCTTCTCTTCTTTCAGGTTTCAGCCTAAACGTTGTAGCCTTCCTCTAGGACCTAGGGTCTAGGTGGCCTTTCGGGACCATCCTGAGAAAGATGGCCCCTATCAGCCTGCTGCATGTCACCACTCTGCCTGCATGGCACCCACTGCTCTCTGAAGGGATTCCATCTGGTTGCTTTGGTTATTGTTCACCGCTGGCCAGGGAAGTGGGGGACCTGAATGAGTGGGGGCATGGGTGGGAGGTGGGGTCACTGGTGGCCCGCTGAAAGGTCTCCCTTGGTCCTGTTCCCTTTGACCCTGCTCTCCCCACTCACCCAGGCAGTAAACCTAAGCCTCCAGCTCTCCGTGGACAAGGTGAAGCTTCAGGGGACCACATCTGTGTTGGGGTAAGTGAGGCCTCCTGGGCCCAGCAACCTCAGTGTGTTCTTCTGGGCTCACAGCTACCCAACACAGAGCCTCGATGTGGCAGTCATGGTACTGGGGTGGTGGGCACCAGGCCCCTTCCTTAGCCCTCCTGCTTCCCTTTCAGGGAAGTCAAGCTCACTGTGGCCTCCTCCAACGTGGGGTTCATTGATGTAAGTATGGCACCGGGGTCTCCAGAGTGGGGCAGGCCGTGAGCCTGGAAAAGGGGTACATGTATTTGTGTGCTTGTGCACGCATGCACCTGTGTGTGCCACCGTCACCAGGCTTCCTCCTGGGGTGCTTGGTGACAGTGGTCAGTCAGAGTCCACCCATCGGCAGTATTTCCCATGGTGCTTGTCAGCAGGTCAGCTGGTCAGTCAGCCTTGGTTCTTCGGTGGGGTCAGTGTCAGTCAGTTGGCCTGCCTGTCATTCTGCCTGGTGGTCGATGACCTCTCAGCCCAGGAATCACTGAAACCATAGTAATCTGGACAAGCCAACATCTGAGGTGCTAGTTGCTTCGTCCGTCACGTGACATGGCTTTGTCCCTTGGCCTGCAAGGCTCTATGCTCCATCAGCCTATCTATCGGTCAGTCCATCTGTCTGCCAGTCAGCACCAACAGGGCAGCCAGTCACCATGAGTGAGTGTCAGTCAGTCAGGCGCTTCTCTCTCAGCCTCCTCTCAGGCTGGTGGTTCCTGGGTGCCTAGTGCTCAGAAGGCTGACCTGAGCATGGGGGTAGCTGGGCTCTGCCTGAAGCCAGGACAAGGGTGACCTGCCCTCCTCCCTCCCCCTGTGCCTCTGCCATCTGTGTGCTCATTGGTGTGTTCATGTGTGTACTGCCTGTCTATCTTTCCCGGACCCTTGCTGGGGTGGACCTATGGTCCCCCACTTCCCTGGCTCCGCGGCTGCAGACGGATCAGATACAGGCACTCGTGGGCAACGTGTTTGAGAAGCCCCTGCTGGACCACCTCAATGGTGAGCCCTGCCCTCCCCTTCGCGTGGCCCCTTTAGACCCCTCTTGTCAAAACCCACGGCAGGCTCCCTCCCGCCCCTTCCACCTCCCAGGCTCAGAGGGTGGCTCTGGAGTCCAGCTGGCTCTGTGCACCTCTTGGCTCTGCTGTTTAGCAGCTGTGTGATCCTAGCTAAATTCCTTTCCCTTCCTAAGACTCCATTTTCCCTTCTGTAAAGTGGGTGTAAACAGGAGGACCTCAGGGCAGACCTGGTTGCAGGCAGTGCTGTCACTGCCTTCCGGCTGACCTTGGCTTCTCTCTTCCTTCCTGTAGCTCTCTTGGGCATGGGGGTTGCCCTTCCCAACGTGGTCAACCTCCGCTACGTCAATCCTGAGGTCTTTGTCCACAAGGTGAGAGACGGTGGGTATGACCAGAGCGGGGAGGCTGGGCTTCGAGACACGGGGACCACCTCATTCCCTCTCTTCCCGCTAATGCAGAAAGTGGGATCTCAAGGTCAGCCAGGCCTGGGGGTGCCCCCTGCTTCTGCCATGATCACCCCATGAATCCTTAGCCACAATGAGATGGAAAATCCAGGATGTCAAGAGACACTGGAAGGTTTCACACACCCTTTAATCCTCCTCAAACATCATACGAGGCCACAGTCAGGGCCTTCCATTGCCATTGATTCTGTGCCCTGGGTGGCTCCAGCCCCTTTGGTGTCTGGGGAGGATGACAAAGGAGCTCCTTCTGGCTTTGTACATAAACCTCTGCAGGCTGGATGGGAGAAGGAACTCTGGAACCTTCTAAAATCACTTTCCTTGCCGAAACCGGTTTGGCTCAGTCGTAGAGCGTCGGTCTGCGGACTGAAAGGTCCAGGGTTCGATTCCGGTCAAGGGCATGTACATTGATTCCGGTCAAGGGCATGTACATTGGTTGCACACCCCCGTGTGCAAGAAGTAGCTGCTTGATGTTTCTCTCTCATCGACGTTTCTAGCTCTCTATCCCTCTCTCTTCCTCTCTGTGAAAAATCAATAAAATATATTTTAAAAAAATAAAATAAAAATAAAATAAAATCACTTTCGTTGATCAGAAATTGTGGGCCCAGAGTGAAACTGAATCAAAACAGCTGTCTGGGTGCTATCCCTCAGCTTCTTTCTGTTTCACCTGGAACATAAAAGTTTAATATCCCTCCTAATTCACTCAACAAGGCATGCATGGGACAGAAAGCTTAGCCAAGGTCCCTCAAGCCCAAAATCTGTATGTTATTCACTACCCTCCCCCCAAGTGAGACCCTCTCCAGAGAGGATATGCTTGTTGCTTAAGAACTACGATCCCCAGGCACACTCGTGTGAGCCACCTCCCTAAGAAGGAGCACAGAGAGCCAGGGCTACTAGTGGGGATTTCCCCAAGGTTTCTCCAAACAGGCATGGTCTGTGCTGACCCACAGATCCTGGCAGCTGGGTCTTAGATCAAAGGTCCCTAGACCAGCGCTGTTCAATAGAACTTCCTTCAAGGAGGGAACTCTGCACTGTCCAACACAGTGGCCACCATCAGCCACTGGGCTTATGCGGCTCTTGGGCACTCGAAATGTGGCGGGTACAACAGAGGAGCTGATTTTTACATTTTATTTAATTTTAATTAATTTAAATGTAATTACCCACATGTGGCTAATGGCTACCATATTGGACCACATCAGAGCTATAGATGGGTAGGGACTTGGTCTGGCTTGTTCTCTGCTGGGTCCCCCAGCACCCGACACAGGGCTTGGCTCACAGTAAGGGGCCTCCAAGACATTTCGTTGTAGAGAGCAGAGGACCTATGGGGAGGGCCTGGCTCTGCTGGGAGACTTAGATTTGGAGAAGATACTCAATGGTCTGGACTCCCAATCATAAGACAGAGATGGTGCTGACCATGCATGAGGGCTCTGTCCGCGTGGTCTCACAGCATCCTCAGAGTAGCACTTTTGAGGTGGGGGCTCTTAGTGACAGAGGAGAAAACTGAGCCCAGAGACACACAGTAAGAGTGACAGAGCGTGACCCCAGAGCCAGGCTGACGGGTAGCTGGGGGTCCTCTGACATGGCTCATGGTCTTCTCTGCCTTGCAGGGCTACGTGGTGATATCCAGCGGACTCTTCTACCAAAACTGAGGCAGGACCACCGGGAGGGTGGAGTGGGCCAGCTGTTTGCCCTGGGGACTCTCTGGCCTCAAGCCACTTAGGAAACCAAGGCAAAGCCACACCCAGTCCTCTCCAGCCAGCTGGATGGCCCAGGCTGGGTTGTTCAATCTCTGCTGCATGCCTGGTTCCCCTCCTTCCCTTCCTCCCATCCTGTCCCTCCCCCTCCTTTCTCCCCTCCCTCTTTCCTTACCCACCCGCTTCTTCTTCCTACCCCCTTCTTAGTGGGGAGCAAACTGCTTCTCCAGGCTGTACAGCCCCACCCCCTCTTGCATTAAACATCTTCCCTTGAGCTGCAACTTTCAACCGAGCCCAGAGAACTCTTTGCATAATGGGGGCCAGTTCTCTGCATGCAGTCCTGGGTCCTGTCTCTCCTTGGAGCCCCCAAAACTCCTCGAGAGAGGAAGAAGATCAGACCACATCTCTATTGACCTCGTCTGTGGACTCCATTACCTCCTGGCCCAGGGGAGCTCATATTTGGAACGAGGACCCTGGAGAGCAACGCAGATGACCTGGAAGTTTCGAATGCCACAGTGACACGTCAAACACTGGGCCCCCTCTACAGTGTCACATCCATCTTGCTGCTAGGACCTCATCAGAGCCCTGTGAGTCAGGCAGGCAGGGTGTGGAGACCCATGTCACAGATGCGGGAACGGAGGCCCAGTGAGGAAAGAAACGCACCCAGAGTCTCACCACTGGTGGCGGCTGGTCCCTAGGACTCTTCGATCTTCCTAGAACCCACACGTACAATGTCCAGCCCTCTCTTCCATTCACCAGCACCCCCACCTGGAGCTTGTCCTTGAGTTATGAGCCTCAGGTGACAGGGACTTCCTTGCCTTCTCATGTGGCTTCTCCACCTTTGGTTTACTCTGGTCATGAGAGTTTTTTTGTTTGTTTGTTTGTTTGTTTTTGTCTGAAGGAGGCAGGATCCACCTCCTGAGCCTGAGGCCTCACTGAACATATCTAAGTCCCTTTCCAGCTGAAAGTCTCTGATCAGATGTCCCAGGGCAGACGGAGGGAGACAAACACTAGCAACCAAAGCTGAGTGGTTTTCTCTCCAGCGACAAGCTAATCTCCTAGATACAGGGCTCACGCTTTATGTCTCCCCGGGGAGGAAAGGGTGCCCCAATTTCCACCATCAGGAAGCGAAATCATGGGTACTGTCTGACACTGGCCTCTCCCCCTGTATGCGTTATAGCCTCACCCCTGAAGTCTCAGTGTGAGACAGGCTGGGGGCTTGGACCGGCTCAGAGGTTTGGTGGGGAGGGGTGATGGGGATGGGGCTGAAGGAGTGGGAAGGGGCGGGCTGTGAAACACAACCTCATTATTTCGCTCAGGATAGCATGGCCTTTATTTCATTTGGTTGCTTGTTAATGAATGAATGTATCCTACTTTTAAAAAATATATATATTTTATTAATTTTTTTACAAAGAAGAAGGGAGAGAGTTAGAGAGTTAGAAACATCATTCAGCTGCCTTCTGCACACTCCCTACTGGAGATGTGCCCTCAACCAAGATACATGCCCTTGACCGGAATCGAACCTAGGACCCTTGAGTCTGCAGGCTGATACTCTATCCACTGAGCCAAGCCAGTTAGGGCTGACTCCTACTTTTATTGGGACTTAATCTAGCCATCTCAGTTGGTGATGAAAGAAAATTGAATTTATTTAAGGGAAGGGGCTGAGGGATGGGACACCCAAAGGGAAGGGTGCACAGCACTGAGCCAGGGGGACACTGGTCCATGATGGTAGCACCCGGAGCTGGAGCTTCATCCTTCTATGCAGTCACTGGGGGGAAACCTGTGTCAGTGGGTCTGGGGCTGAGCTGGCGGGCCTGGAAGGCAGATGGAATGCAGATGTGCAATCAGGTTCCTTCAAGACAGTTTCTGTTCCTCTCATGGCTTGACTCCTGGTGTCCAGCAAGTTTTTCCTGGTCCTTCTTCTCCTGTGGTGGGAAGCTTACGAATGGCCCTGAAGGATTGTTTTGCCTACAGCCCTAACACAGACACAGCCATAAAGGTAGTAACAACCTATAAGAAGATCCTGAACTCAATATTTAAGGTCCATCTATTAAGCAGTCAGACCAATGATCCAATCTCCCTTCCATCTATTCATCTGCCCACCTTTCAATCCATGCACCCACCCACCCATTTGTGGATTCATTCGTTCATCTATCCTGCCATTCTTTTATTCAATCACCTTTCCCAACCAGCTAGGTCTTTGTTTGCATGTTACACAGCACGATATACTCTGTTGTATAATGCACTTTTAGGAGGAGAGGGTGAGGTGCCAGAGTCACGCTCTGTGCCCAGAAGGAGGCCGTTCTCTGTGGACAGAGAGCTGGTCTAGTCCCTAAGGGGACGACTCAGTCATTCAGTTAGAAATCACACAGCTTAACCCGGGGACGTTTAGTATGAAGAACAAGGAACCATGGGAAAAGAGTGACTCTGAGCCAGAAGGAAACTGTGTGGGACTCAAGAGCTGAGGGAGAGAACCCAGGAAGAAAGACTTGGAAGGGCTCAGACCTCCCTGGACAGGGTGTCGGTCAGCCTCCTGGAGAGCAGAGAAGTTTGCTGTTTGGCCTGGCTGGAGCCAGTCCATGGCTGCTGGGCAAAGCATGGGCAGCTAAGACCTTCGGAGAGCAGATGCAAAGGCGGGGGCTGGTGGGGGGTGGAGAGGGAGGAGCCCTGGGACAGGAGGGGGTTGTGCTTGTTTTAGCATCTGTTCTGTGTGTGACCAGGCAGGGGCACCAGCACAGGCGGTGGGGCACTGGATGGGCAAGAGGCCTTCAGAGTGGGTGGGCCAGGGGTGGGGGTGTGGTCTCTGTTCCCAAGGGTGGCATGGGAGAAAGGCTGTGTCCGGGCTGAGGCTGCCAGGTTACAGAGGGATCTCATTTCTGGCCCCAGGAAAACTCTGTTCCCTTAAAATAATTTTGTGTGTGTCTGGCCACTGGATCTTGGTTGGACCACTTAACTTTGAATTTAGGATAAGGGAGAATGGCATGCCTGTCCTTTTCCTGCTCAGAATTGCTATTGTTACTCTGCCCCCTCATTATAAAGAGGATAGAACAACAGCCAGAGAAGTCAGGGAGCGGGCCACACAGATTCCTGAACCCACGCAAGTAGGTTTCTCTAGATTCCAATTACCCCATATCCGTCCTGCTCTCCCTCACTCCCCAATACCCAGGATGGCTCTGGAAGGAGGCAGGAAAGGGCCGGAAGAGCAGAGGCACCCGGGCAGATTTGCATGTAGCAGGAGGGGAGGCCCGCTGGCCCTCTGTCGGTTGGGTGAGGATCCGCAGGGATAAGTCAATGCTGTCTGTAGACTTACTGCTCCAGCTCAGGGCCCAGGTCAGGATGCAGACTGGCTGGGCCAACCTGGGTCCTCTTCCCCCGTCCAACCCTGGTTTCAGCCCCGCTGACCTCAGGCAGGTCCTGCCGCAGTGGCCCCAGGGCACAATGGGCGCAGTAGCTTCCTTCGTCTTTCAGAGCTGGAGGCTCCCTGGGGGTGGATGAGGAAAACCCAGTTATTCAGAAGCACCCCCTTTAAAGTGCCCCAGCCAGGCCTCCCAAGGGCTTGGTGGAGAGCAGAGTAGAGGCTGGGCACCCCGGCCTGGGTTCCAGCCCCAGCTCTGTGGCCAGCTCGCTGTGTGGCATGGAGCCACCGGCCTTCACTGCCCTTCAGCTCTGGACACAGAGAGGAGCTCCTCAGCCCTGGCATTTGTCACCTGGCATCTCCTCCAGGAGCGGCCCCACCAGACAAGTGGCTCCTGTGCCCCTTGTGAGTCTCAGGGGGCGCGGGCCTGATGGTCCAGCCTGCCCTTGCCAGGCACTGGCACTTGATGGCCCCCTCCTGAAACACTTTCCCCAGCCTTGCAGAGCTGGCTCTGCCCCCCCTCAGCCATCAGCTCCAACAGTCCCTGCTTCAGAGGCCCGTGGCTCCGATGATAACCCCGTTTTTCCTTCCCACCATCCTCCTGGCTCAGTGGCTTCCACCTCCCCAGCAATAACCTGGCTTTGTGGTTGGTGACTGCAGAGTGCTCACCTCCCCCTGTCATTGCTAGGAGTCCTCTCAGGACAGGAACCTCAGCTGCCTGTTCACTGAAGCAACCCCACAGCCCTGCAGAGGCCTGGCACACAGAAGGTGCTCAATAAATGTTTGTGGAAGGAATGTAAGAGTACCAGCTGTGTGCCCAGCCTTGTGGGAGGCACTGGGTCTAGGGGAGGGAACAGGTGAGCCCTGATACGTGCTCCTGTGACCACTCCATCTCCCTCCCCCCTTACCTCCCTTTAGCGCCTGCCCTCCTGCAGCCACCTAGGCTTTCCAGCCGTCCTCCGTGCTATTTACATTGGAACAGATTACAGGGTCATGTGAGCATCAGGGCTCCTATTCTTCAGGCCTCTTGATAATTATCTGGGCCTTATTAAACCCTTCATTATTCAAGCAGCTAATCAGGCTCCCAAATATAAGGGCTTCCTCTTCCTGGGATCCAGAAGCAGGGGTCAGTCATCTGCAGGACGTCCCCAGACCCAGTGAGGTGAGGGCAGGCCCCACCTGCAGCACGGTCCCCGGAGAGGGTCTCAGCCAGCGCTGCCATTTTACAGGTGAGAACACTGAGGCCGGGAGGAGGGATGGGACTTGTCTGAGATCGCACAGCAAGCGAGCAAGTGGGTGGCAGGGCCGGGGCTTCGTTCTATGTCCTGATCCTCAGCCAGGGCGGCTCCCCACTTGCCAGGAAGCCGCCGGACCTTGCAATCTTTAGGATTTGTAGGACGGGCAAGATCCACATGGCAGCAGATCCGAGGGGCCTCCTGGAGCTCCATCAGAGGCGGAGGGAGGACCAGAGAAGCCCAGCTTTGCAGGAGCTCAGAGCTGAGCCGGGGCGATGGGGCAGGGGTGTAGGGATGAAGAGGAGGCTTGGTGCACCTAAGAGCATCTGAAAATGTTAAGCAAAGAGCGCTGGTGGGGACGACAGGGAGCACTCATGTGGGGGTAGAATGGATTAGGTACACAGTCAGGTGCAAACTGTGATCCTGAAGATGGGGCAGTGGGAGGGTTGAGGGGAAGCTTCTTGGTGGGGAAGCAAAGGCTGGAATTCAGACTGAGGGATAAGCAGATTACGGTGGTCGGGGAGGGCCCTCTATGAGGGAGGGACAGCATAGGCAAAAGCACAAGCACCGTCAGAAACAAAACGCTGTCACCATCTCAGAAACACCTCCCCGGCCATGTTACCCTAAGCCACTTGGCATTTTAAGAGGGCAAGGAATCCTGCCCAGAATGGCCTAATCACCTGGCATCAGTTCTGGCCTGGAAATAGGGGAGCAGGGGTGGTGTTCAAGTCCCCAGGTTCAGCCTTCCAAACTGGGGGATCTATCTGGGACCAGAGCAGACCTTCCCCAGGCCCTTCCAGCTCCGTTACCCTGGCACTGAACTTCACTGTCCCTCCGGGCATGGTTTTCAAAGAGATTTGACGCTGGGCATGCACATGGCTTGGCACATTCCCATGGCACATATGTGTCTTCATAGGGGTTGAGGAAACACCAAGATGGCTTATTTTCAAACCAAGATAGACTTTAAAAATAAGTGAGACGAGAGAGAAACATATACTTTCATGGAGCAGATGTTGATTGTAGGCTTGACTGGCCTGCCCTGGCTTTTTAAATGCTGGCTCCTTCTTACCCTTTAGTCTCAACCTAAATATCTCCTCTCCACAGAGTCCTTCTCTGCTCACCTCCACCCCCACTCCCTCGACACACACACTGTATCCCATTCTATTGCTTCTCTTTAAGATTCAGGAGGAGTAGGACTTTCTCTGCCATGCCTACCTGGTAGCCCGGTCTGCCTGTCACATTCAATAAATGTGATTGAATGAGTGAGTGTGTGAATGAATGAATGTATGAGTGCATGAGCTCAAAGTAGGCGGCCCGCTCTGTGTGTGGAGCGGTGGGGCCTGAGCTGCTGTCCACAGGCCCAGCTGGAGCTCTCCCTCTCTAGGCGACACAGGCCAGGCCCTGTGGCCACTCCTTGGTTCTTTTCTTCTCTTTTCTTTTTTATTAAATATATTTTATTGATTTTACACAGAGAGGAATTGAGAGGGACAGAGAGTTAGAAACGTCAATGAGAGAGAAACATCAACCAGCTGCCTCTTGCACACCACCCACTGGGTTTGTGCCCGCAACCAAGGTACATTCCCTTGACCGGAATCGAACCCGGGACCTTTCAGTCCGCAGGCCGACGCTCTATCCACTGAGCCAAACTGGTCCCGGCTCCTTGGTTCTTTTCATCCACAGCTCACACCTGAACCAAACACGTGGCCTCTGGTTGGAGAACTTGAGGTCTTGGTAAGCAGCAGAAAGGGATTTCTGGGGGTTTGGGGTGGGAAGGGAGCTTTGAGGGGTCTGGGCTGGGAAGTCCTCACCAGCTCTCTACGCACTGGCTGTGAGACCCGGGGTATATATTGGTAAAGGGATGTCCCCAGAGGCCGTAAGGGGCTCTGAGCTGAGGTGTCTAGAAGTGAGACGGAGCTGGAGGAAGTGGGGGTGCCATTGGCTGTAGCGTGGAGGTGGAGGGAAGGGGGTTCCCTGAGTCAGACCAGGTTGGAATCCCCTTCAAGGCTCCAGCGTTGCCTGGAACTGAGCCACATCTGAACTCATGAAAAACTGCAGCTGAACCTCCAGCAGCCTCACAGGGCAGGCTGGTCGGAATGCGTCACACCCACAGACGAGGACACTGAGGCTTAGAGAGGGACGTGACCTGCAGGGGTGACTCCAAAGGTCCTGTGCTTACTCTGGACACTGACCCCTCTGGGAGGCGGTAATGAAGTTTGCTTAACGGGCTAGATTCCCAAGGCTCCCGGACCCTGGAGGTCATTCCGGGGGCTGATCTGTTCTGGGGCTTGGGAGGTCCCCAGGGGACACAGGGCCTGGTGGGCTGTACCCAGCCCAGGCTCTGTGGCCCAGGGGGAGCCATGCTGCAGATCCTGTGCCTGGCGCTCTGTGGCCTGCTGACCTGCACACGAGCCGAGCCCGGGGCGCTGCTGCGGCTGGGCATGGACATCCTGAACCACGGTGAGCGGTCGGCCTGGGTGGGAGGCTGGGGAGGAGGTGGCTGGGACAGGGGGTAGGCAGTAAGTACGCAGTGGCTGCTCATATTTTATGGCCCCGAGCATCCTATGACCCTCATAATACACTTATAGGCAATATGGGGTGACTTGTCCCAGGTCCCTCCACAAGTTGGAGGTGCAGCTGAAAACCCTGTTCCCTTGGAGCCCCTCCTTGGCTCTGGTGGCAGGGCTTGGTGGCCGCGAGTAGGCCGTGTGCATGACAGACAGACGTAAACCAAATCTCAGGCCAGCCAATAATGTGCTGTGTGACCTCAGGCAATTCACTTACCCTCTGAAGGCAAACGTAAGGAAATGTGAAAGAGGGTGGCCCGTCTTTACTGAGCAGGACCAAATAAACGTGAAGCTAAGACCACCCGGGGGGGACTTGAGTACAAATGTATTTTCTACCTTTGAGCTCTGTGACTTCCAGGAAAACGAAGTCACATCCAGATGTAAAGGGCTAATGACAGTCCAGTGAGCTCGGAATTTGTTCCCTCTCCGGGAATTAGCCTGTGAATGCTATGGAGGTGTTTCTGGAGGTGTGACTTGGGGTTGGGGCCTCCAGGCCTGGGGAATCAGAATGTCCTGGCTTTAGGCACAGAATCTGCTTTGTGAGTGGCTTGGGGTCTGTCATGTCCCTTCCACCCTCCAGCCATGCTGTTTCTCACTCGTCCCTCACCATGCCATCTCCACCCCCACTTCCCCACCTTTGCCCTTGCTGTGCCCTCTGCCTGGAGAGGCCCCCTTCTCCCTTTGATTCCTGGTGAAAATCCCTAGTCCTCTCTCAAGGACCAACTAACAGGTCACCTCCTCCTGGAAGCCTTCCTCAGACCTTCCTTTCCTGACCCAAACCCTCCCTGGGGTTGCTCTAGCTGCCTGTGCTCCTATGACTCTGACATTGCTGGTGACTGGGTCCTCTCCAGGAGGCTTGAGGAGGGCATGGTGTGACTCATCGCTGGGTCCCTGGGCCCCCAGCTCAGAGTGGGGCACAGTGACTGTGCGGCACATAGTGGTGCCCCTTGTAGGTGGCCTGTGCCAAGGAGACCAGAGAAATTGGCCCCGGGCAGGGAAGCAGTGAGGAGCCCAGGTGAGTGTCTGGTCCTCTTCAGACCCCTCCCCTTTCCAGAGGTCCAGAGTGCGATGAACGAGAGTCATATCCTGGAGAAGATGGCAGCGGAGGCGGGCCAGAAACGTCCAGGGGTGAAACCCATCAAGGGCCTCACTGAGTGAGTAGGGCAGTGCTGTGTGTGTGTGTGTGTGTGGGTGTTGAGGGGGTGATGGCCAGGGCAGAAGTGGTGAGGAATGCCGTGCCAGGACCTGAGAAGGCAGGTGGGACAGCTAGTGCAGGTGTGGGGCCTCTTCCCTGTCTTGTTGCTGGCTTGCTCTGGGACCATGGGCACGTCACTGCTGCTGCCTGGGTCCCAGCCTCCACAGTCATCCACTGAGGACAATTCCTGCTCTGTTGTGAGCAGCGTCACTGGGAGGAGGAAGTGAGGTTGAAAGTCAGACTCCAATGGCCTGCCGGCAGCAGGAGCGCACTGAAGGTATGCGCCATTGAAAGAAAAACCCTCAAATGGCAAAGCTGGAAAGGTATCATAGCCTTCCAATGACAGGGTCGGCTCCTTTGCCACACAGAGCTGATGGGTAGGGGCTGCCCGGAATGATGTACCCGGGGGCGGGGGCCACTCTCTGGACTGAGCAGGACACAGGACTGTGATCACTTAGCAATGTCTGCCAAAAGCTCAGGATGGGCGGGTAAAGGTAGACATGCCACGTCCATGCTATCCCAAACCCCAGACTGGTGGTTCTCAACCAGTGTCTGGAGACGTTTTTGGTTTGTCATGACTTGCTGGGGTGGGGGTAGGGAGGTGCCCATGAGGCCTCTCATGGGTAGAAATCAGGGCTCCTACGAAACATCCTGTAATGCCCAGGACGGCTCCCCACAACACAGTTAACCTGCTCGAGAGGTCGTAAGTGTTGAGGGCGAGAAACCCTGATCCTAGCCAACCTCCCCATTTAGCCGGTGGGGAGACTGGGGCTCAGAGAAGGGAACGGAGCAGCCCAAGGTCGCACAGTCAGCCAGGTGTCTTTCTGTGTACAAACGGGCTCATGTCCAGCTTTTTGTTTGCTTCACAACGGCACCACCAGGCAGGCTTATTCCTGTGACATGGGAGAGGGGTCTTACCTAAGACCTCCCAAGCAAGGTGGTGGGGGAGTGGACTGAGCAGCTGGCAAGGTCTCACTGCCCGCTTGTCATTGCTGTGGGTGTCTGTCCCTCCCAGCATGAAGGTGAAGGATGTGCTGCTGCCTGTCATCACCCTGAGCTTCACACCAGGGGTGGGCGTCTTCCAGTGTGTGTCCACCGGCATGACCATCACAGGCAAGAGGTGAGCATGGCAGGGGAGGCGGGGAGGTGCCCTCGCCTCAGGCTTACGTGCCCATTTATTGAGTACCTGCTGCTTACCACCTGGATGCTGTGGTTTACGATGATGCTAACTTGATTCCTACCTCTGCTGGGAATCAGACCTGAGCACAGACCATCACATATGGAATGATTTTGCCCAGGACAGAGGAAGCATTGGCAAGATAAAGGGATCAGAAAAGGCTCTTTGGAGATTATGAGCAGAGTTTTGAAGGATGTGTAAGAGTTTACCAAAGCAAGAGGGAAGAGGAAAGACTGGTTTTGCGATGTTGGGCAGGTTCCATCCCCTTTTCTGACCCGGGTGGGTGGTGCCCCACCCCCTCCCCCTTCCAGAGCTGCAGAGGATGCAGGCAGAGAGGAGATAAGGATAGTGGCCACCGTGGCAGATATGCCCACGATGCCTGCCTACCCTCTCTTCCAGCTTCATAGGTAAGAACATGGAGATCACTGTGGTCTTGAACATCACAGCCACCAACCGGATTCTGCAGGATGAGGAGACAGGCCTCCCCCTATTCAAGAGCGAGGGCTGTGAGGTCATCCTGGTCAGCGTGAAGACCAACCTGCCTAGCAAGTGAGGGGGTCTGCAGCTGGGGAGGAAAGCTGGGTTCACATTGCCACCCGGCTCAGCACCCACTTCCTGAGCCATGGCACTTCCTTAGCCATGCCCGTGTTTGTCCTGTGCCTAACTTCCTGCTATTGTGCCCCTGTCCCCATTTTCTGTGACCAGAATGATGCCTAATGTTATCAGCAAGTTCCTGGACAGCACCCTACACAAAGTCCTCCCTGGCCTGGTGAGTGCCTAGAGTAGGGGTGTCGAACTCAATCAGAGAAGGGGCCAAAATCTAAAATCCAGCCTAAATCGCGGGCCGAATGGTTTACTGAACAGTCATAAACTGTCATTGTGATGGAAACGCAGCGGAGTGCAGTGATGACAGCGCGGTGCGGGCCACATTGCAAGGCCTGGCGGGACGGATTTGGCCCGCGGGCCTTGTGTTTGACACATGTGGCCTAGAGCAAGCCTCTACCCCAAGCATGTCAAATTCGCAGCCAGCGGGCCGCATGCCTCCCTTTATCCACGGGAGTGCTTAGACCAGGGCTGGCAGGTGATTTTTCTCAGGTGCCGATCCTGATCGGCTGATAGTGGCTGAGGAGGATTCTGAGGCTGTGGCTGGCTCAGCAGGAGACAGTGCTGTGATCATCTAGGGATGTCTGCCATGAGCACGGGAGAAAGAAATGAGAGCCTGCACATCACAGCTTGCCAACGCTGCCCAGATTACCAATCCCTGGGATTTGAGTCCTCACTGATTGTTTCAGCCCGGGGTCAGGAGATCTGGATTCTAGTCCCAGCTCTACCATTGACTTTCCATGTAACTGTGGTCTCAGTTGCCTCTCCAGGACCTGTTCCACCAGGGCTTTTGGGACGCCCCATGGAGAACCATTCATCTGTGAAGAGTGAGGTCCTCCACACAGGGGCCCTTTGATCCCAGCATCTTCTCTGCTTCCAGATGTGCCCAGCCATTGATGCAGTCCTGGTGTATGTAAACAAGAAGTGGGCCAACTTGAATGGTGAGTGGTCCTCGCCATGTCTTGCTCCCACGGGGACATCAGGATGGACGGACTTTGATGCCCCACTTCCCACTTAAGTGCCTGCTCCCAGCCCAGCCTCAGGACTAGAGGAGGTCTGAGGTGATGGTGTTTGTCTGTCCCCTGCCTGTCCAGATGAAGGACTCCGGGGTCCTTCTCCTTGCTCTTCATCCATTATTCGATCCATCACACCAGACTCCAAGGACAGCAGCCATTGTGGGCTATCCACACCCTGCAGTCTGAATAGCAATCCCCCAGGAAAGTGGTGGTACCCCTTTCCTTTTCCAAGAGCATCTGCTGCCTCCTTCATCTTGGGATTCACAGGACTCTGCAGTGTGGGGGAGAGGAAAGCCCAACAGCTGGGAATGAAGATGGTGGGTTTATTTGCTCAGCAGTGTGGCCTGGGACAAGTCACTTCACTCCAACAAGCCCCGGTTTGCTCATCTGTAAAACAGAGCTGATAATCCTAACTCCACTCTTTTGTGGTGAGAACTGAGGTGTGACAACCCCTGGTAAACTCTCAAGCTCTGTGCCTGCAGAGTGATGGGAGCGGGCACGGTTTTCCTGGTTAGGCCCATTGCCTCCATTCTACAGATGAAATCACTGAGGCCCAGAGATGCTAAATAATTGGCCTTGGGTCACACAGAGGGCCAGGATTCCTGGCACGTAGGTCAGGCTCAGGTGGAGGTTGGATGATGCTGAATTCTCTGAGCTGCTTCCGGGTTGGTGCCCCTCTAAATGCAACCTCCTCTTCACACAGCCCCCATGCCCATAGGCCAGATGGGCACCGTGAAGTATATGCTGACAGCCATACCGTCCACCACAGCCAGCTACATCCAAGTGGACTTCAGTGTAAGCACCAGGGGTCACCAGAGGCTTCGGGCCTCAAGTTCACTGGCCTGAGTGGTGGGGGCTGTCTGGGGTTGTGGTCCTTGCAGGCCAGGCTCACCTATTGCAAGTATTTCCTGACACTGAGGTCCTTTCCCTCTTTCTGCTCTCAACTTGAACCCTAAGTCCCTTAGCTGATCTCCCCGGACTGCTGACTTCACTCACACCTTCTCCCAAGGCTGTCTGCTTCTCCCTGTGAGTGGCTCACCCAGTTGTACCCTGAAATTGTACAGATGGGGACACTGAGGCCTGGGAGGAGGCAAGGCTTAGCTAGGGTCCCACCTTAAGGTGGTGGCTGAGGTGGGTCCTCACCCACGTTTCCA
This sequence comes from Pipistrellus kuhlii, assembly GCF_014108245.1. Lineage (NCBI taxonomy): Eukaryota > Metazoa > Chordata > Mammalia > Chiroptera > Vespertilionidae > Pipistrellus > Pipistrellus kuhlii. Next base: position 53,765,063 of record NW_023425562.1, on the reverse strand, counting down.
GAACTGTAGGTGACTAGGTGAGATGAATCTTTAAGGAAGGGAAGAAAAATCCTAAGAAATTATCTCACTGCAAAGTCTCCTTCCAGCGTATTTCTTACAGGCCCTGTATTATTTTCCACTTACCCTTTTCTTCTGAGAATAAAACAGAAACTATGATCTGTATAAATGAGGGCTCAGGCAGTCAAAGTTAGATGAACTGAGGTTACTTAAGCAATCCTAGGAGAAACCGCCAGTGATTTAATGACTGATTTCCCTATCTGATCAGCCTCTGTTTACCCACCTGTACCCTGGGCGGGTTGGGCTCTGACACTAACAGCTGATGGCTTGCTGACTTAGGGCTGGCTTGAGTGCCATTAGTTTGGAGAACTGAGACTCACCCTTAGCTACAGTCCCTCATGGCCAAGGCTGACTGTCTTTTCTCTGTCCCACAGCCTGTGGTACAGCAGGAAGAAGGCAACGCCATCCAGCTTGCTGACGATGGGGAGGCCCCAGAGTTCCCTGACGATTATGATGAAGGCTCTTCACAGCTGCTGCTCTCGGCCGCCTTCCTCACAGCAGAGCTTGCCCTCCTGCAGAAGTCCTTTGATTTGAACATCCAGGATACCAGGGTGAGCTGTCCAGTGCTGCACCCCCGTAATGACAGTCCCTGTCTGATGTATCTATTCTTAGAATTATCCTGGGATTGTGGGCAATGCTAGGACGGGAAGATGCCAGAACTGATTTAGGTTTCTATCATTAGTTAACCCCGCCACCCACCATCTCTGTCCATGTAACCACCATCTACTCATCCATCCATTCATCCATCCATCCATCCATCCCCTCTGATCCATTCATTCATCCTCCCATCCATGCACCCACCATCCATCCATGTGCCTTCTCATCCATCCTCATGCACATTAATCCATACATCATCCATTCTTTCATCCATTTATTGTATCTCTCCACCATCTTTGCATCCACCCATCCTTCTATTCATTATTCTTTTCATTTTTTCACCTACCTATGCCCCCTGCTCATCATCTATTATTCATTCTCCTATTTAAACAGTCTTTATCCATGCTTTCTTCCATCTACTCACTCACTCCTCTCTTTGTCCATTTCCCCCATCCATCTATCTATCCATTCATTTCCCTCCCCCATTACATCTACTCATTTCCTTCTATCTGCCTGCCTTTTCACCCAACATTTTCTCAGTATTTCACCAGGTACTAAGAACTATGGGTATCAGAATGTGCAAGCCACAGTCTGGGTTACTCAGGAGCTCATTATCTGGTTGTTAGGATGGGTTAAGAAAGGCTTCAGTAATCCTAAATTTGATTTGCATTTTGTAGGTTGGTGAGCTGCCCCCACAAACCACTAAGACACTGTCTGGTTTCATCCCTGAAGTGAGTGCCCTGACTACCCATAATCCCCACGTTCTGCTCTGCCCTGCTCTCCTCTAGTCAAAGGGACTAGAAATTGGGGACGCAGCTTTTCAAGCTCATCTCTCTTGTCCAGGGTGGAATCATTTGGACCTCTCCATAAAGTACTCTTTGGGTCCGCATTTGTACACTGTACTTTTTATGTCAATATAGAAACAGCCAGATGGTTTGGCTTGTTCCTTTTATTTCCTGATAGACACTCCCCAGCCTTTGCATGTTGTACTTCCTGTGCCCAAGGTGGAATCACCTAGTTCATGGCAGACTCCTGGTTTCAACGGAAGCCATCAGTCTGAGGGCTGGCTCTGAGGGGAGTTTCCTGGTTTCCGTAGGTGGCGGAGGCCTATCGCAAGCCAAAGCCCTTGGTGACTCAGATTAGGATAAACAAGCCCCCCAAGGTCACCATGGAGACAGGCAAAAGCCTGCTGCACCTCCACGGCACCCTGGAGATGTTCGCAGCTCGGCGGCGGCGGGGCAAGGCGCCTGTGTCCCTCTTCCTCCTGGAAGTTGTGAGTGGAATGTCTTCCCTATCTAAGCCTAACCTCTTAGAAGGTGGGATTTTAGCTGATAGCCACGTAATGGGCGGAAGGGCTCTTTGCTCATCTCAATTATGTGGTCCTAACTTCTCAGACATTGTCACCTGATGTCTGATCCTTGGCTCTGCCATTGAAACTTTGAATGGCTAGAAAGACCAACAAGTGGAGGGTCAATAGTTTAGTCCTTCCTTTTTCTCTTTTCTCCACCCTATGCCTTCCTTCAACACCCATTAACATTTATAAGGGCAGTGAGGAGCTTAACCTGGGGACTGTGGGAGCCTAAAGAAATTCCAAATCCAGTAGAGGAAATCACAGAGGACTTCCCAGAGGAGGTGATATCTAAGCAGGCAGTTGAAAGTTGAACAGGAACTGGCCAGGAAAGGGCTTGGGCTGGTGATGGAGGACACTCCAGGCAGAGGTTACAGGATGTGCAAAGGCCTGGAGAAATTACATGATGTGCACAGGAATCTACAAACACGCCATGTATTTTTGAAGGCGCTGTCCTGGGCCAGGCACAGGGAGGGCTGAGCAGCCTGGGGAGACTGCTGGGCTCAGTTCCTGAAGATGGGATGGGCAGAGAGGAAGACCATGCTGACTTGGCAGTGGTGGTGGTGTTGGGAAAGTGGTAAAACTTCTGGTTTTGCCAGCCCTGATGGGGGCTCACTGCCTTCTCCCTGCTTCCCCTCATGCCAGCACTTCAACCTGGAAATTCAGTACTCAGTGCGTGAGAACCGGCTGCACATGACCACCTCTCTGAACAGGTATGTGTTTGTTGCCAGCACTGGCTTCCTTGGTATTATCAGCACCATTGGTTTCCCTGCTCCAGGGTCTTTCTCTGATCCGTCCAGCACAGGCCACACTGTCAGGTTAATCTGGCCACTATTCTTGCTCCAGAACCCTCAATGACTCCCCATTGTCTAAGTCATCTTCTCTCAGATATTAGCTTGGAACTCAAGGCTCTTCTCAAATTCTCACACCACTGCCATATATATATATATATATATATATATATATATATATATATATATATATAATTTTTAGAGCGAGAGGGAGAGGGATAGAGAGATAGAAACATCAATGAGACAGGATCAGCTTTGCCTGATCAGCTTTGCCTGCATGCCCCACACTGGGGATCGAGGTGCCAACCCAGGAATGTGCCCTGACTGGGAATCAAACTGGCAACATCTTGGGTTGATGCTCAACCGCTGAGCCACACCGGCTAGGCAATTCCGTTAGGGTCTCGACAGTGGACTGATGGTGAGATCACGTTCCTTTTTTCATTTAGTAAGCCTTGGTCCACACTGTCCAAAGGCCATTTATCAGTGCCCAGCTCAAATAATAACTCATCCAGGCAACTTTTTCTTAGGCAAATAAACATTTTTAGAGCTCTGTCTCCATGTTAGGCACTGGCTACCCAAATTGTATTTATTATTCCACTCCAACATTCTAGTTTTATTATTAGTCCATTCATTTTTGTATTTGCTTTAATCCTTCATCTGACTTGCATTAGGCCAGGATTCTTTCAGTTGTAAGGGAAAGTTCCAACTTTAACTGACTTAAGCTTCAAAGGGAATCTCTTGGTTTATGTAATCGAAAATTCTAGAGGTAGACTTGCTTTCCGGAATGGCTAGATCTAGGTATGCAAATGAAGTCCTCAAGACTCTGTCTCCTTCCTCCCTTGACCCTTGCTGTCCTCTTTATTGGCTGAATTCTCGAGCAGTCTCTCCCCAGGTGACGGCAAAGTGACCCTAACATCAAGAGAGGCCTCTTGTTCAATAATTCGAACAAAATTACCAAGGCTGCTTCTTATTGGTCTGCCTTGGAGCACATGACCAACCCTAAGCTAATCAGCACACTGCTCTGATTGGAATGCTCTGATTAGCCAGGTCTGATTCTTGTGCTTAGGCTGAATTCAGCCCCACCTGAATGTCTTGGAATAAGAGTAGAAAATGGAGCTCTTGTTACTGGAACAGAGAATAGATGCTGGGATGATAAAGCCACCAGATGACCATCTCATGGTTTGTTCTGGTGTCAACATGTAGTAGTGCCTACTAGAGATTGTCCAGGGGATGAGCTGGGTGGGGGGTGGGAGGGTCCTAACTTTGTGTCTTTCAAGGATTTGGGACTAATTAGTTGGCTTGCAAATCTCTGCATATGTGGCCTTGGGAAGAAGCAATAGACATGACGTGGGGTCCCTGAGGGAAGAGTCAGGACCCATGAGAGGAGGCAGTGGCTTGAGCTCGTGGGAAACAGAATGGGCTATAATGAAAGGTAGTGAGCACCCCATCAAAGGTAGCATGCGAGCATAGACTTACAAACACCTGACAGGAAGGCATGGAGGAAACCTCTGCATGAGGGTGTGCGAGGTGTTTGAGATCCCCTTTCTCCAGGGCCAGGGGCAGTGGCTCAGACTGCCCTCTCCCCACCTGGTTTCTCTCTCCTGCACAGATTACTGAGCCTGTCCCGGGAGACCTCATCAGTTGGTGCCTTTCAGGTAAGTGTCCCAAGTGTTATTACCTCGTCTGGCGAGCCTGGGCTTGTTCTCCCTTGGGACTATAGGGACCGGCCTCGAAATAGAGGCAAAGTACATAGAGCAGGTCTCTGTGGAGTTTGGGGGTCCGGATTTGCTATTTGACCTTGGGAAAGTCACTTAACCTCTAAGTCCCTGTTTGCTTTTCCGGGTAGAATCTGGGCATCTCTTTTGATTGATTAAAAAAAAAAAAAAAACCACAAAAAACATTGCCATGCATAGCAGCAGCTGAGCTGACTCAGATGAACCAGATGTTATTATATTAGTCTCTGTAGCCTCAGAGCCCAACACAGAACCTGACCCAATAGGTGCTAAAAATAATAATCCTGACCATAGTTCTCACTGAACACTTACTCTGTGCTTTAAATTCATTGAAGCCATGTGAGTGGGTGCTATTATACTATATTTTCAAAGATGGGAAACTGAGGTACAGGCAGGTAGTGAATGAATGAATGAATGAATGATCAAAAATTTCTGTAGGAGCAGGAATGGGGTCCCAGGCCACCCAGTATCTCCTGAATTCCCCCATGCCTGGACCATGACCCAAGGCCCACATTCACCTGAATGGGACTGAGCAGAGGGGAAAGGCGTCAGCCTACAGGTAACCAGGATCAGGGCCAGTTTGATGTTAGCTGGACAAATTGTTTGCTGTCTCTAATATTCATTCCTGTGGTCCCCAGATCCAGTCGGAGAGAGGGTTGAAAATTTTGTTGAATTGAACGACGGGATGTGGACATTTTTTCTCTTCCTTTCGCTCCCCCAGGAGAAGAAACTGACCGGCTTTATCACTGATTTTCTTCGAGAAGCCTACATCCCGGCTGCCAATGGTGAGAGCTCCAGCAGGCGTTGATCTTGCTGGTGCCCAGAAGCACTCTGAGCAGGAAAGGATGGCACCTGGTGGTCTCAAAGCCCCTCCCCTGGCCCCAGATGGGGGAGGCTAACAGGGAATGGATGATCGTTGCTGAGTCTTTGAGGTTAATGTAATCTTAATGTCACCTGTTTACGGACAAAGGCACCTCCCACAGTTTTGGACACTTGATTCTTGACCCCACCCCATGAGTTAGATCTTAACCCTGACCTGGGATGTAAATACATAGTGATCTGACCTGTGCTCTCTATGCCTGTGCAGCTGGCAGACATCATGAATCAAGCACAGCATTATTTCCCACACCTCTGCTCCAGGCATCCACTCCCTTAATCAACTGCAGAGTAATTAGGCTGAAATGACTCTTACTGTATTTCTCAGATGTGCTCCAAGTTGGACTTCCACTTCCAGACTTTCTGGGCATGAATTACAACCTGGCAGAGTTGGACATAGTAGAGGTAAGGAAAGGTATTGGCAAGGCCATGCCAGTCAACACTTTTGGCCGATGAGTGAGGAGCGTAAGCCTGCCTCTCTCGTCCTGGAGGGAGCAGGGCTGAGGAGGGCTGTGGCCAGCAATACTATCTTGCCAATCCCTTGACCAGTGCCCCCTCGCCTCCCCTCAGAACCTGGCCCCTCTTGGCCAGGGATGCCCTAGAAGGAAATGTGAATTCTGCCACTCTCTTTCCCTGCCTTCTCAGGCAAATTACCTCACCTTTCTCTACACCTCGATTTTTCTGTGTTGAAATGGGGATGATAATATGGGTACTTGAAATTAGCTTTCACTCCATGGTAAGCATTGCATGTAGAGCACATGTGTCAAACACAAGGCCCGCGGGCCAAATCCGTCCCGCCAGGCCTTGAAATGTGGCCCGCACCGCGCTGTCATCACTGCACTCCGCTGCGTTTCCATCACAATGACAGTTTATGACTGTTCAGTAAACCATTTGGCCCGCAATTTAGGCTGGATTTTAGATTTTGGCCCCTTCTCTGATTGAGTTCGACACCCCTAATGTAGAGCATTCAATGTGCCTTTCGCACATTCTGTCTCTCCAATCTGGGAGGAAGGGGTGCTTGTCTGCACTCGACCATTGGGAAAATGGAAGCTTAGAGAGGTGAAGGGTCATAGGGCGGGTCTCATTCATCCTCTGTTCTCAGATGCTGGCTTCCATTTCCTGGCCACGGCTTAATCTATCCCTGGGATAGGCAAACTGCGGCTTATGAGCCATATGTGGCTCTTTGGTCCCTTGAGTGTGGCTCTTCCACAAAATACCACGGCCTTAGGCGAGTCATTTTTGAAGAAGTGGCATTAGAAGAAGTTTAATTTTAAAAAAATTTGGCTCTCAAAAGAAATTTCAATTGTCGTACTGTTGATACTTGGCCCTGTTGGCTAATGAGTTTGCCCACCACTGGTCTATCCCATTCTGCACCTGGTGGCCCCATCATTGCTCACCCATCTACACCTGGCCCTTTATCTCCCACCAGAATGCCCTGGTGATGGACTTGAAGCTGGACTGACCAGGACAGGATTCAGCTGCCAGTGCCCACACTCCAGGCCGTGCAGCATGGAGGAGCCCTGATCGGAGCCTGGCCCCCTGTCACCACTGGCTGCTTCCTTTAACAGGGAGTGAAGCGGGCAGGCCTGGGCAGGAGCCGTGGCAATAAACAGGAGGAAGGCCATTACAAACATCTAATGTCTTGTCCTCATTATTTGTAGCAAAACGACTTGTGGCTTTTCTTCCCCTTTGGTGGGTTTTGGGGTCTGAGACCAGCTTGGGGTCTGAAGGAAGCTGGTCACAGTCTTGGGGAAGCTCTGAGCATATGCTGAATATCTGCTGAATGTCACGCTTAGGATTTTACTTGTACCATCTCATTTAATTCACAAAACCGGATATGCAGAGGGCAACATCGCCATCTTCACTTTACAGATGAGGAAACTAAGGCACAAGGAGGTCAACTCCCTTGCCCGAGGTTACACAGTCTAGCAAGTGGCAAAGCTCTCCCCACCCATCTTAATTGCCCCCAAACCTTGGTAACTTGAAGGAGCCAATGACACAGCAGGCTCCCAGGCGTCCTGCCTACGTCATCTCCTTTAATTCTCACAGGACAGTTCAGAGATAAGGACTGTCCTCATTTCACAGGTGCAGAGACTAAGGCTCAGAGAAGTGGAACAATTGGCCTGAGGCCCCCTGGCAAGTCAGGAGACAGAGCTGGGGGTTGGAATTCTGGAGCAGCCTGCCTCAGTCCAAATCCTGACTCTGCCTCCTCACCGCTATGTGCCCTGGGCCAGGTTCACTTCACTCTGACTCAGAGTCTCTGAGCCTCCGTTTCCTCACCGGTAAAATGGGAATAATGACAGTATTGACTCCAGCAGGGTTTCTTGAGGATTAAATTAATTAAACAATGAAAAGTGCTTAGCTCAAGAAATGTTAGCCACAGGCAAGTGTTTGAGGCCAAGAGGGATGTGAACAGGTATGTCTGTGCTGGAGTGTGTGTGTGTGTGTGTGTGTGTGTGTGGACAGCTGTACCAGACCAGTGCCAGAATGTGCAGTTTTGAGCAGGTGTCAGTATAAACGGCCTACGGATCCAGGCAGCCGGGGACATCTGTGCAGATGCAGGTGTCCAGCTGTGGAGGTTTGTCCATGAAAAGACATGGTGTGTGCCTGTGTCCCATGGTGGTTGTATGTCGACTGTACTGAGGGTGTTTCCACGTCCCTCCGATGACATTCATGTGAGGATCAGCTCCCGGTATTTGTCACATCTGCCCCATCTCCTCTCTGGGAGGGGCACAAAAACCAAAACCCCATAGCTCTGAACAAGAAATGGGCACGGGCCTCATAGGATCACTTGGTGCTCCTGGGCTGGAAGTCACTGGAGTGGGATGTCTGTGTGTTGGTGTGTGCACTTGTCAAAATCTCTCTCTGTGGGGGTGAGCCTCTGTGTGGGGAGTCTGGGTGGGTCTGGGGGAAGGAGCTGGTGTTGGGCACACACAGGTGTCTTAGCGGGGATGGTATGGCAGGGCATCAGGGGGCTGGTGCTCCTGGAGCTCAGGAGGTCCTGCCCGGTCTGCCCTGACATAGCCTGGCCCAGGCCCACGCCGCTGCAGAGGAGGGAGGGCCCTTCCTCCCCCTGGCCAGATGCCAGGGCCGCCCCCTTGTCCCTCAGCACCAGCCCTAATCCCTTAATGATCACTCTCCTGATTCTGGGACAATGGCAGCCTTGACACAGGTCTGGCAGATTCAGACGCCTGGTAATCCATGGGTGGCTGACGCCTGATAGGGGACATGTGAGAGACACCCCCTCACCCCCCATTTCACCCTTAGATGTCCATACAGCGCACTCCTGGCCACCTAACGCCTCCCACAACCGCCCAGGCTCAGTGCACAGACGGGGAAACCAAGGCAGAGAGCTGTGAGAGTCCAGCGGCCTGGCTTCTCAGCAGGAGCACACTGTGGCCTCAGCTGAACCCCAGTTGCTCTCGGAACCTGTTCTCCCACCTGTAAAACGGGAGAGGGGCTGATGCTCTGGCCCCCAATCTGCTTTCAGCATCCTTTGAGTGTCAGTCACAAATTTACCCTGGGCAGAACCTGGGGGCTAGCTAGGCTGGCAAGGGGAGCCCTGGGCTGTGACCTCACCCCTGGGAGGCAGGGATGGAAGTTCTATGCCCATGGGCACGGGTCACCTTCAAGATTCTCCCAACTTAGATGAGGAAGTGGCAGTTCTGAGAGATGGAGTGACCAGCCCCCCAGGGCACAGGCACCTGTGGAGCTGGGACTTGGACCTTGTCTGCCTGAGTCCACGTCTCCTCATTGCTCCATCACATCACACTCAGCAGCGAATGCATCCTTCTCCTTGAAAGAAACCAAGGTCCACCAGACAGTGTGTGCGTCTGGCTCAAGGTCTTGGATCCTGGGACCACAGCTCTCAAGCCCTCGGGGCCTGCCAGGCAGCCCACACCAGGGGAAGACAAACACAACACAACATCTCTGGCATCTGTGTCCACTCCCGTCACCACCCCCCCTTCTCCCTTTCCAGCCCACTCTCAGCTCAGGTGCCCCCAGGAAGGCCTCCCTGGGTTCTTGCTGTTGTTAGTTTCTCTGGCACCCGTGGCACCCTCCCTTGATGCTCAAAGTCCATTCCCAGGATGCCTATTCCCACAGCCAGCTAGTCAGGTGAGGGTGGGCACCTTTAACATAAGCCCATTTTGCAGATGGGCAAACTGTGGCTCTGCAAGGAAGTCACTCAATAGTGGGTAACAGAGTCAGGATTTGAACCCAGGAGTTTTGGCTCCAGAGCCTTCACTCTAGAAGCTAATGCCCAGGGGAATTTCTCCTCAACGAGTCCCTTTCCTGCTCTAGTCCCTTCTGTGGCTCCCAGCACCCTCGCTAGGGCTCCAGAAAGGTCTCCATCAGATTGTTCTAGGATTGTTAAACATGGCAGCTCCTAGGCCCTCAATCCTTGGCCTGTTGAGTTAGGGTTGCAAAGACATGTATTTTATGAATTCCTCCCCATGGCCAGGCCCAATCCCTGACTCACCTGTGGTGCCTGAGAAGCCTTGCCTAGGGAGCCGGAAAGAACTGGGGAAGACAAGGCAGACGGGAAACTAGGTAGCACCTCCCGCCCTTTCAAGAGGCGAGGCTGACGAGGGCTAAGCCAGTGGCTGACCTCGGAGCAGTGGCTGTGCCTTGCAGAGTTCTGATTCCTGAGTGTAAGCTGGGGAGATACTATTGCTGACTTCACAGCCGATTGTGGCGACTATATGAACCCACAGGCATTGGTGCCTTGTAGACAGTAAGTGCTCAATAACTGCTAGGTGCTAACTTTCCCCCCTCCTCCCTCAAACAAATGCCTTAGAAACACCCGGCGGCGCTGGTGAGGATGTGGGGCAGTGGTGACGCTCCAGGCTGCTGGTGAAGTCCCGATGGCAGAGGCGCTTGCGGAGCCCTGGCTGTGTTTGGGGAAGCGGAACCTGAATGTGCCCTATGACGACCCAGCAACCCCGCTCTTGGCTACGTACCCCCAAGAAAGGAAGAATAAAAATATACGTTCACAGCTTTAGTTGGTTTAGCTTAATGGATAGAGTGTCGACCTGCAGACTGAAGGATCCCAGGTTCGATTCCCTGTCAGGGCACATGCCTGGGTTGCGGGCTTGATCCCCAGTAGGGGGGTTGCAGGAGGCAGCCGATCAATGATTCTCCGTCATCATTGATGTTTCTCTCTCTCTCTCTCCCTTCCTCTCTAAAATCAATAAAATATATTAAAAAACAAACAAACAAAAAACAACAACATATATGTCCACAGAAAGACTTGGCAAGAACGTTCATCACAGCCACCAATTGGAAGCCCAGGTGCCTTGAGCCGGGAGCACAGATAACAAATGGGTGTGCTCATGCAGTGCAGAGGTAGGTACAGCAAAGAACCAGTCATTGTCCCACGCACGTGAGTGAATTTCACGGACCGTGAGTCTGAGGGAAGCACACACAGAGGGGCACATAGGGGCCACTCCGTTCTGTGACCCTCAGGAGCACCCTGGGCTTGCCCCCTGAGTGAGCGGTCAGGGCGATGGTGACTCTTGGTGGACGGTGACGTGGAGGGACACCAGGGGGCTTCTGGAGAGCTCAGTTTGTGAAAATTCGTCCAGCTGCACACGTGTGATCTGGGCCCTTCTCTGTGTGTGCTTTATATTTTAATTAAAAGTTTATTTTTAAAGATGTACGTGGGCTTTGTAACCTGACTCAGTTTCTGAAGTCATTGGGATGAGCATTGCATGGTTAGGGGTCCCGAGGTTCTGAGGTTCTGTCACCAGGCCGGAGACAGACCCACAAACACCCAGAAACACGGTTCCAGCCTGGCATGTCACAGACTCAGGGCAAGAAAACCCCAGAGGGCTGTGGGATCACAGCCAGCGTGGGGATCAGGAGGGCTTCCTGGAGGAGGGGTCCCCCGAGCCAGTCCCTGTAGAAGAATTGCAATAACAGCTAAAGTCTGTAAGTCTGAACAGTAACCTGCAGGGCCTGTCACTTCCTTGATCCCATGTCCCTCACGTCCCTCCACCACACAGGCCTCCCCAGGGCTTCTGGACACACGGCCTCGGAGCCTTCGTACTGCTGTCTGGCTCTCCCCCAGAGAGCCACCTGTCCATGCCTTCTCCTCCTGCTCCAATCAGAGTCCTCCCCTGACCACTTAGCGAAAAATACACCCCTCCCTACTTCATCTCTCTCACCAGCCTCTGATGTACCGTATCATGTGCTTGTCGGTTCCCTCCAGAGCTGTGTTGTTCAATGCAATGGTCAATGCCCAAATGAGGTGACTGAGTGCTTGAAATGTGGCAAGTCCAAATTTGCTGTCCTGTCAGTGATTTCACAGACTTAGCACAAGAAAAAAAAAAAAAAAAAGTAGACTATCTCATTAGTAGTTCTATATTGATTAAACATTAAATAATATTTTGGGTTAAATAAACTATATTATTAAGATTAATTTACTTGTTATTTCATCTTTTAGAAAAGGCAGCTACTAGAAAAAATATTTTTTAATATATTTTTAATGATTTCAGAGAGAGAGAGGGAGAGAGAAACATCAATGATGAGAGAGAATCATTGATTGGCTGCCTCCTGCATGCCTCTTACTGGGGATTAAGCCCACAACCCCAGGCATGTGCCCTTGACTGGAATTGAACCCAGAACCCCTCAGTCCTTAGGCCAATGCTCTATCTACTGAGCCAAAGTGGCTTGGGCATAGAACAGAGTTTAAATATATTTTATTGATTTTTTTTACAGAGAGGAAGGGAGAGAGATAGAGAGCTAGAAACGTCGATGAGAGAAAAACATTAACCAGCTGCCTCTTGCACACCCCCTACCGGGGATGTGCCCACAACCAATGTACATGCCCTTGACCGGAATCGAACCTGGGACCTTTCAGTCCGCAGACGGAAGCTCTACCACTGAGCCAAACCGGTTGCGGCCATAGAACAGATTTTAATTGTGTTGCGTTGTTACTGCTCATCTCCTCCAGTGTAGGGATGTGTCCCTTTTGTTTACAGTGGTATTCCTGGCTCCTAGCAAACAGGGGGGCTCTACAAATACGCACTGAAGAATGAATGAATTTCTCTCCACCACCATCTGCACCAGCCTCAGGAGGGGAACAGCCTTCTCTGGAGCTTGGGGGACACCCAGCCTGGGGATGAAAGGGGGCGGGGGCTGCTGCCCCTCCCCCTAGTTGGCCCAGAGTTCCTCTCTCCACCTCAGGCCAGGCCTGGGTTGGGGTAGGTGGGAGGCGGGGTAGACTGTGTGCCACAGGGTGGCCCTTGGGAACCCTGGCGGGAGACCCTATAGTGGGCTGAATGTTCACCCCCCCCCCCCAGCTCTTGGGGGGAGGATGGCGCCTCTGCAGCCCCAGCACACCAACCCCAGCTCCCCTTTCTCACTTCTCCAGAAGGAAGGCTTAGCCAGGCCCGCAGGGAAAACCGCAATTTGCTTCTGACATGACACATTGACGGGTTCCTGGCGGCTGTGCCCCCTTTGTGTCTCCGGAGCCCTTGTGGGCATATAAGGGCCTCCCCCAGGCTGAGAGGGTAGAGGAGCCGACTGGAGGCTGGGTCCCCACCTGTCCGTCGTGGAGCTGCAGGAGCGGGTAAGGCAGTTGTGGCAGCCCAGGCCTTGTGAGCTCCCAACCACTGACCCTGCGACCAGCCCGCAGTCCCGTCCCAATGGCAGGCACAGGAAGAAGTCACCCTAGGAGGGCACTGGGGTACCGGGCGGTAAAGCTCATTGTACTGATGGGAATACTGGGACCTAGAGAGGGGCAAAGGCAGGGTCGGGAGGACTGAAGGTGCCCATTTTTCTCTGAGCCAACTGGCTTCCCCTGGTGGGAATGTATCCTGTGAGGTGACAGAGAGCCATTCGGGGACTCGTCCTGGGGAAAGCAGGCAGACACTGATGAGCCTGCGGCCGGTCCAGATGTATGCACATGTACCTTTGTATACAAATGGCACCAGGGCAAACTGCGGGCAAGTGAGGGGGGGCTGGATTTCATCCCCTTTGCCCCTCAGCAGGCTCCGTCTCCAGCACACAACCATGCCCAGGGGCCCGGGCACAGCTCCTGCCCTCTGGGAGCTTACAAGGCAAGACAAGGACACAGACACCATGGGTAGCTACCTGTTGTGATACGTGCCTGAAAGCAAAACTTCTGGGTGAGGTTCAGTGACCGAGGGGCTTCTTTAGACAAGGCGAAGGAGGGAGGGCTGTCCAAGGAGGCGACACGTATTTGGAACCTGAAGGGTGAGGAGCCAGAGGAAGAGCCTTCCTGAGAGAAGGAACAGCCTGTGCAAAGGCCCTGGGGTGGGAAGGAGCTTGTCATGGTTAAGGCCAAGGAGGTGGAAGAGGCAGGCAGGGACCTACAGGAGCTAGGAAGGAGCCCGTGTTCTATCCCAAGAGCAGCAGGGAGAGGGGTTTAAGCAAGGCGACCTGAGGGGGTGGGAGGTAGGTGACTGAGGGGGTGGATATGGAACTCCATAAAGAGAACTGCTCCTCTAGGGAACGAGGAAGCTAGCCAGGCTCTCATTTCCCATCTATTTCTTTCTTTATCATCATCCCGGATGGAGGCAGGAGAGGAGAGAAAGGTGGTAGTTTAAGTCGCATAGACTCGAGGTTCAGATTCTGGCCCTGTCACTAATTAGCTCTGTGACCTTGGTCAAGTCCCCTCCCCTCTCTTGGCCTCAGTTTTCCCATCTCAGAAATGAGATCCAATGAGGCAGCGGCTTGGAAAGTGCCCTGAAGATCGTAGCGTGCCCTGGCACTGAACGGTGGGTGCACATGTTAGCGCCGTCTGCATCTGGATGGAGAGGGCCTTTCTGGGAGTGAAGCTGGACTTGAACTACGCCAGGCCAGCGCCAGGGCTCCAGGGAGGGGACAGGCTTGGGCGCGAGGAGGGCCTCAGCGTTCCCGCCTCTGCTCCTGCCAGGTGTGCTGCTGACAATGCTGGGCATGTGGTCCCTGCTCCTGCTCTGGGGTCTGGCGGCTCCGTGCCAGGGGCTGCTTGAGACGGTGGGCACTCTCGCTCGGATTGACAAGGATGAACTTGGCAAAGGTGAGCCCGCCATGGACAGTTGGGGAGGGGTCCAGCGGCAGTGCCGATGGCCCCATCCTTATGCTCAGAGCGCCTGCTTTCAGGAACAGAGGGAGCAGGCTGCGATTCTCAGCTGCAGAGAGAATGCAGGGGTGTAAGGTTTGCTCGCAGACTCAGAGTGGTTAGTTCACTTTCTTCTGAAAGGGGGACGTGGTGACCTGGGCTGAGGCCCATGGGACTGCATCAGCCTCAGGGACGCGTACAAGTGGGGTTGAGGAGGTCAAGGGGAGGGTGCTGGCCGAGCCACGCTCCTGGGGTGTGGGAGCATTTTGTGCTCCGGGGTCCCACTGCCCCGGTGACAGTCTCATGGGCAGTAGAGCAGTCCTGGATAGAAAATGCTTCAGGGAGGCCACCCCCACCCTGTCCCAACCTCCACAAGGCGGTCCCTCTGTCTTGCCCTGCTCACCCTCTGCACACAGTCAGGCTGGGGTGCCCAGGAGGAGGAGCAGAGGTTGCCTTCTCCATCTTGGTCAAGCCCTGGTGGCTGTGCGCTCCCTTCTTTGCTTCTGTCCTCCTACAAGGGGGCCCCGGGTCAGGAGCCCTCGTCATATTATACTATCGGTACCAAATCTGATTGGCTGTGTGGCTTTGGGCAAGTCTCTGCCCCTCTCTGGGCCTTAGCTTCCCCATGTGTAAAAGGAACCTCTCTCCCCCCTCCCTCTCTGCAGCCATCCAGAACTCACTGGTCGGGGGTCCCCTTCTGCAGAATGTGCTGGGCTCGGTCACGTCAGTGAACCAGGGCCTCCTGGGTTCCGGAGGGCTGCTCGGAGGAGGCGGCCTGCTGGGCTACGGAGGAGTTTTTGCTGTTGTGGAGGAGCTCTCTGGGTGAGTCACCGCAGCATAGCTTCCTGACTGCGCACCTACTGTGTGCCCCACAGCAAGGCTGGTCTTTCCTTTCATGCAGGGAATAGAGGAGAGATGGTGTCTCTTTAATGTATTGGCAGGCAGTGGGGGTGATATCGGGAGCCCTGAATAGGGAGTCCCAGGACCCGGGTCAGAAAATAAAGAGCCTACTGCGTGCTATGCAAGACAGGAAGGGCAGCGAGCCCCTGTGGTTGAGCGCTCCTGCTCTGGGGTCGGACCCAGTTTCTCACTGTGTGTCCTGGGCAAGCTGCTCCGTCCTCTGGGGTGATCCAGGTGCCTGCACGGCTCCCGCTCCCCTCTTCTCCAGGCCTCTGCTCTGAACTACCCTGCCCTGACCAGCCCTTCATTGTCCCCTTCCTTCCTTCCAGCTCTCCAGGGGACACACCACTCACTCCCTGGCACCCCATATAGTTCACTGCTTTTTCCTGTCTCCCCTGCTAGATGTATACCCCAGGAAAAGCGGGACTTTTGTCCGACCTGTTGAATGCCATGTCCTCAGTATCAGAAATAGTGCTTCACACACAATGAATGCTAAAACATATTCTTTGAATGCATGACATCACATAATAACTCAATACCACCTAGCCAGTGTTTTCTGGTGCCTGGCACGGGGCAGTGAACAGACTGCTCAAGCTCACCCAGCTGGGGAGTGGGCAGGGTGGGGAGAGGAGTCTGGGTATTCAATCGCAGCCCACACTGCCTGCCCACAGCAGGTGGGACCGGCCCAGGGCTGGCAGTGACTCATGGGAAGGTCAGAGGACAGGCCCCAGATGAAGGCAGAAGGCCGAGAGCCAGGGCATGGGGAGAGCCACTGTGCAGGAGGGAACGGGTTGCTGGGGGAGGGAGAGGGGATGAATGTGCATCTCCCCACATGGCAAATGTCTCCGAAAGGAGCTGGTAAGGGCTGACATTGCTGTTGCTTGAGGACCACTGTGTGTCACTGTGGCCGGTATTGTCAGTATCCCCACGTTACAGATGGAGAAACCGAGGCACACAGCAACAATGTGATTCGCCCAAGGTCACACAGTCAGTCAGTAGTGGAGCTAGGATTTGAACTGCTGTCTTTTATTGGCTTCACAAAACCAGCTTTGCATGAGGTCGTTGCCAGGAAAGTGAATTAATGTGTGTCAAAGAGCTAAATAGAGGTTTCCATACACTAAATGTTCAATAAATACTATTATTATTATTAATAGATCTAGTCCCCCTGCCCCCCCACAACTGTAGAATTCCCCATGGGTCCTGAGGCTTCAAACACGAACCAGACAGTGCCCTTGTCTCAAAGAGTCCCCAGGAGGAGGCAGAGCCCAACAATGATGATCTTGGAAGCTCAGGGCAGTGATGGAGGCAGCCCAGAAAGCACGTGGACACTGGGGCAGAGGAGGGCGTTTGCCCGAGTCAGAGATGCAGGGAGGAGGGCTTCCTGGAGGAGGGGATGCCCTAGCGGAAATCAGCAGAGCCGAGATTCTGCTAACCGAAGGTGGCAGTGGGATGGAAGGAGAGTCAAGAGAAGCGTGTTTCAGACGGAGGAACAGTCTGGGCAAAGACCGAGAGGACAGAGAAAACAATGGACTGTGGGAGTTGTGTTTGGGAACCACTTGGATTGCATGCTTGTGATCAGGGGTGTGCGAGTGGAGGGACGATGATCCAGGCTGGAGACTGAACCAGGACTGAGGCCATGGGGAAGGGTGAAGCGAACAGTTTATTTTATTTTATTTTTTTAAATATATTTTTTATTGATTTTATACAGAGAGGAAGGGAGGGAGATAGAGAGTTAGAAACATCGATGAGAGAGAGTCATCGATCAGCTGCCTCTTGCACACCCCCTACTGGGGATATGCCCGCAACCAAGGTACATGCCCTTGACCGGAATCGAACCCGGGTCCCTTCAGTCCCCAAGCCGACGCTCTATCCATTGAGCCAAACCGGTCCCGGCTGAAGTGAACAGTTTAATTCGCTGAGCCTCCGATGGCGATGATGATTCTACACTCATTGGGCATACGCTGTACCAGCCGTGGCTCTTACATTATCTCACTTATCTTTGCAACATTGCTATGAGACAGGTACTGGCATTATGGTCCCACTCCGCAGACGATGATGAAACCGAAGAGGAGATGCCTGGAGCCGCATTTGAATTGCGGCTTAGAAGTGGGGTGGGGGGCACACGCTAGAGGGCTGGGGTGTCCCAGGCACTGAGAGGCTGGCACTGGGGGCCCTTCCCCTGACTCCCCCAGGCTGAAGGTCGAGGAGCTCACGCTGCCACAGGTGTCGCTGAAGCTGCTGCCGGGGTTTGGGGTGCAGCTGAGCCTGCACACCAAGGTGGGCCTGGAAGGCTCCGGGTGAGTGTGCCCCGGGAACCTCTACCCTATTGCTCCCCACCCCATGCCACTGCCCTCTGGGGATCCCTATCCTACTGCCCCCTATTTCCCTCACTCTAGCTTCTCTCTGAGAGACTCCCACACTACTGTTCCCACCCATTACCCCTCCCCATGATCTCCACCCCACTGACCCCAGGGGCTTCCCCTTCATGCTCCATGGAGACCCTACCCCACTGTTCGGGGCTCACTGAAGAGATGGGGGAAGAAGGGGCAGGGGTATGCAAGATGGGGACCTACAGGGAGGCAGGGGGTGAGAGGAGGACATGGGGACCAGATCACTTGCAAGGCCACCCAATTGGCCCATCAGGGTCCAAGCCGGGGTGGCGTGGTGAAGGAGGGCCCTGGTGGGTGGGGGCCTAGAGGCCTAGCCACACCCCCGGCACTCCCTCTCGCAGGACCCTGGGGGGCCTCCTGCAGCTGGCAGCGGAGGTGAACGTGTCGTCGCGTGTGGCCATGGGCATAAGCTCGCGGGGAACGCCCATCCTCATCCTCAAGCGCTGCAGCACGCTCCTGGGCCACATCAGCCTGCTCTCAGGGTGAGTCCGCAGCTGGAGCCCATGCCCATGGGCATCTTCTGGATCTCTCCGGAGCCTGAACTCACCCCACCTCCAGCCTGCCTGCCCCCACCCTTCACCCCCACCCATCATGAGACCCTCCACGGACAGGGACTCCGGCTCAGCCCACAGCTTGTACCCCCCACCCCCGGGCGTCCCCCTTCTCCGGCCTGAGATCCTGCTGTCCCCTCTCCCACACAGAGCGGAGCCTTCTGCGGCCCCTCCATCGGATCTACCAGCGTCCCGGTCCCTGCTGTCCTCACACCAGGGATCCAACGCTATCCCTGACTTGCTGTGTGACCCTCAGGGGAGCCCCCTCCCAGTCTGGGCCTCAGTGTCCCCACCTGTATCTGATGATCTGGAAGGCTCTGGCACTTCATGTGTGTTCTTCCCACAGCGGTTCAGGCACAGTGGCCCTTCCTCCACGGTGCTGAATGATCCCTCCCAGGAGACAGTGGAGGCCCAGAGAGGGCCAGGGAGGTGCCCAAGGTCACACACCAGGTTGAGGCAGGGATGGAGGTGGGCTGGTCTCTGGAATTAGGCCCAAGGCTTTGCCCAGGGCCCTGCACCCACCCTCGGGGGCACCTGCCTCCTTCCCACCTCACGCGTTGTGTCTCCCCCAGTTAGTTTCTACATTCCAGGCCTAATGGCACACCCCATCCCATCTTTGCTGGGTGGCCCCGAGCAGAGATGGGTCATCAGACAGCTCTGTCTTAGCTCCCAGGAACAGGGCGAGCCAGCGTTGCTCCTGTCTCCAGAAGGACCTTCATTAGGGGATCCCAGATAGGGTCTTTGGGCCCTTCAACCCCATTGGCTTCCTCCTGCTCCAGTGGGTCCTGGAGGGGACGGAGACCAGGTGGTGCTGGTGTCCTGTGGTTGTGGTTCTGCGGTTGTCACCCCTCCCTCTGTGCCCCTGTAATCCTTAAACAGACCTTACCATCCACAGGCCTCCCTCTCCTTCCTTCCTTCCTCCCTTCTTCAAATACTCATTCATTCAACAAATATTTGTTGAGCCCACACTCGAAGCCAGTTCTAAGTTCAAATGTCACGTACGTACAATGTTGGAGGAGACAAAGGAGCAGATATTTACCGAGCGGACGGTATACCTGGTGCAGAGGCACTCATGTTTAACCTGGGCAGCAGCCGCTCTGGGAGGCAGGCGCTGTGCAAACGGGGAGCGGAAATCCTCCCTGGGCCTCAGGGCGAGGCAGAGCCAAGGTGTAAACCCGGTCTCCAAAGTCCAGCCAGCGCCCTGCCCGTGACCCAGGCTGGCACCGTCCCGGGCGGCGGCCACACTCTCAGGCTTCTCCCTCCCCCAGGCTGCTGCCCACACCGCTCCTGGGGCTGGCGGAACAGACGCTCTTCAAGGTGCTTCCGGGACTGGTGAGTGCGGGGCCAGGCACACCCTGTGCCCGGGCTGCGCCCCCCCCTCCCCTGGCTTTGAGTAAAGCTGGGCGCCAGGCAGGATTAGGCTGTCCTTCCCTCCCACGCCCACCGGGTAATCCATCCTGGCCTGCCCACACTGCTCAAGTGCCGCCTGTGAGTCTGTGTGTATGGGGATGGGGGGGGGGGGGGTAGGGGACTGCTACAACTCCTCCCCAGACCTCTGAATCCTAAACTTACAGCTTCGATGACCTCACTCTCCTGCTCCCAAATTAATGTCCCTTTCTTAGCCTCTGCCCTGTCTCTGCCACCTGTACTATTATTATTATTATTATTATTGCCTTTAAACTTGGCTTTAAACTCGCTTTGAATAAAACTTGGGTCACTGGATGATTTTCAACTGAGCCCGGTGCTGGGCATATGTGTCAGAAAATGGCATCCTCGTGTATCAGTACTTCCTAAGAGGAACACGTTATACCTGCCCTGCTCCAGGATGCTTGTCCATGGCGGCCCCAGCCATCAGGGGACACGAGCCACACTGGAGGAAAGATGGTCTGGCCAAAGGCCCATCGCATTGAGGCCACAGCAGGCAGGCTTACTGGGCTCACACAGCCAGCCCAGGGCAGCCCTGCCTCCTGAACCCTAGCCCTGGCAGGACCTCTCTTGCGGGTCCTTGTGAAGGGCACCTGTGGAGGTAGCAAGGGCACGGGCACCTGAGGTTGGCAAAACTGCCCTGGACTTGAAGAAGCCGATCAGAAAGTAGCTCAGGGGGAGAAGGGAAGCCCCAGCAGCCAGGACCCCCACCAGGCCCACCTCAGGTGGATTTCAACAAAGGGGGCTGAGTTTAAATTGCGACCCCTCTCCAGGGTCTGTGGGACGACAGGCTGCGACACAGGATGTGTGTGACTCAAAGAGGCTTTAAAAACGAGAGCTAATCACCAGCATTTAGAGATTGGAGATTTCTCCTACCGATCCGATTTCTGGCATCTCTTGTGCAATCGGCCGCCCTGGCCGCCCAGTTCCTCCTTCCCGCAGGTCACATGGCGGGCGCCACGGGGCGGCTCCCCACCTGTCACAGCCCCTGGGATGTCCTCGCATTTCTGCGACAGGCAGGCCTGGCTGCAGGGGCCGTGGAGTTGGAGGCCCCAGGGCTTAAGTGAAGAGGCAGCCCTCCCTTCGCCCTGAGCACAGCTGTGGCCTGGGCAGGCTGCCATTCTTCTCTGGTCACCGGTGTGGGCGAAGGGCCGGGGCCGGGCCGCCTGAGGTTCCCGCTCAGGCGGACTCGGGTTCTGTGATCCGCAGACTCGGGATTCTGCAAGCCGAGCCACCTGCTCCCTGTCCGCACCACACAGGAGTTCTCAGAAACACGCTGGCGCAGTCCACCCCCAGACCTCTGAATGCTAAATGCGTGCAGTGAATGCAGTGACTGCCTGGCTCGAGCCTGGCTCTCCGGATGGAGGGGGAGGCACCCTTCCTGGGGGCCCCTAGGCTAGGTCTCCCGGGGTCCGGCAGGGACCTGAGACCTCAGAGGGAACAGCGGCCTTTGTCCCCGCAGACGAGGGCCTGGTCCACACACCCTAGCTGGCCTCTGAAGTAGGTCTCCCCTGTTCTCCCAGCATCCTTTGGGGGTTTTCTAGGGGGGCCCATGTAACTGGCCCTCCACATCACCCACTGCACCCTCCCAACACATCAAGCCCCTGCCTCTGCGTGTCCCCCCACCCTTCTCTACATTCTGCCTTGCCTTGGTCCCCAGGATAGCAAATGTTATGACAAAACGGGTATAGAAAATGCAGCTGTCCCTGCGCCAGGCTGGGCCCACTCTTATTGTTTTGTAACACCTGTCTCCCCTGGACACAGCTGTGCCCCGTGGTGGACGGTGTGCTGAGCATGGTGAATGAGCTCCTCGGGGCTGTGCTGAGTAAGTTGGGGTCCGACCCCCTCCTTGGCCCCTTCTCCTACCCCCTCCCATTACCCCAAAGGGTGGCGGTACCAGGGCGAGAGGAAGGGACAGGATGCTGGGACCTTCCACTTCCTCCTCAGGCTGACGAGGCTGCCACTTTGAGGAGCTCCCGCGGGGTGTGGGCTGAGGCTGGTCCAGCAGGAAGGGGGACTCACACTCTGCCCCCAGCTCTCTCTCTGCTGGGGGCCTCAGGCACCTGGGGTGTCCAGCATGGTCAGAAACATGAGGCAGATGTTGTTATTATTGTCTGGACAGACAGGATGACAGGCCCAGAGAGCTCAAGTAAGAAACCCAAGGCCCACAGCCACAGTAGCCACCTGTCTCCTCAAGCCTATGGAGACATGGACGGATGCCTTTTGTGTGCACAGATGGGCTTTGCCAAGTGTAAACAGGTGTGGCCGGGACGAGGCCAGAAAAGCTGGGGCAGCTGTGAGAGAGGCAGGGCCGCAGTGACACCAGCGCTGGAAAAGGGGAGTCCTGGCCTGGCTTCTGTGGCCGCGGGCTGGCGCCTTCTGTCCAAGCCTCAGAGTTGATCTGTTTAGTGAGGATGACGGTGGTGCCCAGGCGAATACTCAGTAGAGTGCTAGGCACTCAATACGTGGAAGTAGGGCCGGTTATTTGGGGGGGCTTGGCTCATGGGGTCTTCCTCCCTCCCTCCCTCCTCTCCCCACGCAGGCCTGGTGCCCTTGGGGCCTCTTGGGTCTGTGGAATTCACTCTGGCCACACTGCCTCTCATCTCTAACCAGTACATAGAGCTGGACATCAACGTGAGTCGGAAGGCCTTGCCGGGCGGCAGGGGGGCGGTGGAGGATACTGGTGGAGGCTGGGTGGGAGCTGCTGGGTCAAAGCACGTGGGTGAGCAGCCCTGAGACCTTCCGTGCCGTCTCCTCCCCCTGCAGTCCATTGTGAAGAGCGTGGCTGGTGACGTCATTGACTTCCCCAAGCCCCCCAAGCCCATCAAGGTGCCTCCCAAGGAGGACCACACGTCCCAGCTGGCCGTGCCTCTGTACTTCTTCAGCACCATCTTTGGGCTCCTGCAGACCAACGGTGCCCTTGACATAGACATCACCCCTGAGCTGGTGAGTGTGGCACCCTCCCCTGCTGTGCCCTGAAGACACCAACGGCCCAGTCACATCAGCACTGATTAGCCTAGACGAGCCCCTTCCTCTGTAATTGCTGATGGATGATGATGGCCCTCCGATCGGCTAAGTCTAAATGGGACTTCTGAGTCATTCCTCCCAGGGAGTTACTTTCAGGTGTTCAGAACCGGCAGTGAAATGTAGCCAGCTGTTTATCCTGGCATCAGACGCTCCCTTTCAGAGTCGAGAGCCCAATTTTATACTGAAGTGTGGATGACTAACATGTCTAATGCTTTCTCAAGAGCAGATTTGAGTCGGAGAGAGGAAAACTAGGCTTAGACTGTTCCAAAGGTCACTTGGACACTTGTTGTGAAGCCTCTAAGATCTCTCTGCTTCCACTCTGGCTCCTCACGCCTCACAGATGTCTGGAAGGTTCACCTCTCAGGAGCCGCATCCAGAGGCATTTTCTCAGCCTTACCCCTCTCCAAAGGCAGTGAGCTCTAAGCCACCTGTCTCCATGCTCCCCGCCCCCCAGCCTCCATCTACAGCTCAGGTCCTAGGGGAGCACTTCTTCATGTAGGGTCCAGAGAGCACGGACCAGGCTCCTGAGCTAGGAGGCAGGCGTCTCCTTGCTGGAGGGAGGTGGCAGTCATAGCCAGGCAGAGACTCTGAGTGTGAGGATGCATGTGCCTGAGCAGTGTGTGTGTGTGTGTGTGTGTGTGTGTGTGTGTGTGTGTGAGAGAGAGAGAGAGAGAGAGAGAGAGAGAGAGAGAGAGAGAGAGAATTAGGCAAGAGAGGGATTTCAGAGGCCAGGTGCTATCCTCAAGTGCTGTCCATGCCCAGGGGGTGATGGCCTTGTGTTGGGGGAGAGTCTGGGAATCCTCTGACCAGGGTCAGATCCCTGGGCCTTCAGTCTGTGAGGGGTTTGAAGGTTCTGGAATTAGCCTGCCCAGGTCACATCCCGGTGCCATCGCTTACCAGCTGAGTCTAGAGAGGAGCCTCGAGTTCCCCTCTCACAGAGTGAGAGTAGCCAGAGCACCACCGCTTTGGGCTGTTGTAAATGTGAAATAAGCAAAGGCATGTGCTCGGCTTCCAGGGAGCACTCAGCGATCACCGGCCACTGGAAGAAGCGTGAGAGTTTGTAGAGATGTGCATGTGGCTGGTGAGATGGAGGTGGGGCAGAATGTGGACCAAACTGGCCTGTGTGTGCTGAGGGGTCCCTGTCCTGTGTCTGCGTTCACCGTGTCCTCTCATTTGGTCTTGGGCCCAGGTTCCCAGCAATGTCCCAATGACAACTACAGACCTGACAGCTTTGGTCCCTGAGGTGAGTGACCCTTCTTATGGCCTTGATCATGGAGCACTTTCCTGATGAGCCTGAATGGACTCCAGACTCTTTCTCAATGCATTTCTCCACAGAGCTGTAATGGAATGTTGACTCTAAATTCACACTCAAGTGTGAATGGCTAGCACTGTGTCCTTTCCTGACAGCAGAGTGGAAAGGACCAGGCTTTAATTGCCCCAGAAGTCAATTAGACATGTGTCCTATGGCTGTTCCTTTTCTGTCAAGAAGACAGAAGACTCTTCTCAGGCTACTGAGTCCCCTCCCTCCTGCTGCCTTACTTCACCTTAGTCTTGGTCTCCTCTGTCACACGAGAGAAGATGTAGGGCACTGGCTCTGGGGGGGAAGAGGAAGGAGAAGATTCAGGGAGGACCCCAGTACAAGGCTGCGGGGCCTGGCCTCAGCTTTCCTGTTCATTCACCTGGGGCTGGAGCAGATACTTTCCAGCTGTGAGAATCTGAATTCATCCTGAGGTTGAAATACTACTACAAAGTCCTTACATAATAGCAGATGCTGACGGAGCTTGGAAAGAGGTCCGCAAGATCTGGGTGTCTACCAGAGAGATGCAGAGGGAAGCTGAGCTTGGGGACACAGAAAAACTGTGAATCCTTAAAGTGGGTGATTCAAACCAGCCTTGGTGGGCATGGCTCGAGGCCTTAGCTAAAGGGCCTAGGAGTCTCAGGCTAGGGATGAGATTGGGGCTAGACATTCAGAAGCACTTCCTGAGGGCAGGAGCCATAAATGGTGGAGAGGGACTTGGGGGAGGGACCCATGGAGGCAGCAAGCTGGGCCGTGTCCCTCCAGCTCCGGGAGCCTGGACCTTTGTCCTCCAGTTGCTGGCCTTGCTGTGTCAGAAGCCAGAGCCCCAGCTCCACGTCTGGGTCCGTGGCTTCAGAATCTGAGAGTGGAATCTGTAGTTCCCTGTCTGTCTGATCCTGCATCTCTGGGAGATGGGTTTGAGGAATCGGTCCCCAGACTCTGGCATTCAAGGGACTCCAAGCTTCTGTGACTCTAATTTACATGAATTTTATAATTCCATGATTCATGATTGTAAGACTCAGAATTTCCCGATTGTGTGACTCAGTCAGTCAGTCAACCAACATTCCCTGAGCACCTACTACGTGCCAGGCCTTGTGCCAGGTGCTGGGAATCCAGGAGGGGCGAAGGTGAGAAGGAGAACAAGTCCCTGTGCTGCAGGAGCTGCCATTCTGACTGGGCTGGCAGACATTGGGCAAATGAGTGGAGAGAATGGGATGGTCCACGCAGATGAGGAGCGCAGGAATGGTGCTCCTAGACAGGGTGCTCTGCACGCCTCCCTGAGGGGTGACCATTGAGCACGAGGCTGAAGGAGGTGAGGGCAGGGACTGTGCAGGATCTGGGAAGACATTTCCAGGCAGGACGAACAGGAATTGCATAGGCCCCGAGGTGGGTGCGTGCCTGTCAGGTGAGAGGAGCAGAAAGGAGCTGGTGAGATGGAGAGGAGGGCATGTGGGGACCGGTGGTGGGGTAAGATGGAGAGGAGAGCATACAGGGATCGGTAGTGAAGGGGGTGAGATGGAGAGGAGAGAATGAGGGGGCTGGTAGTGGAGTGAGATGGAGAGGAAGGACTGAGGGGACCAGTGGTAGGGTGAGATGGGGAGGAGGGCAGAGGAGGGGTCATGCAGGGCTGGTGGGCCTCGGGGGAATTTTGAGTCTGGTTCTCTTGTTCCATGAGTTGGTGGTGTCTCCCCATCTGACTGTCAATCTCACGGGGGCTGAGACCATGGTTCAGTCTGTCGCCTCCGCACCCAGCATGGTGCCAGTGGGTGCTCAGTGGGTGCTCAGCGGGTGCTTGTTGACTCTCTTGAGTCACTGGCTGGCTCTCTCAGTGGGGCATCTAAGCTGCCTCGGGCCCTGCTCTCTGCCTCTCCCCAGGTCCTGGGGGAGCTGCCCCCGGGCCAGCAGCTCCTGCTCAGGCTGCAGGTGAAGCAGGCACCGGCGGTCTCACTGCAGAAAAAGAAGGCCGCAGTCTCCATCACAGCCAACATCCGCGTGCTGCCCCACCTCCCTGCGGGGGCCCCGGAAGCCCTCTTGGAGCTGAATGGGGTGAGTGGCTAAGGGAGGGAGCCCGGCACTGGGTTCTGAGCGGGCTGACCCTTTCCAGGCTACTGGGGAGTAGGGTGCCTTCCCCTGATTTCAGGGTGGCACCACCCAGGAAGCCCCTCTCCTTTATTGTCACCCTCTGAGCTAAGACCCAGGTGCCCACTTAGACTTCCTCATCACACATCTGACCAGGCCAAGGCCTGTCCAGTCTGCTTCCCCGGGATTCCAGGAGTGCTCCCCGTATCCCCATCCTCTCTGTGCTCATATATCTCTTGGATGACACTATGACTTCTTCCTGCCCCCTACCTCTCCCTCCCACCTCCAAACACACATCTGGGCAGAGGCAGGCCCCTCCCCTGCTCACTCTCTGCCCTGGCTGCCCATGGCCTAGCACATTCCATACCCCCTGCCTCAGCCTCTGCCTTATACTCAGGGCTGCCAGGCCCCACCTCCCTGTCTTTGCGTGTACAGGGACCACCCCCTGCACTACCGTCTCTCTCCTCATCTTTCAACATTCAGCTCTGGTGTCACCTCATTGGACACCCACCCTTGCTCCCCAGCAGGCTGGGCTGAGGGTCTCCCCAAGCTTCAACAACCCCAAAGCTTCCTCTTGTATAAAAAGGATCACCATCAGTTGTTCTTTTTTAATCCTCACCTGAGGATATGGGAAGAGAGAGAGAGAAATAGAGAAACACTAATGTGAGAAACATCAATTGGTTGCCTCCTGTATATGCCTCAACTGGGGACCAAACCCACAATCTAGGAATTTGCCCTGACTGGGAATTGAACCCACAACCTTTTGGTGTATGAGGTGATGCTCCAACCACCTGAGTCACCTTGTTCTGAGAGACCCGGATGCCCCTTCACTTTTAATAATCTAGTTTAGGGGTGTCGAACTCAATCAGAGAAGGGGCCAAAATCTAAAATCCAGCCTAAATCGTGGGCCGAATGGTTTACTGAACAGTCATAAACTGTCATTGTGATGGAAACGCAGCGGAGTGCAGTGATGACAGCGCGGTGCGGGCCACCTTGCAAGGCCTGGCGGGACGGATTTGGCCCGCAGGCCTTGTGTTTGACACATGTGATCTAGTTCTTGAACACCAGGTCCTTCAAGTTACCTGCTCACAGCCCAGCAGGATCCTAACGCACAGCAGGGCCTCCGTAAGGGTTAGTGGGAGGAACGGTGGGGATTCACCTGTTGGCCTGTCCTCAAGTTCCTTCTGTCTGATTCAGAGTAACCTCTGCCTCTTCCCCCTGCAGGTTATGACTTTAAATGCCCAGCTGGCTCCTTCGGCTACCAGGCTGCACCTCTCCCTGTCCCTGGAACGGTAACCTGGGATCCTGGGCCTTGGCTGTAGGACCAAGAAGAGGGACCTACAGGAACCTCCTTCCGTTTATCCAGGACCTGCAGGGCAGGGGATGGTGTTAGCCCATTTTCACAGATGGCACCTGGGGCTCAGAGAAGCAGGTCCAGAGCAGGCTTCTTGCACAGCGCCGCCCACAGGCTGGCCCTAGAGATACACCCGCTGCCAGGATATGGAGTCCAAACTCCTGAGTGATCAGCCCCAGAGGCTGGCCACAGAGATAACTTGCCGGGATGTTATAAAATGCCTCGTTATTCAGGTGCATTCGTTATTTCTCTAATCTCCCCACTCCTGTGGGAACTAGGCCTAATGGTCTTCTTTAGGACCAAGATGGTGATGCTGGTGGCAATCCTTCCTCTCGGGAATGGCCCTTTACCATTTACAAAGCCCAGGCTGGCACAGTGGGTTGTCCCTGGGAGCAGGCCTGCCATCAGGGCCTCCATTCTCCAGGCTCAGTGCTCTCACAGTGGCCATGGGTATGGGCCTCTCTGACCCTCCCCTGGATTTGGGGTGGCTTTCCCAGGGTCTCTGAGATCTGCCCATCCTGGCCCATAGGCACCAGTGCTTACCTGACCCTACTGAGTGTCCCTTGTGGCCCCTGAGGCTGCATACAGATGCCCCTTGCAAGGCTCCACTGCTGCCCCATTTCTAACCTCGCCTGCTGCCTGAGTTCGTCTCTCATTCCTGGTGGCAGTTCCCGCCTCAGCCCTTCAGGAGATGGAGCTCCTGGCCAGGCTCTGGCTCTGGACCTGTGTTTGGCCAGCTGCGATCCACTAGTGCCTTGTGGCCGCTAGGGTGCCCGCTGGATATAGAGCACCCCATGTCCAGTGCTCAGTCTATGGAGAGCCACTCTTCAGAAAGGTTCACCCACTCGCCCCGAGTCAAACAACTCAGGCTCCAAAACCACGGAGTCAGAGGTGGTGGTCATGGTATCTCAGAAGGAGGTTCGATCCCTCCAGGTCCATTTTACAGGTGGGAAAACTGAGTCTCTGAGTTAAGGCTGGATAGAGACAGAGTTGGGCCTATAACCCTGTTTTCTGATGCTGGAAAGCTAGGGGTGCATGCTGTGGGGTGGGGTGGGGCAGAGCACTGCTCAGCGGGTGTTGGGGTGGATGCTGGGACCCCCAACACCCCTCTTCTCTCCAACAGGCTCAGTGTCAAGCTGGCCTCTTCCTCTGCCCACCCCTTTGATGTAAGTTCCTGGGAGGGTGAGCAGCTTGGCAGTGGTGAGCGTCCTCTAGGGGGGCTGGACAGGAGGTGGGATGAGTCCATGAGCCACATGACTGATCTGGCCCCAGTCTGAGCCCTGCCCCAAGCCAGAGTGGACAGACATCAGGGCATGTGTGTGTGTGTGTGTGTGTGTGTGTGTGTGTGTGTGTGTGTGAGATCACCCTTAGGACAGTGAATCTGAATCTCAGGACCTATCAATGTCTTGGAACCTTACAAAGTCATAAATTTCCGGAATCCCACAAAGGTTCACACAAGAAATAAGGCTCCGGAACTCAGAAAGTTCTCCTGTTTCAGAGCCCCACAGAGCCCTTAGCCTTCTGCTTCTCACATAGTTCTGTGGTTCTGGAATCTCATGATCCTCTCAGGTCCTAGAACATCCTAAGGGTTCTTAGGTTAGTAGGAACCTAAGATCAGACCACACAGAGTCTCCTGGAGCTGGTGCCTTCCCCTCCTTCTTTCTCAGGCACAGGCCCCCTCCTCTAGGAAGGCAGCTCCTCTAAGCCCACGGGGCCCAGGGGGAAGCTGTCCTAACTCAGAGTCCCCTCTGGGGTCACTGGTAGATAGTCCACCCCAGTGGGCCTGTGCCCACTAGGAGCTGTGTCCCCAGGCACGAGGGAGGCTGGGGCAGCTGGACCTTGGGTTTCCCTCCCCGGGAAGGAGCGGGCTGCTCCCTGCATAGCCACCTCCCACCCTCCCTATGCTCTCTTGCAGGCGTCCCACTTAGAAGAGTGGCTCAGTGACGTGATCCGGGCGGTGTACGTGCCGAAGCTCAACGGTACGGGTGGCCTCCACTGTCTGTTTGGACACGTGGAGTGTCTGAGCTTGGGGCTGCCAAATCTGTTGCCTCTTTCCTTGTTCTGAGAGACACTGAGGTTGGAGAGGGTTGATGCCCATTTCTGAGCTGCAAAAATTGAGGCACCGATATTTCCATTCACACAACACTGACTAGCATCTACATCGCACCCCAAGAGCTATCTGACCTGGGTCCTCTCCTCCAGCTCACAACCCAGAGGGGAATGCTCACATAAGCTATTGATGAGAATATATGGCCCAGAATGTGCAAGGACCCGACAGAACCTCAGGGAGGCTCTGCCGAGGGGCCACTGATGGCAATACAGAAAAAGAGCATTTTCATTTGAGTTTAGTAGGACATGTAGGAGTCTGCCAATAAGAAAAACTGAGTCCCCAAGAAGAGAAGTGGCTGGCTCAAGGAAAGTGGGGGAATAAGGTCTGCAGGTCCCACCCTGGCCCCCCTCATATCTTTGCTTTCAACCCTTTCCTCTTCGCAGCGGGCCTGGATGTTGGCATTCCCCTGCCCAACGTTCTCAATGTCAGTTTTGGCAACGCGGTGCTGGAGGTCATCGAGGTGAGCGTCTGGATGGGCCGCACGTGTGTTTGCGGAGAGCCTTGCTTGAAGCGCCTTAGGGGAGTGCTCTGCTCCTCATCTGGTCTGCCCACGCACTGTTTTTCCAAACTGCTCCGGGAATTACAAACGACTGAGCTTGGGAATGGTAAACAGATGGCACAAGTGCTGTCACTCCTTCCTTCCTAGCCCATGGCACGCATTGCCAGTCAATTATAATACAAAGATCTTTCCTGATCAATTCAGACCCATGTCTGGCCTATCAGGTGTGATCTCGGATTCACTCACAGGATGGCAGTTCCCTTGGTCCAGGAGTGGCACGTACCTGTACTGTCCCTCCTTTTCCTGTGCCTGTGGCAGGCGTGGCTAACAGGTCCTGACTCCTTTCTTGTGGAATATACAATATAATAGACATAGCCTCACAATCCTTTTTCAACCCAGCACAACTTTGAGTTTTGGAACTGTTCTGGGAGGTAGAGCAGAGTTTTGAACCATTTCCCAGATGAGAACCAAGGCTGAAGGATGTCTGATTTCTGGCCCAGGTTCAACACAGTAAATTAATGGATAAATGGCACTTGAATTTGCATCTCTTAAGAACTAAAGTCAGCAAATCAGTGACCTTTCTCACTCTGGATGTCATTCATTACGCATTCATTATTTGTTCATTCATTCATTCATTCAATGAGTGCCTGCTGTGTTCCAGGTGCAGTGTTAACCTCAGCCATGGGAGGGGCACAGACATGGATGCAGAGATGGGGTGGAGGTGGGAGCACAGGTGTGTTTGGACTCAGAGAGCCTAACCAAGAACCGTTGCTCCTTGCAGAACGCTGTTGTGCTGACTGTGGCATCCTGAGCTGAGAGATGGCCGCTCCCCCTCCCCGTTGACTGCCAAAATCCTGCCTCTCAGCCTCTCTGCCTCAGTTTCCCTCCCAGTCTCTAGCCTGTGTCAGTGACAGTATAAATGTCCCTTATCCACCCAGGCCCCCCCCCCCAGGTGGTCTGGCCCTGCAGCTGTGCCCCGGCCCGGATGGGGACTGCAGGGCTGGCCAGAGGACTCTGCTTCAGAGAGAGCTCTGGGACCACAGTGGCCGGTCCCTGGCTTTCAATAAACTGTCTGTGTCAGCATCTCCTGGCTAGTCTCTTCCCCAGTCACACACAGGCCACCTTGGCCTCTGCCTCTGGTGCCCTCCTGTGCTCCAGGCAGGGGCTCCTGGGAGGTGAGGGGACTAGGGGCCTAGTCATTGTAGCTTTGTGTCTCAAGCTTACCTGGTTGGCCTGATTCTTGTGCCACCTTCCTCCACCTCTGCCCTAGCTCCCTGTGTCCCTCCTTACTCCCTTCTCTGCTCCTCACTCCGTTTTTCTAAATACCTCTTCCTTCATTCTGTCTCCCAGTCAAAGTACTAAGAAGAGTGCCTGGCACATGGTGAAGAATGTGCATGATGGGTAGTCAGGCCTTTGAACAGCCCTTCCCTCTTCCTGGGGCAGCCCTGTCCCCTGTGTGCCTGGAAAACTCCTATCACCCCTCAATGCCCGGGCACACGCAGCTGCAAACCTCGCCGTGCCCCAGGCTGGCCTGTTACTGTATTTGCCACACGGGATTGTCACTGCCCTGGTCCCATTTTCCCACCTGACCAAGACCCCCTCAAGCAGGGGTGGCGTCTGCCTCATCGTGGTGAGTCCTGTGGCTGCACAGAGTGGCGATGAGAGCAGCTAACCTCCTTTGAGTGCCTATTGTATACCGGGCACTGTGTCAGATGCTGAACACCCCCTTTTGGACAGCTCCTAAGTGGCAGAGCCGGGATTCGAACCAGATCCTTCCGACCCTAATTCCAAAGCCTGGGTTTTGCTATGCTACCAAAGTAGTACCTGCTGCATTTATTGTATGCTTACTAAGTGCTTTAGATACATCATGTCATCGACTCCTTGAATCAACCCTCCTGTCTAGGAACTATTTTTACCTTTATTTTATAGTTGAGGAAACTGAGGCACAGAGAGGTTAGATGATTCACCCAACGATGCAAAGTTAGGAATGATGAGGTTAGAATTTGAATCCAGGCCTCTGAGTTCAAAGCCCAGGCTCTGAACCCACACTTGGGGAGCGGGAAGGGGGCATGACCCAGGAAGTGCAGGGAGCCCCTGTGCTGAGCTTGCAGCCCTGAGGCTGACAGCTCGTGGGGGAGACAGGAGCTGCTGGACGGATTCTGTTTCCTGGTCCCTGAGCCCCCCATGTGGCCCCCTGCGGGCTGAGTCACCTTTGGGTGAGTCACCTCCCAGGGCCCGGTCGCTCCAGCTGCAGACAAAGGTGCCTTTTGGACGCTAAGCCCAGGTGACCTCCCTGAGGCGCCACAGTTACACTAATCCTCCTGGAGCCCCAGGGGGTAGGCCTGCACTTCTGGCTGGGGCTGCGGATGGGCACAGAGCCTTAGGGGACTGACAATAACCACCTTTGTGTGTGCACTGCCCCCTACAGTATACAATGTGCTTTGGTCCCTGCGGGCAGAGGCACAAGGCCCTCTTCGTACTGTATTTCGGTTTAAAAAGGTAATATATCTGTTGAGCGAGCACTTATATCACACCAAGTGGGAGGCAATGGGGAGATGAAAGGGGGCTGCTGCTTACTGAGCCTCCATGAGGCTCTGGGCACATTCTGGAAGGTTCCTATGAAATCCTCAAAACCCTACTGGAAAAGTGCACTGAGGCCCACTTCTCAGAAGGCCAGGCTGAGGTCCTGGAGGAGAAGTGACCATCAGGTCACATAGGACAGGGGGTGGGGGTGGAAGCACAAGTGCATGACTCTTGGGGTCCCTGTCCTTGGAGCTCTTCCAGCCCCTACAGATGATGGGGCAGAAGGTGGTCCAGGCGCCACCTCATGCCCTTCATGGTTTTCGAAGACTTGCTGCCACAAGAAGCCAGTGAGGACCTGGGATGATGAGGATGAAAATGCCATCTTCTGAGCACCTACTGCGTGCCAGGCCCTGCTCCCAGCTCTTTGCATGATTAAGTTGCTCACCCCTCCCGACATCCTTTGAGGCCAGGTTGCTCCTGTCACTGTCTTCAAACCAAAGGAACAGCGGCTTGGAGAGAACTGGCAGCCGAATTCAGACCCAGCTCCCAGCTCCGGGGCCTGTCCATTAGTGTGCCCACAGCAGCTGAGGAAACTGGGCTCCAGAGAGGGGCTGGCCCAGGAGCCAGGGGTCACAGCGGCAAACTTGACGTCAACCATGCCTGCCTTTAGACACCCACTGCCTCCTGGGAAGGAGGACAAGGATCTCCTTGCAGAGTCCAGGAAAACACACTTCTTCTCCCCCTGACTTGAGCAAGCCTTGGCAGGGAGAGAGAGTTGCCCCCTTACTCCAGAGGATTCTCTGGTGGACCTAGTGGGGCAGGGAGAAGGGGCATCAATTAAACACAGACATAGGACCTAGGCTGGGGCTGGGGTGAGAAACTGGGAGAGCTCCTTGTCTAGTGGGAGTAAGAGCATTCATTCATTCATTCATTCATTCATTTACAGCACTGGCAGCTGTGCCTGAGCTGGGCTAGGGGTGGGGCCCAGGCCTGCTTTGCCTGGTTTTCCCAGAGCAACACCATCTCAGTATGGGCTGCAGGACCCTGAGTGGCCCAGAGGAAGAATCAAAGTACTTTGATTCATCAAGCGGATGAATGAAAGCTTTCCAGAGCAGCTGACATTTCTGCACGAGTTTGAGCGGTGGAGTCTGGAGAAGGGTGCTGTAGCTTGCAGGAATTGCCCGTGCAGAGGCCCAGAGGCAGGAGGCTGGGGCAGAAGCAGGACGGAGTGTGGAAGGCAGACTTGCCTTGAGTGCCAGGGAAGAGGTCTGGGCTGCGTCCAGCGGACTCGAAGGGGCAGTGGTTGCCTCTGAGGGGCGGGAGCAGGTATCAGCTGGGAAGGGGCAGGAGGGAGCGTTCTGAGGTGATGGAGATGCTCTATGTTGAGAGAGGGCTGTGGGCTACATGGCTGTATAACATTGTCCAAACTCCACAAATAAACATTTAAGATTTGTGACTTTTACCGCACATAAATTTTACATTTAAAGGAAAGAATCTTCATGGCATACATGTTGAAGTGTTCAGAGGGACATGTGCTGTTGTCTGCAACTTACTTTGAAATACATTATATATATATATATATATATATATATATATATATATATATATATATATATAAAGGATGGATTAACTGATAGACATATAGCTATGTGATAAGGGAATTATAACACAGTTTTAATGGTAGAAGTAGCTGGTGGGTATAAGGTGACAAGAACGTTTCATAATGAATTACAGGGAGAAAGCCTGCAGCTCAGAAAAAGGCCAGCTTGCTCTCTTCACACCAGCCTCAAATTTGAAGGGTCAGATCCATATACATCTCCCTGAATTCTCAAATAAGTCCTGTGAGGTGGGGATCATACCCATTTAACAGATGGAAATAACAAGAGGCACAGAGAGTGGAAGTGGCTGGCTCAAATCATGCAGAGAGCTGGGAAATGAGCAGGCTTTGAGCCTGATGCTGAGTCCAGTCGGGGCACATCCTGCCGGCCCAGGCCACCTGGAGTGAACAGGGCCTGCCATGGAGCTGGAAATGAGATAGATGCATTTGGGGATGTTCCCAGCTCACCCATCTAGGGGCCTAGCAGGGGTCTCCAGGAATAGGCCTAGACCAGGGGCTGATAAACCCCAGCTCATGTGACACCATCCGGGGCTGAGCACAGCTCTTGGAATTAGCCACAAACCGCAAACCCTTGTGGTTTTGGGGCTCAGTGCCCAATTTGCAGAGCCAATCTGCCTGGTCTCTCATAATTATACAGTATTTCCCTCCCTGGGTTTGGACTCCGGCTCCAGATGCTATATAAGGGGCCTGCGCCCAGACTCAGCGCAGAGCAGAGGGGCCAGTGAACAGGACCTCTCAGGACTGAGCTGCAGGGGCGTTCCAGGGGTAAGGAGGAGTCTGTTTCCCTTTCAGGGTCCAGGCTGACAGGGGGAAGCTGAGGTCTGCTGCTCGCCGATGCCAGAAACCCCTTCGTTAAAAAGCCCAT
Source organism: Pipistrellus kuhlii (assembly GCF_014108245.1). Taxonomy (NCBI): domain Eukaryota; kingdom Metazoa; phylum Chordata; class Mammalia; order Chiroptera; family Vespertilionidae; genus Pipistrellus; species Pipistrellus kuhlii. Next base: position 53,729,953 of record NW_023425562.1, on the reverse strand, counting down.
CTTTTTAACCGGTGGTGGCACCTCACTGAACACAGAGTTATGGGCGGTGGGGTGAGGACGCGGTGAGGAAGACAGAAAAGATCTTACACATATTAGTCTTTCCTATTCTAGTATAAATGAGTGCCTCTGGGACTCTCCTGGGAGTAGTGGGAGGAGAGAAAACACTTGGGGGCTTGGAGAACTTCCAGAGAAATGGGAGCAGGGAAAAGGGAAAGAGGATGAATATGGGGGAGGGGACTGAAGCCGACCATTTCACAGTTTGGCCCAGATGTGAGGGGGTGACTCTCGGAGGCTGGAGAATGGACAGCCTGGGATGATGGAGAGAGAGAAGTGGGTGATGGCATGAAGGCACCAAAATGAAATTTCCTAGAGGCTTACCAGCTCACCCACACATGCAGCTTTACCGCTCCAGGCACAGCCCCTTATCTCATAAGTTAAGACCCACTTCTTAGAGGTTTGGTATTAGAGTCCCAAAACAGTAACTCTAGATGCTGTTTATTGAGTGTCTGATATATGCCTGATGCAATGGGTTATGATTAGGAAACAAAGGTTCAAAATGGTAATGTCTTGCCCTCACTGGTTTGCTCAATGGGTAGAGCGTTGGCCGTGGACCAAAGGGTCACGGGTTCGATTCCCTGTCAAGGGCACATACTATAGTTGCAGGTTCGATTCATGACCTGGGTTTGGGAGCTGTGGGAGGCAAGATACTGATGTTTCTCTCTCTTTCCCACCTCCTTTGCTTCCACTCTTTCTAAAAAAATCAATGGAAAAATATCCTTGGGTGAGGATTAAAAGAAAGGTAAAGTCTCTTGTGTAAGGATTACACCCAAAGACCCAGAGCCCTTTATCTTAACCAAATGGTATACAACTGTCTCCTGCAAAGAGGTGGGAGAGGGTGTTTGCTGGCTGGCTGACTGGCTGGTTGGAAGCATGGATGGGTGGCTATGTGAATGTTTTGATAAGTGGATGGACTGATGGAAGAATGAATGGAAGAATAAATGGATGGATGGATATATTACTGGCTTGTTGGCTGGATGTATCATGAATAAATGGAAGGACAGATGGGTAAGATGACTGAAGAGGGGAAATGGACAGTTGGTTCAGTAGAACAGTTGGGTGAGTGGATGAATGAGTGGTAGGATGGCTGCAAGGATGGGTGAAAAGATGGATGGAGAGGGAGAATTGATGGTTGGAGCAGGAGGTGGCTGAGTGGCTGAGTGGATGGGTGGGTAGGTCAGTAAAGGAGTAGATGCTGGAGAGATTTCCCCAGAGCCTGCTTGCTCCCATTTTGCTGTTCAGGTTGAAATCCTCATGACCTCTTTCCCTGAAACTTCATTTAAAAACTTCATCTTGAGCAGAAACTGGTTTGGCTCAGTGGATAGAACGTCGGCCTGCGGACTGAAAGGTCCCAGGTTCGATTCCGGTCAAGGGCATGTACCTTGGTTGCAGGCACATCCCCAATAGGGGGTGTGCAGGAGGCAGCTGGTCGATGTTCCTCTCTCATTGATGTTTCTAACTCTCTATCCCTCTTCCTTCCGCTCTGTAAAAAAAAATCAATAAAATATATTTAAAAAACAAACAAAACAAAACAAACAAACAAACAAAAAAAACCCTTCATCTTGGGAGATGATCGAACATCCATGTTCTGGAGCAGTTTAGTTAATGGGTCTGCTTTGTATCTCCAGATTAATTTCAGTTTGAAAAACTCAGAAGGTGGTAACAGAAATTCTGGACTCTACCCCACTGTGTGACCTGGGATCTTTCCTGCTTTCTAATCATAACACATTGTATCGGGTATATAATAGACACTCAATAAACAGCATCCTGATGTGACTCTTGGAAGGAGGTGCCTTGTTCCATTTGCTGGCCAGGAAGATGGTGGCCATTCACCACCATCTGATGCACTGTCTCCAGCAGGGAAGCAGCGCCAGCATGTGGACGGCTTGGTGTGTGGCTGCTCTGTCTGTGACAGCTGTGTGTGGCCAAATTAGAGACTCAACCGTGGTCCTCAGGATGACCAAGGATGTGCTGAGCAATGGTGAGTCCATCCCTGAGGCAGGGCAGTTCTTTCTACTCTGAAGTTCCCAAGGATCCCCTTCCTCACTGGCAGATTCTACAGCAGTCGGGTGGGTGACTTCTCTCTGGGCTGAAGTTTTCCCCCTTTCCTTTTAGTTACTATTTCCTGAGCACCTACTATGTGCCAAACATCATGTTGGGAACTTTATGCATGAGGCAGTAGAGAGCAGTGAGTAAGAGCTTGAGTCCTGGAGTCAGTCTTTCGGGGGTTCAGATACTGACTGTGTGACCTTAAGTCTATGAGCCTCAGTTTACTCATCTGCAAAATGGGTGCAATCAGAGATCCCATCTCAGAGGACTGATATGAGAATTAAACAAGCTGATCTTTTGGTGAAAACTTAGCACAACTCCCGGTACATAGACGGCTCTCAAAACCGGGAGCTATAATTATTCCTGCCTCTAATCTCCCTGTCCCCATTCCCATCCAAGGTTATTAGGAGAATAAAAGTGAGGTCATTTCCTATCTGAGTGTCACAGGCCTCACTTTCTTTACCCATCCAATGGGGACAGTAGCTGTGGCCTTGGCTATTTCCCAGGAGTCAGTGGGATAAGCAGGAGGAAGCAGGTTTTTGAGCTACAAAGTATGGAGCACTTGGGAGGGAGGGTGAGGAAGCACATTTATCTGGTTCTGGCTGAATGCTGTTGAAATCTAGTGAATGTGTGAGCAGGCCAAAGCCAGCAGCTAACGAGCTCCGGGGGACATCAGGGCTGGTGGGACTGGAGGAACCTTCCCATTTGGCCTGGGCATTTACCAAGAGGGGCTTCCAGGTAGTGCCTGGGGGCTGGAGGTGGAGAAAGGGAGGGACCCCTGACACGCCTTTGCTTCTCCACAGCCATTTCCGGCAACCTGGAGCGGAGTGATGCTCTCCACTCAGCCCTGAGGGAGGTGCCCGTGGGTAAAGCTGGTAGCGGAGGTGGCGGGCCTCTCCTGGGGGGTCTGCTTGGTGGAGGTGGAGGTGGCGGGGGAGGTGGTCTTCTGGGGGGCCTGCTTGGTGGTGGTGGTGGAGGGGGTGGCGGGGACCTGTTGGGTGGAGTTGGAGGAGGCTTACTGGGTGGCAGTGGTGGGGGGCTGTTGGGTGGCAGTGGCAGCAGTGGTGGTGGGCTATTGGGTGGCAGTGGTGGGGGGCTGTTGGGTGGCAGTGGCAGCAGTGGTGGGGGGCTGTTGGGTGGCAGTGGCAGCAGTGGTGGGGGGCTGTTGGGTGGCAGTGGTGGTGGCCTCTTGGGTGGCAGTGGTGGTGGCCTCTTGGGTGGCAGTGGTGGTGGCCTTCTGGGTGGTGGTGGTGGTGGTGGTCTGCTGGGTGGTGGCCGGCCCTATTACGATGACTACAGAAGCATGGCCTACCCCCGAGGTGCTGGTGGTGTTCCTTACAACGATTTCCATGTCCGAGATCGCCCCCCAAAGTATACGAAGGGTCACCAGCTGGGCGGAAATTACAAGTATGGTCACATCGACACCAGTGACAACACCGCTCAGCTCGGGGGCAAATACCGATACGGGGAGATTCTCGAGTCTGATGGGAACGTGAGGGACCTCCGGAATGGCGACTCCCGCGCGGCTGAGAGTGATCTTGGCCGCAGGGACCACAGGCTGTATAAGTCAGCCGAAGGCGCAGCATCCGTGGGCAGGCTTCACCGGCGAGAGCTGCGGCCGGGAGAGATCCCGCCCGGGGTGGCCACGGGGGCCCTGGGCACAGGCGGTGTGCTGGGCTCTGGCGGCATCCTGGCAAACAACGGCATCCTGTCAGGCCAAGGTGGCCTGCTGGGCGGAGGCGGTCTTCTCGGTGACGGAGGACTTCTCGGAGGAGGCGGCGTGTTGGGCGTGCTCGGCGAAGGAGGCATCCTGAGCACGGTGCAAGGCATCACGGGGTAAGGAGGGGCCGAGATCCCCCATCAAGCCCCCCGGGATGAACCTCCAAACGGGGATCACCCTGGACCTGGAGGTGGAGGAGGGATGGTCTTCAGAGCCTTGGGTACCTCAGGGCTTGGCCTCGGGCCTGGACGTCTTGAGAATCCCAAGTTGGATGGTGTTGAGTCTTGTCATTAGACAGCCCTGAATGTGAGTCCCAGCTCAGCCTCTTAGACTTGGGTGTGACTTTGGACCATTCCTGTCCTCTGAGTCTCAACGTTCCCACCTGTAGAACGGTCAGAGTGACATAGTTTAGGTGGAAAAAAACCCAAGGATTTAAAATCATACATACAGGGTGGGGCCAAAGTAGGTTTACAGTTGTGAGTACATGAAACGGAGTTTATGCTCACATTATTATTTATTAATTATTGTATTATTTTCCATATGAACAACTGTAAGCCTACTTTCCCCCTACCCTGTATATATTATAATGTCAACTCTGCCCAGCTTCCTCCTCACACTCGCTGTTTCATTAAAAAATAGTTGGAACACCTGCTATGGTTTGGGCATTGTGTTGGCATTGGGGACAGGGCCTCAAGGCTAGCCAAAAAAAGACGTATCTCCTGTCCTCGTGGACATGGATAACGACGCCTGGAAATAGCCCTCCCACTGCCTCAGTGGTAAGAAGCTCATGGAGAGCCGAAACCGGTTTGGCTCAGTGGTAGAGCATTGGTCTACGGACTGAAAGGTCCCAGGTTCGATTCCGGTCAAGGGCATGTCCATTGGTTGTGGGCACATCCCCGGTGGGGAGTGTGCAGGAGGCAGCTGGTCGATGTTTCTCTCTCATCGACGTTTCTAGCTCTCTATCTCTCTCCCTTCCTCCTCTCTGTAAAATATCAATAAAATATATTTTAAAAAAAAAAAGCAGCTCATGGAGAAATGAGGATGTGTACAGTGGGGAGGCAGGGGGGCTTCCTGGAGGAAGAGGACCTTGAGCCGAAATTGGAGAATGTGCGGGAAGAAACCAGGCCTGGCGGGGCAGGGACAAGCCAAAGGACCGGCATCTTTACATTGAAAAGAGTCCTAGGAAATGCATGGACACGCAGAGTGGGCCTCTGGCCAGTGGGAGTAGGGGTCATGGCATCTTTTGCCTTTATTCTCCGTGTTTGCCAAGTTCTACCCACAAACCTCAGGTCTCTATAGAGTCAGGGCAGCTGAACGGGACTCAGCCCAGGAGTGTGTGAGGGAGGGCACTCCCCGGGGAGTGGCATGGCCTCAGCGGGGTGTGTGTGTGCGTGTGTGTGTGTGCCCTGTCCTCTCACTGCTCTTGGTCCCGTGCAGGCTGCGGATCGCGGAGCTGACCCTCCCTCGGGTGTCCGTTCGGCTCCTGCCCGGCGTGGGCGTCTACCTGAGCTTGTACACCCGCGTGGCCATCAACGGGAAGAGGTGTGTGCCCTCAGCCCTGGAGGGGACCCCAGCATCCCACGGGGGTCCCTTCCCTACACGTCAGCCTCTTTGTCCTTACTGTGGGGACTAATAAGGTCCAATGTGTTTCCACCCAGGGCACGGCTTACACCCGTGGGCTCAGGCCATCTTTAGCCCCTGTCAGCAGTGAGGGCGGTCTGCGAGACGGTTAAGATCTTAGGGGACAGCCTGGGTTCAAATCCCGACTCTCTTTTAAGCAGTGTGACCGTGGGCCTGTCCCCTAATATCACTGAAGCTGAGTGTCTTTACCTGCAACGGGGCATACTGACATCCCCTTTTCCAATCGGCTCTGGGCTCTGGCCACTGGCGTCTGCCGCCCTGAATAGTGCCCGCCGCCTGGGAGGTGCTTACCGAGGACCTCAGCGCGGGCGTGTGCATTGATTCCTCCCTACAGGTTGAGGTCATGTCTAGAAAGTTAGGTCACTGGGTGCTCACCTTGGAAACCAAAGTTTACACTGAAGAGGCCAGATTATGATGATCTCTGAACGCATAATACTCCGGCCACTCAGTGTACTTCTCTTGAGCGCCTCATTTATTTGATATCAAAGATACTATAAATCGTGCACCTGATCAGTTTTCCCCTTGGCCCTGGCTGATAGAAAGCTCAGGGCAAATAGGTGGTTGATCTCCAGCAAAAGCCTAGAATACTGTTGGTACCCATTGGAGATACAAATACACCGAGGGGCCAGATTATTATACGTTCAGAGATCATCATAATCTGGCCACTCCGTGTATATGCCGAGTGCCTTTATTGACCCCTGTCCCCAGCCTTAGAAGCTCTCGCAGACTGAGGAGGGACACAGATTTGTTCACAGATAACTTGAGGGGCCGGGGAAGTCTTCCGGTTTGGGATCCCTAGAGATGAGCGAGGAGCAGGATCGATTCATAATAGCCAGGGGCAGGGCCGGGAAGGGTGAGAGGTGCCAGCAGGGCTGGCTGCGGCTGAGCTGCCCGGAGGCTGGGCGTGACTCTCTGTCTCCCCGGCCTCATGGTCTCCTCCAGTCTCATTGGCTTCCTGGACATCGCCGTGGAGGTGAACATCACGGCCAAGGTCCGGCTGACCATGGACCGCACAGGCTACCCGAGGCTGGTCATCGAGAGATGCGACACCCTCCTGGGGGGTATCAAAGTCAGGCTGCTGCGGGGGTGAGTACCGCTCCGTGGAGTGGAGCGCCTTGGGGGTGGGTGGCACGGCCCTTATGGCTACGAGCAGGGGTTCTGGGAGCATCCTGGGATCCAAATCTCAGCTCCACCAGCCCTTGCTGTGTGCCGTTGAGCAATTCTGTTGCCCTCTCTGAACTCCGGTTTGCTCATCGGTTACCTGGGGGTGATCCTTTTTCCTGTTGGAATTGAAATAATGAATGTCAAGCCTTAGTGCAGAACCTGGCACCTTTTAAGAGTTTCGGAGTATGTGTCTGACGGGTTTGTGCTCATTAGTGCAAACTTGGTCGGGGGTGAAATTTTTCCTGTTGCACCCTCCCCACAAGGCAGCCAAGTCCCCACCCTCTGACCAGAGAGGTTTCAAGTGTCTGTGTGTGGCCAGCACGCCCCCTCCAATCCCTCTCCCCTCCTGGGGGGATGGTCTTGGGTGAGAGCACATCAGGCAGCTCAGAATGGAGGCCCCTTCATTCACTCCTGGGCTCTCAGCAGGGAGAGCCCTCTTCAGCTTTTCTCTTTGAGGCCTCTGCCCCATGCCCATACTCCCCACCCCCCCTCCCCCTGCCCTGTGTTATCCATTTCTTGGCCCCATCCCCCCAGTCTCGTCTTAGCTAAGCTCTGGAGCAGAAATACTCATTGCACAACTCAAACCCAAGAATGTCTGATTCACGTGAGCTTCTCTGAGTCTTTGTTTCTGCCCCAGGGTGGTGGGAGGGAGATCGGCCCTGGTATTCCATGAGGGGAGGCGGGAGGACAGCCCACAGAGACCTCACAGATTTCTAAATTCACATTTCCACTGGGAAATACAGTGGTTCAAAAAGAGACAAAAAGGAAGGCACAGAGTGAGGAGCCTGCCTCCCATCTACCCCTTCTCAGCAAGCTCCCCTTCCAATTTCTTTGTGCAAACGAAGCAAACACAAACGTGAATTCTTACTCCCCACCCGCCTTTTCGCACAAACGGGCACATGCTATTAACACGGCTTTGCTTTTTATTTATTTATTTTTTTTATTTCTTCGATTTGGAGCTGTTTCTGGGTCCTTCGGGAGGATTATGCAAAGCTGCAACCAACAGTCCATTAGAGGAGGGCCAGCCGAGCAGGAGGGAACAACATTTGCAGTTAGAAGTCAGGAACATCCCAGCCTGGGCCGGGCCCGCTGCAGAGCTCAAGAAACATTTGTTTGTTGAATGAGTAAATGCATGAGTGAATGGGTGGATGAGGGAATGAATGAATGAATGAATGAATTAATGGATGAATGAAAAGTCCCCAATTTGCCTGACTAGCCCATCCAGCTAGACCACATGTGTCAAACACAAGGCCCGCGGGCCAAATCCGTCCCTCCAGGCCTTGCAATGTGGCCCGCACTGCGCTGTCATCACTGCACTCCGCTGCATTTCCATCACAATGACAGTTTATGACTGTTCAGTAAACCATTCGGCCTGCGATTTAGGCTGGATTTTAGATTTTGGCCCCTTCTCTGATTGAGTTCGACACCCCTAAGCTAGACTAAGGTGAAGGTGCACTGCCCCACCAGCTTTCAGAGCAGCTTCCAGCACTGACAGGTTCTCCCCAGACAGGGCCTGGCCTGGGACCCCGAGTGTGCCCAGCGTGGTGAGCCCCTCCTCACTCTGCTCCCCTCTCCTCAGGCTTCTCCCCAACCTGGTGGACAACTTAGTGAACCGGGTCCTGGCCAATGTCCTCCCTGACCTGGTAAGAACCCATCCTGGGTCCGGGAGCAGGGAGCACTGACTTCCCTAGACCGAGGGGCCACAGCTCCACCTCCAACGCCGCGAACAGGAGGGCGGCCCCGAGGGCACCAGGGGCAGAGGCGTGTTCTTGGGTTGATCTGGGGAACTCGGAGGGACGGGCTGGTGGAGGGAGAAGGAGGTGGAGCTTGGGGATCACACGGTTCTGAGTCTGAGTCCTAGCTCGGGCACCTCCAAGCTGTGTGACAAATCACATCACCTCTCTGGGTCTCCGTTTTCCCACCTGTGAAACGGGGGTCATGAGGGAGCCTTCCCGGCGGGGTGTGGGGAGGACAGTGCCGAGCACAGAGCAGGTCAGTCAGCATGGGCTCCGTGTAGTTGTTACTGGCGCACACCCTCCGCAGCCCCCTGCGCGGTGCCCAGGACGGCGTGCTTTCTCCCCCCACAGCTCTGCCCCATTGTGGACGTCGTGCTGGGTCTGGTGAACGACCAGCTGGGTCTGGTGAACTGTAAGTTCTTCCTGCTTCGTTTCATCTACTCGTGCCGGCCCGGGGCCCAGCCCCTGGGAGGAGGACTCAGGGAGGTGGGGCACAGGCCCTTAGAGTAAGGTGACCAGACGTCCCGCTTTTGGCGGGACAGTCCCAATTTTTAACAATTTGTCCCGCGTCCCCGTGGCATTTTAAAAAAAGTCCTGATTTTTGGAATATTTTTTAAAACACCGCGGGACGCGGGACAAATTGTTAAAAATCGGGACTGTCCCGCCAAAAGCGGGACGTCTGGTCACCTTACCTCAGAGTGCTGTGTGGCCGATGCCTTGAGGGAGAGCCTCCCTGGACTTCGCTCTGGTCCCCAGGGGCTGCGGCTCTGCACTAGGAGCCAGGAGGCCGGGTGGAGCCCTGGCTCTGCCCGGCAGGTGTGTGCCCCCCTCCTTCCCCCACCGCTTCCTCCTCTCTACGAGGAGGCGGTTGGCTTCCGCCCACAGAGGGCCTGGAGAGCGAGTGGCAGGAGACACAGGGACACTGCCCAGGTCCCAGCGCCAGGCTCCAGCTCCACCCGACCCAGGGTTTCCGAGCGAACACCCCTAAGGCCAGCCGGCCCCACAGGGTGTGCAGCCGCGCGGACCACAGCAGAGAGGTGGCACCGCGCTGAGCTGGGCCACCTCCGCAGCCACCCCGGGCGGCCCCTCCGGGGTGGGCCCATGTCTCTGGGGGTTCCAGGCAGTTTGAGGCTGGCCTTCCCAGACAGGTAAACTCGCTCCACTTGTGGCCAAAAACAGGGGGGAAAGAGCCCAGAGGTGAAGCTATTCATCACAAGTGCTGGATCCCACGAAGCACAACATTGCTTCTTGCCCAGCACACGGGACTTGGCAGCTTACAGAGCGTATCCATACCAGGACCTCCCTGCCCCCCCCCTCCCCACAACACAGGCCAAGGAATTATGTTAAACCTGTTACAGAGGAGGAAATGGTAGCTCAGAGAGGCACAGGGTCTTGCCTGAGGTCACACAGCAAAGAAGAGGCAGAGTTGGGATTTGAGTCCAGAATTCTTGCTCTTTCCATGGTGCCTGGAGTTGGCGCCTTGCTGCCTTGGTTCACAAAAAGGGAAGGTGTCCGGGAGGGGGAGGGTGCCTCCCTGTGACCCCCACCTTTTCCTGCAGCTCTGGTTCCTCTGGGGATATTGGGAAGTGTCCAGTACACCTTCTCCAGCCTCCCGCTTGTGACTGGGGAATTCCTGGAGCTGGACCTCAACGTGAGTGACTGGACTTGGGGGCAGGGGGAGGGGGCCCTCTTCCTACCGGCGGGGGAGGGAAGGAGGCTTCTGCTGAGTGCTGAACAGGACCCTTTTGTGATCAGATCGGGCCCTCCTAGGAGCCGTGTTAAAACATGCAGCCACACTGTGTACTGAGCGCATTTCTAATCTAACCTCTGGCAGCCATTGGAGGGAGGCACTCCTTCTGAGGAAACCGAGGCACGGAGAGGGTCAGCCCCTTGTCCAAGGTCACTGCTAATAAATGTGAACGTGGGATCTGAACCCAAGCAATCTGGCTTCTCACTACTAGAGCCACTGCTTGGGCTTGGTTCTCCCGGAGCCGTGGTCGGCAAACTGCGGCTCGCGAGCCACACGCGGCTCTTTGGCCCCTTGAGTGTGGCTTTTCCACAAAATACCACGGCCTGGGCGAGTCTATTTTGAAGAAGTGGCGTTAGAAGAAGTTTAAGTTTTAAAAAATGTGGCTCTCAAAAGGAATTTCCATCGTTGTACTGTTGATATTGGGCTCTGTTGACGAATGAGTTTGCCGACCACTATCCTGGAGCAATGAATCTGGCCAGTAGTGTGCTGGTAAGCATTCACAGCCGGCTCTCGTTATTAGAAAGGAAAAGCCTGACTTGTAACGTTTGCTGACTTCCATGGTCTAAACACTCCCACCACGGCCAGTTTCAAGCTGCCTACTGACTGTCTGAACACGGAGTTAAGGAGAGATGCGTGGACTCGGCTCTTGTGAGCTGGAGTGCTCCAGCACACGGCCGAATCTGGTCCCTAACTGTGCACGGGGCTCACACACACACACACACAAAATTCCCATGGGCCAACGAACACAGATGCTTCCCCACGTGCTCCCTCAGATACAGGGCGCAGGCGCACACCCCTGCTCTCACATACACAGCACGCCTGTGCGTACGAGCAGGTGCACACCTGGTAAATGCATCAACTCTAGCCATTCAAGAGCTACTTGCTGGTCACTGCTGTGTGCCAGGCGCCAGGCTGGGGCTGGAGGTGCAGTGGGGCACAGGGCAGGATTTCTGTCCTGATGGAGCTTGCAGTCTATTGGAGGGGACAGACCACCCAAGAATCACTCAAGCAAATGTACAAGTATAGAGGGTGAGCACTGTGAAGGAAGGCTCCGGGCTATCAGAGCCTTCAGCAGGGATCTGACATACCCACGGAGATCATGGAGGGCTTCCTGAAGGCGGGGGCACTTGAGCTGAGACCTGCCAGATGAATGGAACATGCAAGAGGAGAGTGTGGGGGAGGGAGCAGTGTGTGGGAGGCACCATGGTGGGGGTGCTCAGGGGGTGGCAGGGACTGACAAGGCCCTAGTGGCTGCTCTGTAAAGGCGGGGGTGAGGGGGAGAGTGGCTCGAGATGAGGTGGAGAGGCCCCTAGGCCAGACTAGACAGTGTCTTGTAGGCCATGGACAAGAGCGTAGTCTTTAGAGTGTAGATACACCAATGTGTACTATGCAGGTGCATAAACATGCTAATGCATATGGCAGGACTGAGGTGGGGAAAGGATCGATGTCATACATGTATTTAAAATATAGGGCAACATACCATGTGGGAACTGCAGAGACCCTCTACCATCACAAATTGAAGAAGATCTTGGGCCTAAATGAGTCACTCAGACCCAGTGGGTTTAATCAAGGAAGGCTGCCTGGAGGCAGAGTCAGGGCCTCACCTAGCCTTCAGCCTCCTTCCTCAGCTTCCCTCCCTGCACCCCTCTCCGTGACCCCTCTCCTCTCTGTTTCTCCAGACTCTGGTTGGGGAGGCTGGAGGAGGGCTCATCGACTACCCCCTGGGGCGCCCAGCCAAGGCTCCCAGGCCAACGATGCCCGAACTGCCCCCCATGGGCGACAACACCAAGTCCCAACTGGCCATGTCTGCCAACTTCCTGGGCTCAGTGCTGACTCTCCTGCAGAAGCAGGGGGCACTGGACATTGACATCACCAATGGCATGGTGAGTCATGGCCCCACGTGGGAGTGGGGCAGGCTGGGCAGCAGAGAGCTTCCAGTTGACCCTGTAGTCCCCATGGCTTTGGGAAATTGCTATAAAGTGAGGTCTATAGACAGCCCACCCTTGGACACATCTCCAGTTCATGGATGTGTGTCAGTTATGTCCGTGTTTACCCGCGCATGGCGCCTAGGAAGATTTTAGGTGATTCACAGACATGGCATTAAACAACATCAAACCGTATGGTGAGGAAGCTTCTCACTATTCCATTTTATTTAATTTTATTCCAATCCTTTGTAAAAAGCATACTATGCATACATTTGTATGTATTTCCATGTAAATGCTTAGAATCCTTTCACCTGGTAAGCACTCATACTGAGTAACTAAGAGGCATCTCTGTATAGATAAAGAGCCAGGGTCCATAATGACCAAGGCTCCACCGAACATCGGAAGTCAATGCTAGGTTGCTATGGTGACCCCGCACTGACTGCCGAGGGGCTGAAGATCAGGTCCAGAGAGAGGCCTGCAGAGGAGAGGCAGGGTCTGAGCCACAGCCTCCATGGCAGCTGTTGATCAGCCCTTGCCTCTCTCTTTCTCTCCCGGCTTCACCGGCAGCCACGCCTCTATTTCTCTCTGGGCCTCCTTCAGGGCTGCTGATCAGTCCCTCTTCTTTGATTAGGCCCAGAGTTAGGCCCAGAGACCTGACTGGCATAGAAACCAACCAATCAGAACCTAATCTGGGTGAACTTTGAAGGCAGAACCTAAGGTGTAGGCTGAGGAGGGGTTTTAAAGGCAATAGCTGTTTGGTTTAAGGTGTAAGAAAGTGGTTCAATTTTTTTATGACTGGTTTGGTTGTATAGTGCATATGGCTGGCTATCAGTCCAAATATAGAGGTTATGTGTTTTTGTCTGCCACGAGCATCTCCTTCTGCTGAATAAGGCTCCCTTCCTTTCCCCTCCCCCGCCATTTAAGCAATCCTATCCTATATAATCTAACTATAACACTAAAAGAGTAATATGCTAATTAGACCCGGCCAACCGGCCATCTTCCAGACGTCCAACTTCCTTCCAGACAAAGCCATGGTGGTGGGGGCCAAGGCAGAGACAGTTAGGGGAGATCAGGCTGGCAGGGGAGGGCAGTTAGGAGCAATCAAGCAGGCAGGCAGGTGAGCAGTTAGAAGCCAGCAGTCCCAGATTGTGAAAGAGATGTCCACCCACCAGTTTAGTCCTGATCCCACAGGATCTAAACTGGTGGTCGGACATCTCCCAAGGTGTCCCCGATTGGAGAGGATGCAGGCTGGGGTGAGGGAACCTCCCCATGCATGAATTTCGTGTACCAGGCCCCTAGTATGAGAATAAAACACTCTTGGGTATGTTATAGACTCATTTTCTCTCCAAACCTTTCCTTCTGAAAAATTTCAAGCCTTCAGCAAAGTTGCAAAATAGCACTATTAGTGCCCAAATATCATTCACCTAGATTCCATAGTTACTATTTTGTCATATTTGTTCTGTAGCTATCTCTCTATCTGTCTCCTATCTACCCATCACCAGTTGTTGAACAATTTGAGATTTTAGAGATGTGACATTTCACTCCATAAACTTCAGTATATATCTCATAAGAACAAGATGTTCTCTAAAACACCACCATACCAATTATGTCACTCTTTGATTCCATTTGTGCCAGCATGTAGTGTCCTCTTTTTAACTCGGAAGGAACAAGCACGCCACCCACCACCCCTGCCCGAGGCCTCCACAGACAACAATATCCGTGGAGGGGGTAGGGCATTGTTCTGTGTCTATTGCCTTTAGTTTTATAGTTGCCATCTCTGTCAACGGATACTGGCTGTCCACTCTTTAGTATTTGAGGTTTGAAAAAGTTAGCCAATTTAAAGAAGATATTAAGCTCTAGCTGGTTTGGCTCAGTGGATAGATCGTCGGCCTGCAGACTGAAGGGTCCCAGGTTCAATTCCAGTCCATCACTGTTCTTACTAACATGACCAGATTGTGGGTTCAATCCCCAGTAAGGGGCGTGCAACAGGCAGCCAAATGATGATTCTCTCTCATCATTGATGTTTCTATCTCTCTCTCCCTCTTCCTTCCTCTCTGAAAAAACATAAAAATAAAAAGGAAAAAAGAAGATATTAAGTAAACAACAGTGCAAGTGGTTCAGGGATGTTGCAGAATCATGCATTTAATCGACACTGGTTATGCATGTGAGCTCACACTGCACTTTGTTTTAATAACCAATTGCATTTTTAGAGGACAAAAAGTTGTCTCCTTCCCTCTAAGGTAGGGGTGTCGAACTCAATCAGAGAAGGGGCCAAAATCTAAAATCCAGCCTAAATCACGGGCCGAATGGTTTACTGAACAGTCATAAACTGTCATTGTGATTGGAACGCAGCGGAGTGCAGTGATGACAGCGCGGTGCGGGCCACATTGCAAGGCCTGGCGGGACGGATTTGGCCCGCGGGCCTTGTGTTTGACACATGTGCTCTAAGGCATGCCTGTGGTCAGCTTAAGTGGCCAGCCTTGTCCATGTAACCACAGAACAGCTCCCGTGGTCTACACGGTGGCTGCCTTAGACAGGCAGGGCCTCCCCAAGGGGCTTTACGGGGAGAAGATGTGTGTGTGCCCCTCCCACCCCCCACCCCGGTTGCTGAGAGCCTGAGGAAATTACGCACTATGTCAGCAGCTCCTGTCTGTCCCCAGAGCCTCAGGGACTCACATGCCTCTTCTTGTCCTGCAGTTTGAAGAACTTCCTCCCCTCACCACGGCCACGCTGGGAGCCCTGATTCCCAAGGTACGTAAGACAGGAGTGTCTCCTTCTCTTCAGCCTCCCCCTCCGCCCAGGAGCTGGAGGGAAGACACTCAGCACCAGGATGGGGATGCTCTGCCCCCCCACATTCCAGACTTTCCTGTGAGACGCCTCACATTGTGGCCTTTCTCATCCCAGTTGGGTAAGGTGACCAGACATCCGCTTTTGGCGGGACAGTCCTGCTTTTTAAACAATTTTCCCCGTGTCCCGCGGTGTTTTAAAAAAGTCCAGATTTTTGGAAAGATCGGGACTTTTTTAGAACACCGCAGGACATGGGAAAAACTGTTAAAAAGCAGGACTGTCCCACCAAAAGTGGAATGTCTGGTCACCTTACAGTTGGAGCATCTAAAGGCAGGAAGGGCTAAGCTTTGGAGTGACACAAACCTAGGCTGGAGTCTCCACTTTTCTGCTGGCCTGGGACACCTTGCTGGGGGTTTCCCTCAGTTTTCCAATCTGTAACATGATGAGAACGTACCCTATGAATGTGGTCATGTAACGGCATTGTGAAGGCTCCGGGGGCTCCACCGCAGTCAATACCAGTCTTGAGCATTGTCAGGCATTGGGCACTGAGCCTCAGTCTTTGCTGGCATCATCACCTCCATTCTCACAAGGGCAGCCCTTGCTCACAGCCAGCAGCAGGCTGGGGCCTTTACGAGGGGTTTGTAAGACTCCAGTGACGTTGCTGGGTCTGCAGCAGCCAGTGTGAGACCTCCCGTTCTGCAGGGGCCTGCTCAGCCCGGTCGGGGTCTCCCCACAGGTGTTCCAGCAGTACCCCGAGTCCATGCCGCTCACCATCCGGATCCAGGTGCCCAACCCGCCGTCCGTGACGCTGCAGAAGGACAAGGCCCTGGTCAAGGTGTTCGCCACCTCGGAGATCATGGTGTCCCAGCCCAACGACGTGGAGACCACCATCTGCGTCATCGACGTGGTGAGTGTCTGGGGTGTGGGCGGCCCGTGCTCGTGAGGAGTCCACAGACCTTCCGATCTCCACGCCCCCACCAGTGACTGCAACAGACGTGGCTACGGGGCCAGATGATCTGGTACAAGTCCGTCTTTGGCACTTCCAGCTGTGAGCCCAGGCACCTCACCCCCCCTCTCTGGATTGCTTTCCCTCTGCCACGGGGTAAGGCAGCAGGGAATCATTAAGACATTTCGTAAGGGATCTAAAAGTGCTGGCTATTATTATCCTCACGGGTGTATACCACAGTGCCTGGCAAAGGAGGCCTTGGTCACGCCGTCAACAATATTTATTGTATACCACTATGTGCTATGCTTCCTATCAGATGTGGGAGAAAGGAGGAACTAGACAGATGGTTCTGGCTCTCTTGTCCCTGGTACACAAGAGGGAATAGACACAAATGCAACTTCCACAACTATTTCATAGGCAGGAATCCCCTTAAAATCATGCGGCTCCTCTCTCAAAAGGCTTTCTGTCAATCCTGAAACAAACCACTTCCCTCACAAGGGCCCACAATATCCTTCCCGAGCACACCCTGCTCACCTTTCAGCTCCTCATTCTTCCCTCCAACACAGTCCCAACCCAGGGCCTTTGCACATGCTGTTCTCTCTGCCTGGAATGCTCTTCCTCCAGATATCGGTATGGCATCCACCCTCATTCCCTTTAGGTCTCTGCTCACATCTCCCCTCCTCAGAGAGCTCTTTCTCTGCCCACCTGTCTAAAATATTCTCACCATTTCCATTCTCTCTTTCTCCCTCCCTTCCTCCTCCCTCCCTTCCTTTTTACTCTCTCTCTTCCCTGCTTTACTTTGTTTGTATCCTTAATCTGACATTGTATTAACCTGCACTTGTTTGCTAGTTTACTGCTGGACAAAAATGCGAATTGTTTTCTTCACTGCTGGATCCCAGAGCTTAGCATAAATAGGGTCCAGCACATAATACATGCTTAGTAAGTACTTGTCAAAGAAATGTGTTGTATCAAGTGCCACCCCCACCCCCACCCCCACCCCCACCCCCACCACCCCTGATTAAAACTTTGGACTCAGACTTTTGGGTTCTGTCTTGTCCGCTATGTCTTCCCAGTTTCTCTGCCCAGGGATCAAGACCAAATGGGCCACTTCCAGTCTGGGAGGTGGGGCATGCTAAGCCCCAGTGTGGGGAAAGGCCTCTCATTGTCAGATGAGAGATTCAAAAGGCTAATGCTCATCCGGGGAGGGGAGTTGGCCGGCCCTGACTTGGCGCTTGTTGACTAGTCCCAACTGTGTGGAGATTTCCCCGCCGACAGCCCAGATGCCGGCTGCATCCAGCTCAGAACACTGCCTGGCTCTCACCCCCAGTGCCCGAGGCCTCTCCAGCCCACTGCCCCGCCGGCCTGGCTCCGTCCCACGCAGCCTCCGGGAGTCCTGCATCGCCTTCCTCTCCGGCCTCCGCTCTGCCCTTCTGATGCCAAACTCTTCCTGCCCCGGCGTTTTGCACATGCCCTTTCCCCGGCCTGGACCCTGCTCATGCCTTCCTTTTCCTGTGGCCACATCATACCTACCTCCAGGCTCAGTTCAAAGCCATTTCCTCAGGGAATGATCTGCATGCCCCGTAGGTCCCTGCCCATGTATACCCAGAGCTCCTCTCCATCAGCCCCATGATCATCATTGTTGTTATTGCTAATAATGTCAGCTGAATTGGTTAGGGGCTTCATGTTTTTCACATGACCAACTTACTTTATTTTATTTTGGGGTGAGGGAGACAGGGAAGCAGACAGATTTTTATTTTTTATTTATTTATTTATTTTTCAACAAGGCTTCATGCCCTCGGGACCTCTTATGCTCTCTCATGGGGGGAGAGAAGGGGAGGGCAATTTTGACTGACAGCGATAATGCCCAATCCCATCTGCAATGGCTCATCTGCAGCAGGCTGAAGGCCACCCCACCCGCTCTGGGAGAAGCTTGTGAACGCCCAGGCCCATCGCTGGCTTCCTGAGGCAGCTGTCTTTCTGCGAGGTGTTCACTCAGCCCTTGCTGTGACTCACTAGTGGACAATAACTAAGGAGGGCAATTTGTTATTCCTAGCCCCTCCCCTCCTCTTCCCTCCCATGGGGGAAAATCCACTCTGTGGTGAGGTTACTGGTGGTGTCAGTTTGGCCACAACCTCAGGGAACAGCCTGTCTTTATGCGCAGTGCTCGTGGGGCCCCTAGCTGGTGCCTGGCACCAGGAGCCCTCGGCAGGCAGCAGCCAATGCCCGATGGCAGTGACGTTCCCTCTCCTTCCGTCTCCTTCCCTCTCCCCCAGGACACGGAACTGCTGGCCTCCTTTTCCGTGGACGGCGATAAGCTCATGATCGACGCCAAGCTGGACAAGTAAGGGGGTTTGCGGCCTCGGGCCCCTGCCCACCAGAGTCCTCTTCGGTGCTGCCGTGCGTGGTGCCAGCTCACGGAGGGACACGGGAGGGCTTAGAGGTCTCCTGGCATGGCTTTCAGAGCTGGCCAAACGCAGGAGGCTGCAAAGGTGAAAACGGGCAGTGACTGCAAAGCCAGGCAGGAGGGTGAAGCAGCCGTAAGCCTAATAGAAGGAACCTACGGCCAATAATAACAATATCAACCGTGATAATGAGCCGGTGAAGATGTGTGCGGGCTCTTCTCGGGGATTCACCTGCATTCTCTTGCTTAGCCTCCCTGTGGTCCTGCGGAGGCGGGGCTGTTACAGTAAAGAGGAGAAAACGGGGGCTCAGAGAGGTGGGCTTGTCTACTCGGGGCTGCACAGTGAGCACAGAGAAGGGCTGTGAGCCGACCATGATCTGTCTGGCCGGGGCTGCATTGAATGGTTACAAGCACGGGCTTTGCAGCCATGAGGCCTGGTTTCCAGTCCCACTGTGACCGCTGAAGCCTGCACTGACCTTGCCTCTCTGCAAATCAGTCTCCTTACCTAAACTCGGAGATACCGGTAACTGTCCCATCCTCACTCGCTCACCGTGAGCATCATCATAGCTATTATCTACCGGGTGTTGTCTCTGTGCCAAGCATTGAGCGGGGCCTTAAATATGTCTCAATTCACTTACTTCTTGATCTCGGCCTGTGTGTTATGATGATTCCCACTTCATGGTAAACGAGGTTAAATATACAAAGGTCAGCACGTGCCTCGTTCATACGTTTCTCTTCTTACAAGTATTTACCAAGCCCCACAGTCGGGGTTGCTCACAATCGGGTGCCCAGGGGTCTGTAAGGGGGTAGCATTCGACCCTGGGCCCAGATGGGAAGGGCTGTGTGACGAGCTGGGTTGTCTGGCAGTGCGAGCAGCACAGGCCACCTTGGAGGGGCAGGGAAGAGCTGGGTGTTGTGGGGAGGTGGGAGGGGACGTGGGGATGGAATAAAATATCTGTTTCTCTTCTGCTGAGAGCTCCAATGACTCTGCCTGTGAGCGGGTCCGGTCTGGCCTCTCTCAGGTGAAATTGTCCGTGTGCTGATGGGATAAGGTGACCAGACGTCCCACTTTTGGCGGGACAGTCCCGAGTTTTAACAATTTGTCCCTCAGCATTTTAAAAAAGGTCCCGATCGATTTTTTTTTTTTTTTTTAAATCGGGATTTTTTTTTTTTAAAACGCCTTGGGACAAATTGTTAACAATTGGGACGTCTGGTCACCTTATGATGGGATTCAGGTGCCGAGAGACTGAGGCCCTCCTAGGGCGGAGAGAAACCTGAGCCCAGGCCTCGGGCCTCCTTCCCAGAAAAGCACAGCCGCCAGGAGCACAGGCTCAGGGTGCGAGGCCTGGGCTCTCCCTCCTGAGTAGCCGTTGCAAGTTACCCTGGAGCCTCAGGTGCCCCCTATCCCCCCCCCCCACACCCACACACACACACACACACACACACACACACAAACACACACACACACAGACACACACACACACAAACAACACACACAAACCTACACAAACACACCTACACACACACAAACACACACACAAACACACAAACACACCTACACACACACACAAACACACACACAAACACACCTACACACACACAAACACACACACACAAACACACACAAACACACACACAAACACACACAAACACACACACAAACACACACACACACCTACACACACACACACACAAACACACACACACACAGGGTTGCTGAAAAGATCCAACAAGATAGTGATGATCGCGCATGTATACATGGCACTTGCCATCGCCAGGCACAGCTCTAAGGGCTTTACTGGAATCACCTCATTTAGGCCTTGCCTCCGCCCACTGTGCAGAGGAGGAAACGGAGGCCTGGAGAAGTGAAGTACTTTGGCCAAAGTCACCCAGCTCCCAGGTGGTGCTGCTGCGCTCCGAGCCTGAGTGTGTGGTGTATAGCGCCTGGGCATCGCGGCTGGCATATGGTTGGCGCTCAATATGTGGAGACCACCGCGGTTCTGACTAACTGCCCCCAGGCCAAGAGAGGCCCTCCTGTGGATCTGGTGGGACAGGGGGAGGGTGGGGGCAGGGGGCGCTTCTGAGAGCTTAGTGCCATGCAGCCCCCCACGATTCAGGCCACCACTACCTCTGATGGGCTGTGTACTTTGTCTGCAGGACCAGCCTGAACCTCAGAACCTCAAATGTGGGCAATTTTGATGTAAGTACCAAGCTCAGGCCCCGGGGCGCGATCTTCTGGGAATGGCATTCCCGTGAGGTTGGCTGGGGGTGGTGGTGAAGGAGAGGGGAGAAGGAGGAGGTAATGAACTCCAAAGCGTTGGCATCAGCCCTGCCAAGCTTTATTTCACAGGTGGGGAAACTGAGGCCCACGAGCCCGGGAGGGGCAGAGGACGGAGTCACAGCTCCAACTCTGCCTACGGTG